>NC_087077.1:14271708-15561874 GCF_026151205.1 Bolinopsis microptera | reverse complement strand
TTATTAATTATGATATTGTATATTTTGATTTAGTTATTTACCTTACATGTTTGTATTTCTTGTCACACAATAAAACAACAATGTCAGAAACTGTTGTTTAAAAAAACAGTTTAGAAAACTCCTAATTAATAAGCAGCCTTTATGCACTTTAAAAATTAATCTGAAATGATATTAAAACATTACAAATGATGTAAAAAGTATCATATTCATAAGATAAACTGATGCAGTTTAAGTTATAATTAACTGAAAGTGAAATAACATAGAAATTATAAAATAATTATAATTTTATGAAATCTTAGAATAGTTAATTCCATGCGAAATATTATAAGCCTCTTAGAACAGTTTTAAGTTCCTGTGAACAGATGTGAACAGATACGAACAGATGTAAAGTTTATATCCTTAAAATGGTCCTTCTCATGCACCAACTCCCAGAGCTTCACTGGCAGACCAAGAAGAAGATAGGAAAGATGTCCCACTTTGTGATCTTCGTCTACATCCAGGCTTGGTTCGCCGCCCCTTCACTCTTTACAGCAGCTTCGAACGATCTACTGCTCTACAAACGGCAGATCAAGTTCAGATCGATCCACAAGAAGATATTTATTGCCACTTCCACGGTGTTCCTTCGTCACCCGTGGTACCTAACAGAAGAATCGATAGTCTTCTCTCTCTTCAACGAGGACCTTCCTATGGAAACGAGAAACATGCTAGCGTCCAGGATTGGAGAACTAGACTCAGAAGACCTGGAGATCCGGAAGCCAACCTTACCGTCCTTCTCTGCAAAGTCAGTCAACACAGAATTTGTTGGAGATAGATCCAGACTTCTCTTTGATCTTCTTGGCATTCAGACCGGCTTCTTGCTTTCTCCTGACTGGCAGATGACTTCTGAGAACGACACTGTGAAGACAGCCTTGAAGAACCTGTCACCTCTAAATGACTCATCTGAGCAGGCTCTGGCTCTGGCAATCCGCCTCAACACGAACATCACAAGAGACGAGGAGTCATACCAGGAACTGGTGCAAGTCGTAGAAGCTCATCGAAAGTAAGTAAGTGTGCCTAGCTAGATTACCAAATTGCCTGTTAGGCAATCTAACCAGGTACTTTCGTTTTGGATCCGAACAAGGATGTGGACTGTGGAGGAGCCCTTGTTTCTCAGTCATCTGGTTGCTACCTCGCAGCACCGGAAACTTTTAAGTTTTCCATCATCAATTGAACAATTATCAACGATGAAGTCAATTAAGGGGGGGGGGGGGGGGGGGGTTCACCCTGATTTTTTTGTGAAACTTGGTTCCGAGATAGCAGTTGACCAACAAACTAGGACCAGTGACCAAACTTTTGAGGGGGTCCCGGACCCCAACCGCCAAACGGTGCCCGCGGGGCAGCCACGCCCATATTTGGTCCAAATTAGGCCCAATTTAGCCAAATGCCCTGGACATGCCCAAAATCAAGATTTCAGGTGCTTTAATTGTAGCTAATGGTCCCCTGAACTCGTATATGAATTTTCATCAAGATTGGACAAAACATGACTGAGTTATGAGCCAAAAACCATATGACCATATTTGGGCATACGCACCAAATTTGATCGATTTTGGCCCATAAATTGGTCAAAACTCAAATATCAATATTTTTGAATGAAACCAACTTTATATGGAAGGTAAGCCTATACTACACATTATCTATGATTATCAGCTCAGTATCTACCTAACTGTGGATTCTGTGTTCAAATAATCGCAAAAAATGAACAAAATTGCCCATATCTCAGTTCGTGATATTTGCAAAACTGACTTCGCTCAAAACAATAGAACTCAATAGGGTTTCAATATTTTTTTCATGAAATTTTCAGAATTAACGTAGAATAATTGTCTCATGACCTTAAGTTTTGGTACAGAATTTTGAATTAGGCTTTTAAAAAAATTTGGCGGCCAAATTCTAAATACGGCCTCGCTAAATGGAGAAAGTCCCAACCAAAATCAGTTGAAGTTTTAAAAAAGGACTCCCCTGATCTACCAGCTGTTGTGAAGGAAAGCAAGCTGATGTCCCATGAATATAATATTTACTGGCACAGCGTGAGCGCAAAGAATCCTAGTTTCCGGAACAACGTGATAATATCTGTGTTTTTAATGGTGTCAGCAACTTTATACGTCATGTGGAGGGAGAGTGGTTATCAAAAATCTCAGGGGGACATCAATAGTTCAATAACTGATCTTTAGGGTTTAATTTGTTGTGTGTAAATTATTATGTACTTTTTTATTTTGATCTGTCATAATATGAGAACCAGTTTTAGCTTTTTTCGTGCATCTAGTTCTACCTGGAAATCAATTTTTTACACTACTGTATACTTTTTGAAACGATGTTTGGGCAATGACTGTTAAAAAACTCCTTTAAAAAATAATTATATTATTCTTCTTGTTGCACTTATATATATTACTTGTGACGCACTATGCTGGATAATCAAACGGCTTTAAAGTAAAAGATTTTGCTAGACAGACTTATGTCAGACTCAGAAAGAAAGAGCGAAGAATCTTATTTGAATGACACCCCTATTCTTACCTCGACTCACTGGATACCGGGCACGTTAACGCTGGTACGTTGCATTACTATTTATTATTACTAGCAGGAACCCGTGAAATATAGCCCTAAACGGTGTCAAGACTCAAGATACTGAAATAATTATTACCTATTTAATTGGCGTTTTTGACACCACTTGGGGGTCCAAATTTTCGGCTCTAAAATCATTATTCCTCGGCCAATTTTTTATTTTTTCATGCTGATTTGGAGGATATTAAAGCATTTGACCCAGCCAAAAAAGTTTCAGTTGTATATCTTTTACGGTTTTTGCAGAAAGTTGCGTTAAAGTCGATGCCGTGGTGTCAGTAAAATGGCACAGATATATATATATATATATATATATATCGTCTCGCTTTATATATAGTAAGATATCCACCAGCGGGCTATATTTTGTCATCTGAGCACTCGCAGCCCGATGTTACAAGACACAGTGCGCGTCCAGCCCGCTTAAAATACAGCACGCGAGCAGACGACACTTAACGTGACAAGTAACAATACAGCCAATATAGCCCGCATGAAATTTGTCCAGTAGCGATATATTTTTGTGTCCGGTAGGGCTGATGATACATCTCGTGAGCAGATGATATGAAATCTAAACACTGAACAGTGTTATTGATCCACACTTACACATTACACAGTACACTTTAATAGTTCCCACGGCAATATGTGGATGTAAAGAATGTATCAACTCTGAACTCTGAGCTCACCTTATATCACGCAGGTTGCCATGATTGGCTCATAATTAACACGTGACACACTGTTACTATGGTTACCAAATTCGTGGAGACGTTAAGTCTAAGCCGGTGATATTTTTCAGTATCGATAATTGTTTTGTGTTTACCATTTTCAGTTCACTATTTCAGTTGATAAACCTTGAAATTTAGGCCGACATTTTACGTGTTATTCTATTGTGTTCCCGAAAGATATTTTGCCCTGTTTTTGTTTTGAAACTGCCATTTAAATTGATGTTATAAATTTGATCTTTAACTTTCATATTCAATGTCCATGATCAGACTGTGATCTCGAGCTCTCTGGGTTACTACTTTTGATTGTCCAGTCACTCAGTAGCTGCTACAGAAACTCTAGTAACTGGTTACCCGGGTAACCCTGGTTACCCCATGGTAACTGATAATGACGTGACAACTCACGTGGTAGTAGCAGCTGCTCTGTGGCGACTGGCGGTGCTTGTTCTGGTTCCAGGGAGGGAGAGAGGTAGAGAAGTAGAGAGGGAGAGAAAGAGAGGGAGAGGAGGAGAGAGGGAGATGAGGAGAGAGGGAGATAAAGAGAGAGTGATAGAGGGAGAGAGGGAGGTAAGGAGAGTGGGAGAAGGAGAAAGGAAGATAGGGAGAGAGTTAGAGAGTGAGAGAGGGTGAGAAGGAGATAAGGAGATGAGGGAGAGAGGGAGAGAGGGCCTATATTTTGATCGTTTACAATAAAATTATATGTACATGAAACAATGAGCTGAAACATTGTTTGATAGCGGCCGGTTTTTCGTTCTATAGTCAGTAATTTTGGCCTGTTCTACATCTTAAACTAAAAGCAACATGATTTTCTCGTAAAATTTCTGAAATCTTGTACATTAATTTGCTGTGATTGTTGGAAAAAAAAAATATCCACAAGTGGGCGTGATACAGATAAACGCCCACTTGTGGATATTGCATTGTTGATATATTTACATTTATAAAACTTAGTAAATGATCATCTAATTAGTGGCATTACAACTACACTTGAGAAGCGCCCGCTCATGGATATACACGATATCATTCCTCGCCATGAGGGCGGAACTATCGTATTGCACTCGGGCCCGTTGGGCCCTCCGTGCTATACGAAAATATCTCCGCCTCGGGCTGTCGCCCTCGTGGAGATATAAAATATAGCACGCGCACGCGCGTGCAATATTTAGTACCGCCCTCAAGGCTGCGGTGATATCTATATATATCATTATTATTACATTATTACTGTCTATTCATAGTGAAATTATAAAATTATGCCTCTATAATCCCACAATCCTGACACCAATAACGTTTTATAATACTCTTCTTCTCGACAGTTGATCTGAGTAAAGATAACGGGGAGGAAGAAGGAGAGTTCCTGGATGAGGAGTGGGGGGATGATCAGTGGGACGATCTGGACGACGACCCGGACAACGAGGCTCTTGAGGACGACGACCGGGACGACAAATATTCCGGTTAGAAGACCAAATATTCGTTGTATTAATCTCTGTCGTGAAGTGAAAAAGTGTTGTTTTATCGACTTCATACAGGTTGGCCCAGAAGTAACTGCTCAGTGCTCTCACGCAACATCTTACATTTTCTGAAAGTTTCGTAACATTTTAGAAATTAAAGTAGATGTGCAGTGGCACGACACTCCCTCTTTTTACCGTTGTCGTCATACAATGAGAATGCTTCGAGTTAAGAAATCACAATTTTCTAGACACGTTTGGATTAATAATTGAACAATTTTCCCTCAGCTTTCATAACAGTTTCCAATTCTTGAACTAAAATAAGCTCCTTTCTGGGAAAGCTGCTTCAGTTAGCCTAAACGGCAAATGGTTCGGTTTAAAGTTAGAAAGCTGTTCCCTGGCTCATTCTCACAAACTCATGCTGTTGGTATGAATTGAAACACAATCAATATTGACCTCCCCGCTCATATGGCGCAAAGTTTCCGTTCATAAATAAATAATAATTAACTAATTGGGGTAATTAAACATTACAAAATTTGAAAAAACGAGGGGTTCATAAGAAATATAGAATACATTACTCAATAGAAAAATTCTCTAAATTCTCTCTTAAAAGGTGCAAAACATTTTAACACAAATATCCATTTCCATGAACCACAATTTGTAAACATAAGATTAAATATCAGATATCGGTAAATTTTAACTGATGCTCAAAGATTTATTCAACATTTAAATGAACGTGAAAAATATGCTTTTTTAACTATAAAACCGAAGCTTGAAAACATTTAGATATACCGATTCTAATCAACTTTTTACTTTGCATTCGAGATAATTTCGTTCTACACTGTGTAGTAAGAGGCATACTTAATATGAGGAGCATCATAATTGATAGAATAGATTTCGCAGATAGTCTAACGGTTTTTTATAATACATCACGATATTTATATGTTAGTGTTGAAATGTTTACTGTTTTTGATAGTTCCGATCGCCTACCGTCTTTGGCTGGGTTAATGAGATTTGTGTCTGCTCATGGTTTCCTTCTGAGATGTCTGGGATAGTGAGATTTGTGTCTAGTTTCCTTCTGAAATGGCTGGGATAGTGAGATTTGTTCCTAGTTTCCCTCTGAGATGGCTGGGATAGTGAGATTTGTTCCTGGTTTCCTTCTGAGATGGCTGGGATAGTGAGATTTGTTCCTAGTTTCCTTCTGAGATGGCTGGGATAGTGAGATTTGTTCCTAGTTTCCTTCTGAGATGGCTGGGATAGTGAGATTTGTTCCTAGTTTCCTTCTGAGATGGCTGGGATAGTGAGATTTGTTCCTAGTTTCCTTCTGAGATGGCTGGGATAGTGAGATTTGTTCCTAGTTTCCCTCTGAGATGGCTGGGATAGTGAGATTTGTTCCTAGTTTCCTTCTGAGATGGCTGGGATAGTGTGATTTGTTCCTAGTTTCCTTCTGAGATGGCTGGGATAGTGAGATTTGTTCCTGGTTTCCTTCTGAGATGGCTGGGATAGTGAGATTTGTTCCTAGTTTCCTTCTGAGATGGCTGGGATAGTGAGATTTGTTCCTAGTTTCCTTCTGAGATGGCTGGGATAGTGAGATTTGTTCCTAGTTTCCTTCTGAGATGGCTGGGATAGTGAGATTTGTTCCTAGTTTCCTTCTGAGATGGCTGGGATAGTGAGATTTGTTCCTAGTTTCCCTCTGAGATTGCTGGGATAGTGAGATTTGTTCCTAGTTTCCTTCTGAGATGGCTGGGATAGTGTGATTTGTTCCTAGTTTCCTTCTGAGATGGCTGGGATAGTGTGATTTGTTCCTAGTTTCCTTCTGAGATGGCTGGGATAGTGAGATTTGTTCCTGGTTTCCTTCTGAGATGGCTGGGATAGTGAGATTTGTTCCTGGTTTCCCTCTGAGATGGCTGGGATAGTGAGATTTGTGTCTGTTCATAGTTTCAGATATTATTGTCTCCTGCAGAGGCTCTGAAAAATTCAAATTCAAGTCGTATATTTTTAACGGTAGAGTAAAATATTAAATCCCGGGTTCAATGAAACATGTTAAAACATACACAATGGAATTCATGATATATAATATTTATATCAGACATAGGAGTTCACTTTCCCTTACGTCATTATGTTTCAAAACTCACTTAGATTGAATGAATCTTTTTCTTTTAAAGCTGAGGCTGATTAGTGAGATAAGGATTTGAGATGGTCTGATTGTTGGAACTCTGTCTTGGCTCTCCAACAGCTGCTCTGAGGCAAAGGTTGAAATATTAAGTCACTATCTTGGTACTTACATAATACATACTTTTGTAGCAAAATCACTTAAATCTTAAAATGTTGCGAGAAACGGCCATTCAAAAGTTTGTTTTCTTGGGTATTTTAATACTTTTAACACTACTATATTACAAAAAATTTGAAATCATGAATAATTCGTTTCCTGATAAGAGCCTTTTTCTTGTCGCATCAAACGGGATCAATAGAAATTTACCCAAGAAAACATTTCAACTATGCGACTCATAAATAATATTCCAATCCGGATTTTACATTAAATAGTTTATTTGATTAATAACTCATTACTCACCTACTTCAAGGTTTCACTTTGTTTAGTTGGTTTACTTTACGAGTTTCTTACTGTTACTCAAACATTTTATCGTCGTCCGCCCCTTAACGTCTTACTGGTCTGAATTCTGAAATAATCAGTTATCACTACCAATACTATTTATAATACTAGAACGAATGCAATGATTTTTGCAATGTTTTTTTTTTTCGATATGTTGTTGTTACATACAATTATCAAGATAATGATCATATACATCTGTAAAGTGCAAACTTACGTTAAAACCGTGTCGGTACTCGAAAGGATAGAGCTGATTTCTCGTGGTTCAGTTTGGGTACCGTGCACTACTGACTTCAACCGTAAAACTAAAAGGAGAAGTTGTCATTGTGGATCATATATTTACATATTATCATAATACAGTAAAGTAAATTTAGGCCAGATGAAATTTACAATTATTGTACTAGAAGTACGAGTACGACTCATTAGAAAACATGATATTAAAATTTCATTTGAATGACCTGATCACGGAGAAGATAAGGAAATGGTTCATCTATAATGAGTTCTCTCAATTTATCTTGCCTGCCAACATGCTGGCTGCTTCTCTGAAATGATAAATAATGATACTGAGTCTATAACAAGTCTTATGTACCGTCACAATAGTGATTTTAATATTAGTTGATCATTATCTGGCTAATCAAGTTAAATGTTTGATTGGATCCTGACGAATATAATTCTTTGTTGATCTTAGTCGATTGTTGTTGTCTCATTTAAATTATTATATTTACCTTCCTTAGGTGTGTGTTACTTTCCACCCACTAGTAAACTTTTTGTCCTTCGTCTCACGCGGTTATGTGCACATCAGTCGAAATGCACCGGTCAAAATTTTCATGGAAACAAGCGTCCAACTTTTTTCTCCCGTTTTTAGTTCGTCCAGATAATAATATATTGATTTAAAAGTGATGAATAAATGAAAGATATTTTTTGTCACAACTTTTTGTGGGAGAAAACTGTCTCCTCATTTGAATCGCTCTAATGGACAAATCGCTTTAAGGACAAAGTAAAAATTCGACCGGTGCATTTCGACTGATGTGCACACATCCGTGTCTTGGTTCTTCGAGAAATTTCCTGGGGATTGGAAATTATTTATCACTACTAGATTGCTAGAATCTATAAATTTAAAAATTTGTTGTTTTAAAACAGAAACATCGTTTAAATTCGTGATCATTGAATAAGAGAGATTATTGCAAAGAAAGTTAAATCATAAAAGATTTCGAAATGATTGTCAGAACTCCCTGTGCAGTGGTTCCTGTCTGCTGTCGTTCGCAGCTTCAAAATCTTCAAAATTGACAAGTACGAGTAAAATTGTAACCACCAACTGCTCTGAAACATGAAGATATCGAATATTCAGTCAAGTTGTAAAAAGCCTATGCATATGGTGGTAAATTTAGTTTATGTTACAGTATTTGAAGGACTTATTATGATAGTAACAGTATGATAATAAGCATGAACATTTAATTTACGAAATTTAACATTAAATTGCATGGTCTAAAAAGATTGAGACTGAACCTTTGATAAATGAAATATTAACCTCATAGATGGAAGTAATTTAGGGCGATATCAAGGTAATTTCTTAGTGGTTCGTTGTTCTGACTGCTTCTGGATGTATGCACTATACAGGCCTCGTTTCTCTGAAAGTGTAACTTTAATAAGTCAATAATGCAACCACTAACATATTATCAACAGTAAAACCTTATTATAGTCAGACGTGAGATTTAATACTTAATACTGCACTATGTTATGTGAATGAATGATTTGATAATCCAGTTCAAAATCATAATTTGTTAATTCCAATCACGCGTTGTTATCTCATTTATTGAATAAACTGATGTATATACTGGACGTAAAATCTTGTTATTGCCTATGGTACCACTATGACCCCACTTTTTATAAGAGAAAAAACTGAAATACTTAATCCTAATCTATTGTGGAGGGGTGATCGTTCATCAGGTTGGTCTCTGCGCACTTTTGCCTGCTTCATTACAAAGTTCTACTTCTATACCTGAATTAAAGTTTTAACTACAAATATAAACCGAGGTTATCCTTAAAAGCTTAAAGCCTGCGAGATAGATATTGAAAGTGTTAGATAATAAAATAATAAAGCAGGTATGTATATGACACGTATACTTGTTGTATTTTATTTGATATCTGAGTTAACCTGGGGACCACAGGCTTTATTGTTTGTTTACGATCGAAGATATGGCGGAGTGACAGGCTGACTGCCGCCCAGTAAGGTTCGCGTTCGCAAAAGGAATATGCAACTTTTAGCTGGCGCGGCGGCGCGAATGCTTCGCTTGCACAAGAGAGACATACAACACGTAGCAAAGAGGTCCATGACAACTTGCAATAAGTATAGGGTTGCATAGAAATATAAATAATGATCATAATCAATATTATGGAATATAATAATTTAATATGAGACTATTCACATTAGAAATGCGGCTGCATTTCTTGTCAGAAGTGTGTGTAATCCTTTCAAACCACATTAGTCGCTAAACACTTAAACAAGCGGCCTATTGATAATTGATGTGGTATCTCCTTGAAATTATCCTATTTTAGAATATACCTAGGCTTAGACAAAAAGGTTCTTTAAAGTAAGTGAAGACGGTCCCCACTGTGCACGTCACTTCACTGCTCCCTCTGTTGAGAGCTCCAGAGTCAGAACAAGTCACTTTCACGACGGTTCCTGGGTCTACTGGAAACTTAGCTGCTGTCTCAATAGTGCTTGTCCACTCAGCTTTCAGTCCAGTACATAACCCTTGATAATATAAATAGGTCCATATATTTTATATTCCTCAAATAGGGCTCGATTATATCGATTAAAAAGAAAATATCCATAAATTCGTATCGTATATAAGGTTCACAGGTATGTGATATACGTATGTGATATACGTATATATACGTATTGAAATAAAAATTTAACTTAATAGCATTTAAAATATTTCAAATCTTCAAAATACACAGCTACCTGGTTGAGGCTGGTAGTAGTCAGATGCAGAGTCAGAGGATTGGAACCGTATCTTTGCAACTTCTCCGCTCCAGTTTGTGCTCCAGTCACTCCGACTACACGTTGAGTCAGACATCAGGATGTTGAGCACCTCCACCTCGTTACAGTGTACCACTAGTCTGATACCTGAGGTTCTAGTTAAGGTTACCCTCAATACCTTCTTTGTAGCAGGAGGCAGGTTAGTGTGGAAGCTGTAGTAGTACGAGTTGCAGTACCCGATATTGTACTGAGGATAAGAGGAGAAGCGGAGGTAGAGTCTTCCTACTATCATGTATCCCTGTGAGGGGTAGAGCTCCACTCTCACGGCATCCTTACTCCCTAGCGTACTATCAGTCGTTATGTTGAGAGAATACTTCTCCAGATTAAAGTCGATATACACATTGCGTTGTACTGCTATCCAGCCTGAGGGTGCTGACCACGTGAATATTTAATAGCAGTTTACAGTACACATCAGCTGGTAGACATTATGAGCAAAATATTATGTAATAGTGCAAATTTATACTCGATGACCAATGCAATGACAATTGCATTATATTTACTACTGTTATACGTCATGATAAATTGGTTCAATATATTAAGCTCATAATGACTAAATGACTACAATATAGTTTCAAAAATGTTATCGTGCTGATACAGTGCTACAAATGAAATATTTGTGAAAATATTTGATCGTAGTGATCTTACCTTCATTGAGATTCTCAGCAGTATTCTCAATGACGAGAAAAGACATCAGCAAGATTAACAGCATTGTTGTATACTATTGTTCTTGATTCACTAATAATACAACTATATTACAATAAGATAATACGTCGGAAACCTATGCTAAATACTACGCAAGAGTTTAAAAAGGGTCACATTTTGCAGTAAATAACGACGATAATCATTTTAAGAGCAATGTAACGGAATTGTCGTTTTTGTTCATACTGCACTTAAGTCGGTTCTAATTATTTCAGCAACAATTTATAGAAAAAATTGAGAAAAACTGCAGTTCTAAGCAAGCTCACATAATATCATGATATAAGGGGACAGTAATCCAACTGCATCATAATCTTACTATATATAAAGGCATTTTACTGACACCACGGCATCAACTTTAACACGGCTTTCCGCAAAAACCGTAAAAGATATACAACTTAAATTTTTTTGACTGATTCAAATGCTTTAATGGCCTTCAAAGCAGCATCAAAAATAAAAATAGGCCAAGGAATAAGAACTTTAGTTCCCAAAATTTGGACCTATGTGGTGTCAAACACGCGAATTAAATAGGTAATAATTATTTTAGTCTCTTGAGTCTTAAAACCATTTAAGGGTTGGATGGGTTAAAAGCGTTTTTTAAATTTAGTCATTTTAACACTTTTTATTCAAAAAGATTTAAAAAACCGTCAAAATGACTAAATTAAAAAATCGCTTTTTAAGCGCCTTTTAAGCGATTTATAAAATTATAAACAGCTAAATTGCAACCAACTTATAAGCGCTATAATCGCTTATTAATGGTTCAATAAGCGCTTTAAAATCTTGACTCCGCTAGTGCACCCCAGGTGAATGGATGTTCAGAAAAGCTCTTATAAGCGTTTTCTAATTCTGGGCACTCCCCCGTTCCAACCAGGTTGAGGGGCATTGAGAAAGCACTTAAAAGCGCTTTCTATTTCCTATGGGGGGGTTTCCTCCCTCTTTTACAATGTAATATGCAACATGAAAATAGTACATAAAATTACAATTTTAAGTTCGTTATAAACTAAAAGTTGCACTGTGCAGTATGAATTTGTATATATGACAAAGCTCTTTCAGTATAAAATAGCATCAAGAGAATATGTGCACCAAACACTGACCTTACATAATATGTGTTTAACTCTACAAAACTGCTTATAACACAAGCTCGGTATGTGATAATTTGCCTTCAAAATCAAACCTCGTTATAATGCAGATCTTGCTATAATGCGGTTTTTTGGGCTAAATTCTTTCCTCCCTCGATGCGTGTTATAACTTATAACGAGGTAAGCTATACTGTTATAATACTTATTCAAATTGAAACGTATCATTATTTTAATTTATCCTTTCCTTTTAGGGCTAACCAAAGCAAAGTCGTAATAATGATCACTGTCGTTTTCATGTGTTGGCTTCTGATATATCTAATTTTCTTATGTATGTTATTTATTAGGACTGATAGAGCGATAAATCAAATATAACAACAAAAATATTTGTACCTTAAATATTTAATGTGACAAAAATATTTTATTAATGTTTGATTATCTCAGCGGACTTCGAAGACCTCGAAGACAAAAATATTTGACAGAATCTAAAAGATATTTAATCGACTGTATGGTCCCTGTATAGTATTTCTGTAACACCATCACTGCGTGGAATTGATTAGGGACATTGATTAGGGACACAGAGTTGTGAAATATTAAAGCCTGTCTCTAAAAATATTATTTTCACGAGAAGTTCTTCCTTAAACAAAAACAGTTATAATAAGAAGTTAGTATTAGTATTATTAATTAGTAAGAACTAATGATAAAGAAGAAGACTTTTATAACTATTTAAAGCTCCCCGACGCGATGCACAAGGCCAGGATGGCGTTGTAGACCCAATTTAAGTCTATGTGCAGCAGCCGGCGTCAGTTGAATAATTTGTACACAGGAGGTGACCGGGACATGATTTGAGGCCTGACCGGGACCGGGACCGGGATACAAAATGTGACTTGACCGGGACCGGGACCGGGATCATAAATCAGCATTTGACCGGGACCGGGATGAAAAATGTGACTTGACCGGGACCGGGACCGGGATGGCTCAAAATTGCCAATCCCGGTACCGGGATTCCCGGTACCGGGAATTCCGGTCGATTGCTGGTTAATTCATGATCATAATTTATTACTCAAACTTGTTCAGCAATTTTAAACATTGTTTTATTTGGCTCAGAGGATGTTTAAAGATGAAATTCACAATGAATGAAAGGAAAAACTTAAAATCACAGTGAATGAAATTATGTAAAAGATCCCGGTCAAAATCCCGGCAAATTTGAGTGATTGACCGGGACCGGGACCGGGACCGGGACCGGGACCGGGACCAAGAATCCTGAATTAACCGGGACCGGGACCATAAATCAGCATTTGACCGGGACCGGGACCGGGACCGGGATAGCTCAAAATTGCCAATCCCGGTCACCTCCTGTTTGTACACTGTTCAAGATAATACGAGAGCGTGCAAAAGAAAACCCTGACCCTAACCCTTAAATAGTGTACTGATCTACAAGAAAAGGACCGAGGTGATCTTTGTGTCTCACGTGTACCCATCGCCTTGCACCCGCACATGACCCGATGCGGCGATGCCTCTTACAAGGTTCTCAGATAAGCTGAAAACTAATGCACGATTAAGCTCATGAGTTGGGGCAGCCTATTGGTTTGTGAGAGAATGAGGTCTCACCTGTAGCACTGTAGGTTTGAATATTCATTGTTACTAGAAAATTTGGGCCAGCCAAGTGGTCTGTGAAAGAATCAGGCCCATCTCCTTATAGCACAGCAGATTTGAATGTATGAATATTGAATATTAATTGTTTCCAGAAAACCAGGCCGGAGAGCTTTGGTGAGGGATCGTGAATGCTGCACCTTCACTGTCTCGTCTACGAAAAGATGATGAGTCTGACAAATAGTCAGTCCACTGTTAGGAAATAGCGCAAGTAAAGGAGCGCACAAGAGATTCTATGTGAGTTTTAATCGTTTCCTATATACCTGCGTCATTCTATTCACTACATTCGACCCATTATGTGATCAGGACTGAGCTGTCGAGAATCTTTATCGCCTCTTCCAGAGATCCTCCAGTCAGTGTCCCTCCTATACCCTGCGAGCTATTACAATTTCTCGTGGAAGAGGCTGACGTTTGCCGAGTGCAGTAATGAAGACCGATTAGGCCCGCCTGGACAAAGGGACACACAGTGCTGTTTTACTGGGCGGCGCTCAGAATCTCTATTCTAACATAATAGCCTGGGGTCCTCAGGTAAAGTGGTGTTAGGAAATAGTGTACTGAGATGTTTTACAAAGATTCACAGAATATGATTTTTGTGAAGACGGTAAATTCCCCAAAATATATGGATCCGTGCCATTTTACTGACACCACGGCATCAACTTTAACGCGACTTTCCGCAAATAAAAAACGGTAGAAGATATACTTTATTTGTAAACCTATACATCTTTTTGACTGGGTCAAATGCTTTAATGGCCTTCAATTTCAAATCAGCAGGATTACACAGGATTACACAGGATTACACAGGATTACACAGGATTAAAATTAAATTATAGATCCATTATCATGGACCGTCATAATTGTTTACAGAAGTTAATGAAAACAATCATCTTTGCTTGAAGTCAGGGCCAGGGTTATCCTTGAGTCTTAATTATGACTAATTCGCGAGGTTCTCACCAAATTGATAGTAAAATTGTTTAAGTTTCGTGCATTTGAATTACGCTGACGCGTATCTTCGGTGAAGCTATTTCGCTCTTCGGAGCAGCGAAGGAAAAAAGTGCACACACAGTTGACAGCATAGGAGCGCCTTTCTTGAAATTGAGTATACTGTGGGGTGTTTGGTTGAATATCAAGTGAGCGGTGGCAGTGAATATGGAGGCTCTGGCGATTTTGAGGAATTACAGTTGAGTAAGGAGACAAAATTTCCATGAGATGATCTTTGAGATTTGTTTCATTGATATTGCTGGAGTCGGTGATTTCATTGCTTATTTCAATGATTGGCATTTGAGAAAGATTTTTGACTAATTTCGACCTCTGTTTTGAATACAAGTCACATATGTAAAGAACATGCGACTCGTCTTCGATGGTCTCAACGCCCATACTTGATTGGCACCAACCACATAGTCTTTGCTCACGGGGTGTGTTGGAGTATCTGCCTCTTTCAATATGGAGATCATGTGCGCTGATTCTAAGTTTTGTGGTACTGTAACGACGAGAAAAGCCTTTGCATAAGTATAAGTAGGGCTCTCGGTTGAAGGTGTGTTTGATTGAGTGATAGAATGAGAGTTTAGAAGAAGTAGATTTTTGATATTGCCAACATTTTTTGAATTGATTGGTTAGAGCTTCGATGATTTTAGGAATTCTATACTTTTTGCTGCATAGTGGTTTGATGGATTGACTAAAATTTGACTGATTTATGAGGGAGTCTTTTAATAATTTGTGATCACTTACAGGGTTGGGCGCGGCTTTGTTAGCTGCATTTGTATTGAGAATTCGGTGCGCAGTTACGTGATCTAGTTTGTAAATTTCATCTAGTTCAAGGAGTGGTTTTATGTATCGATACCAAGGTAAGTTTAGTGATTTTTGTTCTTTTACGGCTGCAGTGACAAACGAATTCGACTTTGATTTTGTATTTAGCCTTTTGAAGTAATTTAACGTTAAGCGAATTGATTGATAAATCAAAGGAATTCTTCCTGTTTCTCCCCAAACACCTACATTTGATGCTTTACGATGGACTCCCAATGCCCATTTTAGGAATGAAATATGCACTCTTTCTTGCAGAGAGGCGCTGATTTTTTTAAGTAAGTTAGTAGCGGTTGCTTCTGTCGAGTTAATCGTTTTGCAAAGAGATTTATTGATCGTACTAGTGGGTGTCCATATCGGAGCACCATATAATAGAATGGGCTTGATGAGAGAGTCGAACAGTGTAAGGAGTGCTTTAAAAGATAACTTTGAACGCATGACAACCCTTTTCAGGCCAAAAAATGCACGCATTGCTTTGGTTTTAAGGTTTTGTTGAGCGATCTGTACTTGACCCGATTGATGAAGTTCAAATCCAAGGTAACAATAACTGTCAACAATTTCAAGATTAGATCCGTTGAGTGTAAATTTGATGTTTTGTATGTCCTGTTTTAACGTTTTCTTACCAAAGATGACTGCTTGAGTTTTGAGTTCATTGATTTCAATGCCCCACTCCTTACAAAAATTACCGAGAATATTAAGTTGCTTTTGAGTGGTTTCCTGGTCGAGTGAAAGGAGTATAAGGTCATCCGCCCACAGTAGGTGGCTAACAGTCAAATTTGAAAGTACGGGGCAATTTGGAAAATCTAGGAGGCAGGACATATCACTGAGAAAAACTTTAAAAAGATCAGGTGAGAGTGGGTGACCTTGTTCTGTACCTTTACGTATCTGGAAGCGTTTACTGAGGTGACCAGATAATTTTATGTAAGCGTACGAGTTTGAGTACATATTTTTGAGGACATTGTAGAAGTTTCCAGTTATGCCATTTTTTGCGAGTTTGAGGAAAAGGGCTTGACGGCAGACTGAGTCGAATGCTTTTTTAAAATCAACAAATACTGCATATACAGGTTTCCCCAAAAGTTTATATTTTGAAGCTATAGTTTTCATGGTTAGTATGTGATCGTATGTTTGAGCTTTCTTTGTGAAGCCTAGTTGGTTAGGTGGATCAGGGCAGTTTTCAGAGCGGAAGCGAATGAGTCGTTCTAAGAGAATAGTTGAAAATAGTTTTCCTATGACACTGCTGACAGCAACTGCACGGTAGTTGTCAGGATCTGATTTATTACCCTTTTTATGAAGTGGAGATATAATGCTGACGTTCCAGGGATAAATTCCTTGTGAGAAGCAGGCGTTGAAGAGGTTCAACATAATCAATTTATGATTGGTGTCCAGAGATTTTATAATTTCGTTATTAATCATGTCGAGTGAGGAAGCTTTACCATTTTTTAGGGATTTTATACTAGAGTCAAGTTCTGTTTTGGTGATTAAGGAGTTGAGTGACTCAGGATGAGTTGCACCTTGATTTATCAAGTCAGCTTGATCAATCATAGAAACTTTTTTATTTTCATTTATTGTTTTGTGGTTATCGGAATATAGGTTACCAAAAAAAGTCTCGAATCTATTCATATCATGACTGTCAAAATTTAAAGTTTCCTTTTTCTGATTTTTTAGTTTTTTGAAAGATTGCCAGTTGAGAATTTTCCCCCCCTCTATGTCCTCATTCATACGTGCGAAGAATTCGTTTTTGGCAGAGTTCTTCAAACGCTTATAACTACCCTTGACAAGATAATAGTTTTCACGTATAAGGTTGTTTGACGGGAATTTTGAGGTTGCATCTGTAGCTTTACGAAATTCTCTTTTACCTAATCTCGTTTTCCAGTTAAACCAAGGTTTGTTTGAGGTGTGAGATTTTTTGGGTGGTTTGGTTTGTTTGAAACACTTCGAGGCCATGTCGCGAAGGTGTTCTGAAAGTCGTTTGTTAATGTCTTTGAGTTCAGTTTCATAATTACGGTCATTGTCTGCTAAACTATTTTGATTGGTGAGTAAGTCGATGTTCGATTGAAGTTCATGGATTAAGGTCAATGATAGATTTTCTGACTGAGCTTCGAAAAAGTCGTCTTTGTTCTCTTCGTTGATAATGTATCTGGTTGGCGCTGTCTGATAAGTGTCCTGTAATGGGGCGCATTTGTTGATCGCGAATCTATTGCATTGTAATTCAGTACTGAGGGGCTTATGATCAGAATGCTCGGTGAATGTCAAGATTTTGAAGTAGTTGATTCTGATCTTTGTGGAGTTGGTCACTGCAATGTAATCAATAACGCTGCACCCATTTTTTTGGATACTTGTGAAGTTTCCTACAAGATCTCCTAGGGTACGGCCATTCAGAATAGTGAGTTGGTTATGTTTGACTAGGTTAAGAAAGTGTGTACCGTAAGTATTTGTGATAGAGTCTAGTGAGTTTCGGGGGAGAAAGTTGTCAGGCTCATAATCGTCTGGTAAGGGAACAACGTTGGTTGAGTCTTCTCTTATCATACCCGTTTTTTGTCCTATACGAGAGTTAAAGTCCCCACACAATATGACTTCCCCCTCCTCCCGAAGTTCGTTCACAACGTCTTCAATGTTTTTTAGAGCATCTTTGCCATTGTCAGTCGGGTTTGAGGCTGATGAATTAAATGGTCTAATGTAAACGTTAACTATAAATGTATCTTCTGATAGGTTAAAGAAATCCTTGTCTAGTCGACAAACTAGGTAGTCTGAACACTCTGTATTCTTGATAAACTCAATCCCTTCAATAAGCTCATTTTTAATGAGGATACCGACACCTCCTGATTTACCGTCTTTCCTTATGTTGCAGATTGATCGATATCCTACCAAGTGAACCTCTCTCCTAATTTCCTGAAGACAGGCTATGTCATGATCTTTGATAACATTTTGAAATGATTCTATTTCAAATTTGCTCCCATCTACTGATGAAGGCGATTGGATATTCCAAGAAAGTATTTTTATGCTATTTTTATTAATTGAAACCTGTGTATTTTTTTGTGTGTTTCTAGTCATGGTATAATGTGTATAAATGAGAATCTATGTCAGTGTAATCACATTCGACTAAGAGGAGAAGGTTCCAATCCCCCTGTAGAACGGACTTTCTTTGGCTTGTTGAGAAGCAGTCTTGTCATTTCATGGATGCTGTGACGGAAGTTTCCTAGAATGACCTCTTTGCCTCTTGTTGAAAGGTGGACTCCATCGTTCGTGTGATATTCTCCTATCAGATGATCATCATGCATGAAGTCTGGGCGTGGGGCCACTGCAAGTGTCACATTCGAAATATCACAAGTACATTCAAACAATACGTCATTATTCCACATAGTGTGTAGCATCGGTATATAATATGAGAAATTTCCAAGACACCGGAAGTACGTCTGCGTGTAAGAAAAATGCAAATGTTCATTTAAACAGATGAGCGAAGAGTTGCAGTTACACGGGTGGTTGAGTGTGTAGGTACACTTACAACTGATGTTAAACATAATCGGGTCCCTGATCGTTGTACGATATAAGTGCGAGTAGAACCACAAACCCGGTTTTAAGCCAAAAGAATCCAAATCCAGTCCCAATTCCAGTTCCAATATGTCCAGAGAATTAGAGATAGGGTTAGGCGGAGGGGCAGGACCAGTTCCAGCCACAATACTGGCCACGCCAGCGATTAAAAGCAACAACCACGTCACGGTGACAGTGGTAAATCGAGGAGCTTTAAAAGTGTAACGAATGCAAATGTGTAATAATGATGAAAAATAAAAAATTGGCCAAGGAATAAAAATTTTAGTGCCCAAAATTTGAACTCCCAAGTGGTGTCAAAAACGCGTATTAAATAGGTAATAATTATTTAAGTCTTTTGTGTCTTGACACCATTTTAGGGTTAGACAGGTTCCTGCTAGTAAAATAATAAAGGCGAGGGATCGTGAATGGTGCAGATAAAGATCATTTAAAGATTCAATGATATCATGCTCACAAAATACTTACAGCCCAACAGGCAACATACCTACAATAATGATCCCACTCGTGAATTTAGAAATTCTGACTCGACTGAATTATATTACCGCGGTTTTATCATCTTCAAAAAAACCATATGCTGTGAATCTGTATAACCTTATAACGTTAACTAGTTAACCTGACAAAGGAACACACAGTACTATTTAACTATTAGGAAATAGTGAACTGAGATATTTTACACAGATTTATAGAATATAGTTTTTTCGAAGACGGTAAATTCTTGTCGATATAATTCGGTCGAGTCAGTTATTAACAAACTTCTTTTTATAACAACTCTACTGCATATTACGAGGAAATGCAACTTAGAGTTAGAACGACAATTCATAAGCCGTTTTTTAATAATTAGAAGAATGGGAATTTCTAAGGTTGATGGATGTGAGTGTTATCATTTGTAAGGAACAACACACCACCTTCACTGTCTCGTCAGCGTACCGCGACAATTGACCCCCCGAAAATTGACCCCCGACAATTGACCCCCCGACAATTGACCCCCTATGTAATTACACTGGGGTCAATTGTCGCGAAATCTAGGGCTTAATACGACAATTGACCCCCCGACAAGGTTAGGGTTAGGGTTAGGGTTAGGGTTAGGGTTAGGGTTAGGGTTAGGGTTAGGGTTAGGGTTAGGGTTAGGGTTAGGGTTAGGGTTAGGGTTAGGGTTAGGGTTAGGGTTAGGGTTAGGGTTAGGGTTAGAGTTAGGGTTAAGGTTTGTGCTAGTGTTTGGGTTAGGGTTAGGGTCAATTATCGGGGGGGGGGGGGGGGTCACTTGTCGTCCATCCCTCGTCAGTCGTCTACGAAAGGATGATGGGTCTGACAAATAATTATAAAAATACTGAAAGTCAAAAAGATATCATCAAAATTATTGTAAACTAAAACTTTTATAAATTTCTGACTAACATTTTGGTAAATACAATTTTTGCTACCCAAATTTGATTTTCCTCAGGTATCCCTCAAAAACGACCACTGCAGAGTCGTTTCCTGAAAATCCTCTCAGTCCTCAAGATCGTTTATAATTCTACTTGGAGTTAATCGATCTTCCTATGGCTAACGACTATACGACTAGGCTCACTTGGTACCTTGAATAAATACGCTAAGCTCGCAGCAGCCCGGTTAACACTCGTGGTGCCCTAAACGGTGCTTTTTGTTCTTTTCTCTTTAACCTGTTGAATATAAAGATGACTTAGTCTGTTTGTAATCCCGTATGAGATTAACAAGGACGGACAGGCTTGGTAAGTTTAACAAGAGTTAACGTGACTGCAATAGTTATAGTATGTATTCTCTTAGCACAATGATCCTAGTGGCAAGTTACTGAGGGCATGGTGAATCGATTTACCATTGAATTCAGAATCTAGTCTCTTACTTTGTGGCTTCTATGGAAATCTAGAAATAAACGGACAATGAACTATTGGAGCTGATAAAGGAGTGACAGTTGCGTTACGGTAACTCCATAGTTATTACAGAAGTACCTCGCTATAAGTAAACGTGCCTCGCTGTATAACGTTGGCCGAAAAAGGAAATACAGTGGCCACAGTCGACTCTACCCAGTTTTGGGGTTTGGTAAAAAAATTAATCACAGAATCTTAGATATTACTCAAATATAATATACTCGTTTGTTGCAGATTCTCTGGCGAAGCAATGATGAGAACAAGTTAGAATTCGACAAGATAAGAAATACTGCTGCAAGTTGTTATACTTATGCCGCACAGCTGCAGGACTAGTCCTTCAGCTTAGACAGTCATTGCTTGCTATTGAGTTGTTCCCAGATTTTGCGCCATATCTTAATCAAGTTCTGTTGACCAAAGAGAATTAGACGCTTATATGCCACAAAGGTTCTGTTCATGAATAATTAACTAATTGGGGTAATTAAACATTAAAAAATTAAAAAAACGATGCCTATGTCAGAGGGTTCATTAGAAATATAGAATACATTACTCAATAGAAAAAGTCTCTAAATTCTCTCTTCAAAGGAGCAAAACATGAACACAAATATTCATTTCCATGAACTACAATTTGTAAACATGATTTGCACGTGGGCGGTCGTACATTATACATTATACATTATACAGAACTGGAAAGCCCGTGGTTACAGGGACAGTGGCGTAACGTTGCCTGTTGGCGCCCCCTGCCGAAAAAAGCGCCCCCTGTTGGCGCCCTCTCCCCTTTTGGTGCCCCTCCCTAAAATTGAACAAATTAGGTGATTTTAAAGAATACGCCGGTAAAATCTCTAAAAAAGTGTGTATCTAGAGCAAAACGCGCAGTTTTGCTAGTACTTTAGTTAAGTTTTCGAAATTGTCCCACATTCAAACGACGATTTGGCGCCCCCCTAAAGCCCTAAGACGGCGCCCCCCTGCACAGCGGGGCCAGCAGGGCCTTTCGTTACGCCACTGTACAGGGATGAATCTAGTAGTTTTCTATTTCTTTGGCAGTCAGTTTTTATCGCGTCAAAAAATATCCGTCACAACCAAAGATACAGCCGATTTAAATGTTGCTCGTACTAAACACAGCGTAATATCAACAAAACCGATCAAAATGACGTTAAAACAATCATTGCACGTGCACGTGCGTGTAACAATCCTCGTTACTATGGTTATTATGCAACTACCTATTTCTTATCTATTTGCACGTGGGCGGTCGTACAACAAAAAGAATTTTCTGAATTATAGTAGAGATAATTCTTTGAATTATAGTATAGATACCTACATACCATTAACCATACCATGTCTTCCGTTTCTTTTTGTTATTTTTCTTCTCTCTCAAGACTCAAGCCATATGACCAGTCAATATGATATCATAAATGTAGTACTTGAGGAGTTTCTCTTTTTCCGACATTTTCTCTGTTTATTATCAGGCACTTTCGCCACAATGTTTCTCAGTTCTCACATATTCTTCTTCACGATTTTCGAACCACTGAACCTCTACATAAACCTGAGACGAATAACGTGAGTTATTAAAGGGTTGCGTGTGGGCAGTTACTTCTGGGCCACTCTGTGGTTGGTCCGAGCGTTGATTTTCTGAAGTGTGCCTGAAGTATGTTCAGATTTTCACGTTTTTACTGATTGATTACCCATTCTTACAATTTATGTTAGAATATGTTCTAAAACACTCGCTCCTCACGAGGCAACGTTTCAATGATTCCTGTTTATCTTTTCGGGTAAGAAGCCTAAGATTATGGGTTGGTCTCAGCGGCACCATTATTCTTAATAACAAATCCCTTAAATAAACCTGTAAGTATTCAAATTAATATGAAAATGTATAATCATCAGACGAGGAGGATGAGAGTCTGGATACGGAGGAAGTAAACTTTAACGAGGAGGTGCTGGAAGACGAGGCGAGACTCGCAGTACGGAACAAACGTGGTAGAAGATTTGAGAGGATCGAGTTCTCTAACAGGTCTGCAATTATATTACTAATAATACAGGGTGGCCCAAAAGTGAATACCCACACGCAACCTCTTAATAACTAACGTAATTCGTCTCCAAATTGGGCCACCCTGTATTAGCTTCTCGATATGTTGAGTGGTAAACTGGTGGCAGTGTACAGTGTTTTTGTAGACAAATTTTCGGTTCGTACGAATTCGTAATTGCTACGGGAGAAGTACGTGAAGAGTGCTAAGTTTTTTTTCGTGCGGTTACTTGATGCACCTACTCGAACTCGTGCACCTACTCGAGATTAAAAAAGATTTAACGGATTTCTAGAACATTTAGATTGAGTTTAGATTAGAGTTTTTTCTATCTGAACATTTAGATTGAATTTAGATGAGTTCTCAATCAATAAATAAAATCTATTTCCAGTTGTTTTTACATCTTGCACTTTCAGGCTGACGGATGAGTTCAAATTACTGATGGGAGAAGCTAATCTTGCTGTCGCAAAAGGTGACAGAAAAACCGCCATTAACGTCTGTTTAGAGGTAATATTAATGTCAGTAACACCAAGAGTTGACATTTGTATTTCTGTTCAGTGTTGGGGTCGTTCACATATTATTAAGTAATCAGCCGAGGGGGGGAGGGGCCAGGGGGGTTTCCAAATGATTACGCTGGTGTATTTCTGACACAATAGCTATGTGTAAACCTGATTACGGAGGGCGGGGGGGGGGGGGGGGGTACAAATTGTCCAAAAAGTAGTTACGTAATATGCGAACGACCCTTTAGTTGAAGCTGTCCATTTCCTGATTCTAATTTGCTGACTCTGCTTCCGACAGATAATACGAAATATTCCGGACAGTCCAGCCCCTTACGAGACTCTATCCGTTATATTCGAAGAGGAAAACGACTTGTACAAATCACTCCAGTATGGCCTGGTGTCCGCTCATCTCTGGCCAAGGGACCCTCTCAAATGGTAACGTAGTAACCAGTAACCTAGTAACCATTAGCTACAGAGCTTTTCGCTATCACATCATACTGTAGCCAGTAATTTATCCCATCATTTCTCATTTAAATGCTCTATAAATGTTTGATTAAGCATTTTAAGAAGCATTTTCCATTCTGCGCTATTTTGAATTCCGAACAACATAATATTGTCTTACTGTACTATCTTTATGATTGACTGTTTTACTTTTAGGTACGGTCTAGCACAGAAATGTACCGATCTTAACGATAAGGAAAATGAGAAGATCTGTATGAGTAAAGCTTTGCGGTATTCTCACCTTATTAGAGACAGGGGCTTCATTGAGGACGTAATCAGGTTTGTCAATTCTTGTCAAAACCCATATATTATAATATATAAGGTATTTTGGACTAATTCAACCCAAACATGAAGATATTATATTATAGAATTAACGTAAATGACTGCTCCTTTATCTTTAATAACAGGTCCATTTTTATTTATTTATTTATAAATATAAACGAACTGGTGTTTCTTTAACAGCGGCTTCTGTGGCACTGTAACATATAATTAAATGAGCAGATCGAATTCTTTTTAACTGCGTGTAAACATTTTGTTTCCCCAGTTATTTTGTGAAACCTGTAAGTTCGTTAGAAGAGAAGCTGTCTGAAGAGACTGCAAGTAAACTGGCTATCGGATATCGGAAACTCATCAAAATATCATCGGACAGTGACAAAGAGGAGTTAACAGCTATGGTGAACATCTTTGAGACCAGGTACAGTAAAACCCCGATTTACCACAAACCCCGATTTACCGATTTTTGGCGCGTCTACAAAATTTTTCTTTGATCCTTAAAAAGTCCGTATGAGATCGATTGTTGTGGGAAAAAGAATAAATATTTTTGCATACCTTGCTAGGGTACACCCCTTGCTATTATAGGTACACTGATTAGTTCTGAAGTGTTCTCATTTTATGACAAAAATAGTGAAAAAGAGGGACTGGTATGCCACACCCACTAATCGACGAAATTTTACGAACCTTTCGGCGAATCTAAGTTTGACCCATATCTATAAACAGATTCCAAGAGTTATAAAGGGCTGTGTGTGGGTAGTCACTTGTGAGTCACCCCGTAATACAAAATTAACCCTCAAACAGATGCTCTGATGATTCGAAAAAGGAAGAGTTTTGGGCCAAGACGTACGTGAGTCTGATTGAGGCCCACCCGGATCTTGCTGTTATGGACAAAGTCGTTAAAGTTTGTAAGGTAGACACTCTTATGTCTTTAGGTTCACTCATGTATTTCGATAAGGAAGGTATCTGGTGAACTGTTAAAGTGTTTATTAGTATATGAACAGCTTTTAACCATATTTTTCGTCTTATTATTTTAGGAATGATTTTTCTAAGTGTAAGGTGGATGGCGGGATATGAAGAAAAGCACCTTCTATTTTTCTAAAATTTGAATTAATGAACGAATTCACTAAACAAATTACTATCTTACTTCAGTATTCAAATATTTACTTGTTCCATTGCTGACTGACCCGTAAATCCCCTCACAGTTGTACTTATCGGGGAAGCATTACAGTAGAATCCCTCCCTTCCTAGCATTTGCTGACCTAGTAGCAGTAGTATATGTGCGCTCTGAGCTAGACACCACCAGCTCTATCCACGATCAGGTGCAAGGTTAGAGTCTTTATTGTTGGTTCTTTAATTGTAGTTGATAATAATATCCACGATCAGGTGCAAGGTTAGAGTCTTTATTGTTGGTTCTTTAATTGTAGTTGATAATAATATCCACGATCAGGTGCAAGGTTAGAGTCTTTATTGTTGGTTCATTAATTGTAGTTGATAATAATATCCACGATCAGGTGCAAGGTTAGAGTCTTTATTGTTGGTTCTTTAATTCTAGTTGATAATAATATCCACGATCAGGTACAAGGTTAGAGTCTTTAATTGTTGGTTCTTTAATTCTAGTTAAGAATAATATCCTCGATCAGGTGCAAGGTTAGAGTCTTTATTGTTGGTTCTTTAATTGTAGTCAATTAATTTTTATTGGTCTTGCTGAAAAGCTCTAATTTTCAGTCAATTTATCATTTTTTTGCAATGATAATGATAAATACTTAAATATAAACATTGAGAATAAACCCCTAATTCGCGATAATTTAGCATCAATTAATCATTACTACTAATTATTACTAATATGCCACTTTCTAAGATCGTTTAGAGAAGCTACAAACAGGAGACAGTACAGCTGCTACCAACATACCAGTAGATGCCAAACACTACAAGATCTCTAATGAGGAATGTCCCTGTGTTATCCGTGCTGTCCTTGTCGCTTCTCTCATTCACCTAGACCACGATCATAGTGAGCTTTTTAAACATTCTTATCTTTTTAAAAATTCTTATCTTTTTAAAAATTCTTATCTTCTGTGGTAGTTTACCTGGTTGTCTGGGGTCTCTTTGACAGGTTGCTGCAGTTGTATCGAAAAAAAAACTCCAGGATTTATTACCAGTGACCTCTTGCCCCAGAGTATTTTCCCCGAGGTTTGAGTTTGGAGCTTGTTAAAAGCCGTTTTATCACAGCACAATTATCTCAGCAAACACAGAGGATTTGTTGCGTCCCCTGCTGACGAAAGAAGACACCAATGAAGGGCTTCTGCTCGTCGCTGACGCTTACTTTGAAACCAACAACATCAATGCAGGTAAGAAGTTATTTTTTGAATGTTTGGGTCTTTTCGGCTATTGTATATAATATAATATGAAGTAAGCACTCTGTATTGAGTATTTTTAGCTCCATCTATATCTCTTGAAGACCTTGCATTAATATATCTTCGTTGCTCAAGCCTTAAAACTTAAAAAGAAGAGAAAAAAGAAACAAATTCTTAAAACTTAACCCCCAGCACGCCCTCTGTACGAGCTACTGTCGAAGTCGTGTAACTCTGATCACCCTCATACTTGGGTACAGCTGGGTCTCTCCTACGAGGATCAGGTTTAAAATCATTGCTAATTATTATTATTCGTTATTATTTATCATATTATAAGTTACCATAAGTTACCATTATTTACCATTAGTTGCCATTTGAAAGATGTCTCAAACCACTGGACAACTCAAACAGCAATGTCCTGGTACCAAAGTCTCCAGAACCAGCAGTCCGCGTTATTTCAACATTTGGCAGTGATCAAGAGTTAGTAGAATCGGTGCAAAGATTGGAACCAGAACTCAGTAGAACCAGGAGCTTCTCAGGATTATCTGGTTCCCATACAAGTGGAAACACCCCAGGCTCCCCAATATCATCTAGAGCCGGTACATCACGCCCTATCTTCAAATTCGTCAGACGTACTGGAACATCATTTAGAAGGAAGTTAGTCAAAGCAAAACAGTTTGCGGATGACTTAACCCAACCTCACACAAGACCATGTGGGGGCAGACACTGCGGTACCTGTAACATCATATCTCCACATCCATCAATAACAGTCAATGGACAGCGAGCCAAAGCAGTGTCTGGTACATGTGTCAGCTACAATGTTGTATACCTCTTCAGCTGCCAACTTTGTAACATGTGTTATGTAGGAAGAACGGTGCAGCCCCTCAGGGCACGAGTAAACGAACATCGCGCCCATTACTACAAACTCATTTCGGACAATACGTTTGTCCCTGAAGAAAACGACGACGGATTCAGCTTGGGTAAACACCTTTTAGAAGTTCATAACATGAAACAACGTGACAATTTCAACCAGGCTTATAAAGTGTCAATTCTCAGTAATAGTAGCCCAAGAACTCTAGAAGTGGATGAACACCGTTATATTCAGAAACTAAGAACTATACGTCCATTGGGGCTCAATGCCTTGGACCCGTTTGGGATTCCATTATTGGATTTATCTTAAATGTTTTTTATTGCATTGGGGCACAAGAGTTATGTTTTTAAAAAATATTCATATCGTTTTTAGTTGTGTCATTTCATTTCCAATGTTACACTTTGTAGGAACTGATATTAACCGAGTTTCTGATTCAGGATGTTACTGAAGATAGTAATGAAAATGTTTTAACACCTCAGTACTGTGTTTTACTACAGCTCAACCTGCTCAGTCTGACTATTTGGGAATTTAAACTCTTGACCATTAGTTGCCAATAGTAACCATTAATATTTAATAACCAGTTGAACCACTAGTAACCAACAGTTACCAATAGTAACCACTAGTAACTAATAGTAACCATTAGTAACTAATAGTAACCACCGTTATCAGGGAGATTGGAAGGAGGCAGTTAGGTGTTACGAGAATGTTCTCTCCTTTGACGAATCTAACGAAACAGCTAAACTAAGACTTTTCTCGCTGCAACAAGTGCACCTGGCAGAGCACCAAGAGGAGTTTACTGTTAACATTCACGCTGACTTCAGCACTGTCAAAGTAAGGAAACAATCACTAATATCGTTATTTTTCGTTTTTATTTAACTTTATTTGATGTGATTCGTATGAGAATCAAACTCGCTTATTAAATTATTGTTATAAGGGCCCTTATTTTAAACGGGCATATCCTGTCCAAACTCAGGATGCACTACATGAAGAATTCGTTGTAACTTTGTTTGAAAAGCATTAGTATAGTGCGTAAAAGGCAAGCTGTATAGTGGAAGCACCTGAAATAACATTCGTTAGAAATAGTGAAAGTCCCTTTTGACTAAGTAAAGAGCGATACAAAGCTGTATTGTCATAGGCCTAATTTAATAGTTTAATCGCAATACAATAATTTACGTTCTACGGTTAAAGTAACCAGTAGTAACCAGTAGTAACCAGTATGCACACCGGTAAAGTACTCACACTTAATATACTAAAGAACTAACACTAATGTAGGCCAACATCAGTCATTGATAAAGTTTTTTCAAGTTCAGGCTTGAGACAATTGGTATAAGAAATTTATTTTTTAATGATACAGTTGTTATTGTAAATACCGGTGTCGAGCTTTAATTACTGTCCAATACTTGTTTGCCAGTTTTACTCTTCATCTCCTTTCTATCTCTTCTCAGCATACAAACTCTTCCATTCTGAACGAAATGGTGAAGTGAAAAGCTTCTTGTCAGATAGTGGTTTAAACACTCCTTTCAAACATTTGTCAAGTGTGTTTTTTTTTCACAATTTAAGTGCGTTACATTTAAAGTGGTAATTTAAAGATATTGTGTAACATTCTATGCATAATTTTAGTTACTGAGTGCAGTGGTTCTTACGTACACAGAGAGACTAAAGAATAGAATAAAAAAGGTTTTGATGAAAAGTTACATTGTTTGATCACAAATTACATTGTAAGTTACGATTGCTCCATTAGGCCACTATGACAAACTAGTCGTCATTCAACTTATTTAAAATCAGTTTAGTAAAGAAAGCCCGAAAAGGGTTCCCTATAAATTCTGTGACAGGCTGTAATGCAATGTAATAATATACACTTCAGCTACATGAAGACTGAAAGAGGTCTTCCTACGTCCTAGTCGTTGGAGTGGCCTGCATCAACTCACATCGCGTTGGCGGGTATCTTATGGTCCGTCCACTGTACTCGGTTGGTTAGCCAAAGGCGTCTGTTGTGTTGTTGTCGTTGTTTCACACCTGTAAACTTACCTGCATCTTGGTGTACTCAGTGTATTCCATATTCTTCAGGGGTCTGCCCCTTGACCTCTTTCCATTATTTGGGATTCCAGTTTTCAAACAGCTAACTCGGTAGCAGAGCAGATCATGGGAGCTGGCTCGGCAGTTTTGTATTGCGGGGTCCAATCGATGGGTCTGGGGGTGGGGTGGGGAGGGGTGCTTGGGAGCCGGATCAGAGGATTCCTCGCAAACTACTGATTACATTACAGCAGTGGCCTTGTTTTAGGTAATGTGTATCATTTAAAGGCGGGACAGCAAACAATAAACAAAAACTTATAACATGGTTGAAACAGACTCCCACAAGTGTTACGATTCAGCAGCGCACACAGTATCCATACCAGTCAATGTTACAAAACTGCAAAAGGGTCCTGGACCTCAAATCGAGGCATATCCTAATAGTTTTACCTGTAGTGGGGATGACCACGAAGTGCTTTGTAACGTTTACAATTAACTTTGTGTTAAAACTGGCGGCTGAGAAGTCCGATGGGGGGGGTGGGTTGGACTCCCTACAACACAAAATTTCACGTAGATCTATGCGTGCGCGTACTTTAAAACGGATGATAGTGATTATAGAGCTTTATATTGCGATTTGTCATTTTTCCTAACACTTTTTAATTTGGCATCTTATTTCTTTTTTAAGCACAAACCACCAGATAATAATTTTAGGGCGTCCTCGGTACGGTCTGGGAAGCCCTAAATAGCCGCCTCTGCTCGGTTGTTAGAGTTGGCATTCTAACTACTTTGTCCATACGCCAATAGTAGCCTGGCAGTTACTGATGTAAGTGGGTCACATGAAAGATCATTTCAATCCTAAAGGATATTCTCAAGGAGGTCTGGATGGAAAAATCCTTGAAGCGTGTCATCGGCTTTTTGGTGTTGGTTGAGACTTCAGCTCCATACAACAAGATGGTGAGGGATCAGCATGCTATGATCCTGATCTTGGTTAGTGTCTTGATGTTCTGCTGTTCCAATTGTTCCTGAGCTGATGAAAAGGCGCCTATTAGGCATTCTGGTTACGGTCATCCAGGTCTCTGTCGTTTGTCCATCCTACTGATAGTTGCACACAGGTAGACAAAGTTGCTAACCTGCTCAAATCGGGTTCACCCTCAACCGACTGCTCTTCAACACAGCACAATATAATTCGGCATGGCGATTTGTAAACTCGATAGCTTCTTCCAAAAATTCGTTTGCATTATGTTACAAACATATCGAGAACTGCCCAATTTAGAAAACTGCCTTATAAAATGCACTGAGCTCAGCATGACGGAATTTGTTAGCAGTCAGGGCCCCTCGTGATATAATAAAAGGTATTTCTTTGCTTCAAGATTGCTGGATACTAGACATGAAGTTATAAACCTTTTGGATATTGATATCAAACTTGCAAGGCCAAAATCTAAACGATATAATACATCTCAGGTATGATCAAGAAGTTCACAGGATTCTGCAGGTGCAACAAAAACCAGTAATAATTCACAAATCTTACGTAGCGCTCGATTTTGAATTGGATTTGCGATTGAGGAGCCGCGCATGAAAAAACTTCAACGGGATGCTAAAAATTCCATATATTCAATTTCTGTTGTACGTGAACAATTTTGAAGTAATTCAAAATCTTTTTTTAACGCAAAAAATGTAACGAAAATTAACAATTAATAATTCTGCATTTAATGAATAACAATTTAAATTAAAATTAAATTTAACTAATGTTTCTTTTCTGATCATTGCACTATTGGAGGCCGTTCGGCCGCTTCGAGGTCGCGCCGCGCGAACTAGCAATTTCTTGCTTCGCCAAGAGCAAAGATCTCGATGGGTTGACATCGTCAACCAAATTTCACTATTACATAATATTTTTTATTTTTTGCCGTATGTTTGTTTATTGATTTTGGTTTGACTCTTGAAAAAGATATCTTTTGTGTTAGCTTAAAACTGTAATTACTTTATTCATCGAGCTATTCAAAAAGTAAAGCCAAGCCGCGCCGAAAAAAATTTAAAAAACATGTTTTTAGTTTAAAATATGTTCAATGTTGCGTTTCTCAAGTACACAATATTATTTTGTATTAATTTTGTTATATTTTTGCGATAAAAAAAATTTTTTGAATGACTTATAAATTGTTAAAGTACAAATATTCATATTTTTGGATTTTTGCTTTCCGTTGAATTATTTTGATGGCGCGGCTCCTCAATCGGCAAATAAAATTCCAAATCGAGGCTATGTAAGTTTGTGAAGTATTATTGTTTGGGTGACTGACAGATCCTGTGAACTTCTTGATCTACCTGCGAGGTTTATTTTGTTAGTTTTTGCTTGCAAGGTGATAGCAATATCCTAAAGGTTTAAAAAACTTAAGCTATGAATCGCAATTCTTAGCCAAGAATTACCTCTTATGAGGGGGCCTTGTATGCTATTAAAATCCGTCCTGCTGAGCTCAGTAACTTTTTTCATTAAAGCACTATATTGGCCGTTCTACGATATGTTTGTAAGCAGTAATGAAAACGAGTTTTGTTAGGAGCTATCGTTTACTAGCATTTTTATTACGTGTACCGAAAGGGCATCCTTTGGCAAGCATTGAGATATTTCAATAATTGTATTCATATGTATTTACCACTAAATCACACATTTGGTCCATGAAAGAGATCTGATTGGTTATTTCATTTAGTATTTGATTTAGAATGGTTTGCTGCATAGTAGTGTCCGAATTGCACTGATTCTAGCCGAGTGTGTTCGTACAAGGGCGGCCCTTGTTTAGACATACTCTCCTGAGCCGGGTACTCATTTCCTCTCTGAGCTAGTAGTGTTTATAAGTTTCTTGTTGGTGTTTGTGTCTGTGTTTTTTTGTGTAGTAGAATTTATGTAACCTTTGGAGACTGGGCGCAGTAAAGTCCCAGAGGGTTTGTGTAACATCATGGATGCTGTCTAAGCTGACCTGATCCTCTCCAACTTGTATTTGATACACTACTGCATTCACACCAGGTCATTTCACTACATTAAACTGATGGAGGTTATGCCCTTTGTAACATTGCTGAAGCGATATGCTATGATGAGGTGGGGAATATGAGTTCGGATCGAGTATGGTTCCGTTTCATGGCAAAAAAACATTTATAGATTGGGTTTACAGTAGAGGAAAAGGTTGTTATGACACATGACAAATGGCCGCTTTACTTGTGCAGGGTTGGAAGCAGCTGTCGTTGAGGGGTGATACACGTTGGAGCAGGTTAAGCAACTGTGTCTACATGTGTGCAACTATCAGTGGGGATGGGACAATCAACTGGGAACTGGAGGTCGTATCAGGAAGGATATTGGCGCCTTTTTTCATTCAGCTCTGGAACATGTGGAGTAGCAGAACTAATTAAAGTCTCCACAAGATCAGGATTCTATAGGGTGCTGTCCTCCCATCTTGTTGTATGGAGCTGAGTTTCAAAACACCAAAAGCTGCTGAAAACGATTCAAGTTTTCCATCAGACCTTCCTTGAGAAGTATCCTGAGGGATTGAATGGTTCTTTAATGTGTCCACTTTCATCAGTACTGCCAGGCTACGTTGTATGGAATATGTAGGTAGAATGCCAGACTCTTAGACTACGAGCAGAGGCGGCTATTTTGGGCGTCCAGGCGTCCGTGGCGCCTATACTTATTATTTGGTGGGTTGCGGCTTTAAATATAGAAATAGTATTAGTAATAGTGTTAGGAAATAACAAATCGCAATAGAAAGCTTTTTTTCTCTATCTACGTTTTAATGTTGAGCACGCATGATCTACGTGAAAATTTTGTTGTTGTAGGGAGGTCCAACCTACCATTGGACTTCTCGCCGGCGTAGTTTTAAAACATAGTTAATTGTAAACGTTCCAAAGCCGTCATGGCATCCCACTACAGTGATAGACTATTATGATTTGCCTCGAATTGAGGGTCCAGGACCTTTGCAGTTTGAACTATTGACTGCTATGATACTGCGCGGCTGAGATCGTAACGTGTGATTGTCCCTGTTTCGACCATGTGTTATAAGTGTGTGTTTTTGTTTTGCTGTCGCCTGTTAAGTGTTACACATTACATATAACAAGGCCCTGCGTGTAATGTAATCGTTAGTTTGGAGGAATTCAGCTTGTGCCGGCTCCCAAGCACCCCTCCCCACCCCCCCAGTCCATCGATTGGACCCCCAACAAAAACTGCCAGGCCAGCTCCCATGAGCTGCTTCTGTACCGGGTTTCTGTTGAACTGGAAGCCAATTATGGAAAGAGGTCATGGGCGACCCGGAGAAATTGGAAGACCTGTGTACTCAAAGATGCTGCTAAGTTTACAGGTGGTTGGAAACATCGGACAACAACACGACACAGGACGCTTGGCTACCTACCGAGTACAGTGGAGACCATATGTTTCGCCGCCAACGCGATGTGGAGAAGCAGGCACTCAACGACTAGATCGGAGGAGACCTTCGTCAGTCTTCATGTAGCATGAAGTGTATTGATTTTCATTTGCATTACAGCTGTACTGAATTAAAGGAAACCCTTTTCGAGCTTTCTGTAGCTAAACTTGATTTAAAATTAATTTTGAATTGACTGACTAGTTTGTAAATGATAATTTGCATATCGTAACTTTACTTAGGTAATTGTGATCAAACAATCGTAACTTTTCATCCAACACATTTTTTATTTAGGGAATGTTCTGAATTTCAAAGTACTTATTAACAACAACAATCATGATAGTGATGATTTCGTATTTTGTGGAGATCGGAAGAATCTATCTACTCGACATGTCTCTCTGTGTAACGTAAGAACCACTTGCACTAGTACTAAATTATGCTTAGATTGTTACCAATTACTTGAAATATATCCACTTTATTAAATGTAACCACTTTAATTGTGAAAAAAAAAACACACTTTGGACTATGTTGAAAATGAGGTTTAAACCAACTTTCTGGGCAAAGACGCTTTGCACTTCACAAGTTTCTTTCAGATTGGAAGAGTTTGTAGGCTGAGAAGGTTAGAAGGGAGATGAAGAGTAAAACATGGCAAACATGTTATTGGACCCCCAGTATTTATAGCGCGGACAAAGGTATTTAAGGATAAACAACTGTATCATTAAATAAAAAATTTCTTATTCAAATTGTCTCAGCATGAAACTTGAAAAACTTTATCATCGACTGATGTTGGCTACATTTAGTGTAGTTCTTTAGTTAATTTAGTGTGAGTTCTTCAATTTTAAGCTTCACCCTTTCATTTTTAATATAATATTTTTAAGTAAATAGGATACAATGACCAGTCCTAACTTTTATCATGAATGTTTCTGTAGATTTAATCACTGCTGGAGAATACGTTTATCATTAGAATAGTGGTGTTCTTAAGCGTCAATTTAATTATTATTATTGTGGCATTGGATTTCTGGTCCACTACTTCCTACTGATGATTATGTTTTTTGGATGTTTAACTGTGAACATACTTAATTTTAGTTTCCAGAATATTTGATTTAACTGTCTTGCTCAATCAAAATGGTTTTAGGGGATCAGGAGCTCTGGAGCTATAATATGACAAACACATGCTTTTAAACATCATGGAGTAGGCAAAATTGTTCAGAGCAGAAAAAAGGGGAATATCCTGAAGACATAAGTCAAGCTTCAATTGGGTTAAAAGATGAAATCAACTGAGGTTTGCATTCAATTATATATCTTAAGTTTATTAATTTCATACGTATTTATTTGATCTTTGGCTTGTCTACCTTTGAAAGGATTCATCAAGCACTTCCTCCTCTATTCCAATGTTTTAAGCTTTGTTTAAAAATATTTATCCTCCCCAACGTCGACAATTACACGGTTTTATCTCCCCTGAATTCTCCCTCTGCCCACCTTTTCTAGATTGCAGACCACCATTCTGATTGCCGGACCCAAATCTTCGACGGCGGTGAGACCCGCCATCTGGTTGGCCAGACCCACTCTTCTAGGGCAGAAGACCACCATTCTGGTTGCCCAGGACCCACTTTCCAGAGTGTAGACCCACCATTATGGTTGCCAGACCCACTCTTCAAAGGTAAGATCCAACCATTTGGTTGCCAGGACCCATCTTCTAGAGTGAAGACCCACCATTTTCTGGTTGCCAGAAACAACTCTTCTAGAGTGGTAGATGACCCTCCATTCGGGTTGCCAGACTCACTATTCTAGAGTCAGGCCCACAATTATGGTTGCCATATCTCCTATATTCTAGTTTAGAGGACCCCCAATTCTGGTTTGCCAGGACCCACTCTTCTAAGGCGAAAATGGACCCACCATTTGGTAGCCAACAACTATTCCAGAGTGTAGTTTGTTTGTTTGTTTGTTTGGGGGCTGGTTGTAAGCCAGCCAATGTTTACGAGTATAATATTATAACTTTATTAAATATTCATAAGATATTAATATATAAATAATCAATCTGAATCACAAATTTGCACGCAGTTAATAAATTTAAAAAAAAAGGAAAATGAAAAAAATGGTTTATTGCTAAAACAAAATATGGAGCCTCTGTGCTTCCAACAGCCCTTAGACTCGCGTATGTTTGTTAGGGACTGATTTAGGATATAGTAGTTATTGCTATGGCCTTGCCATTAGGTTTGGATATGTTTAGTGTTTGTGATTGTTGAAACCAATTAATTACGGTTTGTGATGATAGGAAAATAGTGATAGTGGGGAATGTGGCAGTTGTAAATATGGACTGGAATTTAGGTGTGTGGGCTTATCATTAATTATTAGTTGCCGCTAGTCTGTGCTCAGTTTGTTCTGGTTTTTTTTTGTGTGCAAATATATATATCAATATGTATATATATCATGTAATATATAGTACTTAATAATAATCATATGACTAATAACTGATTTACTAATTAACTAATTAACTAATTAACTAATTCACTAAACTAATATGACCGTTGTGTCCAGTAACTTTCAGACACGTTGTGACCTTCTTAGACCTGGAATATTATGTAATAAGAAACTGGGCCACGTGTCATCGTCATTTTCACTCTGCAGGTTCAAGAGCATGCGTTTTGTAGCCGATTTAAAAAGGTTTATGGAAAAAGTGTGGGTAGGGTGCTTATGTTTGCATTTACAGCATAAATTGAGAGTAGGGGTCCTTTGAAGAACATCGAAGATCTGAAATGTGTGGTGTTGTACTCGGCTAACCAAGAAGCTGCAGTCACGTGATCTGAGTTTGCAGTGGGTGTATTTTCTGGGATAGTCATACAGATTTGTTGAGGGACTGAGCTACGGAAATGTTTGATTCGGTGCATGAGAATTACTGTGTTTTTTACAATAACACTGTGCACCGTGAGTATATCATTGTTATTGAAAAATTGTTTTGTGTGTTCTGGCAGTCGACCGTCTTTGTAAAAGTAATTAATGTGACCTGGCATTACTGCCCTGATACCCTATTTTTGTCGTGAGAAGAGTGATTCAATGTGTTTTTTTGCTGCAAACCCCCATACAATTGAACAGAAGTTTAAATGCGATTGAACAAAACTTTGATATATCTGTAGCCTTGTTTGAATCGATAGGTGACGTTTTATTTTATACATAATTCCTACATACCGCATCATTTCAACGAGCCAGCGATTGAGCCATTCATTGGACCACCTCAGCCTTTGACGAACCCCATCATAGTTGAAGAAGTTGAAATGGCTGCTAAGAAGCTCAAAAACAACAAAGCTCTGGGCCCAGACGGCATTCCAAATGAATTCCTAAAATTTGCCTCGCCTGCCTTTTATAGCACATTTGCAGAATTGATTAACCAGTCCTTTGAAAAGAATGAGCATGTCCCATCCTTTTGTTTATTAGTTCCAGTTTTTAGTTCAAGATCATCGAGTAATGAGTATTCACCTAACAGAAGCCTACAACAAACAGAAGCCTACAACAAACGGGAGTTTGTAAGAGATATTGTAGTTTATCCTAAGAAGTTAATTTAATAGTTTAATCTAAAGAAGACTTTATTTACATTTAATTTAGTATAGTGATGGGATATATATAATAGTATCCAGTTAGTAATTCAGTAGTATAGAGTGAGTTGAGTCATTCAGTCATTCACTCACCCTACATAGTGTTTGAGTAACAAGAGAACCAAAGTAACACAAGTTTATCCATTATTCAGTGTATTACTAATAATGATCACTCCGGTCCCAAAGTCTGGCAGTATGTCACCGGTAGACACAAGACCGTCAAAACAATCAATTCTCTGAGACCATTATTTTGAAAATTAACGGACAATAATTTCGTTTACATTGACATACTGCAGAACAATATGCGTTTGTCTTTTTCAAGAACGATTATTTTTCAGATTTATGAAACCCTGGTAGTCGCAGTCTTAATTTACAATCGTAGCTGCTGGGCTGCATCAAGGCAGCTATTAAATAAACTTGATGTTTGTCACAGGAAAGACCTTAGGCATATCATAACAATAAAATATCCTAACATGGAAGGATATGAAGCTATGGAATCACAGTTTCATTTCGGATTCAAAGAGGACTCCTTTAATGAAAGCTTGCCTAGATTTTCAATTGATTTAGCAGTTGTGAGTGTTGATGGCATCAACCTATCATCGAGGTTCATTCTCAAAGAAATGTCAATCAGATTGGAGGAACTCCTATAGACATTTCGTGTTCAACAAACCCGCGGATCTGGAGATGACAGCCAAGGACAAAAAGACAAAAAGCTTTGCAAAGAGGATTCTAGGAGCAGCTGGTATTAACGACTTTGCAGCTGGTTCCCTAGATTATTACTCCCATATATAAATATCCTAACATTATCAGAAATGACACACTCTACAAGAAATGTGAAGTTAATGTTTTCCTCCTAAACAGTAGTCCTACCTAGTCTCTACTACCGGATATTATCCCTAAAATCATTATCTTATCATGAGACTGATAATTGATAAACAGTGAACCTCTCCAGGATCTCAAATGAGAAGTTGTTCCACCCATAATTGTGCACCATCTACATCCCCTGTGTCAAAGATTCTTAACTAAAATAACCGAGGTATAGTTATATTGACTACTAACATTAACTACTAACAAAGGTATTCATAAGTATTGCAAGTACCAGTGTGGACTGTGCAATACGACAAAATGATCCAAAAAGAGAAAAAGAGAGAATATCTACTAAAACTGATAATTTACAGTTTTATGTCACGATCACACCAGTGCTATACCAGTGCTAATACCATTGCTACTACGCCAGTACATAAACGTGTATTTAATGCATGCTGTTACATCCACATTTGATATATCTATCTAAAGTCCAAACCACCCTAAATTTAAATTTAGCGCACAAACGTGCATTAAACTTTTGAAGGAAAGAACGTTAACTGAAAAGCAAATTTTAAGAGAATACATAGTAACTAACTAACTAACTAACTAACTAACTAACTAACTAACTAACTAACTAACTAACTAACTAACTAACTAACTAACTAACTAACTAACTAACTAACTAACTAACTAACTAACTAACTAACTAACTAACTAACTAACTAACTAACTAACTAACTAACTAACTAACTAACTAACTAACTAACTAACTAACTAACTAACTAACTAACTAACTAACTAACTAACTAACTAACTAACTAACTAACTAACTAACTAACTAACTAACTAACTAACTAACTAACTAACTAACTAACTAACTAACTAACTAACTAACTAACTAACTAACTAACTAACTAACTAACTAACTAACTAACTAACTAACTAACTAACTAACTAACTAACTAACTAACTAACTAACTAACTAACTAACTAACTAACTAACTAACTAACTAACTAACTAACTAACTAACTAACTAACTAACTAACTAACTAACTAACTAACTAACTAACTAACTAACTAACTAACTAACTAACTAACTAACTAACTAACTAACTAACTAACTAACTAACTAACTAACTAACTAACTAACTAACTAACTAACTAACTAACTAACTAACTAACTAACTAACTAACTAACTAACTAACTAACTAACTAACTAACTAACTAACTAACTAACTAACTAACTAACTAACTAACTAACTAACTAACTAACTAAGTTACTAACCTCAAGCTCGGGCTCCCAGGGTTCCTCACCGCAAGACAAATATCAAAACAGTTTACCAATTTAAAGAGTTGGAATTTCAACAAGCTGATTTGGGGTGCAACGATTCAAACTGGTTTATTTGCTGGAGAGTTTTTGATAATCATGCTCAAAATATACGGAGTATGATGACTGTGACTTTGCGACAAAACCTATTATAAAACAAACTGTTTTCACTCCTTGCATAATGCATACCTATTAAGTCGTTGCACCCAATTTGAATAGATAATAATTAATAAAAAAATAGTTAGCATGCTTTGAGCTCTAAAAGATATCTTAATCGCCAAGAACATACAAAAGAAAATTCTATATTCTAGAAATAGAACAATATATCAAACTTACATGCACCATGATATATGAAAGTTGACCTCAAGAAGTTATCTGAATCAGCTGAAGCAGTTGAGTTATGTTCATTCTTTTTCCGGATCAATGTCTTCGGTTAGTGATTTCTTCAAACTATCTAGGGAAAAAATTATGTAAACAATCTAGGATACTAAAATTTAGACGACGAGATATTGATGTTATTTCGTTGAAAAATATTTTACAGTTAAAACTACTTTACAGTAACATACAGATTTTTTAATTAAATTCGTCGTCAAATTTTTAAAGTGGATCGGATCTTGATCGTTATAATTAAATTAACACTATATCAGAATATGAGTATGACGTAGAAATGACGATACGTGATTTAACTATTTACTTTTATTAGAAACTGCTATCAATGAGTGAAAGAAACATCAATGATGATTAGTCAGGTGATTATAGGACAGACGTATATTCTCAGTGTATAAATGCTTTGATTTTTATGAACATAACTTGACTGAGGTCTGACGTTCCGAATCAATTACTTAGGTAACCTGTGATCGTATTCGTTAAAGTTATTTTGGTGACCTGTCTCGATCGTGTTTTGTTCCAAAACTATGATTATAAACAAGATTTTAAAACGTACAAAAACGATTGCATAGGAATTTTCAATTTCCATCCACATCTAATATACATATATAGCCAAAGAAACTAAAAAGATCTTTTATGATATTCTTATAAAGTTAAAAATAAAACAAAGATTGTTTGTAACCTTAAAATCGATCAGAGGTGAGTTAAACGTCGCCCTACCCGTACCCCAAAACGTCTTACTCCAGAATCTCGTCCCCATGGCAGAGCCAATCTGCTGATCGTGTCCAGAGTATTCGTGACAAGTACTAAAACTGCGATACATTGTGATAAAAACCAAAATTTCTAACGTAGTGTAACACCACTTATGATTACGAGGATTGTAACTGTAAGCTTTAACCGTCAATATTTCGTGATTTCTCGGATAAATGCTTAAATGGCAACAATAGCAAAATATTAAATTAGTCAATATGCAGCTTATATCAGCTGGTATCTGACAAAACATCACTTGGAGTGGGATCAGAAATAAAAACCTTATATTGATCGGCCGCGTCCAAATCAGAGTGTCCAAATCAGCGTGTACAGTGTGTGCAGCATATTATTCTTTTGAATAACTACTAGTAATAGTACTACTCGCTCTGGTAGGTACTACTATAGTTCAGTGTGAGCTAGTGAGAGAGATGGTTAGCACTTATCAATACAACTAATTCATTACCAATTGCAATAGTAAAGTTATGTTACTATGAATTATAATAAGTAGTGAAAACTGGAAGTGAAAGGTGTTTAGAAGTTAAGATTATTAGATTATTTTATAAAATCAAAACTGTGCTAACAAAAAACTAGTTTAGAAAGCTTGATAAGGGTAGCAATTGTCAGTCCGTGACCCTCATCGTCCAGGTACGGAAATGGAAAGTTTTGCAAATGCTCGTGTTTCAGATCGTCATAATTATGGTGGATATTATTAACTATTGTCGTTGATATAATGAGAGTTTTATAAAACAAATGTCGAATCGTTCTCAAGATTTGTTTTCAGTTATATTGGCGGTATTATATATTATGACAAATTACGAGATATCCTGACAAATTAAGAGTCGATATCCTGACAAATTAATAGATATCCTGCTAGATACGAGATATCCTGCTAAATACGAGATATCCTGCTAAATTACGAGATATCCTGCTAAATTACGAGATATCCTGCTAAATACGAGATATCCTGCTAAATACGAGATACCATGACAAATTACGAGATATCCTGACAAATTAAGAGATATCCTGCTAAATTACGAGATATCCTGCTAATTTACGAGATACCATGACAAATTACGAGATATCCTGACAAATTAAGAGATTTCCTGCTAAATACGAGATATTCTGTCAAATTAAGAGATATCCTGCTAAATTACAATATATCCTGCTAAATTACGAGATATCCTGACAAATTAAGAGATTTCCTGACAAATTACGATATATGATCCTTTCAAATTAAGAAATTTCCTGCTAAATACGAGATATCCTGACAAATTAAGAGATATCCTGCTAAATTACGAGATATCCTGCTAAATTACAAGATATCCCGCTAAATACGAGATATTCTGTCAAATTAAGAGATATCCTGCTAAATTACGAGATATCCTGCTAAATTACAAGATATCCTGCTAAATACGAGATATTCTGTCAAATTACGATATATCCTGCTAAATACGAGATATTCTGTCAAATTATGAGATATCCTGCTAAATTACGAAATATCCTGCTAAATTACGAGATATCCTGCTAATTACGAGATATTCTGTCAAATTACGAGATATCCTGCTAAATACGAGATATTCTGTCAAATTACGAGATATCCTGCTAAATACGAGATATTCTGTCAAATTACGAGATATCCTGCAAAATTACAAGATATCCTGCTAAATTACGAGATATCCTGACAAATTAAGAGATTTCCTGTCAAATTACGAGATATCCTGACAAATTAAGAGATTTCCTGACAAATTACGAGATACCATGACAAATTACGAGATATCGCCCACCTAATCTAGGGGTACCGTGAAAAGTAAAACACAGCACGAATTAACTCTCAAATTCTTCACAAAGAGAGCACTATAGCTAGAAATAAGAATACTGAGCCACGTGATACCATTAATTAAGAGATTTCCTGACAAATGACGAGATATGATCCTGTCAAATTAAGAAATTTCCTGCTAAATACGAGATATTCTGTCAAATTAAGAGATATCCTGCTAAATTACGAGATATCCTGCTAAATTACAAGATATCCTGCTAAATACGAGATATTCTGTCAAATTACGAGATATCCTGCTAAATTACGAAATATCCTGCTAAATTACGAGATATCCTGCTAAATACGAGATATTCTGTCAAATTACGAGATATCCTGCTAAATTACGAGATATCCTGCTAAATTACGAGATATCCTGACAAATTAAGAGATTTCCTGACAAATTACGAGCTATGATCCTTTCAAATTAAGAAATTTCCTGCTATAAATACGAGATATTCTGTCAAATTAAGAGATATCCTGCTAAATTACGAGATATCCTGCTAAATTACAAGATATCCCGCTAAATACGAGATATTCTGTCAAATTAAGAGATATCCTGCTAAATTACGAGATATCCTGCTAAATTACAAGATATCCTGCTAAATACGAGATATTCTGTCAAATTACGAGATATCCTGCTAAATTACGAAATATCCTGCTAAATTACGAGATATCCTGCTAAATACGAGATATTCTGTCAAATTATGAGATATCCTGCTAAATTACGAAATATCCTGCTAAATTACGAGATATCCTGCTAATTACGAGATATTCTGTCAAATTACGAGATATCCTGCTAAATACGAGATATTCTGTCAAATTACGAGATATCCTGCTAAATACGAGATATTCTGTCAAATTACGAGATATCCTGCAAAATTACAAGATATCCTGCTAAATTACGAGATATCCTGACAAATTAAGAGATTTCCTGTCAAATTACGAGATATCCTGACAAATTAAGAGATTTCCTGACAAATTACGAGATACCATGACAAATTACGAAATATCGCCCACCTAATCTAGGGGTACCGTGAAAAGTAAAACACAGCACGAATTAACTCTCAAATTCTCCACAAAGAGAGCACTATAGCTAGAAATAAGAATACTGAGCCACGTGATACCATTAATTAAGAGATTTCCTGACAAATGACGAGATATGATCCTGTCAAATTAAGAAATTTCCTGCTAAATACGAGATATTCTGTCAAATTAAGAGATATCCTGCTAAATTACGAGATATCCTGCTAAATTACAAGATATCCTGCTAAATACGAGATATTCTGTCAAATTACGAGATATCCTGCTAAATTACGAGATATCCTGCTAAATTACGAGATATCCGACAAATTAAGAGATTTCCTGACAAATTACGAGATACCATGACAAATTACGAGATATCGCCCACCTAATCTAGGGGTACCGTGAAAAGTAAAACACAGCACGAATTAACTCTCAAATTCTCCACAAAGAGAGCACTATGCCACTATAGCTAGAAATAACTAAATAAGAATACTGAGCCATGTGATACCATTAATTAAAAGATTTCCTGACAAATGACGAGATATGATCCTGTCAAATTAAGAAATTTCCTGCTAAATACGAGATATTCTGTCAAATTACGAGATATCCTGCTAAATTACGAGATATCCTGCTAAATACGAGATATCCTGCTAAATACGAGATATCCTGCTAAATTACGAGATATCCTGCTAAATTACAAGATATCCTGCTAAATGCGAGATATTCTGTCAAATTACGAGATATCCTGCTAAATTACAAGATATCCTGCTAAATACGAGATATTCTGTCAAATTACGAGATATCCTGCTAAATTACAAGATATCCTGCTAAATTACGAGATATCCTGACAAATTAAGAGATTTCCTGACAAATTACGAGATATAATCCTGTCAAATTAAGAAATATCCATTATCCTGCTAAATACGAGATATTCTGTCAAATTACGAGATATCCTGCTAAATTACGAGATATCCTGACAAATTAAGAGATTTCCTGACAAATAACGAGATATCCTGACAAATTAAGAGATTTCCTGACAAATTACGAGATACCATGACAAATTGCGAAATATCGCCCACCTAATCTAGGGGTACCGTGAAAAATAAAACACAGCACGAATTAACTCTCAAACTCCACAAAGAGAGCACTATAGCTAGAAATAAGAATACTGAGCCACGTGATACCACGTGACCACCACGTGACCACCACGTGCCCTGGAAAGCAGGCACTGATTACCAGATAACCGATCATCTGATCGACACTCAAACTTCCCGCCATTCGCAATAAATAGGAGTTACATTAGCTGTTATCTTACAGTGTTACATTATCTGGCAGTGTTTTACACTGCACTGCATTTTGTAGGGCTGAATTATTGGACTATTATATTATCACACTGAAAAGTCTGGTCAGTTAAGGATAATCACCTGCATTTTATTGTGGAGGGATGAAAATATATGTGGGGTCTTTTAAAGGTTTATAGAATATAGAGTCGTTTAAACGCGTCAAGACCCAAAAATTCAGAATGGGAAACCGCTCATTTGGTCACACTCTTTTGTGTAATATTTAAGATCGAATCAGTTTTTCGCCGATCAGGGATCAGCATGTTAACTCTAAATTTGGAATCAGTATTCAAAGATACATTCAACATTGCATTGGGGGCCGTTTTAGAAACGTTTTGACGTTTGAGTGTAAAACTGAAAATGATTAATACGCTTTATATCTAGAGACTGGGTTAAACTCTGACATGAACGGTAACCCTCTATACCTAGCTCTCTAGTATAACTAACGAACGGCAAGGCGCATGAAATTGACATAGTCACTTATAGTTAGAAATTAGAATGCGTGACCTTCTTATACAAATGTGACCTGCTAAGTGCTAGGCTATAACTATAAGTGCGTGACCTATAAAAGTGTATGTGACCAAGCTAGGTCTGCTAGTGCTAGTGCTCCCGCTAAGTCTAAATCGTTCACGGCCAATTTTTTTAGAAATCTTGTGAAACGATTTGTTAACGATTTGTGAAACGATTTATTAATTTACGTACTTTACTTTTAGGCTTAGCTTTTATATTTATAGAGTATAGACATAGTTCGACACGCACTTTAGTTCAACAACTAAAACTTAATTGTAGGTTTACAACCTACCAGGACGCGCGCCGAGTTGGACTCGTCGACGGTCCAATATATGGAACAGATATTTTACGAGTATCACCCGTTAAGAACTTAAGTCCGCCAAAATTGAAATTACCCCTGTCGATTTTCAGTACGTGTCGAACTAGTATAGAGTCCAGGTAGCTGAATTAAGTTCGACAAATATTTTTGTGCCTGTGGTATTATTATTAATGGGGACTGATTTTGATCGTACGCGTATTCTTCCGTGATCACAATTCAAAATTCCCATGGCCATGGCATACACTGCTACTGCTACTGCTAGCTACTGCTCACTGCTAGTGGTGCAGTGCTACTCGTATGACATTAACTTGTAACTGTTGCTATTGCACGCTATCGGATCATGTAATGCAGACGCAGTTGACGGATGTTTGATGTTAGTGTTTGTTACTGAGTTTCAGTTACTCGTCTAAATTTCTTCGAAGTAGCGCCCGAGCCCCCGAGGCAAGTGCTACAAATAAAAGTAGCGCGGGCAGGGCCAGTATTCTTATAGTCCATTGGCATTAATATTAACAATAAACAAGTAATGCAGGCAAATGACTAGGACAACAAAATTTGGTATTTTTAATAAATGTGTTGTATAAGTTGCAAAACTTAGCTTAGAATATTCAAGTAAATTGACTAAAATATAATATAATTCTGATAGAAATTATATTATATTAATATTATTAGCAATAAGGTTGTCTGGTTGCATATACTTGTAGCGCAATGCACTATTGACATTGTGTATTGTACTTGTAGGTTTATAACCTAACTCTAAGTACAGCTACCAGGACGCGCGCCGAGTTGGACTCGTCGACGGTGATCCTGTATTTAATATTTGAAACAACTATTTTACGAGTACAGAGTATCACTCGTTAAAATGCACTACTAATATAACTTGAATACCACTTTTACTGGGCGGCGCTCATTCTGCCATTCCGCCGAATTATAAGTATGTTTCAGTTTATTATTATACATGTTTTTACCTGGGGACCCCAGGCTATTATGTTCATAAACATAATAAAAAAGAATTAGGCGGAATGACCGGCTGAGCGCGGCCCAGTAAACATGTTTATGATAATGAAAGGCACGATTAGATTTTGACGGCCGTTCTGTGTACATTTGTAAATGCTGATTTCGATTTTAATGATAAGTATTTAAAGTTAAGCCTAAGGCTAAGGGGCACAAATTTGTACTTCAAATCTTTATATTATATATCATCTTTACGATTATTTTAAAACCAAAACTAATTCGAATCTTTTGTTATTTCAATTTAATCATAATTATAATTCGTCAAGAAATGATTTTCATACTATGTAATTAGTACTATTAGTACTACTATGTAATTAGTACTAATTAGTACTACTATATAGTCAGTGTAATAAGCGCCAAGCGCGAGCACAGAATTTTTTTGTCCGAATATCGTTTGTATGCTTTTTAAAGTGTGCGGGGGATACGGAAACATCGAAAACCACCGGGTAGCAATTTTCACTCGCTTAATTTGACACTGATATTATTTTTTTTGTTTTTGACTGTCAATGTGTAAAAACGTTTTCTTACCATCATCCGATGAGTTTTTTGGTAAAATTTTGATACCAATATTTATCTCATCAATATGTTATGAGTACTACACCTTCATATTATGAATTCCTGCATTGGTATGCGAGTTATTTCAAAATGAAAATTCCAGTGATCCGCGCTACGAAGAGTTCACGTTCAGATTTAAGTGTTAACGCATCAACTTTTTACATACAACTAATAAATTTGGCGCGCGCGCCAGCGCTAATTCGTCCAAAAAGCATATGGTTCTTATTCTCAGCAAACAACAAAATGGCGAACGTTTTCTTTTTGCAGTACGGCCACGATCCTTTCGGTCAGATTTTCTTGCAACATATTCGAAAAGCTCTCTTGTTATTTTCGCAACTCTTATGAGATCCAATACAATTTGCACCATGATTTGGTGAGTGACGACTGCCCTTCAGTTTCTTATTCTGACAGAGCGATATCTTTCGGAACGTTGTGGCATGAGCGCGTTTAGTAACGGTTAAATGCCTAAATTATACATGAGCTGGTGCTCGGTGATTTTCTGAAATGGGCACTCGGTGCAATATAAGTTTATATCCAAATTTAATTCTAATTCTAATATCCAAGTCCGGTATTTCACCAGAATTTTATTATCAGACTTTAAGGACTTTAAGCTACAGGTTTCATGCTTATTTTTTCAGCTACTAGCTTAATTATCTACTTAAACCATGCTAAACTATAGTGAGGCCGGTGAGTACAAGTTCAGAGCCATAAGTTGAAGTCTAACATTGTATCCAGTATGTATATTATACATACTGGATAAAATCTTAGATATACTACATCCGTAAAATAAGCAATTATTTATAGCTTGTATGTAAAATAAAAAGAATGCCTTCCTAGCAGTAACAGCAGTACAGAAGTCAAACTGAAGTTTAAGTTACATGTCTAATGGAAGAGGGAATTTCTCTGCTATTTTTGCGTTTTCAAAAATAAACGGCGCATTTGATTGCATTTGATTGAACTTAATTTCAATTAAAACATATGTACAGTCATTAACAGTCATATATGAAGCTCAGATCGAATATGAAGCTATATAATCAGACCCTTAATCGAATCGAATCGAGAGATGCTTTTACAGTTTAAAATTTAAAACTTGAAATGTCTATTTTACTAGCAGTCAATATAATATTTGTTTCATACAACAAGACTTGCTGAATAGCAAGGTTGCGGCTGCTTTTTTTAATCATTCCATATATTTAAGTTTTATTCAACGGTGAAAAATGTACAGTCTTTAAGTCCTCTTCATTTGTACGCCTCAAAACTGGTTTCTTTCTCATAAACAATTTTATCACATCATCAGATAAGAAATATTTTAAAAACCTTTACTCATAATATTATATACTATGATTCGAATAAATTTATAACAAAAATACAGCAGATTTCCTTCTCAGTAAGATATCAGCAATAAAGTTTTTAAGTTAAAATACGTTCCCTAACCCATTCACAAGACCTTGCGAGTTATGATATTAAGAATAATTCAGGTTAATGCCAGACTTATTAATATTCAAATAACTTATTAATATTCAAATAAAATGGGTAGGCATTTTTTGTCCTGTGAAATGTGACCTCGAAGGACGTATTTAAGATTTTTAATCCGTTCAGTACATAAAATTACGGTAGTTCGGGAGGTATCCACTTTAACTACATAAATTACCTTGGTATGTGCATTTAGTGCAAGCTTTTAAAATGTTAAGGAAAAGTGACCTTTATTCCCTTTATCCAGTGCAGTTATCCTGGATTATCATAACTGGCAACATGATGTATAATTACTATCCGTTTAATTGCTTATGTAATGGACCAAATCTAATAAATCAAAAACGACGTTTAAGATATATAATCATGTAAGATGTATGATCCGTTGAAATGGAGTTGGTCCTCCCCAAATTGGCGCCATGTCGTCTGCTGTTTTTTATACTGTCGTCTGCTCACTCTTAAATGAGTTAGGCAAATATAGAATAGAGCTGCGAGACCGAATAAAACTTTAAACTAATTACAACACTAAAAATCTATTACATTTATTGAGAATTATGTAATGTAACGTGATGGAAATATTTTAAACGGCCATATCCTGTCCAACCCAGGATGCACGACATGAAGAATTCGTTTTAACTTTGTTTGAAAAGCATTAATAGAATATAACGGCCCGTTGCCGATAAGCGCAGATAACTGATATATATTAGCAAGTGATTGCAATAAGATAAATTCGGATTTCCGACAGATTTATTGAATGTGGAAAAGGCCGTTACATCTCAAAATGCGAATAAATATAAAACCTAACCTTACACGTCCTAGATACTGATTTTGAAGATATTGATATGTATGGTTATCGTTTCGGTTTAGAGCGATGAGCCAAAACATTCCATATGAACAATTTTAGCATATGCAAAACTGTCTGTGCTGGCTGTACTTTTTGAGGGAGAGCTGTCTAAGAGCTCTTGCAGTCTTGCAGTTCTTTCATCGCTTCTTCCTCGTCAATAAGATCAATGATATCTCGTTTGGGTTTTGAGTACGGTGTGGTACTTCTTTCTCCAGTTCTAACAAGTATTGGAGTTGAACTTGTGCTTCTTAATCTTCTTATCCTGATTGAATTGAAATAATCATTGTTAGTTTATGAGATATAAGCCAATTCTTTCCAAGAACTAAATGCTTGTTAACATACAGTTTTAATACTTTCAACACTACTATATAACAACTAATTTGAGATCATGAATACGATGTTGTAACATTGAAACGTTGAGTAAATTCCTTTCCTGATAAGAGCATTTTACCTTGTCGCATCAAACGGGATCAATACAATTTTACACAAGAATACATTAAAATACAGAGTTAAAGCGAGATTGGGAAGGTAATAAATTTAAATTTCTCTAAAGGATGGCGTCCACTTTAATTCAATATTTTTAGAACTATACTAACCTTTATTACACAGCATATTTCCAAAACAATTAACTTCTAGGTAAATGCAACAAAACATTATGATCTGAGAATTAAATTACCTTTTCATCTTGAGCTTTGTCAACTCAATCCGACCCTGGCATCTATTCACCCTCATAAATCTTCTTTTTCTCCAATAATAAATTGACATCAAGTCTTGAAAATTATTCGAGAAGAATCTCGAATAATTAAGTTGCAGCGTGCCACATGGCTATCTAAACTGCAAACCCTACCCATTGCTGAGCAAGGCCTTTATCTTCTCCGATGAGCGGGATCATCAATCTGTAGTAATCCCGATAACACTCGACCTCTGCCTGATCCAGAGGATGTCACCATTTTACCTTCACACAGACATCGAACACTGTAAGAAGATGACGATTAGACTTCGTTATAGAATCAGTACCTGAAAATATTTCATATGAGATTTAAACCGATTGCCTTCGTTTTACGTTTGGTCAGATTGATCCAAGAGAGGACAGTTGATATTAACATTGTCAAAAAAATGATGTGACGAAGTCAACCTTTCTTGTACCTATTTTGAACAACTATACCTCTATTAGAATTCAATATTCTTTTAAAAATAAGTGGTAGATTATTGTCCAGCACATCAAACCTCAAGTTTAACAATGCTACCTTAAATTTTGCTTAGTCACAAAAAATGTGACAGAATTACCATTTTGTGCCTCAACAATATAAATTTAATGCAGAAAACTGGTATGGGCTACTATATTTCTTGTATTAATCAATTCCAACAATAATAAGGATGTGGATGTGAACGAAAAATTATCAAACTTTCACAACAAATTATGTGACGAAATTAACAATGCATGCCCTATTTTGTAGTTCACCATACCTCTATTAGAATTCAATATAACTTTATCATCATACAAATTTGGACAAACTAATTATCTTCCAGCAAGGACTAAACAGAGTTATAATATTTTTGGTGACATAATTAATCTATTTTTTACCATGTATTCAGTATTGCGATGTTTCAATTGTGGCACTGTAAACGTATTACAACCACATAATAATTTATGTGACTGGTGCGTGGTTGTAATAGTGTTAATTAATTAAGCATTAACAGGGGGACTGTAAACTAAATATTTATTTTCAAAATCTTTCTTTTTCTTTTCAATAAATTATATTAATATTATAAATCAAAACCTTATGATATTGTTATCATCTTAACAGTTACTCAGTTACTGTTGTAACTTAAGATTTTAAATTTGTATTCCTCGTATTCCTTGTATTCCTTGTATTCCAGTACGTAATATAGGGTGTTTAAGCCATGGTATTTCAATATTTGCTCAATTTTGGTTTTAAAATCTTCAGACTTAATACTGTTGCATTTAAGAAAATATATGAGGAATGTTTAGGACACCCTGACAAGGAATGCTGAGTAGTGCAGTAGGATTACTTGATGATCTGGAAGTACTGGGAATTATGATAATATCATACAGTCGCACAAATAAGTTTACTTTGTCACAATACTCAATTGATGATATCTGTGAAACTTGAGCAAATATTGAAATACCAGCTTTAACACCCTATATTACGTACTGGAATACAAGGAATACAAGGAATATAAGGAATATAAATTTAAAATTGTAAGTTACAACAGTAACTGTTAAGATAATAACAATATCATAAGACTTTGATTTATAATATTAATATAATTATCTAAAACATTATTTGCCTTATGATGAGTTATAATGCTTTTGTTCACTTTTACACATTTGGTCACATCACTCACAGTCAGCCGCTCTGACATGGTTAACCACCTTACTTGTGTTGTCGGGATATAAATACCACATTTCAATTCATATATTTTCTTAAATGCAACAGCATAAAGTCTGAAGATTTTAATACCATGTTCTACGACACTCAATGTGATGATCCGTAAAATAGGATATGGACTAATAACTCAACAATCTAAAGCATGTTGACTTTAAAACCATGCTCTACCCCACTTAATGTGATAATTTTGAACAATTTCATGTCCAAGATGAACAGTTAGTATGAAGTGCGTCAATTGCTACTCGCAAGAGCGTAAGAATAGTTTTTGGGCTGTTATAGCTCAATAACCTGATGTCTGAGATTTTTAAATAACATTCTACCTACTCAATGTGATAATTTAGAACACTTCAATGCCCAAGTTTAGCTCCTTACTCTAATCAGAAACTGAGTTATTTTGATTGTAAGTGCTGTTATTGTTACTCACGAGAGCTCAAAAGGGTGTGGTCATATAACAGTAGTAACTGATTAACCTGAAGTCTGAGGAGTTAATTACGCTCTACTTAATATGATGATTTTATGCCCAAATTTAGCTCTTTTATACTCCAATCAGAAACCGAGTTAATTTGATTTTAGCTGTTGTAATTGCTACTCGCGAGAGCGTAAAAATATGTCTTGGGCTAATAACTCAACAGCCTGATGCCTAAAATCAGCTCCTTACTCCAAACAGAAACCGAGTTATATCAGAAGTGGAGATGAGTGTGTGTGTTTAGATATTCAGAAAGTCTACCAAAGCCAGATTTGTTTCTGGTGGATCCCTTGAACCGTTCCAGGTCTCCAACCCCGGGCAGAAGTTGTTTCGAATTTTCTCATTCCATCGAAGCCAAATTATTTTCTGATGGTTCCCTTTATCTATTCTGAGAGAAGGTGAGAATCTCAACTCAGTGTTTTCAAAACACTGAGTGGAGCTTCTCACTTCGTCAACAATATCATCAAAACAAAGGATTGACCCACTCATAAGAGCGAAGAAAGATTATCAAAACAACAAATACATTGGAAATAATGTACTTACTTGACAGAGTCAGAGGAAGCATTTCTCCCGATTCATTTGCTCATTCTGATGTGCCAAAAACATTCATTATGAAAAGTAACGAAGTGAGAATTAATTAAAGTGAGAATTAGAAATGAATTAGAATTAGAATTAAATTTACACAGCAATACAATAAGAACAAAACTAATTTAAAAAAGCTTCAAACTGCTGTGCAGGACATTCAAGTCAGTCAAAAACTGTTAGAAGAATACCCTTCTAGTATAGGGACATAAAATCAAAACATATCATATGTTATAAGCTATAAGTTAATGAATATGGTACAGTGAGATTTAACATTAAACTTTGGGTATGAAGGTAACCATTAAATTCAAAATGATACGAAAATTACATAGATACCCACTTGGCACTTTTATATTTGCTGTCAGAATTATGTACAGAGAAGTATATAACCATAGAGTGAAAAATGGCAACCGGTCAGACGTGGTAAACGGATAAAGTAAGAGAGACATACATCATACAGTTCTATACTTCTTTAATTAAGTTAAAATGAGGTAGGCAGTCATAGACTTGCGGCTTAATTTGGTCAGTAAAACACAGGGGACCTAAATTCCGAAACACAGAATGAAATCAAAGATCAAGTGAATAACAATATACTTCTAAGTTCTAGGATATTCTATGTGCTGTACTTACTTACTTTACTTGCTTTAAAATGTCTTTGAATGAATTCTTTGCAAAAATGATATTTGGGCCCAGCTTTAATTTAACCAAGCAGTTGAACTTTAAGATAGGTCATAACCTGAGCGATAAATTTGGAAACTTAAGTGATCTGTAATTGCCAATTTACATTAGCAAGGCCCTATCATGTAATTACAGTATATATTCAAGCACAGAAAATATTCCACTTTAAACTGTTTGATAAAACAAAAGAAACTTCAAGTAGATAATTGCAGTAAAATAGTGGACAATCCTTGGTTTCGAGAGTTTCAAACAAAATTAAAACGTTTATGAAATCAACCAGAAAATAACAGTGAAAAAGCGAATAATATGCGCATAGCGCTCGATTTCTATTGTCAATTCGATTTTTTCATGCGTTTTACGAGTGCGCGGCGTAAAAATCGCGATCTTGATGAACGCTGAGCTAACATTGCTACCCGGTGGATAAAAATTATTTACATCTTGACTAAAACATTGGTATAAAATTTTGTACGATCGGAGAAAAAAAATTCTGTGCTCGCGCTTGGCGCTTATTACACTGACTAATACTAGTACTAGTAGTACTAGTAGGTGTTATAGTTATACGAAATCAACGTCAAAAATACAATTACATAGCTTACTCATAAAACAAAAACGTATATACATGCGGGTCGGCCTCAGGTAACCAACTACTGGGCCGCATAAAGATCGGCGAGATGCATTAACAATTAATGATTAAGTTTAACGGGTGATACTCGTAAAATATTTGTTCAAAATAAAAAATATTAGACCGTCGACGTCGACGCTTACCTGGTATGGGGAGGCCCAGGCTATTATGTTTATAAATAGATATTCGGCGGAATAACAGACTGAGTGCCGCCCAGTAACTAAACGTCGACGCGTGCACTTCACACTTGCAGCGTGGACTTGGAGTCCGACTCTTAGTCTTACTCAGCGCGCGTCTTGGTATTACCTGAGGACCCCAGGCCCAGTAAGTCTTGGTACTGGTAGGTTTATTGTTAATGTTTTGTTTATAACCTACCAAGACGCGCGCCCAGTTGGACTCTTCGACGGTCTTGAAACAAATATTGTACGAGTATCGCCCGTTAACTTTTGATTTGTGACGCATGTTAGAAATGCAGACACATCTGACATCGCACTGTTATGTTGTCAGTTATGTTAAATTGTATTTGTAAAGTTTGTAAACAAGACAACATACTTCACTTATTTGTTTGTTAGAGCTTTCGCTGACGTTGAGGTGGAAAAACAAGCCAATATCGAGTTTTGTAGCCACAATCGCCCCGGAATAAAGCAGTAAAGGAACGTGAGGTGTGACCTGAACCAAAGATAACATTATATGTTTATCGAGAGATTTAAAGCCAAGATAATTGGTTTAAATAGGAGCAAGGTCAGTGGCAATTCTTTCACTGGGTGTACGGCTATATTTTCCGCTTCCTAGTTCTCACTTTTGTACACCGAGTTTACACTTTGTGTTTTTTTTTTCTGCCCCATGAGTTTGTAACTTTACTATGGATTTTCAGATTAATAGATGTGGATACTGGTGGGGAGGTGAAACACATTTGTTTACTTTAATAGTAAGCACATGTTCAGCGGGTTGAGGAGGTGAAACACATTTGTTTACATTTTTAGGGTAAGCACATGTTCAGCGGGTTGAAGAGATGATACACATTTTGTATTATAGAAGGCTTGTAACACTTGTAACGCTTTCTTGTTACCCCCCTTTGAAGGCCCGAATTATTTTCTGAACGAAAGCTCAAAAATAACCGAGAAATCGACCTTCTTATTAACTCATTTTGATGACTGTTTCTGACCTAAAATTGCACGAAAAATCGATTTAGTTAGGTTTCAGAACCTATAAACACTTCCTTATCCCTTAAAATTGATGTTTTATAGTTGATACGAGCAACAAGCAACATATGTTTTGATCCTTCGGTTCTACTCATGACCTAAGGAGTTAAGCTGAAACCGAAAGAGCGAGGCAATCCTCACCTTAACTGATCAAACTGGTACTAACACAATTTTCAGATAGAAATGTTCTTTGCGATACGTTTATTGCAGCTTTGCAACTTGAGTGAAGACCAGAGTACGAAAACACACAGCAGGCAAGCAACTCACTTTTGGTGACTGTTCCTCACGAACATTCTGATCCTGCAACATAACAACAAGGAGATCGTCTCCTTAACAAATTGAACAGGTAATATCACAATTTCCAGAGCAGAGCATGATAACAAAGTCAAAAGAAACATATTGAAGGTAGGTTACGAACACCACAATAATATAACAATCATACTAACAGCAGAATTAAATTTATTCTGACGACTGGCAGCCCTGATGTGCTCCGTGATCCTTAACGAGCGACCAATTGTAATAGAGGTGTTATGTCACGTGACACCGATACGTCCAATCACAAACAGGAAGAGTAAGCGGATGGATATCGTATGTTTACTTTCCTTATCTGTATTTGACCCTCTGTTCAAATTGTTATCTCTATCAAACCGTATGTTTACTAATATGACATATTCTTCTGATATCAGTTTATTAAATTTTTGACTTCTGCTAGGTGACACTCCTGTGGATGGCCCTCAAAGGCCGAAACTAGTTGAGTCTTCAGCAGATCACCCTGGAATACGTCGTATCATTTGTTTGATGACACTTAACTCACTTATTTGTTATTACTCTTAAAATATTTGTTCCAAATATTAGACCGCTCGACGAGTCCAACTAAGCGCGCGTCGAGTTAATTGAATGCCTCATTGTCACGTATCGTAGCCATATCGACCCGGGCGGGTTGGGATGATCCGATAAATATTGCTAGATAACAGTCAGAAATATATACGACTTACCAATGTAATCTGAGAACAAATTTGTGGAGAGATGAGAATATCGGATTTATGATTGGCGGAATAGCAAAAAAGAATGATGTAACAGAATTTCAAAAATACCTCGATTTAAGGGACGGAATAATTTCGAGACAATCCTCCCGTATGAGCTAAATTTGATTCTGTAACGGAGAACTGGACCATACTAGGACGATGGCTTAGATGTGATAACTTATCGGACCATATTTGGGACGGACATACTTGAAGGACATAATTATGAACGGTCATTAATATGAACACTAGAAGGCAATCAAAACCATCAGAAAATTCGAGTTTTGTTTATCTTTTTTTGACGTTTTTATACTTTTAGCAAATGATTTTTAAACGATATTGTTTAGTCTAATGATAGCTATGAAATTGATGAAATTAAAAAGTGGTCATTGGACAAAATTCAAGGACTTTAAACTTTGACGGACTTAATTGGACGGAGTTTATTTGAACGGACATTAAGATGAACGCTAGGGCCTCCAGCGTTCAAGTAATGTCCGTCCAATAAGGTCCGATTAGGTAGTAATCTGTAAGTGTTAGTTGTGATCTGTCCAAAGTTGTGATTCGCAAAAAAAGGCGCAGCTACTACCTACTAAATATCAATATATTGAAGATGCACATTTATTTTATAAGAATAGGAAAGACCAGTGCAGTTAACAGGAAAAACAAAAGGGTTACTTAACGCAAAGGACACTTTACTAGGCTCTAAGGTATGGCACGATTTCATGAATCGGTTTCCATGACAGCAGGACAGTATCTGAATGGACTAGAGCTAAAGCCACCCCCTCCCACCCCCAACTTAAAGTCTGTGATATCCGCACAATTATTCTGTGGAGGCAGAATAAATTAGAGGAATTCAAATTTGCTTTGCTTCACAGACCACAGTGCCTTGCTCAACTTAATCTGGGAGAGTGTTTTAGAACTACAACAAAGCGAATATTTTTCACCGTGACCGAAAAACCGGGATTGTTTTATAATTTAAAATATATCTTCCTAGGTGGGTGTACTTGTGATGACTCTAGAAGGTGGGATGGTAATACTCGGTCTGGCGTCTGGCGTCAATAGAATTCCAGTTCAGGAAAACCGAGTAAGGAGTAGGCGCTACTGTTTTTTCATGTGAAGCTCTTTAAAGTTTTATTGGTAGAAACGACATTGGGTCCTACCCTCGCCACAAGATTTTCTCATTTTTTGTTGTGTTCCACAACTGTAGTGCTGTACACTTTTCAGTGATATGGCTGATGACTACAGTGAAGCGCTGGTGACTCTAGTGAAGTACTGGTGACGCTTAGAACGCCATAAACCGGGATTCCTTCGGGAGCATGTAAGATTATATTCAGGTTTGTCGCCAATGGGTGTGTATGGGTTCAAAGATCTTCAAGGTGGGTGTACTTGTGATGAACTCTTAGAGGAGGGGGATGGTATACTTCGGTTGGCCGTCTGGAAAGCCCATAAAATTCCAGTTCAGAACGAGTAAGGAGGTGCGGCTACTGATGAGAAGCCTCCTTAAAAGTGTATTTGTAGTAAGAAGCGAATTTGGCTCCTACCGTCGCACAAGATTTTTTTCATTTTTTTGTTTTGTGTTCCAAACTATTAAAAATTTTTTCTGTATATAAATGTATGTACGACGCCCACGTGCAAATTAGTTAAAGCAAAAAGTCGATAGTAACGGTGGTAAAGACGATTGTTACTCGCAACGTGGCAACGTGCAATGATTGTTTTAGCGTCATTTTGATATGGTTTGATGTGGTTTTTGAGGGGTTTTCCAAACTCAGGGGTCGTGAAGTGTCTTACACAACCTCTCGAGCCCAAGATCGTAGTTGCTGGTGAAGAGCACACCCTTCTCTGAGGTGCAGTTAAGTTAGTAGCATGTTCTGGGTGATTCCAGTTAAACGGTGAACGGTAACAGAAACAACTGCGGTCTAGACCGTACAGTTCGAAAATATAACGGGACATCTGGTCTCGTTAGGATGCATGCGGTTTCATGGGGGCGAGGGCCAGCATCCTTCCACTCAAATAACAACGCTACTGAAAATATAAAACAACACACACATCAATGGACGAGTGCTACTTCCAATTTCAAGGTACGGATGGTTCCAGTATGACGGAGGCTGGGGGCAAAGCATACGGGACCCCAGTCGCCTGATGAGAAGAGGGGTACTTCGTCACCGACCAGATTTATTAGTCAATGATCATCCTGTGGACCTGCTTCAACAAATCTAATCCAGTAAATTATTGCAACAGTTTTTACGATTGGGATCATGGAACGTTCTTTCTTTGTCAGCTCATACACAGCCCTACAACTTAGTCAAACATTGATAAGTACAGATTGGATTTTTGGGGTTCACTGAGACTCACATGCCTGGTTCTGGCACCACTTCTGAAATGGCAGTCTTATCATTGCCGGTAGAGTCGACGGGATCAAGAGACAGGGAGTCGTTCTCAGTCTTTCAGAACGAATCGACAACTCCTGATATCGTTCACTCCCACTCGGAGCGGGTTTTAAAGCTAGGCTGCATTTGTAAAGCAATCACCATCTCTGTTGTTGTGGCCTATGCTCAACTGATGGGTGCAGAGGAGAGTGAGAAGATAAGTTTTATAGGACTCACAGAACATTGATGGGCTACCTCGTCACGTATCATGTTCTGCTCGGCGATTTTAATGCAAAAAGTAACAGCAGGCTGTTTTGGAAGTGAAGCGGTCATCGGGGGGAATCCTCCATAGTCATCAAATGGACAACGGGACAAGACTTGTGGATTTCTTGTGCGACGAACAGCTGTATCGGGGGAACTTCTTTCGAGGTACAAGAACATTCACAAGGGAACATGGCGGCTACCCCAACGGGCTCACGGTCATCAGATAGCTCATATCTGCATTGGAAGCGGTTTCGTTAGTACTTTTTGTGTTAGGGTAAGTGGGGGCAGGACATCGGCTCGATCATTATCTGGTTTCGGACTGCTGAAAATCAAAACTTCAGTCCGTGAAAAGATCACGCAACCAGGCAATGTGACTGCCATTGAGCGCCTGGGGATAGTACTACGGATACAGAGTAATGGGGCTCTTCAAACCGCATTTGCAAGTCTGGATAGTGAGGTGACTCGATGATTATGTGCGTAATCTCAGTAGACCGTCACTGATGTTCATGGAGGTACTAGGCAAAGACTCGGAACGGCAAGGAGCAACACTGTTCACGGAAGACAGGATTTATTGATTCAGCGGGACAGTTTAAGCGCAAAGACCAAATCAGACGCTCAAGGTCAGAGTAGTCTAACTAATAAGTTAGGTCAAGAAAAGCAGCAGCTAGATGAAATAACTGGGCAGTTAGAGTAGCTTACTGATCTTGAGGAAGCAGCGAGCAAAGGGTCCGCGCGTAAGTATGCAATGATCAAGAAGATCTCTGGTAAGAACAAAGAAGCCTAAGCATTTGTGTCGGGACAGGACGGTAGGAGATCACGGATCCCCAACAGCAGAGGATAGGTGGGAAGGAGCACTTTCTGAACTTCTGAACCCTCCATTATCAAGTGTCGACTTGCCCGACCTTGATACAAGTATCTCCCCCACCCCACCTTTAAAACTCTCTCTAGGTTCGGATGGACCACCCACAGAGAACGAGATTAGTTATTCGACAAGCTTAAGAACAACAAAAGCCCAGGAATTGGAGGGATAACTAACGAGCAACTGAAGTATGGTGCGGAGTGCTCTAGTTGATCAACTAGAGTGTGATTCAAGAAAGTGTGGGAAGAGGACTGTTCTGAGATTGGTTAAAGGGTGGTCATGTTATTTGGAAGAAAAGGAGAATTCAGTCTGCGGAACAACAGAGGAATCACCTTAAGGTCTAAGCATCCAAGCTTTTTCAGTGATTTTTCTTAAGCGGTTACATGCAGGTATGAGTGTGCTCCTCAGGAGAATCAGTGGGATTAGACAGATCCGCTCATGTATTGATCAGATTTATTCTCGCCGAACTATTATTCATAACTGTCTTGAGTTTAACATTCCTCTTTACATATTTTGATGGATTTCCAAGGGCAAGCGTTCGGATTATCAGAAGGGCTTTATTTGTGCAGTATGAGACACTATGGGCTGCTGAAAAATATGTCAGAATATCGTCAGTCATTTTTTGGGAGGTACCATGAGTGGTGAGGTTAATGGGGAGCTGGACAGACTGGTTGATGTTAACTCAGGCACATGTCAGGGTGACATATACAAGCACTCTGATCTTTAATTTCTGCCTAAATTTTCTGCATTTCTGGATGAGACCAACAAGATCATCAGTCAAGGTGCAGTGCTGCTGAAAGAGAGATGACGGTGAGGAAAAGGTCTTTCTGACACGATTATGCTGATGACATGGCTATTATGGACAAACTCAGGGGATGGTCTACAGGTATCAATGATCCTATTAGTCATAACAGCTCTACGCTGGGCTCAGAATAAGTGCAAGAAGACCCAATGCATGGCTGTAAGCAAGTTGCGCTCCCAGCGACCTTTCATAAGGCTGATTGTATTGAGCTGTCGGTTGAGGGTGAACCGTCGAGCAGGTTAGCAACTTTGTTACCTGGGTGCAACTATCAGTGGGGATGGGGCAATCAACAGAGACTGATGTCCGTATCCAGAAGGCTAACTGGCGCCTTTCATCAGTCTGGAACATTGGAATTGCAGAACTATAAAGACTCCAACCAAGATCAGGATCTTTAGGGCTGCGTCCTCACCATCTTGTTGTATGGAGCTGATGTCTGGAACACCACATAAAGCAGATGAACGTTCGAGGTTTTCACAAACTTCCTTGAGAAGGACCTTCGATTAAATGTTCTTTCATGTGACAACGACGAAGTCATAGGTAGGGCTGGAATAAGTCAGTTGAGACTTTCATCAGTGCTGGCCAGGCTTACGTTGTATGGGACATGTAGTTAGAATGCCAGACTCTAGACTACGAGGGTTCTGGTTGAACTGGAAGGCCCAAATTATGGAAAGAGTGGTCAAGGGGCAGCCCCGTAAGAAACTGGAAGTCTGCGTACTCGAAGATGATGCTAAGTTTTCAGGTGTTGAAAAACACGACAGCGACCACAAACAGAGCTTTGGCTACCAACCGAGTACCAGTGAGACATATGTTACGCCGCCAACGCGATGTGTGTGATGCAGGCCACTCCAACGACTAGGAGGAGACCTTACCAATGAATATGTATGTAACATTTTGATCTGTTTTGTGGTAATTACGCGGTGTTTGAGTACGAGCTACATTTTAATTGGTGTATCTCCGGTTGGGTAGGATATTTTGAAGTTGATTAAATTATGAAATCTATTTGCTTCCTTCCTGTGACCCACGGGTTTTTTAGTAACTTATAAAGGCATGACTCGACACGCTGTTTGTTAATTTTTCTGCTCGCACACGTGCAATCTCTTATTGTTGCTTTTAGCTTATTTTGCAACGGCGCAGTAAACCTACGAAATTACGACATTTATTTAACGAATATTGTACCTCACTTCCGCGTTAATTATAGAAAGTTTAAGCCTTAATACAAATCCATTAGAATGCCATAGCTATTTCTAATTATTTTTTTTACAACCTTGCTAAAAATGGCGAGTCCATTTGCGAAACTGAAAATAATGTTCCATTACTAGTTACCATATTACACTTCTAGTTTAATATGGTTCACTCAAGTTACCATATTATACTACTAGTTACGTAGTCACACTACTAGTACCGTAGTTATTGTAGTTACAATTTAAAGAATAGTTGCTAAAAAAAATAAAAATGTATCATATCAATATTATGGAATAAAAAAATTTAATATGGATACCATTCACATTAGAAATCCCGGCTGCATTTCTTTTTAAAAGTGTGTGTATCCTTTTAAAACCACATTAGTCGCTAAACACTTAAACAAGCGGCCTATTGATAATTGATGTGGCGTGGGTTATCTCCTTGAAAATTATCCTATTTTAGAATTTACCTAGGCTTAGACAAAAAGGTTTCTTTAGAGTAAGTGAAGACGGTCCCCACTGTGCAGGTCACTTCACTGCTCCCTCTTTTTGAGAGCTCCAGAGTCAGAACAAGTCACTTTCACAACGGTTCCTGGGTCTAATGGAAAACTTTAGCTGCTGTCTCAATAGTCTTGTCCACTCAGCTTCAGTCCAGTACATAAACCTTGATAATATAAATTAGTCCATATATTTTTTATTCCTCCAAAACAGGGCTCGATTATATCGATTAAAAGAAAAATATCCATAAATTCGTATTGTATTAAAGGTTCACAGGTATGGGTAAATAATATTACGTATTGAAATAAAAAGTTAACTTAATAGCATTTAAATATTTTAAAATCTTCAAAATACAACAGCTACCTGGTTGACGCTGGTAGTAGTCAGATGCAGTGTCAGGATTGGAACCGTAATCTTTGCAACTTCTCGCTCCACCTTGTTGCTCCAGTCACTGCACTACACGTTGAGTCTGACATCAGGGTGTTGATCATCTCACTTCTCGTTACAGTGTAACCACTAGTCTGATACCTGAGGTTCTAGGTTAAGGTTACCCTCCATACCTGTCCTTGTAGCAGTAAGGAGGTTAGTAGGGAAGTTAGCATAGTTCCAATTTTGCAGTTACCTGATAAAGGTAACTGAGGATTAGAGTAGAAGCGGACGAAGAGTGATCCTAGCTGGTGACTCCCTGTGAGGTTGTAGAGGACATCATCACATTACGACCCCTCCCCGAGCGTACTATAATTCCCGTTTAAAAGTTTTGAAAGAAGTACTCCCCCTTCCTAGAAATTAAAGTCCCGATTATTCCAACAATCGCGTTTTGTACCTGCTTATCCAGCCATGAGGTTTTTGTACCACGGGGAATATTTTTGATAGCAAGTTTTACAGTAACACATCCCATCTGGTTAATATTAACGATGTAAAAATAAAATATTTATCCTTATAGTTTTTTTTGGCCCAAATTAGTACGCGGGTGGAACCAAAGCCAATTACAATTGGCAGAAAAAATTATATTTACTACTCCTTTATAATCTACCCATGAAATAATTGGTTTATCATAATAATTAACTCATAAATGAACACCTAAAAATGACCTACCAATATTTAATAATTTTTCCCAAAAAATGTTTATTAATTTTTGGCTTGCCTGCAAAGTTGTGCCTACAAATAAGAAATATTTGTTGGGAAAATAAATTTTGGAAAATAATCGTAATGAAATCCTTACTTTCATTGAGAATTTCCGCTCAGGCAGTATTCTCTAATGATCCGAAAAAGGACATCAGCAAAAGAATTTTAACAGCTATTGGTTTAGTGTACCTATTGTTCTCCTTTGAATTTTATCTCTTAATATTACAAACCTTATATTACAATAAAGAGAATTACGGTCGGAAACCCTAAAGCTAAATACTAACGCAAGAAAAGTTTTTTAAAAAAAGGGGTCCCACAGTTTTGCAGTAAAAATAAACCGGAACCGAAGAATCATTTTTTAATAGCAATGGTCAAACGGGAATTGTCCGTTTTGTTCCTTACTGCCCACTTTAAGTCCGGTTTCTAATTTCAAATTTATTTCCCAGCAACATTTTTTTATTATAGAAAAAAAAATGTAGGAAAAAACCAAAGTTCCTAAAAGCAAGCTCACAAAAATTATCTAATGATATTAAAGGGTAACAGTAAATCCAAAAACTGCAACAAATCTTTACAAAAAAAATATAAAGGCAGGGTTACGAACACCAACGTGCATCAACTTTAAAACCACCGGCATTTTTTCCCCGCAAAAAACCTAAAAAGATATACAACATTATATGTTTTTTGACTGGTAAAATATTACAAATGCCTTTAAATGGCCATACCAAATGCAGCAATCAAAAATATAAAATAGGCCCAAGGAATAAAGTAAAACTTTAAAGTTCCCCAAAGATTATGGACCCTATGTGGTGGTCCCCCCCACCCCCCCAAAACCCACGCGGAAATGAAATTAGGTAAAAAATGAATTTTTTTAGTCCCCCTCCTTTTTGAGTACCCCTTTGAAAAACCATTAAAGGGGTGGGGTGGGGTTAAAATGCGGTTGTTTTTTAAATATAGTCCATTTAACACTTTTTATTTCAAACAGATTTTAGTAAAAAAAAAAACCGTCCCCCCCCCAAATTGACGAAAAATAAAAAAAATCGCTTTTTTATTTTTAAGCGGGCCTTTTAAGCGATTTTTTAAATCAAAAAATTAGAAACAGCTTAAAATGCAACCAACTTTATAAGCGCCTAATAATCGCTTTTAATAAAATGGTACAATAAGACGCTTTTTAAATCTGGAAACACCCCGACTTAGTTGCAAACCCCAGTTTTTAATGGATGTTTCCCAGAAAAAAGCCCTACCCCCAAACACCACCCCCCTTTAAATAGCGTTTATTTTTCCTAATTTCTGGGGCACTCCCCCCCGTTAACCAACCAGGAGTATGGAGGGGGCATGAGGAAAGCACTTTAAAAAGCCGCTTTTCTTATTTTCCTAGGGGGGGGGGGGGGGGGGGGTTTTTTTCCTACCCCACTTTTTACAATGTTAAATAGCAAAAATGAAAAATAGTTAAAACATAAAATTTACATTTTTTAAGTTTTCCGTTTTTAAAAAACCTAAAAGTTTTGCAACTGTTGGGCCAGTATGGAATATGTATATATGAACAAAGCGGTCTTTTTTACATAAATAACAATAGCAAAAATCAGATTAAATATGTGCCCAACCAAAAACCACCCTGACCTTACAAAAATATGTTTTTGTATAACCTCCCCTACTAAACCTCACGTTTGTAATGGCAGAACCCCTTTGCCTATCAACGCGTGTATTTTTTTGGGCTAAAATTCTTTTCCCTCCCACGAAGCCCCCCGTGTTCATAACGAAGGTAAGGCTACGGTTAATAAAATACAAATCAAATTGAAATGTATCATTATTTTTTAAAAATATTATCCCTTTTCCTTTTAAGGGCCAAACCCAAAGGCAAAAGTTCCCCGTAAATTACTGATCACTGGTCTGTTTTTTTTTTCATGGTTGGTAATATCTAATTGTTTTCTTTATGGAAAGGTTATTTATTAGGACTGATAGAGCGATAAATCACATTTATATAAACAAACAAAAAAAATAATTTAACCTAATACTTTAATGTTGAAACCAAAAATATTTAATTACGGTATTGTTTTTTATTAACCGATTTTGAGCCGTAATGTTTTTTTTATTATCCTCCGCGGACTTCCCGACAAAAGACCCACGAAGAAACCCAAAAAAATATTTGAACAGAATTCTTGAAAAGATATTAAAATCGAACAGTATGGGTCCCCCTGATAATTTCTGGTAACAACATCAACTTGTCGTGGAAGTTTTGATTAGGAACATTGGGATTAGGTGACCACAGATTTGTGAAATATTTAAAAGCCTGTCCCCACCCCTCTAAAAAATTTTTTTTCACGAGAAGTTTTTCTAATCCTTAAGAAAACAGAAAAACAAATTAATAATAAGAAGTTTTAGTAATTAGTTATAATTTAATTAATTAGTAATAAAACCAATGAATCAAAGGAAGAAGACTTTTTTATAAAAACTAATTTTTTACAGCTCCCCCCCGACGCCGTTCACTAGGCGCAAGCAAAGGGCGGTTTTATTGTTGTTTAAGACCCCCAATTTTTAAGTCTAAATGTTAGGCAGCAGCCCGGCCCCCCAAAAAAACCAATATGGAATTAAATGTGTACACTGTTTTCAAGAAATATAAAATGGAGGGAGCGTGCAAAAAAAGAAAAAACCTGGACCCCCCCTAACCCCCCCTTTAACATAGTGGGTAAACTGATTCCTACAAGAAAAAGGAAAACCTGGAGGTGATTCTTTTGCGTCCCCCCTCAACCGTTGTTACCCCAGACCGCCGTGGCCACCCGCCCCCATGAAACCCGTATTCCTCTGTACGAGGTTCTCAGATAAGCCCTGTGAAAACTAATGCCCGATTAGCTCATGGGATTGTTTGGGGCAGCCCCCCAATTGTGGGGTTTTTTGTGGAAGAGAATCCCATGTCCTCAACCTGGAAAGCACCGTAAGGTTTTTTTGAAAATATTCATTGTTTACCTAAAACATTTTTTTTGGGGCCACCGCAAGTGGTGGTCCTGTTACAGGAAATCAGGGCCAATTTGCCCGTCCTTAAAAGTACAATCGCAGATTTTGGGAATTAATATGAATAAAATTGAATATTAATTGTTGTTTTTTCCCCCAGAAAAACCAGGCCCCAACCCCCCCGGGAAGATAAGCTTTTGGTGAAGGATCGTGGGATAAAAATCTGCCCTGCACCTTCACTGTCACTTTTCGTCCCCTACGGAAAAAAAGAATTGATAGTCCCCCCCCCCCCCTGACAAATAGTCCCCCAGTGCTACTGTTTTTGGAACATAAGCGGCCAAGTTTTAACAAAAAGGAAGCGCCCAAAACAAGAATTTCTAATGTGAAGATTTTTTTTTTTTTTTTAATCGTTTTCCCTAATAAAACCTGCGGTCATTCTAAAATTCACTATAAACAATTCCGCCCCCATTTATGTTGATCAGGACTGAGCAGATCCGTAGAATATAATAATCCGCCTTCCTTTCCCCAGAGAGTGAATCCCTCCAGTCAGCGTCCCTCCCCCCCCTTACCCTAAAAATACCACCTGCGAGCTATTTAACACTTTTCCCCTCGTGGAAGAGGGCCCAGACCGTTTTGGCCGAGTTGGCAAGTAATGAGGACCGATTAGGCCGGCCCCCGCCCCCCCTGGGACAAAAGGGGACACACTGTGGGTGGCCTTATTTTTAAAACTGGGGGGCCGCACCCCCCCCGCTTTCCCCAGAATCGTCCCTGTTCTAACCTTAATAGCCTGGGGGTCCCCAGGTAAAAAGGTGGTGGTTTAGGAAATAGTTGGTACCTAGAGAAATGTTTTTTATTTACAATAAGATTCCCACAGAAATAAGATTTTTTTTGTGAAGGACGGTAAATTTCCCCAAAAATATAAGGATCCCCGTGCCATTTTTACTGGGACACCACTGGCCCAAACGGCCCAATCCAACTTTAAACCGCGATAAAACTTTCCGCAAAAAAAAAAACCGTAGAAGAATATACATATTTATATTGTAATACCTATACAATCTTATTTTGAAAACTGGGTCAAATCCCGTTTTTTAAATGGCCCTTCAAAATCAGCAATGGAAAAAATAAAAAAATGGCCCAAGGAAAATTAAAAATTTTATTTGTGCCCAAAAAATATATGAAACCTTCCAAGTGGGGTGGTCAAAAAAACCGCCGAAATTAAATAGTAATTAAAATTTATTTTAAGTCCCCTTTTGGTGTCTTGGACACCATATTTAAGGGTTTAGACAGGTTTATTCCCTGCCATTAGTAAAAAAAAAAAAGGCGATGGAATCCGTGGGACATGGTGGCAGATAAAAGGAAAAAATTCATTAAAAAGGATTCCAATGTATAACTAATTGATCAACAAAAAAAAATACTTACAGCCCATACCAGGCCCCCCTCAAACCTAACCCCTACAAAAACCCTAGATCCCACTGTAATCGATCGTGGGGAATTTTGAAAATCCCCCTGGTCTCGACTATTGAATTTTAAAATGGAACATGGGCGGTTTTTATCATCTTTCAAAAAAAAACAAACCCATAACAAATTCCGTGAAATTTCCTGTTAAATAATCCCTATAAATTCCGGGTGTTCGAGTCCCCCCCCCCAGATTTTACTAATCAATAAACACACCTTTTCTTACAAGTAAAATAAAACAACGCTACTGCCAAAATTTACGAGGAAAATGCGCAACTTATAACGAACAATTCATAAGGCCCCCGTTATTTTTTTACATTCAGTTCGAAGAAATGGTAATTTCTAATGATAAAAGAAAGGAAATTGTTTTGAGTGTTTTGTATATCAAATTTGTACGGGAAACAAACCCAACCCAACCTTCCCCCACTTTGGTCCGCCACCCCCCTCATCGTACCCCGCGAACCTAATTTTGAAACCCCCCGACAAATTACCCCCCAGAAAGTGAATTACTAGCTTGACTGGGTTCCCCAATTGTCCCACGCGAAAAAAATCTAGGGCTTTTCAATACGAAATTGACCCCCGACAATGTTAGGGTTTAGCACCGTTAGTGTTTTAGGGTAGGTAGTTAGGGTTAAGGGTTGTATTTAGGGGTTAGGGGTTAAAGGGGGTTAGGGGGTTTAGGGTTAGGTATATATAACGGGTTATTAGGGACTAGGGTTAGGGTTTAGGGTTTAAAAAAGGGTTAGGGTTTTTAGGGTTAGGGTTTTTAGGGTTTTAGGGGATTTGTTTGCCCCTTAGTGTTAATTGGGGTTAGGGTTTTAGGTTGAAGGGGTTAGGGTTATTTAGGGTTTTTTGTTGCCTTAAAGTGGGTTTTTGGGTTAGGGTTAGTGTATAGGGGTTTAGGGTCAATTAATCGGGGGGGGGGGGGGGGGGGGGGGGGGGGGGGGGGGGGGGGGTGAGGGGGGGGGGGGGGGGGGGTGGGGGGGGGGGGGGGGGGGGGGGGGGGGGGGGTGGGGGGGGGGGGGGGGGATCACTTTATTGTCGTCCAATCCCTCCGTCCACCCCCCAGTCACCGTTCCACCCCTACGAAAATGAGTTGGAATGGGTCACCCCCCCCCCTCATGAACAAATAATCCCCATAAAAATAAGTGAAAAGCAAAACGAATATCATTAAAAAAATAATTGGTAAACTAAAAAACCTTTTTTATAAAGTTCCAGACTAAACATTTTTGGGTAATACAATTTTTTGTTTTTTTGCTACCCAAATTTTTGATTTTTCCCTCAGGAAATCCCTCCCAAAAATACGACAAACCATCTGCCCAGAGTCGTGTCCCTGAAAAATCCTCCTCAGTCCCTCTCAAGCATCCTGTTTAAAAAATATTCCCTAACTTTGGAGTTTTAAAATCGATCCTTCCTATGGCCTAACGAACAAATACGAACTATGCTCCACTTGTAACCCTTGGAATAAAATAACGCCGGCCTAAGCTCCGCCAGCAGGCCCCGTGGTTTAAAAAACACTCCGTGGGGGGCCGTAAAACGTTGCCGCGTTTTTGTTTTCCATTTTTTCCTTTAACCTGTTTGGAAATATAAAAGGAATTGACCGTAAAAGTCCTGTTATTAATTATTGGGGTCTCCCACGTTAACGGATATAAACAAGTGAACGGTAAAATATTTTTAACAAGAGTTTAAACGTGGGGGACACCTTGCAAATAGTTATTGTATAAGTTAAAAGTAATTTCCTCCTTAAGCCAACAATGATCCCTAGTGGGCAAGTTTTAACTGAGGGCCCCCCCAATGGGGTGGAATCGATTTACAATGAAATTCCAGAATTCTAGTTTCCTCTCTTTACTTTTTTTTGGGCCTTTTTTTCCTATGGGAAAAATCTAGAAAAAATAAACGGACCATGAACCCTAAATTGGAGCGAAAAACAGGAGTGACTAGTTGCCGTTACGGTTAACTCCCTTTATAGTTTAATTTTAACAAACTGAAGGGTCCACCTCCAAAACTATCAATAAAGTTAAAAACCTACCTCGTGCCCTGGTTAGCAACGAGGCCGAAAAAAAAGGAAACTTACCGTGGCAACAGTCCCGCCCTCCTGAACCCCCAAAGTGTGGGTTTTTTTTGGATAAAAAAATTAATCACGAAGAAAATCTTTAGATATTTAACATCAAACATATAGTAATAAACATCCCCGTTTGTTTTGCAGATATTCTCTGGCCGAAAGCAATGATGAGAAAAATAAGGATTTATAATAAGAAATTCGAACCAAGAAAAAATTACTAAAATTACTGCAGCAAGTTGTTATTAATACTATGCTGCACAAGCATGCAGGACAAGACCCTTTCACCTTAGACAGTCATTGCTCTCTTTTTAGGTTTTTAAAAAAAAATGGGGTTTCCCCGGACTCTACGGGCGTGAAAAGGATTCCAAGGTCCGACCAGTTCCTTATTCCCCTACAATCCTACCCAGAAAGCAAACGTAATTTAAGTTTTTAAAGAATAGTGGTCCCCTGAACCCCTTATATAGCCCTAATAGGGCCGCGAGGAATATTCCCTAGGGCGGTGCTCCCGTGAATTTCCCCTAAGTGGCGTGAGATTCAAAAGGGCGACCATTTTCCTTCCTTCCAAAGAGTCCCCCAGAATTTGGGCCCAGATCCCCAATTGCCCTTCTTTAAAGCGTTTTTAGGTTTTTTAAAGGAAGTTTTTGTTTATCTAACCAAACCTAACTAATGTTTTGTACTTTTTCCCCCGACATTTCCCTGAATATCCTTAATTTAACAATTTAAAAAAAAAAATATGGTAAAGGAGGGGAAAATTTTATTTATTCCACCAGATCATCACCATGCCCCTGCTGCAAGGAAAAAACAATATTTTACAATCGATTCGAAAGTTTCGTATGAATTATCTTTGGGTTAAAAAGGAAAAAATAGGCTATGAAGTATGGGAATATATACTAAACCAATTCCCAAAAATTTATTGAGTATGTTGTTATTTTCCCAAGATTTTCGCGGCCCCCCCATATCCATAAATCAAGTTTCCTGTATTGAAACCAAAAGAGAAATTAGAAACGCTTTAATATGCCCCTCAAAGGGTTTCCCGTTTCATGAATAATTAACTAATTGGGGGGGATTTAAATTAAACATTGACAAAAAGTTTTTGAAAACAACGATTGCACTTAAATGTCAGAAAAAGGGGTTAATTCATTTAGAAATATAGAAATCCCACCATTAACAACTCCAATAGAAAAAAGTCCATCAAAAATTCCTCCCTCCCCCTCCAAAAGGAAGCCCCAACAACAGATGGAAACACAACACACTATTCATTCCATGAACATACAATATTTGTAAAACATGATTTGGGCCACGTGGGCGGGACGTACATAAAGATAATTAACATTATAACCTTACATACCTGCCCATATCTACCTTTTCCCTTTATTTCCTTACTATTTCTTCTCCACTCAAAGGAACCTTCCACCAAGATATGACCATAATGAAAACCAGTCCCCCCCATATGAAAAATAAAAATGTTAAGCCAACTGAGGAAGTTTATTCCCCTCTTTTTTCTCTGTTTAATATCCCAGCAACTTTTTTTCGCCCACAAAAAATGTTTTCCCTCAGTATCTCCCACCATAAATTTTTCTTCACTATATTCCCAAAACCACTGAACCCCCCTTACATCAAAACCTAAGGGACCCGAAATAACCGAGAAGTGTTTTTAATTAAAAGGGATGCCGTGGTGAGCATTATACTTTTCGGGGCCACCCTGCCGGTTATTATATGGGTTTATCGAAGCCGTTTGTTTTTACCACGAAGTATGTGGCCCCCTGCAAAGTAATGTTTCCCAGAAAATTTTTTATTTACGTATATTTTTTACCGGATTGAAATTACCCATTCTAAACAGATTTAATAAGTATAGAATATTCCCAATCCCTGATGTTCCCGGGAGTGTAACCACCCATGGGGTCCCCCCCCCCCCAGGTCCCGTAAGTATAATATGATTTTAGTACCGTTTAGTGTTTAACCAAGATATAGGCAGTTTTTTAAAGGAAAAATGAGAATAATTTTTTTGTTTGGAGAAATATCCCCCTAAAGTCCCATTGTATAGTTTTTTCCCTCTTTGTGTTTTTAGGAAGAGAGCCGCCCTAACTTCCAATTAAGTAAGCCGTATACCATTACTTAATGGTTAACTAGTTTTGCCTTAAAAAATGTAACGTGGGATTATAAAATTCTTTGGAAAAATTAATGGGAGTAATTAACAATATTAATAGTTTATTATAAAAAAACACTCGCCAGTTTCCACGAGGCCCCAACGTTTTCCCAAATATGATTCCTGTTTAATTTTGTAATCTATTTTTCGGGTAAACAAGCATAAGGTTGTTACTGGGTTTTTGGTTAGTCCCCCCGTACGGGAGTTGCGGGGGGTTTGGCGCGCGGGGGGGGCACCACCATAAAATGTTCTGCGGAAGGTGAGAGTGGGACGGAGAGAGGAGAGGGGGAGCGTCGCGGTGGGATTAGGAATTAAGAGGCCGGGCGCGGAGGTGGGGGGAGAGGGGAAAAAGGAAGGGCTGATGCAAATAAGTTGAATCCTGGTATGATCTCAGAACGAGGAAGTCGGGTGGTGGGCGGGGATGTTGCGTAGGGTCGGAGGTGTGGTGTGGGTAGGAGCGAGGCTGGTGCACGGGGGGGGCCGAGGAGTGAGAGAGACTTTGGTTTAACGAGGGAAGGTCCAGGGAAGACAGAGGCGGGAAGACTTGCTAAGTTACGGAATACATAGCGTACGTGTAGGTATTTTAAAGATTTTGAAAGAGGAATAATTCGATGTTTCCTCTAAACAGTCTGCCCAATAATTAACTATTAAAGTTTAAACGTGAACTAATATTAGGCGTCCTCGATATTGGGTTGAAGTGGGTTTAAAACAGGTGGCCAGTGGTACAGTGTATTTTTTGTAAGAGCAAATTTGTTCCGGTTTCGTACGAAAATTCCGTAATTGCATAACGGGAAGAAGTAACGGTGGGTAGGCTCGGAGGGGGATGCTGGGCGAGGGGTATTGGATTTCCCGGGGTGCGCGTGATTTTTTACTTTTGAAATTGCAGTGGCTGGCCTCGGGGCAGCCTACGAGCGTGGCTGGGGTGGGAATAGTAGAGAGGAGGATAGAAGGGCAGTGGGAAAACTGAGTTTCTAGAACCATTTAGATAGCGGGGTGTGGGTTAATAGGGGGGAGTGGTGGTAGGTTGAGAGGTTCGAGAGGAGCGCGCGAGGGGGTGGGCGGAAACAGTTATTTAGAATTTTTGAGTTTAGGATGTGTTTTTCTCCCAAATCTAAATAATTCAAATCTAATTTTTTCCCCAGCCTGTATTTACTTCTTGCACGTTTTCATGCTTGACGGATGAAATTTATCCAAATTACTGATTAGAAAGATAGCTAAATCATGCTGTCGGCAAAAGGATGGTTGTACAGAAAAAAACCGCCCATTAAACGTCCCCCCCCCCCCCCAGTTTACCCCCGTGTTTTTAAGAGGAAATATTAATGTCAGTACAACACCTATAGAAGTTGAACATTTGTATTTTCCCCATGTTATTCAGTGTTTGGGGGGATTCCGTTCTCACAATTCACCATATTAATACGGTAATCAATCCGAGGGGGGGAGGGGGCCCAGGGGGGTTTACCTCCAAAAATGAATTTAAGCCCCAGTGTAAACAAATTTTGACAAAACAAATTAATCGCTTTATGTGGTAAACCCAGAATAACGGACATAGGAATTTAAAAAAAAATTGTACCCAAAAGTAAAGGTTACGTAATTTATTGTTGAACGACCCCCCTGATAGTGTTTGAAAGCTGTCCCCCATGATACCCCCCCTGGGTTTTTTCTAATTATCTGAACTCTGCCCCCTTCCAAACAGATAATACGGGAATATTCCCGGACAAGTCTCCCCCCAGCCCCCAAACGAGATCCCCCCCATACCCCCTGTCCCACCCCGTATGTATATTACGAAGAGGAAATAACGTACGTGTTACAAAATTCACTTCCCCCAGTAAATGGTCCCCCTGGTTTTTCCGCTCATCCCTCTGGCCAAGGGGGACCCCCCCTCCCTCGAAAAGGGTTAGAAAAAACATAGTTACGCAAGTAACCCTTAGTAAGACCCATATAGCTACAGAGCTTATCGTCTATCAACCCATCTAACTAGTAAGCCCAGGTCATTTTTATCCCCCATCAATTTCCTCATGTAAAAAAATGCCTTACTATACCAATGTATTTTTGGATTACGCCCCCATTTTTAAAAGGAAAAAATCCTTTCCATATTCTGCAAAACTATTTTTTGAATACCCGAACACAACAGAAATATATTGTCCCTTAACTGAGGTACCTATCCTTTTAGGAGTGACAGTCCCCTTACCTTAAGGTTACGGTCCTTAGGTCACAAGAAAATGTAAAAACTGAAACCTCAACGATAAGGAAAAATGGAGAATAATCGGGTTAAAATGGAGTAAAGCTTTTGGCGGTATTCTCCCACCTTATATTAGAGACAGGGGGTGCCCCCTTCATTGACGACCCGTTAATCAAAAGGTCTTTTTTTTTGTCCCCCAATTCCCTTTATTTCAATAACCCATTTACTACTATATATACAGGACAATTTTGGAACTTAATACCCAAAAAAACCACCACAACCCCAAATACAAAGTTAAAGATAATGAATATTATAGAATTAACGTAACAACGACCCCTGCCTCCTTTTAAAAACCTTCATAACTCCACCATTCAAACAAACTGAAAATACGAAACTGGTGTATTCTTTAAACAGCGTGCCTCTGTGGCTATCCCACCGTTGGGCACTGGAACAATATAAATTAAATTTGAGTCACAGAATATGAAGATTTTATTTTATAACTGACCCGGGTGTAAACAATACTTTTATGTTTTCCCATTTATTTTGTGAAACCTTTTAAGGTTTCATTAGAAGAGGAAAGCTACTCTGAAGAGAAAACTGCCCCCAGAAACTGGTGCCCTATATATCCGGATTTATCCCCCCTTTTAGTCGGAAAAAACTTTTATTTACAATATCATCCCGGAAACAAGTTGGGACAAAGAGGAGTTTTTTTGATTTTTTAGAGCAAAAGCTATGGTTTGAAAAACGTCCAATGAGAAGACCAGGAACAGTTAAAAAACCCCGAATTTTTACCAACAAATCCCCGTAGTTATACCGAATTTTTTATTTGGTGCCCCCCCGCGGTCCCCTAACAATATTTTTTTTACTTTGGCATCCTAAAAAAAAAAATCCGATGAAGAAAATCGATTGGTTGTGGGAAAAGAAAGACCTCTAAAATAATTTTTTGGCAAAGTACCTTTGCTAAAGGGAAAAACCCTTGCTAATGGTTAAAAGCAGACGAATAGGTTTCCCCTGAATTGGTTTTCCCGATTATTACACGAAACAAAAACATAGGTGAAAAAAGAGAAGAGGACCAGGGAATTGCCCACCACCACACTAACAAATTTCGAACAAAATTTTTTTTACGAACCTTTTCAGCGAAACCCCTAGTTTTTGGACCCCCATATCTTGTAAACCGGTACCCCCAAGAAGTTAAATTAATAAAAGGGGTTGTGGTAGGTGGGGCCAGGTCCCCTTGTGGGCCACCGCCCGTAAAATACAAAAAAATAAACCCTCAAAACAGAATGCCCCACTGGAAAGATATTCGAAAAAAGGAAGATTTTTATGGGCCAAGAAACGTAACAGGAGGGTCTGTATTGGAAATGGGAGCCCACCCCGGAGCTTTGGGCCGCCCCATGGACAAAGTCGTCCAAAGTTTTGTAAGTAGGACACTCCATTAATGTACCCCCCCCTTTAGGTTATTTTTCACTCCATGTATCTCGATAACGGAAGGTATCTGGTGAACTGTTTAGAAATTGTTTTATTTAGTGTATCTGAAAAAAACCAGCCTTTTAAACGCATATTTTTTTTCGTCTTACTTAATTTAGGAAAATGGGGGATTTTTTTCCCTAAAAGGTGAGAGGTGGTTATGTGCTTAGCTGTGGGGTAATGGTTAGATATGAACGAAAAAAGCAACCTGTCCCTATGGTTATTTTTCCTCAAATTTGAATTAGATGTTAGGAACCGAATTCCAACTAAACACCTTTACTAAAACTTACTTCAGTAAAAATATTTACTTGTATTTTCCATTGCTCTGAACCTGACCACCCGAAAATCCCCACGCAACAGTTTGAATAAACTTTATCGGGAAAAAAGCATTACCAGAATAAATCCCTCCCTTCTAAGCCATTTGCCTGATCCCTAGTAAGCAAAGTAAAAGTGTTAATGGTGGGAGCGCCCCCCTTTCCCCTGAGCTTTAAAAAACCACCAACCCAGCCTATCCACGATCAGGTGCAAGGTTTTAGAGTCCTTTTATTTGGTTTTGGGTTTCATTTAATTTCTATTTATAATAAGATCCACGATCAGGTTCAAGGGTTATTTAGAAAGTCTTTTATTTGGTTGTGTTCCTTTAAAAATTTCCTAAGGTTTGAAAAATAATAAAAATCCCACGATCAAGGGTGCAACGGTTTATAGGTCCCTTTATTGTTGGGTTGTTTATTATTTTATTTCTAAGTTGATAATAAATATTCCACGATCATGTGCAAGGTAGAAGTGTCCTATTTGATTGTTGGTTTCTTAAATTCTAGTTTTTGAAATAATGAAAATATACCAGCGATTCAGCGTGTTTGCAAGGGTAATTTTTAGAGTCCCTTTATTGGTATGGTTTCCCTTATATTCAAAATATTCCCTAGGTTTGGATAAAGTAATATCCCCACGATCAGGTGCAAGGTAGAGTCTTTATGCTGGTTCTTTGATTCTAGTTGATAATAATATCCACGATCAGGTGCAAGGTTAGAGTCTTTATTGTTGGTTCTGTTAAATCTAGCGATAAAATATCACGATCAGGTGCAAGTGGTTAGAGTCTTTATTTTGGTTCTTTAATTCTAGTTGATTAATAATATCCACGATCAAGTGCAAGGTTAGAGTCTTTATTGTTGGTTCTTTAATTCTAGTTGATAATAATATCCACGATCAGGTGCAAGGTTAGAGTCTTTATTGTTGGTTCTTTAATTCTAGTTGATAATAATATCCACGATCAGGTGCAAGGTTAGAGTCTTTATTGTTGGTTCTTTAATTCTAGTTGATAATAATATCCACGATCAGGTGCAAGGTTAGAGTCTTTATTGTTGGTTCTTTAATTCTAGTTGATAATAATATCCACGATCAGGTGCAAGGTTAGAGTCTTTATTGTTGGTTCTTTAATTCTAGTTGATAATAATATCCACGATCAGGTGCAAGGTTAGAGTCTTTATTGTTGGTTCTTTAATTCTAGTTGATAATAATATCCACGATCAGGTGCAAGGTTAGAGTCTTTATTGTTGGTTCTTTAATTCTAGTTGATAATAATATCCACGATCAGGTGCAAGGTTAGAGTCTTTATTGTTGGTTCTTTAATTCTAGTTGATAATAATATCCACGATCAGGTGCAAGGTTAGAGTCTTTATTGTTGGTTCTTTAATTCTAGTTGATAATAATATCCACGATCAGGTGCAAGGTTAGAGTCTTTATTGTTGGTTCTTTAATTCTAGTTGATAATAATATCCACGATCAGGTGCAAGGTTAGAGTCTTTATTGTTGGTTCTTTAATTCTAGTTGATAATAATATCCACGATCAGGTGCAAGGTTAGAGTCTTTATTGTTGGTTCTTTAATTCTAGTTGATAATAATATCCACGATCAGGTGCAAGGTTAGAGTCTTTATTGTTGGTTCTTTAATTAATTAATTCTAGTTGATAATAATATCCACGATCAGGTGCAAGGTTAGAGTCTTTATTGTTGGTTCTTTAATTCTAGTTGATAATAATATCCACGATCAGGTGCAAGGTTAGAGTCTTTATTGTTGGTTCTTTAATTAATTCAAGTTGATAAAAATATCCACGATCAGGTGCAAGGTTAGAGTCTTTATTGTTGGTTCTTTAATTCTAGTTGATAATAATATCCACGATCAGGTGCAAGGTTAGAGTCTTTATTGTTGGTTCTTTAATTCTAGTTGATAATAATATCCACGATCAGGTGCAAGGTTAAGAGTCTTTATTGTTGGTTCTTTAATTCTAGTTGATAATAATATCCACGATCAGGTGCAAGGTTAGAGTCTTTATTGTTGGTTCTTTAATTGTAGTTGATAATAATATCCACGATCAGGTGCAAGGTTAGAGTCTTTATTGTTGGTTCTTTAATTCTAGTTGATAATAATATCCACGATCAGGTGCAAGGTTAGAGTCTTTATTGTTGGTTCTTTAATTCTAGTTGATAATAATATCCACGATCAGGTGCAAGGTTAGAGTCTTTATAGTTGGTTCTCTAATTTAAGTCAATTATTATTGGTCTTGCTGAAAAGCTCTAATTTTCAGTTAATTTAACATTTTTTTGCAATGATAATGATAAATACTTAAATATAAACATTGAGAATAAACCCCTAATTCGCGATAATTTAACATCAATTAATTATTACTACTAATTATTACTAATATGCCACTTTCTAAGATCGTTTAGAGAAGCTACAAACAGGAGACAGTACAGCTGCTACCAACATACCTGTAGATGCCAAACACTACAAGATCTCTAATGAGGAATGTCCCTGTGTTATCCGTGCTGTCCTTGTCGCTTCTCTCATTCACCTAGACCACGATCATAGTGAGCTTTTTAAACATTCTTATCTTTTTAAAAATTCTTATCTTTTTAAAAATTCTTATCTTCTGTGGTAGTTTACCTAGTTGTCTGGGTTCTCTTTGACAGGTTGCTGCAGTTGTATCGAAAAAAAAACCCCAGGATTTATTACCAGTGACCTCTTGACCCAGAGTATTTCCCCCCGAGGTTTGAGTTTGGAGCTTGTTAAAAGCCATTTTATCACAGCACAATTATCTCAGCAAACACAGAAGATTTGTTGCGTCCCCTGCTGACGAAAGAAGACACCAATGAAGGGCTTCTGCTCGTTGCTGACGCTTACTTTGAAACCAACAACATCAATGCAGGTAAGAAGTCATTTTTCGAATGTTTGGGTCTTTTCGGCTATTGTATATAATATAATATGAAGAAAGCACTCTGTATTGAGTATTTTTAGCTCCATCTATATCTCTTGAAGACCTTGCATTAATATATCTTCGTTGCTCAAGCCTTAAAACTTAAAAAGAAGAGAAAAAAGAAACAAATTCTTAAAACTTAACCCCCAGCACGCCCTCTGTACGAGCTACTGTCGAAGTCGTGTAACTCTGATCACCCTCATACTTGGGTACAGCTGGGTCTCTCCTACGAGGATCAGGTTTAAAATCATTGCTAATTATTATTATTCGTTATTATTAATCATATTATAAGTTACCATAAGTTACCATTATTTACCATTAGTTGCCAATAGTAACCATTCATATTTAATAACCAGTTGTACCACTAGTAACCAACAGTTACCAATAGTAACCAATAGTAACCACTAGTAACTAATAGTAACCATTAGTAACTAATAGTAACCACCGTTATCAGGGAGATTGGAAGGAGGCAGTTAGGTGTTACGAGAATGTTCTCTCCTTTGACGAATCTAACGAAACAGCTAAACTAAGACTTTTCTCGCTGCAACAAGTGCACTTGGCAGAGCACCAAGAGGAGTTCACTGTTAACATTCACGCTGACTTTAGCACTGTCAAAGTAAGGAAACGATCACTAATATCGTTATTTTTCGTTTTTATTTAACTTTATTTGATGTGATTCGTATGAGAATCAAACTCGCTTATTAAATTATTGTTATAAGGGCCCTTATTTTAAACGGGCATATCCTGTCCAAACTCAGGATGCACTACATGAAGAATTCGTTGTAACTTTGTTTGAAAAGCATTAGTATAGTGCGAAAAAGGCAAGCTGTATAGTGGAAGCACCTGAAATAACATACGTTAGAAATAGTGAAAGTCCCTTTTGACTAAGTAAAGAGCGATACAAAGCTGTATTGTCATAGTATAATAGTATATAGGCCTAATTTAATAGTTTAATCGCAATACAATAATTTACGTTCTACGGTTAAAGTAACCAGTAGTAACCACTAACCAGTAGTAACCAGTATTAACTAGTAGTAACCAGTATACACACCGGTAGGAGCTGAGTGTACGACCAGATGTAGTGAAGTTATCCTACCACAGATCCAACGAGCTGATAACGAGCAACAACTACTCATCTGCCCTTGACGAGGGGTAAGTTTATCTTATCTTTTAGTTTCTTGTCTTCTAATCTCTTGTTTTCTAGTATAGTGTCTTATCTTCTAGTTCATTTAATCTTAATTAGTTTCTTGTCTTCTAGTGTATATGGAGTTTTTATTTGTTTTCGAGTCTCACGTTTTAAAAACATGCCAGCTCAAAAAAACTGTATTCTCAACGAAATTCTCCACAGTTACAACGTCATAAAAACCGCCCTGTTCGAGTCCATCGAGGTGCAGAAGTCCAAGTCCCTCGTAAAGCAGATCGTAACCGGGGAATTCCTCAGAGGTTCACACACGTCATCCTCAGCTTTCAACATGTTGTGTCACGTGACCAGGCAGAAACTGGGTCACAACACTGGTCAGTGTGAGGCTTACCGGGTAAGGGATCCTTCACTTTTATTATTTTAGTCATATTGCGGACATTTTAGGAGGTATGGTTGGTACATTATAATATGTGGATACAGGACATGCTAACCGATTATGTATAACCAATAGTAACTATCTCACAGGACATGCTAACCAGGGAGGAGTGGTATGACTGGTATGTTGACATGTTAGCTTGCTGCATGGCTGAAAACAGGCTGCAGCACGGGTTTATCCTGTGTCTCGCTGCCCTCGCCTCCAGACTCATTGACGTCCTGCACACTGTCAAGGATATGCAGATACACAGGTGAGGCAGTTTGTAACCTATAGTTACCAGTAGTAACCTGTTAGTAACCAGTGGTAACTAATAGTAACCAGGTGAGGAAATTCGGAGAGACTAAATTGTTTTAGGTATCATGCAATGGTATGACCCGGCTTCGTGTTACTGTGAATGAATTGTTTCAATAGTTAAACAGTATTTTATTTGTGCTTGGACAACACGAATGGTCATAATTAGTAGTGATAAACAAGCGACGTTTAACCAGTAGTTACCAGCAGTAACCAGTAGTAATTCTGGGTTACCAGTAGTTACCAGTAGTAACCAGTAGTAACTCTTGGTTACCAGTAGTTAGTGATAAACAATCGTCTGATCACGTGTAAAACTTAATATTTCAGTTTATACCTGGCTGGAGTCCTAAACCAGAGAGATTACATTTCTGAAAATATCGGAGCCCTTCTTTACAACCACCCAGATACGCCCGGAATCTGGAATATTTTCTACTCTATCCGACACAGACTCCCTCAATACCGTCTTCATCGACTGGGTATTTATAAAAACCGCAAAACATTAATTTGCACTCAGAAAAAATTAACATCGTGATTATTTGATTTAATATTATATTCCTCGAATGAGTAGCAAGTCATACCAGAAAGAATTATTATTAATTTTTTCCCGATCCATGACTCAAAGTGCCGAAGGCACAAAAGAGTCAAGGACAAGGGTTAGCAAACGAGGTTTTTTTTTTGTATATGGTAGCTTTGCGACCGTACCTGCGTGCGACCGTACCTGCCTGCACACACTGTAATCGCCCACCTGACTACCTGCGCAAAGTTATTTTGCGGAATAATACGAATTAAATAATTGTTGGCGCGCGGCGCTGAACTGACCAAGTACATTGTTAATTTCACCATGTACATATCCCACTAGGCACTATACTAATTGATAGCATACTATTATTATTTTGAGTTACTTATACTATTTTGCACACATCCGTGTCGGGTGTCACTGCCAGGTTGCATAAACAATAAGCATATGGTTTTTAAAAATATACACAATTTTCAAATTCAATATGGAATTATATTAAGGGGGGGGGGGACAATGGATATTTTTTTGTGAAACTTGATTTCGAGATAGCAGTTGACCAACAAACTAGGACCAGTGACCAAACTTTTGAGGGGGTCCCGGACCCCAACCGCCAAACGGTGCCCGCGGGGCAGCCACACCCATATTTGGTCCAAATTAGGCCCAATTTAGCCAAATACCCTGAACATGCCCAAAACCCAGATTTTAGGTGCTCTTCTTGTAGCTAGTGGTCTCCTGAACTCGTATATGAAATTTCATCAAGATTGGACAAAAATGACTGAGTTATGGGCCAAAAACCATATGCCCATATTTGGGCATACGCACCAAATTTGGTAGATTTCGTCCCATATATTGGGCAAATATCAATATTTTTGAATGAAACTTACTTTATAAGAAAGGTAAGCCTAAACTACATATTCTCTGTAAGTTTTAGCTTTATATCTGTTTAAATGTGGATACTAAGGCGAAAAAACCACAAAAAATGTACTAAATTGCCCGTATCTTGGTTCGCGATATTCGCGGAATTGATCTCATTAAAATTGTAACAACTCAATCAGTTTTCAAAATTTTTGCATGAAATTTTCGGAATCGACTCGAAATCGCATTTCCACCTTATTTTGAGAACAGGTTTTTGAATTAGGCCTCCAAAAAAATTTGGCGGCCAAATTCTGAACTTTTCCGGGAAAATTTTGGAATTTGGCAGCCAAATTTTTTTGGAGGCCTAAATCAAAAATCTGTTCTCAAAATAAGGTGGAAATGCGATTTTGAGTCGATTCCGAAAATTTCATGCAAAAATTTTGAAAACTGATTGAGTTGTTACAATTTTAATGAGATCAATTCCGCGAATATCGCGAACCAAGATACTGGCAATTTAGTTCATTTTTTGTGGTTTTTTCGCCTTAGTATCCACATTTAAACAAATACAAAGCTATAACTTACAGAGAATATGTAGTTAAGGCTTACCTTTCTTATAAAGTAAGTTTCATTCAAAAATATTGATATTTGCTCAATTTATGGGACGAAATCTACCAAATTTGGTGAGTATGCCCAAATATGGGCATATGGTTTTTGGCCCATAACTCAGTCATTTTTTGTCCAATCTTGATGAAATTTCATATACGAGTTTAGGAGACCACTAGCTACAAGTAGAGCACCTAAAATCTGGGTTTTGGGCATGTTCAGGGTATTTGGCTAAATTGGGCCTAATTTGGACCAAATATGGGCGTGGCTGCCCCGCGGGCACCGTTTGGCGGTTGGGGTCCGGGACCCCCTCAAAAGTTCGGTCACTGGTCCTAGTTTGTTGGTCAACTGCTATCTCGAAATCAACTTTCACAAAAAAATATCCATTGTCCCACCCCCCCCCCCCCCCCCCCCCCCCTTAACTTGGTGGCGCTCGGCCTGTCACTTCGCCATATCTGCATACTTACAAACAGTAAAAACTGGGGTCCCCAGGTTGTATAGAATATGATAAAATACGCCATCACGGATCGGGAAATTGAGCGGCCATGCACAAAAAAAAGCGGCCGCATTTCTTGTTAAATAAAATGTTGTAGTCAGGTTAAAAGTGGTTGTATTGGAATCATAAAATAAAATATATAAGGGCACAGAACAGTGTGAGATGGCTTCACAGGTCTTTCAACGGTCTCTTCCGGTAGTAACCAGTAGTAACCATTAGTAACCATGAGTAACCAAAATACATTTTCGCAGGTGTAAGATGGCTTCACAAGAACAGAGGCTCTTTCAACGGTCTCTTCCTCAACATGCAGAACAGTTATTATTCTCGGCACTATAAAGCAGCCATCGCATTCTTCCGGCAGTAAGTTATCATCTTTATACCAGTTCTTATAGCTTTATAGACAGTAATAATTAGGGATCGTTCACATAATATTACGTCATCACTTTTTGGCAAATTTTTCAGTTTTACTCATAACTATTGTGTTAAACGTATGCTAGCGTAAGCATTTATATTTTAGAAATCCCCTCTCCAACAGTGATTGCGTAACATGTGGAGTTGGATGACCCCTTGAAATGTTGAAACTTTTGAGATAGAAGTTATTATTTAGAGAATACATTATGATTTAAATGATATACCATGCTAACATGACGATAACGTTAACAATGTGTTGATACTTGACCACTGACCAGGATGTTAGGACAGAGACCCAAAGACAGCACCGTTTACTTCCACCTGTCCCTCTTCTACCTACACTACGCGTGCAGCAAGGGACTTGAGTTCGTCTCACGTCGTCATGAGATGGCGGTGCAGGCCATTGCGTGTGTTCTTATGTACCATCAACTGAGGGGGCCTTGTCAGGAAACTTACTATAATATTGGTATGTTCTTTATTACGTCATTTTAGTTAGATACTCACTTCCCTAAAATGTAGTCCATTGTAAACAAATTCCTGCTAAATGCACATAATATTATCGTAAACGTTTTACACACGCGAATTAATTCGATAATTAATTAACATTTAAAACATGCTTCCAGGTCGTTGTTACCACCACTTGGGTTTATTCCACTTCGCGATACTCTACTACAAAAGAGTCATCGCCACCCCACCTTCATCCCCCAAAGAAGTACAGCTACAGATTGACAAGATGAACAGGAGCATCGCCAGGAACAGAGACAAATCCGGGGATATTAAGTCGGGTCAGACTACACCTCGTAACAATGAGAATTCTCCTGAAAATGACATCAGCCGTGAAAACAGTCCCGCAAATAAGAATGGTGGTATTGCTAAGGAGGGAACAAATCTTCCCGAGGGGATAAACCCTTCCGAGGGGATAAACCCTCCCGAGGGGATAAACCCTCCCGAGGGGATAAACCCTCCTGAGGAGGGTAGTGAGAAAATGTTAGAAACTGGAGATCATGTTGAATTAAAGGATATTGACCTGACCAGGGAGGCAGTTTTTAATATGTGTCAGATTTATGAGGCTTGTGGAAGTGAACACTTAGCAAGACAGTTGTTGTACCGATATTCTGTAGTCTGACAAAATTTTCACTGCGATGTTATTATGTTCTTTACACGTTTCAATTTCTTGATTTTTATTTTTATTTGAGTTTTCGATATTGTTATTTTGCATATTGAAGTTGAACGATATTGAAGTTGAAAGATGTTATTTTATCATGAATGTTTCAGTTATTTATTATTCAAGTGTGTATTTAAATTTTCAACTGGCAGAAATTATAGACTCATTTCGTAGGGTATATAATATATAATAGAGAAGGCATTCAATTAACTCGACGCGCGCTTAGTTGGACTCGTCGAGCGGTCTAATATTTGGAACAAATATTTTAAGAGTAATAACAAATAAGTGAGTTAAGTGTCATCAAACAAATGATACGACGTATTCCAGGGTGATCTGCTGAAGACTCAACTAGTTTCGGCCTTTGAGGGCCATCCACAGGAGTGTCACCTAGCAGAAGTCAAAAATTTAATAAACTGATATCAGAAGAATATGTCATATTAGTAAACATACGGTTAATAGATGTGGATACTGGTGGGGAGGTGAAACACATTTGTTTACTTTAATAGTAAGCACATGTTCAGCGGGTTGAGGAGGTGAAACACATTTGTTTACATTTTTAGGGTAAGCACATGTTCAGCGGGTTGAAGAGATGATACACATTTTGTATTATAGAAGGCTTGTAACACTTGTAACGCTTTCTTGTTACCCCCCTTTGAAGGCCCCGAATTATTTTCTGAACGAAAGCTCAAAAATAACCGAGAAATCGACCTTTTTATTAACTCATTTTGATGACTATTTCTGACCTAAAATTGCACGAAAAATCGATTTAGCTAGGTTTCAGAACCTATAAACACTTCCTTATCCCTTAAAATTGATGTTTTATAGTTGATACGAGCAACAAGCAACATATGTTTTGATCCTTCGGTTCTACTCATGACCTAAGGAGTTAAGCTGAAACCGAAAGAGCGAGGCAATCCTCACCTTAACTGATCAAACTGGTACTAACACAATTTTCAGATAGAAATGTTCTTTGCGATACGTTTATTGCAGCTTTGCAACTTGAGTGAAGACCAGAGTACGAAAACACACAGCAGGCAAGCAACTCACTTTTGGTGACTGTTCCTCACAAACATTCTGATCCTGCAACATAACAACAAGGAGATCGTCTCCTTAACAAATTGAACAGGTAATATCACAATTTCCAGAGCAGAGCATGATAACAAAGTCAAAAGAAACATAATGAAGGTAGGTTACGAACACCACAATAATATAACAATCATACTAACAGCAGAATTAAATTTATTCTGACGACTGGCAGCCCTGATGTGCTCCGTGATCCTTAACGAGCGACCAATTGTAATAGAGGTGTTATGTCACGTGACACCGATACGTCCAATCACAAACAGGAAGAGTAAGCGGATGGATATCGTATGTTTACTTTCCTTATCTGTATTTGACCCTCTGTTCAAATTGTTATCTCTACCAAAGCTTGGCTCGGCAAGGTCAGCGTGCAATATCGGCACCGCGGTACACACGCCATGATTACGTCATGAACTAAAAATAGTTTGATCGTTACAATATATAACCGTGCCCACTGCCCACGTACAATACAAACTGTTGGCCGTTGGGGGGGGGGGGGGCGGGTTGCTTACGATAGGCTGTGGTCGCTCCTCCAAGCGTCCGTCTATGTCCGCTTGTCTCATAGAATCCAAAAAGGACAGGACATAGACGGACATAGGCGGACATAGGCGGACATAGGCGGACATAGACGGACATAGGCGGACATAGGCGGACATAGACGGACATTGGCAGACATTGACGGACATATACGGACTTTAGCGGACATTAAATTTAATGGACACCTAAATTGCTAAATAAAATGTTCAATTTTTGCTAATTATATCATGTTTTTTGTCCGTTCGGTACCCTATATTTTCAAAACGGACAAAAAATAGAGCGGACAAAAACAGACAAAAATGGACAAAAACGGACAAAAATGGAAATAACATTTAGATGCTTCCTCCTCCTACTCTTCCTCCCTCCTCCTCCTCCTGGGTCTTCCTGATCTTCCTCAGTCCTCTTCCTCCTCCCCTCCTCAGTCCTCCTCCTACTCCTCCTCCTCGTCCTCAGTACTCCTCATCAGTCCTCAACAGTCCTCCTCCTCCCCAGTCCTCCTCCTCCTCCTGGGGCCTTTTCCTGGGTCCTCCTCGTGGGTCCTCCTCCTGGGTCCTCCTTCTCCTCCTCAGTCCGTCTCCTCCTCCTCCTCAGATCTCTTCCTCCTCTTCCTCCTCCTCCCTCTCAGTCATCCTCCTCAGCCATCCTCCTCAGTCCTCCTCCTTCTCAGTCCTCCTCCTGAGTCCTCCTCCTCCTGAGTCATCCTCCTCAGTTCTCCTCCTCCTCCTCCTCCTAGGTCCTCCTTCTGGGTCCTCCTCCTCCTTTTCCTCCAGGGTCTTCCGGATCCTCCTCCTCCCTCTCAGTCATCCTCCTCAGTCATCCTCCTCAGTCATCCTCCTCAGCCATCCTCCTCAGCCATCCTCCTCAGTACTCTTCAGTACTCAACAGTCCTCCACCTTCTCAGTCCTCCTCAGTCCTCCTCAGTCCTCCTCCTGAGTCCTCCTCCTCCTGAGTCATCCTCCTCAGTCCTCCTCCTCCTCCTCCTGGGTCCTCCTCCTGGGTCCTCCTCCTGGGTCTTCCTGAGTCCTCTTCAGTCCTCTTCCTCCTCCCCTCCTCAGTTCTCCTTCTACTCCTCCTCCTCGTCCTCAGTCCTCCTCATCAGTCCTCAACAGTCCTCCTCCTCCCCAGTCATCCTCCTCCTCCTGGGGCCTTTTCCTGGGTCCCTATATAATTTGATAAAATAAGTTAAAGCTATTAATAGCTTTAGTGTGATTAATAAGTTATATTCCCTATATTTCGTTAAATAGGTACTGTGCCTACTGTGTACCCTGTGTAACTGTTTCAAAGATATGTTGACGACACAAATAGATCTGGATTTAGCGACCGGATTTGGTGACTGGATTTAATTAAATATTGGGAATATTGGTGAGATCTTGATTCTTTAGACCTCTTATATGTCCGCTAATGTCCACCAATGTCCGTCCGAGTCCGGCAATGTCCGTCCGGGTCCGCAAATGTCCGTCCGAGTCCGCCTATGTCCGCCTATGTCCGTCTATGTCCGCCTATGTCCGTCTATGTCCTGTCCTTTTTGGATTCTATGAGACAAGCGGACATAGACGGACGTGACACCCCCCCCCCCCCTATAACTAAGCAATGTTAATATTTTGTTCATGATTGGACGGTAAAAACCACAGTCAGTTGGAGGAGCGACCACAGCCTATCGTAAGCAACCCGCCCCCCCCCCCCCCCCCCCCAACGGCCAACAGTTTGTATTGTACGTGGGCAGTGGGCACGGTTATATATTGTAACGATCACACTATTTTTAGTTCATGACGTAATCATGGCGTGTGTACCGCGGTGCCGATATTGCACGGTGCCGATATTGCACGCTGACCTTGCCGAGCCAAGCTTTGGTAGAGATAACAATTTGAACAGAGGGTCAAATACAGATAAGGAAAGTAAACATACGATATCCATCCGCTTACTCTTCCTGTTTGTGATTGGACGTATCGGTGTCACGTGACATAACACCTCTATTACAATTGGTCGCTCGTTAAGGATCACGGAGCACATCAGGGCTGCCAGTCGTCAGAATAAATTTAATTCTGCTGTTAGTATGATTGTTATATTATTGTGGTGTTCGTAACCTACCTTCAATATGTTTCTTTTGACTTTGTTATCATGCTCTGCTCTGGAAATTGTGATATTACCTGTTCAATTTGTTAAGGAGACGATCTCCTTGTTGTTATGTTGCAGGATCAGAATGTTCGTGAGGAACAGTCACCAAAAGTGAGTTGCTTGCCTGCTGTGTGTTTTCGTACTCTGGTCTTCACTCAAGTTGCAAAGCTGCAATAAACGTATCGCAAAGAACATTTCTATCTGAAAATTGTGTTAGTACCAGTTTGATCAGTTAAGGTGAGGATTGCCTCGCTCTTTCGGTTTCAGCTTAACTCCTTAGGTCATGAGTAGAACCGAAGGATCAAAACATATGTTGCTTGTTGCTCGTATCAACTATAAAACATCAATTTTAAGGGATAAGGAAGTGTTTATAGGTTCTGAAACCTAACTAAATCGATTTTTCGTGCAATTTTAGGTCAGAAACAGTCATCAAAATGAGTTAATAAGAAGGTCGATTTCTCGGTTATTTTTGAGCTTTCGTTCAGAAAATAATTCGGGTCTTCAAAGGGGGGTAACAAGAAAGCGTTACAAGTGTTACAAGCCTTCTATAATACAAAATGTGTATCATCTCTTCAACCCGCTGAACATGTGCTTACCCTAAAAATGTAAACAAATGTGTTTCACCTCCTCAACCCGCTGAACATGTGCTTACTATTAAAGTAAACAAATGTGTTTCACCTCCCCACCAGTATCCACATCTATTAATCTGAAAATCCATAGTAAAGTTACAAACTCATGGGGCAGAAAAAAAACACAAAGTGTAAACTCGGTGTACAAAAGTGAGAACTAGGAAGCGGAAAATATAGCCGTACACCCAGTGAAAGAATTGCCACTGACCTTGCTCCTATTTTAACCAATTATCTTGGCTTTAAATCTCTCGATAAACATATAATGTTATCTTTGGTTCAGGTCACACCTCACGTTCCTTTACTGCTTTATTCCGGGGCGATTGTGGCTACAAAACTCGATATTGGCTTGTTTTTCCACGTCAGCGAAAGCTCTAACAAACAAATAAGTGAAGTATGTTGTCTTGTTTACAAACTTTACAAATACAATTTAACATAACTGACAACATAACAGTGCGATGTCAGATGTGTCTGCATTTCTAACAAGCGTCACAAATCAAAAGTTAACGGGCGATACTCGTACAATATTTGTTTCAAGACCGTCGAAGAGTCCAACTGGGCGCGCGTCTTGGTAGGTTATAAACATTAACAATAAACCTACCAGTACCAAGACTTACTGGGCCTGGGGTCCTCAGGTAATACCAAGACGCGCGCTGAGTAAGACTAAGAGTCGGACTCCAAGTCCACGCTGCAAGTGTGAAGTGCACGCGTCGACGTTTAGTTACTGGGCGGCACTCAGTCTGTTATTCCGCCGAATATCTATTTATAAACATAATAGCCTGGGCCTCCCCATACCAGGTAAGCGTCGACGTCGACGGTCTAATATTTTTTATTTTGAACAAATATTTTACGAGTATCACCCGTTAAACTTAATCATTAATTGTTAATGCATCTCGCCGATCTTTATGCGGCCCAGTAGTTGGTTACCTGAGGCCGACCCGCATGTATATACGTTTTTGTTTTATGAGTAAGCTATGTAATTGTATTTTTTACGTTGATTTCGTATAACTATAACACCTACTAGTACTACTAATTACATAGTATGAAAATCATTTCTTGACGAATTATGATTAAATTGAAATAACAAAAGATTCGAATTAGTTTTGGTTTTTAAATAATCGTAAAGATAATATATAATATAAAGATTTGAAGTAAAAATTTGTGCCCCTTAGCCTTAGGCTTAACTTTAAATACTTATCATTAAAATCGAAATCAGCATTTACAAATGTACACAGAACGGCCGTCAAAATCTAATCTGTAATCGTGCCCTTCATTATCATAAACATGTATAATAATAAACTGAAACATACTAAAAATTCGGCGGAATGGCAGAATGAGCGCCGCCCAGTAAAAGTAGTATTCAAGTTAGTAGTGCATTTTAACGAGTGATACTCTGTACTCTTAAAATATTTGTTTCAAATATTAAATACAGGATCACCGTCGACGAGTCCAACTCGGCGCGCGTCCTGGTAGCTGTACTTAGGTTACAAACCTACAATACACAATGTCAATAATGCATTGCGCTACAAGTATATGCAACCAGACAACCTTATTGCTAATTATATTAATATAATATAATTTCTATCAGAATTATATTATATTTTAGTCAATTTATTTGAATATTCTAAGCTAAGTTTTGCAACTTATACAACACATTTATTAAAAATACCAAATTTTGTTGTCCTAGTCATTTGCCTGCATTACTTGTTTATTGTTAATATTAATGCCAATGGACTATAAGAATACTGGCCCTGCCCGCGCTACTTTTATTTGTAGCACTTGCCTCGGGGGCTCGGGCGCTACTTCGAAGAAATTTAGACGAGTAACTGAAACTCAGTAACAAACACTAACATCAAACATCCGTCAACTGCATTACATCATCCGATAGCGTGCAATAGCAACAGTTACAAGTTTTAGTTAATGTCATACGAGTAGCACTGCACCACTAGCAGTGAGCAGTAGCTAGCAGTAGCAGTAGCAGTGTATGCCATGGCCATGGGAATTTTGAATTGTGATCACGGAAGAATACGCGTACGATCAAAATCAGTCCCCATTAATAATAATACCACAGGCACAAAAATATTTGTCGAACTTAATTCAGCTACCTGGACTCTATACTAGTTCGACACGTATTGAAAATCGACAGGGGTAATTTCAATTTTGGCGGACTTAAGTTCTTAACGGGTGATACTCGTAAAATATCTGTTCCATATATTGGACCGTCGACGAGTCCAACTCGGCGCGCGTCCTGGTAGGTTGTAAACCTACAGCTAGTTAAGTTTTAGTTGTTGAACTAAAGTGCGTGTCGAACTATGTCTATACTCTATAAATATAAAAGCTAAGCCTAAAAGTAAAGTACGTAAATTAATAAATCGTTTCACAAATCGTTAACAAATCGTTTCACAAGATTTCTAAAAAAATTGGCCGTGAACGATTTAGACTTAGCGGGAGCACTAGCACTAGCAGACCTAGCTTGGTCACATACACTTTTATAGGTCACGCACTTATAGTTATAGCCTAGCACTTAGCAGGTCACATTTGTATAAGAAGGTCACGCATTCTAATTTCTAACTATAAGTGACTATGTCAATTTCATGCGCCTTGCCGTTCGTTAGTTATACTAGAGAGCTAGGTATAGAGGGTTACCGTTCATGTCAGAGTTTAACCCAGTCTCTAGATATAAAGCGTATTAATCATTTTCAGTTTTACAGTTACACTGAAACGTCAAAACGTTTCTAAAACGGCCCCCAATGCAATGTTGAATGTATCTTTGAATACTGATTCCAAATTTAGAGTTAACATGCTGATCCCTGATCGGCGAAAAACTGATTCGATCTTAAATATTACACAAAAGAGTGTGACCAAATGAGCGGTTTCCCATTCTGAATTTTTGGGTCTTGACGCGTTTGAAGCGACTCTATATTCTATAAACCTTTAAAAGACCCCACATATATTTTCATCCCTCCACAATGAAATGCAGGTGATTATCCTTAACTGACCAGACTTTTCAGTGTGATAATATACATATGATATAATAGTCCAATAATTCAGCCCTACAAAATGCAGTGCAGTGTAAAACACTGCCAGATAATGTAACACTGTAAGATAACAGCTAATGTAACTCCTATTTATTGCGAATGCGGGAAGTTTGAGTTGTCGATCAGATGATCGGTTATCTGGTAATCAGTGCCTGCTTTCCAGGGCACGTGGTGGTCACGTGGGTATCACGTGGCTCAGTATTCTTATTTCTAGCTATAGTGCTCTCTTTGTGGAGAATTTGAGAGTTAATTCGTGCTGTGTTTTTACTTTTCACGGTAACCCCCCTAGCATTAGGTGGGCGATATCTCGTAATTTGTCATGGTATCTCGTAATTTTTCAGGAATCTCTCTAAATTGTCAGGATATCTCGTAATTTAGCAGGATATCTCGTAATTTGACAGAATAACTTGTAATTTAGCAGGATATCTCGTAATTTGACAGATAATCTCGTATTTATGCAGGATATCTCGTATTTAGCAGGATATCTCTTAATTTGACAGGATCATATCTCGTAATTGTCAGGAAATCTCTTAATTTGTTCAGATATCTCGTAATTTATGCAGGGATATCTCGTAATTTAGCAGGATATCTGTAATTTGACAGAATATCTCGTATTTAGCAGGATATCTTGTAGTTTAGCAGGATATCTCTTAATTTGACAGGATCATATCTCGTAATTTGTCAGGAAATCTCTTAATTTGTCAGGATATCTCGTAATTTAGCAGGATATCTCGTAATTTAGCAGGAAATCTCTTAATTAATGGTATCACGTGGTATGGCTCAGTATTCTTATTTCTAGCTATAGTGCTCTCTTTGTGGAGAATTTGAAGAGTTAATTCGTGCTGTGTTTTACTTTTCACGGGACCCCTAGATTAGGTGGGGCGATATCACGTAATTTGTCATGGTATCTCTTAATTTGTCAGGAAATCTCTTAATTTGTCAGGATAATCTTAATTTGTCAGGAAATCTCTTAATTTGTCAGGATATCTCGTAATTTAGACAGGATATCTCGTAATTTGACTGAATATCTCGTATTTAGCAGGATAATGGATATTTCTTAATTGACAGGAAATCTCTTAATTTTTCAGGATATGCTCGTAATTTTAGGCAGGATATCTTGTAATTTAGCAGGATATCTCGTAATTTGACAGAATATCTTCGTCTTTAGCAGGATATCTCGTAATTTGACAGAATATCTCGTATTTAGCAGGATATCTCTTAATTTGACAGGATATTTCGTAATTTAGCAGGATATCTCGTACTTTAGCAGGATATCTCGTAATTTGACTGAATATCTCGTATTTAGCAGGATATTTTGTAATTTAGCAGGATATCTCGTAATTTAGCAGGATATCTCTTAATTTGACAGAATATCTCGTATTTAGCAGGATATCTTGTAATTTAGCAGGATATCTCGTAATTTAGCAGGATATCTCTTAATTTGACAGAATATCTCGTATTTAGCAGGAAATTTCTTAATTTGAAAGGATCATATCTCGTAATTTGTCAGGAAATCTCTTAATTTGTCAGGATATCTCGTAATTTAGCAGGATATTTCGTAATTTAGCAGGATATCTCGTAATTTGACAGAATATCTCGTATTTAGCAGGATATCTCGTAATTTAGCAGGATATTTCGTAATTTAGCAGGATATCTTGTAATTTGACAGAATATCTCGTATTTAGCAGGATATCTCGTAATTTAGCAGGATATCTCGTAATTTAGCAGGATATCTCTTAATTTGACAGAATATCTCGTATTTAGCAGGAAATTTCTTAATTTGAAAGGATCATATCTCGTAATTTGTCAGGAAATCTCTTAATTTTGTCAGGATATCTCGTAATTTAGCAGGATATCTCGTAATTTAGCAGGATATCTCGTAATTTGACAGAATATCTCGTATTTAGCAGGATATCTCGTAATTTAGCAGGATATTTCGTAATTTAGCAGGATATCTCTTAATTTGACAGAATATCTCGTATTTAGCAGGAAATCTCTTAATTTGTCAGGATATCTCGTAATTTGTCATGGTATCTCGTAAATTAGCAGGATATCTCGTAATTTAGCAGGATATCTCTTAATTTGTCAGGATATCTCGTAATTTGTCATGGTATCTCGTATTTAGCAGGATATTTCGTATTTAGCAGGATATCTCGTAATTTAGCAGGATATCTCGTAATTTAGCAGGATATCTCGTATTTAGCAGGATATCTCGTATCTAGCAGGATATCTATTAATTTGTCAGGATATCGACTCTTAATTTGTCAGGATATCTCGTAATTTGTCATAATATATAATACCGCCAATATAACTGAAAACAAATCTTGAGAACGATTCGACATTTGTTTTATAAAACTCTCATTATATCAACGACAATAGTTAATAATATCCACCATAATTATGACGATCTGAAACACGAGCATTTGCAAAACTTTCCATTTCCGTACCTGGACGATGAGGGTCACGGACTGACAATTGCTACCCTTATCAAGCTTTCTAAACTAGTTTTTTGTTAGCACAGTTTTGATTTTATAAAATAATCTAATAATCTTAACTTCTAAACACCTTTCACTTCCAGTTTTCACTACTTATTATAATTCATAGTAACATAACTTTACTATTGCAATTGGTAATGAATTAGTTGTATTTATAAGTGATAACCATCTCTCTCACTTCTCTCACTAGCTCACACTGAACTATAGTAGTACCTACCAGAGCGAGTAGTACTATTACTAGTAGTTATTCAAAAGAATAATATACTGCACACACTGTACACGCTGATTTGGACACTCTGATTTGGACGCGGCCGATCAATATCAGGTTTTATTTCTGATCCCACTCAAGTGATGTTTTTTCAGATACCAGCTGATAGCTGCATATTGACTAATTTAATGTTTTGCTATTGTTGCCATTTAAGCATTTATCCGAGAAATCACGAAATATTGACGGTTGAAGCTTACAGTTACAATCCTCGTAATCATAAGTGGTGTTACATTACGTTAGACATTTTGGTTTTTATCACAATGTATCGCAGTTTTAGTACTTGTCACGAATACTCTGGACACGATCAGCAGATTGGCTCTACATGGGGCACGAGATTCTGGAGTACGACGTTTTGGGGCACGGGTAGGGCGACGTTTAACTCACCTCTGATCGATTTTAAGGTTACAAACAATCTTTGTTTTATTTTTAACTTTATAAGAATATCATAAAAGATCTTTTTAGTTTCTTTGGCTATATATGTATATTAGATGTGGATGGAAATTGAAAATTCCTATGCAATCGTTTTTGTACGTTTTAAAATCTTGTTTATAATCATAGTTTTGGAACAAAACACGATCGAGACAGGTCACCAAAATAACTTTAACGAATACGATCACAGGTTACCTAAGTAATTGATTCGGAACGTCAGACCTCAGTCAAGTTATGTTCATAAAAATCAAAGCATTTATACACTGAAAATATACGTCTGTCCTATAATCACCTGACTAATCATCATTGATGTTTCTTTCACTCATTGATAGCAGTTTCTAATAAAAGTAAATAGTTAAATCACGTATCGTCATTTCTACGTCATACTCATATTCTGATATAGTGTTAATTCAATTATAACGATCAAGATCCGATCCACTTTAAAAATTTGACGACGAATTTAATTAAAAAATTTGTATGTTACTGTAAAGTAGTTTTAACTGTAAAATATTTTTCAACGAAATAACATCAATATCTCGTCGTCTAAATTTTAGTATCCTAGATTGTTTACATAATTTTTTCCCTAGATAGTTTGAAGAAATCACTAACCGAAGACATTGATCCGGAAAAAGAATGAACATAACTCAACTGCTTCAGCTGATTCAGATAACTTCTTGAGGTCAACTTTCATATATCATGGTGCATGTAAGTTTGATATATTGTTCTATTTCTAGAATATATAATTTTATTTTGTATGTTCTTGGCAATTAAGATATCTTTTAGAGCTCAAAGCATGCTAACTATTTTTTTATTAATTATTATCTATTCAAATTGGGTGCAACGACTTAATAGGTATGCATTATGCAAGGAGTGAAAACAGTTTGTTTTATACTAGGTTTTGTCGCAAAGTCACAGTCATCATACTCCGTATATTTTGAGCATGATTTTCTATCAAAAACTCTCCAGCAAATAAACCAGTTTGAATCGTTGCACCCCAAATCAGCTTGTTGAAATTCCAACTCTTTAAATTGGTAAACTGTTTTGGTATTTGTCTTGCGGTGAGGAACCCTGGGAGCCCGAGCTTGAGGTTAGTAACTTAGTTAGTTACTTAGTTAGTTAGTTAGTTAGTTAGTTAGTTAGTTAGTTAGTTAGTTAGTTAGTTAGTTAGTTAGTTAGTTAGTAGTTAGTTAGTTAGTTAGTTAGTTAGTTAGTTAGTTAGTTAGTTAGTTAGTTAGTTAGTTAGTTAGTTAGTTAGTTAGTTAGTAAGTTAGTTAGTTAGTTAGTTAGTTAGTTAGTTAGTTAGTTAGTTAGTTAGTTAGTTAGTTAGTTAGTTAGTTAGTTAGTTAGTTAGTTAGTTAGTTAGTTAGTTAGTTAGTTAGTTAGTTAGTTAGTTAGTTAGTTAGTTAGTTAGTTAGTTAGTTAGTTAGTTAGTTAGTTAGTTAGTTAGTTAGTTAGTTAGTTAGTTAGTTAGTTAGTTAGTTAGTTAGTTACTATGTATTCTCTTAAAATTTGCTTTTCAGTTAACGTTCTTTCCTTCAAAAGTTTAATGCACGTTTGTGCGCTAAATTTAAATTTAGGGTGGTTTGGACTTTAGATAGATATATCAAATGTGGATGTAACAGCATGCATTAAATACACGTTTATGTACTGTCGTAGTAGCAATGGTATTAGCACTGGTATAGCACTGGTGTGATCGTGACATAAAACTGTAAATTATCAGTTTTAGTAGATATTCTATCTTTTTCTCTTTTTGGATCATTTTGTCGTATTGCACAGTCCACACTGGTACTTGCAATACTTATGAATACCTTTGTTAGTAGTTAATGTTAGTAGTCAATATAACTATACCTCGGTTATTTTAGTTAAGAATCTTTGACACAGGAGATGTAGATTGTGCACAATTATGGGTGGAACAACTTCTCATTTGAGATCCTGGAGAGGTTCACTGTTTATCAATTATCAGTCTCATGATAAGATAATGATTTTAGGGATAATATCCGGTAGTAGAGACTAGGTAGGACTACTGTTTAGGAGGAAAACATTAACTTCACATTTCTTGTAGAGTGTGTCATTTCTGATAATGTTAGGATATTTATATATAGGAGTAATAATCTAGGGAACCAGCTGCAAAGTCGTTAATACCAGCTGCTCCTAGAATCCTCTTTGCAAAGCTTTTTGTCTTTTTGTCCTTGGCTGCCATCTCCAGATCCGCGGGTTTGTTGAACACGAAATGTCTATAGGAGTTCTCGTCCTCCAATCTGATTGACATTTCTTTGAGAATGAACCTCGATGATAGGTTGATGCCATCAACACTCACAACTGCTAAATCAATTGAAAATCTAGGCAAGCTTTCATTAAAGGAGTCCTCTTTGAATCCGAAATGAAACTGTGATTCCATAGCTTCATATCCTTCCAATTCCATGTTAGGATATTTTATTGTTATGATATGCCTAAGGTCTTTCCTGTGACAAACATCAAGTTTATTTAATAGCTGCCTTGATGCAGCCCAGCAGCTACGATTGTAAATTAAGACTGCGACTACCAGGGTTTCATAAATCTGAAAAATAATCGTTCTTGAAAAAGACAAACGCACATTGTTCTGCAGTATGTCAATGTAAACGAAATTATTGTCCGTTAATTTTCAAAATAATGGTCTCAGAGAATTGATTGTTTTGACGGTCTTGTGTCTACCGGTGACATACTGCCAGACTTTGGGACCGGAGTGATCATTATTAGTAATACACTGAATAATGGATAAACTTGTGTTACTTTGGTTCTCTTGTTACTCAAACACTATGTAGGGTGAGTGAATGACTGAATGACTCAACTCACTCTATACTACTGAATTACTAACTGGATACTATTATATATATCCCATCACTATACTAAATTAAATGTAAATAAAGTCTTCTTTAGATTAAACTGTTAAATTAACTTCTTAGGATAAACTACAATATCTCTTACAAACTCCCGTTTGTTGAAGGCTTCTGTTAGGTGAATACTTGATGATCTTGAACTAAAAACTGGAACTAATAAACAAAAGGACGGGACATGCTCATGCTTTTCAAAGGACTGGTTAATAAATTCTGCAAATGTGCTATAAAAGGCAGGCGAGGCAAATTTTAGGAATTCATTTGGAATGCCGTCTGGGCCCAGAGCTTTTTTGTTTTTGAGCTTCTGAGCAGCCATTTCAACTTCTTCAACTGTGATGGGGTTCTTCAAAGGCTGAGGTGGTCCAATGATTGGCTCAATAGCTGGCTCTTTGACTGAGCAGCTGGTGTAGTGCTGTTTAAAATAATCACGGACAATATTACATTTATCAACATTACTATTTACAAACAGATTATCTTCATTATGTACAAATACTGATGTTGATTTATTGTTTTTATTTGATAATTGTCTGACAGCTTCAAACATACGGCGTGAATCATCGGTGTTGTTGATAGTATCAGCGACGCTGTTTGCGAGCTGAGTTTTGAGGAGTTTAAACCGGAGTGATAAACAGGATTAAACAGGATTAAACATAAATTTGTCAATGAGAGCCCTAGCACTCACGTCTTGACTATACATCAATAGAGAAATAAATAAATAAATAAGTGATATGATCCACAATATACGTCATCAAGTAATTAACATGCAAGCTTGAAGCACCGTGGGAAATTAGAGAAGCTCACATTAGGGAACCAATCAGTTAGCCTAGTAGAACCACCTGTATATTGTAATTTTATTAAAATTGTACTGTTTTCAATTGAGTAATATTGGTTGGTAATAACATATCAAATCGATTAATAATATAATTCTTCAGAAAATTACAAATGACTCAATATTATTACTCAATATTATTACGTCGTACAGGATACTGCTGGAAAACCTCTTCTTCTTGGAAGGAGTCTTTCCAACAGTCAGACGATCCAGATGATAGTCTGTAACAACCTGTTGTTCCTTTATAGCACGAAAATATTCCAGCAACAATACTAGTCACGCCATCGACAATAAGGAGTAACCACGTCACGATTACAATGGTTATTTGCAGAGCGTAAAAAGCGTAACAAATGCAAATATTTTCTCCCTTTGAATCAATCAAAGTCTCCGCTGTGCATTTATTGAACTGCCATTATACACGTCATTCAACTAAAAGTCAGTACTAGATTGTTCAACTCTGTTTTGTTATTAAGTGTTGGTTTTTTATTAACTAAAAATCGGGGATTCTTTAATTGTTCTGTTAATAAGTGAAGTTCCTTTATCGAAGATTTGAAGTTTTAATCTTGGAGAACCTATGTATTGAGGATGAATTTTTTGTAATGTTTCGCTTATGGTTTATCTTCATGAACCTTTTTGTTGGATTAGCTGCACTACGGTAGTGTTCGTCCAATCTGAAATACAGTGGTCTATAGGTCTCACCACCAAAGTTTTCTCTTCAGTTATCGACTTCAAGGGTGAAGTGATATACGGCTTTGTAGTTATCTTATTAACTTAACCTTTCTAGTTCTACCTTCCATTTATTTATTTTTTAAATCTCTTTTTATTCCTTATTTCTTATATTCGTCACGACTGAATTAGATTATCACAACTAAATTAAGTAGTTGATTCCAAACAGAGGGTCTGCAGTAATTAAAACTTCTCTCAGTTTTAATTGTATTTTACTGGGCCGCGCTCAGCCTGTCATTCCGCCAAATCTTTATTTGTTAATGAACATAATAGCCTGGGGTCCTCAGGTAAATTGTATTGAAACTTAAAGATTTTAAGGCGTATAGAAGATATTAAATCCTTTTCACATGCTGGATTCAGAAAATTTAGCGAACTTGGATTTTCCAAAATTGAAATATTGAGTATTTGGATTTGAACAGGAATTTTGAAAAGCCAATCTATTACTACTACATATACTAGTTAAAATTATACTATTATTACTACTATTGAAAATATTTAGAACACAATAGAACTACTGCTCCTACTTTGTCCTCTCCTGAGGTTATGCCTAGAGTTTCTACAAAATGTTTGTGCTGCTTTAATAACTTTGTCATCGGGATCTGGAATCCCTAGTGTTATTAACAGGTCCCTCCATTCTTGGCAGTTCCTTCTCTTTCTTGGAGTTTTGACGACATGTTGAAGCAGAAACGTCTTCACTGACTCCGAAAAGTATATTCTGCCATTCCGTAAAGTGTAAAGGGACATGACTATAGGAAATTATAATGCAAATATTGAAATTGTGAAACTACATTAGCGTATATAATAACAACTAACTAACTACTAAATAAAATATCACTAAAACTACTACACTAAAATATCACTAAATAATACCCGAACTAAAAGTGTTTACTTCCTAAAATATATAACTAAAAACTATGTCTATACAAAATACGTGACTCTTCTAGGTGACTCTTCTAAGTGACTCTTCTATCTTCGTTACGCTTACTACTTACAACTTCTTACTACTTCTTCTCTCTTTCACACACTCAACTACAATAATTAAAAAAACCGGTGTTCTCCCGAACTATCCACAAAGGACTTCTCAGGCCAAGTACACCCACTACTTGGACACTGCTGCTCCAACACACCTTCTGTTGTTCCTTTCTCCTTGGGATCTCTTGTTCCTTCTTCTTCACCTTATTACATCAGCTACAATATATAGCCGGCTACAATTTTTATAGCCGGCTATAAGCCGGCTTATAGCCGGTTAGTAGCCGCTCACATTTGTTGTTGAGCGACGGCTATTAGCCGGTTATAAGCCTGCTATTAGCCGTTTTGGTATTGAAAGTGGCTATAATCCGGTTATAAGATATTAACTCAACTACATCGTACTGAACGATAGTCAGGAGCCGGCTATAAGAAATTCAGTGAAAAGCCTCGAAGCTGCTCTCTGGTCCCGTTCATAGACAGGAGGTCCTTAGAGATATGGAGAACGTCGGCGTGTTTCTCCGCGTTGTCTTCGTCAATCCTGTCTGCCAGGGCTTCAGTGTAGAGGAGTTGACACTCTGCGATTAGCCTCTGTGCTCTCCAGCTTCCTCTCGAGATTCCAATGGAGTCCAGAGCAGCGTACAGGTTATCGCCACCACGAACCAGACTGGCGACTTTTTGGTACCGCTGGAGGGAGAGAGAGGGGTTGACTCCGTTTACTCTTCTGCCAACAGGAATAGAAACAGAGGTTGGTGGCTGGACGGGAGGGTCAGCATCGGAGGGAGTCGTCTGGAGGGCTGGTGGAGGACTAGGGTCGGTGACAGAAGCGTCCTGAGCAGGTGCAGCACCAGCAGAGGTATCCCGAGGAGGGTTGGTAGTGGTGGAGTGATCGCTACAGGGAATGATGAGGTGTAGGATTCCGTAGGGAGCGTCTCCTTCCTTTGCAGACTGGACGTTGTGCACGCATGACCGGCAGGTTAGAGCTGGAGCTGATGTAGAGTAGGAGGTCCGGGGACAGAGGGTAGAAATGTGACCATCATTTCCACAGTGAGGGCAGGTAGGAGGGGTTTCACCAGCAGGTCGTCGTCCTCGTCTTGTTCTTGTAGATCTTGGCATAATGGAACTTGTTGGAGTAGGTAGGTAGTCGGTGATCTACCAACTGGCCCAATATACATATAACAATTGATAATCTTATAACACATATATATATATAACAAATAATAATCTTCTAACACATATATTATAACAACTAAAACTGGTAGTGATCCTCAATCGATCAAACCTTCCAGCTTGAAGCAGTATATGGTTGTCGATGAGCTTATTGCCTTGACATCATGCTCATCCATCTAAGTCTAGCAGTAACTAGTAACTAGTAACTAGCTGCACTATGGGCTTGCTGTTTTCTCCCTTTTTTGTCCCTAATGTCGTCATTCGAACTGCTCTGATTGATGGCTTCTTGTTAGCCTTCTGGATCTTTTCCAATAATGTATTTCTAAATGCAGAAAAGTTGCCCCGAGTCGGAGTAGCTTGGGAGGAGTCAGCTGCAGGGATCGGGGTAGTCATATCTTATATCTTCATGTCTAACTTCCTGTAGTAAATTCTTCGTGGTCCTTGCCTCGGTCTAGCTCATTCTTTACTGTGTTGACACTGTTCAAATGTCCTATATGCAGTTTGAGTGTTCACAGGTGGCAAAGGGACAGATCTCAGTCTAGCCCATTATTTTAGTTAGCTTCGTACAAAAATATAAAGATTGATCTTGGTTGGTGGGCTAGACAGTGAAACACGCAAGTGTATACTTCGTAAGATTACATCATTAGCTACAATGGAATTAAGTTGGTAAGTTTAATTAGTACTAAACAAACGAAGATCTAAAAAAATCGAGAATCAAATTACCTAAATAAAAATATCGATTTTAAGATTTAAGACACTGCAGGAATTATAACTTTATCAAAAGTCAGGAATTCCCGCAATCAGACAAACGAATGAGTTTTTAAATGTTCCAATTAAATCTTTACAACATGGGCAGAATATTTTCGGTCATCATCAGTACCTAGTAAAGATAAGGTTAGTACTCCAATAGAAATAAATTTAAAATATCTCATAACCATTAAAAACTATAAGTATTACTGTAACTATCTTCTTGGGAGAGAGTGCTTCTCCTGAAGCGTGGAGTGTGCGAAGCGCAGTTTGGTTCCGGTTACAGATGTCCCTGGCCACTGGTAGAAGGTTTTTCCGTGTGGGATTAATCAGCTGGAGGAGACCATGTCGGAGAGAAGGTAGGTCAATCCTCGCTGCCTCTGCTATGCAGCGCTTCCTGCCGAAAAAGGACTCAGATATCCCCTCTGCAGCGAGTGCCTCCTTCTTCGTAGCACCATTCCGGACACGTGCCAGGATCCTGTCGTACTTTGAAACTTCTCCGTCGATGGTGAAGGTGCGGCTCAAACCAGGATAAGGGGCCGAAACAGGACCGGTGGGAGCTGCCGAGGGTATAAAATAATATAAGAACAACTCTAATTACAATACGCTGGTATCATAGCGGGGCGGTCGTTTCCCCACTGGGTACCACCTCTTTTCTTAATAGACATGGTCACCTCCATTAAGTGCAGCTGAAATAATATTTGAATGTAGCATTGCGTTAAATATTTGAGCAAATTAAATAAATGCCATATAACATTAGCATAACTATTACAATGATTAATTAATAATTAGTAATTCTTGATCAATATAAGAAAATATTTTGAATGTGTATATTATACTCAACAAACATGAAGTGTAAAATAATGTAATCAAAATCATATCGATTGCAGGTTCTACCCACGTTGCAATAAATATACAACAATGGTGATATAGATTCCGCAATCAGATCCAACCTACGTTGAGGTTAAAACCAGCTGTTAAAGAGGATTGTGTAATCTATAAGTCCGGGTTCCGGAAATAATCTCTGTTTTATTCAGACTGACTTTCTTTTCTGTAACCTTCTGATCCATCCCCACCACTTTATTTTACTTGGTCAAAAGTTTGCAAAATCCTTTACCCGACACACGCTGAGCAGTAATTAGCGGTAATTATTTAGCCTTTAAGTCCGGGTTCCGGAATAATCCATTGGAACAGCGACTGTTGTAAAGTTTTAATCAAATCTGTTGACCAACTTATATTAAAAAATTCCTGTCATATTGAAATTACAGAAACAAAAACTTCTATCCAAATTACAAAGCAAATTTACAATGGCCATATATATTTTAATTTGATTCAAAGTATATTGTTTTAAATTTAGACGATTTATTGATTGATAATAAAATGTCCAGCTGATTAATCAGAAGACATCGGAACGCACCTCGCTGTCTACAGTGACTGTCACTAAGAAGGTTTTCTCGAAATAATTCACAATGTAATCATTAATCAGGATATTGTTCAAACGCTTGTTTATGTCTGATCTTGAACACGCATTGTGCAATGTCCATGGAAACTTTGTCCTTGATTAATCAGGATAGTTAGATTGGATGAAGTTATTTCGAAGAAAGTAAAAAACTCTACCAGCCTTGCTCCTCTAGCAAATATCTAATCTTTAAAATATCTTATTTTAAACTTCTTGCTGATATTCTTCTGAATAGACTGACAGAGATGGAAGAATCAGTTGCCCATTTTCCATCCTGGCAGAAATCCCTTAAGCTGCTCGATGTTTAAAAAAGTTGTGAAAGCCGAGGGTAGAACTCGCCATTCTCTTTCTTCAAGTAGACGAATAAATGTTGTTCTGGAGTGAAGGGAGGAGAATAAATTTCTGACACGGTGACACCTTCCATCCTGGCAGAATGTCCCGAAAAGAGTTCATTATAGCTTTCTTAAAATCTGTAAGAACAGTACCACTGTCAATTGGATAATTCTGGTGTAAATAATGCTTAGCCAATAGCCACACTCCAAATATAAAAATAAGCGAAAACATTTGTTGTCTATCACAGAATAGATAGTGTAGCTCTGCTATCTTAGGTGCCCCTCTGTATTCTGACGATTTAGTCCACTCAAGATTACTCAAGAAGGAGAGAGGTACTTCAAGGAGTCCGATGAGTAGGGCCGATCTGGTTCCAGCGAAGTCTACTTAGCAGGACTTCTTGTTGAGGGTGGGAAGGCCAGGCTGATGGCAGCAATAACAGCATGCTGATTTTGGTAGCGATGCTATTCCTTATCTCCATTGGTATGGACTCGTCAAATAATGCCAAAGGAATAAGGTATTCTGTTAGGTAACAGAATTTTTCTAAAATATTAAATATTTTCTCAACAAGGTACCTGGCTACTTTGAACAAACTGATCCTTCCTCTCTGAAACCGAAATGAAAATCCTCCATCTCGTCACCCTTGTATAATTGGTCATCAGGGCAATAGCTCGTTCTGCAGAATCGTTCGTCGACGATATGTTGTTTAACGCCGATTTTACTTTATGATAGTCGGCTGTCAGAGGCCACCTGTCCTCTTTTAGCTCCTTTAGAAAGTCCGCTGAGACGCCAACCTAGTCGAATAGGAGTCGTGATCTTGGTCTAACAAAGTCGGCAAGGGTTGATGACTCGTCTATCTGTGGGAGCTCTAGCTTGGACAGTGCAGTCGCCAGTCGTCTTATCAGTCTTACAAATCCATTAGCGAATGTCGACAAATGTATTTAAAATTGCAAATATAAATATATAGGCAGGCAAGCTGTTAGCTGTCGTCAAATAGGGCGATGGTGATGTTTTCTTGGGTCAAGTACCAAGTGTGTCTTTGTAAGACTTTGTTAGTGGTACACAAGGTAGCTACTTTCTTATCTATCTTCTTGAAGACAATCAGGTCTTTGTGAAAACAAATTAATAGTTTGATGATTCACCAGTATTTTTAGAAAGCGCAATTGATTAAGGAACTGATAGTTAAATTTAGCAATTGTCTGGCCTAAATAATCCTTACCTGAACACTCCTTATACTTCTCATCATCTCATCAACTTCAAACATCACCTGCCAGTTAACACCCTAAACAATTGATAACGATTAGGTTCCATTCCATTATTTCCAGGCATCTGTTGTCATCCACATTCTTAATGTTGAGAAGAGAAGAGGTCTTATGGGCTATTGGTCCAGGAAGTTCCATCCAGCTGCTTTCCAATAGAGGCTTTTATCTGATAAAATTAAAGGATAAATTTCGCTTTCAATCTCATGAATAAAATAATTTTAATTATCGAACCTAGATAAGAAAGTAGAAAGGGAATGAAAAGAGTTAAATTCTACGATTATCATATTTTTATAATGTCAAAATACCGTATACTATAATATAATAGAAAAACCGTTATATAAAAACTACTAAATCACTACAGTAAACGTCGTCTTTTCACAGACCGTTTCACGGTGGAAAATGGATTTCTTCGTTTTCTTGAAGAAAATGGAGCAGGACTGAGATTATATGAGTCAATATTTTCGTCCAACAGGGTCTTAAAGTTGCAATCAGAATTATGTACAATTAGACAGAAATTATTTTATTGGGCAAATATTTTGGTTTTAATAATCCTTCAATATTTTGATATAATTTTTTGACATCACTAGCTGTATTTGAGTGTGCTGTGTATTTTGAAAACAAAGATAACATTCATTTAGTAAACAGCAAATTAAATTCTACGTTTATTATCTAGTAAAAATACTGTATATTATAAAATACTGCATATTATAAAATCTGTATAATGTATGTAAACTACTAGTAAACTACTAGTAAACTACTAGTATGTAAACTACTCAATTACTCTACAGTAAGACTTCTTTATACAGACCGTTTTAACGGACCAGGTGGGGAGGAAAACGGATTTTGTCGTTGTGTCGGGGTTCAGTCGCCGTCTTTTGTCGACCGTTTCACGGGGGAAAATGGATTTCCTCGTTTTCTTGAGGAAAATGGAGGACTGAGAATGGGGGTCGAGGCTCCGTCGCTGGATGGGGCTGTGAAGGGGTTGGTTGCGTTAGGTAGGCTGGTGGTGAATGAGTTGGTTGAGATATGTAAGTTGCTGGTTAAAGCTATCCGCCAAAGGACTAGCTTAATAGACTCGAGTATAACTTTTGCTCTAGTTAGCAACCCGCGTTGTAGCTGGTATTCCACCCACTCGAAGTGTCGGCGCTTCTTTTTGATGATGGTTGTGTATCGCCATCCACGGACATCAAACTCGAGCTCGTAGCTCATGTCCCCGGTTATTACGTTGACAATGTCCGTATTATATCATTGCTAGATTATTTTCTACAATTATTCTTTATATAGCATGATTTTCGTTGTCGTAATTTATTTATTAAATGTGAGAAATTCATTAATTTTATTCAAATCAAACTAAATATATATCTAACAGTAACATATTACATATCTTGACTTAAATATTAACAAGTCCATCTGAAAATATTATTTGTAAAACGAAATGTTGTGTCTCTGCGCAAGGCAATCCGCCAAACAACTATCTTAAAAACTCCAGGACTGTATTCTAGGTCATGCCGCAGAGTTGCTGCGAGCATAACTTTTGCTCCAGTGAGCAAATCGCGTTGTAGGGCGTATATCACCCACTCGATGTGTGGGCGCTTCTTTTTGATGCTGGCTCTATACCGCCATCCGCGAACATCGAACTCGAGCTCGTAGCTTCTATCCCCGGATATCACGTTGAGAACCCTTGCCTTGCCCTCAAAGATGCGTGTTGTCACATAACACCACGGATGCCAGGTTTGGCAGCCGTTTACTGACTGAAGCCAACCACCATTCCAGCACAGGGCCGGTGCACCGCAGCTCTGTCAGAGTTGATGGGAGCTTAATGAAGCTGTTCAGACTCTGTCTTTCTTCACCGCCTGTAAATATCACCTCCAAAGTCGATAGTTTGGGGCAGTTTGTCACCAACAGCAACGTTTCGCGTAAGTTGTTGCTCGTAATCTTCAACACCGTGACCCGATCCATCGCCATTTGCCTCCATAGGCTGTTAAGCCCCAGAAGAGGTAGAAGTTGGTCGTTACATAAGTAAAGTAGTCGAGCATATGATAGAGGATATCGTAGCTGGTAACCATGTTTGGAAAGGATTCAAAGTTGTGAATAAACGGGATATCGGTAAATGAAAATCTAAAAAGCCCAATCAGAGGTCACATTATATTATTATACTGCGAACGAATAAAAAACGGATAAATTATTAAATTACATTATTGTTTTTATAGCTATATCATCTCATTGAGATTAAAATTATTTCCATCCGATGTAGGAAGTTTCTAACACTTTGCCAATCCGTAGAGGTTGTTTGCATCAATTTATCCGAGGTAGCTTTCAGGCAGTTCAGGATTATAATCTGGGAGATTATGGTTATTCGCCTTTGCATACCGATGCGTGATTGTGCTTAATATACCTCCTCGAATAGCCTGCTCAATGAAAGTATACATATCAGGATCACTAAATAATACTAATTCAACTTAAATATATTTAAAGCCTGCATCCCATGTAAAACCTGTAGCGGTATAGTAATGAACAGGATCTAGATTATATGTTGTTAAACACTCTGTCATATACTGATGCAGCACCGAATCCAGGAGAACAACGTCAGAGGAAATGTAGAGGTGAACCATTTCATTGAGACTCTTCAGATCGAACTCCTTCCAGACTTTCTGTGCGTGAAGTAGTAACGGTAGCAGGACAACTTCCATTCCTCGCGTGGTATAGGTTACATCTGTAACTAATGTTGTTTTTCTGTTCCGATCGTTGTAGTCCTCCTCTGTACAGGCCTCTTTTAAGTTTTAATTGGCGAGGTCGTTATAGAAGGCAGCGATGGGTGGTAATTCCGTCTCCTCAAAGACTTCGAAGGATGTAATATGCGAATAGGGATACACTCCTTTACGTAGGAGGAGCTCCAGCTTAACAGGATCCACTACACCATACTTTAGTCGAAGGAATCGTTGGACTGGTTCGAATTAGGCTCCTGGGCCTGACAAACGGAGATTAGCTACAAGTTTCTCCAATGATGAGTTAAGATGAGCATATGAATCAATGAATCTGAACTTCTTGGTCATGAATGATTAGATTTTTAAAACTGATAACTAATATACAAATATCTTAAATACGCTGATTATAATTCTAACCTGTGTGATAGGCGTAGGGAAACTGACACTTGTCATGACCAGTTTCAATGAATGCTTCCTGTAGTAATCTGGTCTGGAACGGTTGAATTTCTTAATCTTTCCCAAACCAAGCATGACTTCCAATGTTGCGACGAGGTTCCACTCCAGACATATTCCTAATTTTGAGAAGCGAGTGTGTCTTATGAGCGATTGCTGCAGGAAGTTCCATCCAACTGCTTTCCGCTAGAGGTTGTATGTGATGAGATATCTCATTCAAAATCAAATTAAAGGGAGAAGTGCTGTCAATCTTCTAATTATAATAATTATCTAACCTAAATAAGAGAGCCAAAAAAATAACAAATTTTATTCTTACTAGGTCATTTTGACAGAAACACTGTGCACATCAATCACAGCCAATCCGCTTCCATCTCTGATTAGTCTATCAATTCTTTCTGAATCCGAAGTGAAAGTGCTTTTCCAACTCAACAAAGCCTTTATCCTGATCCTCAGCAACTTTCACAACTGGTTCAGGTTCCTTGAAAGTACTGCATAAAATGGAACTAAAGTCTTCTTTCGTCTCCGGTAGTATCATCATGCATGATGCAACATCAAATAAATAAAAATTAAAATACTATCTTCCCTATGATAATTATTACTTAACTGTAGTAATTTTATATCCGCATAATAAAAGGAAAAGATAATATCAAAATCATATTAACTTACCCTCGATTCTGCATCTATTGCAGGCGGGGACTTAATATACCCCTGTTTAAATTGATACTCGTAACCTCCATCTTAACAAGGTCGAATTCGCCCCGTAATTTAAAAAAATGTCGGTGGAAGGTTCCATTATAATACGTAGTTTACAAAAGCCACGATGACCAACAATATTTACAAGGGAAACTGAAACTACATACTTGAATATGTTAGCTTTGCTGTTCAAAGATATCAAAAAGTCTGATTCAGCAAAGACGGTAACGAGTTCCTCAGCTACTAAAGTCAGTATCCCGTTAATAGGCAGCCTAGGGTGTTGGTCACGTCTAAGCAGTAGCAACTGCAACACTCTCCTAGTAGAAGGACTGGACTGGGGTAACTTTAGATGGCGTTGAATCCTTGTCCCAGCAAGGTCACGAATCTTGTGCCCAGCTGCAGGTACTCTCTCCTTCCAGCCATCTTTACCGCTTGTGTAACGATGTGCTCCAGATTAAGGGTGAAGTTTTGAGGTAACTTGACCGGCCCTGGAATGTTATCATTCGTGAATGATACCATGTTTCCTCTATAAGCTAATAAGTCTGTTTGCACCTCAACAGACGCTGAGGTCTGTATCATTGAGTCTACTGTTTTCGGTGAAGGTCCGCGCATTTTTTGGAAGTTCCATCCAACTGCTTTCCGCTAGGGGTTGTATCTGACAAGATATCTCATTCAAAATCAAATTAAAGGGAGAATTGCTGTCAATCTTCTAATTATAATAATTGAGAGCTGAGAGTGTAATTGCACATTGTTCAGGGACTGTAGCCGTCTGGGATCAAGGTGCTGCAGTTCTGATAACTTTATCTTATCGTAAAAGTTTTATGCTGTTGTTCCCAGGAGGTCGCAGGTCTTGTTGACAGATACAGGGTCCACTAGATCTGTTATTCTAGAGAGGACTCCTGACAGGTGGCATTACACTCGGAAGAACATGTTACCGTCTCTAAGTTTTAAGATACTACTTAGTTATTAAGTTATTACTAGAAATGAAACACAGATATAACAACAGAATAAGAAGTTTGGTTATAAAGTAATACAATTTCTCTCTCGTACCAATATTAACTGATGTTATAATTAACATTAGCAACAAGTGTGTAAAAGTATTTACCGGCGAAGCACAGCTGCACGTCTATATCTCATTGAGATCATTTCCATCTCATCATAGCCTTCCATGTCTTGATCCTCAGCCACTTTCGCAACTTTCGTTGCATGACATAATGAAGTTCTTGATGGTGGATACTTTTGTTCCCTCATTGTGTCGGCTGTTAGCGTGAAGTTTCGAAGCGTGAATTACAGTCAATCAAAACTATACTAGTGACGCACCGGCCACGTTACAGTGTTATTCGGCAGCGGTAATTTTATAAACTTTACCTAACAAGCCACTCGAAGAACTGCCCGTAACGGGGCAAACGATCACCAAAGAGCATTGCGTCACGTGACACCACATGGCAACCCACGTGGTATCGCGCGGCACAATCTCAACTATAAACTCCTTAACTAATATTCAAGTTGCCGAATAGGCAACTTGGTCGTTTAGCTCCGGACAGTCTATGCAACGTCTATGCACATGCAACGTCCATGCAACAACAAAAGAACCGTCTATGCAACGTCTATGCAACGTCCCTGCACAATGAACACTCTATGCACACTCCCTGCACGGTCAGTCTATGCAACGTCTATGCAACGTCTATGCAACGTCTATGCAACGTCCCTGCACAGTACCATATGAACACCGGCTACTAGCCGGCTAGTAGCCACTTTTGTAATACATAACAGCTCCTCAACTTCACATTACCAACCGGCTACTAACCGGCACTTGAAAAGTGGTCACTAGCCGGCTACTAACCGGCTACTAGCCGGCTAGTGACCACAAAGTGGCTACTAACCGGCTACTAAGCGGTCACTAGCCGGCTATTAGCCGAGCTCTAAAGCAGACCTACTAGTAGCCGGTTCCAAACCGGCTACTAGCCGGCACTTAGAAAGCGGTCACTAGCCGGCTACTAACCGGCTACTAACCGGCTACTAACCGGCTAGTAACCACCAAGTGGCTACTAACCGGCTACTAACCGGTCACTAGCCGGCTCTTAAGCGGACCTACTAGCCGACACTCGAAAAGCGGTCGCTAGCCGGCTACTAACCGGCTACTAACCGGCTACTAACCGGCTAGTGACCACAAAGTGGCTACTAACCGGCTACTAAGCGGTCACTAGCCGGCTATTAGCCGAGCTCTAAAGCAGACCTACTAGTAGCCGGTTCCAAACCGGCTACTAGCCGGCACTTAGAAAGCGGTCACTAGCCGGCTACTAACCGGCTGCTAACCGGCTACTAACCGGCTAGTAACCACCAAGTGGCTACTAACCGGTCACTAGCCGGCTCTAAAGCGGACCTTCTAGTTCCAAACCGGCTACTAGCCGACACTTGAAAAGCGGTCACTAGCCGGCTACTAACCGGCTACTAACCGGCTAGTAACCACCAAGTGGCTACTAACCGGTCACTAGCCGGCTCTAAAGCGGACCTTCTAGTTCCAAACCGGCTACTAGCCGACACTTGAAAAGCGGTCACTAGCCGGCTACTAACCGGCTGCTAACCGGCTACTAACCGGCTAGTAACCACCAAGTGGCTACTAACCGGTCACTAGCCGGCTCTAAAGCGGACCTTCTAGTTCCAAACCGGCTACTAGCCGACACTTGAAAAGCGGTCACTAGCCGGCTGGTGGGTACTAGCTGGTTAGTAGCCGGCTACTAACCGGCTACTAACCAGCTAGTACCCACCAAGTGGCTACTAACCGGCTACTAACCGGCTACTAACCGGCTAGTACTAACCTGCTCTAGGCGACTCTAAATCAGACCGGCTATAATTCATTATTGCCAAATAAACAAATTATTTGAAACAAGTTATTTGAAACACGTTATTTGAAAGTAAGTTCCAAAATCGATTACAACATTTTTATGAAAAATAAAAAAATACTGAAAACTGATTACATTCAATTTCTTCGTGGTGGAGGAGCAGTGTAATTGTTTTTGGGCGCTAGGACGACGCCTTGGGTACAAAGGGTCCTAAGAGTGGCAAGATTACGGTTGCAGATCTCGTTTGCGAAGGTGTAAACACTAGGAAGTCTGACGTCTCGTAGTTGCAGCAGTGCGTGTTGGACACCTGGTAGGTCAACTTTTGCCGCTTCAGCGATACATCGCTTTCTTGAGAAGTGACTCCGAGAAATGTGTATCTGCTCCAGAGGTTGAGGAGCTGGAGGTTGAGGAGCTGGAGGTTGAGGAGCTGGAGGTTGAGGAGCTGGAGGTTGAGGAGCTGGAGGTTGAGGAGCTGGAGGTTGAGGAGCTGGAGGTTGAGGCGGTTGAGGAGCAGCAGCGGTACGAGGAGCTAGTCCTGGAACAGCGGGAGGAGGAGGGGGTGGGGTAGGTCTTGAAGTAGAAGAGGTTCTAAGTCGGTGATTGGTGGTGGGGATAGGTCTGTTTGGGGCTCGTTATACCCATGGTTATTTGATCTAATCTATCATGCATGGTGTCACGTCAAATCCTAACGATTGCGGTGATCCGTTAGAACTCAATTGGGGATCACATCGTTTTCACTGGCGAAGCACAGCTGCACGTCGGGGTATTTCTTTTTGAACACGCGTCAACACGTCCTACCAAAACTGATACATTTTAACTTTAGCCAGTTCCAAAATGTGGCTCCCAGATAAATGGGTTTATCCAGCACAACTTCAGTTCTGGCTAATTCCAGTCCGACCATCTCTTCGTCAAATATCACGAAGCGCTCAAAGTTGCACTTTGATCATGATGTTTGCAGCATATGTTGCGCATCGTTTGATTGAGGAAATGTCGAGGAAATGCTCGTATGCTCGTATGTAAAGCCTGTAGCTCTTCATGGGATACAAATTTGGTGCTTCACCTGACTCAGTTTCGAAGCTTTTTCGGCACCAAACCGCAGTTCTTTGAAATGACCAAGGAGAACATTAACGAACTCGTTTTGGTAATACAACAATTCATAAAGACGATCAGAAAGAGTGTTCTCTTATACATTACTTCATCAGTTTTTAAAACTTCCTTTGCCCGTTGCAGTTCTTTTGCCCGTTGAGTGGTGTATAGTCATACAATAGTCATGCAACTCCTTAGGGAATGATGCGTCTGCTTCTATAAAATAAATGAATAAATACCTATTTGATATTTCTATTGACAACACAAATAATTTTAAATTGTTGGTTGTAAATATGCAACGGTTAAAAATGAAAAATCTCCTGTTTTGGGCTTCCAAAGTTCCTTATATTATTGCTTCCAAAAGTCCCTTATTCGAGGTTGTCTTCTTAGCTAAGTGCATCGTGACGATTGCGTGGTTGTACCTCCTTCTCTCCTTGATTTTTTTACTGCTTGTAGTTAGGTCTAAGGTTCCCGATCTTAGAACCTCTGAGAGATCTGCTGCCAATCTCAGTTGGACGGTCAGTTTGCTGGGATGAATGATATTTAACGTTTTAACTTGTATTAGTATTACTATTAAATTATAAATCTATTGTTTTTAATTGAAAAATTATATTGTTTTACAACAATATAAATATTGGACTCTCCCCACCTGAGCTTTAATATTGCATGATCGTGTATAGATCTCAACAAAATAGTAATGCAGCATGTTTACATACCTTGGACAATTTACCTTTGCCTTTATTCTCGGGCCAACAAACTTGTCAAAAAGAGCTGCAGGAAAGACGACGAGAATTGGGCTCTTAGGGTTGCAGCAGATCTGGAAACAGCTGCTGTCCATGGCCGTCAAAGGGAAGTCTGGCAACGGATAAAAACACTGTCCGGTAAGAAGAATCGAAAATCAACTGCTGTAAGAGACAAATCCGGGAAGTTGATTGCTGATCCCTCTGCTCAGAGAGAGAGATGGGGAGAACATTTTTCGGAGCTATTAAACCCTCCTCCCACGAATGCGGATATGTCTGACCTGGACCATCTTGAAGTGGTTCCATGCTTTCCTTATCTTGGTGATGGTGATGGTCCCCCCACAAGACTTGAGATTTTAAACTGTCTCAAAAAATTGAAGAACCACAAAAGTGCTGGGATTGACGAAATCTCTAATGAGCAGTTAAAGTATGGGGCAAGTGGTCTTGTGGATAGGATGGAGAAATTGTTCTCTAAAGTTTGGAATTCAGAAGCAGTGCCTGACGACTGGTTGAAAGGCATCGTGATAATTGTACCAAAGAAGGGTGATACCTCTCATTGCTCCAATAATAGGGGGATCACTCTAAGATCTACAGCATCTAAACTGTATCAAATCATCATATTACAACGCATGAGTGACGGTTTAGAAAGTTTGCTACGAGACAATCAGTGTGGCTTTAGAAAGAACAGATCATGCATTGATCAGATTTATTCACTCCGCACTATTATACATAACTGCATCGAATATAATCTCCCCCTGTATGTAAATTTTGTGGACTTCAAGGCAGCTTTTGATTCCATCGACAGGAATTATATTTGGAAAGCTTTCAGTCATTATGGCCTGCCATGTAAATACATCCGAATAATACAGGCATTCTTTAATGGAACTGTTAGTGCTGTTAGACACAATGGTGAACTATCAGAATGGTTTGAAGTAAGTTCAGGCAGTGGCCAAGGAGACATTCAGGGTCCCCCACTTTTTAATGTCTGCCTCAATGTGGCTGCTGAGAGAACAGAAAGCAACAAAGTGGTGTCCCACGGAGCGGTTCTTCAAAGATCTATCAGTCCGCTTGTTGATGATATCACTGTGTTAGATACAGATTATGCAGATGACATGGCTGTACTGGATAACAGCGAGGAAGGTCTTCAAGAAACAACAGACCTTTTGTGTATGTATGGTGCTCAGGGAGGTCTTAGAATCAATGGTAAAAAGACTGAGGCTATGGTCATTGGTAAAGCAACCTCTCAACGGCCATACACGAAAGAAGCCACAGTGAACATCACTGTTGAAGACACGCCAGTGCAGCAAGTTAGTGACTTTACGTACTTAGGTACAATTATTTCCAGCGACGGTACTATCGACCGTGAGCTGTCAGCTAGGATTCAGAAAGCTTCCGGAGCCTTCAATCAACTGAGTAATATATGGAAAAACCGCAACATCCAGTCTTATACAAAGATCAGGATTTATAAGGCAGCGGTTTTGACAATATTGTTATATGGTAGTGAGGTTTGGAACACAACCAAAAAGCAGCTACATCGCTTTGAGGTGTTCCATCAGCGCTGCTTGAGGAGAATACTTAGGATAAGATGGCTCGATCGGGTTAGAAACACTGAAGTGCTGGAGCGTGCAAAGATAAATCCAGTAGAGACGTACATAGGAGCAAACCGCCTGCGTTGGTTTGGCCATGTCACCAGAATGCCAGACACTAGGCTTCCTAAGTACCTGCTTAACTGGACCCCTGCCCATGGGAGAAGATCTAGGGGCCGTCCAAGAAAGAACTGGAGGAAATGTTTGCTGGAAGATGCTGCATCGTTTGCAGGAAACACTGACATAGACCTAGAAGGAGCGAGCGAGATGGCTAGTGACCGCAAACTTTGGAGGGAGATGATACGTCACAAACGGGAGTTCATTGGTGCAGGCCACTCGAATGATTGAGGAGACCTAATCAAGTACAAGTAAGTACTTTATTCTTGTTTAGCTGAAATAGCGCATCATACCTAGACATTTTTCCTGTTCGATTTCTGTAACAAAGAGGGTTATTGTATAATTGTCTGTGTAAATAACCGAATCACAGAAAGATCATACAAATAAAAGTTGTGAATAAACGGGATATATTGGTTAATATAATGAAAATCTAAAAAGCCCAATCAGAGGTCACATTATATCATTATACTGCGAACGAATCAAAAACGGATAAATTATTAAATTACATTATTGTTTTTATAGCTTTATCATCTCATTGAGATTATTTTCATCCGATGTACTTGTAGGAAGTTTCTGACACATTGCCCATCCGTAGAGGTTGTTAGCATCGATGTATCCGAAGTAGCTTTCAGGCAGTTCAGGATTATAATCTGGGAGATTATAGTTATTCGCCTTTGCATACCGATGCGTGATTGTGCTTATACCTCCTCGAATAGCCTGCTCAATGAAAGTATACATATCATGAGGATCACTAAATAATTCTAACTCAACTTTAGTATATTTAAAGCCTGCATCCCATGTAAGACCTGTAGCGGTATAGTAATGAACAGGATCTAGATTATATGATGTTAAACACTCTGTCATATACTGATGCAGCACCGAATCCAGGAGAACAACGTCAGAGGAAATGTAGAGGTGAACCCATTGAGACTCTTCAGATCGAACTCCTTCCAGACTTTCTGTGCGTGAAGTAGTAACGGTAGCAGGACAACTTCCATTCCTCGCGTGGTATAGGTTACATCTGTAATTAATGTTGTTTTTCTGTTCCGATCGTTGTAGTCCTCCTCTGTACAGGCCCCTTTTAATTGGCGAGGTCGTTATAGAAGGCAGCGATGGGCGGTAACTCCGTCTCCTCAAAGACTTCGAAGGATGTAATATGCGAATAGGGATACACTCCTTTACGTAGGAGGAGCTCCAGCTTAACAGGATCCACTACACCATACTTTAGTCGAAGGAATCGTTGGACTGGTTCGAATTAGGCTCCTGGGCCTGACGAACGGAGATTAGCTACAAGTTTCTCCAATGATGAGTTAAGATGAGCATATGAATAAATGAATCTGAACTTCTTGGTCATGAATGATTAGATTTTTAAAACTGATAACTAATATACAAATATCTTAAATACGGCATACGCTGATTATAATTCTAACGTGTGTGATAGGCGTAGGGAAACTGACACTTGTCATGACCCGTTTCAATAAATGCTTCCTGTAGTAATCTGGTCTGGAACGGTTGAATTTCTTAATCTTTCCCAAACCAAGCATGACTTCCAATGCTGCGACGAGGTTCCACTCCAGACATATTCCTAATTTTGAGAAGCGAGTGTGTCTTATGAGCTATTGCTGCAGGAAGTTCCATCCAACTGCTTTCCGCTAGGGGTTGTATCTGACGAGATATCTCATTCAAAATCAAATTAAAGGGAGAATGGCTGTCAATCTTATAATTATAATAATTATCTAACCTAAATAAGAGAGCTAAAGAAATAACAAATTTTATTCTTACTTGGTCATTTTGACAGAAACACTGTTTACATCAATCACAGCCAATCCGCTTCCATTTTTGATTAGTCTATCAATCCTCTCTGAATCCGAAGCGAAAGTGCTTTTCCAACTCAACATAGCCTTCCATATCCTGATCCTCAGCAACTTTCACAACTGGTTCAGGTTTCTTGAAAGTACTGCATAAAATGGGATTAAAGTCTTCTTTCGTCTCCGGTAGTATCATCATGCATGATGCAACATCAAATAAATAAAAATAAAAATACTATCTTCCCTATGATAATTATTACTTAACTGTAGTAATTTTATATTCGCATAATGAAAGGAAAAGATATATCAAAATCATATTAACTTACCCTCGATTCTGCATCTATGTATAGCCTTCCATGTCCTGATCCTCAGCCACTTTCACAACTTTCGTTGCATGACATAATGAAGTTCTTGATGGTGGCTACTTTTGTTCCCTCATTGTAGTGGCTGTTACTGTTAGCGTGAAGTTTCGAAGCGTGAATTACAGTCAATCAAAACTATACTAGTGACGAACCGGCCACGTTACAGTGTTATTCGGCAGCGGTAATTTTATAAACTTTACCTAACAAGCCACTCGAAGAACTGCCCGTAACGGGGCAAACGATCACCAAAGACCATTGCGTCACGTGATACCATGACATGGCAACCCACGTGGTATCGCGCGGAACAATCTCAACTATAACCTCCTTAACTAATGTTCCCGCATAACACGTCTCCTACTCCGCAAAACCATCTAAAACCTATTGCTAAATCTACCTACTTACACTCCGTCCCAACGGTTTTTCTTACATTTATACTAGAATATTCTAAAAGATTTAAAAAGCCTAAACCCTGCTGTGAACAGCCTACATATTACACTAGTGTGATCTTATTTTTCTGCTTCTTTCTGTAAAACTTGTGGTGTATAAGTGTTCCCTGCTCGTCGATCTTGATCTGGGTGTCGAGGAATGCGATGAAATCCTGACGGCTTTCAGGATAGTCGAATTCCCACTTGAGTAACTGGTCTGGGTCCTCGTTTGAGATGGACTGCACTAACCTCAGAGCTTCTTCTTTGGAGCTATAGCTAGACTCCCGGCATCATCCACATATCTCCGGTAGAATGAGACGTGTAGATAAGTATAAATCGATCTTCTCTCGAACATATATACTCGCACTATCGCTCCAATTGGTGATGGTTGGCATCCCATGAAGAGACCAATTTTATGGAGGTAGAGTCTTGACTCTTGAGTGATATGTAAAGTATGAGTTGGTGAAGACGAATTCAAGGATCATGTGGATGTGCGTGAGTGATAGACCCCAGGTGTCAAGGTCTTCCCAATGTTCTTCAGTGAGTGTAACGAGGTATTGAATGCAGCCACTGATGTTGATGTTTGTGTACAGTGCTGTGACGTCAGCCATGTGAAGAATGAGAGACCTGCGAGTTGTTGCTGTGACATGTTTTGAAGTTCTTATAGGTGAGTGTGTATGTTACTCAGGTGAGATGGAACATGATTAAGCAGAGGAGACAAACAATCCAAGTAAGCTTCTCAGAAGGGGAATTTATACAAGACAAAATTGGACGTATTTTACAATTAGAAATAATATCTACATCTGAAACTTAAACATTACAATCAAATTTATAGGTTTACGCAAGATCCGCAAAGAAATTCTTTGTCTTTACCTTGAAGAGAAACGAATCTGTATCTGAAACAGGGTTTGGTGTTACTCTTAAACGTTAATAAACGTTAATTTGAATTATTAAGTCTATAAACTTGATTGATGTTATAATTAACTTTAGCAACCTGCAACAAGTGTGTAAAAGTATTTACCGGTGAAGCACAGCTGCACGTCGGGGCATTTCTTTTTGAACACGTCAACACGTCGTACCAAAACTGATACATTTTAACTTTAGCCAGTTTCATAATTGTGGCTCCTAGATAAATGGGTTTATCCAGCACAACTTCAGTTCTGGCTAATTCCAGCCCGACCATATCGTTGTCGAATATCACGAAAATTTTGTGCTTTACCTGACTCAGTTTCGAAGCTTTTTCGGCACCAAACCGCAGTTCTTTTGCCCGTTGAGTGGTGTATGAAGATCATATTAGCCGTGATTTCGATCTTTTCCGGCATTGGAGGGAAATTGCTGAAATAGTCATGCCACTCCTTAGGGAATGATGCGTCTGCTTCTATAAAATAAATAAATAAATACCTATTTCTATTGACAACACAAATGATTTGAAATTGTTGGTTGTAAATATGCAACGGTTAAAAAATGAAAAATCTCCTGTTTTGGGCTTCCAAAGTTCCTTATATTATTGCTTCCCAACGTCCCTTATTCGAAGTTGTCCTCTTAGTTTCATCGTGATGACTGCAAGGTTGTACCTCCTTCTCTCCTAATCGATGTTTGACAGTGTTTAAAAGGCAAGCCTTGACATCCTTTTTTTGCCAAAGACCACATACTTGTAAGATTTATACTAGTCCAGATTTGTAAATATTCTTTTCGTATTTACCCAAAATCTGTATCCATTGCAATGCTTATATATTATAGGATAAAATCTTACAACGATTTCTTCTTCTCTCCTTGCTCTTTTTACTGCTTGTAGTTAGGTCAAAGGTTCCCGATCTTAGAACCTCTGAGAGATGTGTTGCCAATCTCAGTTGGACGGTCAGTTTGCTGGGATGAATGATATTTAACGTCTTAACTTGTATTAGTATTACTATTCAAATATAAATCTATTGTTTTTAATTAAAAAATTATATTGTTTTTTACAACAATATTATTATTTTTTAAAATGCAGTTCAAAACATAGCCAAACCCTCCGCAACATCTTCGTCGTTATCCCATGGGATAAGCCCACATGTGTAGCAGTGGTAAAAATCTGCATCCGTAACCATCATCTGACCAGATTTCTCTCCTTGTTCGAGTTCAACTTTGAAGGAGTGCTTCGGACTAAGGAAGCCCTCCACCGGATCATAACCCGTCATGTAGATGTTCTTATTGCATATGACCCGGATGTACTCGCCGTTAGCATTGTTCGGGACAACAACAGATAATGAAATGAGGCCCCGATCGTAGAATGTAATCTTCTTTGGATACGCAAAATCGGTGTCGTGGAAAAAGGTAATCCAAGAAAGGTGGCATTATGTTAAAGCATAATAAAAACGTTGCAAATGTGATACATGTTCTCTTAGCTTTAGATTTATATAATAGTAGTATTATTACTAGAGTTTCAATAGTTAAAGAGCTGATTAGCTTTAGATTCCTATATTATACTAGAGTTTCAATAGTTAAAGAGGTTGCTTCCTTCTAAAATCGTTCTGTTGTATGAACAAATGTTACATGTGATATAATAATTTACAACAATATGAATATTTTAAAAAGTACACCTGTCGTTGAATGTTATCCACTCTAAAGAGGGGCTGCATATCATCTACACTTTGCGTATGGTCCCCTTCTGGATCCCCACACAACCCGACAGCTCAATAGAAACCAGAGGGGCTCCCACAAGGAATTCTCCTGTAGCTGTTATACTATTGCCGCGTAACACCACGTTCGACAGGTTCGGAAACCGTTTGCTAACCGAAGCTAGCCACCATTCCGGTACGGGACCGGTGCACCGCAACTCTGTTACAGTTGACGGAAGTTGCAGAAAACTGTTCAAGGTTTGGCTTTTCTCACCGGCTTCAAATTCTATCTCTAAATTAAGCAGATTAGGACATTTAGATGCCAACAGCAATGATTCGTGCAGGTTACTGGTAGTTCGGAAACCTTATAGTTAAAAAACTATAAGTCCCTTATTCGAACTTTCGAGGTTGTCCCCTTAGCTTAGTGCATCGTGACGATTGCGTGGTAATTGTACCTCCTTCTCTCCTTGCTCATTTTACTGCTTGTAGTTAGGTCAAAGGTTCCCGATCTTACAACCTCTGAGAGATCTGTTGCCGATCTCAGTTGGACGGTCAGTTTGCTGGGATGAATGTTAATTAACGTTTTAACTTGTATTAGTATTACTATTCAATTATAAATCTATATATCGAATACATTGCATGATTGTAGCCTCTGTCATCAGAGCCACTGCTCTTTCTACAGCTTGCTGATGACAGGGTTGTGACGTATCAATGCTATCGTCTAAACCTAGCACGTCTAAAATACCGGACATAGGATGTACTGAAGTCTCTGAATCATAGTTAGTTATGTCAAACTTGGCTTGTACAGGACACTTTCTACAGCTTGCTGATGACAGGGATATGACGTCACCAGGGACATGTCTCAAGGTACTTATCGAACTACTTAGGATCTGAAGGATGGGTCTTTATAATCGATGGTACAAGAACAGCAACACAATTCCTCACGGGACATTGTGAATTAAACTATCACATCAATAAGTACAAGCCGACAACTGTCCCTAAAACCTGTCCACACTGTCTCATGGAAGAGGAGACAATGAACCACTTTATTGGTCAGTGCCCGAAATGGTCTTACCAGCGAGGAGGATACTTTGACTCCTTCTACCTCAGTGTGACAGATATAGTGGACAAGTTCTCATTACCAAGGATCATCGGCTTTATACAAGCAACAAAACGTTTTACCAAATGTGGAGAGGACAAGGCTTAACCTTGCTTTCTTCATAGATTAACTTTACCGGGGTAAGCACAGGGCTCCAATGCTCTATCTTATAGTGGTTTTGATCTATTCCTTAGTAGTAAAGACCACTGCCCCCTACGAAGAAGAAGAATCGATGGTATGGTAACAGCAGCCCAATTGATGTCTTCTCGATTATACATTTCTATTATATACGTTCCTCTTTGAATCAAGTCCAATTCAATAATATTCGCGTATTAAGTTCTCTTAAATTAGAGCATTCTGCCACTTTAAGCTCCTTAATGATAAGATGACCATCATATCCCGAGAAATCAATATTGTTAACATCTACGAAAAGTTATTATAATTAAGCATATTTAGACAATTATTAATTAGAAATATTTAATGAATTAAAGGAAATTACATTTAGTGACTATATATATATATATAGTCACTATGTAGTCACTATATATATATATTTCATTGCTGAACTTCTACACAATAAAAAGCGGTTTTGACTAGATCCTCGTAATTCTTTGCATCATTTATTTACATCAATTCTGAGAAATTATATCATTAAAGCAACTATAACAAATACGAATCATCGAAATAGTAAAACTCCTTCGCCCTCAGTCCAACCCTCTCTTCTGCCATCCCTCGAGATAGTAAAACTCCTTCTCCCTCAGTCCAACCCTCTCTTCTGCCATCCCTCGACATAGTAAAACTCCTTCTCCCTCAGTCCAACCCTCTCTTCTGCCATCCCTCGAGATAGTAAAACTCCTTCTCCCTCAGTCCAACCCTCTCTTCTGCCATCCCTCGAGATAGTAAAACTCCTTCGCCCTCAGTCCAACCCTCTCTTCTGCCATCCCTCGAGATAGTAAAACTCCTTCGCCCTCAGTCCAACCCCCTCTTCTGCCATCCCTCGAGATAGTAAAACTCCTTCGCCCTCAGTCCAACCCTCTCTTCTGCCATCCCTCGAGATAGTAAAACTCCTTCGCCCTCAGTCCAACCCTCTCTTCTGCCATCCCTCGAGATAGTAAAACTCCTTCTCCCTCAGTCCAACCCTCTCTTCTGCCATCCCTCGAGATAGTAAAACTCCTTCGCCCTCAGTCCAACCCTCTCTTCTGCCATCCCTCGAGATAGTAAAACTCCTTCGCCCTCAGTCCAACCCTCTCTTCTGCCATCCCTCGAGATAGTAAAACTCCTTCGCCCTCAGTCCAACCCCCTCTTCTGCCATCCCTCGAGATAGTAAAACTCCTTCGCCCTCAGTACAACCCCCTCTTCTGCCATCCCTCGAGATAGTAAAACTCCTTCGCCCTCAGTCCAACCCTCTCTTCTGCCATCCCTCGAGATAGTAAAACTCCTTCGCCCTCAGTCCAACCCCCTCTTCTGCCATCCTTCGAGATAGTAAAACTCCTTCGCCCTCAGTCCAACCCCCTCTTCTGCAATCCCTCGAGATAGTAAAACTCCTTCGCCCTCAGTCCAACCCCCTCTTCTGCCATCCCTCGAGATAGCAAAACTCCTTCGCCCTCAGTCCAACCCTCTCTTCTGCCATCCCTCGAGATAGTAAAACTCCTTCGCCCTCAGTCCAACCCACTCTTCTGCCATCCCTCGAGATAGTAAAACTCCTTCGCCCTCAGTCCAACCCTCTCTTCTGCCATCCCTCGAGATAGTAAAACTCCTTCGCCCTCAGTCCAACCCTCTCTTCTGCCATTCCTCGAGATAGTAAAACTCCTTCGCCCTCAGTCCAACCCCCTTTTCTGCCATCCCTCGAGATAGTAAAACTCCTTCGCCCTCAGTCCAACCCCCTCTTCTGCCATCCCTCGAGATAGCAAAACTCCTTCGCCCTCAGTCCAACCCTCTCTTCTGCCATCCCTCGAGATAGTAAAACTCCTTCGCCCTCAGTCCAACCCCCTTTTCTGCCATCCCTCGAGATAGCAAAACTCCTTCGCCCTCAGTCCAACCCACTCTTCTGCCATCCCTCGAGATAGTAAAACTCCTTCGCCCTCAGTCCAACCCTCTCTTCTGCCATTCCTCGAGATAGTAAAACTCCTTCGCCCTCAGTCCAACCCCCTTTTCTGCCATCCCTCGAGATAGTAAAACTCCTTCGCCCTCAGTCCAACCCTCTCTTCTGCCATCCCTCGAGATAGCAAAACTCCTTCGCCCTCAGTCCAACCCCCTCTTCTGCCATCCCTCGAGATAGTAAAACTCCTTCGCCCTCAGTCCAACCCTCTCTTCTGCCATCCCTCGAGATAATTCCTAGCAAGTAGCCTTATCAGCGGAAAGTTTTCTTTTTTCTTCTTCTCCTCTTCTTTCTCCGTCCTCATCTTCTTCAACAGCTGCCCATCTTTTCCAACATCTATCGTAAGTTGGAGTACTTTCGAGTTCACGTAAAATATTTTCTATATAAAATTTCTTACAAATAATTGCAATATTGCTTCTAACTTCATCAGCTAAAAGCAGTCTCCTTAGTTCTGTTATGCTCCTCGACAGGTTATTTGTAAAATGGCAGAATATTTCCCCCTCCTGTTTAAAGTACAAACGTGTTCTCAGGTTCGACTGGGCTACCCTCACCAACTCCCAACGCCCGATGAGACGGTTTGCCTCCTCCTCGTTACATGAGCAGACTTTTGTCACGGCAGTGTACTTGAAGCAGGTGTTTCATACATCAAATGCATACTAGCCCGGGCGTTTATCAGCTTTTTGTAATATCAAGAGACATTTTCTACATTTTTTTAGAGCAGACTTCGGTCAGAAATGTTCTACCCGAAGAATTGTATGGTTAATGATGTAATAGTTTTATCTAGAGTAAAATAGCTATGCAATTATTATATATGATAAAATAGTTAACGTCTAAAAACATTATCGTGAATTATTACATCTAAATAATTAGTTGACGGTTAAATTTACCTTAACGTCAATCTGTACATCCTCCTTGATTGTATTGTAGAGAGGGTGAGAGGTGAAGAGGTTGAAACGGAATGTCCTTAACTATAATAAGTATCCATTTTCATTCTTCACGCGCCTTGCGCAAAGTTCTCTGGTGGCGGGGAAGCGGGGGACAGGTAGGTTGTACTGGGGGAGAAAGGGCTTTCCTGGAAATAGGCTGGAGGTTGGGTTTCCATCCTAATTTCGTAGTTGGCAGCTTGTTCCGCGTAGAACTCGATTTCCACACGAAGGTCTCTTATAGTGCGCTCTGCCCTTCATCCAACTTCCTGTTTAACTTTTAATTTCTTGTATCTGCCCATTGCTCCATCTCGTATAACGAGACAGCATTCATGGATTTCAGCAATGGGGTTGGTGGTGTTACAACATATTTATACCTAAACTAAAACACTAAGAGTGGGGATGTTATTACAAAATAAAACACGGATTTATAATAAATTAAACTAAAATAGTTTGTGTTAATAGATTAAAACTAGTAATATAATTGAATGTTACAAGGAAGGTAGTTTAAGAAAGCTGTTCACGATTTATTCCATATGACTCCTTCTCCGTCTTCTTCTTCTTTAGACTTCCTTTTGCGGGTTCTCGATGTTTTATTTCATGGGGCATGATGGTTCGTTGTGGTTTAAATTTACTACAATAAATTTCATGTTCACTCAAAATGTCACTTCTCATAAATCCTCTAAAACATTTAAGACAATAAAATTTCTAATGATTATTTTTGATCTATTGATGACTTAATAGTTTCGATAAATCTGTTAGTTTTTACCCAGATCCAATGGTTCGTCTTGTGTTTCTCCGAGGTAGTAGCCTCCTGGTTAGCTGGAGTATGGTTAACTGCAGTCTTGTGTTTCTCCGAGGTAGTAGCCTCCTGGTTAGCTGGAGTATGGTTATAACTGCAGTCTTGTGTTTCTCCGAGGTAGTAGCCTCCTGTTTAGCTGGAGTATGGTTAACTGCAGTTACCATGGTAACTAATGTTGTTACCAGTCTTGTGTTTCTCCGAGGTAGTAGCCTCCTGTTTAGCTGGAGTATGGTTAACTGCAGTCTTGTGTTTCTCCGAGGTAGTAGCCTCCTGGTTAGCTGGAGTATGGTTATAATTGCAGTCTTGTGTTTCTCCGAGGTAGTAGCCTCCTGTTTAGCTGGAGTATGGTTAACTGCAGTTACCATGGTAACTAATGTTGTTACCAGTCTTGTGTTTCTCCGAGGTAGTAGCCTCCTGGTTAGCTGGAGTATGATTAACTGCAGTCTTGTGTTTCTCCGGGGTAGTAGCCTCCTGGTTAGCTGGAGTATGGTTAACTGCAGTCTTGTGTTTCTCCGAGGTAGTAGCCTCCTGTTTAGCTGGAGTATGGTTAACTGCAGTCTTGTGTTTCTCCGAGGTAGTAGCCTCCTGGTTAGCTGGAGTATGGTTATAACTGCAGTCTTGTGTTTCTCCGAGGTAGAAGCCTCCTGTTTAGCTGGAGTATGGTTAACTGCAGTTACCATGGTAACTAATGTTGTTACCAGTCTTGTGTTTCTCCGAGGTAGTAGCCTCCTGTTTAGCTGGAGTGTGGTTAACTGCAGTCTTGTGTTTCTCCGAGGTAGTAGCCTCCTGGTTAGCTGGAGTGTGGTTAACTGCAGTCTTGTGTTTCTCCGAGGTAGTAGCCTCCTGTTTAGCTGGAGTATGGTTAACTGCAGTCTTGTGTTTCTCCGAGGTAGTAGCCTCCTGGTTAGCTGGAGTGTGGTTAACTGCAGTCTTGTGTTTCTCCGAGGTAGTAGCCTCCTGCTTAGCTGGAGTGTGGTTAACTGCAGTCTTGTGTTTCTCCGAGGTAGTAGCCTCCTGTTTAGCTGGAGTATGGTTATAACTGCAGTCTTGTGTTTCTCCGAGGTAGTAGCCTCCTGGTTAGCTGGAGTATGATTATAACTGCAGTCTTGTGTTTCTCCGAGGTAGTAGCCTCCTGGTTAGCTGGAGTATGATTATAACTGCAGTCTTGTGTTTCTCCGAGGTAGTAGCCTCCTGCTTAGCTGGAGTGTGGTTAACTGCAGTCTTGTGTTTCTCCGAGGTAGAAGCCTCCTGTTTAGCTGGAGTATGGTTAACTGCAGTTACCATGGTAACTAATGTTGTTACCAGTCTTGTGTTTCTCCGAGGTAGTAGCCTCCTGTTTAGCTGGAGTGTGGTTAACTGCAGTCTTGTGTTTCTCCGAGGTAGTAGCCTCCTGTTTAGCTGGAGTGTGGTTAACTGCAGTCTTGTGTTTCTCCGAGGTAGTAGGTTAGCTGGAGTGTGGTTAACTGCAGTCTTGTGTTTCTCCGAGGTAGTAGCCTCCTGTTTAGCTGGAGTATGGTTAACTGCAGTCTTGTGTTTCTCCGAGGTAGTAGCCTCCTGGTTAGCTGGAGTGTGGTTAACTGCAGTCTTGTGTTTCTCCGAGGTAGTAGCCTCCTGCTTAGCTGGAGTGTGGTTAACTGCAGTCTTGTGTTTCTCCGAGGTAGTAGCCTCCTGTTTAGCTGGAGTATGGTTATAACTGCAGTCTTGTGTTTCTCCGAGGTAGTAGCCTCCTGGTTAGCTGGAGTATGATTATAACTGCAGTCTTGTGTTTCTCCGAGGTAGTAGCCTCCTGGTTAGCTGGAGTATGATTATAACTGCAGTCTTGTGTTTCTCCGAGGTAGTAGCCTCCTGGTTAGCTGGAGTATGATTATAACTGCAGTCTTGTGTTTCTCCGAGGTAGTAGCCTCCTGGTTAGCTGGAGTATGGTTAACTGCAGTCTTGTGTTTCTCCGAGGTAGTAGCCTCCTGGTTAGCTGGAGTATGATTATAACTGCAGTCTTGTGTTTCTCCGGGGTAGTAGCCTCCTGGTTAGCTGGAGTGTGGTTAACTGCAGTCTTGTGTTTCTCCGAGGTAGTAGCCTCCTGTTTAGCTGGAGTATGGTTAACTGCAGTCTTGTGTTTCTCCGAGGTAGTAGCCTCCTGTTTAGCTGGAGTATGGTTAACTGCAGTCTTGTGTTTCTCCGCGGTAGTAGCCTCCTGGTTAGCTGGAGTATGGTTAACTGCAGGCGATGTCTCTACCAGGGCTTCTGAAATGAGGTTCTGCGTCGCCGAAAGGGGTTGATCTGCAGCTTTCCGTTTCAGGGATACTAAGACTTCTTTTCGTTCAGAAGCTGCAAAATCTGCTTCGTGGGTCATGTGAGACGTGAGTTTTCTGACTCAATGTAAGAGTATTGTCTGAGAGGATGAGATAACACCGACAGGGACACTTCGTAGGAACAGTGTGCTTGGTGCAAAACATAGCCAATCCCTTCACTGCGTCGAATCTATAAGCATAAATAAAAACCTAGAGTCCCCATGGACTGGCCCATGTAAATGGTGAATGTTTGTGCACTCCACCATGTACTTTGTCCTTTCCTTAGGTTATATCTATAGTTTCTACAAAATGTCTGTGCTGCTTTAATAACCCTGTCATCGGGATCTGGAATCCCTATTGATATTAGCAGGTCCCTCCATTCCTGGCAGTTCCTTCTTTTTTTCTTGGAATTCTGACGATATGTTGAAGCAGGAACGTCTTCACTGACTCCGCAAAGTAAATTCTGCCATTACGTAGAGTGTAAAGGGACATGACTATTATGAATTACGTATTAAGGAAAAAGGCCGTATTTAGAAAGGATTCAAAGTTGTGAATAAACGGGATATCGGTAAATGAAATCTAAAAAACCCAATCAGAGGTGAGAGGTCACATTATATTATTATACTGCGAACGAATCAAAAACGGATAAATTATTAAATTACATTATTTTTTTTATAGCTTCATCATCTCATTGAGATTATTTCCATCCGATGTACTTGTAGGAAGCATGACGATGTTCTCACGAAGGAATTTCTTTACAGATTCTGCAAAGTAGATCCTTCCATTATGTAGCGTGTAAAGAGACATAACTATAGGAAATTATAATGAAAATATTGAAATTGTGAAACTACATTAGCGTATATAATAACAACTAACTAACTACTAAATAAAATATCACTAAAACTACTACACTAAAATATCACTAAATAATACCCGAACTAAAAGTCTTTACTTCCTAAAATATATAACTAAAAACTACTATACAAAATACACTTTCTTGGTTCTTCTACTTCTAGGTTACTCTTGTATCTTCGTTACTGCTTACAACTTACAACTTCTTACTACTTTTCTCTCCTTCACACACTCAACTACAATAATAAAAACACCGGTGTTCTCCCGAACTATCCACAAAGGACTTCTCAAGTACACCTACTACTTGTAGTGTATCTCTTATAACTGATAAGAAGATACTATGAGTTCGATAACTGTAAACAAGACGTTGTTGATATGACTATGAAAACGTAACAACTAACAGTAACACCATTCCGGCACAGGGCCGGTACACCACAGGTGTGCCAGAATTGATGGGAGCTTAATGAAGCTGTTCAGACTCTGTCTTTCTTCACCGCCTGTAAATTTCACCTCCAAAGTCGATAGTTTGGTGCAGTTTGCCACAAACAGCAATGTTTCGCGTAAGTTGTTGCTCGTAATCTTCAACACCGTAACCCGATCCAACGTCATTTGCCTCCATAGGCTGTTAACCCCCTGAAGGGGTAGAAGTTAAGGCCGTTACATAGGGATGAATGATATTTAACGTCTTAACTTGTATTAGTATTACTAAGTTACTATTAAATTATAAATCTATTGTTTTTAATTTAAAAATTATATTGTTTTACAACAATATAAATATTTTGTATATTCATCACCATTTGCCTCCATAGGCTGTTAACCCCCAGAAGGGGTAGAAGTTGCTCGTTGCATATATGATCGAAAACATGGAAGAGGGTGTCATAGTTGGAAAACATTTTAGAAAAGATTCAAAGTTGTGAATAAACGGGATATCGGTAAATCTGACGGAAGGTTCCAAGGTAGCCTGGCCACCAACTCTATAGAGATCAGGCGTCTCCCTACCAAGAATCGCCCTGTTGCTATGCTGTTGTTGCACAGCATGTTACTGTCTCCAGGTTTGGCAACTGTATAAGGTTTACAAAGTTTATAAAAGATAGATATATACTTCAGTAAAATAATGTCATTATCCCTGTAGCGGTGTGTCGTTTCTGCAAAGTCTTCACCGTTCCCAAACATATGGGGCATGTGTCATGATTCTCCCAAATCCTCCGCCGTATGCATTCATAGCAAAAAGCTATGACTGCACTCCTTGGAGAATGTGACCCCCTCTATTATGATATCATCTGAACAGATGATACAAATTATATTTAAGATAATAATAGCTATATTATATCAACGCGAACGAAGAAGGGGAAACGTGACAACCTTTACCAACTCCCAGCATCCAATGAGGTGATTTGCCGGCTCCTCGTTGCATGAGCACTCCTCCGTCTGAGCTTTGTACTTAAAGCACGTGTTGCAGCTGCTAAATGAGTATTCTCTAGCATTAATCAGCTTCTTGTAGAATTTAGAGAAATGTTCTACCTGAAGAAATGTTGATTGATTTGAAACTTTTACAAATAGTACATTATACAATACAGCAAAGAGAATTAAAAATATACGACATTATTATCATGAGGCATTATGTTGGGTAAAAGATGTAGTCCATATTGTATAAATACTAAAAGCATGGTTAAATGGTACAAGTTCTGGGGGTATACGTATTACAAGTAATAGTTCTACTCCCAGACTCACTAACACCACCTCCATCTAAACACACAAAATGTATCTAAAACACGCAAATTTAGAATTATCAAAATAGATAGTATAGTGTTACATAATGTATCCATGACTTGACTCATAATGCGCCAAAAATTGCGCGCGTATCATCACACAGCGCTTAGAAGCAAGATTACAGTCGGATATAAATGTCGCGTAATCAGTTAATTAGATTCACTGAGGACTGCACCAGGGTCAAATCATGGCAACAGAACGTAAATGTTATTTAATAGATTTATTTTTATATTATAGTTGTTATATTCAGTATCGTGACCGATCTATCAGTGGCGGGGGCCCACTTATAAATATCATTTGCACTCATTAACTTAGTCAGGGTCTGTCAATTTGTCCCAAAAGTGTTTTGCCAGGTTTGCCTTAAAAGTTCCAGCATCACTTATCTGTTTAAGGTCAGTTGGCAGGTCATTCCAGACACTGTGTGTTCTGAAGAAGAAGCTTCTCTTAAAGGAGTGAGCTTTTGCTTCCACAGTACACTTCAGGGAAAGGTGGTCGTGTCTGTTCTGTCGCCTTTGGTTGATATCAGGCATTTGAGATGTATCAACTTCATTATATCTCGAGGGTTGCCTTATAGTTATGTTTGAACGCAACCTACCCTGTTCACTGGTTGTTATCGGGGTTAAATAAGGTGGGAGCTTCAGAACAGATTGACCATTGTATATCTGATGGAATAATAGTAAGTCTGTGTATTCAAACTTCAGCTCCATTGGCAACATGTCTAGATCTCTTAAACGAGCCAAGTATTCTAAGTCATTATAGTGATGATCCTGTTCGCCAAGGATCCACTTAACTGCTCTGCGCTGAATGTTTTCAACTTTGTTATTCAAGACAACACTTGTTGGTCTCCAGACAACACTGCAATTTTCGAAAAGGCTCCTAACCAGCGCTAGATAGAATGCCCGTTTTTGTTTACGGTCGTTAATAAACCGTAATAAATTGTTTTTTAATAAAAGGTAAGATATAGAATAATTGTTATCATAATATTTTATCTAATGAGTAAGGAATCAAATAAAATTACCTTAACGTCCAGCTTCATATCTTCCTTGATTGTGTTGTATAGAGGATTATTACGACAATACCCCAAAGCTCTAGTGCTAACTAAATCTGGTAATATATATCTCTTGTTATCAATGGCGGAACGCGCACATTTATTCTGCTTTACAGTATACATTGTATGATTAAAACTTCTAAGGGTGGTTTGGTTAACACTTACTTCCTCCCCACCAAACATGAAAACACTTTTATATTTCTCATGTAATAAGTTACGTTCAGCTACTTTACGTTTAATCCCTGCTGCTGCCATCTTACCATCGCCCTCATGAACTTTACAGCTATATAATTCACTTATTAATCCTACAAACTCAGAGCCAAATTTACCCGCAAATTCATTTTTCATTAAGCCCGGTACTGTCTTGTTAGTTAAATCAAATAAAGGATGCTCAGTAGGAAAATTACTTGTGACAAAATGACTGGCCATATCTTGAAAGTCTTTATGCAGATCGGCAGTTTCAACCCAATATAGTAAACTATCTGTATCCGTAAAAAAATTTAATGCTACTATATTAGACCTTGAGGAGTTGAGGACATCATACCAGAACCTACACATTAACAATTTAAGTGCTGCTGTCGATGTTTGTACACGCCACCAGGGACAAAAGGATTTCGCGATTATTTTGGCCAAATTTCGCGGTACCGCGAAATTTAACAGGCTATACATTAAACTACACATAAAATTTGTCGCGGAGAATGGGAAATTTCGCGATTTCGTACATGCCGCGAAATCCTTTTGTCCCTGCACGCCACCAATTCTATAGAGATCAGGCGTCTCCACTACCCTGGGTGATTGATCCAGGGTAGTGGCCAACTGGTCTCCTTACATCTAAACCCTTAGTGGGCCGGTTCGGTTACATATATGAAATCTCCCATGAATGACAAATAAACCCAACGATCATCAACTTTACTCATATTACATAAATCAGAATACCCTTCAGCATCAAAATTAAGTCTAGGTAAGTGATAATTTAACTCCGTACACACTTCATCAATGCACCCCTTAAGTCCTTAACCAAATCTACGGCCTTTTTCCTTAATACGTAATTCTTATCCCCTAACATTGCCATTAAACTATTATGTGGATGCGCAAAATAACTGTTGATTTGAACATACTTAAAATAATATCCCTTTCAGACTTATTCTTAATAACCTCCTTAATAAAACTAATCTCCTTAAATAAATAAACGGAACCATACACAATAGAATCATAATAAACATTAAACATATGCATCGGAAAGTAGACATTTACAACATATCCTGCTAATTTCCTTAGCTTAGGCATAACATTTGACGGAACTCTTGTACAAAATCTTGCTTATAGTTATTGATCCTAATATTCTGGTCTTTGAACCATATTTTGCATTCTTGGAGTTAACTGAAACTCGGAGGTAGCTGCAGTTTTAAGGTTGTTTTTCTTCTTATATTTCTTATAAGAAAAGAACAGCAAACATAGCCTTTAGGGTGGTCAGGGTTACACTGACTAGGAGAGCCATCCGCGAGGGGGAACTGCGGATCACATCGCCTGTCGTCTGATCTCCAAGGGCAAGGGTCAGCGTTGCAGTCTTGAGATTCCGGTTCGTCAACTTCTGCTTCTACTTTGAGATCCTCCTCCGCATGCAACCGAGCACAATCCAAATTTTGGGCTCTAAAACTCTTATTTCTTGGCCAATTTTACCTGTCAAGATTGATTTGATATTTGTATTTAGTTTGGTTTGTTAATAGATTGAATACGACAGTTTATGTTTAAGAATAAAATTATCATCAATATCAAACAACATTTACAAATAAAATCTAACAAAGCTTTCTTTAGACAGTTTTTGGGAGTTCCAAATAATTTCTGATTATTCTGATTTTTTTGCGACAAATGATACTGCACTTATGTTAGGATGCTTCCTTTGTTTCTAGTCCGTATCTCACTGCAGCTGGAGTGAGAAACCTTATGTAAACATCATAGTAAAATTTATTTCGGCTGAACCAAAACACGGTGGTAAAACCATAATTACATTGGTGCCTTCTTAAGGTCTAATTCCTTCGTTTCTAGTCCGTATCTCTTCCGGTGAGATTCGACCGCTTGAACTAGTTTCTGGAAGGAGTCCTACTCCTCGTCTCTCGTGATATGAGAGTTTCAATGCTCTATCTTATAGTGGTTTTGATCTATTCCTTAGTAGTATAGACCACTGCCCCCTACGAAGAAGAAGATATGAGAGTTTAGTCTCGTAGCTAGGGCAAGTGCCCGTTCTGAGGAGTTAGTTTCTGTAGTGTCGCTCGTGATTCTCTGTAGGAATCCGTAGAAGTTCACTCTATTACCGCAATTATTTGAAAATGTTTTTTTAATGAACCGGGCTAGTGAAAGGGGATATATGAGCATATCGTATTCGTAAGTACTCTCCGAGCTTATCAGTTATTATGTGCCCTCGATCCTGCACGTCTCTCCGATACTATAATAATCTTACAAGTAATTTTGTACACCACGTTCTTTACTTCACAATATGTATTTGTTCTGTTCAATATGATTTCTGATCTTATTGCTAATACTGTCTGAAATAAAGTCTAACTTAAGAACAGTTCTATTATCATCACTGTTCCGATTAAGCGTACATACTACCACTATGCTGCTTAAAGTAGTTTCTAGGTTTATGTTACCCATTTTTAAACATAATATTGTCTTGGATGTTAAAGGAGCATGTTCTGAGTGTTCTTTGAGCCCATTATTAACCACCTCGCACAGTGGTCCAATGGCACATCCGGATCAGCGTATACTCGGGTTGAAATAAAGGGGACTGTATTTAGTTTGATATGTAAGTGAGTACAAAGGAGACAAGTTATATGAAATTCTGTTTGGATAAGGTAATGATGTACAGTAACATTATTTAGGGTATAATATATAATGAAAACCTAAGTCTAGGTAAATAACAACCCGATCTAGGTTAAGGTACTCAGCAGTTAAAATACCGTGAGATCAAGATTTAAAGTTAAAGGAAGCACTCTCTAATGCTCTCAAATCCCGTATATATAATATTGCCCTTGATTGGGGTAATTAAGTGACAATAGAGCGATAAGATAAGACTACCCAGTCCATGGTAGAGGGAGATGTCTAGAAAATAGTTTTGCTAGTCTCTTTGATCTTTCTTCTTCATCCAACAATTGTGAGGAATAAAATTTCAGTTTCTCGTTTCTAGATACACTCGTTAACAGCTGGATCTGTTGATAAAAAGACTGTCAGAAAGAAAAAAATGTTATGTAGATTTCCGATATAGAACTTAAACTGTGTTAGAAACAATTTATATCTCCTTTATGGATAGGAAAAACTTGAGCGATACAATGGAGTTGGGTAAATTGCCCCTAATCAGGGTTCCAATGTCGAACGACAAAACTCATTATAGCGTCCTTTCCACAACCCTGCTTTGCCCCACATAGTATTGGCCATGAGAAAATAATGGCCGGTCCAAGAAGATGTTACCTTTTTCAAAGTTTGTTCTTGGGCCTTGTTGGACGTGTGATCGCCAAACAGGGTCTTAAAGGGAATTGTCGGCGAGTCATATCAAATAGAAAGGTCCCATCAATTGGTTTGATAGGGATGCGTGGGATGAATAGCTTGTTACCCTTGTAAGACTCTCCGTCAACTACGGCTTCTATTATGCATATTGCATATTATTTTATTAGTTATATGAATTTTTCAGAATTATTTTTGTCAGTAAGATCCTGTTTTATAATAAGTTATATGAATGGGAATTGGTTTTTATACTTATTGTATCTGCTAATTTGTAGTAAGATGTATTGACGTTATAAACTACGAAGGACGCAATCGTTACATTTCGAGGGGACACGAGAACCAAAACAGTTAGAAAGACCTCCGGCAATCGGCATCAGAAGAAGTTGCAGGGTCATAAGCAGCGCATGATATATCAGCATGCCTTTTGTTGGGAACAACTATTCCCGGTAGGTAGGTTAGAAAACAAAATGTTGTTGAATTAATTGATTGGAGTTCTTATCTTACGTTCCTTATAGCCTATAGGCTCAAAAACCACCAAACAAATTTCAAGTTCCAACTCGACCATCTGACCCCTGCTTCGGCCACACCCATATTTATGGGCTCCTATATAGATAAAATATCTTAAATCGGCTTTTTTAGTAGAAAGGAGTAACGTTAGCTGTCTGCGATTCGTTATTCAAATATAAATGTCATGTTTAATTTGGGATTTAAGCTCTGATGGTGTTGAAAACCACGCCCATTCAAGAAAATTAGGTCATAGAAACTTAGGAAAACCGTCTTTTTTCTGTTTTAATTTATTGGTTTGAAGATTAATGATCTAGATTTGGTTCTACTTCGACCCTTATTGAATAAAAGATACTGAATTTTTTGAATAAGAGTAAAAATTATAAAACATCAAAAAACATATACATATTATATTACACAACATAAAAACACAATTTAGAGCAGCTTCGTTAGATCCTTTTTGGTCTTTAGGGAGTACTTTTTGCATGTTGAAGCGGGTAGGCAGAGCCAATGCCCGGTGTGAGATTCTTCAAATCGGCTCTAAATCCTTGAATGTGCTGCTTATGATGGGGCTGAAGTCCTCAGATGACTCCGGTAGCACCATCGTATCCACTTTATCCTCGATTGATGTCTCCAAGTCAAAAATCCTTTCAAAACTATCGTTCTAGAAAATACTAAATAGAAAATAATATTAGAAAATATAAAATAATAACCTTATTCTTATGATAATCATTACTTTAATTATAAATGCATAGTGAATAGAAAAAGATAATATTACATAATAACAAACCTTTGATTGTTCATTAGCGATTGGGGGAGAGGATCATATCCATGAGCTTTCACATCTTCCATAGAATGGTTGTCTGAGCATCGTTAATAGACTTGCATATTGATACACATGGGAGAATTTTCCCGTTTCGGGTCTATCTTTTGCAGTATTCCCCCCTTGCAAAAGGACAAAAATGTCTAATTTATTTTCGGTACAATAAAAACAAATCATGTAAATGCTCAAAAAGGGTTCCCCCTTCTTTTACAAAATGCAAGCTAATCCAAAGTTCAGAAAAAATTTTTTCGAAGAAAAGAAACAAATAAAAAGGGATCCCCCCTTTTATCCCCCCTTTCCCCCTCATAATCCATGAATTAGCCCGGGGAGAGAGTAAAACACGACCGTACCTGATGGTTTTTAGACAGTGGGCCCCCCATTTTAAAAAAATTCGGAACAATAAAAAAATTATCCCCGACACCCCCGGCCTGCCCCAAAACCGGTCAGTCTCAATCACTTTTCCAAGAAAAAATTAACCCCCCTTTTTAATAAATAAAATTATAAGGGTTTGGTTTAAAATAATTGGGAGATAAAACAAAGATTCCAAAAAAAAAAAATTTTAAAAGAGAAATAAAAACCCATCAATTTAAAACAAAATCAAATAAAAACACAAAATTCATCTAAATTAAATAATATCTAAAAAAATTAATTTAAAAAAAAAACAGCAGGCCCCTTTCCACCCCCTTTTCATCTGGGGCCGGATGCGGACTTATCCCCCAAAAAATTAATTGCTCGTGGCGTACGGGCCCCGGACATCAGTGGGGTTTTTTTTGATTTAGTACCCTTTTTTTCCTAAAACCCTTTGGTTTCCCTCAATTTCGAAAACCCATATCACTAATAGGAATTTCGGGCGGGTTGAGTTTCCCCCGACCCCTCAGTAAATAAAACAAAATTTAGGGTGACGGGTTCGGCAAATTTTTTCCATTCACCAAAAAAGTCCGCAAAACAAGATACAAAAAGTTGAAAGTTCTTTTTTTTATATCCTTCTTTCCCGGGTAGATTATTTCTGAAACCCCTTCATCTTGATGGGGCATATCGGGCAGGTGTTATAGTTATCCCGAATCCCTGCCGATACAGGTTATCAAAATTTATGTGACAGTGCTCGGAAAAATTTCTCCTTCTCAAAGCCCGCGAAACAATAACAAATCTTTTGAAATTTAAATGTCACTGCGAACGAAAACGGAAATTAAAAAATTTAAAATTAGCTTTATTGTTGCCGGCAAACCTCGCACACCCACAATGGCGCACGACACCACCATTTTAAATTTCGAAAAAGGCGATCCTCAATAAACATTTTTGCATTATCACACAGTGGTCCCTGAACTGATCATTGGTGAGATAGTGTGGGGGATCGAAAAGCTTCATTTCTGCAAAAAAAACGCCCTGTAAACTTTTGATCGGGGCTTGAATCTGGAAACGCCCTTGCGCTCTCTTCACCTCTCAAAACAAGAGATTTGTTGATGGCTCGTCCCCCCTTTTCACCACCCTCCAAAAGGAATCTAGTTGATGAAGGGGGGTTCCCCTTGCTCCGAGTGCAAGCAGGACCTTCCTGTATAAGTTTACCCGAATTTTACACAACAAACAGGGTTTTTTAATAAAATGGGGTCCACACTCCCACAGCAAGGAGTACAATTTTTCCCGCTAAATTAAACCCCGTGTTTCCCCTGTGCAGGATGATCACCCGCGTTTTATTTTTTTAATTATCTAGAAAAATATTTGGCAATCGGAGGGACTTTAAATCTTTTTTCAATTTAATACCTACGTTTCATCGGATTAAAAAACTTTAACTTATATAAACTTTTTTTAAAATTTTTCAGCTTCAAAAAGCTGAAAGCTTTTTCTCAGTTTATTAACAATGTAACATAGAGGAGTATGTCCAGATGTCTTCTGCATACACTGACAAAGGGGTTTATAGTTATCTCCGCAATGAAGCGGATAAAATTAAAAGAAAAAAAAAAAAAAAGAGAAAAAAAAAGTAAAAAAATTAAAAAGAAAAAAAAAGAAAAAAAAAAACCAAAAGAAAAAAAAGAAATAAAAAAAGAAAAAAAAGATAAAAAAAGAATAATAAATAAAATAAATAAAAAAGATAAAAAAAAAATAAAATAAGAAAAAAGAAGAAAAAGAAGATAAAAAAAAAAAAAAAAACTAATAAAAAAAGGGTTTAAATTTCCAAAACGTTCCGGACAATTCAAAAATTTCTGGTTAGTTGAGGGATCTGTTGAAAATTTTTTCCGCACGATTCTTGTAGCTCGGGATCCCTCGGTTTACCCCCAATCCCCGGGCTTTTTTTTTCCCAAAACTTGACAGCTCGCTTTTACATGAGACAGCAGAGAAAGAACTTACCTTTTCCACTGGCTGGTTCTCTTCAAAATTCGATTCAAATACAATTGAAATGATAATTTTTATTTTTAAAACAATTAAGATTTTTTATACTTCACAAAAACCATTATTTGTTTGTAGGAAATGTTTGGGTAAAATGTAGTATCTTTTGAAACGTGACTGATGTCGCCCCCGGGGTACATTAGTCAGTGTATTTTTATGTACAAGTCTATCAACTTGACATCGCTTCGGAGAAGGCGCGGGCCGGGATAGGGGAGCGGCCTGGGTTCCAATAGTCGGGGGGGTCGGGGATGCCAGCTCTCCGCCCCCACGACGCCGTCTAGACCCTCCTGATTCCGCACCAAGGCCCTTTTATCGCCCCGGGGGATCCTGACGGTAAGGGGATTTAATCCGGTCTGTCAAAGACTGCCACACGCTCGGGAATGCGGTCTGGACGGGGAGCGGTGGGATGTAACGGGCTGGGATGTGGAGCGCTTAGCGGAAGTGTATAGCCAACCGCACCGCGTGTTGACGCTCTGTGGCGAAGGAAAAGTGGTCGGATCAAAAGAAGTAACCAATATTTAAAAATAGGTATCAATTAACTAACATTATTTAAAAACTAATAAAATAATTACAAAAACTTCAAATTCAACTGGGGCACTTTTTGAAGGTTTTCGTTTGGGGTCCACCATACTTCCGAATTCATTTTTTTTAAACGTTTTCCAGTTTATCTTACATACCTTTTTATATATCGTGTTTCCCGGGAGATCCTTTGATTTTTTCCAGTTTATCTAAATGCTGGTCTTGTTTGGACTTGGTCCCCGGGCCCGCATAAAGTAAATAAAGTGTCCTATTTTTAAACGAAAAATTAAAACAATTTAAATTAAATAAAATAAATGAAAATAAAAAATCTAGCTAAATATAATAAACTAAATAAATTTTTGAAATTTAAAATTTTTAAAATCAGAAATGTTGACATGAGAAAATCTCTTTAGGAAGCAAGTGGAAAAAAAGATTTGTCTCTGTTGGTAATCAGAAACCTTTCCAGAACTTTTGGGGGAATTTTTTCAGGGGGCTGGGACCCCCGAGCATGGCTTTCTTGCCCTTCGGGGGAAAAACCTTTAGCTCGTCGGGCAATTTTTCCCTTCAACTTCTCATTTTAAGAGAAACTTACCAAGGTGCCTTGGGGGCCCTAGGTTTGGTATGTATTTTCCCCACTACCACGCCCTCCCCCCCCCTTGAATTGCCCAATAATACTCCCCATTTTTCCTTTATTTTGGGGTTTTCGGGCACGACAGGACCCGAATATTTACATAACTCAAGTCCTAGTAGGGTGATACTTTTGGGCGATAAAACCCAGGGCCCAAAAACCAATACGTCCATAGTTTTAATTATTTTACACCAATTTTTTACAAAATCCCAAAATCAATCAATAAAAAAAATTTAAAAAACATACCGTAAAAATAATATCCAACTAAATTTTCCTAATGATACATCAGACGCTATTTATAAAAAAATATACTTTTGTAAAGTTGTGCTACCTGGTTATAATATATACACAAGTGGTTCTTAACAACCCGAATAAACCCCCAATTTTTATCCAAAATCTAAAACCACAACGGTTTAAAAAAATATCAAAAAAAATTGGTAAAAAAAAAATCTATTTCTTAGTAATTATTTTCACTTTTGTTTTAATTTAATACTAAATAAAAAACATGTGTGTTGGGGTTGGGCTTTACCCAGAACAAGTAGACAAATAATACTCTGCTTTAACATAAACTCAAAGGACCTAAATGGGGAATAGGCAATAGTCAGTAAAATGAATTAAATAAAAAATAACATCACAACATGTGTTTACTTCTTAACATCCGGAATAAACTCTTAGATTTTTGCACGCCACACCAAAACTATAACTCTTTCAAGTGAAAATTGTCTCCTGAAAGGAGACTGCTAACCCCCATAAGGGGTAGGAGACGCCTCCGCGATAAACACGAAGTTAAAGTCGCCTGCCCATTCTTCTTTTTCTTAAACGTTTCCTTTTGTCTGGGAAATAGGTATTTCATTATTTTTGTGGGATTCAAATTTAAAAATACGGGGAATGTACCCTTGTATCATGTGTTGAAAAGCCAGCAAGGGAAAACAAAAGCTTTGCCGATTTTTTTAAACAACTTAGGGAGCACCGCCTTACCATTTTGAAAAACCTGATCACCCGAAATTCGTCTTCTTAGTTTTTTCCAGGCATATGGAGTCACAAACCGAATTAGACATAAATGAGCAAGAAAGGGAAAGTTCTTCTTTTTTTTGAAAAATTTCCCATAAACCAATAATTTCCCACACCCTTTCGCAGTTTTTTTCCAATAAAAGCGTAGAAGCATAGATAGTTCGACATCCAGATTTTTCCCGGATTTAGTTGGACACAACAAGAAAATTGAGAATAATCTTTGGGGAGGGTAGGGGCCCAAGTCGTTTTTTCCCCCAAAAAATTTAAGGAGGGTTCTCTCATAGCCGCCCTCCTTCTCTTTTTCTGAACTGGGAAACTTGGGGCCAAAGGCCAGACCGATATTTCCCCCCCATCCTTTAGAGTTCATCACAAGTAGCACCCACCCAAAATCTTTTACACCCAGACACCCCTTGGCGAACAAACTTTGGATAAATCTTTCTGCTCCCCAAGGAAACCCTGGTTTAGGCTTTTCTCCTCCCAGCACTTTCACTAGGGCACCGCTTTCACTGAATCATACCCCTTTTACTGAATCATCAAGTGTCGATCAAGGTAAGTTTTGGGGCACAACAAGAAAATTGAGAATAATCTTGTGCGAGGGTAGGGACCCAGAATGTCGTTTCTAACCCAAATAAACTTTAAGGAGGCTTCTCATCAGTAGCCGCACCTCCTTACTCGGTTTCTGAACTGGAATTCTATGGGCTTCCAGACGGCCAGACCGAGTTATACCATCCCATCCTTCTAGAGTTCATCACAAGTAGCACCCACCTTGAAGATCTTTGACACCCAGACACACCCCATTGGCGAACAAACTTTGGATATAATCTTACATGCTCCCGAAGGAATCCCCTGGTTTATGGTCTTTCTCATCGTCACCAGCACTTTCACTAGGTCACCAGCCTCTTTCACTGAAGTCATCAGCCCTTTCACTGAAGTCATCAGATGTGACTCTGATCAACGGTATAGTTGGACACAACAAGAAAATGGAAATAATTTGGCGAGGGTAGGGACCCAGAGTCGTTTCTAAAACCCCAAAAACTTTTAAAGGGGGCTTCTCATCATAGCCCCACCCCCTTAATCGGGTTTTTGAACTGGGAAATTCAAGGGTCCAGCGGCCAGACCGAGTTTACCATCCCATCCTTCTAGAGTTCATCACAAAAGCACCCCCTTTAAGATCTTTGGGGCACCCCGACACACCCCCTTGGCGAACAAACTTTGGAAATAATCTTACTGCTCCCCAAGGGAACCCGGGGAAAGGGCTTTCTCAGTCACCCCAAAATTTTACAGGGCACCCGCTCTTTCACTAAGTCACAGCCCTTTCACTGAACTCAATTTGACCTGATCACGGTATAGTTGGGACACAACAAAAATTGGAAAAAACTTTTGCAGGGTGGACCCAGATGTCGTTTCACCCCAAATAAACTTTAAGGGGGCTTCTCATCAGAGCCGCACCCCTTACCGTTTCGAACGGGAAATTCTAGGGCTTCCCGCGGCCCAAACCCAGTATTTCCATCCCATCCTTCTAGAGTTCTCCAATGCACCCCCTTAAGACTTTGACACCCAACACCCCCCATTGGCGAACAAAATTGGATTAATCACAGCTCCCCAAGGAACCCGGTTAGGGGTTTTTTTGCCCACACCCACTAGGTCACCAGCTCTTTCACTGAATCATCACCCTTTCAATGAAGTCTCAGTGTGACTCTGATCAACGATAGTTTGGGCAAACAAAAAAAAAAAATCGTCGAGGGTAGGGGCCCCAACGTTTTTCCCCCCAAAAACCCTTTAAAAGGCCCATCATAGCCGCCCCCTTACCGGTTCCCCAACTAATTTTAAAGGGCTTCCAAAGGGCCCGACCGGGATTACCACCCACCTTTTAGAGTCACACAATAGCCCCCACCTTTTAAAACTTGGACACCCAACACCCCCCCATTCGAACAAACTTTGGAAAAAACTAAAATCCCCAAGGAACCCGGTTATTCTTTTTTCACCACCTTTTACATACCACCCTTACAACTTTCCCCCCACAATCATTTTTACCTGACAAATTTATAGTTTGGGCACAAAAAAAAATTTAAAAAATCTTTTTGCGAGGGGAACCCAATTCGTTTCAACCCCCAAAAAACTTTAAGGGGGCTTCAACATACCGCCCCCTTTCCTTTCTAATGAATTTAAAACTTCCAACGGCCAGACAGTATTACCACCCCTCCTTTTAACAACAATACCCCCCTTAAATCTTTTACACCCCCAAAAACCCCCCATTGGGGGGAACAAACTTAAAACAACCCCAAGAACCCTTTTACTTTTCATCCAAACCCCCACACACCACTCTTTTTATGAAACCCTCCCCCACTGAAAATCAAATTACCGACAACTTATTTTACACAACAAAAAATTTAAAAATCTTTTCTAACCCGATTTGCCAACCCAAAAAAACTTTAAACCTACCCCACCTCCCCTTTTAAATAATTCTAAAATATTATCTCCCAATACACACCAAAAATTTTAATTTCATAACCAATTTTAAAGCTTAAAAAAAAAAATGTTTAAAAATCAAACAAATTTAAACCAACCAAATTAGTAAACCCTTTCAAAATTAAAAATAACAATATAAATTATTTTCTTTTAAATTTTTTCCCCTTTTTCACAAGGAAAAATCTTTTATCAAAAAAACTCAACTTTTAATTTAAAAAAACTACCCAACAAAAAAAATTTTTTAAAAATTCAAAAAAAAACAAAAATCAAAAACCACATCCCCTCACCCCTGCGACCCTTTTTCCCCTCCTAAACAAAAAAAAGGGAAAAAAAAATTTTTTTTCAAAGTAAATCAAAATCGTTATTTTAAACTCTAAATAAAAACATCCCAATTTTTAAAAGCAAAAAAAAAGAAAATTGTTTTCCCCCCCGGTTGTTGGTTCCACAATGCAAAAACTCCCCCCAAAACAACAATTGCCCCGTCATTTTGCTCACTTTTACTTAAACACCCAAAATTTGTAGGGGGCTTCTTCCCTTTTTAAACGTTTCCCTTTTCACATACAATTCTTTTAAAGTTTTTAATTAAAAATAAAATTTAAAAACAAATAATTTAAAAAAAAATTTCAAATTTATTAACAAAAAAAGGGGAGGAGTCCTAAAAAGAAAATAAAATAATAAAATTAAACATTTAAATTAAACCAAATAATAACCCAAATATTTAAAAAAAACCCCCAAACATTCATTATAACAAAAAAATAGAACAATTTTTCCCCCCTTTTTTCAAACAAAAAAAAAAAAAACCCCCCAACACAAACTTTTTCCCCACCCCAAAAAATTTATACCAAAACCCCTTTTTTTTATTTCCTTTCACCCCTCTTTTTAAATTTTCAAAACCCCTTTTCAATCAAAAACTTCATTTTTACAATCAATTTTACCCAAAAATTTTTTTTAATTTTTAAATGAAAATTGAATTTTTTTTTTAAAATTTTTTTTTTCAATTAAAAACCAAAAAAAAAAATTTAAAAAAAAACAAAAAAAATAAAAACCAAAAAAAAAAAAAACAATTTAAAAAAAATTTTTCTCCCCAAAACCCCCCCCACCCCCCAAATTTTATTTTTCACCCTCCTTTACTTCCAACAAATTTCCCAAAAAACCAAAAAAATTTATTGTTTCCTAAACTAAACCCAACAAACCCCCCACTAACTTTTTTTTTCCCCCCATACCCCCTTTTTAATATTTCCCCCTTCCCCCCCAATCCCAAAACGCATCTTCCATTTACAAATAAAATTTTTTAAAAAATTTTTAAACAACAAACAATTAACAAAAATTAAACCAACATAAAATCTAATCTCAAACCAACAAAATTCAAACAAAAATAAAATTCCCTTCCAAAATTCTTACACCCCCATACAAGGGGCCAGCCCACTAATTCCAAAACTCCTTTCTTTAATCCCCCAAAATTTTTAAATTATTAATAAAAACACAAACAAACCTTAAATTTTTATTTAAACAAAATACAAAAACATTAAAACTTTCCAAAAAAACAAAAATTCATAAAAAAAATTTCAAACAAAACTCAAAAATAAAATACAATCCCCAACTTTTTTTACCCCTTAACAAAATTATGTTATTTTTTACACCTACCCAAACCAATTTCCCCTTTAACAACCCTAAATTTAACTTTTTTAACCCCTTTTAACACAAGTAAAATTACCAAACCCCATTAAACCTTCCACCCCTCTCAAAACTACAATTTTAAAACCCCCAAACAATTCACCCCCTTTCAATAAAATTTCCCCATCCCCCACAAACTCAATAAATTTAAAAAAACCCCCCCTTTTAAAAATAACCCCAATTTTTTTTACAAACCCAACCAAAAACTACCAGAAGGAATAAACAATTCACACATCACATTAAGGCCAACTTTCCACTACCTTTTCCCCCCATTAATAAATAAACAATAATATACTTTACCCAATTTTTTTCAAAATTTTCAAACACCCAAACACTAAGGGAAGTGTCCCCCCCAAAACCCCCGGCTTGTTTTTTTAAATCCCAATTAACTAAAATTCAATAGGTAACATAACTTTATTTACACATTTTTGGTAACTAAACTAAAAACAAAAATAGTTCAATCATCACTCTCCCATCTTTTCTTTCCCCCATTCAACAACTTTCAGAAATTGGGCCCCCACCGCTAGGGCCCTTCCAGAAAAGCTTCCCCATTTTCGAGAGTGGAGCAGGAACCCCAAACCCTCCGCTTAACACCCCCAGGTCTTCTGAACCGGGGATTTTTTTTTAGCCCCCATTCCATGGGTTTTACTTTGGGGAATAGGGTTGGAACAATTGAGGCTTTTCACCACCCCCAATCCCAAATAAAAAGGATAAATTGTGTTCATAAAACCTTACAAAAAAAATTTTTTTTGTTTTATTTATTTTCATGGATGGGGAAATTTGGGGGGAAAAGTTTTTAATAAAAGAAAATAAAATGAAAAAAACTGTTTACAATAAAAATAATAAAACAAATATTTAAAAGTTTAGTTTCCCAAAAAGAAAAATAAAAATAAATAAATATTCTTTCAAAAACCTCAATCGTTATGTTCCACTCGTTTCCAGAATTAACATTATGTATAGGGGGTTTGGGGTCCCCAACGCGTTTCGGTTTTTGGGGGAAAGGTGACAAAACTTTTTAGTGTCTGCCCCTCCATCACCTGTGAAGGTAAAAAAAAGGGCCAATTTCTCCTTTTTTACATTCTGCAACAGACGCAGCTTCTGTTTCTCGTTTATCCAAAAACCCCCGTCCATTGCCATCCTCCTCCAGAGTTTTTAACCCCCATAAGAGGTCAGGGTCCAGGTTTGGGGGCATACTAGGAAGTGGCATACTTTTTGGTGGGGGATGGGAAGGCTAAGAATCGTAAAATTTCCCTTTTTTTGGGTTTTATGTAATACAGGGTGTCGAAAGATGATGTCTTTTGTCCCTGCTTGATGGCAAATCTTTATTTACACAAAAAATTTTAGCGAAGTAGGGTTTCCCCGGGAAATAAAATAACTAATAAATGATTTAAAATTTTAAAACATCGGAGACAACTGAGGGGAAAAAAAGCACACCCACGACAAGAATAAACTTTTTATTGATTTTCGTTTTAGGTTTATTTATTTCTCTTAAATTCTTTTCCCTACTTAAGTTTTTTTTTTTAGTTATTTTCCTAGGTCACATTTGGAATAAAATTGTATATAACTTAAGTGACGGACCTATTTTAAACCCCACATAGTAATTCATTATTTGTCCATATTTATATAATTGCCAAACAAAACCCCGCCAGGGGAGTACTTACTTTTGGTACAAAAGGGGGAAATCGTGTAATCCCCCTTGGGTGGTAATTTCCCTTTTGGGGGTCAAAAAAGGGTTCAAACAAAATTTCTTTTTGTTGTGGATTTTCAAGCAGGGTATAGTAAGGGTTTCCTGGTTTGAAGGGGGAAAAGGGTTTTAGGGTTTTTTGGTCCCCCATTTGCACTTTGTTTATTCGATAACCCCCGTACCTTGGCTGTCTTTGCAGGGAAATGAGAAAAGGGTGAGAAAAGGGGGTTGTAGAACATCGGGCATGTGCCAAAGGTTCGTCCACGTAGTTAGGGGTTTTCTGGGCCGTTATAGGGATCAACGGCCGAACACCCCCTGCTGAACTGCTCAAAGGCTTTTTTTGCCAGGAGGCCCCCTGATTCGGTGAGTAGGGGTTTTAAGGGGCCAAATAAAGGTTTTTATGCCTCTTTTGTTTGGGGGTTTTTTAGGTCTCCCTTATGACAGCTGTCGCTTGGGGGGCAAGGTCCTATAAATTTAAGTGCCCTTTTTTCCCGGGGGGGTCATGGTATTTCATTACATTAGGCTCCCCTGTATAAATTAGGGTCGTTTAACGTAATTTTTATAATAGTACAGTCAAAAAATTTAAAATAAAATTTCCCCAATAAATGAAAAAAATTTTTTAACTTTCAGTTACATCGACATCCTCATTTGGATTTATTTTTTCATGGGTTTTTTTTTCCCAGGGCAACATTCCAACGCTGGGCAAAAATGCCAAACATAATAACAAACAAATACATAAATATTCCTTGTAAAAATCATGATCCGTACGCCTCATTGTAAAGCAAAAAAGCTGAACAATTTTTGAACTTTAAATCGAACCCTTTTCCCCCGTTTTTCATCGAAATATCATTTATACCTTCACTCCAGAAAATTATGCCGCTTTGTTCTCGGCCGTAAAGTTTTACCTCCCAAAGGGCGTTATTTGCGGGAGTTTCCCCAAACCCTTGCAGCTTTCGCGCAAGTTGTTTTCACCTCTTTTGCAACGTAACCCTCCCAAAACCCTTTGCACAAAGGCTGTTAACCCCCCTAAGGGGGGAGAAGAGTCCACGAAGGGAATAAGGGCTGGTAAAGAATGTCGTAAAAAACATGTTAAGAAAAAATTTGAATTGCGAAACGGGGATATCGGAAATCTGTTTCATTTTTTTACACAGTCTAAATACGTGCAACATGTGTAAACAAAAAATCCCAAAATTAATCAACAGCGCTTCCAAAACATAAAACGATCGTCGTGAACACAAAAGTTTGTGTCGTTGTGGACTTAAGGCTGTGAAAAAGGGGTTTAAAAAAAAAATCTTTTTTGGTAAAAATTTTACAATATTATTAATTACAATTCCCCACCTGTATCATTACAACTTTATATTATATTGCTTGTTCAAAACAAACAAAATATTTTAAATAATTTTTTAATAAAATTTTTTATAGGGACGCTCCTGATCCCTTTAACATTCCCCAGCTCTTTAATTTTTTTATCATTTAAAAGACTCATTTTGTTTATTTCCATCCCACCGTAAAAATCGCCAATCGCCCAGTCCATTTTGGGGATTCGCCCCCCAGTGATTCGGATGTTTTTTTCAGGGAAAAAATTTTGAACAAACCATTCTTGCAAACTTTTTTCCCCTGGGTCCTGATACGAAGATGGCCCGCTCCACCCGCATCACGCTGTTTAGGGTTTAGGTCGTGGGGGCCCAAACGAGGGCGGGGTTGATCCTTTTCGCCCGTACTAAAACCCTTTTCCCAAATCGGGCCGAATAATTTTCCCAAATCACGCAAATTTTGCAAAAAAGCTAGCTTAAAAATAGTTTATTGTTAAATCAAAATTTTTTTTGGGCACATATAAGACAGCACAAATATGAAATTCTTTGTAATTTTCATCACTAGCCAAAAAAAAAAAATAGTTATTGTTAATTTTCTCACGACTTTGGTATGAAAGTTTCTTTAAGGTAGGTGGGAGTTTTCCTATTTTTTTTACAAGGTTTCCTTCTCCCTGCCGAGACTTTTTCCGAGAAGAGGGGGATAAGTATCAATCTTCGGAGAGGTACCACGTGCGGCGTTTTAGTATCGCGCTTTTTTCTCACACTTTTTTGGACCCTTTCCAGGGAAATTTTTTGAACTTTTGAAAGAAAAAGAGCTGAGATCATCACACTGATCTTCGGGGATGGGAAAAAAAACCAAACTCCCTTAGCAGAAACAATCCAGGGGGCTAAGAACACTTTCTCCTTCTTTTGCCCGGACATTTTGGGAAATTGGTGCCAATACGACAGCTTTAGGTATATTCGCATCAAAATTAAATCTGACAGCACCAAAATCATCTTTATCCTTTTTGCGCAAGGTGGATTTTTGCCTATCCCCGTGCATTGACTTTGTAAGGCACTCGTCTATTTCTCCACCACAGGCTTTTAAAGTGGCTGTGTAGCGAAAGAGGGGGTTTTTTCCTTGGGAAATGAACCACCCTAGTGGGCCCCCGCGTTTGTTATGAACGCTTGTCGGAGGAAAAAACGGGGCTGCAAAGGTGATTGCGCTGGGGACGACAATTTGAACATTAATTGAAATATTGTTTTTTTGGGGGGAAGATTAGTAATTTTATTTCAGAAAGGTGTAGTTTCCACCGTTCTAGGGGGTCTTCTTTCCCGACAGCTTTTCATTTGTCCCTAGAGGCGAGGCAGGAACCGGAAAAGGGGTCCGGGGTTTAGGGGCGTGACCCCGGGGAGGTGGGCTGGGGGGAGGGTCGGGGGAAAGGGGCTTCTTGACCCTTTATAGGGAGGGGGTTAGGCGCCTTCGGCGAGACAGGGCAGGACCCTGCCCTCTGGATAGAGTTTTTGTCAGAATTCGGGTTCAAAAATGGGAGGCATTTTGGTGGGTTGGGGAAAATGGGATTTCGACGGTTTGGGGATTTTTGGGTGAAGTTCCGTTTGGGGGTAGGGAACAAAGGGCCACTTTATAACCCTAGTCGCTCCGGCTTCAAAAACTCCAGTCTTGACTTTTCAATCAGGGGCTCGATGGTGGAGGCGGTTGGGCACCAGACGGTATGACCAAAGGATCCGAAAGTGAGATGAGTTAAACGTTTAAGGTAGAAGATTAAAAAAGGGTGGTAGATAGTAAATCAGGAAAAACCCTTCTTTTTGCCTTTTAAAAATCAGCTAGTTACAGTGATGCAAAATGCCCCTGATCGGTTTGCTTGCTACGAGGGGAAAATTTTTCTTTAGACGGGGTTAAGTTTTTTAGCGGGAAAACAATGTGGTGAGCTTTCAACTCTGACTTTTAAAATCTGCCGCTTTGGAGCCCGGGTTTTTCGGTTTTGGTTCGGTTAATCGAGGGTTTCCCAGTAAAGTGGAGCAATGAAACAGCGTCTATTTTTCATTTTAACGCATGTATTGATGTTTAACGTGGGGATAATTTTTAAAAATTTCAAGTTAATTTTACTTGAGGGCCTAATTGTTTTCTTGAACAAGAGTAAAGACAAACCGAAAATTTTATTATGATCTTGTACTCAAAAAGTGCAAACTAAAAATTTTTTCTGTTGCAAAAAAGCCTTTTTGTTAAAAAGAATTAAGAACCTTTTTTAACTGCTTTTTGGCTTTTTTTGTCAGGAAATGCTGCTCTAAAATTAGACCTTCTTGAGAAGAGTTCCCAAAATCGCTGTTTTTAAAAATTCAAAAAGTCCCCCACGACAGTTTTGAAATTTTCCTTGAAATTTACTACTTTCACAAACCAAAAAAAATGTCAGTCAATTTTGCTTTTCGTTTGACGATAGTTGATATCTTTGAAGAATAAGCTGGGGACTTTAAGGGCAGTAGGGGGACCCCTGTACCCCCAAGGGGCAACTTCTACTTTTAGAAAAAACAAAATTTTAAAACGAGTTTTTTGCTTCAGGCGTTTCCTTTAGTAGAGGGTGTTAGGCTCTTTTTTTTATTTTTTCAATATCTTTGCCCCTGGTATACGGTTTTGGAGCGTACTTTAGTACCCAGCGGCGGTAATCGCACTATATAGTGACAACACTATATAGTGACAAGCACTTATAATGACAGCTGATCTTAGTCATTATATAGTGTGCAAACAGCACCATATAATGACAACTACTATTATTGACAAGTTTATCTTATATCGACCTTTTCCCTTACTTTTTCTTTAAGTCTACTTTTAGAATAACTACTAAAGCAAATAATTTTATTTTAAGTAAAATGTTCTTAGAGCGATGGACAGGAATCTCTGCCTCTTTGTGGGTTCGGAGAGTTCATTACTGTCTGTTCATGAAGCCACCAGTGAGCCAGAAGCCAGGAACAACACAGGTCCAGTAGGTGACCATCAGTTCCGTTCCTCTTTCTGTTTAAGGGTGTACCGTTGACCATCCACGAGAGAGATTCCGTTGATGGTCAAGTTGAGTACTGTCTGTATTCACTAAAAACTCCGTCAATGGTAATGTCCTCACTCGTGTCCCCCCCCCCCCCCCCGACGAGCTGCTGGAGGAGGGGTTGCTGGAGCTGCGGGAGGATAGGGTTGCTGGAGCTGCGGGAGGAAGGGTTGCTGGAGCTGCTGGAGGAGGGGTTGCTGGAGCTGCTGGAGGAGGGGTTGCTAGCGCTGCGGGAGGAGGGGGTGCTGGAGCTGCGGAGGAAGGTCGCTGGACGCTGCGGGAGGAAGGGTTGCTGGAGCTGCGGGAGGAAGGGTTGCTGGAGCTGCGGGAGGAAGGGTTGCTGGAGCTGCGGGAGGAGGGGTCGCTGGAGCTGCGGGAGGAGGGGTTGCTGGAGCTGCTGGAGAGGGGTCGCTGGAGCTGCGGGATTATTTTATTATTTAAATAAGATTGAAGACCCAGTCTACGTCTTTCACAATGACTAAAATTCTCGAAAGAAAATTTGTTTTTTTTACTTGGTAGTTGGTGGTGAACGAATAGTTCCTCGTGATCAGTAGCCTCTTCTACGATTTTTGGTACAAAATGTTCCTTTAACAGTGACAGGACTTAAGGTATTGGGAAAATCAAACTCTCGTCCTTAACGGCTTTTATATTAACATCTTATAAATGAACATCTAATCTTCAGCTTAAAGACAAAAAGAAAGTAAGATTTAAGAAATTAAATATTGCTCACCTTCCTCGCTCCGGGGCATGAGAGGTGTGCTAGATGAGCACGGTAAGTCTTCCTCCTCTAAGATAAGAGTAAAAGGTCTTTCAGTGTTACATTAACATCTCTCTTCCGTTTCATAATAACATTTACTACGCAATACATAATTTTTGAATATTATCTCGCATATTATCATTTTTAGTTCAAATTTCCGTACAAACATTTTAGTCGTAGAAAGTGCGAAATTAGAAATTCGGGCCAGAAATTTGGGGCCAGTGGCAGCAGTATCTGCCAATTCTAAATCGTATTTTTGTAACAAACCGAATTATACCTTGATACTTTAATCCTATTTCAAATCCGAACCACCTCTCCAACACCCCAGATTCCCAGAAGTGAAGTGGGACCCCCTTTCTCCTCCTACTTTAAATGATAAAATTTAACATGCAATATAATAATAAATAACACATGCAATATACATACTAATTTACAACAATATAAATATCTTAAAAAGCCCACCCGCCGTTAAAAGCCATCCATTGCAAAGATGTCCCACACCCCTGCAGAACTTTCCGAATGGTCGTTCTCTTTATCCCCGCACAATCCGTCAGCTGTATGGACGTCAGGGGAGCCCCTATCAGGAACTCTCCTGTTATCGTGTGGTTGTCAATGATCTCCACAGCTGTCAGATTAGGAAGACGTTTGGTTACGGACGCTAACCACCATTCAGGTATAGCTCCTCTGCAACGCAGTTCTGTTAGGTTTGAGGGTAGGCTAACAAAAAACTGTTTAGTGTCTGCTCCCTCCCATCACCTGTGAAGGTGACGTCCAATTTCTCCAGTTTTGGACATTCTGCTATCAGTAGCAGCACTGCATGAAGGTTACTCGACGTTATCTTCAGATCCTCTATGCGATCCAATGCCATCCTCCTCCAGAGATTGCTAACCCCCACAAGCTATTTTTTATAAACCTTGTAAACCTTATATGGATAATTATTAAATTCTCTCATTATTTTATTTAAATTTATAAAGTTATTTTTCCGAAACTCTTAGTTTTTCTCTTCTAATTAAAATTATTAATTCGACAAATCGTATGCATTGAACAATTATTATCTTGGTGTCCTTAATCGTGTGTAATGTACTATTTAGGATCGTTCTTGTTATCTTTACTACTGTATTCAGCAACTGCAAGGATACTCTAGCTGTTTGCGACACTGCTTCAATCTACGGAGCCTTATTCGTCGGAGCCTCTTCTTCCATAGATAATTGATGTGGTCGAGGGCGTAGGCTCCCTTCGGAGCGTCGGTGGGGTTTATCTTTACTTTAGGTATCAGCTTCTTTTTACCTATACAGGGAAAAAAATGTATGTAAGTTAAAGATATTTTTGTTGATATCAGAGTTCCAAACATGTTGAGAAATTTCCTTTGTTGCTTGTGATGTATCCTAAATATTCATGAAAAGAAAAATATGCATATGTTAAAACAATAAAAAAGAAAAAAATGATTAAAAATATAAAATAAAATAAAAGAGAAGATAAGAATAAAATAAATTCTAGAAGAAAAAGAAAGAACTAGATAAGAACTTAATTGAAATTATTGAACATTCATTCAAACAAATTATTTTCATCGTGATTTCACTAGTTTCAATCACTTTCTTACCGTTAAAATTATAATGCTATATAGTTAGTTTTCATTTCATAAAGTTTAAGGTCGTTGTTTTTAACCCATATTTGTACAGCATTATAACACATTTATATTTGCACCCATGTTCAGTTTAATGTAAATGTGCGCCAAAACGATGATGTTTATATATCACCACCTGGGGCACACCTCCGGCACACCTCCGGCACACCTCCGGCACATCTCGGGCAAAACCGTACCTGGGGCACTAGATAGATATCATTTATTATTATGATATTATTTATTACTATATGATGATAGATATAATTATTTATATTACTTATATTGGTGACAGTATTAAACTTAAAACTATATGTATGAGCAATATAATTTTCAGAGACACAATTTTAACTTTGTTTATATTATTTATTTATTAACGAGCAATTGAAAAATACGATTGATCTGTTCATAATGTATCTAATAAATTCAATAGGTAAGCAATATTATATTATCAAAGTATCAATCGGAACATCTCATAACCATTAAAAACTATAAGTATTACTGTAACTACAAAATAAATCAGTATATCTTCTTGGGAGGGAGTGCTTCTCCTGAAGCGTGGAGTGTGCGAAGCACAGAAAGGTTCCGGTTACAGATGTCCCTGGCCACTGGTAGAAGGTTTTTCCGTGTGGGATTAATCAGCTGGAGGAGTCCATGTCGGAGAGAAGGTAGGTCAATCCTCGCTGCCTCTGCTATGCAGCGCTTCCTGCCGAAAAAGGACTCAGATATCCCCTCTGCTGCGAGTGCCTCCTTCTTCGTAGCACCATTCCGGACACGTGCCAGGATCCTGTCGTACTTTGAAACTTCTCCGTCGATGATGAAGGTGCGGCTCGAACCAGGATAAGGGGCCGAAACAGGACCGGTGGGACCTTTCTTGAGAAGAGTTCTAAGATCGCTGTTTTCAATAATGTTCAAATTTCCAGTCATGTACAAAATGTTCCTCTAACAGTGACAGGACTTAAGGTATTGGGAAAATCAAACTCTCGTCCTTAACGGCTTTTATATTAACATCTTATAATAAAAATCTAAGCTTCAGTTTAAAGAAAAAATGAAAGTAAGATTTAAGAAATTAAATATTGCTCACCTTCCTCGCTCCGGGGCATGAGAGGTGCTAGATGAGCACTGTATGTCTTCCTCCACTAAAATAAGAGTAGTAGGTCTTTCAGTGTTACATTAACATCTCTTTTCCGTTTAATAATAACATTTACTACGAAACATATAATTTTTGAATATTATCTCGCATATTATTATTTTTAGTTCAAATTTCCGTACAAACATTTTAGTCGTAGAAAGTGCCAAATTAGAAATTTGGGCCAGTAGCAGCAGCATCTGCCAATTCTAAATCGTATTTTTGTTTCAATTGCCCCCCATGTGCAAAAAACAGCACTCTATTATTTTGGAACACGATTCGCAGATTGCTGCTGACCACACGTGCTACAGTCAACCTCTCGAAAACCATTCTTCTCCACACTTTACTAACACCGATCAGCGGCATCAGTTCTACATCGGTCTTGTGAGGTGATGAGGTTTTGTTGGGGGCTCGGCCGCTGTTCACTATTTCCTAGTTCAGGGTGGCGGCTTTCCCGTTCAGCTTTATCTGCTTCCCTCCTTTGGTTCCTGCGACCCTTTGATTTCTGGTTACGGCGGGCCGTGGCCTCTGCCGATCTTTTTGTCCGGGGAAGTTTCTGTGTCACAGCAGTCTCCTGGGGCTCCTCTATTTCCATATCCTCCACCCTCACTTCGTCCACTGGAGTCAGTCCTTTATCGTCAATTCTATCTTCAGTTTCACGGTCACCTTCGGTTTCTGTTTTCCTCCTCTTTCTTTTTATCATTTCACCCTCTTCCTCCTTCTCCTCGCTATCCTCCTCCTCGTCGAGGAGTAGAGTCTCTTCTTCGGGAGTGACTTCCGGTTCTTTTTCTTCCGCTTGGGAGGTTTCCGAACTTCTCCGCGGCCGTTTGTTGTTTCCAGACATAACGCTCAAATATATGAAATCAGTCCCCATTAGTACATTAGGCCTTATTTTAACTGTACGTGTTGAAAGAGAAAATTGGAATGGGGAATTTCGATTTTCGAAAGGACAGAACTCATGGCGAAGGGGTTCTTAGGAGTAGACGCTATAAAGAGGTTGTTGAATGGGTCAGAGTTGCCGAACAAAGGATCTTCGTTGGAGATCCTAGAGCTGGCGAAGGAGTTCTTAGTGATAACACGTGACAGCAGCTCCTAAGGACAGGTCATTGTTCCTATAAGTGAAGGCAATGGTTAGTAAACTTAGGGATGTAATATAATATAATATATCATCTTAGGACTTTAGGAGTAGAATAACCTAAGAATGGGTTGTTGAAGGGTCAGAATTCAGATTTACGATTTTTTTAGCCCGCGGTGGAGTCTGATCATGTACCGAAATAAATAATCATAATTATATAGGATAAATATAATAATAATAATTTATATGAGGAGTCGAGGAGACCCATTAGAGCTCGCAATTGGCGACGAGGTAACGTTAATGGTACCTCCAAATGTCAAGTGAACTCTCAAGCTCCAACCTTCCTGAACTCCCACTCCTTCTCCCTAGTTGATAACAAGTAGATCAATTTAGGACTTTCGACTTTAGGACTTTCGACTTTAGGACTTTCCCACTATCCCGTACTAGCTTCTAGTCAGCTCACTTCTTTAAAAAAACAATTCTCGTCGCAGCTTCAACCGCAGCATTATAACATTTGCTTGAATCTCAGTCAGTTCATACGACGACAAACTTTATAGCAAATAACGTCCAATCTTAAAACTACTACAAGACTAAATATATTTAGACACATGATTACATAAGCATGGAATGCTACAACGGTGAGCAGGTATATGTATCTAGTGGGGAGCAAAATGGCGGGAATGGCATTGACCAATGAGAAGTGCGAAACGTTGGAGCTAAATATGGTTTGATTGAGGTTTAGGGTTAGTGTACCTAATATTTATTAATTTTCTAGCTGGGGTAAATATTACTTTAATAAGTAAATTGTTCTGTTTAATATGATTCCTAATTATGTTACCGATACTGTCTGAGATAAAATCTAACTTCAGCACTGTTATGTTATTATCCCTGTTCCGATTACTTATACTGCTACGACGTCGGTTAGAATAATTTTTGGGTGTCTGGTACCCGTTTCTAGTCATGAGACGGTCTAAATTGCTGAATGAATGTTCTCTCTCCTAAGGTCCTGAGTCCTGACGAGATCTTGTCCGCTTCTTTGTAAAGGTTTATCACGGTGTTAGTCTTCACAGATTCCTGGTGACAGTAGTTCTTGTGAAGTGTGATGTCCTTCTGCTGTGGCTTACGGTACAAGCGGCTCGTAACAATTCCTCTTTGAATAATAAAATTTAACATGCAATATAATAATAAAATGACACATGCAATATAATAATAAAATGACACATGCAATATAATGATAAAATGTTGCATGCGATATAATAATTTTACAACAATATAAATATTCTAAAAAATGCACCCGCCGTTGAACGTCATCCATTCTAAAGAGGTGCTGCACCCCTGTGCCTCAAGTGTGTTTAGTTTACTTCAAGTCATTTTTTGCCCCAGGTGTGCCCCCACTGCATTTGCCCCAAGTGTGCCCCAAGTGTTGGGGCACACTTGGGGCAGATGCAGTTGGGGCACACCTGGGGCACACCTGGGGAACACTTGGGCCACACTTAGGCCACACTTGGGGCACAGTTGAGGCAAAAAATGACCTGAAGCACAGTTTTAGTAAACTAAACACACTTGGGGCACACTTGGGGCACAAAGTTACTTGGCGCACACTTGGGGCACACTTGGGGCAGATAAAGTTGGGGACCAATCGGGACACACTTGGGGCATGCAAATGACTAAGGTAAACAATCTTCTGGTGTAATAATAAGTAACAACGTATACGTAATTTTTAACTAAATTAAAAATTACCTAATTCCTGAATACAAATTAAATACATTAAACAACTAATACATTAATAAAATTATACAATCTATCTAATACTGTCTTTTCGGTTTGAGAACCGTTCCTGCAGCATGCAGAGATCTCAGCTCAGCTTATTTTCTGTTACAAATTGAAGATGCGATAGGGAGGCATTCTTCAGTGTCACGTTTCGTAGTTGTAGTATTCCGTGCTGCAGTGCCACCATATCCACCACATTAACAACTCCATCTGAATACATCTTTAAAACGAAACGTACTTTCTCTTAAAGCTATCCGCCAAAGGACTAGCTTATAGACTCCGGGACTGCATTCGTTGTCATGTCTTAAAGTCGCCGCGAGTATAACTCTTGCTTATAGTGAGCAACCCGCGTTGTAGCTGGTATTGCACCCACTCGAAGTGGGGGCGCTTCTTCTTGATGATGGCTGTGTATCGCCATCCACGGACATCAAACTCGAGCTCGTTATAGCTCATGTCCCCGGTTATTACGTTGACAACGTCCGTATTATATCATTGCTAGATTATATTCTACAATTATTCTTTATATAGCATGATTTTCGTTGTCGTAATTTATTTATTAAATGTGAGAAATTCATTAATTTTATTCAAATCAAACTAAATATATATCTAACAGTAACATATCACATATCTTGATTTAAATATTAACAAGTCCATCTGAAAATATTATTTGTAAAACGAAATGTTGTGTCTCTGCGCAAGGCTATCCGCCAAACAACTATCTTAAAAACTCCAGGACTGTATTCTAGGTCATGCCGCAGAGTTGCTGCGAGCATAACTTTTGCTTGCAGTGAGCAAATCGCGTTGTAGGGCGTATTTCACCCACTCGAAGTGTGGGCGCTTCTTTTTGATGCTGGCTCTATACCGCCATCCGTGAACATCGAACTCGAGTTCGTAGCACATGTCCCCGCTTACTACGCTGACAACTCTTGCCCAGCCCTCGAAGATGTGTGGTGTCAGCATCAACCTTACCGCATTCGGGTTCTGCATCTAACACTCGTTCACCTGTCCTCGCATTAATGCAAACGGGTTTGGGCAGGAACTGTGATAATAAATGTTTAATCAAAACGGAAAATCTTTTAATTGTAATCGTAAATAAAAGGGAAAATACCAAACCATGACGTTTAATTTCTTCCAATTGCAAATTGAAAGGGTAAATGACGGCCATCATTGGCAGAATCATTGATCTAATAACAGAAAGTGGCTGAACAAGTTGTAATCTCTCACCATCTTTTCCAGGGGAACATCCTTTTGTCCTCACAGTTCCCATGATGAGCTGTCATAAAGTCTTCGAGGTCTTCAATATATTCATCTATTGACATTGTGGATGTAGCTGGTTCAAACTGCGGCATTTCTGACACCATGTTAAATTCGATGTTGTGAGTCTCAAGATAACAAGTGAAGACAAGTTTTGGTCATCAAAACAAACCTATAAAAAGATATAATAGTTACAAATATAATCGTATAATAAATCTCATCAGTCAAATATATAAATATAATCAATAATAAATATAATCAATGAATATACCAGTTTGGCAGCTTGCTGGATAGGTTTCGCCTGTTTCCCAAGTATCCAGATGTTGCAGCGTGCATACGGGGTTCCACCTTCCTCCGAGTAATATGACCAGACCGATGATGTTTTCTGTTTTGAGTTTTATTCAATGGTTTTTATGTTCAATGATCTTAGATTTGTTCTACCTCTAACTTTATTTGAATGAAAGATACCAAATTTTTGAATAAGAATCAAAATTATAATATCAAACGACATAAAAACACGTTAATACATTAAAAGAGCTTCTTCAGATCCTCCTTGGTCTTTAAAGAGAACTTCCTGCAGTGGGATTCTACAACGAGCATCAGCTCTTGATACGACGCTTCAGTCCTTGTGATTCGAGTGTTGAAGCGGGTAGCCAGAGCTAATGCTTGCTCAGATGAGTCATTGAGTGGCGTCAGATTCTTCAGAACTGATTGTATCACGGAGAATTCAGGCGCGTTCTTGTTTGTAACAATTTTTGCTTTATATTACGCTATATCTTTTTTGCTAGTTATGGCGCTATTCTCAGTTGTCCAACATTTGCGTAGACATGTTTATCTTAATCTTCTACATAATAACTAACAAATTCATCCTCCATCCTTCCTGTTTTTCTTATGTAATTATTATTTCTTACGTAATTATTATTTCTGAAGCTTTGGCTGTTTCTATGATAGTTATGATGTTGGTATGCCTAATTTGTAAAGTTTGTTGTCTTACCTCTGAATATGCCGGGCACCTCGCCAAATAATGTTCCGTTGTTTCCAGTTCTGTGGGACAGTGTCTGCAGAATGGTACTACTGTTCTATCTAACTTGTGTAGATTTGCAGTTAACTTGTTTTGTCCTGAAATTATTTGTGTCAGGTATCTAATTTGGTCTCTGCTTTTTGTTGGAAGATGGAGTCCTTGTTTCTCGAAATATTTTCTGATAATTTCCTTATTTTCAACTTTTATTTTAGATGTTTTGATTTTACTCGTGGTGATGTTCCTTGCTTTTTCCATTATTTTATTTATTATATGTTTTTCTGGAAAATATGTGAATGGTTCAGGCCCATATTTAATGGACATTGCCCCTCTTTTTGCTAGTTTATCAGCTGCTTCATTACCTTCAATGCCGATATGTGCTTTTACCTTATATATTGATATTGACAGCAGCGGAGGCACTCATAACTGCAGTACACAAATCCAACAAAACATGGAGGGCGTTCAGCCCATCGGCATCACTAGTGAAAGAGCGTGTGAGATGTATCCTATCACTTCAACGAAATACGCCCAAAAGGTAAGTTTGCTTACCTTTTGTCTACCTTACTCTAGTAGCAGAGAGGAGTTGAGTGTGCACTTCGATGTACACAATTTCTGACCACACAGGGTCCTTCATTAGGTCATTCTAAACCAAAATCATCTAGGTACCTAATTTGTGTCGGTAGTCCTAGTGCTACAGGGCATATTTTCTAAATTGCCCTCAGTCGCGAATGGGGATTTTTGTATTTTGGCCCCTGAAGGTCGTAGAGGCTTCATTTTTAGCTTAAAATGACCGCAATGGGCATGTTTATATACAACTTATGAATCAATATGTGGTCTAAAGGTCGTATTTTTGGAGATAATCTCAAAAAATTGATATTTTAAAATTAACACAGAAAAAAATTTTTGTAACTAAAAATCAACGTTTTCGTAGTTCCAAAACTTCTACCTCGTGTTATTTTGAACAATAGCCATCAAAATAAAGAACAAAATGAAGTCCTAATGTGGAAATATCACCCCTGGAACAAATAAAAAGCCTAAAATTTGCACTTGAATTATCTAAGAAAATGTGATAAATTATGGATCATGGAACTAATATATCTTTGATCTCGTATTGCAGATGTAATTATACTTCTCTCGAATACAACAACAGGAGATCGAAAGCCTATTTGATTAAGTTATTTGGAGAGGAGCTATCCTTTTCTTATTCTAGAGATAGGGCACATCCTCAAGTGGTCTTTAAAAGGTCTTTTGAAGTTTCAGATATCATAGAGGGTAAGTTGAGAAACTATGATCCGATCAAAGAATGTGCTAAAACATTGGCTACCGAAATCAAATCGCATAGTTTTAACTTAGATGAAAGCCTCTGTCTTCCTGCTGATTTGACAATCGCAATGGGACGTTACACCGAATGCAGACCAAACCATTGGCTTAGGTTTGTCACCGCACTTTTTAAAGATACAAAACACAAGATTGAAGAAGAATGGCTCATGAAGTTTGACTCAGTTTTCCAATTTTTCTATTATTGGATGTCAGGAAATATGACTCCAATGCACTGTGGTATAACTGAATCGATTCACTGTATCTCAAAGTCCAGGGAAATTATCGATATGGTTAGTCGATTCGGCTTTGGAATAAGCTATGACTCAATGAAAAGAATAGATGTTGGTATAGTGGAAGATGTCAAAGACAAGACTGGTGACAACAGAGGACCGGTAAATGATAGTATCAAGCCGGGTACGCCCATCCATGACAATTTCAACCATAAAGAAAGAACTCCAACTGGAGGTGATGTTAGCAATGACACAGTTTTGGTAATTTGGCAAAATAGTCTGGGCAATGAAGAGTCCCTATCTGATATAAATGAGATTAGTAAAGGGCAAAGTTGAAGTCGGAGGAAAGAAAACGAAACTTAGATTGTCGATTACCCTGCCAAAATTTGATTGAATCTAAATTGATGAAGAACACCGGGGAGATCGGCGAAGGGTTCACCCCAGACATGAACTACAAAAATAATAGTTCATTGCTAGAAAAGGCTGAAGAAGACCATACTACTTGGTTCTTTGCAAGGAATTTGCAACATGTCAGTGATGAAACATTTACTTCCCATGTGCCCAGTCAGACTGCAGTGAACAGTAATAGGAACCGACCGGAAATCCGGCTGAATCCGGTTCCGGCCGGATATCCGGCTTCAAAATCCGGTTCCGGTTCCGGCTCCGGCTGGAAAAAAATTTGCCGGATTTTTGCCGGATTTCAGTTTTTTTTACCGAAAAAAAATCAAAAAAATATTTTCGGCTAATATATAATATTCCCGAGTAAGGTAGTCAATTTTTCGTTTCAAGAATACTTAAATCACCAATATTTGTAGTTGGAGTTTAGTAAATCTCGGCAGATTTTAGTAATAATCAGGAATTACTAACTCTAAGTGGAAAGGTCTGAAACTGAAAAACGTTAAGTTTAACCATACGATCGCGATATAAGAGTTTCATAACTAATTACAATACAGCCTTATCGATTTTCACAGAAACTGCACCAATGGCACAGTCAAGATCGAAACGATAGCCTGCTGTACTGTCATTTTATTGATTTCAATGATGAATCAGTGGGGTTAAGATTTGTAATAAATAAAACCTCTCTGTACCGTCAATTGTGCTAATCTAAACCGGCCTACCTGTATTACCAGACCTCTTCTTTTCCTCAACAATCAAACCGAGTTGTTCATATCGCATTTGGTGGGTGATGTAAACTAAGTAGTAATACATATCGAGCTATATTCAATCACAATACGACACAGTACGTGTATATTATATGGCTCTTAATGAGGTTTATGAAACGCTTTATACCGTGAGAAACCCGGTATAGAGAGGTTTTGCAGTTTATCACGAAAACGTCTACTTGTATTGGTCTCATGGCCCATTTACAGTTCGAAGAAGGGCAAGAACAGATCAGGGAAACTGAGGAACAGCCAGGTCCAGGAAGCAAGTGTAAATACACCTTCCAACATCTACTGTAACTGTTTTGTATTGTACTGCATACCGCTTCATTTGCGGGATACCTCAAATCACCCCCATATGTCAGGGTCGGCTAAAAGTAAAATCAACAAGGGTAACATACGGGAAAGGGTAAGATTTAGATACGAGTACAGTGTCGGGCAAGGGGTAGTAAAGAACCGGTAATAATTAATTCAGTGAAATGTTCCACGAGAGTCAGGATATTTTGGAAATTGCTAATAGAGACAGATCCTGATCAGGAAGGATTGTTAATGTTATTGAGGATGTTGATTTGAAATCCGGACGTCGTGAAGTAAAAATACAGGTTCTTCCCGCAGGATATTCGGGGCCCATGATGATCAGCTCGGGATTAATGTGGGACAGATCGAAGACTGACAACTGAACCCAATTGAACCTATTTCCCACTAACCAATCAGCTTAATTGGTTAGGGTTAGGGTTAGGGTTAGGGTTAGGGTTAGGGTTAGGGTTAGGGTTAGGGTTAGAGTTAGGGTTAATCTAAATGTCTAAATTGGGTTCAGTTGTCCGGTAGCCCGCTCTTGCGAGTTGACATTCTAAGCTTTTTGGTCTTTTCTTGCCTTCTTTGAGCTGTCAAAGAGCCATGAGACCAAGTAGACATTTTCGTGATAAACTGTAAAACCTCTCCATATCGGGCCTCTCACGGGAGAAACGAGAAGTGTACGGTATAGAACATTTCATATACCTCATTAAGGGCCATAATATAATATACACGTGTTGCATTGTGTCGTATTGTGATTGAATATAGCTCGATATGTATTACTAAGTTACTACTTAGTTTACATCACCCACCAAATGCGATATGAACAACTCGGTTTGATTGTTGAGGAAAAGAAGAGGTCTGGTAATACAGGTAGGCCGGTTTAGATTATATAATAATGAACAGGGTAGCCTGAATCGTGAAAAAAAAAGTGGTTTTCAGAAAAACTTTGAAAAATTTTGACTTAGAAGTTTTTCGGTCCGAGTCGTTCTCGAGACGTACCTCCTGTATCGAGAGCTCCCGCTTCCGAGCTCGTGTTGCAAAGGGGAGGCCTGCCTTTCGAGATCACATTACCAGGGGAAACCTCGAGTCCAGAATTGTGTATCGATGGGTAGGTGCGGACTTCGAAAAACCGAAAAAATATTTTCGGCTAATAATGAACAGGGTAGCCTGAATCGTGGAAAAAAGTGGTTTTCAGAAAAACTTTGAAAAATTTTGACTTAGAAGTTTTTCGGTCCGAGTCGTTCTCGAGACGTACCTCCTGTATCGAGAGCTCCCGCTTCCGAGCTCGTATTGCAAAGGGGAGGCCTGCCTTTCGAGATCACATTACCAGGGGAAACCTCGAGTCCAGAATTGTGTATCGAGGGGTAGGTGGGGACTTCGAAAAACCGAAAAAATATTTTCGGCTAATAATGAACAGGGTAGCCTGAATCGTGGAAAAAAGTGGTTTTCAGAAAAACTTTGAAAAATTTTGACTTAGAAGTTTTTCGGTCCGAGTCGTTCTCGAGACGTACCTCCTGTATCGAGAGCTCCCGCTTCCGAGCTCGTATTGCAAAGGGGAGGCCTGCCTTTCGAGATCACATTACCAGGGGAAACCTCGAGTCCAGAATTGTGTATCGAGGGGTAGGTGGGGACTTCGAAAAACCGAAAAAATATTTTCGGCTAATAATGAACAGGGTAGCCTGAATCGTGGAAAAAAGTGGTTTTCAGAAAAACTTCGAAAAATTTTAACTTAAAAGTTTTCGTTCTCGAGACGTACCTCCTGTATCGAGAGCTCCCGCTTCCGAGCTCGTGTTGCAAAGGGGAGGCCTGCCTTCCGAGATCGCATTACCGGGGGAAACCTAGAGTCCAGAATACAGAATAGTGTATCGAGGGGTAGGTGCGGACTTAGAAAAAACCGGAAAATATTTTGGGCCACCTCCCTGGGCTAGCCCCCGGCTATAATCGCAAAATTGGCAGTATTTAATCTTCTGATTATGAAATACGAAATATGAAGGTCACGTGTTCAGGGTCTGGGTAGCTACTTAATTAGCTCATTGCTGCAATCATGTGACTCAGCTCTAGACGCCAGACGGTGATTAGTACTGTACTAGACAGTGCCTGCTTACGAACAACCTTATTAAGCACCTCTGGTTGTAAGTCACGAGACCCAATGATACTCAGACTTGCATGAAAAAAAGGGAATTCGCACAAACGCGCTCAATCAGGGGTCTGGCAGCATATGCCAATTAGATATCATTTCTGATTATTACTCGTCTAGTGTCGTGACTCGTGTCTACTCGTGTTACATTGTGTCTGCTACGTACTGCTTGTTTAAGCAATGTCTAGTAGTAGATAGGAAGATTTGTAAAAAAACTATATCTGTTCGGACGTTGAAGCCGCCCTAAGTCGAGTCGAGTAGTAGTAAATCTAAAACATCGTCCGTATGGTTGTTCTACTCAGAAGAAAATGGGATCCCTTATGCAAGCTGCAAGAAGTGCTCGATGAAGATTAGGCGTGGAAAGGAAGGAAATTTTCCGGCAACATCCGACAAAAACCGGCAAAATCCGGCTGCCTTTTATTTCACTCTGAAACCACCGGTTCCGGTCCGGCAAAATCCGGCTGAATCCGGTCCGGCAGCCAAAACCCCAATCCGGTCGGTTCCTAATTACAGTAAACTACTATCTGCTGTACGACGCTCTCCAAAAAAAACATCTATCTCATTTTTCCCAATTTTGCCATACCCTGCAACAGAGATGGACAGTATTTACACTTCTATGGTTAACTTTAAGGATGTCCTAAACCAAAGAGGTGAAACCTGTGGCGCCCTTTGGTGTGACGAAGGTGTGTATTGTCTGGCAAAGGAAATACAGATGCTTAAACCAGAACAATTTGGTATGCTGTTTATTGGTCTTGGGCCCTTCCATTGGTCTAAGATTGTCATGGGGGCCATTGGAAAGTGGCTAAACGCCTCAGGGATCGGAGAGGCACTTACTAAATCTGGTGTGTTTACCTTAGGAGCAGCCAAGTCAAGTGTTCTACAAGGAGGAGATTATGTTAAAGCCAAGGACGGAATGAACATCATTGCAGAAGCGATCACTCTACTACAATTCAAAGCTTTCTTAAAGAGCGAGGACTACGAACTAAAGAAGCATCTTCTTGGCCTTGAAGACATCAAGTATGACATGAACGAAGTTTTCGAGAACTTGTATGAGTCGTCTAATGTAGATGCTTTCCAAGGTGCATGGGAGCTGGCTAAGTTGACTCTCGAGAAGCTGAAATCTGCTTTTAATGAGTTTCGAAAGTCCCACAATGCAGATCAAAACTACGAGTACTGGAACCTGTTCCTGGATCATATATACCCATGTATCCGGGACTTTGAGGCATCGGTTCGAACTGGAAAATGGGATTTATTTGTATCCGCTGTTGAAAGAAGCCTTGTGATATTTTTTGCGACTGGAAGACCAAATTATAGTAGATACGGACCCTTATTCCATCAAGATTGTCTTGATCTACAAAGAAAGTCTCCTGCAATGTACAAACATTTCAAGAAAGGAATGTTTGTTTGTTACATGTCCGAGCGATATGGCAGTGGTATAGGCTTTGATCAAGGACTCGAAAAAGCGTACAATCACACTGCGAAAGCTACTGGTGGAATTATTGGAATGACCCGCCAAAAAAAAGCCGTGGCCATGTGGGATATCATCAAACACGAAAAGGATTTGTATGTTTCTTTTGTTAGGGAGACGATTAAAATTAAGGAGACTATGGGTGAACTAGACAGCCTGCACCATGAATTTGATCTGAATCAAGCTCAGGCAACCCACAGACGTATGAAACAACTGGTTGAGTACATCGAGTCGGTAGGCAATCCTTTCCTATCAGAAGCAACAAACAGGCTGACCAACTTGACGTCAAAGGAAGCTGTTGAGAATGTCGATTATCTCTTGAACTGCCTCGACCATGGACGAAGAAACTACGAAATCTTTTTACAAGAAAGATTCGTCCACAAGGTGAAAGGTTTGCATGCGAAGATCTCGAGCAAATACGAACCAAAATTTTCAGATTATAACATGGTCGAAAAACAGAAGGTCAAGCTAACATCAGACGACCAAGAAAACAGCTCTGCAGTCAGTTTCATACAATATGCCACTGCAAGGGGAAGAAAAGTGGAAGAGGTACTATCATACCCAATTACATCTCGCCCTATATATTTGCTAGAGCCCGAGACAACCAATCAAAAGAAAGCTGTCAAAGGCACCTTAACAAGCTCTTTACTGAACTCACTAAACAAGGAGTTTGTAATCGTCGGGCAGGATGAGCAGCGTGTTCCACGCGTGAAAACTACTGCTGTTGTTATTGACTTCATGTCAGTTATAAGACGATTCTCCTCAGTGAAGATGACCAATGTTAAGAGTTTCGGATCGTTCACTGCAATGATTCTAAGTGCCATTATCAGTTATGGTAGTGCTAGTGATGCAATACACGTTATACTGGAGAATTATAGCGAAATGTCTGTTAAATCAGCTGAGAGGGCAACAAAAGACGGTAAGAAGACCGCTCCAATATATTGTGACGTTGTTTCAGAGGAACAGACACTCCCTGTGTCATTCGACGATTTTTTCGGAAGGACCAGCAACAAAGTCAGCCTCCAGAATTTCTTCGTAGACTATTGTCTGAAACATTACTCCTCAGACAGGTCACTTTATATAGCTGGTGGTAGCAGGTCGGATCCCGACAAATGTATTAAGATTGCTGGTGGTGCTTGGGAAGAAGCTAATGTCTACCGAGCTTCTCATGAAGAAGCTGATGATAGGATAATGTATTCTATCAACAAGTTATACGAGAGCACACCCAATAATTGCTCAATATCAGTTATATCACCAGATGCTGATATTTTTGTGACCCTGCTGTACCATTTAAGAAACAGGTGGCATGGTATGGAACTTTATCTGTTAAAGAAAGGCAGGGTTAAAGAAGACAAGATACTTCAGAACGAGCTCTACCCACTCCATAAGCTAATCTTGAATCTTAGTCCAAGTGTGATTGATAATCTTCCAGCTGGGCACGCCTTAACAGGTTGTGACTCAGTCGCAAAAGTGGGCACTAAGCCATCCTTGCTGAAAGCCCTAAAAACGGACGGTAGCTTAATTCAAGACTTCGGAGTTGATATACTGAATGATGAAATGATTGACCAGGCAGAGTCATTTCTGGTAAAGGTAACAGCTAACAAAGCCTATGAGAATTGTTACTCGTTTGATGAACTCAGAACAACAATGTACAAGCATTCAAGGGATAAAAAGTTCATCAAACTCCCTTGCTCATCAAATGAGATACGTCAAAACATTAAGCGAGCATATTATCAAACGAGAATGCGGTTGGAATCTCCTTATGGAGATGCAAGAGAACTTCTACACGTTGAAGACTATGGATATGACACCAGTTTTGCACCGACATGGTACCTGCCACCAAGCAGGCCATTGGATGTTCCTCTGCCTTGCAAATGTAAATCGTGTGTAAGGAGAACATGTCCCTGTAGACAGAAGGAAATCTCATGCTCTGATTATTGCAAATGTTTTGGACAGTGCAAGAGCATATTTAGAAATGATTCATGATTTAAACTTTCTGATTTTATTTGTATAGCTTTGATTTATACTGTATGACATGATTTGGAGGGTTTATTTATTCGATTTTATCTATTGTTAGAGAAATTATTTAATTTAAAATCGTCTAACAATTATTGACGAGATAATAGTAGTAGCAGTACCAAGTATCGTAAATAAAAATTTTGTTAATCAATTTTTTGAGATTATCTCCAAAAATATGACCTTTAGACCACATATTGATTCATAAGTTGTATATAAACATGCCCATTGCGGTCATTTTAAGCTAAAAATGTAAAAGCATCTACATTAGACGACTCATACAAGTTCTCGAAAACTTCGTTCATGTCATACTTGATGTCTTCAAGGCCAAGAAGATGCTTCTTTAGTTCGTAGTCCTCGCTCTTTAAGAAAGCTTTGAATTGTAGTAGAGTGATCGCTTCTGCAATGATGTTCATTCCGTCCTTGGCTTTAACATAATCTCCTCCTTGTAGAACACTTGACTTGGCTGCTCCTAAGGTAAAGTCAAAAAGCGTACAATCACACTGCGAAAGCTACTGGTGGAATTATTGGAATGACCCGCCAAAAAAAAGCCGTGGCCATGTGGGATATCATCAAACACGAAAAGGATTTGTATGTTTCTTTTGTTAGGGAGACGATTAAAATTAAGGAGACTATGGGTGAACTAGACAGCCTGCACCATGAATTTGATCTGAATCAAGCTCAGGCAACCCACAGACGTATGAAACAACTGGTTGAGTACATCGAGTCGGTAGGCAATCCTTTCCTATCAGAAGCAACAAACAGGCTGACCAACTTGACGTCAAAGGAAGCTGTTGAGAATGTCGATTATCTCTTGAACTGCCTCGACCATGGACGAAGAAACTACGAAATCTTTTTACAAGAAAGATTCGTCCACAAGGTGAAAGGTTTGCATGCGAAGATCTCGAGCAAATACGAACCAAAATTTTCAGATTATAACATGGTCGAAAAACAGAAGGTCAAGCTAACATCAGACGACCAAGAAAACAGCTCTGCAGTCAGTTTCATACAATATGCCACTGCAAGGGGAAGAAAAGTGGAAGAGGTACTATCATACCCAATTACATCTCGCCCTATATATTTGCTAGAGCCCGAGACAACCAATCAAAAGAAAGCTGTCAAAGGCACCTTAACAAGCTCTTTACTGAACTCACTAAACAAGGAGTTTGTAATCGTCGGGCAGGATGAGCAGCGTGTTCCACGCGTGAAAACTACTGCTGTTGTTATTGACTTCATGTCAGTTATAAGACGATTCTCCTCAGTGAAGATGACCAATGTTAAGAGTTTCGGATCGTTCACTGCAATGATTCTAAGTGCCATTATCAGTTATGGTAGTGCTAGTGATGCAATACACGTTATACTGGAGAATTATAGCGAAATGTCTGTTAAATCAGCTGAGAGGGCAACAAAAGACGGTAAGAAGACCGCTCCAATATATTGTGACGTTGTTTCAGAGGAACAGACACTCCCTGTGTCATTCGACGATTTTTTCGGAAGGACCAGCAACAAAGTCAGCCTCCAGAATTTCTTCGTAGACTATTGTCTGAAACATTACTCCTCAGACAGGTCACTTTATATAGCTGGTGGTAGCAGGTCGGATCCCGACAAATGTATTAAGATTGCTGGTGGTGCTTGGGAAGAAGCTAATGTCTACCGAGCTTCTCATGAAGAAGCTGATGATAGGATAATGTATTCTATCAACAAGTTATACGAGAGCACACCCAATAATTGCTCAATATCAGTTATATCACCAGATGCTGATATTTTTGTGACCCTGCTGTACCATTTAAGAAACAGGTGGCATGGTATGGAACTTTATCTGTTAAAGAAAGGCAGGGTTAAAGAAGACAAGATACTTCAGAACGAGCTCTACCCACTCCATAAGCTAATCTTGAATCTTAGTCCAAGTGTGATTGATAATCTTCCAGCTGGGCACGCCTTAACAGGTTGTGACTCAGTCGCAAAAGTGGGCACTAAGCCATCCTTGCTGAAAGCCCTAAAAACGGACGGTAGCTTAATTCAAGACTTCGGAGTTGATATACTGAATGATGAAATGATTGACCAGGCAGAGTCATTTCTGGTAAAGGTAACAGCTAACAAAGCCTATGAGAATTGTTACTCGTTTGATGAACTCAGAACAACAATGTACAAGCATTCAAGGGATAAAAAGTTCATCAAACTCCCTTGCTCATCAAATGAGATACGTCAAAACATTAAGCGAGCATATTATCAAACGAGAATGCGGTTGGAATCTCCTTATGGAGATGCAAGAGAACTTCTACACGTTGAAGACTATGGATATGACACCAGTTTTGCACCGACATGGTACCTGCCACCAAGCAGGCCATTGGATGTTCCTCTGCCTTGCAAATGTAAATCGTGTGTAAGGAGAACATGTCCCTGTAGACAGAAGGAAATCTCATGCTCTGATTATTGCAAATGTTTTGGACAGTGCAAGAGCATATTTAGAAATGATTCATGATTTAAACTTTCTGATTTTATTTGTATAGCTTTGATTTATACTGTATGACATGATTTGGAGGGTTTATTTATTCGATTTTATCTATTGTTAGAGAAATTATTTAATTTAAAATCGTCTAACAATTATTGACGAGATAATAGTAGTAGCAGTACCAAGTATCGTAAATAAAAATTTTGTTAATCAATTTTTTGAGATTATCTCCAAAAATATGACCTTTAGACCACATATTGATTCATAAGTTGTATATAAACATGCCCATTGCGGTCATTTTAAGCTAAAAATGTAAAAGCATCTACATTAGACGACTCATACAAGTTCTCGAAAACTTCGTTCATGTCATACTTGATGTCTTCAAGGCCAAGAAGATGCTTCTTTAGTTCGTAGTCCTCGCTCTTTAAGAAAGCTTTGAATTGTAGTAGAGTGATCGCTTCTGCAATGATGTTCATTCCGTCCTTGGCTTTAACATAATCTCCTCCTTGTAGAACACTTGACTTGGCTGCTCCTAAGGTAAAGTCAAAAAGCGTACAATCACACTGCGAAAGCTACTGGTGGAATTATTGGAATGACCCGCCAAAAAAAAGCCGTGGCCATGTGGGATATCATCAAACACGAAAAGGATTTGTATGTTTCTTTTGTTAGGGAGACGATTAAAATTAAGGAGACTATGGGTGAACTAGACAGCCTGCACCATGAATTTGATCTGAATCAAGCTCAGGCAACCCACAGACGTATGAAACAACTGGTTGAGTACATCGAGTCGGTAGGCAATCCTTTCCTATCAGAAGCAACAAACAGGCTGACCAACTTGACGTCAAAGGAAGCTGTTGAGAATGTCGATTATCTCTTGAACTGCCTCGACCATGGACGAAGAAACTACGAAATCTTTTTACAAGAAAGATTCGTCCACAAGGTGAAAGGTTTGCATGCGAAGATCTCGAGCAAATACGAACCAAAATTTTCAGATTATAACATGGTCGAAAAACAGAAGGTCAAGCTAACATCAGACGACCAAGAAAACAGCTCTGCAGTCAGTTTCATACAATATGCCACTGCAAGGGGAAGAAAAGTGGAAGAGGTACTATCATACCCAATTACATCTCGCCCTATATATTTGCTAGAGCCCGAGACAACCAATCAAAAGAAAGCTGTCAAAGGCACCTTAACAAGCTCTTTACTGAACTCACTAAACAAGGAGTTTGTAATCGTCGGGCAGGATGAGCAGCGTGTTCCACGCGTGAAAACTACTGCTGTTGTTATTGACTTCATGTCAGTTATAAGACGATTCTCCTCAGTGAAGATGACCAATGTTAAGAGTTTCGGATCGTTCACTGCAATGATTCTAAGTGCCATTATCAGTTATGGTAGTGCTAGTGATGCAATACACGTTATACTGGAGAATTATAGCGAAATGTCTGTTAAATCAGCTGAGAGGGCAACAAAAGACGGTAAGAAGACCGCTCCAATATATTGTGACGTTGTTTCAGAGGAACAGACACTCCCTGTGTCATTCGACGATTTTTTCGGAAGGACCAGCAACAAAGTCAGCCTCCAGAATTTCTTCGTAGACTATTGTCTGAAACATTACTCCTCAGACAGGTCACTTTATATAGCTGGTGGTAGCAGGTCGGATCCCGACAAATGTATTAAGATTGCTGGTGGTGCTTGGGAAGAAGCTAATGTCTACCGAGCTTCTCATGAAGAAGCTGATGATAGGATAATGTATTCTATCAACAAGTTATACGAGAGCACACCCAATAATTGCTCAATATCAGTTATATCACCAGATGCTGATATTTTTGTGACCCTGCTGTACCATTTAAGAAACAGGTGGCATGGTATGGAACTTTATCTGTTAAAGAAAGGCAGGGTTAAAGAAGACAAGATACTTCAGAACGAGCTCTACCCACTCCATAAGCTAATCTTGAATCTTAGTCCAAGTGTGATTGATAATCTTCCAGCTGGGCACGCCTTAACAGGTTGTGACTCAGTCGCAAAAGTGGGCACTAAGCCATCCTTGCTGAAAGCCCTAAAAACGGACGGTAGCTTAATTCAAGACTTCGGAGTTGATATACTGAATGATGAAATGATTGACCAGGCAGAGTCATTTCTGGTAAAGGTAACAGCTAACAAAGCCTATGAGAATTGTTACTCGTTTGATGAACTCAGAACAACAATGTACAAGCATTCAAGGGATAAAAAGTTCATCAAACTCCCTTGCTCATCAAATGAGATACGTCAAAACATTAAGCGAGCATATTATCAAACGAGAATGCGGTTGGAATCTCCTTATGGAGATGCAAGAGAACTTCTACACGTTGAAGACTATGGATATGACACCAGTTTTGCACCGACATGGTACCTGCCACCAAGCAGGCCATTGGATGTTCCTCTGCCTTGCAAATGTAAATCGTGTGTAAGGAGAACATGTCCCTGTAGACAGAAGGAAATCTCATGCTCTGATTATTGCAAATGTTTTGGACAGTGCAAGAGCATATTTAGAAATGATTCATGATTTAAACTTTCTGATTTTATTTGTATAGCTTTGATTTATACTGTATGACATGATTTGGAGGGTTTATTTATTCGATTTTATCTATTGTTAGAGAAATTATTTAATTTAAAATCGTCTAACAATTATTGACGAGATAATAGTAGTAGCAGTACCAAGTATCGTAAATAAAAATTTTGTTAATCAATTTTTTGAGATTATCTCCAAAAATATGACCTTTAGACCACATATTGATTCATAAGTTGTATATAAACATGCCCATTGCGGTCATTTTGAGCTAAAAATGAAGCCTCTACGACCTTCAGGGGCCAAAATACAAAAATCCCCATTCGCGACTGAGGGCAATTTGGAAAATATGCCCTGTAGCACTAGGACTACCGACACAAATTGGGTACCTAGATGATTTTGGTTTAGAATGACCTAATAAAGGACCCTGTGTGGTCAGAAATTGTGTACATCGAAGTGCACACTCAACTCCTCTCTGCTACTCTAGTACCTGCTGTCTTAGACTCCACTTTAGCTTTTAGTTATCTCTCCGTTACCCCATTGAACGCGTCTATTATCTCAATACTGTCTTCTATTCCCTGCGAAATGAATTTTGTTATGTAAGTATTAATTGTACATTAGTGGTTTAGGATGTCATGTTACTTCAGCATTCTATATTTCTCGTTGGATGGTTTCATAACTTCATCGTTGCATTACTTAGATAGTTAGATAATGATATGCGAGAACTATTTCTTTATTATTTTCAGATATGGGGAAATTTGGGAATTTGTAAATTCTTGTAAACTTACGGCTTCGCTCCAGTTATCATCCTTCAGAAAGTCCAATGAAACATTGAGCAGGTCGAATAGGACTCTCGATCTACCACTGACATAGTCTTCTAGAGTGGAATTAATTGCAGAGAGGTAACGTGTGATAAACTGATTATTATTAGACACGAGAACAATGGATATACACAATCTACAAATGATAGTAAATAAATAGTCAATCAATACAGTCAATCAACAACTGGGAACAACTGAGTTTATCTAGATATTAGTCTGCTAAGGTCACACTGCTAACGCTCTTTCTCACATACACAGCTGACTAACACAGAGATTAACTATTAATAATTATCAATGTAACACCAAATACTAATTATTAAATGGTACACTACAACAAGACAGTTTCTTCTTCTTCTCCAAAGCTTAAGCACTGAACCCACAATTGTACTACAATTGTCACTGGTCACACCGACCGTTACTATCTCTACACCGATAGTACACGTACACTGAGAAGAGTTCTTAACCACCGAACTCTCAGGGAATTCGAAGTTCTTCAGAAAGTTCTCATGAACCATACTGGTCATTCGCATTAGTTTCTCTATGCAGGATTCATGAACATCGGGGACAGAGATACGAGTTTATCAATGATGAGTTTCAGATATGGGTGAGAGTCAAAGTCCCTAACCTTATGGTGGCTCCCCCGTACTTATAAGGCAATGATCCGTAATATGCCGTTTTTCTGCTGCCAAAATCACGGTCATATTCGGACTCTGAGTCCAAGATTCCTGCGTCAAACTCTGCGAACGGATTACCTTCGTAAAGTTTGTAAGGATCCATATTACCTGGTGACTAACTGGAGCATCTGACGGTGCTGAAGCTGGAGGTGGAGAGAAGCAAATGTCAGCATTCTCTGGAACTGAGTTCCGACTCAATTGATTTCATCACTGTTCTGTTATCCATAAATAGCTATCATATACTTTCCTTTTTAAATTAAATACATATCCAATACCATCCGTATTGTTTTTCACTTTGAGTCTTACAGAATATTCTCGGTTTCCCATTTGGGCGTACTGTCCGGTTCATGCCCTTCTGCTCTAGCTCTATGCTGCCTGCAGAGAGCCACGCCCTTTTCCCGAACAGCTTTATCTGCGTCATCTTGAGGAGTGTTTTCATTCACATTTATTTAAAGGAACAGAACCAAAAGCGGGGACAAGGGTGACAAATTTAAATAACTAAACTGTAACAAGAGCTTCGTAACACCAAATATCCACTTAAAAATAAAACATGTGCTAATTAAAATTTTGAGACTGCCAACATTAATTGCTTCAGGATGAGCGAAGTAAGAATTGTTTCAAACTTTCTTTAAAACGCTGTTTTTTCTTTTGGCGACAGTTGGATGTCATTATTGAGTGTGAGGCTTGTAAAAACATGATGAGCCCCATCTCAACATAGCCTTCCATATCCTGATCTTCAGCCACTTTAGCAACTGGTTCAGGTTCCTTAAAAGTACTGCTTATAATGGGACTAAAGTCCTCATATGTCTCCGGTAGCAGCATCGTAGATAATCCCACTTCATCTTCGACTGATGCTTCCAAGTCGAACCATCTTTCAAAGCTAGCGACCTAGAAAATATAAAATTAATAAACATATTCTTTTAATATGGGTTTGTTAGATAAGTAACACAATAAGTTAATTATAATATCATTCATAAACATAATACAAAAACATTCAAATTCAACGTTTGGCACGTTTGGAAGCGTTAAGAGGTTCACTATCACTCCTCATTCTCTTGCTATGTGCAGGTTTTATCACTCCTTTCCGTAGCTCCTCTCTTATAAATATATACTCATGTTTTGCGGCGATCTCTTTTGATATCTCCAGTTTCATCTGAAACTGGGAAACCTTGTTGTGGAGTTTGTCATCCTGCATATCCCGTAGCAGTCTGTGAAGTTGTTCTATATGGAATTTCTGGTCACGTGGTACGTAGCTCCTGTCGTTGCCTATTGGCGACCACGTCTTCTTCTTCGTGAACAATTACGGGAAGTAGCAGTGCTGCGGGAAGTAGCAGAGCTGCGGGAAGTAGCAGTGCTTCCGGAAGTAGCAGTGCTGCGGGAAGTAGCAGTGCTTCCGGAAGTAGCAGTGCTTCCGGAAGTAGCAGTGCTGCGGGAAGTAGCAGTGCTTCCGGAAGTAGCAGTGCTGCGGGAAGTAGCAGTGCTTCTGGAAGTAGCAGTGCTGCGGGAAGTAGCAGTGCTTCCGGAAGTAGCAGTGCTTCCGGAAGTAGCAGTGCTGCGGGAAGTAGCAGTGCTTCCGGAAGTAGCAGTGCTGCGGGAAGTAGCAGTGCTTCTGGAAGTAGCAGTGCTGCGGGAAGTAGCAGTGCTTCTGGAAGTAGCAGTGCTGCGGGAAGTAGCAGTGCTGCGGGAAGTAGCAGTGCTTCTGGAAGTAGCAGTGCTGCGGGAAGTAGCAGTGCTTCTGGAAGTAGCAGTGCTGCGGGAAGTAGCAGTGCTGCGGGAAGTAGCAGTGCTGCGGGAAGTAGCAGTGCTGCGGGAAGTAGCAGTGCTGCGGGAAGTAGCAGTGCTGCGGGAAGTAGCAGTGCTTCTGGAAGTAGCAGTGCTTCTGGAAGTAGCAGTGCTGCGGGAAGTAGCAGTGCTTCTGGAAGTAGCAGTGCTGCGGGAAGTAGCAGTGCTGCGGGAAGTAGCAGTGCTGCGGGAAGTAGCAGTGCTTCCGGAAGTAGCAGTGCTTCCGGAAGTAGCAGTGCTGCGGGAAGTAGCAGTGCTTCCGGAAGTAGGTGCGCTGTGAGAGGGGGCTGGAGGAGTGGAGTTCTCTTCGTTAGGGGCTGGTGAAGTATCCATTTGGGGATCGTTAGCTCTTGTGGTGGATTCCATGTTCGGCTTCGTAGTTGAAGTTAGTTAGTAGTTGATGTTGTTAATGCTGGATAGGCGAACCAACTGTAGTTGGTTCGCCTTTATACCACTATTAGGGTCAACTTAACTTTAGTTATAGTCGCATAGTGATAGGAAAAGATAATATTACATAATAACTTATAACTTCATTGTCCATCAGCTATTGGGGAGAAGGACATGGACCATGAGCTTTCCACATAATCCATGGGAAGGGTAGTTTGTGCATCATTTATAGGGCTGCAAACGGATATTCATCGAGAGTAGTCTTCTGTTGTCAGATCGATCTTATGTAGGTGACTTATCCTACGCCTGCAGATAGGGCAGCTATTTCTGATTCGCAGTTTTGGTGCTGTACAGACGTAGCAGTATCTATGGGTACAGTGCTTCAGGTAAGTCCTCCCTTCGATGGAAATAATGCCATAGCATACAATTACATCACATAACGTTGGGCTGAAGTCCTCAGATGACTCCGATAACATCATCGTATCCACTTCATCCTCGATTGATGCTCCAAGTCAAAAATCCTTTCAAAGCTATCGTTCTAGAAAATATAAAATAATGATATAAAATATAAAATAAATAACCTTATTCTTATGATAATTATTACTTTAATTATAAATGCATAGTGAATAGAAAAAAGATAATATTACATAATAACGTACCTTTGATTTTTCATTAGCGATTGGGGAGAGGATCATATCCCATGAGCTTTCAACGTCTTCCATGGGAATGGTTGTCTGAGCATCGTTAATAGGACTGCATATTGATACACATTGGGAGATTTCCTCCGTTATCAGGAATATCTTTTGCAGGTGATCTACCCTGCGCTTGCATGTAGGACAAAAATTTCTGATTTCTAGCTTCGGTGCAATACACACATAGCAGAATTTATGGCTGCAATGCTTCAAGAAGGTTCTCCCTTCTATTAAAATAAGTGGTATTCTTATCCTACGCGGTACGCCTGCAGATAGGGCAGCTATTTCTTATTCGCAGTTTTGGTGCTATACACTATACAGACGTAGCAGTATCATGGGTGCAGTGCTTCAGGAAAGTCCTCCCTTCGATGGAAGTGTTTGTTTGTTTGTTTGTTTATAGAACCCGTCCCCAATCTCGTATCGGAAAATGACTAAACTCAGGTCTGAGTGTGAATACGGGTGGTACCTGCAAGAGTGTTCATTAAGCATTTAGAGTTCTGTAAAACTGCAGTTACAATTGTGCTAGAGTATTTTTAGTATATACGATTGGTATCAGAAATATATCCCTACATGCTTCCAAAATTTGTAAAGCTGTAGTACATACATATCACACTACACCGGAGCCTACACAGTGCAATCTCCTCCATACCAGTCGATCTGCGCCGCGTATGTTTATATAAGCGCGCGGCGCAGACTGGAGGAAACCACACTCTGCAAGTTCGATCCAGTGCAATGCTACATGTACGTACTACGGCTTCATCTCCAACTTTCTGCACAATGTACTGGAATGTTTTTAAGGAAAAGAATGAACAAAAAAAAAGTGATATATATAAATAAAATCAGCGATTTAATGTTAGCCTTAGGAGGGTAACTTTAATTCCCTGGTTTCTAAAATCAGCTTTTTAATAAAATAAAATAAAGTATGTAACGTCGATACCAAACCGATTATTGAGCGATAATAACTGAGTAGTTTATTCCTGGGTTGCGGAGTCATTCAGATGTTCCAGTTTTCGAATGTGGTTCTTGTTCAGTTCTTGACCAGAAGTGTCTAATGAAGTAAGTCAGACAAGCAAACTCTTCCTTTAATGCTGATATAAGTCGTCTCAATCCCAGAAATTATGAATGATGACCCAGTGTAAAAGTGCAGAAATCGACCGAAAATAACAAAAACTAAAAACAGTTAAAAAGTGACAAGATTCAAACACAAGGAAAATTAATAACTTAGAGCGTAATAAGCAATATCTCCAAACGGAGTTTTCTGAGAGGGTGAGAGGTTCTTTAATTAGAGCTAATGATAAAATGAGACCCACTAAAGGTACTAAATTAACCGGACTGCTAGCAAGGAATCGAGAGTGGAAATAAAAATAAAAGCGGAATAAATTTTAAGATAATGAAACAGAAACTGAAAGCTAAAATATATACCGTTCTAGAATGCCTCCGCAAACTATTGCTCCTTTGTAAAGCACGTGTTAGTAAGTGTAGTAAAAAGATAAAAATAATAAAGCTATAAAAATGAACGGAGCGTTGAAAATCTGAGAGGGTGAGAGGTTCTTTAATTAGAGCTAATGATAAAATGAGACCCACTAAAGGTACTAAATTAACCGGACTGCTAGCAAGGAATCGAGAGTGGAAATAAAAATAAAAGCGGAATAAATTTTAAGATCTTCGATGGAAGTAATGCCATAGCATATATCAAATGACGTTGACATAGTAAAAATGTTTTTACATAATACAGCAACAAGTGAATGAAGAGGGATAATCTTTTGAAGTAAATTAGGAGTTGTTTGCTGGTTTGCATCAATATAGGAAAGGTAACTTTCAGCTTTATACTTCATAGGGATCAAAGTCTGGAAGGTTACGATTATTAGCTTTAGCATAACGGTGTGTATTGGTGCTAATACTCTAATACCACCACGGATAGCCTGCTCAACAAATGTACACATCTCCTGATCCTTAAATAATTCTAACTCTACTTTAGTAAACGGATTAAACGGATTAAACGGATTAAACGTTAATTGGTCAAGAAAAGCCCTAACTCTCCTGGCTTGACAATACAAGAATGAAATCATAAAATAGAAATAAGATACAAAAACCGTAAAGAAACATATACTATAATTAAAGCTAAGTCTCTCGGGAAACGAAGTGCATCTATATCAACTAAAAATTTAGCAATCTCTTTAATATGCTTTAATCGTGCATCCCATGTTAGGTCTGGTGCAGTGTAATAATGAACAGGATCAAGGTTACAAGAAGTTTAACACTTTGTCCTTTATTATCTCTTCATCTTCCTGAATAAACAATATCGTTTCTACATTCTGAACACTCTTTACTCTTTCCACTTGTACAGAGTTTGCAGCAATGAGTCGAGGAGAGTAGTAGTCTAGAGAACCATCTGTAAAGTCATCAATGCCTGCTGCTCCGAGCACTCTCTTTGCGTATGTTCCCGTCTTCTTTATCTACATGATAACTTACCTTTGATTCATCATATATTGGGGACAAGGACATAGGTCTCCCCAGTCCCCACCATAGTTCTCTCCGCAGTTGTCGACTACACAGGTGATGTGATATTATACGGTGTTAGTTGCGGAACAATCTCCATCGGTTGGGGGCTCTAGTAGTGCATGTTTTATAGTTCGTTATTGTACACAAATTTTGGAGGTTTGGAGTCTGATAGGAAATATTTATTTAATAAATACCACTCGTGTTTTTTAATATTAATCAAGTAAAATTATGATATTGGATAAGATGATAAGAATACAAATCAGAACTGGCGAAGCTGAAGGGGTTCTTAGTTTTAGATAGGTAACTATGGAAGCCTTCAGATTTGGGGACCTAAGCATCGTCCTTAGAGATCCTAGACCTGGTGAAGGGTTTTGTAGGAGTAGAAGAAGCTGGGTTGCTGAGGGGTTCAGACTTGCGGAATAGATGATATTGTGATAATAGGAAAATACACTGAGATAATGATTTAAACAACTGGATTACCTTATTTACACTCTTCTTATGCGCTAACTAAGTTGTTACGTTTTTCCTTAAGTATTGTCTTTTCTTCCGGGCTAAGAATTTTTAAAAAATCATCAGAGAAAATAGAATACAATTTTTATTTATCACGTCTAATAAAATAAGCAACTATGAAAATTACCATTATATGAAGGTGCATGTCTTATCTTAATGTGTTGTATAGTGACAATGATCTCTGACTTTATCCTTACCGACAAGGAGTTGATGATATAGGTAACATGAATTGCTTGAAGGGAATGTCTGCTTCTCATCATCTGTCAGAGGAATCATGGGCTCCTCTGCCCAGATGAGATCGTGTAAGCGATCATATTCTTCGTACATCATGGCCACAAACACACTCCTCTCTATGCTCTCACTTCCTTCCTTCCTTCCCCCTCCATATCTCGTCCTTCCTACTAGGAATCCTAGTCTTAAACGTTTAAATATAATTCATATGAATATAATTTATTGCTAAATTCTCTGACACAATTGTAGCATGCGAAGGAGCTATTTCTCCCTTGAATTGGGCAGGACTGTTAGGCGGATGCCGTTAGCTGCTAGGTCTAAAATAATCTGTTTTCTCTGATGAAGCACAGTACAGATGTGATGCGAATCAGACTCTCTAGTGCTAGAAAATGTAAAAATTCTTAATCTCCTCGTTAAGCAATGAAATACGTTTAAGAATTAAAAAGTTAAACGTAACTGTAGTTTTAGGGTATTTTTCACACAAATAAATCATATTATCTTAAATTCACGCGATAAACCTGATTTTCTTTTAGTCCAACCTTATCGAGACTACTCACAAAAGTAGCTCCCAACATCCAATGAGATGGTCGTCCTCCTCCTCACTACAGGAACAACTTTATGTAGCAGCTTTATATTTCGACAGTCAATACTGTCCACAATGACAGTCTTCTCGAAATAATTAACTATAATAGACATTAGCTTAGGCAAGTTTGTCTGAATATTATAGTATTATATAATATGATACTTCCTCGACATCAGCCAATGGAACAAAAGCAAGAAACACAATAAGCCTTGCAGCTTTGGCAAACAGTTTATCTTCAAAATAAATCTTCTTAAAAGTTTTCTTTATGTTCTTTTGACCAGCTTGACAGAGGTGGAAGTAGCAATTGCTAACTTCCCACCCTGGCAAACTGTTCATAAAAGCACTCATTACAGCTTTCTCGAAATCAATCATAATTGTACCAGTGTCTACTGGACAGTGCTGGTAAAAATAATGCTTAATCATATTTAAAACAAATTCATAGTTGTCCCCTTTCTTGTCACCACTTAAAATATATACCAATGGGACACACTTATTATCTACAACTGAATGGATGACAAAGGGTTCATCTCTTCTGGTGGAGGTACAAGTGGGAGGAATGGTAAAGTCCTCTGAAATATTAGCCTCCTGGCGTTGGGAGGATCCTGACGCTACAGCTCTGGAACGTTGTATCACTCTGGCCAAGGACATGATGTTGGGGAGAGTCTGGTTAACTACAGGCGATGTCTCTACCAGGGCTTCTGAAATGAGGTTCTGCGTCGCCGAAAGAGGTTGATCTGCAGTTGATCCTTGTCCTTCTTTCGGGAGTAGATGTATTCATCTGGATCTGAGCGTGGATCTGAAATTTAAATACTCGAGTTATGAGTATAATTGTTACAGTTTCACTTATCAGGAACAGAATATATGGCTTATATTAGTTTCATTTCATAAAGTGACGATTTACATATTTAGCAAAATTGATTGATACTTAATTATAATATTCATAAATTCTCTGGTCTGGAAAAAGGTGATGATTGGCACAAATGTACGTAAATGGTTATTGTAGCTACAGTCAATAGTTTGGGGGCATGATGATTAATTCAAATTGCAAAAGCTATATTATGCAATTTTTATTTCGATTCAAAATCTCAAGATAAGACCGCACTGTAGGCTAAGTGATACTTGAACTATTGAAGTACTTACCCTATAGTACACCTGAACTACATAACGTGCCAGCGTTTCCATGACCTGCTCTCTCCTGACTACAGGATCAGATACGTAATACCTTATAGTTATAGTATCCGCGATGCCAGGGTCAGCCACCGTGCGTGATTCATTGCTCCAAGTTTTGCGGAAGCAAGGTCATCAGGAACATATTATATCCTGAAACATTATTTGTACTATCTGTTTCCCTTCTTAATCTTTGACTCTCAAAGAGACAAGCCACTACCAAATCTGATTTATGAACAGATATAGATGGTTTTACATGTAGTCTAGAGTTACTTTATATAAATCTAGTTAAAACATTTGACTTTTAATTGGCATGTACCATCGAGACAGGCGGGGCAAAGTCGATAGAGCATCCTGTCATCCTGGCTTAGCTATTGAATAATTTTTGTCGGTTACCTCGGAAAATCGGCGCAGGAGATCGTAATCAACTTTCCTTTTATATACGTCATCACTCATGAGAATTTTGCCCAGTCTGCCACCAAACTGACCTTTATACCTGAAATTGCATATTTAATTGAAAAGTATATGCATTATGCCTATACAAAAAAGGTCGTAATAATTCATTCCATGCAAATTTGGACTACAGAAAGCTTGTTTAATTTACCTTCTTTTACGTTATCTAGCTCACAGAACAATCCACGAAGTGGTAACTCCACCGAGTGCAGTAAACACACCGTAAGAAAGCAGGGCTTTCCAATCATTTCCTGTATATGTCTTAAAGTACCCTTCTGTAAATATTACAAATAAGGTATTGTATCTTTTGTTATATCATAAAATAAAGTGATACTTAAACCGTTTAATCACAAAATCGTTTTTTATAACGTTAAATTCTTACATTGTATCCAGTAAGCGTGTCTTATTAGGGAAAGTTTACTCGACGTTTTAATGTAACTACATCGCATTCATGATCTAAAAACAAGTGTTAAACATTCAAAACGTAATGTGGAGTATTAGTAGGCTGTTCTTCTGAATCCATAGACTGTTCTACTGGTTGTTGTTCAAACGCTTGTTTATGTCTGATCTTGAACACGCATTGTGCAATTCTTACATTGTATCTAGTAAGCGTGTTGGTACCGTCACTCCCTAGTATCTCTAACTTCTTGTAATTGATCCGCTTACTCTCCAAATAACTGATTATTGTTGAGGCTTGGCCGTCGGCCTCCTTATATTTGAAGCATGAGCTACAAACTTTAAAGCGTACTCCCGTGCGTTGATGAGGGCTTTTTCAATGTGCTACCTGAAAATATGATAGTTAGTAAAATATTATTCTTTCTTTTTTAGGTCTTTTATTAGGTCTTTCTTTGGAGATCCTAGACCTGGCGAAAGGTTTTAGTTTTTACTGGAAAACACTCATTATAGACTTCTTCATATTTAGTTTGAAAAGCTTCAAATTTTTTATTTGTCCCGTCGACGTTGTGTAAAAAATTTCAATCAATAGACGCTATTTTCTCCTCAAAACGAGCGATTTTCGTAGTAGTAGAAAAATCCAAGAAGGGGTTCTTCAAAGGTTCAGATTTGCGGATCCAAGCATCGTCGTTGGAGATCCCAGACCTGGCGAAGGGGTTTGAAGGGGTAGAAGAACCTTCATGGTTGCTGACTGCTGAGGGTGTTACATCCTACTTATACCTTAGGCCCCTTCCAGCCATTGCCACCTGCCACCTAATTTGGCAGGTTTTACATTAAGACTGATAATCAATTTGAAGTCTTAAAATGATTCCTGCAAAATTAACGGAAAACCTGCCTATTTATCGTATTCGTGCAGAGATTTATCTCACGTAATTATTTAATCGAGTTGTTGATTTATAGAAAAGCCTGCAAAATTAACACAAAACCTGCCTCACCTTTCGCCTACTCTCGGCAGGTTTGCTCTATTTTGGCAGGTTTTCCGTTAAATATAAAGTCGAATGCTGCAGATTTAACGCAAATCCTGCGTAAGTTGAGATAATTTGAATCAACTTGTGGCGTGATTAAACCTATATTGGCAGGGGTTTTGGATAATTTGAGTGTACAATGTGGAATACTGTAATGATCGTATAAGGACACGTTCATTTGAGTTTGAGGATATTGGTAAACAAAAATAATAGCGTTTTTGACGATAGTGGCTTAATTTTGACATCTATTAACCTAGCACGTTCAGAAGTTCTGAACATTAGCCACGTAACCCACACTCCCATATGCACTGCTCAGAAAGAAAATCTGTTGTTGTTAGGCACTATAATGTTTCAAATGTCAAATTTTGTGTGACTTAGTTAACTGCAGTTGTCTAATTATCATTCCTTGGTCTGAAACATAGTAGATTAGGTCAATCTAACAATTATGATACAACATTGGTTAAAGGGCACGGATCGAACGGTTACGAGGCAATATTTAGGTAACTTTGTCACACTCAGAATACCATACCTCTATTCTACTGTGAGGTGTCCTCAAAACCCTTTTTACTCATTATTTGATGGTTGATCTACCAAGTACGGAGTACCAATCATAGCCCTAAAATAGTTTAGGGCTTTGAATAGTTAGCTAATAGCTTGGTTATTGGGAAATGAGGTTAATTCTGTCACAATATATGGAATTTAAAATTTTGGGCGAATTATTTATATCTGATTTTGGTTTGAAAGGCGGGAAAACTTACATGATGACAATGTAGTTGATGCAAGTTAAGATCAGTTGATGTTTACATTGTCACAAAAAATTATACGAAATCGTAAATATGTTAAAAACAATGATTATAGAATGAAATAGTCTCTTATAATAACTCTTATAATAACTGATGTGACAAAGTAAACATGTCTTGCCCCTATTTTGAAGATCTATAACTGTATTAGAATTCAACATTCTTTCAGAATCGATTGGTAGAATATCATCCAGAACATCAGAGCTCAAGTTTAACAATTTCAGGTTAAATTTGTCAAAGTCACTAAAAATGTGACCAAATTAACTTTTCCTGCCCCAACAATTTCAAGATAGTGTGTAAAAATTAGCATAGGCTGCTTTATTACCTAAATAAATCAATCCAAACTACTACAAAAAATGTTAATGTGATGACGATTACCTAACTCTAATAATAACTGATGTGACAAAGTAAACATGTCTTGCCCCTATTTTGAAGATCTATAACTCTATTAGAATTCAACATTCTTTCAGAAACGATTGGTAGAATATTGTTCAGAACATCAAAGCTCAAGTTTAACAATTTTAGATTAATTTGTCAAAGACACTGAAAATGTGACAAAATTAACTTTTCCTGCCCCAATAATATCAAGATAGTGTGTTAAAATTGGCATAGGAATTAGGATGCTTTATTGTCTATATTAATCGATCCATACTACGAAAAAGATCGGTTAATCTGATGACGATTACCTAACTCTTATAATAACTGATGTGACAAAGTAAACATGTTTTGCCCCTATTTTAAAGAACTATTCCTCTATTAGAATACTATGTGACTTTATCATCATAAAAATTTCGATAAACTAGTTATTTTGCCAGCAAGGAGCTAACAGAGTTATAATAATTTTTTGTGACAAAATTACCCTATTTTTGACCATGTTGCGGTAGTTTAATTGTGACACTGTTATTTGTTAACATATTACCACCCGATAATGATTAATGTGACTGGTGCATGGTACTAGCAGTGTTGTTTGATCCATAGTACGTAATATAAGGGGTTTAAGCTGGTATATCATTATTTGTTCAATTTCACACATGTTCAGATATCATCAAGATTATGTGACAAAGTAAACTTGTTTGTGCCTTCTGTGTTTTAATTCCTTACGACTATATGATATAATAACAATTCCTAGCACTTCCAGGCCATTAAATAAACCTACACTACTCAGCATTGCTTATCAGGGTTACCTAAACATTGTTCACATATTTTCTTAAATGTGTGACAGAGTAAACCTGAGTGCACCATCTAACGAAAAAAGTCGTCAAATATGTAGGAAATGGTCATATGTACCCATCCAATCAACTGGACACTCAAAATTTTGGTCAAAAACGGCAGCAAGGGGTCCATATTTACTCTGTCACATGTTTATAGTGTGACAATGTAACCATTTCCGTGCCGGCCGTATTTAAGCGATATCTTATCACCTGATTAAGATATCGTTATGTGACTAAGTTAGCCTAAAGGATGAGACGATTATCCTAACCATCAAGGGTTTGTGTAATTTCATAGTGTGACAAAGTCAACTACACTGTGCCTTTTAATAGGGTCACTTATATTTACCAATATCCTCAAACTCAAATGAACGTGTCCATAACCTTATTACTAGGTAGGGTGTAGGACTGAGACTTGGTTTGTGCAAAGCTACAGAAGTACAGAATGCTACATGCCTACATGGCTCTATAGTTTATACTTTTATACATGCAGTCACTAGTCAGTGGCGAAACGACCGCCCGACACTCCGGCAACCCCTGCTATGCGGAAGGGGATGGGGGGGGGGGTGCAGCTGCGGCCTCTTAGGTACGTTTCGCCACTGCATATTATCCACTGTTACCAACACGGGGTCTATGATAAGTTTGAGTATAAAAGTATGTATAAAAACCGATTATTGGAAAATAACTGTTTGCTTAACTTCAGTTCTTAGGTTGCCATTTTTAGATTAGATTGCTATGTTCTTAAGTAGTGAGGACAGCACTTTTTCAGTTGCAGTGCCTCTATATACTCTATATACTACCTGTTCATTGTTCACATTGTAAGATTTAGTGAATGAAGTGATTCTGAAAGAATCTTCAATTACAATTAATATAATAGTTCTAAATATGCAGTTATTTTCAGATTATGAGATATTTGATCGGAAATTTGTCACACGTTAAAGTGACACTTAATAAGTTGGACCTTAATCGAAATTCGTATTCACGAATTGGAAATAGCTCGAACTGTAATTTATAGGTTGACCTCCCACATATGCTCTAAGTGGGAGGTCAACCTATAACTCAAATTATTGCTATTTACCAATATTAATTGATCACTGATGTGGCACTTTTAGCGGAAAATTAGTAATAGAAAGCGGACAAATCAGTTTTGGTGAAGGATGTATATCTTATACTCTTATAGTAGTTGTACACTGTACAGCAATGCTAAGGTAATGAGGTAATGCTGTAATGGGACTACTGCGGACCCTCTACCGGCCAAACATATTATCTCATTATTGAAGGGTGTAGACTGTAATATAGATGTAAGAACTTGCTAAATTGGGAGGTGACTGTTTTAAAATGAACAGATGCTTGCTTACTAACTTATTAAGAATGAGAGGTGATAGTGATTTACTTTATCTTGACAGGACAGTTAAGTATTTAAGCTTAAGAAACCACGTGGAGCTAAACGGTGCAAGTGATATAATACTTGAAAATTGACTCCCCCCCCCCCCCCCCCCCCCCCCCCCCCCCCCCCCCGACAATTGACCAAACAAATATATTTATTATACTAACCCTAACAGTAACCCGATTGGGCGACATCTGTCCGACAGCGACATCTGTCCGACAGCCGAATTGGGGATTTCGGACAGATTTCGCTGTCGGACAGGAGTCGTTTTTGGCGACATCTGTCCGAATTTCGGATCATATTGTAATTTCGGTTCACATTCGTATTTCACAAACTCACGGGTAATTTCGTGACGTTGCTCCCATTGTTCGAATGCTGATTTGATCCATTGAGATCTGATCCATCGATACGTGATTGACTATTTAAGGACAGGATTGTGCTAGCCGTACACAAACAAGCTGTCGATCACATCACAGGACACAGCCTACATGAGTACATATAGGATAGCAGCCGTATGGAGATCAGTTATCGCAATCCACAATGGCAACCAATCTTCAGTAAACAGACCCAGATCTGCAGCAAACAGACCCGAGAGATCTGGAAACGCTATCCATTCCTGCAAACTAAATCCTCTCTACCGACAACAGTCCAATGATGCTCTGGGACTCTGGATGGGACGAACAGACTCGTCGATCATTCCTTTGGGGGACTCCTAAGAACGCAGATCATATGGTGGACGCGGAGCATTGCGTAGTAAACGCCCAACGGTACCTTCAAATCCGCACCTAATCTCTTCCATCAGCTCTTCACAGTCCACGGACTCTTCCCTGACGGCTGGCACCTCCCCCTCTTCTAAGGACTCATTCCTGGAAAATCGACGACCCTCTACCGCAACATGTTCGAGGAGATAGACACCTGGGCTTCTGAGGCCTTGGGGCTACCAACCACAATACATTCTCATGGACTACGAGCTCGCCATTCACAACGCAGTTGCTTCATGCCTGCCTGCCTAGGTCGAAAATAAACTAGTAGTACACTATGGCTCAGATCATATCTCAAATTGGCAATGTTACGTATTCAAATTAACAGTTCAGATCACGTCTCTAATTGGAAATGTGTTGTATTGAAATCAGATCACAATTTCGGACAAATGTCGTTTTTTCTGGTACCCTGAGTCGGACAGATGTCGCTGTCGGACAGATGTCGCTGACAGGAGTCGTGTTACCCAGTAACCCTAACCCTGACCCTAACCCTGACCCTAACCCTAACCCTGACCCTAACCCTGACCCTAACCCTGACCCTAACCCTAACCCTGACCCTGACCCTAACCCTAACCCTGACCCTAACCCTGACCCTAACCCTGACCCTAACCCTGACCCTAACCCTGACCCTAACCCTGACCCTAACCCTGACCCTAACCCTGACCCTAACCCTGACCCTAACCCTGACCCTAACCCTTACCCTAACCCTGAATTGACCCCAGTGTAATTACATGGGGGTCAATTGTCGGGGGTAGATTGCATCAGGGGGTCATTTGTCGGAGGGGGGGGGGGGGGGGGGGGGGGGAGGGGGTCAATTGTTGCGGTACCGTACTATATAAGTATATAGCGTACTATACCTCTCATTTGGAGATTCAGTGCCATGGTTGTCAGCTTTTTATCAACTCCGGCCAATTTCTTGACTGCGCTAATCAACTCGGTTTTATTGACTTTTAGTTTTGGTGCCAAATAAGCAAAATTCCAAATAACTTAAGAACTTAAAAGAAAGATAAAAGAAACCTACCAATTTATAAATTTAACGCTGCCATAATAAGATTATAGCATTATAATCTATTTGGCATGGATTGATAATTTTATAACAAATCCTGCAAAGTTAATGGAAAACCTGCCGATTTAACTTTATCACTGCCGTAATCTATCCGGCAAGGATTGATAATTTTATAAAAAATCCTGCCAAGTTAATGGAAAACCTGCCGATTTAACTTTATCACTGCCGTAATCCATCCGGAAAGGATTGATAATTTTATAGCAAATCCTGCCAAGTTAATAGAAAACCTGCCAAATAACAAATACCTGCGCTGTTGATGCAGGATCACTAGTTAATTAGGCAGGTTTTGACATAAAAAATTAAGAGAAAACCTGCGGATTTAGTGTAATATACTGCTGATCTGGACAGGGTAAATTAGATTACTAGGCAGGAGTGGTAATTTCGCAGTCTTCGCTATTATAAACTGGGCAGGTTTTAGGTTAAATTCGCAGTGGCAATGGCTGGAAGGGGCCTTACCTTAACTAAAAAACTTATAATGGGGATGTTATTACAAAATAAAACACAGAATTATAATCTGGTATGGTAGAGGGGTAAGTTTGCGGCCCTAGCCGTAGTTATTGACGTCGAATAGAGAATTTGGGTTTGCTAGAGAAGTGAAATAATGAGCTAACAATTTAATATCATTCATAAACATAAATATACAAAAACACTCAAATTCAACGTCTGGCACGTTTGGGAGCGTTAATTAGAGGTTCACTATCACTCCTCATTCTCTTGCCCTGCGCAGGAGAATGAGGTTTTATTACGCCTTTCCTTAGCTCTTCTCTGATATAATCGTTCTTTCCGGTGATCTCTTTTTATTTCTAGTTTCTTCTCAAACTGGGAAACTTTGTTGTGCAGTTTATCATCCTGCATATCCCGTAGCAGTCTGTGAAGTTGTTCTATATGGAATTTCTGGTCTCGTGTGGTAGCCGATTGGCGACCACGTCTTCTCCTTCGTGATCGATTACGGGACGTTGCTGCGCTGCGGGAAGTAGCAGTGCTTCAGGAGGTAGCTGCGTTGTGTGTAGTAGATACACTGTGGGAAGTAGATACACTGTGGGAAGAGGCTGGAGGAGTGGAATTCTCTTCGTCGGAGGGGGATTTGTTTAAAAACATATAAGAGATACGAAAAGTTTGTTTTAGCAGGAGTTTTCAAAATACATGTGTAAATCGTCTTCAGCTTGTGGTAATAGGGAAATACACTGAGATAATGATTTGGACAACTGGATTACCTTATTTACACTCTTCTTATACGCAAACAAGCTTTTTAAGTTGTTTCTTGAGCATTATCCTTTCTTCCGGGCTATAAAGCATCACGCTTTTCGGAATCATTGCATGGTTACTGCCCGGAGCCTTTCTGCTTTCGCTTCCAGGTTGGGTCTGATCTTGCGTGAAGTCTCGATTTGGTGGACGTTATAACTGTAATCAGTCGCGTTACTGGAATAATGATTTGGTGGACGTTATTACTGTAATCAGTCGCGTTACTGGAATAATGATTTGGTGGACGTTATTACTGTAATCAGTCGCGTTACTGGAATAATGATTTGGTGGACGTTATAACTGTAATCAGTCGCGTTACTGGAATAATGTTTTGGTGGACGTTATAACTGTAATCAGTCGCGTTACTGGAATAATGATTTGGTGGACGTTATTACTGTAATCAGTCGCGTTACTGGAATAATGTTTTGGTGGACGTTATAACTGTAATCAGTCGCGATACTGGAATAATGTTTTGGTGGACGTTATTACTGTAATCAGTCGCGTTACTGGAATAATGTTTTGGTGGACGTTATTACTGTAATCAGTCGCGTTACTGGAATAATGATTTGGTGGACGTTATAACTGTAATCAGTCGCGTTACTGGAATAATGTTTTGGTGGACGTTATAACTGTAATCAGTCGCGTTACTGGAATAATTATTTGGTGGATGTTATAATTGTAATCAGTCGCGTTACTGGAATAATGATTTGGGATTCCTGGTTTAGGTTTTCAACTGGCTTCCAGAAGTGTCTGGGATTTTAAGAATTAATTATGATTCAAATATTACAATATTCTCAATTTTTGTAAACAATTACATTTTCGCGTTGAACTAAAAACAGATAAGATGTTTTTTTTTCACTTTCATCTCTGTCTTGATCTCTGGCATTTCTTAACTTCCGAGATTCAGCATCTGGATATAAAACTGATCGTATAGCTGCAGTAAAATCTGTCACGGACGTATTTCTATATAATAGTACCTACCAGCTTTTATAATTCCAAAAACGCCTCTAAACTTCCATCGGATGATTCCTCTTTGAATCTAAAATGAAAATGCTTTTCCATCTCAAGGTAGCATTCCATAACCTGATCTTCAGAATAATTACTTCCGACTTACTTTTCCTATGATCTGTTGTCGAAATAAAGAGATTAGATTTAAACTTGATTCTGTTCGATGGATACAGTGTTGAATTGATAAAAAGTTGAACAAATTGTGAGAATTGTACACATTGTAGCAATCATTTCAAGTTGATCGAAAAATTCAAAATATAATTATAACATGAATCATTAAATCTAATAAAATATGAACTTTGACAATAACTCTGATAGTTACAGTCTTCAATATCTGCCTTTAGGAGGTATGTCTTCTTTTTGTGAGTGGAGAGTTCTCCCACTAACCTCATTAACAAGATTCCAGCTTTCCTTGTTCTTGCATCTATCGGCTTCGTTTTCAGCTTTTATAATTTTTTGTTTAAGCAGCTCTTCCTCCACAGTACGGTAGCATGGAGCATGCAGAGAGAGTGTCTTTCTTTCTCAGGGCAGCAAGCTGGTGGTTGCATATATCCTTAGCAGCAGGGTAGAGGGTCTGGAGCGTTATCTTCCGTATGTGCAGCATTGCTTGCTGAAGGGCAGGCTTGTCCACCATAGCAGCCTCAGATATGCAGCGTTTCCTGGTGAAGTGGGTTCTTGATATTCCCACTGCGTTTAGAGATGCTGCAAGAGATTCTCCAGCGTTGACTCGGTCCAAGATTGATTTGTACTCTGTTTGTATTCTAATGAAAATAAAATAAAATTGTCATTTATTTAATAAAACGTCAACTATGACATAACCATTAAATCAAGCTGTATGTCTGATCTAAATGTTTTGTATAAAGAGGTGTGCTCTCCCTCCCTTCCTCCCTCCATCCCTTCCTCCCCCCTCCCTTCCTCCCTTCCTCCCATTGATACGATAACAATTCTCACTAACAATTATGGCACAACATTTGCAGTTCCTCTGGTGGAATGGTTCTATTTTGGTCAAAGTGCTGTTTTCTGCATGTAGTTGGGGATTGAGAAGTCTTCTTCGATGACCAAGTTCTTTTCACATAACTAAAGACCCTTTTGATAACTAAATTAGATATAAGAAAAACACAATGTATAATAATCATTAACTGGAAATAGTCAAGATAATTATTATACTAATTATTAACTCTACTAGATACTAGTAAATCGCTTTTAAGAATAATTACACACAGCACAACGCACTCTCACTTTCACAGCAATGACTAACAAAGTCATGGCCTGGATTACAAGTGGCCTGGATTACAAGTGAAGGTGAATAATTATCGATATGTTCTTATCTGTTGATCCCTAGGTTCAAATACGACCAAAAATTCAAGTTCCAACTCACCCATCTTAGTCCTGCTCCGGCCACGCCCATATTTTATTGGTTTCTTATACAGGTAAAATATCTGGAATCGGCGTTTTTAGTATGAAGGAGTATAAATGTTGGCTGTTTAAGATTCGTTATTCAAATATAAATGTCATAAAGGCATTTCGTTTAATGCGGGTTTTAAGTTCTGGTGATGATGAGAACAACGCCCTTTGATGACCACGCCCATTTTAGAAAAATGAGTCATAAAAATTTCGGAAAACCGTATTTTTTGAGTTTTATTTAATGGTTTTGATGTATAACCCTCTATGAATGAAAGATACTGATTTTTTGAAAAGAATCAAAATTAATAGCAAACAACATATATCACACAACATATATCACTGTTTAATAAAGCTTGGTCTTCAGGAAATATTTTCGGCAGTGGAATTCCACAACGAGCATCAGCTCTTGGTACGACGCTTCAGTAGCAAGAGCTAATGCTCGTTCGGAGGAGTCGTTGATTGGCGTGAGATTCCTTAAAGCTGCTTGTATAAGGGAAAATTCCGGGGCTTCACTCCAGTTATCTTCATTAAGGAATTCTAAGGAAACGCCAAGGAGGTCTTGATCTTCCACCGACGAAATCCTCAAGGATAGACTTGCTGGTGATGGAAGAGAGTCAAAAGAACTTGAAAGGTGCTGCAATAAATCTATAAATGTGAAATAATTTGTATAATAAGTGCGACAGAATTGGGAAAGGTTTAAATATACTTCATTACTTCAAAAAACAGTAATATGTAACAGAGATTGATTCCCAGCTAATATTTTATATTTCGTTATTTAAATGAGAAAAAAGTAAAGTAAAGTAAAAACTTGTTGTTGTTTTTGTCCTTGCTGTTGAACACTGCAATGGTGAGAGGCCAAACGAAAAGAAGAATTAGAGAATTCCAATTCATCGTTACTACGACGGTAGTGCATAGTAATCGTACAGTACTTATCTTTAAGTAAAGAGTCAGCAGCAAGCGTTTGTTGACGTGAGGTGGTCTTCAGAGACTGAGGGGGTTTTCCACGAGAGAATCTCGGTGCAATCTTCAAATAGGGGTGGTAAGACTCCATGACGTGTCAAGAATCAAAATCACTGGAGCGTGTAAAATGAAACGTAACAAACGCGCGTGTAAAATGATAACCCTATTCATACTTCCCAGTGGTATAAAGATTTATAAATCTTTTTTTGCCACAAAAGGGTGGAAATAAAGATAATCGTTATGCTTCTCTTTATTACTAGCATAGCTAGTAGGTATAGGTCCTTCAATTCTCCCTAATACTTCATTTGAAACATTCCAAAAATGTAAATCATTAGAAATATCCTTAGAAATGATATCTTTCTTAAACCCTTCTAATTTAATCTTAAAACTTAAAACAGTCACCGAGTTCTTAACATCTAGAGGGAGTTTATTCCAGTAAGGAATAACTCGCTCTGGAAGAAATGAACTTTGGAGATTCCTAATCTTTGCCATACTCCCGCATCTCAGGACTGCCTGGCAAAAGTGGAAGTAGCAACCGTCCACCACTGCTGAGGGAAAGACTCGAGAGAGGTAATTCCGAAGCGCCATCTCGAAGTGATCTACCATGATGGTCTGTGGAGCAAAGTCGTAAAGGGATTTAAGGAATGTGAAGCCCTCCAGGTGGATGTCGGTGTCCTTGTAGGTCAGAAGCATGTAGACACAGGGAAAGACACAGGGTGCTCCACACTGTGGGTAAACAACCTGTTCCTAAACACTTCTGAAACAACTTAGTTACTAGTGCTTCGACAAAATTGTCGTCATAAGCCAAAGATTTTACCAACTTTGGATGGACTCCATCCGGACCTGAACTCTTAAAAATATTAACGTTTAAAAGTTGCTTCTTGATATCAGCACTACTAACTTGTAAATCATCAATAACATCTTTATTATAATCCAAAGTATCATTTTTTGGAAGAGGGCCAGGTGGTTCGTTTACAAACACTGAGCTGAAAGCACTTGCAAGTACCTCAGCAGACTCAGCAGAACTGTCTGTACGCGTACCATCTCCCCTATTCAAAAAAAATCACACTTGATTTAACTTGCCTTTTACTACGTAAATAAGAGTAAAAAGACTTACTATTTATCTTTAAATTAGATGTTATCTTCTTTTCATAGTTAACTTTAGCTTTAACTTCCGCTACTTCAAAAATATGTTGCTAGCTATTAGCATGACTAAAATTAATATCAGAGGGTTTCTATCAAACTCGCCCATGCTTTGTCCTTATTCTTTCTCATTCTCTTAAGTGCAGTTGAACTCCATGGCAACTTGACAGGCCTGTTGTCGAGGTAAACATAACCAGTGCAGCTGGAACAACAGCGGCAACAGTCTCCAGTTTACCATGAAGTTCAGTCCACATTTCTTGAACATTATTATTTGTAGAACTATAATCCCAGTTGATGTTATTTACACTAAAACTCAACAACTCTTTAGAGGATATCTTACCCCAAATAGGCAAGTTAAGAATCTTTTCTTTAGGGCTTATTTTGGTATCTGCCGAGACAACTAGTTCAACAAGTATCCCAACATGATCACTCTTACCAAGCGGAGAAACGAAGCATTGGGACAAACCGGAACTTCCTTGTCGATACAGATACATATTTTTCCATACTGTTAGGTATGATCGTTATGTTGTTGAGATCATCCTCGAAATTGGCGAGCGCTTTAATTACCATGTGTACATCATATCCCTGTTAATGATTACCAACTTAAGAATATGACAGTAATTATGGTAATTTGAAGTGTGAATTTAGATTTTACCATCATTTCTATTTTGATAGATCTATATATAATAGTAGAATTACCTCGAAATTGTGAAAGACTATATCGTCCGATGTATGTCTGTCTCTCGTTTCATATTGCAAACGCTATGTGCAGGCCCTAGATATCTCTCTCTGAAAATACAATTGATTCGACATCAATAGTAGGCTCGTCATCGGAGTGGCTGGGAAGTGAGCTATTATGACCTTCATACGTATTCACGAGACAGGAATTGATGACAGGAGGTGAAGGATGCCTCTCAGGATGTGACTTAAAGGTTGGGTGCTGTTCGTAGAATAATTCCTTTTATCGACGTGAAACTTTAAATCCCTCTATGGCAATGACACATAACATTTTTATATGTAAAGAGGCAGATCCGCAAACAGAAAATCTGTTAGTCAATAATATAATATAATAATTGCCACGCATTCATTCGTGCAAAAAATATACGATAATAGTATATATTAATATATGATAATAGTATATATTAATATACTATAATTATTATATATATAGTGATAATATCTGTCACACTTGTTTTATTTCAAGTCATTCATTATATATCTGACTGTAATTCAAAAGTTTCTTTTTGTCTGTTTGTTTGTCTGTGCGACTACACATTTTAAAAGTTCGTTGAGTGCGTTTTATCCAACTATGATTATAACAATAGACAGTTTTTGGAGTTCCATTTGTCTGAATGCCATTTACAGGTGTTTTCCGAGTCTAAAATTAACATAAAATCCTGATCAATAATAAATCATAACGTATTGCCTTCAGCAGTAAAACTTACTTTCCCAAAGGAAACGAGTTGACTTGTCGAAGAGTCTGCCATTATTGCGGGGATGACGGTTTCTGTCCCTGTAGGCGTACTCAGTGCTGAAGCTGGTCCTCCGGGAGCTGATGATTCGTAGCTTGAGGCACTTGGCATTATTATTATTTCTGGTTCTTCAGATATGCCCGCATTTACTTCAAGTCGCTGTCTCGGTCGCACCTGTGATATGTGATTAAACGAATAATGTAGTTCTAATATTAAAGTTAGGCTTGATTAATTGATTAATTATAAACTCTTGTTTCGTGGGAAGGTTTGTTAAGTGTGCATGGACCCTTCTCCGGACCGTTCTAGCAGCTGCGTCTGCAGTAAAGTTTATGATTAATTCGTTTGCATTATTCAAATTAAATGGATTAAATGTATCTTTGATTGATGATTGAAACTTTATAATCATACTATTTCAAGATTATAGACAGTTTTTGGGAGTTCCAAATAATTTGTGATTATTCTGATTTTTTTGCGACAAATGATACTGCACTGTTAGGATAAACGACGTTTCAAAGTAACAACTTCGTATTCATGCTGACAAAATTGGTAAATATGTGAGAAAACTGTCTCATAAAATTTATAAGTCAAAAATGGCTAAACGACAACAACTATGATTATAACAATCTCTTTCTCACTTCATCCCTTCCCCTTAGTCTTATACGTTGAAATTAATTAATAGCATAATAATGTATTGCACTTTTGTCTTAAATTTTATAAATAAAGTTAATAAAATTGAGTTGAATCACCCATCACGGAATCGATTCTGCATAGGTACTTTCAGTTATTACTTAAGGCTGCAAAGTGCAATAAAAATTGCGTTAATGGTTGAGCAGTTCTGATGAGTTCCTCCGAAGAAGGTTTAGGTCGATAATCGATATTGTTGAAGCACTTAATTAATAGATTGAATACCTTCAAACCATGATATCTTGAGGCTGACCTGCACGGATCATAACCATCAGCGCCGGGAATTAAACAGGAATTAAACAGGAATTAAACAGGAATTAAACATGAAAGGAGAACACTAACGAACTCGTTTTGGCTATACATCAATTCATAAATACGTTCAGATATAAAACAAAGGCCGAATAAAAGTATGAAAATAAAATCTTAAAATTTAACCGCGTTACAATATCACGAAGTGAAAATAAAATCAAATATAATAATTTAAATGCTAATAAAAATTCTGGATGTGTGCATAAAAGCAAGTCCGAGGAGATAGGTTAGACTTAAAGACTACGATAAGTTGATGAGACGATGAAGGAGATGAGTAGGAGACGTGAAGCGAGGATTAGGACTTATTCTTAGGATTTCGAAGGTTTGAAGAGTCTGTTAGGTATTTCCCGAATTCTTTTGTGTGATAAGAATTCATTATGATCCTATACTCTTGAAATGACTTGCTCTTACCTTTGTAATAAGAGTGAGCTAAAGCTCCATGCTAAGATAAGTAACATCGTTAGTAACAATCATAACACTCCTCATATCTCAGATTCCACGTTATCTTCCAATGTATGTTACTAGACGTCTTTTCAAATGATACTTATTTGAATCGTTATCTATCTGCGTATCCTTTTCATCCTTCCCAATCAATAAGCTGGATATTGACATTGGGGTAAAAGTCCAACGTGATAAAATATTATTATTCATGTAAATAATGTCCCTCATGATAATAATAGTGTCCGTTCATCACGTTATAACAAGATTCTTATCGTCAATAAAATATTATTAATCATGTAAATAACGTCCCTCATGATAATAATAATGTCTGTTCATCACGTTATAACAAGATTCTCATTGTCCATAATATATTATTAATCATGTAAATAATGTCCCTCATGATAATAATAATGTCCGTTCCTCGCGTTATAACAAAATGACGGTCATGAATTGACTGTCACGTATAATATAATATCGTTATGTATCATATTAATCCAATAGTCATGATAAATAGTATAACATATTTGTATCATTTCTATCATGTCCCAAATGTCCTATTACCCTCTGAAATACCCCAAATTCCATCAATCCTCATCTGCGTCTGGTTGTCCGCTGGCCTCTGCATCTTCGTACCGCTTCTTCTTCCCGTCCGCCTGCAGTAACCTCACTGGATTCCTAGTCCTCCCGGATCTCCGAACGGTTAGCGCCGCATCAGGTGGAGCTACCGGGGACTGTTCCATGACCTCCAGAACACCGTCGTTCACTTGAGGGTGTAGTTCATCTCGCTGGGGTTGTGTCATCGTAGGGCTGTCCGGCTCCGGAGCCACCTCACTGCTCACTACTCTCTTGTGTGTTTTCAAGTAGTTGAACCGTCTATCTTTACGCGTGCCTCTACTGTCCTTATCCACTGGCTCCATCGTGTAAGTATATCCGTCACCCTTGATCACTGTTACCCTGTACGGCTCCGAGTAGCGGGGGGATGTCTTCCCGCCTTTATTGCTCCTTGCTTCGTCCGTGAGCCTATAACGCACCAAGTCACCTACTTCGTACGGGGTTTTGCAGGGTCCTTCTTTCTCTGCTGATTCCACTCTCCCCTCTTGATATTCGACCAGGTTTGTTCGTGCTTGCTCAGTCAACAGCCTGCATTCTTCGTCCCTCTCCTCCAATACAGTTGTTCCAGGCTTCTTCACCTTATCCCTCTCCTGAGCAATCATGTCGTCTGGTCGGTTAAAATCCCTGCCAAACAAAAGCCTAGCTGGAGTAAAACCTGTTGTAGCGTTGATCGAGTTGTTGTGGCTCCCTTGTACCAGGTATAAGGCCTCCGGCCACTTCTCCCCATCGTTCTCGCAAAGGCATCTGATCTGGTTCATTAACTGGTTCTGCCTCTCTACTTGCCCCTGGCTCTGGGGGTGTCCCGGTGAACCCAACTTGTGTCTGATACCCACTCTTTTACACAGTTCCTCGAACACCTCTGCAATAAAATGTGGACCTCTATCCGATCTCATCTTTTCCGGGATCCCGAAAAGACTTATCCATCTTTCGACCACTGCATCTGCTGCCGTTTTTGCTCTTGCATCAATGCTCGGTACAAAGATTATGAATCGACTAAACACATCTTGCATTTGGAGGACGTACTTGTATGGATGCTCCCTCGCTGTCTGGAATGGACCAAGAAAATCAAGCATCATCTCCTCCAGAGGTTTTCCGGGTATACTCGTCTTGGACACTGGCGCCTTGTTCGGGTTGTTGACGTGTTTGTTCAGACCACACTCTTCACATGCCTGAACGTATTGTTCTATGTCTTGCCTCATGTTCGGCCACCAAAAGTTATCTCGTGCCCTCTTCCAGGTGCGTGTGTTCCCCATATGAGCCGCTGTAGCACTCCTATGAACAAGATTCATAATTTTGTCCCTGTATGTCTTAGGAACTATTATCCTGTTCTTTTCCACTGTTCCGAAAGGGTTGCTTTCCCGCTTCTTTCCCCCGTTGAACCGTAATCTTAATATCCCCTCTGAGTCGATGAAAATCCTGTCCCTATGCTTCCACATCGCTTTGACTTCCTCATCGTTGCTCCCGCTGGGCTTCCTCCACGATTCTGATTCGCTATTCCCGGGGTTCAGATCTGTTCCTTTCAAAACCGCCTTACGCATCGTTTGTACTGCTGCGTCATTGCTCTGCTCGCTCAGGATCTGTTCTCGACTGACAGTTATCGCCTCCTCGCCTCCAGCGGTCATCACGACAAACACTTCGCTACGGTCTTTCACAGCTACATTTCCGTCACATTTGACCCGTGAAAGGTAATCAGCTATTCTCATCTCTGGGCTTTTCCCTTTCTTATGAGTGACTTTCATGTCAAACTGCTGAATCAGGTCTAACCAACGTCCCCTTCTCCCCGTCTCATTCTCCGGTTCAAGTGAACGAAGCCAACTCAGTGCTTGGTGGTCCGTAATAAGGTTGAACTGCTTGCCTAGATACACTCTGAACTTCACTACCGCCTTAACCATCGCCAACAACTCCTTCTCGGTAGCTGAGTATCCCTGTTCTGCTTTGGATAACGCGTGGTGGTAGAATGCCACAGGCTTCAGGGTATCCGGTGCTTCCATGCACCTCTGTGCCAGCATGGCTCCCGCTGCCATTTGACTACAGTCTGTTACTAAGGTGAATGGCTTATCCATGTCGGGCAAACTCAACGACACTGCGTCCGCAATCAATTTCTTTATTGTTGAAAATGATTCATTCATTTCCTCCGTCCACTTCAGCCGGGCATACGGCTGGTCCGTGATCGCATTATACAATGGCCTGGCAATCTGTGACAATCCTGGTAGCCACCTTTGCACGTAGCCAAACGCACCTAAAGCCCTTCTAAGCTCTCGTACATTATGAGGGCGCTCTATGCTCCTCAGTTGCTGCACTCTCTGTTCGTTTATCTTCACCATGCCTTCTTTGATGGTGCATCCCAAGTAACTGACTTCCCTGACTCCAAACTGGCACTTCTTCGATGCCAAGGCCAGGCCTGCATCCTTCACCTTTTCCAGCACCTTCTTGAGCCGTTTCATGAATACCTCCCAAGTTTCCCCCCAGACTAGGATGTCGTCCAAATAGCACAGTGCATCGACGAAGTTTGAACTCCCCAAGATCACTGACATCATCCTTTGGAACGAATATCCCGCACCTTTCAAACCAAACGGGGTTCTTCCTGCAAACTCATAATGCCCCCATGGTACTACAAATGCCGTTGTTTCCGAATCTTCCTTTCGTAGTGGTAACTGGTGGTATCCCGACTTTGCATCAAGGACTGCAAAGTACTTAGCCTTCCCCAGCCTGTCCAAAAGATCGTCAATGAGCGGTATTGGATGTAAAGTCGCTGTATTTGACTTCTCATTGGTTATCCGATAATCAATTGCCATCCTCAGGCTCCCGTCTTTCTTGCGTGCACACACTATGGGTGATGCCCATTGGCTATTAGATTCCCTGACTACTCCTTGTTTGAGTAGCTCATCGACGTGTTCCCGGACTTCATCGGCTAACTCTTTTGACAACCTCCTCGGCTTGCTCACTACTGGTGAGCTGTCCTCTTTCAGCCTTATGGTGTGCTCCACACCCACTCTAACAATAGGTAGCTCTCCTCCCTTATAGAACACACCTTCATATCTGTTTAGCAGTCCTATTAATTGACCCCTCTTGCTCGGCTCCAGCTCACTGCACACCAACTCGCTCAATTCTGTTGTTTTGCCTTTCTTTGTAGCCCTGGTGAACGCTTTACCCGCATTGTGGTTTGATACCCATACGGTCCCGAGTTCAACTGTAGCAATGGGATCCCCTTCTGCCAGGGTCACTTCTTCCTCTCCTAGATTTGCTACCCTGATCTGTACCTTACCGCTCTTTGTTCCCTGAACAATCCCGTAAGGTGTGCTTACTAGCTTATCGTCAAACGTTATTGGTTGAACCATATACTCCTTACCCGTCTCCATGTTGGGGATGTAACATGTCACTAACGCCTCACTCCTGGTAGGGATCTTACGTTCGGCATCCACTACCACTTCCACTGAGTTCTCCTCCTCAATGGTCCCTGCGACGCTGCTCCTGCCTGCGGCTGGGTGGCATAGCAACTCTATCTCTTCACTGTTACCATTGATAGTCATCACACTCTTGTTGAAGTCAAATGATATGTTGGCTATCCTAGACTAGAAATCTATCCCCAATATCATCGAGCAGATCATCTTCTCAACCACAATGAATCGCTGGTGGGCAAAAGTCAGTCCACCCACAGAGACAGTTCTTCGTATCTCTCCCGTGACAGGTATTCTTTCGCCGGATACTCCTCTTCCACATAACGCCGATTTCTCCATTGTGGCCTTCTCCTGTTCTGTAAGTAAGTCTTCACATATTAATGACCACTGGGCCCCTGTATCGAACAGTGCAGTTTCCTCAACTCCATTCTCCCACTTAATCCTAATATATGGTGTCGAGTTCAGACCCTCTGAAGCGATCCCCTTCATCTGTTGTAACTGCTTCCGCCGTCCTTTACCACCCTTCTCAGGAGTAATGACCCGAAACTGGGCTCTGGCACATGCCCAAGGTTTCACATCGTGCTCCTTCCCTTCTCTGCTGCTAGGTTGCTCTCCAGTATTCTCCCCGCCCCCATCACTCTGCCCGTCTATAGGGGGCTCTACCGAAAATCCGTACCCCTTCCTCTTCCAGCCTTGTCACCTCTTCTTGCTGGTCTCCACGTAGGGTCCTCCTTTTTTCGCACTGCGCAGTGAAACCATCCCCCTCGGTGTTTCTTTTTACAGTAGGAGCATTCTAGGAATTCTAGTGGTAGCCCGTCTGATGATTCACCACTTCCTCTCGAACTGCTGCTCCTGTTTGAGCGGCCTGACTCGCCGGACGATTGCTTCCTCCTGTCTCCAGCATGTGACGATGACTTTTGCTCCCACGCGCTAACCGAATATTCTTGTGCTGCGTTGATGCTGCCGGTCTCCTTACCCATGGCTTTTACTGCGTCGTCCGTCTTCTTTGCTATATCCGCTACCTTCAGGAGGTCCTCCAGGGGTTTTGCCTCTTGCCGTGATTTCATCCAGCCACCCTCTAGCAGCTTCCGCTTGATCCTCTCGTCCCCCAATCCACTTACAAACTTCCATGCTACCCTTCTGTCGAGGTCTAATTGGCTATCTCCGTCGTATGCCTCTTTCACCGTCATTTGCAGTCGGGTCATGTAGTCACTGATTGTCTCCCTGGGCTCCTGGATACTCTTCTCAAACCCAAGAATGTTCAGTTCGATTGCCTGTACATTCGTGAATTTATCCTTCAACTTACTTACAAGTAATTCGTCGTTACTTGTCCACGGATTCAGCATGGAGCTCGCAAAACTCACGTAGTCAAATGCTTCCCCTTGCAGACAAAGCGTCAGCTTCCCAGCCCTGTAGGATGGGGAGTCCCACCCTCTCAGTCGTGCCCGCATGTTCAGCTCTTTGACCACTTTATATCTCTCGATGAACCTTCTCATTGAAACTGCAGAGTAGTCCCCGTCGTGTCCGAAAGATAGGTCTATCCTCTCTTCCTTTCCCATCGCGTCGTACGGCGTCCCCAGTACTTCTTCCTCTACTGGCTCCTGTTTCACCTTGGTGCTTCCTTGGGCCATTTCTCCGCCATAACTGCCCGTCAGCATTGTACAGGCTAGTACTGTTTCTGCGCAACTCTTCTGAAAGTACTCCGCCTCGACATTGTCATTCGCCAAGTCCTCTTGGGCCAATGTCATCCGCTGGAGCAACTCTACTGCTTCCTTGTTCATTTCCTCCCACTTCGCTTTATTCTCCTGGATCCGCTCCTGAACATTGCCAGCATTCTTCTTGATCTCCCGGTTCTCTACTTCCAGGGCTGCGATCTTTTCCGACATTTCCTTGTTGTTCTTCATCAACAAAGCCAAGCTGGCCTGCACCTCTTTCATCTGTTCATCCATAGCGTCGTTCGTATCCACTTCAGTCACCAATGAAATGACTTGCTCTTACCTTTGTAATAAGAGTGAGCTAAAGCTCCATGCTAAGATAAGTAACATCGTTAGTAACAATCATAACACTCTTTTAGCATTACAAGGCTTTTCAGGTTATCAGAAAGCTTTGAGCGGAGGGAGTGGTATCCAGGGCATTCGGTTATAACATGGTCCTCAGTTTCTAGGATAGGTGTTTTAAAGAAAGGTAGCTCTTCGAAAAAGCGAATGACGTCTGTGTCTGGGGAGCAGCAAAAACGACACGTTTTCAATGCTGTGTACCTTACTCGGGATTATTATGACCGGGATAAAGTGGTGGGTTTAGGGTAATTTCGCCATATTTTTCCCGAACCACATTTTCACCGGTCGTTAATAAACCCGCCTACTCAGCTTTTAGGGTTCCCAAGGGGTATGGGTGCTCATATTTTAATCGTTGTCTTATATTCACTAAAGAAGACTATTGGGACACTTGTTGTAGGTTTTTCGACTTCATTTGGCTAAAATTGCAAAAAATTCACCTTTTTGCCCAATTCTTGTCATATATCCTTATTGTCAAATTTGATTTAAATAGGCCAATTTTTAATTTCTTAGGTATTGACTATCTCTACATAATGAAATAAGACTCAAAGTAAAAGTAACAGTTAAATTAAAACTTGAATTAATTAAAACTGATGAAAGGGATGATCCAGATGAAGATAACGAAGATGATTACAACTTATTGGAAGACTAAACAGCTCTCCCTTTATCTTAATATCGATCTGGTTGTTACGCTTCAAATGTTAAAAATTATTTTCCATCTAGTTTGATTAACAACGAGTCATTATTTCTGTCTACTTTCAACAATTATTGATAATTCGACTTGTTTCACAAGTTTTAGCAATGCGAAAATTTCTAAACTTGCTTATCTCTAATAAGGAAATTTACATCTGAGACAAAATTTTTGAATCTAAAATTGAAAGGTTGGACACCGGTAAAATGGCGACCGGGAAAATGTGGTGGGTTTTGAGCAATTTCGCCATATTTTTCCCGAACCATATTTTAACCGGTCGTTAATAAACCCGTCGTAATAATCCCGAGTAAGGTAATTGTATCAATCACTAGTATATCGACCTTTCTCTACCTTCAGACTTCCGGTGTGTGTCGGGGTAAGTGAAGGGGCAGGTTACTGCGACTATAGTTCAGTGTTTGCTGCTGTGGTTGTGTTCGCTTGCTCGTCTCGTAGTTACTGGCTGCTACTTGTTGTTGTTGTTGTTGTTGTTGCTGTTGAACACTGCAATGGTGAGAGGCCAAACAAAAAAGAATTAGAGAATTCCAATTCATCGTTACTACGACGGTAGTGCATAGTAATCGTACAGTACTTATCTTTAAGTAAAGAGTCAGCAGCAAGCGTTTGTTGACGTGAGGTGGTCTTCAGAGACTGAGGGGGTTTTCCACGAGAGAATCTCGGTGAAATCTTCAAATAGGGGTGGGAAGACTCCATGACGTGTCAAGAATCAAGATCACTGGAGCGTGTAAAATGAAACTTAACAAACGCGGGTGTATACGGTCCATCTTCTCCTCGATCCGAAATTGCATGCTTGAAGACCTGTTCGACAACGTTGCACGTAGAAAGATTGGTGGGGTCGGCTGTATAGTGGAGATTGACGAATCCAAATTCGGTAAACGAAAATATAACAGAGGTCGACGGGTAGTTGGAAAATGGGTGCTGGGTGTGTTCTGTAGGACTACTGGCGACTGCTTCTTAGTGGAGTGTACCGGTAATCGACGCGATCACAACACCCTAATCCCACTCATCAAGGAGCACGTTCTACCGGATACAACTATTCTCACCGACAAGTGGAAAGGTTATAACGCCCTGCAATACCACGGGTTTCCTCATCAAATTGTCAACCATAGTCGAGGATTTGTGGACCCGGTCACTGGTGTTCACACCAACAGCTGCGAAGGGATGTGGTTCCACGCAAAGAACCACATGAGAAGAGGAACCGGTCGTACCCGAACTGATCCAGCAGCCATGACTGTAGCCCTGTCAGCATTTATGTGGTGTAAGCGATACGGACTGACAAGAGACGACGCCTCCGTGAGGAAAGCCTTCAACCAAGATATCCCAGCCCTATTCAGAAGAATTTTTGATTAATTTATTGCTCTGTAAATTTCTGCAGTCGCTCCACCACCTCCCATCATTCCTGCAGTCCCTGCAGTCGCTCCACCGTCTTCCACTGCCGCAGCTCCTCCGCAGCTCCTCCACGTCATCCGAGCTCGCTCAGTAATGAGGACTTTTTCCATCCTTGGGATCGTTCACGAATACGACAGAGTGATGGGACGAGTCAATGCTGGTTCATCGCTCGCCTCTGCTTTGGACGAGGAGTATCTGTCGGCCTCCTTCTTCTCTCGGAAAAGAGTTGTTGCGGAGGCATCGAAGGTGGATATGGTGGCGCTGCAGCACGGAATACTACAACTACGAAAACAAGCGCAATAATCCAGCGACACACTTGGTACCTATCAGAAGAATTGATTTCGATTGCCCTCTTCTCAGATAAAGTCCCGGAAGAGGAAAAAGAAGTCCTTGCGGCTAAGATAGGAAAATTGCCGTCTCAATCTTTACCTATCCAGAAACCGAAAAGCTGCCTACTACCAGTGAGAAGTCTCGTCTTGGTGACTTCGTGGGACCCCGCTCTATCCTCATCTTCCAGCTACTCGGGGAGTCTCACACCTTCCTATCAAAAGATGAGTGATGGCTTCTACCTCAGTACGTCAACTCTGGACTTTCAAAGTCTGCCGCTCTGGAGCAGATACACATTTCTCGGAGTCACTTCTCAAGAAAGCGATGTATCGCTGAAGCAGCAAAAGTTGACCTACCAGGTGTCCAACACGCACTGCTGCAACTACGAGACGTCAGACTTCCTAGTGTTTACACCTTCGCAAACGAGATCTGCAACCGTAATCTTGCCACTCTTAGGACCCTTTGTACCCAAGGCGTCGTCCTAGCGCCCAAAAACAATTACACTGCTCCTCCACCACGAAGAAATTGAATGTAATCAGTTTTCAGTATTTTTTTATTTTTCATAAAAATGTTGTAATCGATTTTGGAACTTACTTTCAAATAACGTGTTTCAAATAATTTGTTTCAAATAATTTGTTTATTTGGCAATAATGAATTATAGCCGGTCTGATTTAGAGTCGCCTAGAGCAGGTTAGTACTAGCCGGTTAGTAGCCGGTTAGTAGCCGGTTAGTAGCCACTTGGTGGGTACTAGCTGGTTAGTAGCCGGTTAGTAGCCGGCTACTAACCAGCTAGTACCCACCAGCCGGCTAGTGACCGCTTTTCAAGTGTCGGCTAGTAGCCGGTTTGGAACTAGAAGGTCCGCTTTAGAGCCGGCTAGTGACCGGTTAGTAGCCACTTGGTGGTTACTAGCCGGTTAGTAGCCGGTTAGTAGCCGGCTAGTGACCGCTTTTCAAGTGTCGGCTAGTAGCCGGTTTGGAACTAGAAGGTCCGCTTTAGAGCCGGCTAGTGACCGGTTAGTAGCCACTTGGTGGTTACTAGCCGGTTAGTAGCCGGTTAGTAGCCGGCTAGTGACCGCTTTTCAAGTGTCGGCTAGTAGCCGGTTTGGAACTAGAAGGTCCGCTTTAGAGCCGGCTAGTGACCGGTTAGTAGCCACTTGGTGGTTACTAGCCGGTTAGTAGCCGGTTAGTAGCCGGCTAGCGACCGCTTTTCGAGTGCCGGCTAGTAGGTCCGCTTAAGAGCCGGCTAGTGACCGGTTAGTAGCCGGTTAGTAGCCACTTGGTGGTTACTAGCCGGTTAGTAGCCGGTTAGTAGCCGGCTAGTGACCGCTTTCTAAGTGCCGGCTAGTAGCCGGTTTGGAACCGGCTACTAGTAGGTCTGCTTTAGAGCTCGGCTAATAGCCGGCTAGTGACCGCTTAGTAGCCGGTTAGTAGCCACTTTGTGGTCACTAGCCGGCTAGTAGCCGGTTAGTAGCCGGCTAGTGACCACTTTTCAAGTGCCGGTTAGTAGCCGGTTGGTAATGTGAAGTTGAGGAGCTGTTATTACAAAAGTGGCTAGTAGCCGGTGTTCATATGGTACTGTGCAGGGACGTTGCATAGACGTTGCATAGACGTTGCATAGACGTTGCATAGACTGACCGTGCAGGGAGTGTGCATAGAGTGTTCATTGTGCAGGGACGTTGCATAGACGTTGCATAGACGGTTCTTTTGTTGTTGCATGGACGTTGCATAGACGTTGCATAGACTGTCCGGAGCTAAACGACCAAGTTGCCATACCCCTTCTCAAGCGAGATCTGCAACCGCAATCTTGCTACTCTTAGGACCCTTTATAGTCTACAGGAAAGACGGAAGCAGAGGCCGTGAAGAAGTCCTTGGATGACTGGCAGCTTGCCTCCTACATCATCTCCATGGGCTTTGATACGATGAGTTCGAACACAGGGGTTCACAAGGGTGCCTGTACTCTCCTACAACAGATGCTGAACAGAAATCTCCTATGAATGGCTTGCCGGCACCATATCCTCGAACTGGTGATCGGGAGCACTTTCAAAACTCTCTTTGGAGATACAAAGTCTCCCGAATGCACGTTATTCAAGGATCTGAAGAAGTCATGGGACTCCCTCGACCTGGATTCCTTCACGCTCCCAGATATTCCTTCATCCTACCAGAAAGATGAAGAAGAACTTCTCGAATACATCGACTCCCTACTCTCTCCTGACAACGTGAGGAACCTGCCCCGGGATGACTATAAAGAGCTTCTGGAGCTGAGTAAAGTTATACTCGGAGGGACCATTGAAAGGAAGAAAGGATACGTCTACAAGATTCAGAGACCAGGAGCAGACCACCACGCTCGGTGGATGGCGAAGTCAATCTACATCCTAAAGATGACTCTCCTCCGTCGCCAACTTGACCTACACTGGTAGCTGGACATCAGAAAGCCGTCCCTACCCTCCATCCACCTGAAGTCGGAGCTGATCGAGTATGTTGGAGTAAGATCAACACTTCCGTTCACCCTGGTTGGAGTGCCACATACCTTCCTCCTGGTGCCAAAGATCCTTCTACCGCAAGAAGAATTAGATAGCAGAGCTGATTATCCTTGATAGACCACGATTCGGCAGTCTCATCAAAGGAGCGGACCGACAGGATCAACCAGCAGATTCTCTCTGACCGATGTGGGGCTATCCTCAAGCAGAGTGACTTTCTGGAGAAGAAACGACTCGCAATTGCTGCTTACTCTACATCAGCTCCAGCTCTAATCTGCCGGTCATGCGTGCACAACGTCCAGTCTGCAAAGGAAGGAGACGCTCCCTACGGAATCCTACACCTCATCATTCCCTGTAGCGATCACTCCACCACTACCAACCCTCCTCGGGATACCTCTGCTGGTGCTGCACCTGCTCAGGACGCTTCTGTCACCGACCCTAGTCCTCCACCAGCCCTCCAGACGACTCCCTCCGATGCTGACCCTCCCGTCCAGCCACCAACCTCTGTTTCTATTCCTGTTGGTAGAAGAGTAAACGGAGTCAACCCCTCTCTCTCCCTCCAGCGGTACCACAAAGTCGCCAGTCTGGTTCGTGGTGGCGATAACCTGTACGCTGCTCTGGACTCCATTGGAATCTCGAAAGGAAGCTGGAGAGCACAGAGGCTAATCGCAGAGTGTCAACTCCTCTACACTGAAGCCCTGGCAGACAGGATTGACGAAGATAACGCGGAGAAACACGCCGACGTTCTCCGTATCTCTAAGGACCTCCTGTCTATGAACGGGACCAGAGAGCAGCTTCGAGGCCTTCACGCAGATAACCCTTCCGGGAAAGATTCTCTATAGACGATCAAGCCGTGCGACTGAATCAGGAATCCCTATTCGAGCGATGTAAAGCGGAACTGAAAAAGCCTTCGTCCAACCTACTCATTCACCAGCAGCCTACCTCACTCAACCAACCCCTTCACCAGCAACCTACCTCGCTCAACCAACTCATTCACCCGCAACGTTCATCCCTCAACCAACTCATTCAACAGAAAACTACCTCCATCAACCAACCCCTTCACCAGCAACCTACATCGCTCAACCAACTCATTCACCACCAGCCTACCTAACGCAACCAACCCCTTCACAGCTTCTTCCAGCGACGGAGCCTCGACCCCCAATCTCAGTCCTACTCCATTTTCTTCAAGAAAACGAAGAAATCCATTTTCCCCGTGAAACGGTCTGTGAAAAGACGGCGACTGAACCCCTGTTCCATCAGCATCGAGAAATCGACAAAACGACAAAATCCGTTTTCCTCCCCAAACGGTCTGTTAAAAGACGTCTTACTGTAGTAATTAAGTAGTTTTCATACATTAATCTCAGTCCTGCTCCATTTTCTTCAAGAAAAGGTGTCTATCCCTATTCGTACATCACATCCTTCGAAGTCTTTTATGAAACTGAGTTACCGCCCATCGAAGCCTTCTATAACAATCTCAGCAAAGTGGCCTGTACAGAGGAGGACTACGCTCACCCACAGAAAGTCTGGAAGGAGTTCGATCTGAAGAGTCTCAATGAAATGGTTCACCTCTACATTTCCTCTGACGTTGTTCTCCTGGATTCGGTGCTGCAGCAGTATAGGACAGAGTGTTTATCATTTTATAATTTAGATCCTGTTCATTATTATACCGCTCCAAGTCTTACGTGGGATGCATGCTTAAAATTTACTAAAGTCGAGTTAGAATTATTCGGTGATCCTGATATGTATACTTTCATTAAGCAGGCTATTCGAGGAGGAATCAGTACAATCACGCATCGGCTTTAAGGAATCTCACACTAATAAACGATTCATCTGAACGAGTATTAGCTCTTGCTACCCGCTTCAACACTCGGATCACCAGGACTGAAGCGTCGTATCAAGAGCTGATGCTCGTTGTGGAATCCCACTGCCGAAAGTATTCCCTGAAGACCAAAGAAGATCTGAAGAAGCTCTATTAAACAGTGATATATAAACTATAGCAATGGAATACTACGAACTTTTCAATCCAATTCCCATATCCCTACCTAGTCTATCCCCATCTAGTATCCAACCTCTACCCCTTGAAGCTTACATCAACCTGGACGACATCCTTACCCCGGCCCCCTGCACGAACCTTTTAGAAGTTCTAACCACATCCTGGGGGAAGCCCATGATTGTTATCCCGAAGACAACTTATTTCAGCAACGATCGGAACAGAAAAACAACATTAGTTACAGATGTAACCTATACCACGCGAGGAATGGAAGTTGTCCTGCTACCGTTACTTATACGTTCACGCACAGAAAGTCTGGAAGGAGTTCAATCTGAAGAGTCTCAATGAAATGGTTCACCTCTAAATTTCCTCTGACGTTGTTCCCCTGGATTCGGTGCTGCAGCAGTATAGGACAGAGTGTTTATCATCTTACAATTTAGATCCTGTTCATTATTATACCGCTCCAAGTCTTACGTAGGATGCAGGCTTAAAATTTACTAAAGTCAAGTTAGAATTATTCAGTGATCCTGATATGTATACTTTCATTGAGCAGGCTATTCGAGGAGGAATCAGTACAATCACGCATCGGTATGCAAAGGCAAATAACCATAATCTCCCAGATTGCAATCCTGAATTACCTGAAAGCCACCTCGGATACAATGTGTCAGAAACTTCCTACTTCGAAGTTCAAGTGGCAGGATAAACTTCTCACGGTCAGCGACATCATGGCCTGGAACCCCGACAGGGATAAGGGAGCCTTCATCGAGTGTGACGTTCATACGAATCCTGAAGACCATGACAGATTCAATGATCTCCCTCCTTTCCGTGAATCTCTGGTGATAGAGGACGGTATGGTATCGGATGCTTATACTGGAGAGAAAAGAAAAATACCGGAAATACTCTTCTGCTCAGTCAAATCTACCTAGCCCCTCCTGTAACCTTGGCGAGTCCTCTCCTGATGACCCTTCTCCTGATGAGCCCTCTCCTGTTCTCTCCGAGGGATCCTCTGCCAAAGAGTTTACTCCTAAGCGACCCTGCCTGCCCCGTCCTTCTGGAACTATTGTGGAGGTGTCTAAAGATTTCCTCAAGAAGTTGGGCCCTTCTGCTGATCGGCTGAACCTCACAAACAACCAGCTCACCTGCATGGTCGCGGCCTTCACTAACCACGGCGGAGGGAAGATCGACAATATCTCACAAGTCCAAGCAAGTCCACAACGAGGCGGAAGAGTAAAGTTGCTAGGAGGGAGATGGCAGCTGACGTTCGGAGAAACTTCCCTTGTAATGCAGGCCAAATAAACTTTGATGGGAAGTTGATGGTCGACCTCTATGGCTTCGGGAAGGTTAACCACCTGGCAATCGTTCTGGTTCAGGAGGACTCCAACAAAATCCTTGCCATCGTGAACACGGAATCTTCAACCGGTTAAATATAGTGACATTAAATTATGCTTTACGGATACAGATAGTTTACTTTATTGGGTTGAAACTCCAGATTTGCATAAAGATTTCAAGGATAGTGACAACGTTCAAGATCCTGAAGACGTCTTGGAACAGTCTAAACCTTGGAGACAGAAGGCTACCCGACATCCCCTCCTACTTCAAAGAAGACGTCGCGGACATTTAGGAGTACGTCAACAGCAAACTCGATCAAGAGTCTCACCTACCCCGAGGAGACTACAAGGAACTGCTGGAGCTGGTGAAGTTGATCCTTGGTGGAGATATCGAGCGGAAGAAGGGCTACAGCTACACCATACAACGCCCTGGTGCTGACCACCACGCTAGATGGATGGCAAAAGGAATATACGTCTTGAAGATGGTGATGCTTCAACATCAACTAACCTAAAGTTTCATTGGACCCTGAAGAGGAAATTCACAAAGATGGCGATGTTCGTGATATTCTGCTACGTGAAGTCTTATTTTAAACGTTTATAGATAACTCCTATAGACATTTCGTGTTCAACAAACTTGCGGATCTGGAGATGACAGCCAAGGACAAAAAGACGGAAAGCTTTGCAAAGAGGATTCTAGGAGCAGCTGGTATTAACGAATTTGCAGCTGGTTCCCTAGATTATTACTCCCATATAGGAATCCTTTACTCACTGGCAGATTTTAGAATATATTGTGCGGGACATGTGGCACATAAGTTCCTGACAAATATCCTCCCATATGCAGATATTTATGATATCCAGGAGATATCAATCCATACGTTCCCGAAAGAACTACCCACAGCCTGGTGTGGAATCTTTCACAACCCTCGATACTGTAGTTTAGCAAAGTTGTGGAACAAGCTGATCAAGTTCAGATCGATCCACAAGAAGATATCTATCGCCGACTTACAGACGGAAAGGCTGATTTTATTTATTCTCTCTTAACTTTTAGAATACTACCAAAGCAAATAATTTCATTTAAATAAAATGTATAACTGTCATAGAAATATAGTACAATCGAAAATATAACTAAACTAGTGTAATGTATTGGAATTGGGTTAATTTTAATTAAATTAAAGGTTAGGTTAATTTTAATTAAAAATACATCTGATACATGCTGATGGGGGTCCATAACAACAAGAGCTGCCATAACTTTTGACATGATCTCAAATGTTGCAATGTCATACGTACTGTATGACATATCTCGATATCGATACTATATAACTTTCAACAGACGACAGGAGACATCATCATTCGACCATCTACACTTCACAACTATAGCAATGGAATACTATAACTACGAACTTTTCAATCCAATTCCCATATCCCTACCTAGTCAATTCCCATCTAGTATCCAACCTCTTCCCCATGAAGCTTACATCAACCTGGACGACATCCTTACCCCGGCCCCCTGCACGAACCTTCTAAAAGTTCTAACCACATCCCGGGGGAAGCCCATGATTCCCGAAGACAACTTATTTCAGTAACGATCGGAACAGAAAAACAACATTAGTTACAGATGTAACCTATACCACGCGAGGAATGGAAGTTGTCCTGCTACCGTTACTACAGACAAGAACAGTAGTCTTCTTCTAAGTTTCAACGGCCCCACAACCATCCGGACAGAAGCCCTAGCAGTCTAGAGAAACATAGGAAAAGACATCGGCTTCACGTCACTTACTCCGCCGATATCACGAAACCTGTTAGAGCTCTGGCAACAGAGCTTGGAGTAACTGTCGATAACACATTTCGCATACAACACTCTAGGATTAGAAAAAGACACCGAAAAATTGCCTCTGAAACCGGAATGCTTGCAGCTAAAGAACCAGAACCAAAACCAGAACCAGAACCAGAAGCCACGGTCAACTCAACTCACTAAAACAACTCATCTTAGTTATGATTAAAATATAAAGATATTGTTGAGGTCATACATCGACGGCAGTACGGCGGCAGTACGGCGGCAATCCCGATACTTGACCGATGTGGGGCTATCCTCAAGCAGAGTGACACTGATTAGTGACGTATAATTAGTGATGTGATCCATGGATTGAAGGAGCAACAGGTTATATTACAGACTATCATCTGGATCGGCTTGCTGTTGGTAAGACTCCTTCCAAAAAGAAGAGGATTTCCAGCAGTATTCTGTACGACCTTTGTTCTTTCTACACGACATACCCTGGATCATTGTCACTACACCGGCAAAGTCTTAGGATACACTCACCCGTTATTTAACTTACAACAGAAGTACATACCCATTTTCTTCCACAATCTTAAGGGTTATGACTTACATGAGATAATCAAGGCAATTGCAAAACGCACACAAGATCCATAAGATATCAACATCATACCTCAATCCAAGGAGTCCTATATAGCATTCAGTACCGCTAAGTTCAGATTCATTGATTCATATGCGCATCTCAACGCTTCATTGGAGAATCTTGTAGCTAATCTCAGCTCATCAGGACCTGCAGCCTTCGAACCGGTCCAACGATTCCTTCGACTAAAGTATGGTGTAGTGGATCCTGTTAAGCAAGAGCTGAAGCTCCTCCTACGTAGAGGTGTCTATCCCTATTCGTACATCACATCCTTCGAAGTCTTTGATAAAACTGAGTTACCGCCCATCGAAGCCTTCTATAACGATCTCAGCAAAGAGGCCTGTACAGAGGAGGACTACGTTCACGCACAGAAAGTCTGGAAGGAGTTTGATCTGAAGAGTCTCAATGAAATTTTTCACCTCTACATTTCCTCTGACGTTGTTCTCCTGGATTCGGTGCTGCATCAGTATAGGACAGAGTGTTTATCATCATATAATCTAGATCCTGTTCATTATTATACCGCTCCAAGTCTTACGTGGGATGCAGGCTTAAAATTTACTAAAGTCGAGTTAGAATTATTCAGTGATCCTGATATGTATACTAATTTCATTGAGCAGGCTATTCGAGGAGGAATCAGTACAATCACGCATCGGTATGCAAAAGCCAAATAACCATCATCTCCCAGATTACAATCCTGAATTACCTGAAAGCTACCTCGGATACATTGATGCAAATAACCTCTACGGATGGGCAATGTGTCAGAAACTTCCTACTTCGAAGTTCAAGTGGCAGGATAAACTTCTGCTGAACAGAAATCTCCTATGAATGGCTTGCCGGCACCATATCCTCGAAATTGTAATCGGGAGCACATTCAAAACTCTCTTTGGAGATACAAAGTCTCCCGAATGCACGTTATTCAAGGATCTGAAGAAGTCATGGGACTCCCTCGACCTGGATTCTTTCACGCTCCCAGATATTCCTTCATCCCACCAGAAAGATGAAGAAGAACTTCTCGAATACATCGACTCCGTACTCTCTCCTGACAACGTGAGGAACCTGCCCCGGGGTGACTATAAAGAGCTCCTGGGTATGAGTAAAGTCATACTCGGAGGGACCATTGAAAGGAAGAAAGGATACGTCTACAAGATTCACTCAATTCAGAGACCAGGAGCAGACCACCACGCTCGGTGGATGGCGAAGTCAATCTACATCCTAAAGATGACTCTCCTCCGTCCTTGACCTACACTGGCAGACCAAGAGGAAGGTGGAAAAGATGAGCCTCTTCGTTGTCTTTGTATACCTGAAGTTCTGGTTTTCCGCTTCTTGCCTGACCTCTGCTGCTAGTAATAACCTGGAGCTCTTCCGCAGAATTGAAAAGTTCAATTCCGTCCACAAGAAAGTCTCAGCAGCAGCAGCCAATGTGCTACAGAGACACACTTACCTTACTGAGGAACTTGTACCACTTGCTCTCTTCAATGAGAAGCTCCCTCTTGATGACCGGACTCACTTAGCGTTGAAGATAGGACAACTCCTCCTTGAAGAGCTGGACATCAGAAAGCCGTCCCTACCCTCCACCTGAAGTCGGAGCTGATCGAGTATGTTGGAGTAAGATCAACACTTCCGTTCACCCTGGTTGGAGTGCCACATACCTTCCTCCTCCTCCCAGATTGGTCCACATCTCCACACTACGAAAAGATGAAGACAGCACTCGGTGACCTCACACCTCTAAACGATAGCTTTAAAAGAGCACTAGGACTGGTCACCACCATCAATACAAAAATGATCAGAGATGAGACGAGCTTCGAAGAGCTGATACAAGTTGTTGAAGCTCACAGAAAGAAATGCTCGAACCTGACCAAAAAAGACTTGAAGAAGTTTTATTAGTTTTGTGTGTTATATTAGTATGTATTGTGTTTATTACTCATTATCTTATTAACATGAAATTTGTCTCGAAATGACTAAAACTCAGTATAATAATGTACACATAAAGTAATGAAATCAATAAATTCAGATCTAAAAGACATAAAATCTTTAAAATTATCGTTTTAAACATGAAGGAGTGGTTTGATGGTCTTGCTAGTGTGTTACTCGAATATAAATGGTAGAAAAAGGTTAAGTTTAATCAAAGTCTCCTTGCTCTACGACCATCAGAAAAGGCGTGATCAGTCGCGCGCGAGCCTGCCACACCCTCGTTCCCGTTTTCCCGATTTCCCGATATCGTAGAGCATCGGGAGTTTGACTAAAGTTATCCTTTTTCTACCATTTATGTTCGAGTATAGCACTTCCAGAGCCCTAAAACGACGATTTAAGGCCAAAAACGGCAAATTTCTGATTTTTACCTGTTAAAAGTAGCTGGAAAAAAAGGGTGTGGCATGTGCCGGCACTTCCCGGTCGAGTTGGACCCTAAAATTTTTTTGGGTGATATTTATAGCCGAGGGAGCAACAGATAAACTTTGTAAGGAAATTATTTGAGAATTTTTTGTTTTCTGAACCACCCTAAGCTACACCCTTTTGAACAAAGACCCCACAAAATCCGTCACCTCCAAACTGCACAAAGTCCTCAAGAAACTTCACAACGACAAAAAGATCACCACAGACCAACTCAACAAGATGCGGAACCTTCACCTTAGTTGGCCTCAACTCTACGGACAACCCAAGATCCATAAACCTGGTGCACCCATTCGTCCCGTAGTTAGTTTTTACAACACTCCCCTTCAAGCGCTCCACAAAGTCCTTGCCACAGTCCTCAAACCCCTAGCTCAGAATCCCCTACGCCTTAAAGACTCCTCAGACTTCAAGCACCGATTCGACTCCTCCCTCAACCCCTCATACTCCTATCATTCCTCTCTAGACGTTAAGAGCCTCTACACCTCCTGTGACATGCGCCTGGCCCTTAAGAGTTAAGACAGTCATCACATCCTACGAACAAAAACCTCAATGAAGGACAAGCTATAATCATGGCTACAATCATGGCTACTCCCTCTGTTGAATACACTACTATACTACTACTGGTAAACGAGGAAAGGACAACGCTTTCGTGGATGGTCAACGCTACACCTTAAACAGAAAGAAGAACCGAACTAATGGAGTCACGAAGACTTACTGGACCTGTGTTGTTCCTCGTGGATGGGAACACCAAACAGACCTGCTCGCTTCGATCACCTGTCCTGGAACCAGTACGATTGGTCTCCCTCGCTCTTCGAACCTTGCAGAAGGATGGCATAATGGTTTCCGCAGCCTCGTCCAGTGTACAAATCCTACCATCTTGAAATTCCTTGAAGCCCTCAAACTAGAGCAAGGACTAACCGACCAGAAAATCACGGATAGGCTGATGAGAAGACCTCCACCCCAGAGAGCTGCTAAGTGGATAAGGTACGACTCCCTTCTGGAATCCTTTATGCAAGCCTACGATAACCAGGAGCACGAAGTCATTGATCTCTCTGCTGTTTCTGCTACACTATGAATTCGACATTTGATTATTGATATTGGGATTTTATTATATTGGTATTTAGTTATATTTCCGATTGTACTATATTTCTATGACATTCATACATTTTACTTAAATGCAATTATTTGCTTTGGTAGTATTCTAATAGTAGAATTAAAGAAAAGTAAGGAAAAGTCGATATAAGATAAACTTGTCACTATATAGTCCTGTCAGTATATAGTGCGTTTTGCACACTATATGGTGACAAAGATCAGCTGTCATTATAAAGTGCTTGTCACTATATAGTGTTGTCACTATATAGTGCGATTACCAAAGAAACTAGCACGAGCGGAGAAATCTCTCAAGTTTTCCCTTTCACCCACTACACCTCAAGCTTCCTCGTAGCTCACTCTGGAACCCTCTCCCGACGGTGACTCGAAGAACTCGATATCCTCTACGGAGGAGTACATGACTAAACGCTTCTGCTCTCGTCCTTCTGGATTTGGAACTACAGTCGACATCTCCAATAGCCCGGTTCATAAAACAAAAATATTATCCAATAATTGCGGTAATAGGCTTATCTGTTGTTCCGTAGACCAAATAACTACCAACAAAATTTCTAATGGTAGAAAAAGGTTAACATTAGTCAAAGTCTCAAGTCTCTTAGATGACAGGTATATTTGCAGCCATCTCTAATCACGGGGTTGGGGACATTAACAACATATCTCTCAGTAAATCAACAGCAAGACGACATCGTGCTACTGCAAGGAAGGAGGTTGTTGCTACGATCAAGGAGAACTTCACCTGTGACGTCGGTCAGATAAACTTCGACGGGAAGCTCCTACCCAACTTGTACGGGTTTTTTAGGTGAACAGACTAGCTGTTGTCCTGATTCAGCATCCAGAGAACAAGATCCTCAGCATAACTTAGACTGAATCCTCAACTGGGAGGTGGATACAGAGACGGTCAAAGCAGTCCTGGATTGTTTTAATGAACACCCGGAATCCATGAGGCTTATGAATTTTAAAGTTTCGTTTGTCAAGAAATGTCCAGCAATGGACCTTGATAGAGAGGAGCACCGTTTCATTTCTATGTTCAGAACTAATATTTTGGGGATAAATAGAATTAAAGTTATAAGATGATAAGTTTAGATATTTGTGTTGTGTAATTTATTAGCCGTTCTTTATTCTTGTCAGTATTCATGTTTTTGTTAATGATTGGTGTCCCGTTAAATTCAGAGGCACATATAAGGTGCGGTAAAAAAATCTAAATTATGCGGTACCGCACCCGACTATAAAGGTAAAATGTGCGGTAAGGTGCGGTAAATTTTTACCAATTATGCGGCAAATGTGCGGCGATTTTTTCGAAATTTGTGCGGGAATTGTGCGGTTTTCTTTTGCATTTTCTCAAGGACTTTGGAAATTCTAAACGTATAACCGCCGCTCTTATAAAAAAAGGTCTGTTTATGTGTTACTGAGGGTGTAGTTCTTTAGTAAGACCATTATTGAACCTTTATTGAGATTCAGTTATCTGAGAACAGTGACTTGATCTGGTAGAGATCAGGAGACAGTTATTTGAAGACGCCTCTTAATAGAGTGATCGCGTCTATGTGACACGCTTGTTGGCATTGATCGTCAGTACTTGCGAACCATTTGATCCAAGATCCATTAAGCCCACTATAAAGCCAACTCTACAACTCCTTTTAAGACAATCCTAGTACCACTAATAGCTCCAGTGAAGTTGAACCTAACACTTAACAGCCTCCCTCAGTCCATGTGCTTGGCAGCTGTTCCCTTCCTTACTCAGAAGTCTAAAACTAAGCTCTACTTCCTGAACCACACCTTCACAAAGAAATACGATCAGAAAACATCCACTATATGGAGATGCTCTTCGAGGAAGTGTAAAGGCTCAATCAAAACTACCCCCTCAACGTACGAAGTTATAGACGTGACTCCTCATACCTGCAGCCCTTTAACAGATTACGAATACAACATCCTTCTTTCGGAGAACGATATCGTTGATGACACTTCCTCCTCCTCATCTCCAAGATTACAATCCTGAATTACCTGAAAGCCACCTCGGATACATTGATGCAAACAACCTCTACGGATGGGCAATGTGTCATAAACTTCCTACTTCGAAGTTCAAGTGGCAGGATACACTTCTCACGGTCAGCAACAGTATGGCCTGGAACCCCGACAACGATAAGGGATATCCAAATTTGACAAACGACATGACATGACCCGTGACAATTTGACTCCCCAACAATTACGTACTGCACTCAAATCATAAAATCTAAGAAATCTGAATTATAATTTCTCCCAGCCGATAAGGGCAACGCCACTGTGGTGTTAACCCACGAACAATACATAAATAAAGTTAACAATCACTTGACCTCAGGTAGCTACACCCTTTTGAACAAAGACCCCACAAAATCCGTCACCTCCAAACTGCACAAAGTCCTCAAGAAACTTCACAACGACAAAAAAGATCACCACAGACCAACTCAACAAGATGCGGAACCTTCACCCTAGATGGCCTCATCTCTACGGACAACCCAAGATCCATAAACCTGGTGCACCCATCCGTCCCGTAGTTAGTTTTTACAACACTCCCCTTCAAGCGCTCCACAAAGTCCTTGCCACAGTCCTCAAACCCTAGCTCAGAATCCCCTACGCCTTAAAGACTCCTCAGACTTCAAGCACTGATTCGACTCCTCCCTCAACCCCCCATACTCCTATCATTCCTCTCTAGACGTTAAGAGCCTCTACACCTCCTGTGACATGCGCCTGGCCCTTACTTACTTTTGCTTTGGGCGATTCTCGATCGAAATCTCCTCCACTCTACGTCTCCAGATGGTTCTGTCGCACATAACTGTTCGGAGATCTTCTGCCCGCAACCATGTGTCGCTGGCTACGGTGTCAAGAAAACCATTGGCAGAACACCATTTCTTCCACAAGGGATTTACAAACTAAAGTAGCAGTGGGAAAGAAACTAGCACGAGCGGAGAAATCTCTCAAGTTTTCCCTTTCACCCACTACACCTCAAGCTTCCTCGTCACTCACTCTGGACCCCTCTCCCGACGGTGACTCGAAGAACTCGATATCCTCTACGGAGGAGTACACGCCTAAACGCTTCTGCTCTCGCCCTTCTGGATTTGGAACTACAGTCGACATCTCCAAGGACTGTTTAAAGAAGCTGGGCCCTGTTGCTGACCGGCTAAATCTCTCTAACTCTCAGATGACAGGTATATTTGCAGCCATCTCTAATCACAGGGGTGGGGACATTAACAACATGTCTTTTCAGTAAATCAACAGCAAGACAACATCATGCTACTGCGAGGAAGGAGGTTGCTGCTACGATCAAGGAGAACTTCACCTGTGACGTCGGTCAGATAAACTTCGACGGGAAGCTCCTACCCAACTTTTACGGTTTGGGAAGGTGAACAGACAAGCTGATGTCCTGATTCAGCATCCGGAGAACAAGATCCTCAGCATAACTAGGACTGAATCCTCAACTGGGAAGGTGGAAGCAGAGACGGTCAAAGCAGTCCTGGATTGTTTTAATGAACACCCGGAATCCATGAGGCTTATGAATTTTAAAGTTGCGTTTGTCAAGAAATGTCCAGCAATGGACCTTGATAGAGTGGAGCACCGTTTAATTTTTATGTTCAGAACTAAGAATTATGAGGACTACCAGATCCTGGTGGAACCTAAGCGATCCATGATATCACGACAGTCCCTACAGTATGGTATCGGATGCTACTCGTAAAGCAATGAATAGAAGAGGGTTTTGCTTTGCTGCTCCTCAAAAAAAGCTTGCACCTAATTTGTTTCCAAAGTTAAAGCATAAGATTCACATTGTCGCTTTACATTGTCTATTGTTGGTGCCTGCGATAAGATTCATAGGGTACGAGAGTTTGAACAGACGGATTGGTTAAAGAAATATATTGATTTTAACACCGCTAAACGATAGGCTGCTACTTCACAGTTCGGAAAAGACTTCTACAAACTACTCAACAACTCGTTCTTCGGCAAGAGTATGGAATATTTCATTCGAGCGAATACCAACCATGGCCTATCGGGCGCCTTGCCATGGCCAATACTACGACACATTTGTTTGACCGTTTTTAGTTATTTTATCGGTCAATTACAACTTGAAGGTACGTGACACGATAAACTTTTGGACTGATTTTACTTGTATATTATAAATAAGAATGCATCGATTGTCACACAATATAAATGTATCATAAATTGGTCATTCGAGCGAATACCATGGCCTAACGGGCGCCTATCGGGCGCCTATCCAACTCCACCTAATGACCTACCATCCTTCATGAATCCGAATTCTGACAGAACTCTATCCAGAGGAGCAGGTCCTGCCCTGTCGCGAAGGACGCCTAATCCTCCTACCTATCAACGGTCAAGAAGTCCTCTCCACGGACCTCCTGCCAGCACTCCTCGACGCTCAAGAAGTCCTCTCCACGGACCTCCTGCCAGCACTCCTCGACGGGGTCACGCCCCCTACAGCCGGACGTCCCTTCCGGATTCCTGCCTCGCACTCTACGGACAAATAAGGGAAGCTGTACTGGACAGAAGACACCCTAGAACGGTGAAGGAAGCCTACACCTTTCTGATGGTTGCTAACAGAACATGGAGACGAAAGCAGAAGATAGCAGAGCTGATGATACTGGACCGTTCCAGATTTGACGAGGTGGTGGCTGGGCTGATGGGAGACGATCAAGCCGTGCGACTGAATCAGGAATCCCTATTCGAGCGATGTAAAGCGGAACTGAAAAAGCCTCTGGGTCACTCTTCTCAGCTGCATCCAACGACCTAAAGCTCAATGAAACAAGAAATTCAATGAAACAAGAAATTTAATTTTAGCACATTTTACAGAATAAAAAGATGTAAAACAATTCATAAAATATAATGCCCATTTGGTGTATGACTTTTTGTCCTTGACTGCTAGTTTGGTTTTGGAAGGACAGGTAACTAACGGGGCAAGGAATGCGCGTGCCTGAAAGCTTTTGCACACACCGAAACGCTAGTTCAGTTAGGTTTTTAGAGACAAGGCTCATATTAGGACTAGAAGAAATTTGTTAGTAGACATTAGGGGTTCTGTTTATAGTTGTTACTATAGGTTGCAGTCTTGTTGTGACAAAAAGCTGCACAGAAGAATCCAGAAGTTCTCGAAGGTCAACAAGAAGGTATCCTGTTCCACAGGTACCTGACTGAAGATCTCGTCCCTCTGGCTGTGTTTGACGAGTCCTTATCTTTGGAGACGATGAAAAACATCGCAAAGAAGATCAGTCAACTGCCTTCAGTCCTCCCTGACATCGGAAAACCAACTCTTCCCGCCCTCGCCAAGGAATCCTCCCTGATAGATTTCGTTGGTCCTCGATCCACCTAGCTCTTCAGTCTACTTGAAGTGCCACACTCATTCTTGGATGCTGAAGATTGGATCTCTACGCCTTCTTACAATCTTTTGAAATAAACTATGACCTTTTATACTCCTCGTCATCACATCATCTTTAAACAGCATCTAGACAGTTAGCACCTTAAACAATGTTTAAGGAAGCATCCTCTCAAGCTGCATAGTTAATTGATCGAATAATTACACAAGATAGATCTTATCGTTTGGCTGGCTAATCAACTGTCTGATTCACCGATCATATTTCAACGTCTGATCTTGTTATCAGATCCATGGATTAATTTTACTCTCATGCAATTATTATATATCATAATCCTAATGCCTCATCTAGTAGACTGATTAGATTATCTCAATGACATTATACAAGTATAAAAGGCATAATGTAATTTAATTAATTATCAGTTTTCGTTCGCAGTGGTATTTCAACTTTCAACATGTTTTGTATACCTTGTTTCGCAGACATTGTGATAGAAGGAAAAGTATTCGCACTGTCACCATACATTCTGTTATACCTGTATACGTCAGAGGATTCGGGATAACTACAACACCTGCCCGATATGCCTATCTACGATGATATGGTTGCAGAAACGTAACGCTATCACCGGAGAAGCGAAAGGTAGAATGAAGCTGATACCTAAAGTAAAGATAAACCCCACCGACGCTCCGGAGGGAGCCTACGCCCTCGACCACATCAATTATCTAAGGAAGAATAGGCTCCGACAAATAAGGCTCCGTAGATTGAAGCAGTGTGAGATTCCACCCCAGGCATCGATCGTCTGACATGTTCCTAATGTAGAGCAGCGAATGCGTGTTATGTGCTATTGATCCAGGAAGTTCCATCCAGCTTTATTATCTATAAACGTTTAAAACATGTCAATATCATGCGATACATGTTATGAGAATATTAGCATTGAAGGAAGGACTTGCCTGAAGTACGGTGTCCATAGATTCTGCTACTCGTGTATAATTCTAAGATTGTGTATGAGGAACAGTTGCCCTATTTGCAAGCGTAGGATCTCTAGCGTGCATATGATTAATCTAGTGACAGGAGAAGATCTTTCCCGTTGTGAATCGGTTTACAACCCTATTACAGACGGTCAGTGTACTCCTCCTATGGAGGATCTAGAAGATTCTTGGTCTCCTATACTGGCAGTAACCCCGACTGTTATAGATGCGGAATTGCAAGCGTAAGTTAATTTGATTTTAAATATGACCTTCTCATTTCACTATGCGATTATAATTAGCCAAGAAGATGTTTATTTTTATTTATTTCATATCTTTTTAGGCTGCTATCTTTGAAAGATGGTTTATATTGGATACAACAGACTTGGATGATGTGGCATCATCCACGATGCAGCTACCGGAGACCGAAGAGGACTTTAGTCCTCTCCTAACCAGTACCATGATCGTGCCTGAGCCAGTCGCTAAAGAGGCTTTAGATCAAGACATGGAAGGATATGAAGCTATGGAAGCACAGTTTCATTTCGGATTCAAAGAGGACTCCTCTAATAAAAGCTTGCCTAGATTTTCAATTGATTTAGCAGTTGTGAGTGTTGATGGCATCAACTTATCATCGAGGTTCATTCTCAAAGAAATGTCAATCAGATTGGAGGACGAGAACTCCTATAGACATTTCGTGTTGAACAAACCCGTGGATCTGGAGATGACAGCCAAGGACAAAAAGACGGAAAGCTTTGCAAAGAGGATTCTAGGAGCAGCTGGTATTAACGACTTTGCAGCTGGTTCCCTAGATTATAACTCCCATATAGGAATCCTTTACTCACTGGCAGATTTTAGAATATAGTTGGGTCCTTCTGCTGATCGGCTGAACCTCACAAACAACCAGCTCACCTGCATGGTCGCGGCCTTCACTAACCACGGCGGAGGGAAGATCGACAATATCTCACTAAGCAAGTCCACAACGAGGCGGAAGAGGAAAGTTGCTAGGAGGGAGATGGCAGCTGACGTTCGGAGAAAATTCACTTGTAATCCAGGCCAAATAAACTTTGATGGGAAGTTGATGGTCGACCTCTATGGCTTCGGGAAGGTTAACCGCCTGGCAATCGTTCTGGTTCAGGAGGACTCCAACAAAATCCTTGCCATCGTGAAGACGGAATCTTCACCCGGGAAAGTAGATACGGTGACGTCTTGCATTCTGGATCCAACATCCTAAGAATGATGCGATCCCTTCATGATTCCTACAAATCCCTCTTCAAGGTTCCCCTGGCCCGCCGAGACACACTTTCCTTCAAAACCAAGGAAGTAGCATTCCTAGCTTCGAACGAGAAGCTCTTCGACATAGTGCCCCGCTCCTTGAAGACTTCCTCCCTGATCGCCCCAGAGGATCAAGACTTCCTCCTCCATCATTGGGTGAAAACCATCAGCTCTACCAGGGACATTACAACGAAAGTTCTGGTAGAGAAAAAACTCGAGCTGGTGGTAGGGTACACTTTTCACCTGACGAGACCTGGTGCAGACCACCACGCCATCAGTCCTCCCTGATATCAGAAAACCTACTCTTCCCGCCCTCGCCAAGGAATCCTCCCTGATAGATTTCGTGGGCCCTCGCTCCACTTTACTCTTCAGTTTACTTGAAGTACCACACTCATTCTTGGATGCTGAAGATTGGATCTCTACGTCTTCCTACAGTAAATCACGTAGTTTACTTCAGAAACTTACTCCTCTGAACGACTCTTCAGAACGGACACTTGCCTTAGCAACAAGACTTAACTCACATATGACGAGAAATAAGTCCTTCCAGGAACTAGTCCAAGCGGTCGAATCTCACCGGAAGAGCTACGGACTAGAAACTGAAGAACTGCAAAAGTGCGGGGGTTGATGAGATAACTAATGAGCAACTTAAGTATGGTGGAAGTGCTCTTGTTGGCCAACTAGAGCTACTGTTTAAAAAGGTATGGGAGGAAGAGGTGATCCCTGAGGATTGGCTTAAAGGTGTTATAGTGGTTATCGGAAAGAAGGGAGACACCTCATACTGCTGCAATAATAGGGGTATAACTCTTAGGGCAACGTCTTCTAAGGTTCTTCAAATGGTTCTTCTTAAGAGGCTGGATGTTGGAATGGAGTGTCTTCTTAGGGAAAATCAGTGTGGGTTCAGACGGAACCGCTCATGTATTGATCAGATTTATTCCATCCGCACCATTATTCACAACTGCATTGAGTTTAACATTCTACTTTATGTTAATTTCATTGATTTTAAGGCAGCGTTTGATTCCATCAGAAGAGAGTTTATTTGGTCAAGCATGAGACACTACGGACTTCCTGAGAAATAATATGTTAGAATCTTTCAGGCATTCTTCAACGGAACCATGAGTGCTGTCAGGGTTAATGGTGAAATGTCTGATTGGTTCTCTGTTAATTCGGGCACTGGACAGGGTGATATCCAAGGCCCTCCTGTATTTAATTTTTGGCTGAACTTTGGAATCTTTTTTGGCCAAGGTTCACAAGGCAATCAGTCATGGTGCTGTACTGCAAAAGGAACTAAAGGGTGCAGATGAAAATGTTATCATGTATAGTGACTACGCTGATGATCTGGCAGTGATGGACAATACTGAAGAGTCCACTGATATTATCCCTTATTACACCTTTTATGCTGGGTTAAAGATCAACGCTAAAAAGACACAATGCATGGCGATCAGCAAGTGTGCGTCCCAGCGACCTTACACCGAAAGAGACAGTATAAAGCTAACAGTGGAGGGAGAACCTGTTGAACAGATCAGCAACATTGTTTATCTTGGTGCCAACATCAGTGGGGATGGTACCATTGACCGAGATCTTTACATCAGGATCTAGCGTGCTAATGGTGCGTTCCATCAGCTTTGGAAGATATGGAACAGTCGAACTATAAGAACGCCCACCAAGATCCGTATCTACAAGGCTGCTGTTATTACCATTCTGTTATATGGAGCTGAAGTCTGGAACACAACAAAGAAGCAGATGAAACGGTCTGTGGTCTTCCATCTGACCTCCCTGAGAAGAATCTTGAAGATAAAGTGGTTCTTCCATGTCTCCAATGAAGAAGTTCTCAGGCGTGCTGGAATTAAGTCTACCGAAACTTTCATCGGTGCGGCAAGACTAAGGTGGTACGGACATGTTGTCAGAATGCCAGAGACGCGGTTTCCCAGTTTCTTACTGGATTGGAAACCAAACTATGGAAAGAGACTGAGAGGACGACCCCGCAAAGGCTGGATGGCCTGTGTACTCGAGGATGCGGCTGAATTTACAGGTGTCGATAACATCAGCAGAGATGCAGTAAAACAGTTAGCTCTAAAGCGAGTGGAATGGAGGAACATGTTACGCCGTAGAAGAGATGTGTGTGATGCAGGCCACTCCAACGACTAGGAGGAGACCTCTTCATGTAGCATGTACAGGGTGAGTTGAAAATAGTGTGTGGAAAGTAAAAATCGATAATTTTTGTATGTATGACGTATCAGTAAGAGATTACTGGACCTCGTTAGTCACGAAGAAATCATCAGACCTTATTAAAAGTGATCGGTGACCCTGTCAGTGACGAGCTATGAAGGAATTATTGGATCTCATCGATGCTGATCCTATCAGTGACGAGTTATGAAGAAATAAGAACCTCATTTAAACTTGTGAAGACTAACACCGTGATCAACCTTTACAAAGAAGCGGACAAGATCTCGTCAGGACCTCAGGAGAGAGAACATTCATTCAGCATTTTAGACCGTCTCATGACTAGAAACGGGTACCAAACACCCAGAAATTATTCCAACATATGTTGTAGTAGTATAAGTAATCGAAATAGGGAGGATAACAGAACAGTGCTTAAGTTAGATTTTATCTCAGACAGTATCGGTATCAGAATTAGGAATCAGAACAATTTACTTACAATTACACCAGCTTTTCAGCTAGCTCAGGTCGCAACCTTAATCTACGCTTGTCCATAATATAGTTTGACCGTCTAGTTTTTGTTTCCATTGCTATTAACTGGATTTGTACCTTTCAGCCTACTTTATTAAGTACGTACCGTACAGCTAATTTAAAGGTACGTACCGTACGAACTTCACACCTTAGTTCACACTCTACTTTCAATCCACGTGGATGGTTACTAGACCGGTTCATTTTACCAAAAGTTGTTCAAATAATTAGAGACCCTATCTTATTAGTTGCTCTATAGGGTCAGGAACAACCAAAAAAAATTTTTTGATTCTAGTGTTTCGGATAATGTCGCCTTGGGCCACGCCCATTTTTATAGCGTTTTTTATACAGGTAAAATAGGGAAAATCGCATTTTTTAACATGATAGCGTCATTTCTGTGCTTTGAGACTTTCTTTTCTAATATAAATGTGATTATGGCATTTCGTTCAAACATATTTTCAAAACTCTGTGACCACGCCCTGGCCGAGGACCACGCCCCTATTTCTTATACACATAAAAACACGAAAATCGCAGATTTTTAAATGATTGGATTGATTTAGAGCTTTGAGACTTTCTACTCGAATATAAATGTGACCCAAGCATTTCGTTTGAACATGGTTTAAAATTTGATAACTTTATAGATCGTCATTGATAGGATCAGTCTTAATGAGATCGAATGATTACTTCATAGCTCGTCACTAACTGGATCAGCATAACATGACTAACGAGGCCCAGAAATGTAAGCCAAAAGATACCGTTGACACCATGGACACCATGAAAGGAGACTCTCCTTTCTTCTTGAGCACAATTTATGTCCTGCTTCGGGAGAGTTAGCTAGAGTTACTGTGAAGAACGATGTCGTGTCCGTTTGGGAGTATGCCGGTTTTGGAGACGTCCTCAAGACACAGAGCAGCATCATGAAGAGAATGATCCAGCCTCTCCACCAGAAGTTTAAATCCCTTTTAGGTACCCCGATTTCACAACAATCTGGTGCCGCCTTCCTAAAGAAGAGAGCAGAGTTCGTCGAATCCCTCCCTAAGCTTTTTGACATCTCAAATAAATCCCTCATCTTCACCTCTAGAGTCCATAAAGATGACAGACAGTTTCTACTCCATCACTGGGATGCGCAGATTTCTTCAACTCGGGACTTCAAAACCAAGGCTGTGGTCGAGAAGAAGCTTGCTCAGGAAGCCAAGTACGAGGAGTACGCAAAGTCCCAGTCCATCACTGAACCTCCTTCTACCCCTACTCCTTCCATTTCTTCTACACCCCAAGCCTCCAGCCCTGACTCCTCCGTAGAGTTCTTACCCAAGAGGCCTCGAAGAGAATCCTGTACTCCCCGATCTACTACCATTACTGTCCCTTCCGACATAATTAAAAAGATTGGACCAGCTGCTGACCGTCTCGGAGCTAGCAACAACACACTCGTCGCTACACTAGCCAAAAAAAAATCACGAGCTGTTGCAGCGAAGTAGATCAAGGATGACTTTGAGTGTGCTGATATTTGTCAAATTAATTTTGATGCTAAATTATTACCAAATTTGGGAGGGTTTGGGAGTGTTAATCGACTTGCCATAGTGGCTGTCCAAGAGGACTGTAATCAGATATTGGCTATTGCAAAGACAGAAAATGGGACTGGGGAGGTAGAGGCCAGGGCAGTTGCGGGAGCTCTTGAAGAGTGGGATCTTACTAATAAAGTTGTTGCTTCAGGTTTTGACACGACGTCCTCTAACACGGGAGTCCACAAGGGAGGTTGTACTATCCTACAGCAGCTGCTTGAACATCAAATCCTATGGTTACCCTGTCGTCATCACATCCTAGAACTCCTACTCAGAGGAGCCTTCCACGAGGTCTTTGGCGGTACGAAGTCTCCTTCCGTAGCCCTATTCAAAGTACTAAAGGATCCCCCTACATGAAATTCTCCAGACCTTACAAATTTTCCTACTCTCCCTCCCATTTTCCTACTCTCCCTTAACGACCTCAAGATGTTCTCATCTCTACAGAGGTTTAGCAAAGTCCCTGGAAGATTATCGAAGAAAATCGTGAAGAAGACGAGCGAAATCATCCAGCGACACACCTGGCATCTCTCAGAAGAGTTGATTCCGATTGCACTCTTCTCAGATAAAGTCCCGGACGAGAAAAAAAAAGTCCTTGCGGCTAAGATAGGAAAACTACCGTCTCAATCTTTACCTATCCAGAAACCGAAACTGCCCACTATCAGTGGGAAGTCTCGTTTTGGTGACTTCGTGGGACCCCGCTCCATCCTCATCTTCCAGCTACTCGGAGAGTCTCACACCTTCCTATCAAAAGATGAGTGGTGGCTTCTACCTCAATACGACGACATGAAGCGGGGTCTCCGGAATCTTGTCCCCCTGAATTGGTTACATCGAACAGACCTGCCCGCTTTGATCAACTCTCCTGGAACCATGAGTATGATTGCTGTCTAGCTGGACTCCCTCGCTCTTCAAACGTTGCAGAACAATGGCATAATGGTTTCTGCAGTCTCGTCCAGTGTACTAATCATACCAAGGACTTACAGACCAAAAGATCACGGAAAGGCTGATTTTATTTATTCTCTCTTAACTTTTAGAATACTACCAAAGCAAATAATTTCATTTAAGTAAAATATATGAATGTTATAGAAATATAGTACAATCGGAAATATAACTAAATACCAATATCATAAAATCCCAATATCAATAATCAAATGTCGAATTCATAGTGTAGCAGAAACAGCAGAAAGATAATCAATGACTTCGTGCTCCTGGTTATCGTAGGCTTGCATAAGGGATTCCAGAAGGGAGTCGTACCTTATCCACTTAGCAGCTCTCTGGGGTGGAGGTCTTCTCAAGGGGTCGTTCACATATTACTTAATCAGCCGAGGGGGGGGGGGGTGTCAAATGCTTACGGTTGATTACGTAATCGAAATTTTAATTTTTTACCGATTTTCGAAATACCAATTGGACAATTTTCGTTAATTATGTAATCAAAATTTTCGTTTAGTAAATGCTTTGCGATTATTTCATTCATTAATCCGTGGGGGGGGGGTGTCTAATCTTGATTACGTAATATAGGAGGGGGTTGGGTCTTGATTACGGGAGGGGGGGAGAGGGGGGTCAAACCTTGATAACGTAATATAGGGGGGGGGGGGGGGGGTTCGGTCTTGATTACGGTTGATTACGGAGGGGGGGGGGGTAAGAATTGCCAAAATATTGATTACGTAATATGTGAACGACCCCTAACTGTCATAGAAATATCGTACAATCGAAAATATAACTAAACTATAAGTGTAATGTATTGGAATTAGGTTAATTTTTAATTTTAATTAAATTAAAAATTACGTATACATTGTTTGTCACTTAAAGTTAATATAACACCAGAAGATTGTTAACATTAGTCATTTTTTGCCCCAAGTGTACTGCCCTAAGTAAATTTTTGCCCCAGCTGTGCCCCAAGTGTGCCCCAAGTGTGTTTAGTTTACTCCAAGTCGTTTTTTTGCCCCAAGTGTGCCCCAGGAAATTCAATTTTATATATACCCCAATTTTATACCCCAAGTGTGCCCGGCCCAAGTGTGACTAGCTAGATTACCAAATTGCCTGTTAGGCAATCTAACCAGGTACTTTCGTTTTGGATCCAAACAAGGAGGTGGAGGAGCCCTTGTTTCGCAGCACCGGAAACTTGTAAGTTTTCCATCATCGATTAAACAATTATCAACGTGAAGTCAATTAAATCAAGATAATCTTTTAAATGTGATTATAGTTCAGCGAGTGTACTAAACAATTTTAGTATTGTAAATAACTGTGTTTGAGAAATTGTTGGAAAATTATTTCAAATAATTGCTCATGTTTGCTCAGTTTTTCCCTTTCAGCTGCTGACACATTGGAGGCTATGATACAGCACTGCGAGGAGCATGGTATCGACACCACGCCACTTACATCTTGTGGCTGTCCACTGGCACTATTACAAACACAGGATGCCTCAATGGTATTATAGCCCTACTTGAGAGGAAACTCGGACGGGAGCTGCAAAGATTCATTTGCTGCCTAAACCTTTGCAACTCCCGTTTGCTGCCTAGGATAGGATAGAGCTTCTGCATTTAGACATTTATTCATTCAATTGGATGTATGGAGTGATTTCTCACACTTCTAGTTTCTGGCCCCAACTCATTCACCGACGTTATAGGAACTCTCCTCAGGACAACAGTTCGATCAACAAGGAAATTCCGTCCTCTCCGCAGGGACACGCATTCAAACCCCTGGATAAGGACAACGTGAAGAGGCTGGGTTGGGATTAGCGAGCCCTTTACTAGACTGTCTTGCTGTTGCTGTCACCAGTGGTACGGTGAGTGTCCTTCAATTGGAGTATTACCTCTGACCTCGACATTTTTGTTTTACTTATTCGCATTAAGGGGGGGGGGGGTTCACCCTGATTTTTTTGTGAAACTTGGTTTCGAGATAGCAGTTGACCAACAAACTAGGACCACTGACCAAACTTTTCAGTGACCAAACTTTTGAGGGGGTCCCGGACCCCAACCGCCAAACGGTGCCCGCGGGGCAGCCACGCCCATATTTGGTCCAAATTAGGCCCAATTTAGCCAAATACCCTGAATATGCCCAAAATCCAGATTTTAGGTGCTCTACTTGTAGCTAGTGGTCCCCTGAACTCGTATATGAATTTTCATCAAGGTTGGACAAAAAATGACTGAGTTATGAGCAAAAAACCATATGACCATATTTGGGCATACGCACCAAATTTGATCGAATTTGGCCCATAAATTGGTCAAATATCCATATTTTTGAATGAAACCAACTTTATATGAAAGGTAAGCCTATACTACACATTATCTATGATTATCAGCTCAGTATCTACCTAACTGTTGTGGATTCTGTGTTCAAATAATCGCAAAAAAAGAACAAAATTGCCCATATCTCAGTTCGCGATATTTGCAAAACTGATTTCGTTCAAAACAATAGAACTCAATAGGGTTTCAATATTTTTACATGAAATTTTCAGAATCAACGTAGAATCGCATTTCGACCTTAAGTTTTGTATTGGAATTTTGAGTTAGGCCTTTAAAAAAATTTCGCGGCCAAATTCTGAATTTCGCACTGCAAATTTTTTGGTTTCATTCAAAAATATTGATATTTGACCAATTTATGGGCCAAATTCGATCAAATTTGGTGCGTATGCCCAAATATGGTCATATGGTTTTTTGCTCATAACTCAGTCATTTTTTGTCCAACCTTGATGAAAATTCATATACGAGTTCAGGGGACCACTAGCTACAAGTAGAGCACCTAAAATCTGGATTTTGGGCATATTCAGGGTATTTGGCTAAATTGGGCCTAATTTGGACCAAATATGGGCGTGGCTGCCCCGCGGGCACCGTTTGGCGGTTGGGGTCCGGGACCCCCTCAAAAGTTTGGTCACTGGTCCTAGTTTGTTGGTCAACTACTATCTCGAAACCAAGTTTCACAAAAAAATCAGGGTGAACCGTTTGGCGGTTGGGGTCCGGGACCCCCTCAAAAGTTTGGTCACTGGTCCTAGTTTGTTGGTCAACTACTATCTCGAAACCAAGTTTCACAAAAAAATCAGGGTGAACCCCCCCCCCCCCCCCCCCCCCCCTTAACCCATTAAGAATTGTATTTGTGGATTAATTTACATTTACATACGGTACACATCAATATTAATACCAATACCTTACAATCTCCACTTTTTAAATTCAACTTATAACAATTTTAGGGGTAATGAGTCCGGAACTGGCAAAAGCACGAATTGATCCGCTCAGCCACGCAAGGTGGATAACTATGCGTTCTAGGGTCCTACGACTGTACATGTCTGCAAATGCCCCGCCATGAAGCATGTACCCTAAACTTCGGAAATTATTTTGTTATTTATAAGTATAGAAGCTCAGTTGTTTATAATTATGGTGCAGTTACTGTTAGTGTTAACTTGTTCGATGAAATGACAATGGTTAAGAAAAAGGGTAAAGTTTACCGGAAAATTTGTTTAGTAGTTAAAGTTTTAGGAAATTATTTTTATTTTGCACACCCCATAAAATTCTAATTGCCATGTTATCTGACGATTGTTTTAATTTTAGGTAAGAGGCTATATAGATAATATTTCTGAGCTTAGAGTAAGAAATGTTTTGTCTTTCAGCTATTTTTGCCTAGGTTCATGAATGTTAAGTTAAGGCCACTACTAGTATATTCAGAGTTCATAGAGCAAGCTAGATGGTACTGGTAGTTGGGTATTATTTAAATTGTTGTGTACGTGCCGGTAAATGATCCGCCCAGTTTAAATTAGATTCATCTAGATTTGTTATCATTCACTTCTTCGCCGAACCATTTACTTTATTAATATTCTTGTATGATTGATAGTATGATTTCACTGCAATTAAAAATTTCAATTTGTTATCACAGTGCTGGCAAGCACGACCGTTGCATTTATTGTGGGTATACTATGTACCCCATTTATTATTATACCCCCTTTACTATAATTATACCCCCTTTGGTACACGTTACAAGCTTCTTTCGTGCACGCGAAGCGTGCACTCCGGCCGGAGGCGGCGGCCGAAGGCCGCCGCCTCCGCAGGAGTTTTTCAGGCATTAAGAAGTCGTTCAGCAGATTTATTTTTAGTTCAAAACATTCTAATTTGATGTCATAGATGACAGGAATAAAAAATAGTTATGTTGAGATTTTTAAGAAATTTGCATAAAATACTCGCCAGCACTGTTATACGAAATTCGGTAAAAAAACCCAAAATCGCCATATTCAGGTGCCTTAAAAACCATATTAAAATTGAGTTAGAGATCTGAAATTTTCAGGGCGTCTAGACGTTGACCAAATCGACTGCAAAAAAGGTTTCAGGCTTCAGGAGCATCGGGAAGTGGGTTTTCTAGAACCCCTGTTTTACGACAGATTGTCGTGATACATATTCAGGGATAGACGCTTTGACAGTCAAATATAGTCAATTGTATCCTAAATTTAGGTGTCCATAGATTCAAAAGTATAAAAGATACAGCCATTTCCGACCACAGGTCTTTAAAATAATTGTTTACACTTTAGTTTACATTGTATAAAAAAATTATTTGACGTCATAAACACCCCTTGATGACGTCATCAAGTTAACCGTTTTTAAAACTTGATTTTCGACAAAGTAATAACTTCTAAAATTGATTTAACACTATTTAAAAGTAATTTTTTTCAACATCTGAGGAAATTTTCATCTTAGATAATTGTTCAAGCATTCTGAAAATCTACCGAAAGTTTTCTTATCTTACTCCTTCATAAAGATATTTGCCTTTGAAGTTAGTGCTTTTTTGAAAAATTATTTTTTTAAAACGTCAATTTTGCGATTTAGTATTCTCTGGTGTTGGGCTATCCCTTGGGTTGTGGAGCTCAGTTCTGCTTCCTATAGGTATAAATTGTGCATTAGGCTAGTTTTAAAGTTGAAAATCAAAAAGTTGCACACGTGGCAGGGACAAAAGGATTTCGCGATTATTTTGGCCAAATTTCGCGGTACCGCGAAATTTAACAGGCTATACATTAAACTACACATAAAATTTGTCGCGGAGAATGGGAAATTTCGCGATTTCGTACATGCCGCGAAATCCTTTTGTCCCTGACACGTGGGGACACGCCCAAATTGATTAAAAATTGCTAAAATCACTGAAAATTGGTGTTTTCACGATTTTTATCAACTTTGGAGTCCCGTTGTGATCCAAGTTCTATTTGAAATCTTTTGAAACTTTGCACGCTTATCAAACTATATATAAAATACCGCTATGCAAAAATTTACGGCGATTCAGTATTGGATGCGCACGTAACGTCCGCTCAAAGTTTGCACGTGCGAACGGTGAGAATTATGCTCATTCGTGATTTCGAACAAATTCTGCTTTACCACGACAGTTCAATGTCATTATAAATGAAGTTAATGGCAAATTGAATGATTATAATGTTTTATGTTCAGTCAGTGATAGACCGATATGCTTACTTAAACACAAGGAAATGTTTTTAAAGTAAAAATTTCGAAATCGTTGAAACTTCCTCCTTATTAATGAAGACATCAGTTTATATTTCGATTTTATAAAGTATCCTGATATGACATTATAATCAAAAAGAGATGATATTTTACCAAAACCGATAATCATGGGTAGAGTGGACCGCTGCCAGTGTCTCTCTTTCCCAAACAAAAGGAAATGATATTAATTTGATTGACCGTTCTCAAATGCAAAATGATACCGAGAATGAAATCGGTCGCTCGCTTTTCCATTAATTTACAATTGTAATAGATTAAGAAGAACTACCCGAAGGCAGCTGTACTCAGCAATAAAGATTCAATAAACTTCAGCTAATTTACTAACTACCAGTACCACCCTTATCCCGAAATACTAGGTATATCGACCCGAACGCAACCCAAAGGAATTTGTACAGCATGTGATTGATTGTAAGCCGTGAATGAATACTAACTAGTAACTACCAGTACCACCCTTATCCCGAAATACTAGGTATATCGACCCGAACGCAACCCAAAGGAATTTTTACAGCATGTGATTGATTGTAAGCCGTGAATGAATGGGAAAAGCGAGCGACCGATTTCATTCTCGGTATCATTTTGCATTTGAGAACGGTCAATCAAATTAATATCATTTCCTTTTGTTTGGGAAAGAGAGACACTGGCAGCGGTCCACTCTACCCATGATTATGGGTTTTGGTAAAATTTAAAATAGCTAATATTCGGCTTTAATTGTTTAATACGTGGACGATTCTTTGACTTTACTGTTGCCGACACGTATTACTATTATTATTAAGTATTACTAATTACTATTAACTGACACCAGCCAATGTTGGTAATGGTAACGGTTTTACTTTGAGATTATATCATTTTCAGCATAAGCAAGCATTTCGTGGGATGTTTTGATTGTAATATTGATTATGACGAAATTGAGTTATTGATGGAATAAAATTTAAATTTTTGTCCCGCTTAAAGAAGCCACTTCAAATCAACCAGGCGTTTTTATTTAATGACAAGATTATGAGGAACTGGATAGTACGCTACGGCTAGGTAGCGCAGTTGGTTAGAACGCCAGCTTTGCAATCGCGAGGTTGCGGGTTCAAATCCCACTGTCTGCCAGTCTGCACTCTGCCTGGTCGTGGGGTGAGCGTCGTTGACGTTCAGCTAAGGATCCTGAGTGGTCTATGCAGCCCCCCGGTCTACTCAGCCGAATATTACTCGAGAAATCAGGTGTGAGGGTTAAATGAGGAGCTGCACATTGCAGCAAAGTCTCGGGCGAAGACTGTATGGTACACACTACCTTAACCGTCACTGGCTAAAAACAAATCCTTCGGCTTCCTGTATAATTGGCTGGTTGCACTTGTACGTGTAACAATGTGGCTGTTGGAATACTCCGAAGTAAAATAAGTGTCTTGATAAAAAATACGAGTAACTTGTTGTAGGTTTATAAGTTACCAATGATCAAGAGGCGCGCCGAGCTAGTTGGACTCGTTACGAGTATCACTAACTAAGTAACTCGTAACAGTAACACTATATAGCGAACTGGTGACATCGCGTTTATTGCAACATTTATTAGCAAGCCAAAATTAAAAGTTTCGATTTGCACACTGTATCTCGACATACAACATACAATGTATATCGTCACGCATGTTATATTGCCATTTGGTAGAATGCCTACTCGAAGTCGATACGCTAGGGACCCCAGATATTACCTGGGGACCCCAGGCTATTATTTCCATAAACATAATAATGATGAATAAAGATTCGGCGGAATGACAGGCTGAGCGCCGCCCAGTATGCAGTAACCCCAAATACTACTCCGTATTTTTGACCGTAGAATTTATTAAATGTGGTCCTGATATAAATAATTAAACTTAACGGGTGATACTCGTAAAATATCTGTTCCATATATTAGGACCGTCGACGAGTCCAACTCGGCGCGCATCCTGGTAGGTTGTAAACCTACAAAATTAAACTAGACTGAGTAATACAACGTATGACAACGAGATATAGTGTATGCATTTGTTTTAAAACCGCCCAGTTCCGCACGATCGAGTCCAGACGCCACGCACGCGCGTGGCGTCTGGGTAGATTATAATTATATTGACCTACTACAAGTACAAAACTTATCGGACGTAATTTGACCGAACATAATTTTGAATGGATATCAAAATAAACGCTAAATTCTTAACCCCCTCCTTAATAAGTTTTACAACTATTGTGTTAAAATTATACTAATCATTTAGACACCCCTCCCTCCCCCCATGCAGTGACTACGTATTAATATTATGTGAGTGTAAATGTTAAAAGATACACGGTAATATGAAGGTGGTCCAAGTTCATGGACAAGTAATTTCATTCAACAAATTTTACAGATGTAGAACAATTGATTCAAACAATCCATTTTTTTTGAGAAATTTTCAACGATATAATATCAACTATCAAAACTTTGCTGAAAACCGTTTAACAATCATAATTTAGCTCTGTAAAGATATAATTTTTATTGTAATAAGTAATAACTCCTGAGCTTCTCCTTTTTCGGTCATTCAAAAAATTCATCTTCGGATGAATCACAGCACTGAGCACAGAATCATGGAAAAGATACCAAAGAATTTCAGATTATTAGCTTCACAACAAGTAAAGGTAAATCTTCCCTTTCAAAAATAAATCGATAATTCAAAACTTCTGAATTTCAAAACCTTAATTAGTAGTATATTTGCCCATGAAATTTTTACGATTTTTCGTTTCACAATCCCGAAAGAATTCAACAAAATCAGGAAATATTACACAAATAAATATACGAATTGATCAGCTCTACTCTCAATACATCCGTAAAATGGAAAAAAACTTACGTATAAATTTCTATCAATCAATTTTAAGTCTCAAAATCATTAATCAAGTCTCTGGTGATCACAAACAATGACATACGATGCGGTGGAAGATGACCCGAAGGTCACGTGACTAGTTTGTAACGTGTCTATCTTGTCACGTGACTAGCCTGTCACGTGTCTATCTAGTCTTCTTGTCTTCGGAGGGTCCCGGAGGAGCTGAGGCTTGACTACTGCTACTGCTCGGCTGAGACTGAAACCATGTTATCAGAGTTAGGATTGTGTCTACTGCTCAAAGTAAAGAAGTAAAGAGAAATATTATAGATTGGAATGCTACGCTGAACGATGTTAATTAATTATTAATAAGTTAATAAATTCATAAGTTAATAAGTTAATAAGTTAATAAGTTAATAAGTTAATAAGTTAATAAGTTAATAAGTTAATAAGTTAATAAGTTAATAAGTTAATGATTTAGTCAGTTGATTATTTAATGATTTAATAAGTTAACTAATTAATAAGTCAACTATTTGATAAGTTGATTATTTGATAAGTTAATGAGTTCATTAATGAGTTAATAAGTTATTTAATTAATAAGTTACTAACATTAGGATTGTTCACGTAGACTGTATTCGAGTTGTCAGCATACATAGCCTGTCCAGCGGCTGAAAATCATACTGCTTAGGAATTTGGGGGGGGGGGGGGGGGGGGGGCCAACCATATTAAAGTATATTAAAATGTAGGATTTTTCCCGATTTTGACCCGGGGATATACTTTAATATACTTTAATATACCTACAATATACTTTAATATATCCCTATCTCCTTGGAGCCTACATCAAAAATTGTTGCCCAAAATAAGCTTGATATGCAATTCTTAATCGATTCCAAAAAGTTCTTGAAAAAATATTGAAAACTGAGGGAGTTATTTCAATTTTAATGAAGTCATTTTGGCTAGTATTCCGAACCGAGATATTATGTGCAATTTCCCAATTTGTTCATGGAGGTCTTTTTACGTAGTATCTACTATATTCAACAAACACTGAGTTATATCTTTCTCATAGAGTTAGTCTCATTAAAAATATTGAAATTTTATCGAATTTGGGTAAAAGCGAATTTGGGCAAAAGCATATGCCCAAATATGGGCATATTTTTTTAAGCTCTTAGCTCAGCCAATTTTTGACCAATCCGGATGGAAATTCATGTACTAGTCCTAGAACAGGCTTATCTTGCGAATCTAAGTGAAAAATATAGTTCATCATGTAAATCTTAACGAAGAATATAAATCTTCTAATTGTAGGTATATTAAAGTATATTAAAATGTAGGATTTTTTCCGATTTTGACCCGGGGATATACTTTAATATACTTTAATATGGTTGCCCCCCCCCCCCCCCCCCCCCCCCCCCCCCCCCCCAATTTTACATACTTTTTATAATCAGTCATAAATTTCAATCAAATCAGCTTCAGTATAAAATCATTGAGTATAGTTTTAGTAAATTATATGAGTACTAATTAAATAGAGGTATTTGTACCTGCGTTATATGATGGTCCGGGTGCTCCGTAAGTTGGGTTATACGGCGGAGCAGCAGTTGAGGGTCCCGCATCATACTGACACAAGAGTAAATGATAATAAATACAAACTTTAAACAAAGATGGGAATACTTGCTTATATTTAATAGGCTGAGATTAAATTATATTTCAATGCACGAAGGTCGAGGTGGTAGTACATAATATAATGGCTGAGATGTTTCGAGGTTAAAATTAGCAAACAACTGACCATGTAGCTGGGAGGGGCGGTGTAATTGGATGGGGGAGGAGCGGAACTGTCGTATCCGGGAGGAGGGGGAGGGGGAGGATATGCTCCTGGAGGGACAGCGTATCCTGGTCCAGGTTGTGGAGCGTACCCTGGTCCAGGTTGAGCGTACCCTGGTCCAGGTTGAGCGTATCCTGGTCCAGGTTGTGGAGCGTACCCTGGTCCAGGTTGAGCGTATCCTGGTCCAGGTTGTGGAGCGTACCTGAGAAGAAGTTAAACTTTACTTTAACAAGACGTCCACTCTTGTAAATCTGAGTCTCAGATTTTGCACAAAAATGTTAATCTTGGGGGTTTCAAAGCACAATAATAAACAGATCAGAAATAAGTGTAAGATAGTTAATTAACAAACTAACCCGTATGGAGGTGCGTTTCCATTTTCGTTGTAGGGAGCCGGAGGAGCACCGTAAGGGTTGTAGTCAAATGAATCGTATGTTGGTGGTAGTTCTGTGGGAGCTGCTCCGCCTGATATAATGACGTGAGGGATATTGTAAATAATCTGATCTGAGTGGATCGAAAATAAACGAAGTTTACTTTTTTAGTTGGGACCTGAGACCTAGGACTTCATTTAAAAGTAGAATATCTCCGTCAAACAAAACCACGGTTAAATGGTCCAAAATGGCGCCGCTAACCCACCTTGTTGCATGTGACGAAGATGTTTCCCAAACTGTATAGCGCCACCAGAACTGAAAATTAACTTAAGTTTTGCGGTACCATCCCAGCCTCCGCCTGGTTCGGCTCGCACGATACTTTTTACGTTGTTCGCTCCGAACAGAGGTTGTTCCAGCTTAAAAGTTGGCAGTTTTAAGAGCATCGAGCAAGCGAATCAAAGATCAGATCATACAGTCAATCGTCTTGTTTTTCTGTGGCTGGTCACATCAGTCACATGCTTTACAAAATAAATAAAGAACGATGCGGAAAACTCTTCAGATTATTACCTCTACATTGGAAATGGACCCAAAGTCAGCGGAAAAAGAGTGCAAGTTTTTGGAATCCTTAGAAAGGAATATAACCCGTCGGTTGGTTAGGTAGATCTCCCCAGCAGCACTCTTAACTAGCTTGGGAGGGAGGTTGTTGCCATCCAGATGAAATTCTACAGACTTGGTCCGACTCACAACCCTGCAAATTCAGTTTAGTTAGTTAAAAGGAAATTGTTAAAGTGCGGTGTAGCATTGCTTTACTTGAGTTCCCCTCTTGTGAGCTTGTAGAGTTAACGCAACGATCACAACATGTAACAAATTGAACCAACTATAAATTATGTCAATTATGTGGACTTTGGCAGGATGGTGCATTTAGACTTTAGTGCTCACGCCATGGGTCGCTCTGACGTAAGTTTGCCTGTTACCGACCTGTAGCCAACAGTGGAACAAATTTAACATTACTCAATGTTGGCTACAATTTGGTGACAGCGAAACAGTTACATCCCATGTTAGAAATGAAACCTACCTTTCGCCAGGCATGAGTAGAAGTCTTCCGGGTCCATTAGATGCAGTGTTAACTGACATCTACTGGTGCTAGAGGGAAATAATGTTTAGTCTATTACACAGACACATTATTTAAATCAAGTTCGTTAATCAGGATATTATTAGAGAATATGAGACGTCGTATTTCATAAGCATGATAAGGATGAACAATATCAGCCAAGCGTGCGGCGCGCACGATTTGCGAAATCGACTGAAATGAGGATAAAGATTTTCAATACACCATCGTCTCAGCGCCTTACAGGATAGACGGGCTGACTGTAGTACCGCCCGAAAATGAGATCATGAACTTTGATAATAAAACAGATCGCCTGTCAAGATTAGTAAAATTGGTCAACCATTTAATCATATACAATATTATAGCTCAAGATAAAACGAATTAAGTGTCCCAAATATATTTCCAATCCTCTATTTCCCCCAGATCCATTTGGTGAATCCTAAGATACCCGAAGATTCCTTTTCGACCCTCTCTTCGAGATCCGGGAATTCTGAAATGTGGGATGATGAAAAGTCATAAAATGGAGTTTAAAATAACTACTGATATTTTGACTCACAAATCACAATATGAATAACAAACTCAAAACAAAACACTGGTTACCTATATGATTGAGCGAGATATCAAAGAAAGTGGGTTTGCAAGGTATAGGCTGGAAATCTGGAGGTAGCGTGGCTATCGTAGGTAAATCGCTCTCGTTCTTTAATATTTTAAATTCTTCCAAACTGTCGGCCAGCATCTGTAGATGAGTATTGTTAGAGAATGTCAACATTAAGCTACAATCTCGCCAGGCCGCAAAGAAGCAGGTAAAAAAGTCAATTATTTGAAATGATCGATAGATTTAAATTATTACGATGCAATCAATGCTACTTTCTTGCTCTTGATGGCAGGAACAACGTCTAGAAACATTACCTTGTTTTTATCAGATGAAATCTCTTTCATTTCCTCTTCTACAAGTTGGGTTTGTAAGAAAGCGGAGGCATGTGCTGAACATCTCTGGCTGTATATCTGTTTACTTAACACTTGCAAATCTTCTATCATAGACTGAACAATTATTAGATTTAGTTAAATATCTCGGGTCTAAACAACTGATCAGTTATAAAAAAATGTTAATTATGGGTATTCATATCAATATAATGTGAATGTTATCTTTACATTTTACAGATACAATGTTAACATGCCACTTTCTGAGATGACTCTAAAAAATGACGGATAAAAAAACACAATTTTTATTGGATAGTTGAGAGAATATTAGAATAAACCTGATTTGTATTGGATAGTTGAGAGAATATTAGAATAAACCTGATTTTTATTGGATAGTTGAGAGAATATTAGAATAAACCTGATTTTTACTAGATTGAAGAGCGTTAGCTGCCTGAATTGTCTGCTCAATATGTTCACTGCACTTATCGTACAGTACAATAGCATTCAACCAGTTACTTTGACCTAAGTGACACTCTGCTATATAGAAACACCTGAATTTAGAATTAAATTAAAAAGATCAGGTTAAATTAAAATAGCGATATTTATTATAATCAATTTAATTTGTTTCCAAATAGTCTTCATTAATGTAGTAAATACACATAGAGCTAACCGTTTAGTCCTGTAATACATAGTATTAACATCAATCATCTGATAGGTATCTCCATCTTTATCGAGAGAAGTAACATCCCTCATATCCGCATAGTTCTGCAAGATAATATCGTATAGCCGCACCAGGTCCTCAGGTCTGGCTATTTTAGAGCCAGCTCTAGTCTCCACAACTCCTGCTAGTCTGTCTGCTACCTGTAGGGTGGCTAGTTTAGTGGCACTGTTGTGGAGACAGGTCTGGCTATTTTAGAGCCAGCTCTAGTCTCCACAACTCCTGCTAGTCTGTCTGATACCTGTAGGGTGGCTAGTTTAGTGGCACTGTTGTGGAGACAGGTCTGGCTATTTTAGAGCCAGCTCTAGTCTCCACAACTCCTGCTAGTCTGTCTGCTACCTGTAGGGTGGCTAGTTTAGTGGCACTGTTGTGGAGACAGGTCTGGCTATTTTAGAGCCAGCTCTAGTCTCCACAACTCCTGCTAGTCTGTCTGCTACCTGTAGGGTGGCTAGTTTAGTGGCACTGTTGTGGAGACAGGTCTGGCTATTTTAGAGCCAGCTCTAGTCTCCACAACTCCTGCTAGTCTGTCTGCTACCTGTAGGGTGGCTAGTTTAGTGGCACTGTTGTGGAGACAGGTCTGGCTATTTTAGAGCCAGCTCTAGTCTCCACAACTCCTGCTAGTTATAGTCTGTCTGCTAACTGTAGGGTGGCTAGTTTAGTGGCACTGTTGTGGAGACAGGTCTGGTTATTTTAGAGCCAGCTCTAGTCTCCACAACTCCTGCTAGTCTGTCTGCTACCTGTAGGGTGGCTAGTTTAGTGGCACTGTTGTGGAGACAGGTCTGGCTATTTTAGAGCCAGCTCTAGTCTCCACAACTCCTGCTAGTCTGTCTGCTACCTGTAGGGTGGCTAGTTTAGTGGCACTGTTGTGGAGACAGGTCTGGCTATTTTAGAGCCAGCTCTAGTCTCCACAACTACTGCTAGTCTGTCTGATACCTGGCAGGGTGGCTAGTTTAGTGGTTCATCCAACAACAGCCGGATATTAAGATATTATTCAATCAATCTCCAGTACATATTATAAACTATGAAATAAAATAATGCTGCTATTTTATTATATTTTTCAATTATCTAGTACACCATACTAAAGTAGAATATGTATATTTATAGTGAACCTGTTGAGCCATAGCCAGGAACCGATCTACAGTGTTTTTAATGCGAATGTAGGTGAAATAATCCGTCATTAATTCCAAACTCTCTGTCTTGTCACCCTTCTTAATCTGTTGGGAGATTTCTCGGCAGGCTGATAATATCTCCTCGTACAGTTCCAGTCGCTTATCATGGTCGCTACATTCCTGAAAAGCAGAGTTTGTTACACATCGTATTACGATAGTATCGGGTTTGTATAAGTAGAGTTCGGAAAACGCAATATTGAATTTAAACTGCGATCATTTTTAGAAACAAGAAAAACTGAAACTTAGATTGAGACGTAATGAACTAGAAAATGACCTTTGCAAGTTGGATATTATCTTCCATTTGCACCAGTTGTATCTTGATATCATCGTTAGATATGGTGAAACCTTTACCTTCCCATTTGATTTCACGAACTGAAAATGAGAGTATTGATATAAAAGAGGCTTGATTTATTCCAATCAAAAGTTTCACCCATATAGAAAGAAGGCAACAATAATATATTATATATATAATTGTCTATCTACAAGAATCTAAATAAAACAGTTGCTGGACTATCAAGAGTTCAACTGAACTACCTAAAACTTCAATAGAGCTGTTCATACTAAACTCACTCAGTATTAACAACAAATCACACGACATTAAAATACCAGGTGTCTCTACAGAACATACCAGCGGCAGCAGATTTAGTGGCCTTGTTAGCGATGATACTATCCAGCTCCTGAGACAATCCTACCTTATATGGGCATCATGTGTCACGACCCTACCTTATATGGGCATCACGTGTCTCTACAGAACATACCAGCGGCAGCAGATTTAGTGGCCTTGTTAGCGATGATACTATCCAGCTCCTGAAACAACCCTACCTTATATGGGCATCACGTGTCTCTACAGAACATACCAGCGGCAGCAGATTTAGTGGCCTTGTTAGTAGCCCGGTTCATAAAACAAAAATATTATCCAATAATTACGGCGATAGGCTTATCTGTTGTTCCTTAGGCCAAATAACTACCAAAAAAATTTTGAAGCTTCAACTCCAACCGGAAACACCCCCACATGCCACGCCCATTTTTTTCATCAATTTTTAACAGGTAAAAATCTTCATATCATCAATTTAGGCATGAAGGAGTGCTTTTAGTGCTCCAACAGTTTGGGGTCTAATAGTAATGGTAGAAAAAGGTTAACTTTAGTCAAAGTCTCAAGTCTCCACGGCGCTTGGTTTAGGCGCACCGGATCTCGCGTCTCGCGCCTCCGCCGCGAGATTTGTTGCGCCAAAACTAAAGGTCGTAGAGACATGAGACTTCGACTAAAGTTAACCTTTTTCTACCATTACTATTAGGAAAGCACATCAACAATGTCTCAAACACATTCCTTCATGCTTTAATCAACAATTTTATAGATTTTACCTGTTAAGATATATTTAATAATTATCTGCTGGATATTTCATTAGTGGGATTCCCTTCAAGTTAGGATCAGTGTTAGCATAGACGATATAGACCATCCTCTCTCAACCTGGACATCCTGAAGATGTCACTTCTACGCCATCAGCTTGGACTTCACTGGAGGACGAAGAAGAAGATCCAACAAATGGCGCTGTTTGCCGTCTTCGTTTACCTGGAAGCATGGTTCACCTCTGGATCACTCTTCTCTGCTGCTTCCAACGACCTCAAGCTGCACAGGAGAATCCAGAAGTTCTCGAAGGTGAACAAGAAGGTATCCTGTTCCACAGCTAGTGTTATCAACAGGCATACTTGGTACCTAACTGAAGATCTCGTCCCTCTGGCTGTGTTTGACGAATCCTTACCTTTGGAGACGAGGAACCTGATCGCAAAGAAGATTGGTCAACTTCCATCAGTCCTCCCTGAAATCAGAAAATTGACTCTTCCAGCCCTCGCTAAGGAATCTTCCCTGATTGATTTCGTCGGTCCTCGTTCAACCTTGATCTTCAGCCTACTTGAAGTTCCACACACATTCTTGGATGCTGAGGATTGGATATCTACCCCTTCTTACAGCAAATCACGTAGTTTACTTCAGAAACTAACTCCTCTGAATGACTCATCAGAACGGGCACTAGCCTTAGCAACAAGACTCAACTCACACATGACGAGAGACGAGGAGTCCTTTCAGGAGCTGGTCCAAGCGGTGGAGTCTCACAGGAAGAGATTTGGACTGGAGACCAAGGACGATCTTAGGAAGCTTTATTAGATTTTATGTGTAAATGTTGTTTGATATTGATTTTATTTTATTCTTAAACATAAACTGTCGTATTTAATCTATTAGCAAACCAAATATATACTTTGTCTTGACGTATCCTCGTTAGTCGTTAGTCTCGAAGAAATCATCAGACCTTATTAAAAGTGATCGGTTACCCTGTCAGTGACGAGCTATGAAGGAATTATTGGACCTCATCGATGCTGATCCTATCAGTGACGAGTTATGAAGAAATAAGAACCTCATTTAAATCCTAGTTTGACGAAAATATTCCTCTGGCAACGAAGATTAGACAGCTTGCTTGCGAAGGCATCCGAAAGCCAAGGTACCTAGATTATAACCTGCTGACTTCTTTTAACGATTTTAAAGGATCAGTTCCACTTTTACAGGCAAAATCCATATGATTGTTGTTTTAAGGATGAAGGAATGTGTTTAGAGCTCTGAAACTGTGATACTCAAATAGTAATGGTAGAAAAAGGTTAACTTTAGTCGAAGTCTCATGTCTCTACGACCTTTAGTTTTGGCGCAACAAATCTCGCGGCGGAGGCGCGAGACGCGAGATCCGGTGCGCCTAAACCAAGCGCCGTGGAGACTTGAGACTTTGACTAAAGTTAACCTTTTTCTACCATTACTATTAGACCCCAAACTGTTGGAGCACTAAAAGCACTCCTTCATGCCTAAATTGATGATATGAAGATTTTTACCTGTTAAAAATTGATGAAAAAAATGGGCGTGGCATGTGGGGGTGTTTCCGGTTGGAGTTGAAGCTTCAAAATTTTTTTGGTAGTTATTTGGCCTAAGGAACAACAGATAAGCCTATCGCCGTAATTATTGGATAATATTTTTGTTTTATGAACCGGGCTACTTGTTAGCGATGATACTATCCAGCTCCTGAAACAACCCTACCTTATATGGGCACCACGTGTCTCTACAGCACATACCAGCGGCAGCAGATTTAGTTGCCTTGTTAGCGATGATACTATCCAGCTCCTGAAACAACCCTACCTTATATGGGCATCACGTGTCTCTACAGAACATACCAGCGGCAGCAGATTTAGTGGCCTTGTTAGCGATGATACTATCCAGCTCCTGAAACAACCCTACCTTATATGGGCATCAGCCATCACGTGTCTCTACAGAACATACCAGCGGCAGCAGATTTAGTTGCCTTGTTAGCGATGATACTATCCAGCTCCTGAAACAACCCTACCTTATATGGGCATCACGTGTCTCTACAGAACATACCAGCGGCAGCAGATTTAGTGGCCTTGTTAGCGATGATACTATCCAGCTCCTGGAACAACCCTACCTTATATGGGCATCACGTGTCTCTACAGAACATACCAGCGGCAGCAGATTTAGTTGCCTTGTTAGCGATGATACTATCCAGCTCCTGAAACAACCCTACCTTATATGGGCATCACGTGTCTCTACAGAACATACCAGCGGCAGCAGATTTAGTTGCCTTGTTAGCGATGATACTATCCAGCTCCTGAAACAACCCTACCTTATATGGGCATCACGTGTCTCTACAGAACATACCAGCGGCAGCAGATTTAGTGGCCTTGTTAGCGATGATACTATCCAGCTCTTGAAACAATCCCTCTCCGTCCTCTCCCTGTACATTCTCCCCACCCATACTCTGTATATTGTACAGACAGTACTGCACTTTAGGGGTCATCTCGTCGTGTTTCTCACGGTACAGCTCGCTGTCCTCTACCGCATCTGAAATTGTTGGAAGTAATGATATGAAGATACATTTTGGAGGTACATTTTATGTATATCGATGAATGGCAGTCCGAAATATTTGGAATGTCTAAACAAGTGACGCTTACCGGCGAGTTTATTGTAAATCTTCTGGGCGGCTGAAAGAGAGACGACAGATTTCTGCCAGTTTCCCTGTTCGAACAGCAGAACCCCTGTCATGTAGTGGTGATAAGCTTTAGCTTCTAGCTGTGTAGTTGTATCACATTTTAGAGAGACGCAGTTAGATGCCAACTCTGCTGCGTAGAACACTGCTTTCTTCAGTTTAGCTATCAGGTGAACCTGAATCAGAATTTTGTAAATATTCAGATTGTTATCGAAGATAAACCGTGTTTAGTGACAAACAACAAAACTGTTCAGAAAGCAACTAATTTTGTAACTAACTTTGTAACTAATTTTGTAACTGATTTTGTAACTAATTTTGTAACTAATTTTGTAACTTATTTTGTAACTAATTTTGTAACTAATTTTGTAACTAATTTTGTAACTAATTTTCTATCTAATTTTCTATCTAATTTTGTAACTAATTTTGTAACTAATTTTGTAACTAATTTTGTAACTAATTTTCTATCTAATTTTGTAAGTTCTAATTTGGTGACTAATTAAAAAGTATAATTGTTCCGCACCTGTTTCCTAGACTCAGTGTTAGCGAACTGTTTGAGATCCATAGCGTAAGCCCATGCTCTCTCGGCCTGCAGGAGTATGATCTGCATGTACCTGATATCCTTTACAAATAGATCAGGCGTTATCTTCTTGTTAGTGAACTTCTTACCGCCGTGCAGAAATTTCAGTCCTGCAAATGAAGTTATCGTTAAACATGTATTTGGGTGGAGAGGTTTATCTGATTTAAATTGATTTTAAGCGTCGACATTTAAAATGAGTGTAAAAATTAACTTTTGCGAAAATTAACAAAAATTAAGTTAAATGAGGTACCTTTGTAAAGACGATGAAGTCTGCGGCTGCAGTACTGTCTATATCTTTGGTAATCATCGTGTTTCAGACCGTGTAGATTCTGATATTCTTTTATTTCCTTCAGCACTGTCAAAATTAATTAATAAGTATATATTCAAATAACCAAATTAATTAATAAGTATATCGTTAAATAACCAAATTAATTAATAAGTAGACCTTTAAATGACCAAACCAGAGATCAACAAACAGTGACATGAACCGGAATGAACTGAAATGAACTGAAATGAGGTATTCATATATCCATTATCCCGCTCATGTGATTAACTAACAACACAAGAAAGGTGGTTAAGGGGGGGGGGGGGGGGGGTTTAACCATGTCAGAGCATGTTTAACAGTTAAAACAAAAGCTAACGAAAAAGCGTAAAATTATTGAAAACTGGCTCTTAATTGATGTAAGTGAAGGAGATGAAGGTGGAATATTATTTAATGTGAAGTTTACATACGACTGAGAGCGAAGGGACAGACAAGTTCCTCAGATTTGTCAGCAGCATCCTCTAGTTGTATATCTTCTATCTTAACATCTGATAAATTATCATTTTCTGCTACCATCCTACAAACGTATACAAATTAGTATGCTTAAGGGGGGGGGGGGGGGGGGGGACAATGGATATTTTTTTGTGAAACTTGATTTCGAGATAGCAGTTGACCAACAAACTAGGACCAGTGACCGAACTTTTGAGGGGGTCCCGGACCCCAACCGCCAAACTGTGCCCGCGGGGCAGCCACGCCCATATTTGGTTCAAATTAGGCCCAATTTAGCCAAATACCCTGAGCATGCCCAAAACCCAGATTTTAGGTGCTCTACTTGTAGCTAGTGGTCTCCTGAACTCGTATATGAAATTTCATCAAGATTGGACAAAAAATGACTGAGTTATGGGCCAAAAACCATATGCCCATATTTGGGCATACGCACCAAATTTGGTAGATTTCGTCCCATAAATTGGGCAAATATCAATATTTTTGATTGAAACTTACTTTATAAGAAAGGTAAGCCTAAACTACAAAATTCTCCCGGAAAAATTCAGAATTTGGCCGCCAAATATTTTTTGAGGCCTAAATCAAAAATTCGTTCTCAAAATAAGGTGGAAATGCGACTTCGAGTCGATTCCGAAAATTTCATGGAAAAATATTGAAAACTGATTGAGTTGTTACAATTTTAATGCGATCAATTCCGCGAATATCGCGAACCAAGATACAGGCAATTTAGTTCATTTTTTGTGGTCTTTTCGCCTTAGTATCCACATTTAAACAGATATAAAGCTATGACTTACAGAGAATATGTAGTTTGGGCTTACCTTTCTTATAAAGTAAGTTTCATTCAAAAATATTGATATTTGCTCAATTTATGGGACGAAATTTACCAAATTTGGTGGGTATGCCCAAATATGGGCATATGGGTTTGGCCCATAACTCAGTCATTTTTTGTCCAATCTTGATGAAATTTCATATACGAGTTCAGGAGACCACTAGCTACAAGTAGAGCACCTAAAATTTGGGTTTTGGGCATGTTGAGGGTATTTGGCTAAATTGGGCCTAATTTGGACCAAATATGGGCGTGGCTGCCCCGCGGGCACCGTTTGGCGGTTGGGGTCCGGGACCCCCTCAAAAGTTCGGTCACTGGTCCTAGTTTGTTGGTCAACTACTATCTCGAAATCAAGTTTCACAAAAAAATATCCATTGTCCCCCCCCCCCCCCCCCTTAATAAGTTATTAAAATTCTGCGCTAAACATTTTTCATGGTGATCGCAATGGTTCGTGTGCAGAAGATAAGTTATCAATTTGAACGAGACAATAATAATGTTTCCTGATGCCATGATCAATAAAATCATGATAGTAATTTGGTATGTCCTAAAAAATGTTGAGATGATGATTGTATTGAGAAATTATGCTTTGATGGAAAAATCGATTTAATAAATCAAAAAACGATTCAACACATCTAAAGGAATAGATATTTTTAAAAGATTTGTAAATGGGGCTCGAATTAAAAAATACTATCTAAAATAACTGAATTGATAAATTAATCATTTGGGCTTTGCAGAAGTTTTCTTTCTCACAATTTTAACTTTATTATCAGGATGATTATTTGTCCATGGCCCTAACGAATCATTACTATAAAAGTCCATAGGATAATTCTCCTGCCACTTAACATTGTTGAGCGCGACAGAAGCTTCATACGGAGATAAAAGAGGAACAGGGAAAGCGTAGCCCCAGTCAATAGACAACCTAGGACAGGCCACCTGGACCCACGCTCCCACCTCAGCCATAAGACCCAGTCTCTCCGGGAATATCTCTGACATTAACAACACTACAAAACTTTTACCCGCGGAAGAGATCTGCTTTTGGATGTTTGATAAGATAGCTGGGTTCCCCTGGCGACCCAACGTCCCCAAGATAAGCCCCCATTTTTCTGCCTTCTTCGCTTTTTCTATCTCCTCAAACCGTATTCTCTTCATCTTGACATGATCATAGTACTCCTGAGTTAGCAACTTGCTGTAAGGATCGTATCTGTAGGCTGGGAGCTCAGGGTTGGATATCATAATGGACTCCAGGTGGAATCTACCGTCTCCCAGGTACAGCAGGGATGTTAGTGAGGAATCCAGCGGAGGCGATGTGCAGCCTAAAACCTGACGTTTTTAAGAGTTGCTAGTTCAGAAATCGCAGATTAAAAAATCAAAATCGCTCCATGTACAAAAGTCAGGTTGAGGAAAATATTTTCGTCCTGGTAATAAACAAAACATGTGATAAGAATTGACGGGGAATCATAGAATGACTTACTTCCCCGGGAGAAAGGGGTTTAGATTGCGGTATCACCAGGTTCCATCCTTCAGTCTTTAAAACTTCCACAATACTGTAATATTAAGTTTACGTTTCGGGAACTTATTAATCAAAGTAGTATAAGGATGAAAATGAAGCAGTTAGAAATGCTAGAAAACTAATTCCTACTTTTAAGAACAGGCTGTAATACTTTCCTAACTTGTGGACTGTGGCTATATATTAAATTAAATATTAAGTTAACAAATCGGCTACATAAATCACAATAAGGGTAACTCTGTACCTGTGTAAAGTATTAAGAAACTGTATAGTGCCGACAACTGCCATCTTTTTGCTCTTATCAAAGTTGAGATTCAATGTGTCTATAAGATGTTTAGGATCAACTTGAATGTCCACAAACACGTAAAGCACTGTAATGCTTGTCCTGAGAAAATTGTTGGAAATTGAGAATTTAAGTTAGAGGAAATGTATTGAATTTCTTTAGAATCTGAATCTAATTAGTGCTACGATCTTCCGTGTAAACAAATATACAGATTCAACCATAATTAATGTAATCTAGAGATAGCAGTACAGCAGAGGACACTAGGTTGGAACTTTACTAAAAGGGTGAACAGTTTGATTATTATATCGTACGTGATCCGCCGTACTGTCCACCATTTTAGAAAGTTCTGCCCCAGAGTCAGCTGACTACACTGCATTGAAACATCACAAGAAGTTGTAGTAAATATTCTCAACATTAAGTAAGTACTTTAAATTAACTCACCTGTCAATAGGAACAAGACAGGAGTGTCCGTAATGAATCATGAAATCAGCACCCAAACTTCTAGCAGTAAAATCGTCCACACAGCAGGCCCCATAGGTCACATCTCCCATTAAAATCATCTCAGCATCTGTAAACGCTTCAATGATGTCCGCTATGACACACGAGTATAGGAGGAGTCCCTCAGGGAACTGTAGTGCTACACATTTAGCACCCGCACTACGGATACGCCAGATACTTTTGTGGATCTCGAAGTTGTAGTTTTGCGGCAGTTTCTGGGGGGAATTGTAATAGTTAATAGTGCTATGAATTGGTTGTCATCTTAAAATAAATCAGTTACCAATTTGAAAAAGGGTAGGTAAAAAGCCAGATTTCAATAATATCTGGCTTTTAACTACTAATTCCTAATCATTAGCAAACAAGATGATTCCTATGAAAAGTAACACATACCTACATTAATAGCCTCATTAATGAGAGGATCATTTAACTGCTCCTCAGGAATCTGCTGAACAACCCTCCTCTGGATTCGCTTGCGGGGTTCAGTAACCTTCACCACCACAGACCGTTCAGTCTCAGGTTGCTTCACCACCACAGACCGTTCAGTCTCAGGTTGCTTAATGTCTTTGTTGCAGGAACAGGACTGACATGACTCCTCGGCTGATGCTAACATTGCTAAAATAAGTGTCTGTTTTAATTACTTTTAGATAACTGGAGAAAGTTACTAAATAGTGATAAAATTGGAAGATTTAATTTGAAAGTTGGATGGTTTCATAGACGATGATGATTTTCATGACGTAATGAACTAATGAACACTCAAACACTCGATAGCAAGTCTCTTACAAAAATCAACTGAGTAAAAACAGTGAAGAATCATGTTGTAAAGTTGTAAACCCTGATCTCCGGAAACAATAAACAAGAGCAGCCCAGTCACATGATACAGTATTATGAAAAGTGGCATCATGATGATATAACAGTTTTTTTGGCCAAGAAGCACAAAAGTTCAAGTTAATTGTCCTCAGAAATCCATAAAATCAGTGACCTCGTCCAGCTCTCTTCTCTTTGCCTGTTGGTATGCCCACCTTTGCTCAGCTAATTCCGGAGTTGCCTTCCACTTTTCGTGGTAGATACGTTTACCACAAATGGGACACTTCTTTCCTCCTGGTCAGAGGAATGTGGTTAAAATGTTATAATTTTTTAAAATTTGGCAATTTAGTGATGTTATGATTATCGAGGCTCTTCCCTAACAGACAGCACTACAAAATGGAAATATGATAATTGAACTGAAGTTTGGGTCGGTTTTAGACGATGTATGATGGAAAAAGATGAACTAACCTTTGAAAGGTGGAGATTTCATATATCTATCTAAACACTTGTGATGAAATACATGGGAACAGTACACATACTCCACATAAACAGGTCCTCGAATATCTTGGGTTACCTGCAAGATGTAGACAAAATTTATTGAAATGTTGTGGGTCTAAGGTTGAATTCGATTCATAACAAAATTTTGTACACATTCGTGTATATCATGATCAAATCTAATTATTGAAACATAATCGGTTACTGAACAACAAAAACTGAGATTCAAGAAGAATACCAGATACATACATCTTCAGGATCGAGAGGAAACGTTTGATTGTCGCATATTGAACACTGAGCAATCGGGTAGAACTTGATACAATCTTTGATCAAGTATTCTGCGGCTGGTAAAATTGATGGCTTAACTTGAAATGGGGGCTCTCTGTAAACAAAACATGTTTTGAGTTTTCAGTGAAAATGTATAAAACTCATAAATATTGCACGTTTCTGAAAACATTGAAGAAGTGAGATGTAGCTTCTTGCAGTAAAACATCAAACATGCAGAGCATATTCTTTTGTAATGAATAATAATAGTTAACTAACCTAAGAACCTACCCTTTCTTTTCGATAGCTGGAGGAACCACACAGCGTCTAGAAAGTTCAACACCTTGTCTCACAAACATCGCTGCCAAATCAGCTGGGAAGTTTGTCGATTTACACTCCACCCTGTTAATATTTAGTTTAATTTAGTGACAGCTATGTCAGTAAAACTTACACATAGATTCAAGAACCCTTAAACATGTGTCTCTAACAGATATTCATTTATTGGTTTACGACAGCTCAATTTATTACCGAGACGATTTTTATAATTTGTGACTAACTTGGCATTGGTTTCAGGGTAGTCATCTGTGACAGAAAACTTTAGATTCATATAATATCCATTTTTATGAGCAGTCAGTTGAAAAGACCCAGCTTTCTGCTTTATCTTTATCTCGTCACCCTCTTCCAAAAGTTTACTCTTCACTGCATCAAGCTCATCTGCACACACAATAAACATGTTTTCATCTAAAAACTGCCGAGCAACTTTACATATCTGAATCACCTGAAATGAATATAATTGTACAACCTTTTCAAACATGAATGGGCAGCTCTTGATCCTACATTTCAATTCTTAAAATCTAAATGTTAAGCATAAAAGTAGATTATTATAGAAAAGATTTGGAGACATAAAATTCAAATCCATTTGTTCTGTTTCAATGAGAACAGCATATTGTGCTAAGAACCCGTACTGTTTCGTTTTTACCTGATATTGTCCTTTTAATTTTTTGGCTTCTTTCTCAGCAATATTTTCAATCAATTTCATCACTCTTTCTGGGAGAGACTTGCTTTTGACCTCCACCATGAGACACGTGTGAGGGTATTCTTCAGGGAACATGATGAGCAGTCTCAGTTGTTTGTACTCTGTCTTCCTGTTAATTAAACATTAGTTTAATCTTTCCACAGACAACCTATAGCTATTGAGTCAATATTCAGTTATAGTTTATTGTATAATTATCATTAAGTCCATTCAAACACATCAGTAACCTCACCATATTTTAACTTGGACAGAATGTTGGCTGGTAGACAATATTTCGAGACCTTCAACACTGCCCTCAAGCTCCTTTCTTATCTTTGCAAGCTCTTCATCTAAGAAAGACATCACCAATGTGATAACAGTCCAGAGTGTTCAAACAGATCTATCCGATGTCAAAGTTCATGAATGGAATGTCACTACCTTTCATTCATCCTATCTGAGAAATTAAGTTAACTTCCAAATAATTGAATTAAAAAGCCACTCCACCAATGTTCATATCATTAAAGGTGAACAATTTTGGACATTTATTTAAACGGTTGTCTAAGACATTTGAAGGGGAAACACAACTCACTATACTGGCCCAAATTACAACTCTTAAAATTATTGGTTCAGTTAGCTCCACTGTTCCGAATTTTAACTGTGCAGCCAAGCCTAATGCAGAGCTGACATACCTGAACAGGAATTACTCAATTTCAGTAGAAAATTGAAAAAAACTCTTGCAAATGGGCCTGAACTCAGTTGCATGGATAGGGCGCGGGCAGACTCAAAACAGGGTTAGTGATTACTACCTCTGAATTAAATCTGATGTTGCCATTTCAGTCACCCACCGCTTGCTGTTTACATTGAAGTTGAAGACTTGCCAGGAACATACAAAACCTGGTTTAAATGCTGCGATGCGCTACTGTGCCGCGCCATGCACTCAATTATGCTTCTCGCTAGATCGGCGAGATGCGCTACTGGGCCTCGCCGAGCTGCAAAGAATTGACATCGTCAATTAATATAGTGGCGCCCTTAAAGGGTTGACATCGTCAATAAAATTAAAAACGCTGAAATATTTTTTTGATTATATCGATATTTTTTTGATTATATCGATTGGAAAAGGCAACATTACTCCACTCCAAAAGCCTAAGAAACCACTTGGTCCAGCAGCAAACATCAGACCTCTCACCCTCTCAAACTGCTCCAGAAAATTACTGTCAATGATTACCCTAAAACGTATCCAAGGCAAGCTAGATCAGTACACCGGTCCTACACAAAGTGCTTACAAGAGAGGTAGAAGTTGTGGCGATATAATTTGGTCTCAACGTATGCTAACCTCAGTGGTACTTAGAAAGCATTGGAGCTACCACAGAATGAGTATAGACATGTCAAGTGCCTTTGACACCATCAGCAGAGAAACAGTACTCAATGTTCTTGAAGATGCTGGCTGTACTAGTGATGAAATTAGGATGGTACGGCTCCTACTATCAAACACAGTGTTGAAAGTAAAAGTCAATAATACTGTATCAATTGAGTTCCAAAGCACAACTGGAGCATTTCAAGGAGATGCACTATCAGGTAATCTATTTACTGTTGTTGAAGCCGCTGCACTTATTCACCTCAGATCTGTACTCTCCCAAGTATCATCAACACCTTACCCAGTGAATCATCCAATCCCTAATCCTCCTATCTCAGAAGAATTCATGCCACTCGAAACAGGATACTCTGATGATATTGACTTTAATAACACTGAACTTGCTCCACTCAAAGAAATGCTTCCTATCGCTAAAGATATATTCCAGCAGTGGGACCTTCATATCAATTCTTCCAAGACTGAATTTGTCCATTTTTATTTAGCAGATCCTAAACCCACTGTTAAACGCAAGGTGATTGTTAGAAAAGTGTATAGAGGTGATTAAGAGTGGCGCTCTAACAAAACTTTAGGATCGTTGATGTGCACTGTTAAGGATATCAAGAATCGAATATTCCTTGGTAATGTTGCCTTTAGTAAATTTCAGAAAGTTTGGATGAAGAGCAAGATTTCAGTCCGAAGGAAGATCAAAATCTACGAGGCACAAGTAGTCTCTATTCTACTCTACAACTGCAACTCCTGGGCTGCACCACTAGCTTCGTTGAATGAACTTGATATTGCTCATCGCAAACACCTCCGAAGAATCCTCAACATCAGATGGCCAACTGGGGTTATTTCTAATGAGGCACTCTATGCTCGTTGTTATGTCTGTGAGAGTCTCTAAGTTTCGATGGAGAATGTTAGGACATATCTTAAGAGGACAGGAAGACTCACCAGCATACACCTCTATGTTATTTGCTATAAATTCTGATATTTTTATGGAAGGGAGACGGGTAGACCATGTTTAAACTTATTAGATGTTATTAGAAAAGACTTGACTAGTAGAAATCTTGATATTAGACTTAAGAATTTGACTGATTTCGAAGACTTTAGATTTTTAGCTTTAGATAGGGAGGAGTGGAAGAAGTTAGAAGATGGTTGATGTTTTTGTTTTCTTTTTTATGCGTTTTGATATCTATAAGGTGCCTAGGATGCTCTTTTAAAGAGATATTTCGTACTTTGAAAGATTTTCTACTATATCGATTTATATATTAAAACAATTTTATTTGAAGATCTCCAGCTTCTGTTCAGTGTTTATAAACAAATAAATTAATAACATTGCAGAATGATGCAAATGCAGACAATCCTAAACCATTCACATCAAAGAGAATACATGAAAACATAGTTAGTATTCAAATTACAGATCAAAAAGATGACTAAATAGGGTGAAAAGGAGTTTCGAAATGCAACAATAATACTAAAAAACAACCTAGGTATTTTTGTGAAAATATGACAGTATTTGCTTTAGCGCTCGATTTTCATACCACGGTGTAAATTTTCGAAAATATGCGCGGCGCACCTAAAATTTTGCTTCCATTAAAAATAAATTTTTTGGTCAAAATTAAACTATATTTGATATATTTAAATTAGTTGTTATTACAAGATATATGTTTAAAAATTTCCAAAATATAGAGTATAAGTACCAAAAAAAAACAATGCGCGCAAAAAGTCAAAATTGTTACCACTTTTTTGGAACTTTACCCGTAAAAAATAAAGGGATTTGTTTTGTTTTTACACCATCTTATGCGGCTTTGTTTTCGCTTTCTCCATGCAAATTTTGCTGACATGCCAACAAACTTAATTTGCTCGAATATCAAGAAACATTGTTTTTTGGCCTATTTTTGCCTTAAAATCGGGTTTTTGCAATTTTAATCAGGGAAAATCAGTCCAATCATCTCGAAACCACTTTTAATCGATTCTATGGTCAAAAATACGTCTACTAAGGTGTATCTGGGTGCTGGGGTCCCTGGCCTAGCGTATCGAGCAGAAAATGCCCGTAAGAGTTTCTAGTTCTATACTTTATGAATTAAAATAAAAAGGCGCCAACTATCTCGACGGATTGACATCGTCAATCAATGTGAATTAAGTAAAACAAAATTTTTTAAGTAAAACAAAATTTAAATTTTATTGCCATTACAATGAATAATAATATCATAATAAATATAAGTAGACATCCGATAATAAACTTGTTACATCCAGTTGTGAACTACTAACCAAAAATAAAGCAAATACTTTAGATTCATATTGTTTTATTTATTACAACTCGATCCTTACAATCAAAGGATGACATTGTTAATAAATCTTCAGTGAGTTATATAAGTCGGAAATTATAAATCAGCCCAAATGTGGCTGAACCCCCCCCCCCCCCCCCACGTGTCCACTGCTCCTGCAAATTACTTAATCAATATGTTTAAATATGCCAAATTGTTGTTTTCTTGAGTAATAGGATAATGTTTTTGAGAAAGTTGGCCCTAAATTATGGAATGAGCATACCCTTTATATTGTAATTTAGTGTACCAAGTCTTTACGATTTTTGCATGGTTTGGAACCTAAATGTGGATTGCTTTTCAGGTTTTATTGAATCCTGACTTGTTTTCGTATCACAGTAATGAAGAGAAACATAACGATTATCTTTTGGTTATATGTGGCAAAGAAGCGTTTTATAAATCTTTATTCCAGTTTTTAAAATAGGATAATGTTTTTGATAAATTTAAATAAAATATTGTATTTGATAAATAATTGATGTTGGTGGGGAAATATTTATATATATTTTTGCGATGATATTTTGTAGACATGTGTGATGATGTGATGTCATACACTTTACTTTACTTTTACTTAACCATGTTTCACAGTAATTTACCGCTGTATGACGGACCCATGCTACTGTAAGCACGAGAGCAGAGAGGGCTTTGGTTAGAGCAAATGATCATCACCTGTATGAAAGTTTGTTGCCTGCGTTACATGTCTGAATTTGTTTGTCTGTGAGAGCCAAATATGGTATAAATGAATGAGGTAGACGCCTTGGGAATTTTTCACTCTTAATGTAATTATTCTTAATCTAATCTAATCTCTCAATTTACCCCATCATAAGCGACTTCTGCAAACATCTTTTACCCATTATATTTCCTCACTCTTTTCTTTACCCATAGGCTTCAGCTTTTTAAATATACCTGTTCCAATGATAGCTGCAAGATAGCGGAAGATGTTAGAATGTTGATTTTACAGAATCACCACAGCTAATTATCCTAACCCCTGAGCTATTTTTATGACTTTTGATTAGTTACTTGAATTGAAGCGTATGTTATTGCCCACGTTAAGGGGCTTGTTAATATTTATTAAATTATTAACTATTTTAGATTTAATAATAATAAATTGAATTGAAGAGTTGTGAAATTAAAATTATATTTGGCCAACACTAGCTAAATAAATTGTATTTAACACAGTCTACAGTTTACCTAATACGCTTTTACCAAATTTAAGATATATCTAGCTGTAGCTTCGAAGCGAAGACATTTCGTTGAAGTTCAATTTCATTATATATCTCTAATATATTTTTTTGACCAAAAATACATTGATTAAAACTCCAAACGCGTTCAGCATCTTAACTTTTAATTAGACAATGCTTGTTTCCATAGCTTTCATTACGCCATACTTTTATTTTAAACCATTAAAGCGACTAATCATATTATCACAAAGGTAGCATGCTACTCTTTCTTCTTTCAATCCTATATTGGAAAGCAACATGTGAGGTTTTTAGCTCTTATGAGGACCTTAGAAACATCAATAAGATAGAGGATCATTTGGTGACATTGCTCTCTGAATACATTCACAATGAAAGAGAACGACTCGACACTTTGGAAAGGTTTAATCAGTATGTTGAGAATGGTAAAGACTACACGGATCCTGGTGACAATTACATCAGCTATCCTACCAATCAGTTTAATGTAATACACAGATTCGTTGCAGATTGGAATAACCTAGAAGACTGGACAAAGAGTAGAAACGAAGACCTATCTTCAGCATTTAGAACATACAAACAATTCTTTCCTAGGCAGGAGGATGTCGATGGAGCAATAAAGGCTATACACCGTCTTCAGGATATTTACAAAATTAAAGCAAGTCACTTCTCTAGAGGGGACCCTTTAGTTCCTGAAGAGGGTTCTGGCAGGGGAGAACCTTTCAACGAACAAGCTCTTCTGTTATTTGTAAAAACTGCTTATGAAAGTGAACAGTGGCTTAAGTGTGCAGGTTGGGCACAGCAAGCATATTACCAAATACAAACCCTTAAGAAATATGATCCCCCCACTTCAACAATATGGTTTGAAATTGCAGACTATTTCTCATATTGTCTATACAAGGCTGGAGAAATACAGCATGCCATCGAGGTAACAGCTGAAATTTTAGTTCACTACCCTCATAACAAACGCATTTTGGGAAACTTGGAACACTTTAATATCATCAGGAAAGAAAGACATGTTAAAGATAAATCTAAAAGCAAGAGAAGTGTTATTTCTGAACCTTTAGTGAATCTTGGTGAAGTAAAAGAAGAGGAAGTGAATGTGACATTTATTCCTAAATTATATCCTGGAGCAGACGAGACAGTCTTGACATGGGAGGATATTGAGAATGACATACAGGACAAATTCAACACAAATCGAGTAAGAAGGATGAAGGTATATAGAAAAATGTGTAAAGAAAATCCACCTCTTACTCCAAAGATGAAGAAACAGGTAGACAGACTCACATGTTATTACAAGCAGAATACACCTAGGAGCTATTTAAAACCAATTAAGGTTGAAGTTGCATGGCCGTCTCCCCGTATTTTACTATTTCATGACATTATTAATGATGAAGAATCAGACATCCTGATAGGCCTTGCTCAACCCCTCCTGCGACGAGCTACTGTCCATAACAAGAGTACAGGAAAATTAGAAAGTGCTGAGTACAGAGTGAGTAAGACAGCTTGGTTATACGATAACTTAGCTGAAGACAAGGAACAGATTGTTCGCAGGGTTAATCGCAGAATGGAAGATGCAACTGAACTGAGTCATGAGTATGCTGAAGATCAGCAGGTCAATAACTATGGTATGGGGGGTCAATATGAACCACACTACGATATGAATACTCTCTACGATCAGAAAGTTCAAAAGCGTAGACCAACTGTGTCAGGTAATCGCATAGCCACCATGTTGGTGTACTTACGTGAACCAGATGCAGGAGGTGCTACAATATTTACAGACAGTGGTGCCAGGTTAGTTGCTAAAAAGAATTCAGCAGCATTTTGGTACAATATTTTACCAAACGGTGATCCAGACCTGATCACCCGGCATGCTGGTTGTCCTGTTTTAGCCGGTACGAAGTGGGTCATGAACAAGTGGTTCCACCATAACGATCAGATCTTCACTCGCCCTTGTGATGTACAGCAATTCAAACGAGAAAAAGAATCAAAGCTATACAACGGGAAGTATACTATTTGATTAATTTGTATGGAAATCTTACGGAAAACAGAAAATAGTGTTTAAGTTTTTGAATGTATAGTTGCAAGCTGTAGTACTAGGTCGATTGTAAATATCAGACAAAGGCCAAAGCATGTTGTTATGATAATAAAATATTAAATATTGAAGCAGTGCAGCACTTATTTTGGTGATCATTTGTACTCAGTTGTTACAATACGTAATTGTTAAAATACAGCCTTTGCTACCCAAATAGCACATTTCATTCTATTTCAGATTGAAATACCGTTTATTTATTTTTATTTAAAGATGCAATGGAGATATTTTCTAATGTTATTTGATGTTCCACTGTGTTTGATATTGATATGGTAATTGGTACACTACACTTAACCTAAATAAAAAATCTGTTAATAAAGTGAGACAGGATAATGGTTGAGCGACTTCTAAGTTCTAAGAGTATCGAGATGCAAATTTTGCCATTTGTATTGATTGTTTTAATTTAATAAATAAGTTGGTTCACTGGGAGCCAGAAACATAAAGTTACACAACAATTGCATGTTAAATATCGAATTAAATTATTTTCTTAATTATTTTTTCACAATATCTAACGATATTTGAAGCTACAATGTATAGATGGATTAACCTTAATGATCATGATTAAATTTGACCCGGGGACCTTGGCCTGATAGGTGCATGTTTTAGATTTATAAATTATTCTTTTGATTAGCGTATGTTATAATATTGGGATTAGAATTACAATTTTGTTTTATCAATCTTTTTTGAATTATTAGCTTTTTAGGGTTTTTAGAATGTTTTGCTGTCTAACAGCTATTTCAATTTTGAAAATAATTATTAATCTGTATATAAATATTTTTCTTTTTCATTAAAATCGATCCTGAAGGGTTTGACAGTATAGCTTATCTTTTAACCAATAAATTCATGAACTTGTTTTTTTGTTAGTTTGTTGGTTTTCAGTATTTAACCCTTTAATTTCATATCGTTCCTGCATATTGTTGGTCTTTTGATAAAAATAGATGCTTTTAGTTTTTCAAGATTATAAATTATCAATCTCTTATTTCACTGTTTATCTTGTTTAATTAAAGAAGGAAAGGATAAATTTCAATGCAATCAAGTTTCTACAAAATTTTCATCCTCTCATTTATGAATTATTTTATTTTTCTGTTTACACAGATATATACTCCCCATCTAACAGCTCTACCTCTAAACCTAGAATGTTACTCCTGTGGCTAAGTCTTGTAGCAGGAGTTCAGGGGTTGATCCCTGTAGATAATGATGTTGAGCCTGAGTATGCGGTCGCTACTGATGATGACGAGTCCACACCTAGTGATTACTTTGTTATCTTCACTGTTGCCACTGAGGAAAATGATCCCTTCCAGAGATATGTTAGATCTCTGAAAATCTTTGACATGGACCAACATCTACAGGTACAGACACTAGGTTATATTATGCAGAGGATTCAGCATTATCTAGTTCTTTGTCAGTTTCCATCTTTAACCAGTGGTTAACTTTTTCAGCCAGAGCAATATGAATATAATCGGATTTAACCCCCTGAAACATTTCAGACGTTAGGAATGAACGAGAAGTGGCTGGGAGGAGACATGAATTACCCAGGAGGAGGATTTAAAGTTAACCTGCTCAAGAAAGCCATGGAGCAGTACAAAGAAGAGGATGACATGATTGTGATGTTTACTGACAGTTACGATGTTATCTTCCTGGCTGACAGAGAGGAAATTGTGGACAATTTTAAATCAACTGGTGCCAACTTCTTGATAAGTAAATAACACGTAGTTTAGAACTAGGTCGAATGCTCTTTACAAATATTTCTCAATTCCAATACGCAGATGAGGGACATTGCTTCTAACAATTTCTTCGTTTCCAAAGTATCAACAATAATAAAGAATGTTAGTTGTAAGAAAGTAATGACTGTGGTTTCCAAAGTATCAACAATAATAAAGAATGTAAGTTGTAAGTATCAACAATAATAAAGAATGTAAGTTGTAAGTTTCCAAAGTATCAACAATAATAAAGAATGTAAGTAAGAATTCCTTAGAAACTGTTCTTGTTGTCAGGTGCTGAGAACTATATCTGGCCGGACCAGAGTCTTGAGAGTCAGTACCCCGATATAAAGGGTAAGAAATACCTCTGTTCTGGTATGATGATGGGCTATGCTACAACCTTCTGGGCTATCTTGAACTACAAGGTAATCACTGTGGTTTCATTTGTTTGGTTTTCTACCAGTTGTACGAACATCTTGTAATGTTTAGTTGAGTTAACAATTTGTTTGCATGCCTGTTAACTGTTAAATTCAGTTTTGCTTCACAAGAACCCATCACTGACAGGAGATCGAGAACACTTTTGATGACCAGCTCTACTACACCCACGTCTACCTTGATCCTAACTTCCGGGAAAAACACAAGATACAACTGGATGGAACTAGCAAGATATTCCACAATCTTCACGGTGCAGAGAGGGAGATAGATTTCGGATTTGGGTCCAAGAGAGTGACCAACTGGGAACAGGGCACCCAACCGCAGGTCCTGCATGGAAATGGCCCGACTAAACTTTCCCTGAACAGATTTGGGAATTATCATCCCAAAGTGTTTGATCCAACGGAGGGGTTCAAGGGAAAGTGTATGGTTTGTGATGAAAAAGAAGGTACTATCAATGTTGAAGACACTGAAAACCTGCCAACGATTCTTACAACTATGTTTATCACAGGTAATGATCTTAATCTTTAACCCCACCCCCCAATGTATGATATTGTAGATAGTAACCCCCGACAAACCCACTACAAAGTTGTAAAAATTTCTTGAATATTGGATTGAATTATACAGTTTTTTTATGTTTTAAATAACTTCAAGTGCTTTTATCTTAGATATAAGGCGCTAAATTGCTTACTATTTCAGAACGGACTCCGTTCATTGATTACTTCGTCAACAAGACCTTCACACAAAACTACCCACCTGAGAAATGGCACGTTAGGATTTACAACAGAGTCTGGGGACACGCCGATCATATTCAGGAACTTGTAAATTATCACGTAACAAACGGGGACAAGAAGTTTGCCAGTTTCGAGTTAAAGCAGCCTAAGGTAATGATTCATCCTTCTTACAAACACACATTCCTATGTTGCTTTGCAATTTATTGGATATTGGCTATATTGCTATAACCTTTTACCTTATATTTCAAGGTGCAAGCACAGCATGTTGAATTAGCCCTCTATCGTGCTCCTCTGATCCATCTCTTTAATAATCACGTGATATCATGTTTTATCCCAGGAGACGATCAGTAAGAAAATATCAGACCTTTACCAAGAAGGAATGTCGACATGTGCCGAGCTGGAATGTGGTTTTTACTTTGTAATGGACAGCGTCATAACGCTGACTGACGACAACGTCTTGAAGGATCTTATTCATTGGAACAAGAGTGTCATTACAACTCAGCTCACCCAACCAGGCCAGGTACTGAGTGTAAATATTTAGTAGAGCCAAACTGTTACACTTCAAAACATTAGCTTATTATGTACCTTACTCGGGATTATTATGACCGGGATAAAGTGGCGGGTTTAGGGTAATTTCGCCATATTTTTCCCGAACCACATTTTCACCGGTCGTTAATAAACCCGCCGACTCAGCTTTAAGGGTTCCCAAGGGGTATGGGTGCTCATATTTTAATCGTTGTCTTATATTCACTAAAGAAGACTATTGGGACACTTGTTGTAGGTTTTTCGACTTCATTTGGCTAAAATTTCAAAAAATTCACCTTTTTGCCCAATTCTTGTTATATATCCTTATTGTCAAAGTTGATTTAAATAGGCCAATTTTTAATTTCTTAGGTATTGACTATCTCTACATAATGAAATAGGACTCAAAGTAAAAGTAACAGTTAAATTAAAACTTGAATCAATTAAAACTGTCAATAACATGAATCAGTTTCATCACTCATTTATTCATAATTCTGAACAATGTGAACGATGCATTCTTTCGAAGAAAATTATTTTCCATCTAGTTTGATTAACCACGAGTCATTATTTCTGTCTACTTTCAACAATTACTGATAATTCGACTTGTTTCACAAGTTTTAGCAATGCGAAAATTTCTAAACTTGCTTATCTCTAATAAGGAAATTTACATCTGAGACAAAATTTTTGAATCTAAAATTGAAAGGTTGGACACCGGTAAAATGGCGACCGGGAAAATGTGGTGGGTTTTGAGCAATTTCGCCATATTTTTCCCGACCCATATTTTAACCGGTCGTTAATAAACCCGTCGTAATAATCCCGAGTAAGGTAGTAGTAAATACTAAGGTAATGGGATATTTAATAATTAGCATATTATACTAGGACTGCTCTAACGTTATCTCATGATTTATACTCGTACTTTTTTTTAATGTAATGACAACTAGTCCACCAGAATGTAAAATAACTGTACGATCGTCTCAGCCTACAAGTCAACTATAGCCTAGTACTATACAAGTCAAATCTTCAATCATTATAGTATGTCTTTATAATTTTGTAGGTATACATTATCACGTGACACATTACACACAAAACCACAGCGTAATCGTCTGATCTTAGCTATTATACAGGGTGAGTTGAAAATAGTGTGTAGAATTTAAATGGCTCTAATTTTTTTGACAAATGAAATTTCCACTTAATTTTTGCATATTTAGGTAATGAAAATATATAAATATTATAATAATACAATAAAAATACTTAATAATTATTAGAGTTAGAATCAAATGAGAGGCAAGAATGAAATTTGTAACGTTTATGAACTGATAGCAATTCACCTTTTTCAACTCACCCTGTATATTTCAGTACTGGAGTAATTTCTGGGGAGACGTGAGCAAAGACGGATTTTACAAACGATCTACTGATTACTTTAATATGGTTAAACGAGAGAGGCTTGGGTTGTGGAATGTGGCGTTTGTCAATCACTTGGTCGCTATCCGTGGAGATGTTATTAAGGATAAGTAAGTTAATCACAGTTGTGGTTTCTACTTTAAACTACTTCTCATTTATATTTAACCCGTTTTTGTTTATTATTATTCGGACATTACATTCGGTATAAATTACTTTAAAAAGCAATTTGTACCGAATAATAAATACGGTATTAAGTACTCTTCGAAAAGAATTAAATAAATTTCTCTCCAGGAAAGTGAGCTACGTAAACACAAAATATGACGACAGTAATTATGATGTAGGATTTAACTCGAATGCCAGGAAAAACAACGTCTTCCTCTACATGGTTAACCTCAAGGAACACGGACATCTCAAGGTTTATAATTTCAGACTTCTTATCTTAAAAATATCCTTCCTTCCATCCTTCCATCCTTCCATCCTTCCATCCTTCCATCCTTCCATCCTTCCATCCTTCCATCCTTCCATCCTTCCATCCTTCCATCCTTCCATCCTTCCATCCTTCCATCCATCCTTCCATCCTTTTCTTCCGTCAAACCTAGTTTCTGTCATGCTGTAATGACTCTAGCAGGAAAATGTCTCACCTAATCTTAATCCCGCGTGTAGACTACCACAGTACCACATACCATTATGTAATCTTACTGCAAGGTTTCTCTAATTGGTATATCATGTGGGGTGGTGTGAGACCTGTGAGTAGTAGAGATTATTTAAATACCACAGCAGCAATACGACAGGTCTTTTGTGTATATTGTCTGTAATAATGTGTAAGCCTAGTGGATAAAAGGAAAACAGAACTTACTTGATACCTTTCGGTATCTCTGTTAAACATATAGAATATCTGATGGTTTAGTTAAATTGAATTGTTCGTCATCTGATCGGGCAATAAGTAATTTCTTAACCAGAAAATAAGCCCAATTCAATTACGTCTTACACTCGAGACTACGGTAATTGATAGGGATCAAGTTTAACCTGGATCTTATATTCCTTTTAGAGTTTAAATTTTTAGAGTGAACAAATAATAACTTAAATTATTCCCCTCAGCGAATGGAGAACTACACTTCACATCGTGTTCACAACGACTTGTGGCAGATCTTCACCAACACCCTGGACTGGAAACTAAACTACATCCACCCCGACTTCGATAAATACCTTACCAAAACGAGACCTGAGTTCCCGCAACCCTGCCCTGACGTGTACCACTTCCCTCTTCTATCCAGTCAGTGGAATTTGTTATTGTTTGTGGAATTTAATGTAAACAAATGTTGTGGATATTTTCGTGTTTCTCGGGTGTATTGGTCACGTGACAAATCCAAATACACTGTATAAGGATTGGTCACGTGACAGCCCCAAGCCAATAAGTGAGCTGTACCTGTGTGCCGGTGGTCAAGCAATTTGTAATTAGGTGTGCTGCAGCACTGCTGCTGTCAAAACAAAATGCGTGTTTTGTTTTGACTACAAGTAGCAATGTACTTTCAATACATTCCAACATATTGAGAATTTTAAACATGAAATTACTCACCAAGTAAGTTTTCTAAAATGCCCTCTAGCTGTGATGTACATTGTACATTGTACATTGTACATTGTACATTGTACAACCTCTCACAATTCCCTCTTTCAGCCAAGTTCTCCTGGCACATAATCCACGAACTTGAGAGCATGCCTGGAGACATATTTGCTGGATCTGGTAAAACTGATGATAAGAGACTGCAGGGAGGGTACGAGAATGTTCCTACTGTCGACGTTCATTTTACTCAAATAAACTTCCAGGTTGGGGCTTATTTAATTGGTTAATGAAGTCGCTCATTAATCATTAAATTATCTTTTTGTAAATATTTCACTTTGGGAATTTGGACACAACACCTGTTAGCATCCAGTTGTCGGCTTTTTAACCGGTTACAAAGGTTTAAAAGGTGTTATTGTAATTATCATGCTTACAATAACATGATCACTCTGCCTCGCCCCCATCATTTAAGTCTGAACTTCTCAATCGAGCGGTAGATAAAACTAATATTTCAGCAAGAGTGGATGAAACTGCTGCGAGACTATGTAGCTCCCATTCAGCGTCTAGTATTTGAAGGTTACTCCTTCCACGGTAACGCACTGCTAAGTTTTGTGGTTAAGTACCACGAAGAAGGCCAGAGAGAGCTGCGTCCCCACCATGACCACTCCACTTTTACCACCAACACTGCTCTCAACAGACAGGGTATTGATTATCAGGTGTGTGTTTACTTTTACCACCAACACTGCTCTCAACAGACAGGGTATTGATTATCAGGTGTGTGTTTACTTTTACCACCAACACTGCTCTCAACAGACAGGGTATTGATTATCAGGTGTGTGTTTACTTTTACCACCAACACTGCTCTCAACAGACAGGGTATTGATTATCAGGTGTGTGTTTACTTTTACCACCAACACTGCTCTCAACAGACAGGGTATTGATTATCAGGTGTGTGTTTACTCCACCTTTACCACCAACACTGCTCTCAACAGACAGGGTATTGATTATCAGGTGTGTGTTTCGGATTTGTTATATTCTGGTTATTTTTTCCAATTGTCCTTGTCACGGTTATAAACTGTGAAAGGTGTCGTAGCGGTTAAAGATTTGTAAGTAATTTACAGTTTACAGGTTATGAGTGCCACTATTGTATGTTATCACTCGTTGCTGAGATACACTATCGTATGAAACCAACAAAGTTCCAGTAATATAATAGTTGTGTAGGTGTGATCAGATATTTTAGTAATTGTACTAATGGTTAACTACTTGTTAATGGAGTGGAAGTTACGTTGGTGTGAAACGGTAACATATTTAACTAAGTAAGCAAACATACCAACTTTATTATTTCAGCACTCTCTAACATACCAACTTTAATATTTCAGCACTCTCTAACATATCTCGTATTTCAGGGTGGTGGCAGCTATTTTATCAGACAGAACTGTCTCGTCAGAGATGTTGATGTAAGTGTAATAACTAGTGATTTTAATTTGCAGTGTATTGACTGAGTCACAAATTGTTGGAATTTTTAGAAACACTCTCAAGGCTTCAAGGGTCATGTTTTATGCATCAAGATTCAAGGTATTCAAGGTATTCAAGGGTGAGCCAAAACTAGCCTTATTAGTTAATTATCCAATTAGTAATTTGCAATTGTTCCTCAGATTGGTTGGACTCTGATGCATCCCGGAAGATTAACCCATTATCATGAAGGAAAGCCAATTACTCAAGGTACACGGTATATCTTAGTTAGCTTTAACGACCCCTAAACAATCACGGAATTACTTTAGCAGATTTACTGATGATTGAATTGAAACAGAACTTAACAACTTAGATAATGATATCTCTCTGCCAAATATTTGATACAGTCATGAATTAGGGTTTTTTTAATTTAATTGCACAGTGTTAATTGTTATATGAAATCGGACCAAAAGGGATTCATTAAGATATTGTTTTTTCCGAATTATGCTACTTTTAATCTAGGGTATTTTATTTAAGCCGTATGGATTACGAAATATATTTTGATACAATTTATATGTTTTATTTTTAAATTATGATTAATCATCTTAAATACATTTCATAATAAGAGTTTTATAAAATGTCAATTTATAAATATTAAATTATTAAGATGATGCCAATCTTTTGTTATTAGTTCCTTTATACTTTTATATGCCGGTTTGACCTTATTTTTCACTTTAATAGAATCAAAACATTTAGAACGAAAAAATGTATGAGGGCCTACCATCAAAACTTTTTATTTTTATAACTTTACTTTCAAGAAGATTTTATACCTGCATTTATGATTTGTACATATTTTTTGTACAGTCTGAAATTGTTGTTTTACTGTGTCAGGCGGCAGTATTTTGAAAAACAAGGAAAAGCATTTTCCGTCCATTACATAGGTCAGTGTTATTTTATGTAGTATGTTCTAGAAGTATTTAATTGTTTACGCGTCGATATTTATAAATTCTAGCAACTTTACAGAAATTCTAGAATCACCATGAAATTTAGAAAGTTCTAACGATTCTGCAATGTTTCGTCCCTTTCCCGGGACGAAGGCATTTTCCTTCATAGGTTTATTTTATGTAATATGTTCTAGAAGTAGTATGTTCTAGAAGTATTTAACTGTTCATACGATAAAATTTAGAAAGTCTAGCGATTTAACGGAAATTCTGGAATCTCCACGAAATTGAGAAAACCTGCTTTTTCTAGAATGATTCGTCGCTTTTCCGGGGGCTGCACACAACTCTATTATAATAAGGTATAGGAGATAATTAAGTTACATTAGTTGAAGTCACTTGCTAATGTCGATGAGGGCATAATGTCTTCAAGACTCGAGTCATTTGTCACCTTGTATAAATATGATTTTAAACACAACTTGGTTAGTTGCAGGGTAATGCGTGATTCCAAAAGACGTGGCACTGTACACAGCCGCGTGGTGACGTGGCAATTTCTGGGTGACTGGTTAATGTTCGGCGGACTTGCGATGGTGCGTTTATGTAACGCGCCAAAGACATGCTCCAAATTATTGATAAAGCCGCGCGAACAACAGTTTATTATTTACAAAATTTTGCTCCGCGCTATCTTCAGCGTGGAAATTTGCTAGTAATTATTACATTGGCACATGTTATCACTTATCAGGCACATGTTCTTATCAGCGGAGAGGGCTGAACTTGTTGCCATCTCTGTTCGGCGGAATATGTTCATGAACATGATAGCCTGGGGTCCCCAGGTAAGTCGAATTTTTTAGTACGTGTCGAAATTGAGTCCAGGTAGTGCACTTTAGTTCGACAGAGTCGAACCTTAGGGTTTGTCGAACTACAGTACGTGTCGAACTAGAGTGCGTGTCGAACTTGAGTACGTGTACCTAAGGTTAAGGTGACTATTGCTCGATCTTTCGGTTTCAGCTTAACCCCCTAGGCCATGAGTAGAACCAAGAACCGAAGGATCAAAATATATGTTGCTTGTTGCAGGTTGCTCATATTAACTATAAAATATCAATTTTGATGGATAAGGAAGTGTTTATAGGTTCTGAAACCTAGTTAAATCGATTTTAGCTCAAGAACAGTCATCAAAATGAGTCGATTTCTCGGTTATTTTTAAGCTTTCGTTCAGAAAATAATTGGGGACCTTCAAACGGGGGTAACAAGAAGGAGTTACAAGCGTTCCATAAAACAAAATGTGCATCACCTATTTCCTCTGCTGAACAGGTACTTACCCTTAAAAGTGAACAAATGTGCATCAACTCCCCACGAGAATCCACGTCTATTGTGGAGTTACAGGGTAAAAAGGACCATATGATGTATCAGACTTTTTTTCACGTGGTTCCCGATTTTTATAGCAGACCTACCTTTCAGATATGTGACCACAGAATTCAATAAAAAACTGAAAATCTCAAAAAAGTAGAAAAGAGCCCAAAATATAACACGAACAGTGCTAAACGTTACAACTAGACAACTACAACCATTTGGCGTACCATTTGTATCTACGAGGCCGGGTGGCGGGTTTACTAATACTAGCTGCATACTTGAAGACACTACTTGTCACGGTTAATAGAGGTTGTGCTGTACGGGCCGCCGGGTCCCAACTCTTAATTTCGTGATTACCCAATTGTAGGAAGTTGCCGACTATTATATTTATTTACATTTTATTCAAGCTAAAGATAGAACTTCTTAATAAATAATTAAATAAAAATTTACTAATATATTATATAAATAATCATCATAATTTCTCTTCACATCATCATTAACATTTCAAAACAACAATAAAACTATCGTTTCACTGGTACCGTAATTCTGACTGAAATTAATTTTACGGTGCTAAAATAACTTCATTTCCTTCCTATTCACTAAAACTAGAAGGTCAATCCTTTCAATGATTTCGTTTTCATCAAAATTCAAGGAGTATCTCCGCCACATCGTTCTAAAATGGTAGCACCAGTGGAGTCTCTAGCCAGCTTTTACACTTGTAGCAGTAGGTGGTGGTGTACATCCACAGGCGCCCACTGGAGGACATCCGCAATTGATCTGGTGATCATAAGATTAGTATTTCTGGAGTATAATATATTTTTCAGAGATTTCCCTTTTTAAAACTTAAATATAATCTATTCATTGTTCACTCTTGTAGCAATATTATATTTTTAAAAGGAATTCTAATGTTAGCTCTTTACGACTTTAGAATGCAGCATTGGTCGTTATTATCGTAGAGCATGTTATAAGCCCAAAAATTGCCAAATACAGTTTCTGGAAAATCGGGAAAATCAGACATCCATACCCGGGCATTTGCATATTTGTCATGGTGGGGATTTAATAGCACTATTTGTAAAAACTATAAAATATGGTTTGTGCTACATACCGAATAAATCCTGTGGCCGGCTTGAAGGTTCTTAAAAGTGTACTCGTCCAGTTTGTCCAGGGTTGGTACCAGACAGGTTTTAGTCTTGTAATGATCAGCATATGAGGTGCCCGCGTAGAAGTCCCTTCCGAAACTTACTGTGGCGTCTGAAAGAAACAACCGTGTTATTAGGTGTACTGGTTGTAGATTTATATTCTAATCTTATTTTAGTTATTCGACAGTTATAATGTTATATGTGGTTTTGATTTTAAAGTCCTATTACAAACCGCCTCATGCTCACGATCAGTGACCGCGATCACAGATCATCTATGAATTTACAAATATTCGCCTTGTTTATTAGTGGTACAATTTAGCTTTCCAATTTGACAGAAGCAGAATTTATCAATTCAGTTACCTGTTTTCTTTGAGGACCTCATTTTGCCATCTGTGGCCTTGAAGTGTCCAGCGTATGATGTTTGATCAGCGAGATCACTGAAAATAAGAACAATTTTTAAGAACAACTGACTAATAATGGACCATGAGTAAATATTATATGATTCCATAACGGTTTGCTTTTTATAACAATTCCAAGATGTTCCTCCCTCCGCTGACTAATGTTCAGCAACAGTATAATTAATATGGAATATGAATTAAGAAACTACCTGAAGCAGATACATTTCAAAATGATCTCAATACTTTCAGTTTCAAATTTAATAATTCAATTTAATGTTTGAAATTCCAACCATTTCCATAATTGGAATCACAAATTTGAAACATTTCCGGTCAACTATAAAAAACATATAACACATAAGAATCGCTATGTAAACAAAATTGATGTGATCTGCACTGATGACTGAAGCACCCATGTTCACTACATTGATCTGGCTTACCCTTTAGCTTTAGCAGGAGCAGATTTGAACTTGGCTACTTTGTCAACTCCCACCGTTATTCCCGCCGAACTTCTCCTTGATGAAGGCAAACTTTCTACCTGCACGGGAAAGTGGTTTAGAGTCAGCCACTCACGATATTACGTCGATCCCGACACCAGGATTCCCGACGTATTTCAAGCCAAATTTTCTCAATTCCCGGGATAAAATATCTTGATTGGGATTGACTTTACTAATGACAACGTCCAAATTGTTGACTATCATGTTGTTGCGACAAGGAAAACACTTGCACTTTTTAAGAAAAGTAAGAGTCGACGTTTAATGATAAGAGCACGGTATCCAGATATAGTTCTCATCGTATAATTAACTATCATTCGAAAACAGAATTCTTGTGCCACATTTATTTGATCAAAATTTAGTACCGATACTTTTGATATATTTTGTTCTATTTTAGATGAAAAAAGAAGAAGAACTCAAGGGTTAAGGTTGAAGAGAGAACAGGTCTTAACTTAGAGATGGATTGTAAATTTTTAGTTTTAAAAAGTATAATAAGATCCCCAGTTTCAATACATTCTACGAGCGAAAATGAAACTAAATAAATTTAATTGCATCATAACCAATTCTGAATGACAATAATTATTAAGCAATAACAACTGTAAAATAAGCGCTGTTGAACTTAATCATGAATCTTATCAAAATATACATAAAGATTAAATAGTCAAAGTCGTTAAAAATGTTTGGATAAATTTATTACTATATTATCCTCTCAATATGAAGAAAAAAAAATCAAGTATTGTCCCCAGTAATCAATCATGATTGACCCTCTCAAAAGAGCGAAAAATGTTTGGGTAAATAACGATAATAACTTTTACTGGACCATTAATGAAATACATGTACATCCTGTATAAAATATTTATAATATGTACAGTAAATAAAAACGGTAGAATCACGTACATGTTCCACCAGCTAAGCACAACGAAAGATCAGGATGATGTCTGAAAATTTTAAATACAAAATTTAAGTCACGGAACACAGTCATGATGGATCAACTTAGGCAACTGCTCAATCCCGATTAGCAATTTTTCAGTGCTCTCATCATATTCATCAGCAAACTCTCTGAAAGCGAGCGCAATCTTTGAACCTTTAATGTCCTTTACACCCTTAACTATGTCCCATATACCTAACCCAATACCAAATGCAGCAAACACTCCTGAAAACACTTTAGCTGTGGTGGTGCCAGCAACTACCACTGCTTTACCAAAGAGTCCTGGAGCAGCAGCCCCCTCTGCTAAGTTCGTGGCATGGGCCACATCCGCTCTGATGAAAGTAGAAACATTATTTGCAAATGCGGCCAGTTTGGCAGACTTACCAAATGTAACTGTTCCATTGACAGCTTTTGCTAACCTGACTCCGTCCATAGCTACACTACCAGCACCTGTCAGCCCTTTAAATGCTATTCCAGCTTTGGATTTGGTCACACCTCTTTTCTTTAGATCAGTTAAAAGATTTAAATTGTCATGAACTCCTTTTAATAAAACGCTGATAACCTTCTCTTGGGCGTCGAATTTCTTTAAAGCTTCCTTAATTTTCCTCTTATCAGATCTAATGCTGATGTGTTTCACCATTCCTGCCGTGACTGAGGTACCAGCTCCTAAGATCCCCCCGGTCACTCCTCCAATGGTCAATCCTAATGAAGCAGCAGCAGTGAAAGGTGCCAGAATGATTCCCAAAATAGCTATTCCACCAGCCACTATCGTCACTGAGCCGCCCACCGTTCTAGCCATCCCAGATACTTTTACAAATTGTTCGACATGGTCAGCGTGGTCACGACAAATTTTCGAGAATATTCTCCGGTTAGTTAGGTAATCTTCTAGAATAAATCCATACAATTTGTGGAAGCTATCTTTACTTATGATCAGCTCGACTTGGTTAAGGAGCAGGAGTAGCAGCTCCGTATCATTCATTCTAAATGGCTCAAATGTGAGCAAATGTGTGAATGTGATTCATAAGAAAAATATTAGATATATTTTAAACTAATCAAAAGTAGGGACCATACATTTTATTGTTAAACAATATTTACTACCGTGACAAATCTTGGTCAATGGTCAAGACAATAAAGATGGTAATATCAAATTCAACCGAAAAAACAAGAAAACATAAAACTAAAAGCTACGCTGCACCACTGAAATGGGAACAGTAGGAAAATGGTTTGATGAACTTTTTTTAAAAAAGGTCATCAAAACTGATTATATAAACAATGAACTTCAACATTCGTATCAGTAACACATCTTCTATGTACATAACTGGTAACGAAAATGAGTACGAAATGTTCAGCAGAGAACAGCATATAAAATATAGATATATTCTCTAGCTACCAGTTCGTGGTCAACGCAGCTAGTCTACACTGTGTAGTATGTATCTTATGATGTATGCTTTAATATATGTAATATGACACTACCAGAAGTGATAAGCTGTATTGGGAGGATGGGTAATGATCACTTGCTATCTATCGCTGCTCACTAACTATCAGTATCAGTGAATTTATAAATCTCACCTTACTCCAATTGATGATTAGTGAGCAAATATAATAGATTTGTAGTGTTGTAATTAGTTTAGATGTACTAGCATAGTCACAACATCCACAAAGCTGCCATATAGCCTGACTGACAATTTTCTCGACTGACTGACAATGTTTCTTCTTTTTCCCCATTTAGAATACAAAGATTAGTACATTTTAGCTTATGATTAATATTATATTTTTACCTATAGTTTACCTAGATTTAGTGAGCAATAAGCTTACTTGAATGTCCAGGATCCACCAAGCATTAGAACCAGCGAGTTTCTAAAAGAGGAGGTAGCCTAATAAACCCTTCTCGACATGATATCCTAACTAACATAATATTGTGTAACTTACTTTTGATTCGCCTCGTTGATTTTTCGGACCTTAACCGTCATTTCACGCTATATGACGCTAGATGACGCTAGATGTTGAATTTCAACAATCGCTAAAGGTCCAATTTTTCATCTATTACAACTTTATTCACCTTTTGTATAAAACAATCTAAATTCAAAACGCACACCATTCTACTTCTAAATCATTGCGTAATGCGTATCACAATTTTGGTCAAGTAACCTAGAAAGCTGCTCGACTCCGGTTATTAGATTTGCAGTGTTCTCGTCATACTGATCAGCGAACTCTATATAATTATTTGCAATCTCCGAGCCCTGAATATCCTTGGTACCTGTAACTATGTCCCAGACACCAATTCCGATACCAAACGCAGCAAACACTCCTGAGAATACTTTAGCTGTAGTGGTGCCAGCAACTACTACTGCCTTACCAAAGAGGCGCAGTCCTGGAGCCTCTGCGATGGTGCTTACAGCAGCTGGATCAATAAAGTTGGAAACATTATTTGCGAAGCTGACAATCTTGGCTGAGTCTGCTAATTTGACTGTGGTCCCAACTGTTTTAGCTAGTCTCACTCCTTTTATTGCCATACCACTGGCGCCTGCAAGTCCTTTTATTGCGATCACAACTTCAGTTGGACCTTTTTTCATGAGATAAGAAAGTTTATTTAAGCTTTCGTAGACCCCTTCTAGCAGGTTATTTATTATATCCTCTTGGGTTTCGAATTTCTCCAAAGCTTCCTCAATTTCCTTCTTATCCGACCTTATATTTGAGTCTTTGACAATTCCGGCGGTGACTGATGTTCCTGCTCCTAACATTCCAGCTGCCACTCCACCGACAGTCAATCCTAATGAAGCAGCAGCAGTCAAACTGAAAGGTGCTAAAATAATTCCTAAAATAGCAACTCCGCCAGCCACAATCGTCACTGAGCCGCCGATCGCTCTGGCAATCCCAGATCCTTTAACAAATTGTTCAATGTGGTCAGCGTGGTCTCGACAAATTTTCGAGAAGATTCTTCGGTTGGATAAATAATCTTCAAGAGTAAATCCATACATTTTGTAGAATTCATCTTTGCTAGTGATCAGCTCGACTTGGCTTAAAAGCACTTCTAACAGCTCTGTATCATCAGAATGACACATCCTACTTTTGCTTAATCTTAAATTTAAACATTAAAAACGTTTTAAACATTTAAAGCTAAATCAAAGAAAAGTTGTTCATAATCATAATGTAAATTTAAATAATAATGATAGACGTAAAGTATAGATATAATAGAAAGCGAGCGACACACAATTGCAACAGTATTAGAAACGTAGGGTCATGTGATCCCTAAGAAGTTTAAAGGCTAAATCAATATGGTATGGCTTCATGTTTGGTGTAACATAACCCAGTATTACACAGCTTATCTACATGAATCAAACTGATAACAGACATAATTTTCAGAACAGCAAAATCCTGTCGACCTGTTCAACACCGCTTATTAGAAAATTATCTTATCAACTAATCACCTGACATTGAATAATCAAGTTGTCAAGAATCTATAAAAATGTTAAGAACCGGGACACTAACAATTGCTGGTTAATTTTAAAAGGTTTTATTAATACAAATTATTAGAATATGGTGCTATAACCATCCTGACACCGTGGATCCATTATAAGTACTAGCAGGAACCCGTCTAACCCTAAAATGGTGTCAAGACTCAAGAGACTAAAACAATTATTACCTATTTAATTCGCGTTTTTGACACCACTTGGGGTACCAAATTTTGGGCTCTAAAACTCCTATTTCTTGGCCAATTTTTTATTTTTTCATGCTGATTTGGAGGCCATTAAAGCATTTGACCCAGTCAAAAAGGTTTCAGTTGTATATCTTTTACGGTTTTTGCAGAAATTCGCGTTAAAGTTGATGCCGTGGTGTCAGTAAAATGGCACGGATAAATATATATATATATAAGTTTTGTACCGTTTTGAGTCAAATAGTTTTGTACGTCTTCCTAAGACTTGTTTTCCTTTCCTAGTTTGTAAGTTATTTTAAAGATTTGTGTATATTCCAGTTGCTTTTAGAACAAATTTATCTCAGATAACGATGTTTAATAAAATGATGCAAAGAACTATTTCGAAGATCTAATCAACACCGACTTTTAATGTGTAGGAGTACAGCAACGAAATATATATATATATCGTCTCGCTTTATATATAGTAAGATGTCTCCCTTCGCAGAGAAAGTTTGGCTCAAATTCAGCACTTTCTATTGAAAATATTTTGAAACAGAACAATAAATATATGAATTTTTCAACAAAAAAATATAACATACATACTTATTATTTATTAAAGTGTGATAACAAAATACGGAGATTTAAAAAGCTGTACCATAAAAATATGGCCTTGTTGAAGCAACATGAATAATCAAATTACATTAATTACATTAAGTGTCCAGTGCAAGTGATCGTTCATCATATCTGTCACGCCAGTTAAAACTAAATAGTAAATATCAGAGCACAAAGATTGAAGCAAATTTGGTAGAAATTTTAGATAAATTGTAATGAGAAAGGATCCCAAACGTTTTTAGTGCCTCTTGTAATTTGTTCTAGCCATTTGTAATTTGTCCTTGTTTCAAAGACACGTCAAGGTTTAAGGAGCAGATGGTCAGACGAAAGATTTTATTCTCTAAACATATTGTCTCCTCGTCATATTTCTTCGCAAACTTACGGAATTTTTCTGCGATTTCCGACCCTTTTATATCTTTTACCCCGCTATAAATATCATAAGCCCCAAAGACAATGCCAAATCCAGCAAAAATTCCAGAGAATACTATGGCAGTTGTACTTCCCGCAGCCATTACAGCTCTACCAGCAGTCTCGGCGGAAATGACTGCAATGTCATCAGCTATGTTCGCAAACTTTGAAGCAATACTGACAGCATCGACAATAGTATCTCCGAACTTGAATCCCTTGTAAATCAAGCCTATACCACCTCCTGTGGTACTAATTTGACCCGATATCTTATGTAAACTCCGGATTGGAATATTGTTCTTGAGTCGCTTGGTTGCAATGTATTGTAATATCTTATCACATATGCCACTTTCAATAATCTCAGATATCCTCTTTACATTATCCTTCACTCCATTCAGCAATGTACTGACAACTTTGTCTTGGTGTTCAAATGTCTTTAAAGCTTCCGTGATTTTCTTTTGATCCGAGATAATATTGCGATCTTTAGCTATCGTGGCACCAATGGTGGTGCCTGATCCCACAATCCCGCCAGCAATGCCTCCAATGGTTAACCCTAAGGAAGCACCAAAAGTGAAGGGTGAAAGTATTACTCCCAAAACTAAAAGACCACCAGACACAACAGTTACAGATCCTCCAACTGTTTTGGCGATTCCAGAACCCTTGGCAAATTTCTCGAGGTGGTCAGCGTGTTCCCGGCATACTGTAGAGAATTCTCTTCTGTTGTTCAAGTAGTCAGGCAGTGTGAACCCGTTCTTTTTTTGGAACGTATTTTCGTCGGCAACGAGATGTATTAGTTCCTGAAATTCTTGTAAAACAAGAAACTCTTTTTGCAACATGAGTTCATTTTCTGCTGTGAGATTCATCCTGACGAGAGTAGGTCAATTCTATTTCTAATGCATATAATGCTTTCGGTCATGAAGGGAAACACACAACGTAAGGCTTGAAATCTTCGTTAAACTACATCATTAGAGCCTGTAAAAACATGTTACTTTAAGATAGGCACTCTAACAAGTAAAATTCATATATTATAATCATCATAGTTTATTAACTCAAACGTAAAAATTGTAACAAAGGCAAAAATTAATCAGTCAAAATTCGTAGCATGTAAGTAATTATGGATGGGGATTGGGGTACAAGACACAAGTCCACTTGGAAAATTATAGTATAGCATGAAACAAACTAAACACTTTAGTAAAGCTGATAGGCAATGACTAGAACTACTTATCAAACAAAAATGCACTAATCGGTCTTAAAAGTTAAAACTGCTGTGTCCCATTACTGTAAATTGATAACGCTAAGAAATCTCGTTAAAGTAGTGACGGTAACACTAAAAGCATAATATTATCTCTTCTATATATCTGATTTATTTGTAAACACGACCAAATGTATCAAATGCACTGTGTGAGATGAATAAAGAAATCTAAAAATTTGCAAATTACCGTTTTATCTCCAAACGTTAGTTTTGAATTTTGAACAAAATCTTGACTCTTCTCTGTCTAATAAAATTGGTTTTGGTCTCTTTATGATCCCAAATCTAAAAGTTTCAAAATTAAAGATATTTTTGTTCTCAATATAACAAATAATTTTACTATGGTGGCCATTAAGACGGATGTGAAATATAGATAACATGCTTGCCCTTGCATTTTAGAGTTCCGTCTAGCACCAGTTCTATGTTGCATTGTTGACCATGATCTTTGACTCCTTGTCAAATAGTACGGGGCAAGTTTTGCACCTCTGTTGTCCTACATCAAGGGTTTCCAGTTGTCCCAGTTGTCGATTTTTCATTAGTGTATCACAGATGGAAGGGTGTTTCCTAGTGGCGAATACTATCCGTACATCCCCACATAACCTCCTTTAACAAATTGTTCAATTTAAGTCAATTCTAAATCTACCTTATCGGACCTTATTTGAACGGACATTAATTGAACGCTGGAGGCCCTAAAGTTCATCTTAATGTCCGTTCAAATAAAGTCCGTTGAATTTTTTTCAAAAAATTCGAACTTTTTGTCCAGAATAAGACAACTATGAGAACTTTATTGTGCCGTAAGTTAACGACAGAAAGGTTCTCCTTGGTCTGCCGGAAGCACAGAAAACTCCATTAGTATATGATGTTTTCAAGGGGCATTTTGCGGAAAAAGTCAACGAAATTATTGTAGGTTTACAACCTACCAGGACGCGCGCCGAGTTGGACAGATATTTTACGAGTATCACCCGTTAACGAAATTATGGCACTCAACAACATAGTTCATGAGCTAGTCCCCGCCAACATTACAAACTTGTTCCAGCCTCTAGATATTACGGTAAATCGTGTTGCCAAGGACATTGTCCGACGTTGTTATAGTTCACATTACTCAGGGTAGGTAATGAAACAGACAAGAGTGCTAGGAAAGCTCCATGCCCGTATTAATTTGCACGCAGTAATCGATACGCGTATTACTATTGGTGGTGTCGGGCAAGATCAGGACTGCGGCCAGACGAATAAAGTTAATCCCAAAAACTTGCGGGACAACAAAATGCAATTATAATATCGATAACGACCACAGCGACTGTATTAATACAGGTGCCTAGTCACCTGAGTAATTTAATGCAGCACATAGAGATGCTCCGCCAGATCTCTCAGGAACAGCTTGCCAGGAGAAAGTTCTTTGCCGCGGATATTTCAGCTTTATACACTAACATCAACGTACAAGGCTGTATAGACGATGTCATTGTGCTAGCTACAGAGCACCGAGAGAGTTTGGACCTGATGGGACTCAGCCTGACAGACATTCATGAGATCCTACTACACATCCTACCAACTCTTTCTTTGTGTATAACAGGACTCTCTGGCTACAGCAGGATGGTCTGTTCATGGGTTTGAGGCCAGGGCCCTTCTGTGCCATCATTAGAGTGTGCAAGTTCGAGAAGAACTCTATCTACACCGATCAACACTACCTATCGGTATACTTATCGAACTTCTACAAACGCTACATAGATGATGCTGCCAGTACTGCAGAGAAGAAAGAAGAAGCCCTTGCTCTGGTTCAACAGATTGCAGACCAAGATCCGGACAAAAAGTTGAAGTGGGAGGTCGACTTTCCAGAACAACAGGACGATTTTATCCCCTTCCTGAACACTGAGGTCCGGATCGAGTCAAACGGTAAATTAACCAGCAGATTGTACCGCAAGCCGCAACAAAAGGATATTACCCTGCACAACAACTCTTGTCATCCTGAGTCTGTTAAGATTAATACAGTGAAGAACCTATATAGCGAGGCTTGCCGCATCTCATCTGGCCCAGCGGAAAAGGAGCACTTTCTCAGACTCCTTGATGATCTATTACAGAAAAACGGTTACCTGCAGAACCCAAGACGTTATTGTAGCAGTAGTAATTCTAACAGGCGTCAGAGTGTTGAGGATGATTCCAGGACAGTTCTTAATTTAGATTTTATTTCGGACAGTACTAGCAATAAGATTAGAAATTATGTAAAGCAGAACAATTTACCTATTAAAGTAAACTTTACTTCGAAATTGAGAAATATTTTATGTAGTAACAGACCGTATGATAAACGTGTGTGCAGTATTAATTCATGTAAAATTTGTCCTTCGATAGTTTGTAATAAAAATTGTGAAGTGAAGAATGTTGTATATAAGATTAAGTGTAAATTATGTGACCAGCTGTACGTTGGAGAAACCAGTAGGAAAGTACATGCTCGTGTAGGTGAACACTTACGTTACGCTACAGCTACCCTGCTACCCCTTCTAATGTTAGTCAAGTTTTTGCCATACATTATTCGAGCTGTCATGAGGGGTTAAATCCCAGTTTAGAAGTAGATGTTTTAAGAATTGAGCCCAATACTGTCAGAAGAAAGATTTTCGAAGCGATGTTTATTATTAATCTGAACCCTATAATTAACAAGAGAGAAGAACTGGATACTATTAAACGTTTTATCATAGCTAGTACTGAAGAATTTTAGATATTTTAGTTTCATTCCCTTTTTATTGCATACAGTTTCAGTTTTCTAGTAGTAGTAAGTTTTAATGTTTTTTCACATCTCGCTCTCAATCACTATAATTTCACTCACATTGTGTATACACCATCTCACATGTATTGTATCTTTTACCTTATTATCTGTTATCACTGTACATGTCATTCCATCACACGATCACAATCACGTACTTGCTGTTTAGTTGATGTTTTAGGTTTATTGAATAGCAGATCGAGTATTGGTGTATATATAGATTTTGATTCTAATTTTAGTCTAGTATTTGAACAATTTGTTGTCGTTTAGCCATTTATGATTAATAAATTTTATGAGACAGTTTTCTCACATATTTACCAATTTTTTCAGCATGAATAAGAAGTTGTTACTTTGAAACGTCGTTTATCCTAACAGTGCAGTATCATTTGTCGCAAGAAATCAGATTAATCAGAAACTATTTGGAATTCCCAAAAACTGTCTATTGTATTAATACAGTGAGAAAAATTAAATCGTAAACATGTTTACGATTTTTTAAAGCTGTATTAATTCAGTGAATCGAAAAGAGAGAGCCAAAAAATCTGATATATTTTTTTGAGCGTATTAATACAGTGAAAAATTGGCCATGGAACTAGAGGGTTATCATTATCAATGCCCTATTTAACTCGATTCAGTAGCAAACAACTCTATACAGCAAAGTGCACACTGAACAGTGAACATCTCCCTACTAATGGAGTAAAAAGGGAAAAAATAAAGCGGTCAAACACGTCTAAAGAACCTAGACGCACTTCCATTTTAAATTATATTTTCTCGTACAAACGATAGTCAAAAGTAAAAAAATAAACTCTGTAATTCACTTCCTGATATCACCCTGGCTAGTGAGTAAAGTATCCTCGACCTCGTACACCATAACATTTCCGTAGAAATACGTGATCAATAACAATAATCCCCTTCACCCGGTCATTTAATTGTGTTGTGATTAGATTCCTCGACCTCGTTAAACTTTAAGTTACACTTTCTCCGTGACCATTTATTCGCTCCTTGGTCTGCCGGAGGCACAGACAACTCTACTAGTATATGATGTTTTCAAGGGTCACTTTGCGGAAAAAGTCAACGAAATTATGGCACTCAACAACATAGTTCATGAGTTAGTCCCCGCCAACATTACAAACTTGTTCCAGCCTCTAAATATGACGGTAAATCGTGTTGCCAAGGACATTTTCTGACTTTGTTATAGTTCATATTACTCAGGGGAGGTAATGAAACAGACAACAGTGCTAAGAAAGCTCCACGTGATGTCAAGGTTAGCCTAAAGTTGTCTAAGATAAAACCACTTCACGCCGAATGGCTTGTAAAAGTTAACACTGAAATGCATGACTGGGGTAGTTTGATAAAAAATGTTTCCATAAAGCTAGAAATCACTGATGCTTTAATCATGGACTATTTCATGAACGAAAACCCATTCGATGAAGATGATATGTGATATTATACACTGATCATGTACACATATTTTAACATTTTTACTGCTTACCGACTGCTTTTCTTACTAAATGTATAAAAATGCATTTAAAAATCATTTGCTGAAATTAAAAAAACGTCCAAAAAATGAAAAAATTCGGATTTTTGTTGGTTTTGAATGCCTTTTAGCGTTCATTTAAGTACAAAGACTAAATTACTATGGAATGGCTTCATGTTTGCTGTAACATAACCCAGTATTACACCGCCTATCTACATGAATCGAACTGATTACAAACATAATTTTCAGATCAGCAAAATCCTGTCGACCTGTTTAACACCGCTTATTAGAAAATTATCGTATCGACTAATCACCTGACATTAAAAAAAACAATTTGTCAAGAATCTATAGAAATTGTAAGAACCGGGAAACTAACAATTGCTGGTTAATTTTAAAAGGTTTTATCAATACAAATTATTAGAATATGGTGCCATAACCATCCTTGATACCGTGGATCCATTCTAAGTATGTCTCCCTTCGCAGAGAAAGTTTGGCTCAAATTCAGCACTTTCTATTGAAAATATTTTGAAACAGAACATTAGAATCAATATATGAATTTTTCAACAAAAAAAATATAACATACATATTTATTATTTATTAAAGTGTGATAACAAAATACGGAGATATAAAAATCTGTACCATCAAAATATGGCCTTGTTGAAGCAACATGAATAATCAAATTACATTAATAACATTAAGTGTCCAGTACGCAAGTGATCGTTCATCATATCTGTCACGCCAGATAGTAAATATCAGAGGACAAATAGTAAATATCAGAGGACAAAGATTGAAGCAAATTTGGTATACATTTTAGATACATTGTAATGAAAAAGGATCCAAAACGTTTTTAGTGCCTCTTGGAATTTGTTCTAGTCATTTGTAATTTGTAATTTGTCTCAAAGACACGTCAAGGTTCAAGGAGCAGATGGTCAGACGAAAGATTTGATTCTCTAAACATATTGTCTCCTCGTCATATTCCTTCGCAAACTTACGGAATTTTTCTGCGATTTCCGACCCTTTTATATCTTTTACCCCGTTATAAATATCATAAGCCCCGAAGAGCATGCCAACTCCAGCGAAAATACCAGAGAATACTTTGGCAGTTGTCTCGGCGGAAATTACTGCAATGTCATCAGCTATGCTCGCAAACTTTGTGGCAATTTTGACAGTGTCGGCAATAATATCTCCGAGCTTGTGTCCCTTGTAAATAAAGCCTATACCACCTCCTGTAATATCCCGTAATATCTTATCAAATATGCCACTTTCAATAATCTTAGATATCCTCTTTACATTATCCTTCACTCCTTTCAGCAATGTACTGACAACTTTGTCTTGGTGTTCAAATGTCTTTAAAGCTTCCGTGATTTTCTTTTGATCCGACATAATATTGCGATCTTTAGCTATCGTGGCACCAATGGTGGTGCCTGATCCCACAATCCCGCCAGCAATGCCTCCAATAGTTAACCCTAAGGAAGCACCAAAAGTGAAGGGTGAAAGTATTACTCCCAAAACTAGAAGACCACCGGACACAACAGTTACCGATCCTCCAACTGTTTTGGCGATTCCAGAACCCATGGCAAATTTCTCGAGGTGGTCAGCGTGTTCCCGGCATACTGTAGAGAATTCTCTTCTGTTGCTCAAGTAGTCAGACAGTGTGAACCCGTTCTTTTTTTGGAACATATTTTTGTCGGCAACGAGATGTATTTGTTCATGAAATTCTTCATAAAATTCTTCATGAAATTCTTGTAAAACAAGAAACTCTTTTTGCAACATGAGTTCATTTTCTGATGTGAGATTCATCCTGACGAGAGTAAGTCAATTCTAAATCTAAGCAGTAAACTGCACTGAGTAAGAAAATTGAAAATTATTTAGTAGATATCGTGTGTAACCACCGCGATGTAAATGTCAAAAATCACGACTTTTGAAAATAACAACTGTCAACGTCCTCGACTAATATATTGCAAATGATACTTATCGACTGTATAGTGTATACTATTCTAATTATTAACTAATATTAACTAAGCAAGACAATAGTTGGCATGAAACTAGAAGGCTTACTAGACATTACACAATAGCCACTAACTGCAGTATCCAACTTCTAGTACTGTCAACCAAGATGTCGCAAATAAATTTATGCTATCCATAACAACAAACTTTAAATTAAATTTTAATAATCATTCAACAAACAATCTAAGATGATTAATATAATATAAAGTAAAACTAATATGATCTGAACATGATCTGAGTGATAGGCATTCAAAGTAGGAACGAACACGGTGTGAGTGTGGGCGAGTGGCTCAGAATTAAGCTTAATAATTGACTTAACTCCTCCTATGAAGGGAGCGTTCACATATGACGTCAGAAAGATTTTAGCCAATTTTACCCCTCTCTCTCTTAGCAACTGTTAGCATTGAGTGACACCCCCCCCCCCCCCCTAATGACGTCAGCATTCGCCAGAACCCCTTGCCTTCTTAACCCCCTTACTTACGTCGGCCAGCGAGGGGGTATAGAAATGTTGACGGGTGTATACAGAGAAAACTAGTATGCGACTGATTTAAACAGTTGGTGATGGTCAGCAGAGTTCAGTTCACCGAAGTACTAATATTAAGGAAATTAGCAAAGTTTTATTGTTAATAAAATTGTAGTAGTTGTACAGCAATACTAAGATAATGGGACTACTGCAGACCCTCTACCGGCCAAACCTTGTTAACAAAGACGCAGTCAAGGTTCGGTGAACGGTAGTTAAAAGCGGTTAAGGGACATAAGTCAAAGTGGTACTAGAGCAACATCATGTAGTGGACATCTTGAGAAATGAGTAGTAGGTAGAATGTAAGGTTACTCCTTCATCAATAATTTGATGATAATTTGATGATCCGATTAGAGAAATTCTTCTCGAATAATTTTCAAGACTTAATGTCAATTTAAAAAAGACGATACTAAGCGATTAATAAAACAGATAACAAATATCAACCTGTTTCCGTGAAAGCCACCATAGTGTAGTGGAGCAGATGTAAAAAACGTTCTCATTCACAAGATTTCAAATTTCGGGTCCCCAATTTCTATGTGCACGATCTCATTTAAAAATGAATTTGCAGATACTATCTGAGATAGAATTGCTCTTGCTAAAAATAACAAATTAGAAATTGCTAATTTTAATCTAATAACTCCATCTTTAAATTAAGGTCTTATAAAATATGAAGAATGTACAAAATAAAGTTTTAAAATAAGTATACAAATTCTGTACGCGAAATAATTCTGTACAGTGCAGTAACACGATACAAAATATGGCATCGAGTTATAACATCTGCTAATCTGCTATGTCAAAGCTGTGAATGTACATTGTTCTTGCGAGGATTCGGAAATATGCATATAATAAAATGCATTCCTGTTGATCACATGAACTTAACAGCAACCTTACAGTTATACTGTTTGGGGTGAGATGAGTCACATCACAGTCTGCAGTACATTGTTTCATCAACAAAAGTTTCAACTGTATCGATTAAAAGATACGGGCACAATATTTTCAACAAAAAGTAATACAAATAAATTTTGTAAGATGTTAGTAAGGCTCGGTAAGTACCTTAGCAGTTGGCACCCGGTCGTTTCAGATCAGAACTGTGCCGCCTTGCTAGATGTCAGCATTTTAATGATATCTGTGATTGTTTAAAACTGTGATTTCCAGTTCTATGAATCGAATTATGTGATTATTGATTCTAGTGTGCAATACACAAAATTTATTGGTAAAATTATTTGTTATTTGTGGTTAAACGAATACTAAAAGTAAAAGGGGTAAACATAAAGTCGAATCGCTGTGATAAATTTTATTATTCACGCGCATTTACAGTAAGTTTAGTTGAATGAACTGAAAAATAATAACAGCTACGTCATGACATGAGATAACTCAAGAAAGAGATTAACATTTTTGAAGAAAATACACCATATTTTCATGAGGAGAAAATTCACGTCATATTTTTATGAAAACACGTGTGACGTACAGAAGATTTATCAACTAACATAGAGTTTTGCTTTCTTTTGTTTTTAAGAAATGTATTTCTCGAATGTGCTCTCAAGTATATAACACTCTCCAGTAGAATCTCTACGCAATGCACTAGAGTAAGGCACAAAGATTAAGACTACACTATAAGTCTTGTATTCAAAATTGCTGATGTTTTCTCATTTTCTGGCTACTTCTTACAAACGAATATAACTTTGTATGTTGTAACGTCACTTTGTTATCCAGTCAATTATTTCCTAATCAGAAAACACCAGCAACTTAGGATGACAAGACCATTCAATGAGACAGGACAACAGAGGGCGGCTGTGGCGTACCTCCATATCTACAGCTGCTGCCTGGACCACGCCCACAGATCCACGTGACACGCTGATACCATCCAGACCGTATTCATCTACATCCTCCGTCTGTGCGGTGCAGATTTTGCGATTATTTTGGCCAAAAATCGCGATAACGCGATTTTTAACAGGCTATACATTAAACTATACATAAAATTTGTCGCAAATAATGGGAAAAATCGCGATTCCGCACATGCCGCGATTTCCTGTTGTCCCTGGTGCGGTGTTAGACTGGTCCAGTCTTAATATGACTTTAAACTAGGCCCACTAGAATCAAGATTTGGGGCCAGGATGACCCGGGACCCGGGGGCTGGGATTGGCCGGAAGTTGGCCGGGGGTCGGGATATTTTGTCGGGATTTTTATTATAATTATTATCTATATTATATTAGTATAATTATTATTATATAAGCAATAATGAATTCTACAAAAATGACCTAATTATAAACCAAAGCTGTAATAGGGGAGCTATAAATGGGGACAGAGAGTGTCAGAGAGAGAGAGTGTCAGAGAGGGAAAAAGTGAGACACTTTTGTATCACATTTGGGGTAAATAACCATCAATTAAACCTTAACCACTTACCACCGGCCGATTTAAAAAATATTTGCTTATTGGCTTCGTAAGACTTTTGTCGAAACTATACCGAAAAAACCAGTTCCGCAACTCTTAGTACCGTTTTCAAGATTAAGCCGCTCGGAAATTACACGCGCACACACAGACGGACATTTTGAGATGATTAGTATAGATAACAGAGAACAAACTAATGACAATTACAATCTCACCTCCAATCCAACTTTGCCCAGATCATAGTTGATTCCAAATATATTGTTATCCTTCGTTTTGTGAATCTGAGGTCGACCGTAACCGTGTTTGGTGTAATCAGATTTGTTCAGGGTGGCTAAGTCGATTTCTCCGGTGCTGGCGAGGATCTCTGCGATTGGTATTTGGTGTTAATTCGTGTTAATTGTGTTCCAGATACTTAGTAGTGTTAGTAACGGCTACTGTTCAGTGTTCATCATATTATTTGTCACTTTAGAGTATTTTATAACTCTTGGCGAATGCAACACGCAATTTGAAAATATATATTTTTCGCTTAAGGGTTTTTCGAAGCTCTAATGAGGGCATCTACCATTCTGATTCACACCATGGTTTGGTGGCCGACCTGCATCCGACCCCACTGAGAATCAAACCCCGGTCGTCCACTTGGGAAACAAATGTATTAAACACTACACCACCCGGCCGACGTGACAGCACTCACTTATTACTATTATTATGCCAAATGTCATAGTATGTTTAGAGGGCGTACCTAAAATCATGACAAATGGCACAGTGTGTTTAGAGGGCGTGCCTGTACTCGTGACAACAATCATAGTATGCAGTCTGCCCCTTATATTCCTCAGAATAACTAACCGTCTTGGTAAGAGAACTTCTCCACTTTCACTAGCTTTTTAGTTTCGAATTGTTGTTTATAGCTGGTATCGGAGGACATCTTTACGTTGGCCATGGACTTCGTTACATCTGCAAAAATAGATATCAAAGTGTAAGATTTAAATAAAATAAACTGTCATCGAGTAGAATTAACTTCATCTTTTATAGTTTTATCTAAATGAACGAAAAAGTGCCACGAACACGACTTACCAAAAGCCTTAGTACTAGAAAGAGCTGCTTTGCCAGCAGATTTAACATCAGCCACAATATCAGCAGTAACTACCGGCACTTGGAAGTGTCCCAGAGTTACAGTGTCCATTGTCATCGCGTCGCTTGGGATCTGGAGTGTAATTAAACATTTAAAATATGTAACGTCGATACCAAACCAATTAAATTAACATAAAATCGAGAACATTTTGCTCGATTTTTAGCTTAAAACAACCGCAAAAGTCACAATTATATGCAACTTATAAAGCAATATAAGCTCTTTAATGCTTATTTGTAGAGATATTGACAAAAATCAGTAATTTTGGCTGCAAGCATAAGCTTCAACCTCCCCCTCGCCGCCTCCCACTACTATAACAGCTGTACTAAGGGTGTACTAACTACTAACCTCCCACTTCTATAACAGCTGTACTAAGGGTGTACTAACTACTAACCTCTCACCGCCTCCCACTACTATAACAGCGAGTGTACTAGGGGTGTACTAACTACTAACCTCGATTTGGTCCTTTGGTTTATGTCTGAAAACCCCGACCTTCTCGTGGCCCTTGGCCTTGTAGTCCGCCCTTGCGATTGTGGTTAGGTCTTGTTTACCACTAAACAACGTTAGTTCGTCATCAAACGACGCTAGTTCCCCTTTGCCGCCTGATTTACTCTGAACAGAGTGTCACAATTTAAACAGAATTATTTGATTTGTAATTGCAATATCTCTTGATTTTAGATTTACACAATCAGTAACTAGCATGGAGAATCGTGATTATTAAATTTAATAGGGATAATCTGTGCAAGTTTGGGTGAATTTCTATGTGTCAAATTGGAGATATCACTCAAAGTTCAAACACAAGAAAATAGTGCTGTCGGACAGCAGTCGCTGTAGGACAGGAGTCGCTGTCGGACAGGAGCCATGTTACCAGTTTAGAACCCTGACAATATTCTCTATAATTGTAAGGTTATCATAACAAAGTTCCGTTTCCAGCTTCACATACCTCAAACTGAGTTCCATAGCTGGTCACATGATCGAAGTCAGCTCCAAAGTCCACTCCAGTTCCCCTTCGTTTGCTCTTCCTAACTTTAGGTGCAGTCTGTGTGAAATCCTCGCCGTAAACTGACGTTTTCGTTCTGTCCGCAGAACCGAATTCTATTCCATTTTCCTCTGCTCTGAAACAAATGGATTTATGATGGATGAATATTGAAAAGAGTGACGATAACTCGATAACTGAATGAGGAGAAATAAAATCGTTGTTTTGGACGTCCAGCTAAAATACCAAAATTTAAGATTTGTACATTTGTATATTTGCTATTTTGTAAAAGTTTCAAATAAAAAAATCAATCAAGTTTAAGTCAGCGATTATAGCTCCAAATATCTCATTTCGCAAGCACTAAAAAAATGTGTGAAATAAACGAACTTTATTTGCTTAGCAGGCTCGGACTTGAAGCCGGGGAAGTGCTCCCTGGCAGTGGTTCTCTTGCTCGAGTGATCCTTATCTGATACTCCGAATAGATTGTTGTCCGGGATTGTGTTAAGATAGGGTCGGCCGTACTTGAAGGTTACATAGTCTGACTTGTTGACGGTGGATAAGTCGAGCTCTCCTGACGGACCTTTCAGCTCTGAGGGAGAGAGTAAGTTCAGATATTTAGAACTATTCAGCTCTGAGGGAAAGAGTTAGTTCAGATATTTAGAACTATTCAGCTCTGAGGGAAAGAGTTAGTTCAGATATTTAGAACTTTCAGCTCTGAGGGAGAGAGTAAGTTCAGATATTTAGAACTTTCAGCTCTGAGGGAGAGAGTTAGTTCAGATATCGGTCGTCCGCTTGGGAAGCAAATGTAGTAAACACTACACCACCCGGCCGACGTGACAGCACTCACTTTTTACTATTATTATGCCAATTGTCATAGTATGTTTAGAGGTCGTACCTAAAATCATGAAAAATGGCATAGTGTGTTTAGAGGGCGTGCCTGTACTCGTGACAACAGTAATGTTGACAACAGTCATAGTATGGTTTGCCCCTTATATTCCTCAGAATAACTAACCGTCTTGGTAAGAGAACTTTTCCACTTTCACTAGCTTTTTAGTTTCGAATTGTTGTTTATAGCTGGTATCGGAGGACATCTTTACGTTGGCCATGGACTTCGTTACATCTGCAAAAATAGGGATCAAAGTCTCCACTAAGATTTAAATAAAATAAACTGTCAGCGAGTAGAAATAACTTCATCTTTTAAATTTATCTAAATTAACGAAAAAGTGCCACGAACACGTCTTACCAAAAGCCTTAGTACTAGAAAGAGCTGCTTTGCCAGCAGATTTAACATCAGCCACAATATCAGCAGTAACTACCGGCACTTGGAAGTGTCCCAGAGTTACTGTGTCCATTGTCATCTTGTCGCTTGGGATCTGGAGTGTAATTAAACATTTAAAACATGTAACGTCGATACCAAACCAATTAAATTAACATAAAATCCAGAACATTTTACTCGATTCTTAGCTTAAAACAACCGCAAAAGTCACAATTATATACAACTTATAAGTTATAAAGCAATATAAGCTCTTTAATGCTTATTTGTAGAGATATTGACAAAATCAGTAATTTTGGCTGCAAGCATAAGCTTCAACCTATCCCTCACCGCCTCCCACTACTATAACAGCTGTAATAAGGGTGTACTAAGGGTATACTAAGGGTATACTAAGGGTGTACTACCTTACAAGACATATTTATAACGTACGAAATGTGGAGGTTTTCCGAAAATTTCGCCATATTTTCGGACCGCCAAAATTTCGGTCGTCGTAATAGAATCCGTCGCATTATCTTTTAGCTTATTTCAATGACTGTGCCTTCACTGCTTTATTTTGTTTCTAAAAAGTAATATCAAGTAAAATAAATAAATAAATTCTGGCATCTTGGGACAAATTATCACCACACTAATGACGAATTGAATGTCAAGCAATACAGTTTAAATTTGTATTAAAATACATGTATGTGCTAACATGAAAGTCTTACAGTCTTAATACAGACTAAGTTTGAATATGATTTTACCGAATTTCAGAAATTTCCTTACTGCTTACTGTCACAAAAAATGATGAAAAATACCCTTATTTTCTGTGACGTCCGAAATTTGACGGTTTTTGTTCAATTTCGCCATATTTTCGGACCGCCAAAATTTTGGTCGTCGCAAATTAGGCCGCCATAAATATGTCTTGTAAGGTAACTACTAACCTCGATTTGGTCCTTTGGTTTATGTCTGAAAACCCCGACCTTATCATGGCCCTTGGCCTTGTAGTCCGCCCTTGCGATTGTGGTTAGGTCTTGTTTACCACTAAACAACGTTAGTTCGTCATCAAACGACGCTAGTTTCCCTTTGCCGCCTGATTTACTCTGAACAGAGTGTCACAATTTAAACAGAATTATTTGATTTGTAATTGATATCTCTTGATTTTAGATTTACGCAATCAGTAACCAGTATTGAGAATCGTGATTATTAAATTTAATAGGGATAATCTGTGCAAGTTTGGGTGAGTTTCTATGCGTCAAATTTGAGATATCACTTTAAACACAAGACAATAGTGCTGTCGGACAGGAGTCATGTTACCAGTTTAGAACTGGGACAATATTCTCTATAATTGTAAGATTATCAGAACAAAATTCCGTTTCCAGCTTCACATACCTCAAACTGAGTTCCATAACTGGTCACATGATCGAAGTCAGCTCCAAAGTCCACTCCAGTTCCCCTTCGTTTGCTCTTCCTAACTTTAGGTGCAGTTTGTGTGAAATCCTCGCCGTAAACTGACGTTTTCGTTCTGTCCGCAGAACCGAACTCTATTCCATTTTCCTCTGCTCTGAAACAAATGGATTTATGATGGATGATTATTGAAAAGAGTGACGATAACTCAATAACTGAATAAGGAGAAATAAAATCGTTGTTTTGGACGTCCAGTTAAATACCAAAATTTAAGATTTGTAAGTTTAAGTCAGCGATTATAGCTCCAAATATCTCATTTCTCAAGCACTCAAAAAATGTGTGAAATAAACGAACTTTATTTGCTTAGCAGGCTCGGACTTAAAGCCGGGGAAGTGCTCCCTGGCAGTGGTTCTCTTGCTCGAGTGATCCTTATCTGATACTCCGAATAGATTGTTGTCCGGGATTGTGTTAAGATGGGGTCGGCCGTACTTGAAGGTTACATAGTCTGACTTGTTGACGGTGGATAATTCGAGCTCTCCTGATGGACCTTTCAGCTCTGAGGGAGAGAGTAAGTTCAGATATTTAGAACTATCCCGTTATTAAACCGTCAAGTGATGTACTTGTTATATTGTACATAATATTATATACAACAATGACCAAGCACCATTAACATCTTTTATAAAATTACGGACTTTCATTTATTATTCGGCGCCTTTAAGGCTATTCAAAAATAAAATGATTCGAGACATGTTTTACCACCATTAGTTTCGGGAATAATAGTTCGACGTCGAGATTTGTTAATAAAAGACATTATAATTTATAACGATCAACAGCTTGCAATCAGCAACAGAGAATACAAGCTTGTGATTATTAACCACCAATTCTCAGATTTCGTAAATAAAATTATCAACAAATGACGCCGCTTATTTCCACGAATCGTTCAATGGTCACTATAACATCAAGCATCGCACTGCAATGCACTGCAATAATAAAGTTAAACACAATTGCCACAGATTGTACTAAAATATCCAGGGGTACTAAGATCTGTAGCGTGAGCTGGAGATCATGAATTATTTTTAATTTTAATTATTTTTAAATTAATAATTAATAATTAATTAATTAATTAATAAATTAAACGGCATGGTGAAAGAATCTTCCACATTCCGTCAAAGGTATAAAATGTTGATAAAATGTATGCAGTTTTTGTCTATGACAATTAAAAAAAGGTGTATGACTATGAGCTCAAACGATTCTGCAGCCTAGACAAAATTACGGACTTACGTATCATATTAATTTAAAATGCGTTACCATCGTGATGAACAGCAGCTACGGACTTCTCAAATTTAACGTTCTTTCCCGGATAGTGGTCAGCGTAGCTAGTTGTGGTGCTCACTTTCATTGCAGCAGCAGCAGAGACGTCTGTAAAGACAACTAGTTCATGTTCATCCTCACAAATGGTATAAATTAAGGTATAAACTTTTAGTATAACTTCATCATAACTTCGTCGACTGGGCTTCATTCTAAATTAGATTAAGGTAAAAGAGAAAATGAAAACAAGACAAGTTGTTCCTTCAGATCTCACACCTGTTGTTCCGTCAGATCTCACACCTATGCTAGCGCTAGTTTTCTTCACGTCCTCTGATGTCACCTTCAGACTCATATCGTAGGCAGGGAACTGAACGTTAGTGGAGGTAAGACCGCCCATCTTAGCGGAACTGAGCTCTATCTGGTCGGCGGGCTTGGGACGGGATATATCGGCATTGAGCTGACCCTGAGTTGGGGTGTATTAGAACTTAGACCACCAGGAGCAAAGATACAATTATAGCTGTAGTACGCTCAATACTCCAGTCTTAAAGTAAATCAAGGCAAAGTATAATATTATGTGTATAATGTGTGTATAATTTGTGTATAATATGTGTATAATATGTGTATAATATGTGTATAATATGACGTGTATAATATGTGTATAGTATGTGTATAATATGTGTATAATATATGTAATGTGTATAATATGTGTATAATATGTGTATAATATGTGTTTAATATGTGTATAATATGTGTATAATATGTGTTTAATATGTGTATAATATGTGTATAGTATGTGTATAATATGTGTATAATATATGTAATGTGTATAATATGTGTATAATATGTGTATAATATGTGTTTAATATGTGTATAATATGTGTATAATATGTGTTTAATATGTGTATAATATGTGTATAGTATGTGTATAATATGTGTATAATATATGTAATGTGTATAATATGTGTATAATATGTGTATAATATGTGTTTAATATGTGTATAATATGTGTATAATATGTGTTTAATATGTGTATAATATGTGTATAATATGACGTGTATAATATGTGTATAGTATGTGTATAATATGTGTATAATATATGTAATGTGTATAATATGTGTATAATATGTGTATAATATGTGTTTAATATGTGTATAATATGTGTATAATATGACGTGTATAATATGTGTATAGTATGTGTATAATATGTGTATAATATATGTAATGTGTATAATATGTGTATAATATGTGTATAATATGTGTTTAATATGTGTATAATATGTGTATAATATGTGTATAATATGTGTATAATATGTGTATAATATGACGTGTATAATATGTGTATAGTATGTGTATAATATGTGTATAATATATGTAATGTGTATAATATGTGTTTAATATGTGTATAATATGTGTATAATATGTGTTTAATATGTGTATAATATGTGTATAATATGACGTGTATAATATGTGTATAGTATGTGTATAATATGTGTATAATATATGTAATGTGTATAATATGTGTATAATATGTGTATAATATGTGTTTAATATGTGTATAATATGTGTATAATATGTGTTTAATATGTGTATAATATGTGTATAGTATGTGTATAATATGTGTATAATATATGTAATGTGTATAATATGTGTATAATATGTGTATAATATGTGTTTAATATGTGTATAATATGTGTATAATATGTGTTTAATATGTGTATAATATGTGTATAATATGTGTATAATATGTGTATAATATGACGTGTATAATATGTGTATAGTATGTGTATAATATGTGTATAATATATGTAATGTGTATAATATGTGTATAATATGTGTATAATATGTGTATAATATGTGTATAATATGTGTATAATATGTGTATAATATGTGTATAATATGTGTATAATATGCTTAGTTGTAGTGAACGCTGAACTTAGTCGTACTGAACGTACGTTCCAATCATTTTGTAGTGAACGTTTGTGAACGTTAGTGAACGTTAGTCAATATTTTGATAATTTTTCCGATAGTTTTTAACTTTAGATGGATACAATGAGATAAAACCATGTTGTCGGAATTAGACAGTAAATAAACAATAATGAATAAAAATAAGTCACTAGTATTATAGCAAATAGTAATGAAATTATTGCTCTTTAATTCGTGAATTGTTCATAAGACGCAAACTTGCGTTAACATAAATAAGGTCTCGCTGCTTGTCAACTGTGAGGCGGTTTCTTTTTTGTTTAACACCCAGTCGTACAAGCTCCAATTCGTCTCACAGGGTGAGGCTGATGTCGATTGCGACAGCGCTTTCATTGCAAAACTCTGTAGTTCGGGTACCTCGCAACCGAAGTTGCTCCACCAAGAGACTGGATCGTCAGAATCTTGGCTAAAACTTGAGGCAGCGTCAGTAGAGAATGAGCCTCTTTTCTCTCGGTAGAACGTGTGCTGCGAAAGTATCTTCTTCTTTGTTGCGCCGTCACACCACGTGTCCATGACATATAGAAACTCCTTCCAGACATCCTGATTCGTGTACTGATCATATCCCTGATAAGCCGGGTGAACACAAAAGGGGGGAATGGAGCTCGAGCCACCTTTTGTTGGCAAGACTAACCATATCGCTTTTATAGTTTCAATTGCGGAAAGCAAAATTTGCTAACTTTAAGGTGAACAGATAATATTTGTAATAAATTACACCGATGAAACCAACAGGAATCTTAAGACTATTGTCTGAAAATCTAAGCAAGACTATTATCGGCTCGAGAATTGAGCATAAATAGTCGACTTCTATCCAGAAATGGGGCTCAAGATCAAACAACATTTGTATTTGTAACATACCTCAAGGCCCTGAAGGCCTGGCAATGGAAACGCTAATACTTTGCCGGATAATTGGGCTATGTCCGGTATTTTAATTTCATAATAGCAATTAACGTTCCTTATGTTCCGAACGTTAAAATCTTTTAGCAAACGCGTTCACAAACTATTTTTAGTGAACGTTCCGTACGTTCACTACAACTAAGATAATATGTGTATAATATGTGTATAATATGTGTATAATATGTGTTTAATATGTGTATAATATGTGTATAATATGTGTATAATATGTGTATAATATGTGTATAATATGTGTATAATATGTGTATAATATGTGTATAATATGTGTATAATATGTGTATAATATGTGTATAATTTGTGTATAATATGTGTATAATATGTGTATAATTTGTGTATAATATGTGTATAATATGTGTATAATATGTGTATAATATGTGTATAATATGTGTATAATATGGGTATAATATGTGTATAATTTGTGTATAATATGTGTATAATATGTGTATAATATGTGTATAATATGTGTATAATATGTGTATAATTTGTGTATAATATGTGTATAATATGTGTATAATTTGTGTATAATATGTGTATAATATGTGTATAATATGTGTATAATATGTGTATAATATGTGTATAATATGTGTATAATATGTGTATAATATGTGTATAATAGCACTACCTTGTAATCCCCTCTGACGATAGTTGTATGCTGTTGTCCCCCTTCGAAGAGATTTAGTGTGTCTGGAAACTCGAATGATGCCTTGGAGGCCACATAGATGTCACCCTGAAAATATATACATATTACTAGATCACAGTAGTTGCATCTAAAGCACAATATAACTTACATATTTCATAATATTATCATGATAATTAACACAGTTATTAAAGTAACATGACTATTGAATTGCGAGTTGTATATGGTGGTTTTTGTCTTGACGACCACCAGCTACTTTTTAAGCTAGATTGTCGTACAGCTCACTAATGTTTATACAACGTGACAAATCCGGTTGCACTCATAAACGTGTTTCGCCAACATGCACAAATTTGATAATACTGGTTAATGGCAATTGCTAATCATGTCTCAAAAATGTCAAGTGATTAGAAGTTTAAAGCAAGTTGAAGATGTGTATTCGTAAAGCAGTTCTTATTTTCCATAAAATTGTAATTTCAATAATGATCAGCATTCAGCGATCTCTTTCGAATATCTCATTATTACAGTGCAGTCACAAAGAGTATCTTTTTCTATGGCTGGCTGACATGGTTAACACACTATTGAGTGGGAGCCGTAAATGAAGAAACTTGAAACACTTCCAACACACTTCCAACCTTAAACCTATTATAATTTCTTATTGCAACTTTTTAACGAAGTAAACATATATGAATAACTTTATCACGTTTTGAATGCAATTTGCAACCGGGTACGTTGCCACTCTGAGACTGTGAAGTGTGAGGTTATCCAATTCTTTACTAAAAGAACAAATTTTAAAGAACGTAGGCTGTTTTCCAGTTGTACCTACTAAATCGTACGCCTAAAAATTGGGCGTACGATTTGCTTTTAACGGTATCCTGGCCAAATAACTCGAACATACTAAACCCTAACTCCAGTCTCCATGTTAAGGACCATTCTCTTCAAATAGTTTAGACACATCCATGTGTCACACATGGATGAAAATTCTGCAAGAGATAAGGTCCGATTTATTATAAAGATACTTCTAGAACATGTGGATTCTCACCTGACTTTTGAGGTCGAGTTTGCCAGTACTCTTGAACTTGTTCTGAGGTCCGCAGTGATGTTTACCACAGCTGCAAATCTCACAGACACATCTCTCCTTGTGAACCATTGTGACACCTGTGAGGTACTCGTTAGTAATGTTATCAATTAGTAATCACTTGTGAACCATTGTGACACCTGTGAGCTACTCGTTAGTAATGTTATCAAATTCAATTAGTAATTACTTGGAGACTTATTGATGGTTTTAATGACTACGTAATTTCCTACTGATATTCATAGTCGTCAAAGTGAGGATCGACCATTTAATAAATGGTTTATTTTGGGCGTCACAAGCCGGCGGAGGTGTTCATTTAAAATTTACACGTCGATAATTATAACGATTAAATCTAAATTAGCAGATTCGATACAAAAATTAAAATTAAAGAATTCACATGGCATCAGATAGGTATCTGGTATAACTATAAGGTTTAAAAAATTACGTCAATTATTTTCTGATGCTGTGGTCCATCTTGTTAGTAACGATGTTACTTAGTTAGTAACTTTAGTTAGTAACTTGTTAGTAACATGATGTTACTAGAGTTCTTTTCAACTTAAAAAAATCCTAAATTAAAACGTGGCCGAAAGCATGCTTTATAATCAGTATAATAAAGTGAATGTACTTGCTTTGTAACTCAAGTATATGCTTAATTTAACAAACAAAAGTCACCAATAGTTATGAATGTAAAACACAAAGTTCGGACGTGATGCTGCTAAATCCACTATTCAGTGATTCGGTCGTGTGGCTGGATACAGTGACAAACATTGTCTCAAAGTTATCACGCATGTTATTAAACTTAGATGATCGTAACGGTAAAGCAAAATAGGTTCAATGAATTGAATAATTTCTGCAGTTTCAACAAAACGTCATTATGCACGGTGATAGCAGGAATGTTTAACTTTAAATAAACTGAGTCGCAGCAGATCGAATGCAAGAACAAACCATGGACGTGACGAACGTGATCGACGATCAGAGAGCACTGTTAGTGTTAGCAGTTAGTAGCAATGTTACTAATACTAACATGAACAGTTGCACATACTCGCAGATTTTTAACATAATAATAATAATTATGATTATACTTTGTCCGCCTAATGAAAATATACGACGAGCCGGTAGCATTATAATTCAAAACCGATTCTAGTTTATTTGAATTTCGGCCACAGGGTTTTGGTTTAAAATAAAATGAGAAACAAAATAGTCTACCAGTCTGTTGTCCGGTGCAACCTACCCACTGGCACTTTGCTATTATAATAGTGATACCAGTGGCAATAATCAATAAGGGGTCGTTCACATATTATTACGTAATCATTTTTTGGAACATTTTTAATCAGTTTAACACATAGCTATTGTGTCAAAATTACACTAGCGTAATCATTCGGAAACCCCTCGGCCCCCCTCAGCTGATTACGTAATATGTGAACGACCCCATATGATCGTTTCTGTATAGTAGGAGTTTGACGTGTAATAGGCCGGTCACTGATCCATGATTATGCGTTAACCGTGCGTCAAATTACTTTATTAATATTATGATATTTATAGTGTACGTTAACCGTGCGTCAAATTATTTTTTGATGTGTATAATTACTGCGTCAACAGTGCGTCAAGCTTGTGTCGTATAAAGTGACATTAGACAGATTACCTAAGTATTACGTTCACAAAATAAGCATCAAATCCTATAGCTATTTTATATTTAATTAATTTGTGATGATTTTGTAGTCGAAGAATTGAGTCGAGAAATATGCACTTTAACAAAATGACAGCCGGTCCAATGTCGCAACTTGAAGTTGAACTATTCGTAGCACACTCAATACTATTACTATTACTAACAGTTACTGCCTACTGATTGTGCAATATATGAAATGTTGGTATGATTTTAGTTATAATTAAAGCAGTAGTTGTAAATGAAAAGCTCGAATAATAAAATGAGTAAATACCTATTAGTATTGATATTACGGTGTAACTGTAAAGCCTATGGCTATAAACAAGTTTCAGATAGATTTTATTTAAATGATAAAAATACCAATCGCTGCTATTTAAGATGCTCTATTTAAGATGCTCCGACATGGCCAAAAGGCAGTTATTCCCACTCTGAATAAATCTAGCAGTCAGCGCAACCAAACGCTCTACGACAATTCGTTTGCAGTAATTGGACCTCGATTGTGGAACTTAATCCCACCAAACATGCATACTATCGAAGATCCCCTGCACTTTAAAGAAATGCTCACAACGTTTGTGAAAACATTCCCGGATGAGCCTCTAGTGGCAGGATACAGCTGTCGGAATGGAAACTCGTTACTGGACTGGAGTGGAATAAAGGCAGCGATCTCGCTGTCCGGGTGGTCAGCAACTCTGATGACCCGATAGAGGATTCTATGAAGCACACCAAAGTAACCAAAGTGAGTAATTATATAGGTGACCTTTAAGTGAAATGATATGACCTCCGCCTTACCGTCTACCGACCAACGATCAAGAAAGATTGATAAACGGAGTATAGATATATTGATACGAGTCTAAATGGCTCTGATTATAAACTTACAAATCTCAAGTCTCACTTATCACAAAAAAAATTTAACAGTTAAAAACGTTGGACCATGACAAGCAAAGGCTAAGTGCAGTTTAATGCTTAACGCTATAAATGAGCAACCTTGTGAATATTGAACGGTTGAGTGGCTAATCGAGATACTGTAATCGTGCACACTGGAATGACATTGTAAAAATTAAAATCCTCCTAGTAACAGTGTTGTGATTATTGAGATTTTGTTATGCATTACATAATTGCAATTATGAAGTAACTATAACATTAACCGAACCAAGCATGTTTATAAACATGTTATAAATAGATATAATACGTCTGGCCATTTAAATTATTGTAATCTTAAAAGGTATTTTAGCCCCCGTTCCTTTGTTATTTTGTATGTGCACAGTAAGACTAGTATCAATGATCAAGCATGCCGTAGCCGTATGTGTCCAAGAATTGTTAATATTGTCAATTTACTCCATTTGTAAAACCTTATTTTGTTCAGCATAACAAAGAGACGGCAAGTAGGGGTTGAACACAGCACAGCTGCTGTGGTCGTCCACAGTTGTATTAGTAAAAGTAAGGTGAAATTGAGATATAAAACCAGACTCTACAAAACTGACAATGACAAACCAACCTGTTTGATGCTGGAGGTCGTGGTAATACTTCGGCAGCAGCGTAACGCTTTGCAACGAAACAAATACGACCCACTCCAGTTCGTGATATTTCTCTCAACGACGGAGGAATTTTAGTAATTTGATAGGTTTTAAATAAGTTACTTCGTGATTACACCACCTTACTTCCAACACCTTTTACTAGCAAGTTTGAGGGATAACACACTTTTATTCTAATTTGTTTAGAATAGAATACACAAATCAAAGAAGCTTATCATTAAGCAAACATTACTGACATATATAAAACTTGTAGACAAATCAAAAACCAAAACAAAATGTAAGTCTCAAACGAAAGTCACAAATTCACTTAAATGCACATCTAGAAGGAGCAAGGAAGACGAAACGTGCGAGTTTCAAAATAAAAATCACATTTTGTCCCCAAAATCTATCGAAATTGCTCATTTTAAAGGCATTTCATGGTAAGATCAATAATAAATTGGCATGATTTAACAAGGTGGGTGACACACAGAGGCAGAACTACTATGTTTTGAAACGTAACAGCGTGTCACATTTTTGATAAGTCTGTGCTGCTAAGTGTCACAAGAACCAGTGGTTCTGCCTCTGGATGTCATCTGCCAACTTAAAATATTTCCACTTCCCCGTAAATAATTCACTATTACAAGTCATTAAACTCTTATAAATAATCATGCAATCTATAACAACTTCCTCCGGCCAATCATTCCAATGAACGGGAAAGTATTACAGATCATCTCTAAACTCGACAACATCTCTGAATTTGCACGTATAGTGAAATGATTAATATGTAAAAAGCACCAATAGCCACCAGGGCCTTGTAACAATACATCATGTTTATGAGGCATATGGACTCTGATAGTTACCACCAGCTGTCTCTGTATGGGGCGGGAAAGGAGCACCACCGTAGCTGCCAGCAAATCCAGCGGTATCGTTGTAGCCACCAAGACCAGAGGCGTCGTTCTGTATTTCGTTCAGTTGCTTGTAGGCCATGTATGCTTGTAGGGCCTGAAATATCAGAGAATGGTAAAACAAGGACACAAGATCTTGGATTTAGTGGTCACATTATATATAAATCTCATAACAGCGGTCTTAAAGCACGTTTTTTGGCCACCGCCACAATTATAACTCTAAGTTAAATCAAATGCATCACGAATATGTAAAGCGGGCGGGTTGTAATTTGAAGAAAATTGCTTAAGAAGGACTCAAGGACATTCAAAAGAGATGAGAAATCGATATTCTTGATAAGAATGTAACGAGAAGTTATACTTCTTCAAAATTTTAGGCTCGATATATTACTACACTTAAATTAGATCTACTAGCAGCCTTTTAAAAGGATGGTTGAGTTATTGGACAGTGGAGGAAACTTCTAGAAATTCGTATGACGATTCTTCAGAATTCAGGCTTCGATCCGTTTCCACTTCACTTTACTTTCAACTTTGGTAATTATTGACAAATTATCTTGGGATCGGTCATGGCCGAACTCAGAACTAGTCAAGTTTACGTGCGTTATATTAAGTGCGTGCGCGCGTGCGGCGCCAAAACGGGAAGTAAAATCAAGTTTGTACTGTGGAAACGCATAGCGGCGGACGTCTATGCCGTACAATCATGTGATTGTATTGTACTATGCCACACGTGACAAGCTATTGAATGCCGATACAAATAACACATAGAAAATGTGTAATACAAATTGAGATGTGGCAAATTAGACCGAGCCCCAAACAGTGCGGCATAATAACCGCACACCCGCTCACTTGAAGCTATTACAAGTGTACATGGCGGTAATTATAGTACTGAATGAAGTTGGGCATATCTGGCAACTGATTAGTCAGACACTATTTAGCTACAAACATTATCAGTTCACAGTGGTGTCAAGTACAAAGGATAAAATTGGTGCAATCTTTCTTTAAATCAAAGATTACCCGTATCAAATTCTACATACGGTTACCAACTGGAATACATGGAACAGAAGGGGAAGAAATCAGATTAGAAATGAGATCATACTTAACAGCTAACATGGATGTGGTTTCGTCATCATTTTTTGGTGAATCAGAAGTTTAACTTCCAATCCATATTTATTGTAATCGGTAAACAATGACTAGTCGATAATCGTAATAACAAATAACTAATAGTTGTGTCCGTCATTGGGACCAGGTCATAGTACATTACATTCATGCTCCCTGAATACCATTAAATATGCACGGCATATTCGAGCCGCCTCAATCGGCCACATTGTTGGCCAGTACAAATATGAACTATTAAGTCTAGGTAAACTATAGGTAAAATATAATATTAATCATAAGCTAAAATGTACTAATCTTTGTATTCTAAATGGGGAAAAGAAGAAACATTGTCAGTCAGTCGAGAAAATTGTCAGTCAGGCTATATGGCAGCTTTGTAGATGTTGTGACACAATGCTAGTAGTGGTCCCAGGCTTGCGACTGGAATTGCGGTGTTAAATCGATTTAACGGTATACCAACGATCCACCTCCCACTTGTTGTTTGGTACTTAGCATTAATAGTGTTAGCAAATATGAACTTCTAAGCAATTATCTGTATCAAAATGTGTTTAGTAAATAGACTGACCAGTAAAAAGATGCAGACCAGCGAACACACGATCGTAAATTGTAGATTAGACTTTGTCATAGCACTCATTACTGAAATGGGTTAGTTTAAGAGTAAAATATTATTCTAGTTTTTCTGTTTAAAGTTGAATTTTATTGATCGTAAGTTACATGTTTGATGTGGTTCAAATGCGTTCTGTCGGACGAGAAGTGGGAATCACGCCTTCCTTGCATATGATTGGACTACATCAATCGCTAATTGAAGAACAGTAGTTGACTGTCAAGTGTCAATTACTGGAAGAAAGCATTTTGCAGCTGCTTCATTGGCCTGTTTGCTGCATTGAGCGGATATATACAGAACACATCCAGTACTGCAGGTCATGGGGCAGAGGGGGGGGGGGGGGGGGGGGGCAGAGGACAGGTTTTTAAAAAGTGGGTGGTATAGTTGTTAAATTTGCTAGGAAATAATGGGCCGGGATAGTTCACTTGCTCATTAATGTCACATGTAACAGTGCTATAATTTAAAACTTACTTGTTTTAGTATATAAAATAACTATAATTTAAAACTTACTTGTTTTAGTAGCATCTGGAGTTTTCCTCCACATATCAGTTATAAAACAGAAATCAACGAAAAAGAGGAATGCCCAGAATGCATAGAACGACATGTCCCCGAATACCACATATTTCCTGAAAATTGGGACTTGGGAGTTTAAATAAAAATATGAACATTTTTTTCTGATTTCTAATTTCTAATTTAGTAAATATCAAACATTCTAAATGTCTGAATCTTGCCGTTGTTAATATATAATATTTACTTATTCATGAACCCGTCGAGCAGGTCAGCAACTTTGTCTACCTGGGTGCAACTATCAGTGGGGATGGGACAATCAACAGAGACCTGGATGTCCGTATCCAGAAGGCTAATGGCGCCTTTCATCAGCTCTGGAACATTTGGAATAGCAGAACTATAAAGACTCCAACCAAGATCAGGATCTATAGGGCTGCTGTCCTCACCATCTTGTTGTATGGAGCTGAAGTCTGGAACACCACCAAAAAGCAGATGAAACGCTTCGAGGTTTTCCATCAAACCTCCTTGAGAAGGATCCTTAGGATTAAATGGTTCTTTCATGTGACCAACGACGAAGTTCTTAGGAGGGCTGGCATCAAGTCAGTTGAGACTTTCATTAGTGCTGCCAGGCTACGTTGGTATGGACATGTAGTTAGAATGCCAGACTCTAGACTACCGAGGTTTCTGTTGAACTGGAGCCAAATTATGGAAAGAGGTCAAGGGGCAGACCCCGTAAGAACTGGAAGTCCTGCGTACTCGAATATGCTGCTAAGTTTACAGGTGTTGAAAACATCGACAACGGCACAACAGAAGCTTTGGCTATCAACCGAGTACAGTGGAGACATATGTTACGCCGCCAACGCGATGTGTGTGATGCAGGCCACTCCAACGACTAGGAGGAGACCTTACCATGTAACATGTATGTAACTTATTCATGATATGTTTAATATAATTAACATCTACCGTAATTGTTGGATATTGTAAATTCCAAACAACAAGCAAAGCGTAAAATATGTACGTTTTCTCGATTTTACAGCCTTCTAAAATGCCGTAGTACAATCTTCTTCAACAAAAACAATATTCAAAAACTCGAATCTAAATTTAGCTCTTACCTAGTGACAGTGTTGGAGATTTGTTCCCAGAAGTAGGTGACTGCCAGAAAGCCCAGGCCGGCAAAGAAAGCAATGACAGCAATACCCACAGTGTAGTTGCATGCTCCCTGTTTGTGGTTGTATTCGCACACGTTAGCCTGGTTGTAGCCCTTGTCTAATACACAGGAAAATATCAGCATCATGATAAACTGAAAATAGATAAGGGTATCGTCATTATAGTGTAGTATAAGTGCATTAAATTATAAATATAGTTTGGATTTAAGAATATATGTACATTGTACAATGTACATTGTTGTTGATGAGAATTTGTAGCGGCATTTATCGTTTGCTATATTCGCCTTCGCATGATGTCTCCTATTGTTTGTGTTCTAAGATTTTGTGTAGGCTTATATTTTGTTGCATATTTTACATTTCAGTGAATATGTGAATATGATGAGATTGGATATATTTAACCTGGCCGTAATCTGTTCAAACAGATAATTATAATCACTTCGAGATGGCAGGGCCTACTCTCATGCTGTCTATATGTGATGATTAACTCTGAAAAACTGGGAACAACTGGAAAATGATCCCAGAACCTCGACATATCGCATGCCTTGCTCTACCTATTGAGCTACTGTTCCTGATTTTCAGAGCGAAATCACCACTCATAATTATAACTTATAACATGAAGGTAAGCCAGCACAGAATTGTTGTTTAACTTTAAGGACCACGACATATTGTATCAAGTGTGTGATTATTGGTCTTCTGACAGCAGCTGAGCTGAACTGAAAGGTCGTTACAATGTAATTCCACTGGGCAATAAAGAGCTTGAACCAACAACCCCCCCCCACCTACCAAACAACAACCCCTCAACCTGGTAAACTACCCAGCTGTGAGTTTTACGACTGCTGTGTTTATCCTTTATTAGAATAGTCTATTTAACCTTTATTCGCCGTTATTACTAGAGATGTGCTACACATTATCAATGTAACTCAAATCATCAATACATAACGCTCACGTACAAATTCTCTTGATTAATCAACATATATATAATCGCACAGACTATATTGTCCGGTCATGCCTCAAAAAGCCTCGTGTATAATAGCCTCATGACACCAAATCTGCAAATTTAGAAATGTTTGTGACCCTGTATAAGACATTTCAATCAGAGTCAACAAGAAATTGTAACTGTACATTCTCTAATACGTCAAACACAAGGAAAGTTATTGTTCTGCATTATAGATAAGGAGGTTGCCTTCCTCACTCACTTTCAACACTATTTATAACAAATAATTTGAATTTTTATAGCGGGTGTTACTATCGCTTGTTTAAGCAAGAACACCCATTCTAACAGAAGAAAATCTGACGATGACAACTTCAGGCACTCTTACTACGTTTAGGTAAAGGTATAGAGTATAGACAATTTTAAGCATGTTGAGGTTAAGGTTAATCCTCTGTCATTGTAACCTTGGTCTTAGTTAAGTGAGGCGGAAATGAGGCTCACAGCTTACTGTGAATAACTTCATAGTACCCATGAGCATATTATACATAATTCTTGTCAAATTCTACGAATTCAGCCATGAAATTCTAAGAATTTTACCATGAAACTAACTCATTTCATTGAAATACGGGTACAAATTCAGCTCTAATGCAATAGTGTCGACATCACAGAAAAGACTTCTGAAATGCAATACTCTAGCTTACGTAATTGTAGTATTCCTAGTACATTAACGAACATTTTATTTCCCTTTGGACATGAAATACAAAAAACAACGAAAGTAGCTTTCTCAAATTTCATTCCTGAGAATTCTAGATAAGAAGCAAAATAATACTGTACATTTAAGAAATATAATGAACTCGTATACAGAGATTACTGCTTCATTACATGACCCATAATAACTGTGGGAAATACAGGGTTGACTGGAATTATCACAATATCAACTCAATAAGATATTATTTTATTGAACTTACCGTGGTGACAAGACGGAGTACCACAGCTGGCTTCTGAATAAAGCTGGTAAAGGAATCAGAATGGGCAAAACTCCGTGCGTAGTCCATCTCTAATACCTTTATTAATGGCGATTATAAAATAGACACAAAGAAAAGAAAGAAAGCATCGAAGTTTATACTGAAGTAAATTTGGTGACGAGAGTAATAAATAATAATATATGTAATAAAATTGAGCTGCCCCGCTTTGTAATAACTCCCAAGCTCCCCCTTTACAGATCTTCGTTACATAACATGTTATTTTATGTATAAAATACAAATACAAATCTTTCGCCATGTGTTACTATTTGAATCAAACAAAACTTTCAGTAAATCTCTGATATTATAATTTGTAATTATTCAAAGTGTAAATTTAGATAATCTCGACGATCTCACAGTACAATGTTAGCTAGTGCCTAGTATACTGTGCAGTGTGCATAGTGGTATCACATTTATACAACAGGATTTATAACGCTGCCTACCCGACAAAAAGACAGTCCGAGCGCAGACAAAATGAACGTGTAAATCCCAAACCATGGATACTGCCCTGGCTTGAAGAAGCTATAGAACGTAAAAATCAGGCATATCATGATTTTGTTAAGGAACCAGTTGATAGGAACCAGCTAAAATACGACCGTTTGAAAAAGTTTTGCACCAAACACGTTGACAAAGCCAAAAACATACACTACAAAAAATTCTTTGAACAACACAAAGATAATTCTAAGAAGCAGTGGCAGATGATTAACGGTCTTCTAAATAGGAAACCAGCTAAACCTACATCGATAAAACTGTCGGACGAAAACGGACAAGTCAGCACTCCGGCAGCAGTAGCAGAAAAATTTAATGATCACTTCTCAAACATCGCTCCAAAAATTAAATCTGAAATTAGTAGTAGGACCACTTTCGATCCTGGTGGGGCCCAGGGGACACTTCGCAACCCTTCTCCAAATAGCATCTACATAAAACCAGTCACAACTACCGAAGTTTAAGACGTTATTAACCTATTTAAGAATAAAGCTACTCTTGACACCAAAATCCAACCACTCAAAATTGCCAACAGCTGTCATAATTTTACCACAGTATTGGCCCACGTTGTTAACAGCTCGTTCGAACAAGGGGTCTTTCCCCAAGCCTTGAAAACGGCAAAAGTAGTTCCTGTTCATAAAGGTGGATCTAAAACTGACATCAAAAATTACAGACCGATATCTCTACTTGCCACTTTCTCAAAAGTCTACGAAAAGCTTATGCACAATCGAGTCATAAATTTTTTGGATACCTACAATATACTTTGTGAAAATCAATACGGCTTCCGCCCAGGCAGGTCTTGTGAACATGCACTTCTTAATGCTAAAGACAGAATTCTCAATTCAATGTCCAAAAAGCAAGTTACTTTGCTCCTTTTGATTGACTTTAGCAAAGCCTTTGACCTTGTGGATCACTCCATACTCCTGAATAAGCTCGAGCACTATGGCATAAGAGGTCTCGCTCTAAACTGGTTTTTAAACCACTTTAAAAATCATATCTTAGGAACAGAAACCAGTTTGTATCTATTGGATCCTCTGAATCCTCAGCCAACCCCATTATTTACGGTGTACCCCAAGGTTCAATTTTGGGACCTCTCCTTTTTATTATCTACATAAACGATCTTCCTCAAATATCAGAAATAGCTAATTTCATCATGTACGCAGATGATGCAAACATTTTCCTAACAGGAGAAAATATAAACGAGGTCTATGATAAGCTCAAAATTCTTAGCGATGTCTTAGTTAAATGGGTAGATAACAACGGTTTAGCTCTAAATCTTAAAAAAACGAATTATATGATCTTTTCTCGGCAAAGAAACCTCATTTATCGCGATGTAGTAATTTCTGGTGTCACAATCGAAAGAAAAACAGAAGCCCGTTTCTTAGGAGTTATAATAGATAACAAACTGAACTGGTCGCAACATATTTCTGCCATGAAAATGAAAATGGCCAGATACATTGGAGTCATGTACAAACTTAAAAAATATTTGCCTCTGGAAGCACGTTTACAAACATATCACAGCTTTGTTCAGTCTCACCTTAATTACTGCTCCCTCGTCTGGGGTTTTGCTGCCAAATCCCATATAGAAACACTATTTGTAAAACAAAAAATGGGTCTTAGAGCAATACTACCAGGTTTTGTTAATTACTGGTACAAAGATGGTACACCACCAGCAAGTACCAAGTCTGGTTTCTATGTACACAAAATATTGACAGTTCATAGTATCATCGTGAAGAACGCATTAGTTTTTATACATAAGCTGAAAAACTTCCCAAGTCTAGTGCCTCCCTCTATAAAGAAAACAATACCTAACAGTGCACCAATTGCAATATTTAACGTCGCCGATCCGTATTCGAGTTTTACAACTTTATGGTCAGATGAATACGGTAAACACCCTTACAATAATTCAGTATTCTACAAAGGTCCACTATTAGCAATAAACAGATATAGTGTCGCAGCAACTTCCTTACCAAGTCTCTTCAACCTTAACATCTACAAAAGGTGCATAAAAAACATGCTGATTGATCAACAAAACGAGGGCATCACAGACGAATGGCCTAACTTTATGTTACACAATATAACGGGACTAAGGAAATCAGAGCGCAACATCAACCGTAATGCTAATAATAACTCTGTCTCAATACCATAAGCACGCCATCACAGAATCAATTTCACTGCATACCATCTCAGTTACACTGCCATCAATTCGCCAACAAAAACGGCATGACGCTATGCGACTGATAACAGTCGTTAAATTTTAAAATTTTGGAATAGCTAGCTAGCCGTAGCTATGCACCTGTTTCCACTCTAACAACTCTTATAGCGCATTAATATGATAATTTCAACTAAAGGCAACTTTATATGTGCTCAGCTATGTTTTGTTCGACAAGCTCCATTATATACATTTTAATCTTTTTAATGAGATCTAATCTTGTGCGAGTTTTGAGTTTGAATTAATAACACTTATTATATATATTATTTTTTGAGTAAACATTGGCTGGTACTTCGGGCCGGTCCCCAACAGAAAAAAAAATACGATAACATTAGTCAAGTAGTCATACTATGGTCAAGTTCGGAGACAACCTGTACATTTTTTACTTTTTTAGAAGTGTGTGGTGGAGCCAGCTCAAAACAGACTGAAACTCCTTGATTATATGGCTGACAAGACATTTTTCAGGACTTTCTCTGAGTAAAAAAATAAAATTAAAAGGTTGAACGGTTGAGCAGATACAGGTGGTATTAAACAAACCCTTAAAAGGTGGAGATTTAAGGTGGAGACTGGCTCTGGTTGAAGAAACTTTTGATTAAGTTGGAAAAGGTTATTGGTAACACAAACTACATCAAATTTGCAATCTGATAGTTTTATCAATATTTTATTTAAGTGCTCAACCGAGGTGGAGAAATTAATTGCACTTTTCAAAGCTGCTCAACCGGGGGTGGAGAAAGGTTTAGAGAGTTCTAGGTTAGCTAGAAAGTTGCGTCTCGGCCTTTTCTACTTCCCGTTAAATTTTGTTTTTTCCATTGACGCTCAACAGGGTGGAGATCTTTCATTAAGAAACAGTAAAAAGCCTGTCAAACATGCCTAAATTCATTGTATTGGTTTTATCACTAATTCTAATCTGCTCTGTTAACTGCTACTGTAGGGGATCATAAAACTGTTATCCCTTCTGTCTTAAAACAAAGTGTTCTAGCAAATGAAAAAATTATCAAAGTTGTTAAAAGGTACTCAACAAGGTGGAGAAATTGTTGATTAAACATTAAAACAGTAAAAAATGCATTAAAACTGGCCCCACCGGGTTGAGTTGAGCTTTGGCAGTTGATTTTTGGAAGAAATAACATTGGGTGACCCTTTAGCATGTATACAACTCATCAAACTAGCCATCAACCACTCAACCGCGGTGGAGAACCTTGACTTCTGAGGTCAAATTTACGCCCAAATTTGCCAAATTTGAGTCTCCACCTATGTTGAGTGTACTTTTCAGCAAGGATGCCTTGTAATATGAGTTGGTACATGATTTAGAATCATTGGTATTGCAAATGGACTGCCACAGTCACTCTACAGCTCCTAAACTACAGAATAACAGATTTTGAACTGCATGTTATGCTGTCTCCACCTCGGTTGAGCCGATTCTGAGGATCCTATTCTATGAAATATGATTGGTATAACCCATAATATTAAATATTAGGACTTTGGAGCAATTAAAAAGCATGAGAGGGTTAGTTCTAGTCACTTATATTAGCTCATGTAGTCAGTGAGCTGCTCCACCTGTGTTGAGCAGACAAACTTGCTCAACCGGCACTTTTTGAGTACCCACCTGTCTTACGTAACTTTAAATTGTGAAATTTGGAGTAAATATTTTGTTCATAAGTGATTTACAGCTCCTTTATTTTTGTAATTTTCAGGTGGCCACTGTCTCCACCAAGGTTGAGTTATTTAAATTTTGAACCCAGATATCATTATAGAAAGGTTTGGAGTATAATATCTGAAGAGCCTGTACCCCTTGGACTTTCAGAGGAATTATAATTAATTTTACCGTTTATGGCAGTGAAATGAGTGTAATTAGTGACTGATTTTATGTACAGGTTGTCTCCGAACTTGACCCTATAAATTATATTTTAATGTACTTATACTGTAACAATTATGTTGAACAAAACAAAGGAATTTTGGAGGGGAAAATATATTACATTCATTTATTAGACTCGACGAAATAATCCTTGACTTAAGAGGAAGAAGACGAGAAAAAAATTGTTTTCAAAATCTTAATGCTGTCTCACAAGGCATTGCCAGGATTGGCACGAAATTATCTACAGGACATGTTTAGGTACTCACATCATGGTCACACATTGAAACTTATTGTACCATCTTTTAACTCTAAGTTTGGTGAGTGTAGCTTCTCTGTGGTGGCTCCAAAGATCTACAATCGTCTGCCTGATTGGTATCATGCAGACGATTGTAGATCTTTCATTGGCTCAATCACTGGAATCATTGGCTCTCCTAAAAACTTTTCTGTTTAAACTGCCCCTTCATGAACTTGAAAAACTTTATCGATAATTTATTTTTATCATTTTCTGTCATTAGACTTAGCGATGTATTTTAAAGCATATGCATACGTTACCAGTCCTTATCTTATTCAAGTACTTTTCTGGGATGTTTAGATTAAACACTGCTGAGTATAAGTTTTATCTTAAAAGTGGTGTTATTAAACTTCAATTTATTATCATTATGTTAAATGTTGGAACAGATTTTATGTATAATACTAATCAGGTTATTAATCAGTGCAAATTTAAAACTAATCAGCCTTCAACGACAATCCCCAGAACACAGTAGAGTTGTGTGATAAGACTTTTTGCAAGTCTAGTTAATTTTCCCTCATTTAAGTTTGCAAAAGATGTGTTATAATGTTCTCCGAATCTCCACAGCCCCATGTTAAAGTTGACGAACAGGAAAACTGAAAAGTACAACCTTTGTGTAAATTGTAACGTGTGTGAGTGTGTAACATTGAGCTTGATTGCACAGGATGGAATTAATTACATATTATGGAATTAATTACATATTATGCTAAGAATATATCAAAGTTTCTGCTTGCTAGAACTTAACATCCTACTGAAGTGGTCTGTAATACTGTAAAGTCAAACCTCTCTATACCGGGAAACGGTTGTGAGGTATAGAAATACCTGGTATAGAGGTTCACATGATCTGTAGCATATCATATTGTAACATGTCAAGCATCTCATAACATGTCAACTGTCAAGTACCTCATTATGGGACTTATCTTGGAAAACGTTCTAAAACATACTTAACGAACTTAACTGCTTGTATTGCATTGTGTTGTATAATGTATAGCGTTGAATTACAGCTGGATACAGGATATATAAGGATACAAAAGTGATAAGTACTTTATTGAATAGTGAATACACAATACACAGTATACACAATACACTACCACCAAATGCAATGTCAGCACTGAAAAATCACATTACTTTCGCGAAATATCAAAACATGGGCTAATTGGCCAAAAGACAAAAGTTTGGGGGAAAAGAAAAGGTCCGTTATATCGAGGTACCTGGTAAAGCGAATCACGGTAGAGGTTTTACTGAAAGCAACCTCAGATCGCATTAATCATGTATACATATTAAATACAGGTTGTCCAGCATATTTCCCTTTAGAATCTCTCTGTGGAAATATTAAACGGACACACAATCACTATTACACAAGAAGTGCCTATACTTCAATTGGTGAAAACGTGTTTTCAGACACTTTCAGTTTAAGTTAATCTGAACAACTGACATTTATTTCGAGTTGGGATATATTATGGATGTTGATTTTTGTAAAAGCTACCAGGTCATCATTTATAATGTAAAGTATATATGTTCAATTGAGGTTAATGTAGGGTTTTGCAACAAGCTACAGGGGGGGGGAGGGGGCCAAAAGTTAGTGCACATACGTTGGGTCTTATTATACCACCGCCGTGTTTTATATTTGAGACTTGTAACTTTGCAGATGGTATACTGTAATTACTCATTCGAGGATTCCGTCACCAAAATTTTCAAGGGCCAACATACTGCTTTAGGTCATGAAGTCAGGAATATGATCTGAAAAGATGGTGCAAAACGGATGTAAAATGACGAAGTTATCAAGCAATTTGTTTATCTTGTTAGCAAAATTAATTGGGTCATCAATAATTACCCATTCGCTAATCATATGACAGCTTGCTACGACACCGTAATTGGATCTCTGCACAATTAATGAGCATCTATTGTCAACTCAAACACCAGATCACACGTTATGAATAAACTCGTTAAGCTTCATTATATCTTGGTCATAGGGGACGCTAAAATTCTCATTTTTTCAGGACAAATGTAATTTGAATGGCCAATTACAATCCAATACAATTTGGCTTTATTCCGGTTATCCAAACTATCAAATAAATGCCAAAATTAACCTTCTCTTAAAAAATTAACGTGAATATTTTTCAATTTGACATATTCCTTGCATGAGTATTGAGTGGTGATAAATCATACCAGAAACAATTATTTCAATTGGGGACTCAGTGACTGAGCTATAAATGCCAACGTATGTGCACTGACTTTTAAACCCCCTCACCCCCCCCCCCCCCCCCCTGTATAAATATGTTGATACAACCAGCGTGAATTAAGTTGTCAGGGCATTGGGCACAAATATTTGTCTTCTTGAATACATCAGGAGTAAATTTGGGATATTAGCAGATGAAGGATCCTAAGTGATGCATTGACAGAATTTAAACTCCTAAATAAGTTACAGTATAATATTGGAACGATGTGGGAAGTTTCTGTTTCAAACCAATCATTTGCTATTTACTATTATTTTGTAAAAGTAGCAGCTCTTCTGGCAATACCTTCTCCTTGTTGATGCATCTAATGTTAATCTTATATACCATTTACAGGATGGCAGAAACTCCAGGAGGCTTTGTCTGACTTGATTTGTATTCCTCGTTTGAAGTTTATGTTTCTATCATCCACTAGTGTTACTGTCTCACTTTATTGAATTAAAAGTGATAGCAGGAAATGTCGGAAAATCAAGTGAACAGTAGTGGACCACCTATCCCTAAGTTAGGAGATTCTTATCTTTTGTTCAAGAAAGAAGTGAAATTGTGGTCGGCAACCACATTGATCGAAGAAAAGCGTCAAGCAGGATGTATTGTTTTTATGTTACCTCAGAAGGCTAAGTCTGAGGCAGTGGAAGTTCCACTTGAAGTATTACAAAATGGCAGAACAGACACAGTAGAAGGTGCTGAAGTAAAGACATCGGGATTAGACTGCCTCCTGGAGGTCCTTGATGGAATTTATCTTGAAGATTTGGCTAAGGAAAAGTTCAAGACTTATGACATGTTCAGAAAGTTAAGTCGGGAAGGAAGCCAAGATGTCAAGGAGTTTATTTCGTCATTCGAAAAAGTTGTAAAACGAATGGAAGAGCATGATATTAAGCTTCCACAACCTGTTCTAGCGTATGAATTACTTAGAAGTTGTAATGTTAGTGATTACAAGTATTCTGTTGCCATTACTATGTGTGGCGACTTAACATACACTAACATGAAAGAAACGATAAAGAAGATCACAACTATGAAAGATCCAGAAAGTTCACACCAGAGAATGATTGGTGTAGTTAAAGAAGACTCTACATTTTATACTGGTAACTCCTGTATTGAAAATCAGTTTAATATGTATGATGAATACGAAAATGAAAATGAAGTACTGAATGCTCAGGAAATGGAGCAGCATGCATATTACAGCCAAGGAAGAAGTGGCTATTCGGGAAGAGGATACCGGGGATATGGCTTTAGAAGAGGAAATGGTAGAGGAGCCAGAGGATACCGACAACAGAATCAACAGCAGGAAAGTCAACATCAGGTAGCTGCGGGTGTCAGAAGTGACAGAAAAATGAACCCAACAGACAAATATGGGCGGCATTTTACTTGTAATGTTTGCAAGTCGATTTACCACTTTTCTAGAGATTGTCCAGAACGCCGCAGAATAAACAAAAGTGGAAATCAGGTAACGAGTGAGAATGTAAATCTCTTTATGAATGCTCCTGCCCAAGAAGAGAACTCAAATGTTATGGACCAATTTACCAGTGACAACTTTGGGTTAGCAGTTCTTGACAGTGGATGCAACAAAACGGTTTGTGGAAAGGAATGGTTGAAAGTCTATCTTCAGTCGCTGTCTCCAGAAGATTTCGTTAAGGTGTGCTATGAAGAGAAACATGTATCGTTTAAATTTGGAGATAATGCACCATCAAAGTCAAGGACATGCTGCACATTCCCAGCCGTTGTATGTGACAAACAGGTGAACATTGTGGCACAAGTTGTTGATGATCAGATTCCATTACTGATTAGCAAACAGTCAATGAAAGATGCTAGAATGGTATTGGACTTTGGAGATGACACAGTGAAGGCTTTTGGTGTAAAGCAGAAAATCATCTTCAATGAATCAGGACACTGTAGCATCCCTCTGAGCAAGAATACTATCCATCAACAAGTCTGCTTATGTAAATCAGGAGAGGAAATTGTAAACCTGACCATGGAAAGTACTGACAAAAGAAAGATAGCGATTAAGCTACATAAGCAATTCGCCCATCCCCCACCTGAAAAGTTAAAGTCACTCTTAAGAACAGCAGGACAGCTTACCAAGGAAATTGCTCGAGAGATTGACACAGTATCGTCTAACTGTGATGTGTGCAAGAGATACAAGCGACCGAATAATCGTCCAGTAGTCTGTATGCCTTTAGCCAAAGACTTCAATGATACCGTTGCCATGGATATTAAGGTGTACGACAAGAATAAAAACATTTACATCCAGCACATGAGTTTTAATACTTTCAACACTACTATATAACAAATAATTTGAGGTATGACCAAAATGACCAACATGACAAAAATGTAATGTAATTGGAGGTATCAAATCTATTCAATCAACTTCAATCAACTTCAATCGACTTCAATCAATCTTTTTATCTACAACAAACTCAACCAACTCAACATCATGAACGATTCATTGGAAACATTTTTCGGCAAATTATTGATGGAATGTGATACAAAATGTAAAAACTGTTCAGATCTTGAAACTCGCGTGAAGTTTCTGGAGCGTAAAGTGTTCATTTTAGAGGAGATTGTTCAAACCTCACAAACAATAGCAGAGATTAATGAAACTATTTCGCCTCAAAGTGGAAACCAATCAATTGCTCAATACAAGTGTTTCGATGTATCAGTGCAAACGGACTCCAGCAACAATAACATTCAGTATGACAATGAATGTGAGGTACCAGAATCATTTTTGTTGATTGATGATGATGGCTATGTAGAAGCACCTCTATCAATTATTTCTAACAACATAGACATTTCAACCAGCGAGATTACAGACACTGGCTCAGTTATTCCAAGAAGTGGTGAATATTATGCAGGATTAGATTTAACACCTGTGTCAAGTTCAGACCTTACTACAGACTATGAAATCCCTGATATCGCCATCACACCTGTTGAACTTATTGAACAGGCACCATTCAGCAAATTTTCTGTTGAAATCTTATTTGAGGAATTAAAGTTCAGCCACCACTTCCATAACAGGAAATCAGTCTACTTTGGGAAACATCCTTACGTGTACAGTGGAGGAATGCATGACCCAAAGAAGATCCCCCAGGGATCTTACATGGCAAGTATATGTTCCTTTCTAGATGAGCTATTCCCAGAATACAACTACAACAGTGTTCTGGTCAATCTCTATGAATCTGGAGAGGAACATATGCCTGCTCATAGTGACAATGAAGAATTTATTGAAGAAGATTCGTACATTGTAACAGTGTCCCTTGGTGCTTCCAGGATGATGCAGTTGACTGAAATCAAAACAGGACAAGTGGTGACTTCCCTAATTTTAGAACATGGAGATGTATGTCTTATGTCCAAAAAGTCCCAACATCAATTCAACCATGAACTATGTCCCGATCCACTATGCACAGACAAAAGGATCAGTTTAACTTTTAGACTTATCAAACCAGTTGTCTGCAGTCAACCAAGAAAATCACCTTCTACAGCTAGTGGATATGTACCCTACAACGAAAGTGAATTTGAAGTCCACCATTCCAGAGTTATGAGTTCAGCCAAGTCAACTGCAGCGCCTCCTTCACCTGAACAGATCCCAAGTGACCTGCCAATTGATACCATCTACATCAGCAGCAGTATGTTCAGGGACCTCAACGGAACTCTACTAAGTTCGAGGAAGCAGAAAGCTAAGGTGTTCTTCTACCCTGGAGCGAACTCTGCTCAAATGTTAAATAGGCTGTTACATGATGAGGAGTTTAAAAAACTGGACAAAAAGGATGTAAAGCGTGTTTTCATACTAACAGGCACAAACTACGTAGATTCTGTCTGTAACAATTATATTTCTATGAAAAATGCAACAGAAGGAATTGATCAAATACTTAGTATACTTTGGGGAATGTTTATTGGAGCAAGAATTTCAGTTATAAATATTTTACCTAGGAACAGTTATAACAAAAATGAAGTTATCAACGAATTAAATAGGTTTATTTCTAACACCTGCTCTAGCCATGGGTTAAATTATATAGATTTAGAACGTACCAATAGACTATTTACCAGCCGAGTTACTGGAGTAAGGAAACAGGTATTTTTCAAAAAGGGAATAGATAATGTTCACCTTAATATCAAGGGAATCGCCAGGTTGGCGAAACATTTAAAATATTTATCCCACAATGAGCAAACTTAGTCTCTCCATTCAGATTGTAGAAAGTTCTGTAGTTAAATGAGTATTTGATACTTTTATCAAAGAATCACATTTTAAATTATTAAGTCACAAATAAATCAGCATGACATAAAACTAAATGTCATGAATTTTATTTAAATTGCTTGAAGAAGAAACGTATAGATTTGTCCTCCTTTTAACTTTATTATTACCACATTCGTACCTCAATAAACGATAATCTCTCTCTTGGTCTATGTAATATACAGGGTGGCCTGACTAATCTGGCAAAAACTCTCGAACTACAGGAGCTAATATTTCGCGAAAAGCTTGACATAATTGGAATTAATGAGACAAACCTTAAATCTGATATAGACACTAGTACACTTAACTTCCCCTTAAACTTTGATTTTATAAGGTGTGATAGACCTAACGATAGAGGAAGAGGAGGGTGTGGTATATTGATCAACCAAAATGTAAACCACAAATTACTCAATTTAGATATAACTTACTCTGATATTTCTAAAATCGAAGCTATATGGATACAACTCAAGGATGCCAATCTTTACATTTGCTGCTTCTACAGATCACAAAACTTTTGTCACCTAGATACTTTCCTTGATTATATGACTGAATGTATGATGAAACTTCAAGGTAAGAAAGTAATATGGATTGGCGATGTTAATGTTAACCAAAACTCTTTATCTGATCTAGATTATAAAAAGTTAGATATAACAATGAAGCTCTTTGGAATGATACAGACTGTTACAGGAATTACTAGAGTTGCAAACTTAGATGGTAGGATAACGCAGAGCACAATAGATGTTGTCATGACTAACTGTTACTCTAATTTCATAGAGTGTAAAGTACTTGATGATAGAATAGGAGATCACCAAGCTCTCAAATGTGTTCTCGACTTTAAAGTAAGTAAAGCTAGTAAATTCCAGAAGGTTCTTATCAGAGACCACTCCTTAAACAATCTGAAAGCCTTAAGCTATTTTCTGGGATCCTGCAGCAACTACAGTAATATTCTAAGCTGTACTAATGTAGACCATGCCCTAGATGGACTTAATCATCACATCCAGGAATCGTATGATAATTACTGTCCACCTAAACAGATAAAATGTAATAGTAACTTTCTCTGTAATCCCTCTAAAGAACTGTTGGCAGAAATACGGAAGAAGAAGATGCTTTTCAGAAAGTATAAAAAGTGTTTAGGACAATTAAACAAATTCAAGTGTAATTGTATTAATGGAATATGTAAATGCAGAAAAAGTGAACTACATAAGAAATGCTCTACTTCGTGGGATAACTATCGTCCCCAAAGAAACTATGTGACAAAATTATCCAAAGAAAACAGACGTACAAATATTGTTCAGGACCTTACTGTGAAAAGTGCAAAAAACGATTTAAAAGGCATTTGGAAAACTATCAAACATGCTTCAAACTTACCTGGAAAAATAAGTAGCTCTTCCCCAAGCAACTTAAATGTTAACGGAGTTAACCTGCATTTTGCCACAGTTGGTACAATAATACAAGAATCGATTAAGGAAAAGGATTCAGACGACTTCCTAGAATATATGCCGCCTCCAACAGAGTGTAAACTCTCTGTATTCGAAGAGGTGACTGTTGAACAAGTAAAAGAATATATACTCAGTATACCATCAGATAAATCGATTAACGATATCATGCCCATTAAAATATATAAGTATATTATTCCCCAAATCATCGATCCAGTAGCTCATATTATAAACCTTAGTATGAAAAGTGGAACAATGCCGTTGGCATGTAAAATTGCATCAGTCACTCCAATTCTTAAAACTGGTGACCCTAATGATCCAAATAACTACCGGCCAATATCCATACTCCCCCTACTTGGAAAATGCATAGAATATTTTGTTAACCAACAGCTTACAGAGTATGTTGAAACAAATAAACTGCTTACCAACCATCAGTATGGTTTTAGAAAAGATCATTCCACCACTTTTCTAATGCTTAATCTATTTGATAAAATATTTACGTCTAAGGAATCACAGAAGAAACCTGCAATTGTATTCTTAGATATCAAAAAGGCCTTTGACACAGTAAGCCATAATATTTTATTAAAAAAACTTAAGTATTATGGAGTTGATGGCTTTGTCATAAAGTGGTTCAAAAGCTACCTTGGGGACAGAACGCAACACACCAAAATACGTGGTAATGTAAGCACATCACTCCCTGTTAAAACAGGTGTGCCACAGGGTAGCATATTAGGACCAATTCTATTTAGTTTATTCATAAATGATCTCAGTAGAAATTGCACACAATCTACTGTTTACTTATTTGCAGATGATAGTGCACTATATTTTGATAACATTTCCCGAGGCATATATGAGAATGTAATTAAGGATATGAAAATTGTGTATGAATGGCTTAGAATCAACAAGCTAGGACTAAATGCTGCAAAATCTTCATTCATTGTATTTGATAGATCACCTAATCTGGACACGTTGTCAATCCCTCTGGATTTGGAAAAAGAATGCCTATTTATAGAAGAAACTAAATCTCAAAAATATTTAGGTCTCATGATAGACAATTTATTGAACTTTCAAGACCATATTGATTATGTGAAATCAAAAATTGCTAAAAGAATAGGGGCATTATACAGGTCGAAAAATCTTCTTCCACTGAAATATAGAAAAATGTTTGTAAATGCTCTTATGCTCCCCCAATTTGACTACCTGGATATAATATGGTGTAGGGCTGCCAAAACCAAACTTAATTCTCTTGATATATTATACAAGAAAGTAGCAAAAATTGCTCTGGATGTTCATTGGCAGGAACCATCAGTAAATGTATATCGAAATATGAAGTGGTTACCCTTACACTTAAGAAGACAACTCCATCTATCAACGTATATGTATAAAATTCTTAATGAGGCTGCACCATCATCATTCACAGATAAATTTTCTTATGTATCCGGAGGATCACGTGATGCTGAGAGGTGCAACCTTTATATTCACAAATCCAGAACACACAAAACCTTTACATATTTAGGTGCAAAATGTTGGAATACAATTCCAGAGAACATAAGGACTATAGAATGTAGTGTAAAATTCTCACAATGTATGAAATCTAAATTTATGTCAGATGTAATTCAAGGAGTCTCATCCTATGAAATAAACAATAGTTTCGACTATTTCTACACTCTAGCTATGTGACAACTGAAACAAATTTTATGGTGCTGGAGTTTTTGTCGGGTGGAAAGGCCCCCTGCGTTATATATGACCTAGGTTTTTCCAGAAATATAGAACTTTAAACATCTCCTTTATTCGTTCCCATTTGTTATCATTGCCAATCTATTATTGTTCTATACTTCTCTGTATATAACTGTAAATAACATTACTAATGTAATCCCAAAGTGGGCATCTATGTAATCTTAATTGTTACCTTCATGCCCACAGTTCACTGTTAAATCATATCTTATTTTATCACTCATTAATTTATTACTCATTATGTTTTACATACTATATCCTTATGTCCCTAGAAGGGTGTTCTGCTAACAGTTTTCGACTGACTTGAATGTCCTGCACAGCAGATTGAAGCTTCTTAAATTATTTTTATTCTTATTGTATTGCTGTGTAAATTTGATTCTAATTCTAATTCTAATGATTGACCATAAAACCAGATTCTCTGCTGCAAAAGTTATCAGGTCAAAAGACAAGGAAACCATTGTGGAAAGTGTCTTTACACACTGGATCAACACTTTTGGACCACCGAAGAAGTTCATGAGTGACAATGGAGGGGAATATGTTAACAAAAGTTTTGTTGACCTCTGTGAGAAATTCAACGTTCATATCATCACTACTGGAGCTGAAGCACCTTGGAGCAATGCCCTTGTAGAACGGCACCATGCCCTTTTGTCTAACAGTATGATAAAGATCATGGAAGATACTAAATGCTCAGTTGAAGTTGCTTTAGCATGGGCCTGTCATGCCAAGAACACTTTGGCAAATGTAAATGGTTTCTCGCCATATCAGTTAATCTTTGGCAAAAATCCATCTCTCACTTCTATTGATGATCCCTATGTTAGTCCAACGATTGTTGAAGATGAGAGTCCAAGTGAAACTGTTGCCAAGAACATCTCTGCCATCTACAGTGCTCGAAAAAGAATGATGGAAAGCGAAGCTAGTGAGATGATCAGACGAGCCATTAGATCAAAAACTAGAGAAGTGTACACTGATGAGATACAGTCGGGTGATATGGTATACTACAAAAGAAATGATGATAAGCGATGGCGAGGACCAGGAACAGTTATAGGTGTGGACAAGAAAGTTGTAGTTGTAAGACATGGTGGGTATATTGTTCGATGCCACCGGATTCATGTTGTCAACGTAAATGAACTGTACTCAAAAGATGTTTCCGAAGTAAGTGGGACCGATCCACCAGATGAGCCTAATCCCACTGTTGAAGAATTTTACAATGCAACTCAAATGCTGAAAAATGATGTTCTGTTGAACGCTTTCGATATTGCTCCTGCTGAAGAGGATGATAATAATACTGTAAGCACAGATAATATACCACAAAGCAACGAAACTAATGTAGAGGAATCAATGTCTACAAAGGAGCAGAAGTTCTGCAAAGCTAAGTCAAAGTATGAGAAGAAGAAGGTCAGTATCGAAGTGTTAAACACTGACCCCTATAAGTCACAGAAGACTGACGAAATCGAAAAATGGAAGCAAAACAATGTGTATGAAGAGGTTGAGGCTCACGAAGTAGATGATCAGTTTGTCCCCATTTCGACAAGGTGGGTCACAAATGACAATGGTCATAAGAAAAAGGCCCGTTTGGTAGCTCGAGGTTTTGAGGAAATTCCTCTTGATAGTACCGAAAGAGTCAGTCCTACTTGTCGAAAAGAATCTCTAAGACTTCTATTCACAGTAGCAGCATCAATGAAGTGGCCTATTCATTCTCTTGATATAACCTCAGCATTTCTACAAGGTAAACCAATTGAGCGACTAGTTTATCTTACCCCTCCAAAGGAATGCTATAAACCAGGAATACTGTGGAAGCTGAACAAATGTGTTTATGGACTGTCAGATGCTGCAAAGATGTGGTACAGAAATGTAAAAGACCACAGTGAACAAGCTGGTTTAAGGAAATCTCATTTAATCATCATTCACATATGGCCATTTATACACAGAAGAAAGAAGATTTATAAAGATCTACAGAAGAAGCATTTCTAAACAGCTGCCAACGCCTAACGAATAAGTTCTCCTGCTACATGTTCTGGTATCCGTGAAGATCGCCTAATAAAGCCGGATACCGTGAAGAAACAGAAAGAAAAACTAAAAGAGGACTGATGTTAATCTTATATACCATTTACAGGATGGCAGAAACTCCAGGAGGCTTTGTCTGACTTGATTTGTATTCCTCGTTTGAAGTTTATGTTTCTATCATCCACTAGTGTTACTGTCTCACTTTATTGAATTAAAATCTAATGTTTTCAACAGTTTACACAGAGATCAGGTTCTTGCAACAACCTGCCCACTGTTTCACCAGTTCCTAAAAAACATCAATCAAAGCTCTTTATCTGATATCTTTGGTTAGGAGATTATACAATCTTGTAACCTATACAGATACAATCAGTTTTAATACTTTCAACACTACTATATAACAAATAATTTGAGGTATGACACGAGGAGAAACGGCACGAAAACGAAATGTCAAGAAAAGTCCAGAGAAAACTGGTGCTACAGCAGAAACGGATGTAACTGAAGATGAAGGAGACCGTAGTTGTGAATGCAGAAGGTATATCGCAGAGGAGTTTTCATTAGCTTGTGCAACCTGTGATATGTACTGGCATTATTGCTGTGTTGGACTGACAGGTCTGACACAAGAAGAAGGCGACCATCTGTCTAACTGGCGTTGTCAGAATTGTTTTATATCACCTTACATAAAAAGCAAAAGGACTCAGACCTCGAACCCTGATAATGAAGAAACAAAAATACTACGGAATGTTATTAGGCAGGAACTTGAGGCTCTTACACCTTGTATCAGAGGGGTTGTTGAAAACGCAGTGAACGAGAACATTCCAACTAACTTTGAGTCTGAAAAACCTAAAGAAATATCAAAGATAGTGAACCAGGCTTTCCAGTCCTTCGCTGATGTTACTGCAAATAGTCAGAAGAAAGTTATGGAAGAAATGAGCCTACAGCAAGCTTCACAAAGTGTTGTCAGTAAAGTTCAGACAAAGATGCACACTGATGCATATGAGCGAAATTTAAGGAAGCTCAATCTGTGTGTTTTGAATGTACCAGAGAGCAAGAAAGCTAACTCCAAGTTACGCCAGGAAGAGGACTCGAAGTTCTGCAAGGAGACACTAAAGATTGAAAAAAGTGACTTTATCAGTTGCCATCGTGCAGGTAAAGTGGATCCAGGTAAGCCAGACTCCTGTCGGCCATTGATCATCCAGACAGCTGACGAGGAGTCAGTTAACTATTATTCCAACCATGGCAAGGGCTGGAAAGAGTCATCATACTGGATAAATCTGGATCTCTGCAGAGCAGACCGAGAGATCCGTTTTTTAGCCAGAGAAGAGAGGAAGAAGAGGCGGGAAGAAGCAGAGAAGGAAAAGACAGAGAAAAAGGTGGAGAAGAAGTAAATAGCAGTGATAAAGAATGTAGTCAGCCCATGAATATTTTTTATACTAATGCTAATGGACTATTTAATAAAATTGATGAACTTAAATGTATTCTATCAGTTTATAAATCCATTCATGTAATCTGCATTACAGAAACTCATTTTAATAGTGATATTTTAGATGCTGAAATTTTTATTGAAGGTTTTAGTATGTTTAGAAAAGACAGAGATTTTAAAATCGATAACTCCACTAGCAACATAAGTGGAGGTGGAGGTTCTATTATTTATATTAAAAACAGTTGCAATGCTTCATTAGTGAGCTCATTTTTAATAAGTTATAACAAAGAGGTTATTGATGATATGGAAATTAGCAGTTCTGATATCAAGAAGCAGCTTTTAAAGCTTAATGTTTTTAAGAGTTCTGGTCCGGATGGCGTTCATCCAAAGTTGTTGAAATCCTTAGCATACGATGAAAAGTTTGTTGAAGCTGTAACTAAATTATTTGTTAAGTGTTCAGAAACAGGAGTCCTGCCTGACATTTGGAAGACAGCATCTGTTGTAGCATTGTTCAAAAAGGGTGTTAAATCTGATCCCTTAAATTATAGACCTGTCTCATTAACTTGTATTTTGTGCAAAGTGTATGAAAAGTTGTTGAGGGCACATTTATTAACATTTTTAGAAGAACGAATTTCAAAACATCAGCATGGATTTGTGAAGGGTAAATCTTGTCTATCTAATCTCTTAGAGACATTTGATAATATTCTTGATATTTTAGACGAAGGTGCTCCTGTCGATCTTTTGTATTTTGATTTTAGTAAAGCTTTTGACACAGTCCCCCACTTTAGACTTCTATCTAAATTGGAGGGGTTTGGGGTCAAGGGAAAAGTTTTAGATGTTATAAAAGACTTTCTGACAGACAGAACCATGAGGGTTTGTGTAGAAGGACAATGGTCTGAGGTGAAACACGTGTTATCTGGTGTTCCCCAGGGGTCAGTATTGGGTCCTTTGCTATTTATTCTTTATATAAACGATTTACCTGACAATGTTAAAAATAAGATTAAATTATTTGCAGATGATCTCAAGTTAGTTTGTAATGCAGCTAACCATAGAAGTGTATCTGATGATACTTTAGAACTCGAAATTTGGGAGAGTATTTGGCACTTAAACTTCAATCCTGCCAAGTGTAAAGTAGTCCATATTAATTTGAATAATAATCCTAACTCGAATTATATTGTAAATGGAGTAGAACTAGAAGTATCTGCACAGGAAAAAGATTTGGGGGTTATTACCCATAGCTCCTTGCTTTGGAATGAACAGATAAAAGCATGTATTTCTAAAGCAAATCGTATGATCTGCTGGATTGTAAGGAACTTAGTTATTAGAGAAAAGGTTGTAATGATAGCTATTTATAAAGCTTTGATAAGACCTCATCTTGAGTATTGTGTCCAATTGTGGAATCCAGTTGCGGCTCATGGAAGTTGGGGGACTGTTTTGGAGCTGGAGAGCGTCCAGAGGCGGTTTACCCGTCTTATTGATGAGGTGGGTACTCTTCCATACAGCTGCAGACTGGATATCCTCAATTTGACAACGCTGGCAGAGCGGCGAATACGTGGGGACCTTATCGAAGCTTTTAAAGTAACTAGTGGTTTGACTGAATATGGATCGGGTTTGTTCAGAATGAGCAGATCTGGTCTTAATCTAGTTTCAACCAATAGGTGTAATAAGAGTGTAACTAAAGTTAAGAATCTCCAGTCTTCTTTTCTTCCGGAGCGAGTCATTCCTTACTGGAACAAACTCCCTTCAGATGTCAAGAACTGCTCGACAGTTTTAAGCTTTAAAGTTAGATTGGAAGGATTTAAGAAAGAAATGATTTCTAAAAACAGTGTAAATGATTTTTATTTTTGGAATGTTTCGAATGAAGTTTTAGGGAAAATTGAAGGACCCAGTTATTTAAGCAATAAGGAGACACATAATGAATATCTTTGGTTTCATCCTTTTGTGGCAAAGAAGCGTTTCATAAATCTTTATTCCACTGGGAAGTATTAATGAATTATTTATAGATAATGTATTAGATTTTATTAATTAATAAAATTGAATTTGATAAATTATTAATGTTGATGGAAAAATATATTTATTTAAATTATTTTTTTATTTAGTGCAATGATATTTTGTAGACACTTGTGATGATGTTATGTCATAATCTTTACTTACTTATACTTACTTACTTACTAATCATGGTTAAGTACGCTGATGGGAGCTTTGCCTATGGGAGCTTCATCCATCTTCTCCAATGCAATGGTGGAATAGACTATTTGAAAATTGGTCCTTGGTATGTCTATCGTACCAATGCTGAGAAGACAATTTTGTTAGTCAAGAATGCTGAAGACCTTTTTAATGGGAGCAGTCCTGAGTGAGTGTCACGAGATACTTAGGTTTCATAAATAGTGTAAGAAAATGGCTGGCATAGAAATTGTATCGACTGCTACTATAAATTATGATAATGCGCATATGATTGATGAGTATACGGGTTACTTCATAATTAGCAAACAAGAACAAAGAACTACAGAAAAGACGAACCGAGGTCCGAGAATACAAAATACTCATCCCTCCAGTTATAAATGAGTATTGCCAAATAATACAATACAGCGCTCGATTTATACAGTCTATAATATGCGCGCGGCGCGATTTCAATATAACATAGGCGAAATTCAACATTTTAAATTATTAAATAAAATATACACAGTTACAATTTTGTCTGTTAAATGAAATGCATTTACGACATTAAGTCAAACGATGATCAACTAACTACAAATTTAAAAATTCAAATTATAAACGTAAATATATATATTTGTAATTTTAAAAAAACTTGCCAAATATTTTGTTGTGCCGCGCGGTGCTGCACTTGGTCAGAATTATAAAAAATATTAAATTACATTCAGTAAGCGATATTTTGACCAATTTGTGTTTAAGGATTTTTAATTTTGGCTCAAAAAAAATTTGGTGACCGTGTTTTGAATTCCTTCACCATTTTTAAGCACTTGATGTTAAGTATAACAGGAGGAATGGCATTTGAGGCTTCACAATTACAAAACACAAAGCTAGGTACTTACTAACTGTGATGTTGGATGTGATGTCATTTGTCAGATGCAGACTGCAAAAAGGTCGGAAGTGTTTAATGGTGAATGAACTGCATGTTGTACTTGTTGTGATGTGAATTTATGGAAGGTGGACATCTGCATCAAATATGACAGGCTCATCGATGCACAGAAGTTTCACACAACCTCATCCCTGCCCCTATAATGGAGTAGAGCCTATTGTGTTTTGAAACTTGTGTGTACTATATATTTAATTGTTAAAGTTTAAAAATATTGGTAGCAATGTATTGTGCTCTGCCAAATGCAATACTTAATTTGATTGTGCTCTGCCACTTGCATCACTTGATTTAATTGAATGTACACATTGTTTGAATGACCTTTTACTATATTTCAATTTTATTTTTAGTTTTTAGTTGACCATTTTATAACATAATTTTATATAAGTTATGAAGGGTTTTGTTTTCTACTCTAGTTTTAAAATTTATAACGTTTCTATTTATTTATTTGTTGACATAAGTTTACTTTCAGGTGTCCAAACTTATAGTTAGACAATTACGATTGCTGAATTTATTTATGTATGTTGTTCGAATTATAAAAATAAAAATATATATATATTTATTTTGGGCACTGGTTCGTGAACCTCTCAAAATTTCGACAATGGCCCTTAATTTGTTGGCCAAATGGCTACCGTGAAATCAAGTTCCACAATAAATTTAGGCTGAACCTGCCTGCTTAAACCATTCATAAATCTACAGAGAAGAAAGATTTCTATGAAGAGAGGTATTTCATCCTGAGAAAGAATTCTTTTTCCTACTAGCCTTCAATCTTCATAACATCTGGATTCTGGAGGTGTGGAATTGCTGTGCGTCATATTTTAATCACCAGAAGAAAGAAATGTTAAGTCAGGACACAAATCACATCAAAACATCATTCGGGTTCGACCTGCTACGTAGCACATTATTGCATGTCACCTACATTTGTACAAGCAAATTTGTCAGATATTTTACTGTAAATGTTATACAATTTGCTGAGGGGATCCACAGTTCAAGCAGGAAGTTGATTCATTGTTTCCATGAGCCACTATGTTTTGTTCTACTTGCTGTCTCTGCTATATTATTACTCTTCCCGTCTATTGGCCTTGATTTAGCCATTTTGTATCTCACTCATGTTATGTAAGTTCTAAAAAGCGTCATTGTGCCATGTGATTTGTTGCAATGTACTGCAAAGAAGAGATGAAATTGAAACCTTGACATCTAGTTTTATTAAGTCGTTTCATTATTTTGATATGGATTGTGTACATTCACTTAAAAAAATTCACTGAATAAAAATGTCACTAATTTTTTGTATTCTTTGACCTCCAATAAACCTTATCTTTTGCAAAATGTGGTAAAAAGCAGCTTATTCTATAAAAAAAAAACCATGGTATTTTGTTTATAGCATGGTCCAGAATAACGATACATATTACACATTGGATGGATGACATGTCATTGAGTGAAACGAGTTTTTAAATCACTTCGACTATTGTAGAAGAATCTTTTTCATTACACCCCCTTAATTTTATGGAATATTAAATATATTTTGAAGTTTAAAAACCTACCCAACTTATACCTTTCACTATTACAATAAGAATGGACCTATTCTAGAATACTTCTCTATTGTAGAAGTATATTTTTTTATTAATTTTATAGAGTATTAAATATATTTTGATGTTTAAAAACCTACCCAACTTATACCTTTCTCTATTACAATAAGAATGGACTTATTCTAGAATACTTCTCTATTGTAGAAGTATATTTTTTATTAATTTTATAGAATATTAAATATATCTTGATGTTTAAAAACCTACCCAACTTATACCTTTCTCTATTACAATAAGAATGGACTTATTCTAGAATACTTCTCTATTGTAGAAGTATATTTTTTATTAATTTTATAGAATATTAAATATATCTTGATGTTTAAAACCTACCCAACTTATACCTTTCACTATTACAATAAGAATGGACTTATTCTAGAATACTTCTCTATTGTAGAAGTATATTTTTTATTAATTTTATAGAATATTAAATATATCTTGATGTTTAAAACCTACCCAACTTATACATTTCTCTATTACAATAAGAATGGACTTATTCTAGAATGACAAAAGCTCGTAGACTGCGGTTGTATGGCCCTAAATCTCGCCTGGAGAGGTTTCTAACGTGGAAGAAAGGCCCACTTACCACAGAGCGCATAGCAATATTCCTCATCATCGCCCTCTGTTACATCAATGCTCAGATGATACTTGCTATTTACAATGAGAACAACTACATCGAGCAGGAAGAGAACCTGCCTCATATAGGTAAAGTTTAATTATTCAAAGAATTTGAATTCTCAGTGCAAGTACGATTTTCCTTTTCAGAGAAATTCAAAAACATCTTATTCCTAAGAATATTTAACTTAAAAAGCAAATATGTTCCCTTAAAATAAATAATTCAATTTTTTTGGAGCAGTGAAATTATCTTTGAAACAGAGCATTTTCATATGATAGCATTTTCATATTGTGTAATTTAGTTGACGTAAACTTACTCTTCAGATCTAGGATTTGATGTGAACCCCATAGCACAACATGAAGCTGACCAGCAAGCAGGTAAAGTAAACAGCGCACAAGAAGCTGCAGGTCCACCTGTACTGAGTGAGGAACTAGCTACTCACGTGGAGGGGGATGTAGTGATTACAGATCTCTGCCCTACTCTGGTTCAGTGCCCTGACAATCATGTTCACATCTACGCTGAGTCTGGTCCTAGGAAAGCTAAAGTTTGCTTGAATGGAAAAGAGGTATGCCTACAGTTTATGGCATGTTTTAAATAGATTTTAGTATAGATTACGTATAAGCTCTATGATCATTAAAATTTAAATGAAAAGTTCTGCTTTTCTGTACTCCATAAAGCAACTTCATTGATAAAATGTCACCTGAAAACACACCCTGAATCAGGTGCTGCCTGCTTGGAAGACAGGTAGAGGAATAAACCTGGTCGTGATAAACTCAGAGCGTGGTACTGCTGGCAGTGTGCATAGCTTCGACACTTATCAGAACCCTGGTATGTATTTTAGAATTTATACTTTTTTAGAGGTATGCCTAAAGTTTATGGCATGTTTTTAAATACATTTTAGTATCTATCTATAGATAAGCTCTATGTTCTGCTTTTCTGTACTCCTGGTATGTATTGAATTATAAAATACACTAAGAAGAAAGAATACATTGTATTCCTTGTTCATAGTGTATTTTAGAATTTATACTTTATTTTTAGTTTTCTATAACTTTCTAGATAATATTAGGATGTCAGTAGGACGTGAATATATACCAATAATATCTTGTCATTTTCAATGTTTGTACAGTACATATTGTATAATCTACACGAAGGAAGCTTCTCCTCACTCCTAAGTTGAACCGTTAGTCACAAGACATTTATACATACACTAGACAGGACAGTCAGATCAGTAAATGTTGTATAATTAGTCCTTGTAATACACAGCCAATTAGTCTTACACTAACGGAAGAGATTGGCTCCCCACTTAAGGGGGCATACACCAAAACAGTGGTTTGTGCCGTCCAGACCAAATGACCTCATAGGCAGTTCAGTGACCTTCTAGCGCACCGTTTCCACACCAAAAAAAAATATTTTGAGGATACCCATTTTTGTAATCGAGCATTTCCTGGTTAGAGTGGAATTTTCGGAAAAACACAATTTGTTTCGTGGAGAGGCTATAAGTTAATCATTTCTTGCGGTATCGGGTTGAAATTTTGCTCGCCGTCTATTCACATCTATTTCAAAGTGTGTGTAAAATCTTGATATCGTATCTAAAAAGGCTGGTGTGTTATAAATTTTTAAAGTTAACAAAAGTCAAAAAGTTGAAATTGTCCTTTTCAGACTTATTTTAACCAAAAAGTCAGTCAGGGAAGATCGGATTGATTTGATGGTTGACATAAACTTGTTCTCTGAATTCTGGCGCAGTTTTTGATGCCCTCTAAAATGTTTTTCCTCGTTTGTGTTCAGATCTATTAGACTTCAAAGCCAAACAACAAATTTGGGCACATTTTTCGTTTTAAATATTTACTAATTTTTCTAAAATTTTGATAGGAATGTGCTAGTGACTTTTGGAAGGGTGCAAAATAACTGCAACTAGCACATTTATATATGAGTTATGAACAACAAAACACCCTAAAATGCTTCCCTTTGAAGTTATTGGAGAAAATGTGATTTTTTATCTGCAAAGCCAAAAAATCACATTTTCTCCCATAACTTTAAAGGGAAGCATTTTAGGGTGTTTTGTTGTTCATACCTCATATATAAATGTGCTAGTTGCGGTTATTTTGCACCCTTCACAAAGTCACTAGCACATTCCTATCAAAACTTTAGAAAAATCAGTAAATATTTAAAATGAAATATGTGCCTAAATTTGTTGTTTGGCTTTGAAGTCCAATAGATCTGAACACAAATGAGGAGAAACATTTTAGAGGGCATCAAAAACTGCGCCAGAATTCAGAGAACAAGTTTATGTCAACCATCAAATCAATCCGATCTTCCCTGACTGACTTTTTGGTTAAAATAAGTCTGAAAAGGACAATTTCAACTTTTTGACTTTTGTTAACTTTAAAAATTTATAACACACCAGCCTTTTTAGATACGATATCAAGATTTTACACACACCTTGAAATAGATGTGAATAGACGGCGAGCAAAATTTCAACCCGATACCGCAAGAAATGATTAACTTATAGCCTCTCCACGAAACAAATTGTGTTTTTCCGAAAATTCCACTCTAACCAGGAAATGCTCGATTACAAAAATGGGTATCCTCAAAATATTTTTTTTTGGTGTGGAAACGGTGCGCTAGAAGGTCACTGAACTGCCTATGAGGTCATTTGGTCTGGACAGATTTGGTGTATGCCCCCTTAAGTTACTTAATCGGTGTAGCAGGTTAATTTCCAATACTCTGTGATCATTCCCCCAGTAACTAACCAATACACAGTTTATTTGGCTGTGTCAGTACACAACCATCATAATTATATGTATAGTCTGCTATTTTGTCATTATCATTATCATTATAGGTGGGCGTGACTAAGAAACTTGATATAAAGCAATGTCAAGCAATCTTAGAAACGTTCTAGAATTAACAGTTGGAATGAAGGTTCCTTATTGTCAATACATTCAGCCAATAACAATCCATAATATACTACTAATAATAATGTACTATGTTCCAAGTGTCATATGAGGCGTGTTTCATAATGTATTTCGATTTTCGTGTATCGTGTATACTATACACTGCATATAGTTCCGGAAGGGAAATGTGCAGATTGTACAGTGTACCTATAAAAATCAACTGTCGATTTCCATGTTTGCCGGAACTGTCTAATATTTCACAAAAATTTCAGGGACGGACATGGTGGATATCCTAAAGAATCTGAACGACGACCGTTTTGTAGTGATGGTAGCACAAGACGAAGCGAGTACAGCACTGAATAACGAAGCTAAACAAACAATAGAGCAACTCGGCAGTACCCTGATTTACGACCTAGGCTGGAGATACAGCTGGGTCTTTATTGGACAGGTTGGAATAACCTCAATATCACCCTACGAGGCGATGAAGTCTTCACTTGACACTTCCTCCTGGCCTGACCCTGTTGCTATATCCCAGTGTATTCCCAACAAGATAGATGATGATGAAGTGCTGGCAGCCTCTCATAAAGAGTTCTGTGCTACATATGATAACTACGGAGAGTTTTGTAAGAAGACATGGGCAATACCTGACCCTGTGGTTAACACAGGGGGACACTTCGTTACTAGCACCTTCCCTATCGCTATTATAGCCGGGGATAGGGGATCTTATCTCCGACAAGTTTTATCTGGTTTCTTCAAAGCACCCGGGTTTGTGGCTGAGAACGTGGTAGTGTTTCAGGATGGTTACGATCTGGAGACGTTCGCTGTTGCCAGACAGTTTGGAATAAGACTGGTGAGGTTCCCTAAAACTGATTCTAAAAATCACAAAGAAGACACATTCAATCAAGCTGACCATATCGCTACAAACTACAAGCGCTCACTCGACGTCCTCTGGGCAATGCATCCTGATAAAGAGTTTGTTTTTATCATGGAAGATGATCTGATCGTTAGTCCTGACTTCTTCGATTATTTCAGCCAGTTAGTTCCAGTTTTGCGTTCAGATAAAACTCTGTTCAGTGCAAGTGCTTGGAATGATAACGGTTATGGACACTCCGCTAAGGACTCCACGATGATTTATCGCACAGATTTCTTCCCTGGGCTTGGCTGGTTACTATCCAGGAAGTTCTGGCTGGAAGTCGTTGAACCTTCCTGGCCGGCATGTTGTCAAGGATACAGCTGGGATCTATTCATGAGGGATGTGTTAAAAGGGCGTGGTCTAGATACGCTCTACCCGGATGTTTCTAGAACTTATCACATTGGTAAAACTGGAGCGAACGTCTACAACCAGTTCTTCAATGGTTATTTTAGAGAACATGTGCTAGCAAAGGATTCGCATTATCAGCTGCAAGGTTTAGATAAGCTAGGTCCTAAAACCTACAGTGAGCTTTTATCCGACCTTATATCACGGGCTAAACCGGTCGATCACACTGAAAATCCTTGTGATCAACATTTTATAACTGAAGGAGAGGACTTACTAGTTCTCTACTACTATCAGAGAGATTCCAGAGAAACTAAGCAAGCACTGGCTATTGCTGGGTGTCTTAATTTGTGGAATGTAGACAAGGTTCGAGGAATGTTTAATGGGGTTTTGAGGACCCATTTTAGAGGGAATAGACTATTGATTGTCGGCAGTATGACTAAGTATGGTAAACAGTTTATGCCGAAAGAAATTCCGCCAATACGGATTGCTAAATATAAAGATGAAATAGATAATGGCCTATAGGTAATAGGTATTTGCTAATTTTAGAATTTATTATTTGTAAGTTTGAGTTATTTTGTGTTTACGTTTTAAAGTATTTTATTGTATTAATGTCTGACATTTTGAATTTCTTTGACCGCTTTGACAATTTTGTTACAATTTCCGTAGTATTTAAGATGTATAAAATATTACGATTAACAAAGAAATTTCATAATATATAATTCAGAATTTCATACTCTGTGAAGATTGGCTTTTATTTTCCCTTCACTGATCTCCTGTACCAACTCTGTTAATCAACTAACTCATTTCATTTTCAATAATGATGTTTCTCGATTGCCAATTCTTCAATTTAGACTTTAACTTCATCCTTGTGTAAATTTAATGATTATTAATGATAATGTGGGTCCCAGGTTACTTAATAAACATGGGTAACTATAAGAATCTAGCTGCAATGTACCCAGATTCCTATAACTACTTCGTTGTGTTGTGAAGGTGACGCCCTTCTACATTTTACAAGTGTTTGACAAGATGTTTTGTACTTTTTTTAAATTGGCACTCAACAAAACAAATATGATACTCGTTATATACATTGAACATCTGACCACTTTGAACGAGAATTATTATAATAAAAAAGATAAAAATAACCTACCTCACAGAGCTCACTGTTGTAGCCTCACCGCAAGGAGGGTTAGCTCAGTATTTTTTTAAATGTAGAGCTGCTTGTCACTTAGGTCCAGGATCATTATAGTATATATAGAGCCGGACTTCTAGGCAAGGTGTTTGGTTGTGGGACACAGTCAACTAAGTAAGGTTGAGAGACCTGAAAACTCCCTAGAGAGATATCCACTGTCTGTAGCTCAGTAACTGTCTTGATAACTGGTGTGTAGTTAGACCTTGTAATATACAGGTACTTAGTCGTACTGCACGTGGCGTATGTTCAGTGTATTATGTACATAATGAGCAATTAATTAATCATTATGTTATTATGGCAGTGATGTTCCGGAAATCATCAGCTAATTTGCACTGTCTAGAGTCTGCACACACAAACTTACTAACTACAAATGTTGTGGAGAGTTGGGTGTTGGCCTGTAAAGTATACACAATCCACATGTTACATGTACAGTGTACAGTGTACAGTGTACAGTGTACAGTGTACAGTGTACAGTGTACAGTTTACAGTGTACAGTTTAAAGTGTACAGTGTACAGTGTATACTCCTCTCTTACCATGACAGGGTGTTGCTTGAAACTAAGAAGTGCAATTACATATCATAGTGTCCTGATTGAGTGTCAGTAGTTTGACAGAATTTGACTGCATCCTTATGAACTGCCTATATAATATGCAATATGCAGAGTGAATAATCTGTATTGTTTTAGTGTTTATTTCGTATACATACTGTATAACGTGATGTAAAATGCACCGAAGTGCAGTGTAACGTATGTTTTGTTTATAAGGCATAAACAAACATGTTGCACTGCGTTCTATATACAGTAAAATCCCGATTTACGGCAAACCCCGATTTACCGCAAACCCCGATTTACCGCAAACCCCGATTTACCGCGACCATCTTATTTCCCCCAAATAGGGCATTATAGATAACATGCATAATGTAAACAAACAAAACCCCGATTCACCGCGGATGTTTCCTTTCCCCCAAACTCCGCGGTAAATCGGGGTTTTACTGTATTGAATTCAAATTAGAAATTATAGAACTTCTGGTTGTAAGCAGTTTCCGAGATGCTCGAACAGGCGGTGTGGCTATTCCATGTGGAATTTCAGTTACATTCCTCATCAAATGTCACCCTTGATGTTTCACTTAAAAGTGATTTAGGCTAAACAATCCCTCCTCATTTCGCGTCGTGCTTATTTTGATAATATTTGATCACGCCGAATGCTTTTGTACTACATAATCTCGCGCGCGATGATCATTCAAGTAAGCTAAGCTAGCTAGCTAAGTAGCGCGCGCAGCTATTAGCTAGCTAGCTAGCGCGCAAGAAAACGTATTTGAGCCATAAATATGGCGGAATTTTCCAAAACCCACCACTTTATCCTAGTCATAATATTCCCGAGTAAGGTACATATAATACTGATGAATCCTAAAAGCACGAATAGGACTGAATAGGACGAAACACTGTGGTCTGTGTCTATGGATATATATAATCTCTACTATAATATAATGAGCGTACAGCTGTTGATCAGAACACCGAACAGTAGATGTATTTATAAATATAGACGTGAGCATTATTATTACTAGCAGGACCCCGTATAACCCTAAAATGGTGTCAAGACTCAAAAGACTAGAATAATGATTACCTAGATTTAATCCGGGTTTTTGATACCACCTAGGGGTCCAAATTTTAGGCTCTAATATAAAATTCTTGGAGGACTTCGACGCGCCGCGCGAACTAGCATTCTTGCTTCGCAACGTCGATTCCTATTCCTTGGCAAATTTTTTATTTTTTCATGCTGATTTAGAGGCCATTAAAGCATTTGACCCAGTCAAAAAGGTTTCAGTTGTATATCTTTTACGGTTTTTGCGGAAAGTCTTAACGGGTGATACTCGTAAAATATCTGTTCCATATATTCGTCGACGAGTCCAACTCGGCGCGCGTCCTGGTAGGTTGTAAACCTACAAGGAAAGTCGCGTTAAAGTTGATGCCGTGGTGTCAGTAAAATGGTACGGACGGATATATCCATATATTATATCGACTCGCGCACGAGTTTTCAACCTTAGACATGACCCTTATGTCATGTTATGTTAATGATCGCACTGCGTCTGAGCATTGAGCATACAGTATTAATTATCCTAGTAAGGCTCCCCCTTATAGCGTATTGATGAAGTTAGCTCGAACTCGAACCCTGATCCATTTATATTTCAATTATAGTCAGGCCTCAACAATACATACAACGGTTTTAATATTATTACATGGTTACTTTAGGATTGAATTAATATTGTTATTAAAATGCTCATTGTAGCTAGAGAACGAGTTGAAAAAGTCACGGGACAGTCGAGTGTAGAGTGATTAATCATCATCCATATTTTGATCTGCCTCCTGTCCGTGTTTTATGGGCTGTCTCAGAGAGATCCCTTGATGTTCCAGAACCATCTCTGGTGTAAAATCTGGACTCTCCTCTGGAAGTTCTTAACTCGAGCTTCAGTTCACATTGTCGCAGTTCAAAGCGTAATTAGAGCGTATCCTGTTTGCTGTTTGTGCCCCCTTTCGAAAGATATCCAAAAATACCATGATTGTAGTGCTAGTATTAGACATCACAATTTTCTTACTCCCTACTGTAGTTATCCCTTTGCAGTTGATGAACAGAATGTCAAGTTCAGCTAGGTCAAATTCTTAGTCAGTTGCACGGACATGTATTACAGAGGTAATCGCACAATAAACTCGAGTATGGCACTGTATCATATGGTGTCCCTTTTCTTACCGTTCCCTTTCATTTTAGTAAGCTGCTCACTATGCTGCTGTAGTCTTATACGACTTATCGTTTGTAAAAATAGCAGATGCAAACGGATTTCAATTTCAAACAGGGTGAAAGTTCAATCAATGATATCTATTATAGCACTATCAACTGTGTGCTTGGTTTTCAACATTATACTTCTCTTGGGAATTCTTCATCAGCGTCAGAAATCCAAAAACAAATTGATGCTCTTATCAGATTTCGATGACAACATGTCCATTTGGATGTTGTTGTATGGATACAGCTTAGCTCGCCAGGTAACTGTTTTTCTCAACTCCTTGTGTAACCCTCTTATTTACATTTGGCGGATGGGGGATTTGAGAAACTGCTTGCAGAGGGACTTCATGAGAGTAGTTCAAGTGTTCAATTATCGCCCCGAAACGACTGCTAGGGACTTTGTGGAGCTTGCAGGAATCAGACTTCGGAGAGATTTGTTTAGTACGTCAATTGAAGTTGGTTCACCAGACATGGTAGTACAATATCCACGATTTTGTCCTTCCGATGCTACAGAATCAGTTGTTAATGTTGAGATGAATAAAGAGGTCAACTCTCGACCTAGACTTCATTGCGATCCAGTAATTATAATTCATAATGCTGACGTATGGAGGGCGGGTAAGGTAGAAGATGTGATCGGTAACATCAGTACTGACGATGGTTGCTTGTGCGAATATTGCTTTTTACATCGTCACAGCGTTACAGTTGAGATGAATCGAACTGTACCTGACAATTTTACTATTTGTGTTAACAGGTGTGTTGAAGGAAAGAGTATCAATGTGTAAATCTATATTTTATATCCAAACTACATTTTTTTAGAGATTTTCCAGAAAGTGATCTTTCAATGTGTCCAATTTTGGCTCACAAATGCAGTTATTTGAAACCGTTTCGGGGCTTTTAATTGCAATAAGAGAATAAGGTTTTCTTGTCAGGCACTCCAGTGCGGCCAACAGTTCAACAAATGGACCAATACCTGATCAGTGATCCGTGTTGTCGTCCAAGATCAAATAAAACCATCCATTCTCAAACTCCATTCAGAATACCAAACCCATGACTCTTCTTTTTACTACCTGATCAAGTTATTCAAATATATATGATATATATTTGAATAACTTGATCTATGTAAGTTTTTTCGTTAACAAAACTAAAAGCTTTTGTGATTCAAAGAGGAACATTGCAATGATTTTAAAATTGTTAGGTTCACAGAGACCTTTTGATGAGGTATCTATACTATATTTTGAACTTGACGAAATCCCCCCGGCAACGGGGACACAAAAAAAAACACTGAAAATTGACAAAAAACCGACCTGGCGTGACCGATTTCAGCTTGCAAATGGAGTTGAAACCTCGCGATTTTTAGCAGGGTTGTAGAAAAAAGGATAGGAATAGGAGATATAATTCTTAAAATTTTTATTAAGACTTTAGATTTTCTATAATTAACGTCGGAAGTGAGGTAAAATAAACGTTAGAATAGTGGCGTAATTTCATCAAAGGTTACCTGCGTCGTTGCTTAGCAACATCAAGAGATTGCACGTGCGCGAGCAAAAACAGATTAGCAACGTGCGTTGCCATGCTTTATAATGATACGTCATAACTAGCTCACATTTACTGATTTACGCTCACATTGTGAGTCTCAATATGAAATGTGAACTTATTGCAAATGAAATTTTAAGGCGTTAGTGCTGAGTTTACCTCTGGTGAACTTGCCGATCAATATATCAAGCTGTTCATGTTTGCTGTAATTCACGACGTTTAAGAATAAGGTAAGTAATTAGTAACTTGTTAAACTGGTTTTTAACAACCTGGTAGATAGCGCGACTTAATGAACCTTAGAAATAAAACACCGGTAGCATTATAAATCTTAACTTTCGAGGTACCGCCCACCTACACAGAATAGTTGGCACTCTGACAATTGTAAATATCCAGACAAGTGCTTGAAGATCGCGAACCTACCATGGACCCACATACCGCTACCAAGCTTCTACAATACCATTGAGGCACTGAGATCGGACCACTGACCGGTTGATCGTTCTTTGGATTCAATTCATTGATCAACAAAAATTTATAATTACGCAGAACAGTAAATTACTAATTATATTACCCAAAATTCCAGGTTTGAGCTCAGGACAAAGTCATGGAACCCATTAGGAATCTGCTACTCTAATACCTTAATTAGTGGCAGTTAGAGATTGCCTCTACTTCTTGCATGCTGCTTGATCCATGTCAAAAATTAGCAGGAACTGATAGATGATATTGTAATTGTGTACGTATGTTAGGCGGGCATATATCTTAGTTCTTGTACGTGGTCCTGTTCTACACTACAAGAAAGGATAATGACCCACAATTATGATTGGATAATGCGATGAAAACAATGAGCTTTAATGCTATTTCCGATTTCTGCAAGTTCCAATAGTTATACAACACCTAAATTTAAGTTCCAAGAGTTCCGTCACTGTGCAATTTATTGTTGAAGTGCGGCCGGTTACGAAGTTGTAATGCTTCCTCGACATACAGCCGCTCACATCAAATTGTTTTCACTACTTGCTTGTTCATTAATATTTATGTTGTTCGCTGTTAATGTGGTTTTACGTTTAAATTGAGGGCTTGTTTAGTGCTTTGTGGTTGAGAGGTAAGATGAAAACGCGAAATTTGAGAGTAAGAAGAACTGAAAATAGTTTCACAATGCTAGCAAGTTCAATTCTGTTATTTCTGGTGAGTAATTGGTGCAACATTATGCAAAGAAGGCTTCAGCTTGACCGAGAATGAATGAAAGATTACGATGATGAATACTAATTACCTTTAACATAGAAACTAATGAGACGGAACATTTCTCCTTAATTCTTTAATTGATAAAAACTATAGCAAATCTGGGCGACAGGAAATCGTGGCGGATCGGGTTTCATCTTCAGCTTTAACCTTTTAAATATTTGTTTTTCTTTATTACCATATTCTTTTTAATTCCTCGTAATCAATTTATATTCAACTTCATAATATTTTTGTTTATTGGCCAAGTTGAAGCCTTCTTTTCAGCAAGTTAGACTATTTTTACAACTTAAGTTTGTTTAGTTTTTAGAAGATTCTTGGCATTTATTCAAGGAAAAACATTGATCAAGAAACTTCATTGCCATAGTTTTACAATTTATGTCGACATCCAAAATGCGGCTAAGATACTAAAACTAAACATTATTTTGCCTTTCGTTTTAATCTTGGATTGTATCGTTTCCATTTTTAATTTTTCCGTAGAATAACCAACTTGGTTATTTTATGGAAAAATGAAAAGAGAAACGATACAACCCAAAAAAACGAACACTTACAGCAGCAAATTTGTTGCATATAAGCATATAGTATTAGTGCGATCCCACCTGCCTAAAACTGCTTTATTTACAGCAAGAGTGCAGCAAATTTGGCCAAATTAGGCGCTTCAGTACAATGTTGTATTGTATGGAAGCCTACCAAGGCTGTCAAACAAGGTTCGAAGCAAGAGATTAGAAATGGCGACACACTGAGCTACTCTCCAGTGATTTAGTCTTATGGGAACCTTCGTAATAGAGCACAACAAGGCTGACCGAGACATGGGTTCGTAGTTCATCTTTAAAGTTTGTCCCATCCTTTGTGTTAACAGTGAAATACACTACAATACTACAATATATTTAGTCTTATGGGAACCTTCGTAATAGAGCACAACAAGGCTGACCGAGACAAAGCTATTTGTTTATGTTACTGAAGGGAGTTGGGACAAACTTTAAAGATGAACTACGAACCCATGATGGGCTGATATGTGTGACAGGGATATAATATGGGAGGGTTATTATAGGAGTAGGTCGGACTTAGTTCCAACGTAGTAGTACTAGCAGTATAGACATAGTACTACAGTAATACCCCGATTTACCGCGGAGTATTTTGAATGAGTTTTTCATTTGCCACGTTTCACCCTCTCTCGTTTTGTATAAAATATATCAGTACCATTATGAGTCGTACTTGGAAAACAATCGATAATTTGGATATAAACGGGGAATGGTTCGAATTTTTTTTCGTTATAATTGCTGTACTCTGTAAAGTTTGAAAAGCATTTAATAAAAAGGCAACAGTCACAACAGGTAAAAAAGTGTTAACACGTACTTGTATCGCATTTTTATGTTACCTCTGTAATCCAGAGCTCATGGATCTTGTGAATGTGAAAATTTAGAGTTTACCAACTGTAACTGGAGATGACTACAATCGAAATATATTTGGCAAGAATCTGAATGTTTTCAGTGTTGAAAGTTTAGTTTCTTAAATCCTGGAGTAGTCATTCGTGTCCCTGATATTTGGGTTAATTCTAACTCTCTAGAGTTTACCAACAATACTTCAATAAGACATCAGACGTATTACATATTATCAGTTCCGATTTCTCATTGGCTACCGAGTACAGTAAGATGTTACAGCTGCACAAGCGAGTGCGCTGCCTCATGACTGGTGGAATCCTTTGTGTTAACAGTGAAATACACTACAATACTACAATATCTGGCAATCCATTTCCTTGCAACTCCACGGTTGGAGCATTGTCCTTATTGCAAGCCTTGTACAGCTTGCCTTATGGAGTGGAAGCTCTCCAACCCAACTGTCGGGCACCCCCTTTCGCCATGTATATAATTGCCATGGGCACGCATTTCCTATTCATCATTTCATTGCAGGCGATCCCTTAGAGCTAAGGGTCATCAATAATTTTTACTAGGTTAATTATGATTCTGCGAATTGAAAATTCCAAGATCGTTGCGATTCCTGATTTCCTAAAAGAAGAAGCATAAAATACTTTTCTAGACTTGAAGTTGAAATGTTTAAATTAGTGATCTCGCGCCAATAAATAAACTAGAGGTGGCTCTTTTTCGTGCTTATCGAAGTTAATATCTATTGAAGCTTCCTATTTTTTAAGTCATCTAACCTTTATTTTCTTGATGTATTATAATCGTGGCGAGAGTAAGGACTGACTCGTTCCCCGTAAAATCTTTCAGGTCGACAAACCTTGTTGCCCGACGGCAGTAAAGTTTCTGACCCATACTCTATGCGTTTTATAACGCACTTTAAAGGGAATTTTGTCCCCATACCACTCATAATTGGGGCCATTCATAATTTAAGCTGCTTATTGTTTCCAACCCTTCTTTTGAATTTAAGCGTAAATTTAACTATCAAGGTACTCAGGTATAATTTATGCCTGATTGTACTCCATTTAATGTCGGGTAGAAACACAAAGAATTGTAAACAATTCCAATTGTATAATGACAATTATCAATCAATTCGCATTTATACTGAATGTGTATATTTTTAACCAGAGTCTATTGCAATGGCCTTTATTGCGGATTGATCTGAGAGACTGAATTGGTGGTTTTGACGGAGATTTGTCTCTTTCACTTAATCTATTTTTGGTTATTGATCATTCTAGTAACACTGGAGTTGTTTTATCACACAAATCTTTGTTTGAATTGTCGTGTTAATTGGTTATAAGACGACTGTGTTTTATTATCAGCTTAGTACTGACTAAACAGATAGTCAGTATTTGCCACTAAAGTTTTCAAAATCCGAGGCTTGATCACAAAAGCATGCGTCAACTTTTATATTGCTGTTGATTATAAATTGCGATGCAGGCTATGTTCCGCAATATCGTAACAGATAGGCTACGAAAAGCCCTCATGGCTCATCAGTGTACACGCTTATATTGTGTTCTCGGTGTACACGAGAACGGTTATAAAACATTCACTTTTAGCATGCCCCTGTTTCAGTTTGTTTGGTGAGGTTTTCATTGTGACTAAGCGATCGAACGACACTCGTTTTATGATCATCTTGTAAACAATGGTTTGCTCTTTTGGTACCTACTTTTTCCCAGTCAGCAAGAGCTACCAATTTATTCGTTTTTATTTAGCAAGGTTTTCATTTTGCGCAGGACGCGTTATGACGTCATTTCATTCGAGCAAAATAGCTTACAGACTATTCAGACAGAAACTCCTCTTTTACACATTTTATGACCTTTTTTAAAAGAAACTCCTCTTTTACAAGTAGTGAAACTCGTGGCAAGTGATCTAGTTGGTAAATGGGGTCATTATCTTCATTACCATAACAAAGTGTCCCCGCGCGGCAATATCAACCAGTTTTCCGTTAAGGTCATTAACTGCAGTGCTCCAGATTTATTTTAAACTTAAAATATAATGGAAACCCACCCAAAAATTTACCAACGGCCATGAGTTCCCAATTACTAATAACACAATTATACTTTCGTTCTGATCGATAGAATTACGGAGATCGCTGATAACCAGGTTAAGCCATTTCAACCCGGACAAAAAAGACTGTATACCAGAACTTGCCTCTCTATATTTATTTGCCATAAGATTTAAAATAACCGAATGGTTCCTTCGGTTTAAACGCTGGCTCCTATGGAGCTCAAGTTTAGCCTCAACATCCAAACAATTCATTATATTCATAAACCACCCTAAAGAGAGTGATAATCGCTTAAATGTGTAATTTTTAGGACATCTCAGCTACGGCAGTTAGCTGAAACAGAACAATCAAAGTTTTAAAGTTTTGATAATTCGTAATAATCCGAATTAGACAGGTTTGAGTCCCAAAAACGCAGGACGATTACAAAATGATCTAACGTCAATTTTACGAAAAGCAAGAAGGTAAAACAATAACGGTGCGTCCAGCGTCTACCTTTTTAAGTCCACCTTTTAATTTTAAAATTCAATTTAGTAAAATTCTAAGACGGGAAATAATTGGTCTAATTCCCTAGACGGCGCGGTGACTCGGTTTTACCAGCTTACCAGCATTCCAGCGATACATCCTCTGATACCTACTCAGCTGGCAAGACAGTTGCCAGGTATAAGAGACAGGCGTTATTGGACCGTTTAAGTAGTCAGTACTAGTTATTATTAATTATAGCTCATACCCTCTATCTTTCAAGTCATCAAAATTAAATTATGATCTTACTATCCGGCCTACCCCTTGTCAAGTCAATTGACTATTTAACGTACTAACTTTAAGAAGAGGCTGGAGTCCTTAGCGTTCATATTTTTTTCCGTTCAAATAAAGTCTGTCCGTTTACGGTCCATCAAAGTCAAAGTCCTTCTTTGACTTTGACGAAATTATTCCACTTCAAACTTATTATCCAGGATATGACTACTTTTTAATTTCGGTCAATTTCAATTTCAATCAGACTAAATGATATAATTGGATCAATAGAAACATATTATTATTAAACAATTTTTTGGCTAAATCTCATTGTGGGTATACTTTATTCAGCTTCCTTGTTCATTTTTTAAATCGTCAAACAAATTTCGGGTATGTAAAGGTTTCTGAAACGCGTTCATATCAATGTCCGTTTAGAATTAAGTCAAAAAAATACAAAGTGACCACATAGGTAAACTGCTATGAAAATTGAAACGTGGTTAAAATGTTCGGATAAAGTTCAGTAATTGCTTTTAAAAGTTCATTCTTCTCGACTTCAAGAAAGTGAAGTAAATTTAAACATGAACTCAAATAGAAATTACCCAACTTGTTTGGTGCCAAAGTCTGTATTATGTCATGTTTAATTAACTTAAAGAGGTTGGCACGTCTCGGATGACTTATGACGAGCCCGTCAATATTACTGGTGAACTTGTATTCTTCACCAGCTTGGAGCACGGCGCATTGACGCGAACTGATTGTTAATCTGGAGCCTTTCGTCCGAATTTTTACACAAACAAACAACATTTGATTATAAAGGATAAACAATCGCTATACTCCCAACATTTTCTATTTCATTAAAGTCACATATAGGTACCATTAACAACAAAATATGACGATACTTTTCACTTTGTAATTGTAAATTGCCGTTCTTGTAGTATTAGAGATGATGAACTTCCATAAACATATTTTTTCGTCCTTGAAATAATTCGGAATCTGTATTTACAGATTAAGATATATTTGTAGTCTGGCGGTATGTTCTTGATGGATGGGTCCTCCGCCTTACTGACTGCACAGTGCACACAATGGCTAGTTTACATGTAATTGTAACATCTTACATCGGAGAAAGAATCGTGAGGCTCCTTTCCTTAAACACAATTAACGCTACAAACACTCAGTAGAACATTGAACACCCTGACACCCTGGCAGACATTTCAGTTTCTAAAGGGTCTGAGTATCTTTCATAAGTAGATTCAGAAGTAAATACGTCAATAAATTGTCTACTAATCACCCGCAGCTCCATAATTAATTTTACTGGCTCCGCCTCTTGTTTAAACTCACAAGTTTTAAGATTAGGCATGATTGTTATATTGACTTGTCCTCGTCAAAAATTACCTGCAGAATCAAGTCGAGACGAGGACATTTTATTCACCGAAGTTTGCAGATATACGAGTTCCAAAAAATAGCACTTTCAACTTCCATTGTCAATCAGAATTATTTTTTCATGCACTTATAGAATATAGATGCTCGCATGACGGATTTATATTTAAACTCACATTCGAGTCTGCACAATTATTCAATAAGAGTTTCCGCTAAAAACAGTTCCACAATGAGACTGACTGGTGGTAAACAATGTAACAGCTTCACTTTCGAGTTAACGTCGACTCGTAGTACACCTCTAGGCTCTAGAGTAGGAAGCCCCGTGTTATAACTAGTGGTGCATGCATCGGTAACTCAATTTGCTACTTGACTACTTGAGCAGCCTTTGAATGAATTTTGCGGTCGAGATTACAATTTTCAATTTACCAAAATGTTACATACAGAATCGTTCAATTGAGGACCGTTTTACAATAAATAGTGCGTGACATTTAATGTGTTCCAATATGATTATATAGCTGAATAATTCGTAAAATAAATATAGCATTAAACTTCGAGCCGATAAATCTGCCACGTCAGCCAAGTCTGTCGAAGATTAACCAGGTTCTCCAATACAAATGAAATATCTCACTAATAGAACCGAGCACTAACAAAGTCATATAAGTCTGAAAGTCTCCCTCTAACTCTAACTCGATTTTAAGTTCCTCTCCGAACACCCAAAACCCATGATGCTATAATAGGTAAGTTTTATTTGCTAGTCAAAAATTCAGACTGACGTCTAGACTGCTTAGAATTTATCACTTAGAATCTTAAACTTTCAAAACTTATAAAGTTATTACCACTTTCGAGCTATTTAGTAAAATTTGCTCAAATTGCTTGAAAAATATTACTCACCAGACCATAGAGTCGCCAGCTATGCAGGCCGTCCTGACCAGCCCTTAACAGTAACAGTCACAATTCTCCATCTGAAGTGGTTAAATTGGCCTTACATGTAAATCATATCTCACTAACAAATATTGCACTTACTATCCATTATTCTATTATTGAGGCCTTAAACTTAAAGCCAGATTCACCAAGGTAAGTGTTTATTTGATTTTCAGTACACGCAGCTACCGGTCTGTTTAACTTTGGTACTGCTTGAGTTCGTGCGGTGATTCATCTTGTGAGAAGCCGGCTTTTAATATTATAGCTTAGCATCAAATCAAGCTGGTGATGAATTTGATATCAAACTCTGAAAATACAAAGTTAAACTTCATTTCCCGGACGGTGTAAATTTTAATTTGTAGCCATCAACAAAAACTTATTGACGACCGTCATTTTCTTTGTCGACAAGATAATTGAATTTAACCTGACAGAGGCTGGTGTATTTAAACCCTGTTGGGCTGTTGCATCAGTGCGTCCGGCTGATATGTTAACCTTAAACTTGTTTTACAGTGTTTTCCTGCTTCATCGGTAAAACTGTAAACATGAATATCCATCACTTGACGTGGATCGATCAAAGATCTTTCCCGAGCACTGAGCTTAAAATGTTACACATTTTCAATCTCTATCGACATGTACAGTTTAATGGACATTAAGATTTTCAGCAATGCGACTGCTATTAACATATAGCATTAAAAATATAGCAGCCATACAGTTTCCTTTAACACATGGCTAGCAGCTCTACACGAGATAGTATATAGGGCGATTACTGAGCGCATGCTCCAGCCGCCGGAATAGTCTTGGTTGCTACTTGATGGTCTTCTGCTCTCTTTTCGTTAGGGTGAAACTTCTGATATGAGTTCGGTTAGTTTTCCATGGTAGTTTTGGTGGAGTATTTGATTAATTTGATATGAAGTTGACGGTCGCTTTGATCTCAGTTAGAGTACACAGCGTAGACGATCTTTCATCGCAGATGAGAATTGTTGTGCTTCATTATAACTTTAATTGTGCTATCTGTATTTTGATGAATTCTAAAAGTTTTTAAATGCCTCATTATTGCACTTCTATATCAATTGAGTTCTTAAAATTAGGATATTGAAGATTCAAGTCAACACCAATTTTTTGTTTTAAAGAAGTACGTGGGTTAAAATAAAAGTTCCAGATTATACCGCTACTCAGTTATTTATTAGTAGACCAGCTATTTATACAATATGCAGTAGCAAAATGCAAATGCATTTATAGTTCTATTTGATCGTAGAATGTACTGTTAAATCTCAATTTTTCGATATGCCGCTGAAATTCTTTAACTGCCTAACGCATATTGCATTTGGCGTTTGTGATTTCATATTTTGATGCGATTTTGGCAAGTTCATTCGTTCTGTTTCAATTTTGAATTTAGACAACATGGCTTCACTTAACTAGATTATTATACATACAATCGAAATAAGTTCAATATCCGGAGAGGAACATTATTTATGAGTCGCGTTGTTGTGATGTTTAGAGTTCAAAATTGCTGATAATTCCGTGTATGCGGCCAAGGGAAATTGCTCTTTTCAGGTAAAGGAAACTGTTCATCGTTTCAATGATATTTATGTTCTCAATAAAATTGAACAGATTTGTAGTGTTGTAATTAGTTTTTAAAACAATAGAAATAATATGACATAATACCCAGTAATAGTACAGATAGTGATACAGTGCAGGTATAATAGTGTACATATTTAATTTCGAGCTATTATGATTTCAGTAAATATATACTTTATTCAATTGTTATTTAATTAATTGAGAAGTTCAAAATTTTGCTAATAAAATTCTTACTTTTATAATCCCGCATAAATCTTTGAAATGTTGGCTGCATTATAGTCTTTAATGTCCTGAATATTAGAAAACTGACAATAAATCTTTACCCGCGTATATTTGTTACAAAAAAGATGATAGTCATCAACCTTCCTTTAGACACGATCCACTATACATATATTTCTTACTTTCTCAGTTTTCAGTTCTAAATTCAGTTTTAAATTCAGCTCTAAACATTTTGTTGGGCGAGAACATTTCATTACATGGCTAAAAATTTCATGTTGGTATTTAGGAGTTGTCAACAGTTGGTTCTGTATTTAGGAGTTGTCATGACAACTCCTAACAGTTGGTTCTGTCTGGACTCTGTTTCTTGGTTACTGTTAGGTCCGACCGTTTAACACTTGTCTTAGTTAGTGTAACAGTGTAGAATTCAGCGCTGACAAGTAATCTTTCTTGGCCAGAAAACATAATCAAATTACTGGCAGGTTCAGTATATCAAAACATGCTTGCCTTGTATTTACAACTCAATTTCTGACAGCCTTTCTTGAAGTTTCAATCCAGATTTTGACTTTGTTGAGTTCTACAAATTTCTGGCATGTTTAGTAGTTAACACACCCGTAAAAACTTCCTTGAAGTCGTCACTTTACCCAAAATGATCCTGATCAATATCTGAGGTATTTTGGAAAATCTTATTCTGAAAGCTGAATACGATGCACCCCCATCCATTCTGTAGGCTAATTTCTAGTGATAGTGCAACGCAGCTTAACAAATAACAAGCAGTTTGCCAGGACTACAATAAGGGCTAAGCGCATAACACGTAGAGTATTTAGAAGATAAAGGAGCCTGATAATAGCTTAATTCCCCTGAAGAATAAGATATACTATAAGCTCGTATTGTATAATCCTTATACTATAAGCACAACCACAGTGGCAGCCCTGTTTTTTCTTAACAAACTTCAGTGGTACCGTGAAGTGTACAGCCATCCTCGCCTTGTTTATAAGTTTATAACAAGTTAAACCAGGGACCAGGTATTAAAGTTTTGACTTGACAACTGGGCAGGATATAAAATGCTGCTTGGCTCCTATAACGCGTGACGTATGCACCTACACTGACTTGTGTTAATCGATTTTGTATGGCGGATTACAATAGGGGTGTGGGTACTTAGGAGGGAATCGTGATAGCAAGGTCTTAGTTTTCCTGGGTACAGAATTGAAGGCTGTTTATATCAGGGTTTTAGTTTTTAGACTAAAATTGCATCGCCGCGGAGCGAGGTTTTAGTTTGTTTGGGTCTTAAGTTCAGAAATAGTTGGATCACTGAAGGGTTTAGTCTCGTGCGGCTCAGATTAAATCCCTGGATGGTGCTTGTTTGATCAGGAACATGCATATTGAGTGTCCATTAACTTTAGGGTATTGTTCAAGACACGTGCGGCTTATATCGGTTAGGAACTTCTATCTTTTGTTTATTCATCTACAACTCTTATTAATTCCTGCCTTCCTCCATCCATCACCTCAACGTTACCCAACATCTTTTAAATTAAATAATTGAGCATCCTTACTTTGCACTATGCACACCCCACCCGCTTTCTGTTCTGTGCTAGTTCCCACCCAACAAGAATCCGTCAGATTGCTGACAGTTTTAAAAAGGCGGTAACATTTAACAGAAATAACTCGCGCTGAATTTAAGGTTTAACAAAGTATATTCTCGTATGAGCTGTTAAACACATTTCTATCCATCCAGTTAGGATAGTTGACTCAGATCTGTCTGAAGGGGGCACGTGGACGAGCATGTGAAAATTGACGTTAAAATTGAGCTATATAATAAGTACATTCCCAATATGTAGCAAAACATACCTCCCGCCTGTGTGTGACTAGGTGTTCAAAAAGATGAGATACCGTCAACTTTTATATAGTTATATACACAATGGTACTACTTTTATAGAAACCCTACTCTAAATTTTGAGTTTCAATCATCACTGACTAGTATATAACTTTTCTTTATCGGCGATCGAAATGATTTTCGTCTTTTTTGTCGGAGGCATTTCTTTCCACAATGTCTGGATTCTTAATTTATAAATTCTTGCAAACGTGAAATGCAAAGCCATTTCAAAACAGCTATCTATAAACCTGCATCAAAGAATTAGGGTTTGTATTTATTTCCCAAAATACCCCCATTATTTCCGTTCTACCTGACCAATACTTCACATACCATTACACATGTCAACACCTACCATTACACATATCAACACTACACTGACATACTTCACAACTGTTGCCAGAAGCACTTGTAAATAACAGCTTGTTTGTTTTTACAATTTCTCAATAATCATTGATCTTGGAAATTATAACAGTGCTTGATGAAATGTTTATGGCCAGAATGGTTTATAATTCAATGTTCAAGTAATAAATAGTTTAGTAACAAACAGTAGGACAATAGTTCATGCCGTTTAAAAACCTAAGGTTACTGACATGCCCTTTCATCGGAATTGTTACTGCTTTCAACAGAGCATTTGTTTGACCGAAATTGTAAATTTAAAGTAGGAACGCTTAACTTTCACTAATTGTTAACCGTGAAATTTTGCTTTGATTTTGAGCTATGAAATTATAGTTAGATCTCAGAGCAAAACAAAAGTTTGCACTGTAGACCAAGTTTTAAACACGTGTTAGTATCTAACACGTCTTACTTAGACTTACAATTATGTAGTAGCATCATGCCATGAGACAACTTAAAAACTGTTGAACATTTGAACCATTTCAAACATATCGGTAACCTATGGATAACAATGGGTAGACATGAATTATTGATTGTAGCTTCATTTCCATAACATTTCTTTGGAAACATCTGTGTGATTGCACCGGAAACAACAGATTACGTTTGTGAATTTTATGGTTTCAAATCAGTACCACATTGGTGTAAGCTCTACTACACCAAATTTTGAGAAACTCGGAGAGCAAATGGACGAAGCGGGTTTGTCAGGACACCACTCCATTTCATATTCATTGTAATTGCCAATTTATCCAACTACCGGTTATAAGATTAGCGTTGTCTAGACAACGCTGCTCTTAGGGGTTATACTGTTATACTGTTAACACTTGTTTTTATATCATGAATACGATGTAGTTACATTGAAACGTAGAGTAAACTCCTTTCCCTAATAAGAGCATTTTTACTTGTCGCAGTAACCGGGATAAAGATAATTTTACACAGAATACATTACAACAATTCGACTCATAAACAATACTCCAATCCGAATTTTATACTAGTAGTAGGTACTAGGAGAAGCTAGGACTACTTTGTAACTGATCACTTTATCGTATCAAGGTGTACTCTCGTCGTATCAGCCTGATTGACAGATTCCAATGTACCGGCAGTATGCAGTGATATCGTTAGTGTTTCACGTTGTATTGTATGACTGTTGTGTTATTAAATCCTGTCGTTTACCAGCATGAGTCACACGATAATAGGTAATAAGTTCAGTAATTACAGAGATTTATACCAGGTTGGGAGAGCGGTTTATAATCCCCGGGTGGGGGGGGGGGGGGGGGGGGGGGGGGCAGCAGGTGGTTGCAGGGGGCGGGGGGAGGCAGGTGGTTGCAGGATTCCTACTACCGGGTAACCGCTTTGTGCTGCTTTATATATTCAGCTGGTTTATTCGCTTACTCTACCCGGCCAATCTTGTGACTAATGCCATGAAATGCATTGTCAGTCATAATTCACAGTCCCATTTCTATGTGCCAAGTCATTTTATGTAAGTTCCGTGTTGTACATCTTGTGTTTTTATGGCCTCCAAATCTACACCCTGTATGCTCTACCTGAAAAAGTACATCTGCACAACAACGACTTGTATCTTTATAATATCTTGTTTTCACGGGCTTGTTGATACTCATATTTTAGTTGATTGCAGTTTCATCACATCGTCATTAATATTATAATAGACCTCAAATAAAGTGCTTTATACTGTTATAGTTGTATCTTGTTGCTCTCAATATATTTGGTCTCCGTGGATATGTTTGAGCCCTGCATTCATTTTGACACAATTTCTCACACATATCAGTTTTCGAAATGAAACTTCCACTTTCTGTTGTCATTGACAAATTCAGGACTAGCATTTTTAGTAACAGTTCGATAATATAGAGATATAGCTGGTTGACGGCAATAATGGACAGCTTAGTAACAGGTCCGTTGCGTTTTGTACCAGAATGCCGTAACAAATAAAACGTTTTATCTCAGTTTGATGACAATTCATCAGCGGAGTGACATTCGGAGACAAAGTGTTGGACAAGATGTAACATGCATGTACGGGATCCAGAAAAATCGTATGAATTAAATAACAATAGTCCGATAAGACAAAGTAACACAAGTAAACCCAGCAGATCCAACTCAGTGCAGCCCATCATTACAAGGTATGCGATAACGTCATGATTACCATCACTATGTTGACAGGGTTGCATTACTAGGGTAACTTCACAAGGGTAACAGCACTAAGGTAACATCACTAGGGTAACAGCACTAAGGTAACATCACAAGGGTAACAGCACTAAGGTAACATCACAAGGGTAACAGCACTAACGTAACATCACAAGGGTAACAGCACTAAGGTAACATCAAAAGGGTAACAGCATCAAAGTAGCATCACCAGGGCTACGTAACAAGGGTAACAGCACCATTAAATTCGTTCCTCAGGGAGGAGTCCTCCCTCCCCGACGTTCAGATATCTTACACCTGCCGCAGGGGCGCAACCCTATTCTCCAAAAGCGTGAGACGTGAGGTACATGAACATCCTGAGGATGTTACATCCTCATTCCCCTCGGGCATTCTTTTGTAAGGACATGAACGTACCGTTTACAAAATTAATAAAATCACGACATTTTGAATCTTCACGATGATGGAGATTAGTGATTCGTCTTCTTTCTACAGAACTGAATTCCGAACACTTGCATCTAGCATCAGAGCTATAACAGGCCATCACCAAACGCTGCCGCCGATAAATTTACACGCCTTAGTCGAATAATAAACGGCGTAAGATTAATCAGCATTAGTCCAGCATAAATGCAAATTCAAAATTGCAATTGAATATAGTATTCAATTCCCGGTCCATTCTATTTCGGGTAAATCATCGATTCGCATGGAATTTCACTACAGCACACATGTGACGAGATACAATATGTAATTCATCAAGCTCAGCGTTGAAGACGAAATAAAGCTATTGCGCATAAACGTCAACGTTCAATAAATTTATTATTAAATCTAATCAGCTTTGTGTAAAATACAAATTCTTATAAGATATTTTGAATTTGTCCTTAAAACTTGACAAGAAAACAAATGAAGTAGTATGTAACAGTGTGTATATGTGTAGTATGTAGTATGTAAGAATTAACGCAATAATAAGGAAGATATGCACTCCTACATGGGCAGTAATGCCAGAAGACAGAGTACTACAAGTAGACTCAGCAGATCCCACTCAGCACAGCCCAGTCTTCCGAGGTTTGTTTGTTGAAACCTGGAGGTTACTAACAATCACCAGGGTAACAATCACCAGGGTAACATCACCAGGGTAACAATCACCAGGGTAACAATCACCAGGGTAACAATCACCAGGGTAACAATCACCAGGGTAAAAATCACCCTAGGTAACATCACCAGGGTAACAGTATCACTAATATATTCCAGTTTTAAACTTTTAACAAATGTTCTAATATCTATTTTATTCGAGTGCTTGTATAATTGTGAAACTTTCCGTCAAACATAAAGCTTACAATAGTTCCATTGAACAGAATCTATGGGTAACTGAATACAAATGACGCCATAGATCTTGAATTGTGATAGCAAAATGATGTAGCTACTTTATTTTTTACGCTTATCCCCTAATTCGATGCATTACATTTTATGCAAGTATATTGTTTTATTGTTTAAAGCAAATACAATAGATAAAGTTGAGAATCTTATGTAAATGCGGAACTACTCTTGATGTCACGCTCTATCATGTTGCTTGTGATTTAAGTTTATTACCTCCGACTCTTCTCGATTTTTAGCAAGTTGTCAAATATGTTGACTATGGATCTGTGTCCTGTAGGTTGACCTCAGAGATTCTGAATCGTCTTCATGGGATCGGAAAATTGCGTGAAAAAATGCAACTCCCTCACTCCCTCAGCTCATTTGGAAGGGTATACTTGATTACGTTGTACTAGTACGGTATGACCTTACGTAAAGCAGACGCTATATATCCAGTCACCTTTTTTTCAAGTGTACATCTTTTCGCAACCAATTTTTCATGTCTATTATTCTGAATAGAAGGTCTACAGTCTAGTTTATTCCACGTTACTATCAAGTTCGAAAACTGGCTTTGACATTAAGGACATTATTAAAGGCTTGTGTAAACTATCGATACCTTTACTATAAATGTTGCCATGCCTCTATTCCGGCGCTCATTAGATTAGAATTGCCAGGTCATAGGGGTCCACCAAACTAAATTTATCTTGGCACGTTTACGTTGCTGGAGGTTCTAAGGGTTCGTTAGCTGGCTGTTAAACAGGTACAAGGGTATACTTTGCGTAATAAAGTTAAACTTAGCACACTTTCTTATTGCCATATACCGATTCGTTTTTGTTCAGTTTCCTCTGATGCTCTGAAGTTTGACCTTTTCCTGCAAAAGGCTTAATTGTACCGTGTAGTACCATTTAACGTTTTTGCCAACATCGCTATGTGCAGTGATAATCTGTTTTGACTCTGATGTCGAAGAAAGTTCAATTCGGCTATTCTCCGTGGGTGTAGTAGTATAACATTGTTAAAACGCAGTATTTCTTTCTTAGTTTTCGGCTGAAATTGATTGTGAACAGTATTTAATTCCGTCGCCTTTCCGCTTTTTGGTCGCCATGCTAAAGTCATGAAAATCACACCGACCAGACTAAAGAGAGGATTTAATAACGATTAACAGGGAAATATTTCAGTATCAGTCCCGTGCCAGTGGTGGTATCGCCGAATAACCATGTGGGAGGTCACAACCTGAACAATACACTTTCCCCTCCCACCCCCGACATACAAATGTCTAACACCTGCCGCAGGGGCACAACACCCTTCGTCAAAAGCAGGTACGTTATATTAAGTACAATTGTTCTGACAATTTTTTTGTGTTAGAACAACTTACCGTTGACAAATATACTGTAGTAAAAACACAAGATGATGGAGTTTTACAATGCAAGAGTCTATGTTGACAATTGATCTGTAATTTTGGATTTTTATGTTGTGTAACAACCGTACTATGCTGTTTCTAAGCAAATTGACAGGAATGGGAAGTTAACCTCCTAATTGGGAAACACATCCTTCAGGCTTCATTAGTCGTTATACTGTTATATCCCGCATTCTTCACAGCCATCAGCCAGAAATCCTGCCTTTATTAGCTGGCAACCAAGCTTCTCCGATACTATAAATTGTTTTGATAGTACTTAAACTTCCTGTGTTTAGATTGTGGGCACCTCTAACTTATATTAGTCCGTTATTGTCACGTGATATGAGTTCAGTGCGCTGATAGGTCAGCCTGGAAAAGGGGACCGGCATGTAAGAAATTATAAGTTGATAAGTTGATATTCATTGACTTTTAACATTTTTGCTTTTCAAACATTTTAATAACTAACGGCCATAGCTCTTTAGCCGGCCCCAACTTAAAGTAGAACCGCTTTAATCTCCACTTGTTCTACTGTTTTTCATGCTAATTCTTCTGTCCATTTCAAATAGTAATACTGACAAGCCGAAATACCTTGAAGGTCAATTGAATGCGGAATGCTTGGATCCGTGGACCGACAAATGAAGAACTTCATGCTAGTAAACAACGGGGAGAAGATCGTGTACCCAAGCAGTGACAGAATCACCATTAACGTGTGTCAGTACCTAATTTTTACTAACATTTAATATATCGCCACCTTCTTTTACGTTATTATTTTCTCCTTATTTAATATCTGAAAAAACACGCTGTCTCAGTCTGATATGTGAACCACGTACGGCGATATTCAAAATATCAGATCGCAGGTGCACTAGATTCTAAAATATCCGTCAAAATAATGAACAGTCGTGTAATTAACACATAAATTCTTTCCTCAGCGGGTAAAATATTCGAGACCTCCCTGGTGGATCTGAACAAGTTTCCAGACACCCTGCTCGGGAATCACGATGCGAGGAAACAGTACTACGACATTTTCCGCGACGAGTACTACTTCAACAGAAATCAGATTGCTTTTGACTCTATTCTGTATTACTATCAAACAGGTAGAACCCTTTTTACTGTTAAAACCTTGAGGTTTTGAGGTATTGTAGAAACCATATCGAACGATGCATTCCCTTTTTTCATAATTTGCAGCTGAACAACGTAATGTCCTGTGACTTGTCACGTCTAGGTGGATCTATAAAGTCTAGACACCTCCTATACATTTGTGACAGGATTTCGCAAAGGACACTAGACGGTTGAAACCATATATTTAGGTGGGGATTATCCTCTTCCTTAGCATGATCTACATCGCCCTAGGTGGGGACATATACCAACCTGAGGGGTTGCCCGACATCGTTTTCGAAAGAGAGCTAGAATTCTTCCAGCTGATCGACGGTACTTGTGGTGAGTCACAAGGAGAGAGCCCGGAACCGGACATGACTCATAGCCAGCTTATCAGGTATCATCTTATTGTTATCTTATTATCAGGTATCCGTACCAGGGAGAGATGATATTAAAAATATCCGTACCTTCATGGGAAATAGCTTTAATTCTCGAAATACAAGATTACATAAAAGTAACATCGCAGAGCATATTTTGCATAATTAGTTGTATAGTTAAACTGTTTTGCACATCTACAACCTAACCCCTTCAACGCATGTTGATCATTTCATGGCCATTCTTTTGAAAAATAGTACAACTCTTGCAGTATTCTTGTCGTCACTGAAGACTCTTAACGAACTATTTCCTGCAGTCAGTCGGTTGGATTTCAGCGCTGGAGGTCCGCTTTATGGGGTTTTGTGGAGTATCCAAAGTCGTCCATTCCAGCCCGAATTTGGGCTTACAGTAATATACTCATTATCGTTATCAGCGTGGTAAGGCTTTACGATGAAATTCTCAATTTCTGTAAATTTTATTTATTGCCCTAATTACTTGTAGCCATGGTAAATCGTTAAATAGTGTGGATTAAACAAGTCTTAAAAAACATGAATTCATGAATAATTTATCAGTGTCAACAACTTAATCAATCGTACGATAATTTATTCATTTTACAGTAAATATTAAAATCATCCTGCAGATTAACTTGATATGGGAGAGTATTCCAAAGTACCGAAACGATACCAGCATCGAAACCTTTTTTCATAGTGGACACTGTCTGTGTGTCTTACTTCACACTTGATTTGGTTCTTAGAATTGTAAGAAACTATCAAATCAACTGTCTTTTCAATATTAAACAGTTTTGATATTATGCGTATTTAATAATTTGAGCATGTTGTAATCTTTAAAAATTTCTACGTAGATAATGTGTCAATATGAATTACGATTTTAGTTTACGGCATTAAAGTAAATGACTAATTTCAGATAAGCACACCGAGTTTAGGGAATTTCCTAAAAGTTGTTCTTAACTGGTTTGATTTCCTCGCTATTGTGCCATTTTACGTCGAACTTATTGTCGGAAGAGAGAGTGCATCAGGTAATAGTTAATACTATATTCTGTCTGTTCATTTCAGAGGTTTTGAGAACAGCTAAATCGATAAAACCCTATGAAACGCAAAGATTTATCGCTTATAATTGTATTTGTTGGCTGGAAATCAAATTAGGCCAATAATCATGGATATTGTCCGTTGCGAAGATTATAATAGAATTGGCAAGACCTAGCTATTGCTTATAAGTTATATAACTCTTAAAATTTTAAAAACATTTGTTTCCCAGGCTTGGCAGCATTCAGAATATTAAGGTTATTCAGGATAACGAGGCTATTCAAACTTATACGCCACTCTTCGAGGATGATGCTGATGATGGAGGTAACCGCATCTATTAGTATTTATTTAATTTAGTTAATTATTAATTAGTTTTGTCAATGCAGCCACATCGTTATCATTGTACATACAATCACAGAATGTAATATTTTCTCCGTAAGACCTCTGAAAGCTACCCGTACATTTTACTGGTTACATTCGATTTTTATTTCATGAATGAAGTTTGCATCAACAGTTTCAATATTGAGGAAAAAATCAGACAACCGTATGAAGATAAAATCATTAAACTATATGAGCATAGTTACAGACCCCACACTCAAACCACCATGTGACATATTTGGATGAACCATTTATACATTTATACATGATTTGTATCCCACTCATAGTTGCTATACCTCCATGAAACAATAAATTGCAGATTTGAATCCACATTTTGACTCACCAATATAGGTGGTGAGCAGCTGTTTATCAGAGCTGGGGATGCTGTTTCTTACCTGGGTCATGGGAACCCTCATCTTCGGAACCATAATGTTTTATATTGAGGAAAGTGCCGAATCAGACTTCAAAAGGTTGGTGTGCAAATTGTGTGTTTCCTTGATAATATTCGATATCTTTTAATGTCAAAGGAAAAACATCAATTGATTTCTTATTTAATTGATATAATTGGTATTAGTGATCTGAACCCTCATCAACATTGATCTTATCTAAACATCCCTGTTTAGTATTTTACACGCGTGCTGGTGGGCGGCAGTTACCATGACGACAGTCGGCTACGGAGATCTCTATCCCAAAACTCCTCTCGGTCAATCTGTTGGCTCTATTATCCTCTTCCTTAGCATGATCTACATCGCCCTACCAATGACACTAATAGTGAGCAAGTTCAGCTCCACGCTCCAAGCCCATCAAGAACAAGTCTCTGAGAAGCGCAGAAAGTTTAAGAAAATTCCCAATAAAGACCATCATGCAGGATTCTTTTGATAAAATGGGGGATAAGGTGTAGATTTCTACCTGCAATATCAAACATACAACTACTAGCTAATCAGTTATATCACTAACGGGATCGCAGTTCATCATTTAGCAAGATGGATAAGAGGCTGACTAAATGAATGTATTATTTTGATACGAACACTGCTGCGCGTGAGAAAGGTTTGTTTGAGACATGCCCAACCTCTTCAGCCGAATAATCTGGGTTGAAATTTAACCTAACATTTCTTACAGTTGCAAAGGTCTATTGTCTACACTCTACAGTCACATTTAGACGGTTTGACGATATCGTATCTTTATTGGATATGTTTATTATAATCAGTTTTATAAATGAATTAGGGACGCTGATCCATTACGTTCCATCTCGGCAAAGGGGGTTATTTTTCCTTTTTCCCGACAAAAGTTTTGCATGAATTTTTCAGAGTATTAGTCGATTCTTGAAAATCAATGAAACGTTTATATGGGTATGACGTTTGTCATTTGAACACTAAATCGCAAAAACGGCAAGATTTCTATAGTTTTATTGGAAAAGTACACGCTGTGCATGCCCCGAGGTGTGTTTCTGAGAATGTTCTGCACACTTTGCAGTCTCTGCTGATGATAAATGCTTATTTCAACAGTTATACCAGTTTTATATCATATATTTACGTCGCCTCACTTGCATGAATAATATCATCTGGATATATTCCACGCGGAAATTTCCATGGGTACAGAAGTTATTATATTCTTAGAGAAAGTAGACAATGTAATCTGTCTGGTCTATTTATCTAATTGGTAAATTGAGTAATCTATGTGGTAACTAGTGGTAACTAGTGGTAACTAGTGCTTGTTTCCATGGATTCACCACTCAAATTATATATTAGGCGTCCAATTCTTTATTCTCCTTATCTAGTTATCAGTGTCACAGTTGTCTACGATGTTCAAGTTTATAAATTGTTCCAAAAATGTATTCGAAATTGGATTTTTATGGTTTAATTCAACCTGGTTAAAATCATTATCAATATCCAATGGTCCTTGCCATACCTGGCTTGGTCCTAAAGATTTGTTACAGGAAAATGACAAATTTTGAAGCTCGCTTACTGTTATTGTTGGTCGGGTAAGATTTTTGATCACCAGTACCAAGTACTCTAACCCAAACCTCGGTTGAGAAGAGGGTGATGAAACTTTAAGTACTCGCAAAGTATAATTTGTTGGGCTATAGTACCATGGATTTTTACTTTTTCTACAGACATAATTGGATTGTGAATCCAGGATCGGGAGTGAAATTTCGACTCTAAGCGATATAATGACTCATGACTGACTAATTACAAACATTACCAACTAGTTTTGTAAAAACGATTATTCTGATCACTTTCAATCCAAATGATCTATTTTGTGGCTGCAAACCTGGAATGTTGAAACCGACTAAGATTCTGTGAGTGACATATTTTCCACAAAGGCACCATTTAGTAGCGACGGTTGCGGGTTCGCATAATTTTACGTGTATTTTTTGCATTTTGAGGTGTAATTTGTTGCAAAATATCTAGACTGGGTGCCCACCAACATCTATAGTTAAAACACCTCAACCTTGAGCATATAAATTTCAAACTATAAACCTTTTTTGTAACAAAGAAGAAAGCTTAGCTTAGATTTATGAAAACATGTTTTTTCAATGAACACTTCTAGCTGTTTTCTATACTATATAAATATTTTAAATTTGACGAAATTTTCCCGGCAACGGCAAAAAACTCAACAAATTGACCAAAAAGTGACCTTTCGCAATTCACATTGACCAATTTTAGCTTGCAAATGGAGTTGAAAGCTCGCAATTTTTAGAAAGGTCGTAAAAAATGTGCAGCCATTACCAATTATATATGGACACGTTCATTGAAGTTTGAGGATATTGGTAAATATTAGTGACCCTACTGAATGGCACGATGATGTAAAATGTGTCACACTATGAAACTATATAAACCCTCTAACCCTAAGATAATCGTTTCATCATCTAGATAAACTTTGTCGCATAACGATATCTTTATCAGACGATAAGATATCGCTTAAATGCGGCCGGCAGTGAGTTGTAAACTTTGTCACACTATAAAAACGTGACGGAGTTTATATGGACCCCTTGTTGCCGTGTTTGACCAAATTTTCGAATTTCCAATTCATAGAATAGCTGTATATGACTATTATCTACATATTTAGCGACTTTTTTCCTTAAATGGTAGCACCATGTAAACTCCGTCACACATTTAAGAAATTTATATGAGGGATGTTTATGACATCCTGACAAGAAATGCCGAATAGTCTAGCATTATTTTGTGAGCTGAATGTGTTTGGAATTGTTCACATATTTCATTGTTATACGCAAATACAAATACAGAAGGCAGAAATAGGTAAATTTAGTCACATAAATTTGTATGATATCTCAACATGTGTTAAATTGAGTAAATATTAGTATACCAACTTAAACGCCCTATATTACGTACTATGGATCAATTAACAATATTTCAACCATACGCCGGTCATATATAAATTATTATATGGCAGTGATATGTTAACATTGGATAAATTTCAACACCTGAACAGGGTAAAAATTTGTAAATTTCGTCACAAAAAAAATATTATAACTTTATTTGCTCCGTGTTGGCAAAATAACTTATTTATCGACATAGTGATGGTGATAAAGTAACATTATATACTAATTGAGGTATGATTCTTCAAAATAGGGGCAAGAAATGTAAATTTCGTCACATCAGCCATTGCATTAGTTAGATAGATTTTCTTTCATATCAACTGCCCTTATTATAGTTGGAATGGATTTATACAGGAAATATAGAAACCCATGCCCATTTTTCATCACATTGAAATTATACTGTTGGGGCAGGAAAAGTAAATTTTGTCACATTTCGGTAAATTAGTGACTCAGCATTGTTAAACTTGGGTTCTGATTTGCTGAAAAATAACCTACCAATAATTATTAATTCAGAGATAAGGAAATATAGAAACCCATAACCATTTTTCATCACATTGAAATTATACTGTTGGGGCAGGAAAAGTGAATTTCGTCACATTTCGGTAACTTAGTAAAATTAAACTCAGAATTGTTAAACTTGAGTTCTGATTTGCTGAATAATAACCTACTAATAATTTATGGAAGAATATTGAATTCTAATCGGGGTATGGTTCTTCAAAATAGGGTCAAGAAATGTAAATTTCGTCACATACGTCATTGTAAAATTTAGATACATTTTCTTTCACATCAACAGTCCTAATTATAGTTTGAAATGATTAATTCAGAGATAAAGGAAATATAGAAACCCATGACCATTTTTCATCACATTGAAATTATACTTTTGGGGCAGGAAAAGTGAATTTCGTCACATTTCGGTAACTTCGTATAATTAAACTCAGAATTGTCAAACTTGAGTTCTGATGATCTGCTGAATAATAACCTACTTATAATTCCTGGAAGAATATTGAATTCTAATCGAGGCATGTTTCTTCAAAATAGGGTCAAGAAATGTAAATTTCGTCACATCAGCCATTGCATTAGTTAGATAGATTTTCTTTCATATCAACTGCCCTTATTATTATTGTGACCATTTTTACATCAACTGCCCTTAACTTGAATCAGCTCTATCCGTGCATCGTCCTTATATACAGTTTTCCCGCCTTCCAAACCAAAATCAGATATAAATGATTTCGGCAATTCACCCAAAATTTTAAATTCCATATAATGTGACAGAATTTACATCATTTCCCAATAAGTGCATGTATTTGCTAACTTTTCAAAACAACATATTTTAGGGCTATGATTAGTAGAAAAACCATCAAATGATGAGTTGAAAAGATTTTGAGGACACCTCACAGTAGAAAAGAGGTATCGTATTCTGAGTGTGACAAAGTTTACGAAATATTGCCTTAAAACCGTTCGATCCCTGCCCTTTAGCCAAATGTTGTATCATAATTGTTAGAATGACCTAATCTACTATATTTTAAACCAAAAAATACTAATTGGGCAGCTATGGTTAACACAGTCACAAAAATGTGACATTTTTTATATTATAGTGCCTAAAAACAATAAATTGTATTTCTGAGCCGTGTATATGGAAGTATGGGTCACGTGGCTTATGTACAGAACTTCTGAACACGCTATTTTTTTGGTTTACCAATATCCTTAAACTTCAACATGAACGTGTCCATTTACGATTTCGTATCATTTTGTGACGATGTTTACATCAACTGCCGGGCTATACAGTATACTTCAATCAACTGTATCCGTGTATCGTCCTCATATAGAGTTTTCCCGCCTTCCAAACCAAAATCAGATATAAATAATTTCGGAAATTCACCCAGAATTTTAAATTCCATATAATGTGACAGAATTTACATCATTTCCCAATAGCCAAGTGCATGTATTTCAAGTTAACCTTTCAAAACAACATATTTTAGGGCTATGACTGGCAGAAGAACTATCAAATAATGAGTTGAAAGGGTTTTATGGACACCTCACAGTAGAAAAGAGGTCTCGTATTCTGAGTGTGACAAAGTTTACAAAATGTTGCCTTAAAGCCGTTCGATCACTGCCCTTTAGGCCTACATTGTATCATAATTGTTAGATTGACCTAATCTACTATATTTTAGACCAAAAAATGCTAATTGGGCAGCTATGGTAAACAATGTCACAAAAATGTGACATTTTTTACATAATAGTGCCTAAAAGCAATACATTTTATTTTTGAGCAGTGCATATGGGAGTATGGGTCACGTGGCTAATGTTCAGAACTTATGAACACGCTAGATTAATATATGTTAAAATTAAACCACTATCGTCAAAAACGCTGTTTTAGAAATTTACCAATTTCCTCAAACTTCAATGAACGTGTCCATATACTAGCAGGAGCCCGTCAAACCTTTAAGACTGGTGTCAAGGTTCTTTGGTGGCCGGATCAGTTTCCTATTCTAAAGTCTCCCAGTGAAAATAATTATTACCTATTTAATTCGAATTTTTGACACCACTTGGGGGTCCAAATTTTGGGTACTAAAATTCTTATTCCTTGGCCAATTTTCAATTTTTTCATGCTGATTTGAAGGCCATTAAAGCATTTGAATTAGTTAAAAAAGTTTCAGTTTTATATCTTGTACGGTTTTTTGCAGAAACCCGTGTTAAAGTTGATGCCGTGGTGTCAGTAAAATGGTGCGGATAAATAAATATATATATATCGTCTCGCTTTATATATAGTAAGATATAGCATTTCTTATACAGTGTTCGATGTCTGTGTGAAGGTTAAATGGTGACATCCTCTGGATCCGGCAGAGGGTCCGTAGTAGTCCCATTATACCTTAGTATTGTTGTACAACTACTATAACTTGATGAATTATGATACGACTCGGACTAGCTCAATGCTCATATTTACACTGATCACGATTCACGCTTTGACTATTTTCAACTTAACGATCAGCGGGTTTTTATTATTACATTTATATAATACTAAATACTAATAGTCGAATAATATCAGTGATTTATAAATCACTGAAAATAAAAATGATAGGGCCTGTCATGATATCATGGATCGCTTAGGTTCCACCAGGAACTGGTAGTCCTCATAATTCTGCGGCCTCTATGTATCGTCATCTCGCACAACTCCGTAAGACCCTTGTGAGTTTGGCATGTGAAAATTTGCAGCCTTCCAGACATTGATTGGGTTAACGAGGTTTCGTACGTCACCTCAAGATCGGGTGACAGGGGGCTGACCAGGCCAGAACCCAATTGATTGGGTCTGTGGTAACGTTATTATGAGCCTGAGGTCACGTGACTGTGAGGTCACGTGACTGTGACGTCATCAGAGCTTGTTCTCCGTTTTTGCTTGTGAATGTGGGTGTAAGTACAGCTGTACTGCTAGAAATTTACCAAAATATCGACATTGTTATAAACTTATTTTGATGAACATTCCTGAAGCTGACCTAAATTGCACGAGAAATCGATTAAACTTGGTTTCAGAGCTCAACAATGCTTCCTTATAGTTATATCTTAAAATCCATTTTTTATCGATACAATCAACATTATGATCCTGTTCAAGATTAATTATTAACAAGTAACAATTTTATTTACTGATCCTCTTATTTGTAAAGCTATCCTCAATACATATGCAGTTACAAAGTGTGATAACCGTTTCAACAGGGGTCGAATTCACAAAAATAACGTAAACCATTGATTTAAAGCAACCGCCTCTCCTCAAGGACAAAAGAAAATCGCGATTATTTGGGCCAAAAATCGCGGCGCCGCGACAAGTCAAACTAGGCAAAATCGCGGCGAATTTGCGGAGCTAAGTTAGATTTCATAAATTCGTTAACTAGCTTGTTAGTATAGATAGATTAGGGAGCGACAGGCTCGTCAGGCAAAACAATAGCATCTATATTAATAATCTTAAGTGTTAAGATCGAATCTAAACAGACTCTTCTTCATGATGTTGTTACACGAATTATGAATTAGGGATGCACTGGTTCATTGGATTAGGGTAATGAAAATTACTAGTTGGTTTGTGTGTAGAAAAACTGGTTGTCATGTGTCCGGGAGGATGCAGCAATCTTCACAGGTGTCGATAACATCACGATAGAAGATGCAGAACAACAAGCTACAGACAGTGCAGGGTTCACTGGAGAGGTCTAATACACCGGAGAAAGGAGTTACTATGTGGTGCAGGCCACTCCAACGACTAGGAGGAGACCTTTTCAAGTACAAGTAAGTAAGTTATGTGTAGATAGTAGGTCTGTGCGGCTTCTAGTGATAATAGAAAATTATTATAATTATAACGTAAGAATTATTATAAAAGTTATGTTTATATAGAAATAAGGAGAGTAACTTACATATTGAGGCACTTTCCTTACCCTAATTGTACCTATCGAGAATGACTCAGACCGAAATTTTCTAAATCGAAATTATTTTCAAAGTTTTTCTGGAAACTACTTTTGTTCATGTTTCATGCTTCCCTGAGCATTGTGAGCCGAAAATACTTTTTCGGTCCGTACAGCTACATTCGAAAGGCTGTGGATGTGATAAGTTCAATATAATTATAAAGAACGTGATATTTGGCCCTCGGATTTAAAGGAGAATGCGCAAATTTGGTCCTCAGAGACCTGGAATAATCGCAATTTGTCGCGAAGATCTGTTTGTCTCGGCAAACGTCAAAAATCGCGATTTGTCGCAGGTTTCCTTTTGACCTTGCCGCTCCTGTCTCTTGATTGCTTATGATGATCAGGAACACATGACGTATCATCACGACGATTATTGGTCACTCGAAATCGACCCGTTATTAAGAATGTAATGTAGGTGTGATGGTTGTTTCTGCGTATTTGTTACCTGTTACTAATTGATAAACAGGATCATAATGTTGATTGTATCGATATCAAATGGATTTTAAGGCATAAGGAAGCATTGTTGAGCTCTGAAACCAAGTTTAATTCGTGCAATTTTAGGTCAGCTTCAGGAATGTTCATCAAGATAAGTTTATAACAATGTCAATATTTTGGTAAATTTCTAGCTTTCTGTCAGAAAATAAATTTATGGTTTCTATAATAGTGGGTAATTAGATATAAACTACAGTACAGCTGTACTTACACCCACATTCACAAGCATGCAAGCTCACCTGGTCCAATGAGCGGGAAATGGAGAACAAGCTCTGGTGACGTCACAGTCACGTGACCTCAGGCTCATAATAACGTTACCTCAGACCCAATCAATTGGTTTCTGGCCTGGTCAGCCCCCCGTCACCCGATCTTGAGGTGACGTACGACACCTCGTTAACCCAATCAATGTCTGGAAGGCTACAACTTTTCACATGCCAAACTCACAAGGGTCTTACGGAGTTGTGCGAGATGACGATACATAGAGGCCGCAGAATTATGAGGACTATCAGATCCTGGTGGAACCTAAGCGATCCATGATATCATGACAGGCCCTATAAAAATGATCAACCCGATTTTAATTGAACTGAATTTAATTAATTTGAATTGGTGAAAAATGCGGGTAGGTTCGACAAATTAATCAACGGGACAAGTTTTTACCGGTGTACTACTGGGCTAATTTAGGTGGCTGGAGCAATATGATTGAATAAAAGTACTCTTGACAAACAGACCGCACCGATGTTTGCTCCTTTGTCCTTGATGATTAATTGAAACGTCTTACTCTTGAGTCTTGCTACTGTGAGTGTATTAATCTTAGCCATAAGCTCTGGGTTCTAATTCTAAATACGAATCATCCTTAGCTAATAACGTTGAATTTGGTTTAAGCGTACTTGGTTGAAATAATTTGCATTATGGTAAGCTACGTTTCGTTTAAACCGTTAAACTGTTTAAGTTATGTTACCTTTAGGCTTTAACTTTAAGATAAGAATCGCGTATTGTTGCGGTAGTTTCAGTTTTGAAACTGGAAGTAGAATTGTCCCGCCGAGACACAGTGACAGTTGCTTGAGCATCATGTACACGTAGAAAGGCTATATGAGGGGGTATTAAATATAAATAGCAGGTATATGAGACTTAATGAAAGCTATAAATTGTAGTGCCGAAATTAAATCTTTGCATAACACAATATGCGCTTCTACAAAATTGCTCGCCCAAATTTTAAGAAAATTCTTGTGATAAGGCCCAATGAAATTTATCTATTTGGTGTATTTTTGGACGCTGATTCCGAATGCTTCCCTAGAGCGTTATGGATAAAAAACCGTTTTGGTCACGTGACAGGCTAATAAAACATGAATTCGATTGTTTAGGGCTCGTGTCATGTTAGGGTTAGGGTTGTGGGAAGGGTTATTGATAGCTTCGGGGTTAATGTTATGGTTAGGGTTAGGGTTGGGATTAGGGTTTATGTAAAACCGTTTTGTACGGCTGCAAAACCATAAAAACCAAAGTCACGTGAAATTTTTGGGCGAGCGAATTAGTAAGACCCCACAATATGACAACTACAAGTCCGAGTCACACTTGCGTTTAGTTTGGAACCCTAATGTTGCATCACTATTCACTGTCAGCCATAATCTCTCGTAAAAATTAGAATTTCGTGCATTGCAATCAGTTCACCGTTGTGTCTGAATCCGTATTCCGTATAATGAGTAGTATGTAATTTATACTGGTCAGTACTTTAGTAGATCGTACGCCTTACGCATAGTATAAGTATAGGATTCAGAGGTTCGCAGATATATATATATACAGATGTATATATTATTTGCTAATGATTTCTTGGAGCCTCATGTGTAAAATGAATTTATATAATTATAGATAACTATCCCATTCCCATGGCCATGTTAATGCTGTAAATGCTGCCGTTTACCGTTATCAGTTTTCCGGATTGTTCATCGAATCTCATCCAGTTGTCGCTGAATCAAGATTTTGTAACTAGCTAAAAGTAACGTGGGCACCAACGATGTTTAGCAGTTAGCTATTACATTTGAGACTACCATCCCGTCAAGCTTTACTCTCAAGCTTCTCACTTTCCACCTTCACCGCTAAATTGTAAATAAAGATTCCCTTCCTCTCCCTCTGCACTCTCCACTCCCTCACAGTCAGTCTCTCTCTCTCTCTCTCTCTCTCTCTCTCTCTCTCTCTCTCTCTCTCTCTCTCTCTCTCTCTCTCTCTCTCTCTCTCTCTCTCTCTCTCTCTCTCTCTCTCTCTCTCTCTCTCTCTCTCTCTCTCTCTCTCTCTCTCTCTCTCTCTCTCTCTCTCTCTCTCTCTCTCTCTCTCTCTCTCTCTCTCCTCTCTCTCTCTCTCTCTCTCTCTCTCTCTCTCTCTCTCTCTCTCTCTCTCTCTCTCTCTCTCTCTCTCTCTCTCTCTCTCTCTCTCTCTCTCTCTCTCTCTCTCTCTCTCTCTCTCTCTCTCTCTCTCTCTCTCTCTCTCTCTCTCTCTCTCTCTCTCTCTCTCTCTCTCTCTCTCTCTCTCTCTCTCTCTCTCTCTCTCTCTCTCTCTCTATCCCTCTCTCTCTCTCTCTCTCTCTCTCTCTCTCTCTCTCTCTCTCTCTCTCTCTCTCTCTCTCTCTCTCTCTCTCTCTCTCTCTCTCTCTCTCTCTCTCTCTCTCTCTCTCTCTCTCTCTCTCTCTCCACTCTCTTGTTGTGGTAGTTTCAGTTTTGAAACTGGAAGTAGAAATTTCCAGCCGAGACACAGTGACAGTTGCATCATGTAGAAAGGCTATATATACTATATAGGGTAATATTGAATACGAATAGCAGCTATTGGACAATCCAATGAGGGCTTTAAATTGCTCTTTATTTCCTGACTTTTCAATCTCTCACTCCCACTCCACTAGTTCGAACCGGATATTGAAGCCGAATATCCGGTCAGTTCCTTCTTCAATTTAACTTGTTCACTGACACTGAAGTAATTTTGTTTAATCCTGTTTATCTGATCATTAAAACATGAGGGATTAAACTTTATTTAACTTTAAAACTATAAGATTACAGTGGCAACAGTTAATTGTTTGCAAATACTTCGTCGCACTTTTACCACCGAACATTATAAGTTATAAATGCCAGAACCGGGTTCAGCTGAATATTTGGTCATGTGTCCATAAAGGTCACTATTACAACTCGACAAGTTAGGTAACCTTAATTAATATCAAGGTTACCTAACTTGTTAGTTGATTAAAAGCTATTCATAGGCTATTCATAAGCATAGGGTTCCATAGAAAATAGAAATAGAAACGATTCTCATATTAATCAATTATCAATAGAGAATATGGAATAATGTGATATATGTATTATAATGTAATGATATGAGACGCCATTATGGATCGGGAAGTTGAGCAACCATCCTCCGCGCGGCTGCATTTCTGTTTTCTTGTTACACAAAGTTCTGTCCAAATTCCACCGGAAGTATACACCGCAATAACCACCATGACTAATTAATGTCCTTCAAATCACCTCGAAACGCTGTCATGCCACTGCCAGAGCGATATTATTTTTTTATATAAAACTGATAATAAAATGATATAAAACCGCAAAAAATTTACTACAACGACCTGTAAAACAGAATCTAACCATAATAATTATACGTTATTCCATTCATTACGTGCGGTTGTACAGCATGCATCAATTTAGCTAATTACGCTTTTATATTATTATGGTTAATTGTTGAAGTTATCCGAAAAGCATTCAGTGTAAACAGTAGACAGTCTTTTCGACATTGTTACAATTATTAATAATTTAATAAATACAATTACATCACATTACTGGCAAGCATGACTGTTATACTCACTATACTATTTCCCCTTTATACTATTATACCCCCTTCACTGTTTTTCCAAGCATTAAAATTAATCAATGCCTTCGAGCGTTCATTTTAATGTCCGTTCATAATTATGTTCGTTCATTTAATGTCCGGTCAAATAAGCTCTACCTCTACAACCCAAGGGATGGCCCAACACTAGAGAATACTAAACCCCAAATTGGTGTTTTTATAAAATAATCCTTTAAAAAGCATTAACTTCAATAGCAAATATAAGGTAAACTGGCCTTCTTGCGACAGGTATGTGTTTCTTCTTCGTACGCGTAGCGAGGTAGGGGGCTGTGGTCATTATCACTATTGGATAGATAATGACCGTAAGATAATGACTGTAAGATAGAGCATTGGAGCCCTGTGCTTACCCCGGTAAAATTTTAATTAGTGGAGAAAAAAGTTAAACTTTGTTTTCTCCGTATTTGGTGACCGGGAATCGTTTCATGTTGCTTGTATGAAGCCGATGATCCTAGGTAGCGAGAACTTATCCATTATATGTCTGTCACACTAAGATAGAATGAGTCAAAGTATCCTCCTCGTTGGTAAGATCACTTCGGGCACAATAGAGTGGTTCATTGTCTCCTCTTCCGTGAGACAGTGTGGACAAGTTTTAGGGACCGTTGTCGGCTTGAACTTATTGATGTGATAGTTTAGTTCACAATGTCCAGTAACTGTAAGGAATTGTATCGCTGTTCTTGTGCTCTCTTTGCCAAGTTTCGGGATTGATCTGGCGAATTTGTGTCTCCATACTCGTTTAAAGTGAGTGTTGGGTAATGTTCTCCATCTTTCCCTCATTTTCTGATGACTTATACTCCGCAGCGCTCCCTTCCATAAAACTTTTGGTATTGGTAGTAGCCTGTCATTCCGCCGAATCTTTATTGTTTATGAACATAATAGCCTGGGGTCCCCAGGTAAAATCTTCTTTTGGTGCGGAGATTTCCTGCGGGTATTATATAAAAGGGTGCCATGTACTCTGTGAATAATGGAGATGACATCCACTTACTCACAATAGTATTGGTACCCTCGCTTGAGAATTTGTCTGCAGTATGCATGGCCGAAGTTCGTAAAATATGCACTCCTGTTGAATATCTAAGAAAGTAAATTATTCTAATAAACATATTATCCCAAAATTGGGAGTCCAGTATAGTTAATATAAAATAAATATAATACGTGTATAGACTTATAGAGGGGGCCAACAGTCAGCACACATACGTTGGGTCTTATAACATAGTCATAGCCATGTTTCATATTTGAAATGACGAAGTTTTCGAGCAATTTGTCTATCGCGTTAGTAAAATTGATTGGGTAATCATATGACAGTTTGTTGGGCTTCCTGTACGATTCCCGTAGTACGGATCTAATGTCAACTCTGTCACTTGATTCCACGTTTAGAGACCAGGTGGATTCTCATTCACATTTGACACATCATTTTGTTCTGGTGACTGTTCATTATCATTCATGACTGATTATGCTGATTCCGGGAAGCATTCTCTTTACGAGAGCATCTTAACGGGTGATACTCGTAAAATATTTGTCGACGAGTCCAACTCGGCGCGCGTCCTGGTAGGTTATAAACCTACAAGAGAGCATCATATTCTACGATGAGATATTGTTAATTTAAAATTGAGTAATTATACTATTATATGCCTGTCAAGAATTGCAGCCCAATTAAGACCTGATCAATCGCAGCTTACTATCCGTGCCGTAATAAGCTGCGGTCTTTTGTAGAATGTTACCATACTCATAGTCAGCATGTCGTTTCTGATTTAAACGTTAAAAGTTGTTTAACTTTAATTACATTAATTAGCAAAGTAACAATATAATAAGTAGTTGTACAGTTAAATAACAGCGTCATCTCAGAAAAGGTGCAGCGGTGCTAGCAACCCCTGTCACATGTCACACCGAGGTGATTATAATCTCCATCGTCTTCATTAATGAATATATTCTGTAAATTATTCATATAAGTAAACTGCCTTATGGCACCAGATAAAAACCTGTTTCAACGACCAATCAGTCACGACTTTTTAAGGGATAATATGTAGTATTCAACACACCGTATATTCTCATAAACCAAATCATTAACTTCCCCAATCTGCTCCCTGATATCACTCAATAATTTGTCTTAAGAAACAAACCCCGATAAATGACGAACCTAAAAATATTCAGATCAAAACACAAAACACACTACTGGGGTTTTAGAAGCAACGCATCCGCTGTCAATATCTCGGTAATCACTAAGTGGCATTTATTTGATCCTCACCGCTTTAAGGTTTGTTGCAGCTCTGCAAGAACGGCTTACCATGATATTAGATGAATTTTGTTGGATTTACAGACGTTTCTCAAGCCATGCACCGATTGCATGGAACTCTCTTCCACTGATGTTGAGATGTATTACTGATACCAACTGCTTTAAGCGAATGTTAAAGAACCATTTATATAATCAGTTTTGATGTTTTTTTCTTTCCATTTGTCTTCATTTTGCAAGACACCTAGTTGGCTTTTATTTCTTACCGCACTCCATTTAATGTCTAAGTTCTCTACCTTTCTATGTCACTGTACTAACCTTTATTATACCTACATATATTGTATGGTCTCTGCTTCTTTTCAGTTTAGTGTGGTTTGAAATAAAAGTTGTTTTAATTTTGTCTTGGTCTTATATTAATATTGAGTTATATACTCTTGTTCATTTTTACACATTTGCTCACATCACTCACAGTCAGCCGCTCTGACATGGTTAACCACCTTCCTTGTGTTGTTGGTTAATCATATGAGCGGGATATAAATACCTCATTTAATTTCATTTCATTTCATTTCCCGGCCACTCACGTCTAAATGTGAAAATACCAACGTGGTGCTGGTGTTGGGGGACCCCAACCGTACCACATACAACCGTACCATGTACAACCGTACCACGTACTGCTGTTTAATAGAATAGATTGGAGTTGGTAGATTATTCTGAGCTTGAACAGATAAACCTCTGATGACAGTAACACTTACACGACTATATAGTTGTGTAAGTGTTACTGACGTCAGAGGGCTGCACCACGTGTGTTCCACGTGTGTTCCACGTGTGTTCCACGTGTGTTCCACGTGTGTTCCACGTGTGTTCCACGTGTGTTCCACGTGTCTTCCAGACAGTGTGTTGAAAATCGGCGATTTAATTGTTCCATTGTCCACATGCAATTTGTGACAAAATCTTTGTGACAAAATCTTTGTGACAAAGCCTTTGTGACAACAATTATAGTCTTGATGAATTTTTAAATTAGTCCTGAAAAAACGTGTTGAAACAATGATCGTTATTGATTGTCAGGAGTAATTCTCATGTAGCTGTGTTATGTTAATCTGCCACGCACATTGTGATCGAACTATGATCGCTGTTCGTTTATATTGTACTCGGTGAATAGTGGAGATCCACTCACTCACAATAATATTGGTACCCTCGCTTAAAGTAACACATATATATTTTTATCACATGACCGTGATAGGCCCTGGTGTCATGATATTTGTGACGCAATATATTGTTGTTACTTAACGCTGCAAAAGCTGCAAGATCATTCAGCCCTGAAATACTTGCTTGCCCCTTGTGACCAGTGACCGGGTTAGATTTTCAGCCGGACCAGATTTCAATTTTGTAACCGGAACCGGTTCTTTTTACCATTTTTAGCACACTTTAGCACAAAACTTTTTTAAATCTAAGACATTTTCTCAAGAAACTATTCACGTACTTTAGTTTGAAACGCACTGATCTAGTTCGACAACTTAAGTTAGCTCCAGAAATCACCCCTTACCTGCCAAACTTTGGTACGTGTTGAACTAGAGTACGTGTTGACCGTGTACCTTAAGAAACAAATTTCGATACCTTATGACGTAGATTGATAGAATGAATATCATGATTCATGAGTGGTTTAAGATTTTAGCTCAATCATTTTTAATGTATGACACAAATCTTCAGCGGATTCCCAAGACACAAATTTCAATGCCTCAAACACTGCTGTTGAGCTTTTCTGTTAAATTTCTCTGAACTATAGATGTGGATACTGGCGGGGAGGTGATAATTGTTTGTTTACATTAATAGTGAGCACATGTTAAGCAGGCTGAGGAGGTGATAATTGTTTGTTTACATTTTAGGTCGAGCACATGTTAAGCAGGCTGAGGAGGTGATACATATTTTGTATTATAGAAGGTTTGTAACACTTGTAACGCCTTCTTGTTACCCCCCTTTGAGGACCCCGAATTATTTTCTGAACGAAAGCTCAAAAATAACCGAGAAATCGACCTTCTTATTAACTCATTTTGATGACTGTTTCTGACCTAAAATTGCACGAAAAATCGATTTAGCTAGGTTTCAGAACCTATAAACACTTCCTTATCCCTCAAAATTGATGTTTTATAGTTAATACGACCAACAAGCAACATATATTTTGATCCTTTGGTTCTACTCATGACCTAGACAGTTAAGCTGAACCCGACAGATTGAGGCAATCCTCACCTTAACTGATCAAACTGGTACTAACACAATTTTCAGATATAAATGTTCTTTGCGATACGTTTATTGCAGCTTTGCAACTTGAGTGAAGACCAGAGTACGAAAACACACAGCAGGTAAGCAACTCACTTTTGGTGACTGTTCCTCACGAACATTCTGATCCTGTAACATATGAACAGGGAGATCGTCTCCTTAACAAATCGAACAGGTACTATCACAATTTCCAGAGCACAGCATGATAACAAAGTCAAAAGAAACACAATGAAGGTAGGTTACCAACACCACAATATAACAATCATACTGACAACTGAATTAAATGTATTCTGACGACGGGCAGCCCTGATGTGCTCCGTGGTCCTCAACGAGCGACCACTTGTAATAGAGGTGTTATGTCATGTGACACCGATCCGTCCAATCACAAACAGGAAAAGTGAGCGGATCGATATCGTGTGTTTACTTTCCTTATCTTTATTTGACCCTCTGTTCACATTGTTATCTCTACCACATCTTGACTCGGCAAGGTTCGCGTGCAATATCTGCACCGCGGTAAACACGCCATGTTTACGTCATGAACTTGAAATAGTGTGATTGTTGTACACTTATATAACCGTGCCCATCGCCCACGTACATTACAAACTGTTGGGGGGGGGGGGGGGGGGGGGGTGGGGGCGGGGGATGGGGTTTAAGATAAACAACCGATCTTGATAGTGTGTTGGACTCAGTTCACGCCGGAAGAAGTAGCAGCCAGTAGGAAAGTCAGCATCGCCCGCATCCACGTGGAACGCTCTATTGGCTATCTGAAGCGGTACAAGATTTTGGGAAACAAAGTTGTGGCGAAAATGTTGCCTTATCTGAGCGACATCGCATTCGTGTGCGCCCAACTGGTCAATTTGAACCCTGTTTTTTTAAGGGAGGTCGACAACGATTTTTTTAAAATGACCAGGGCTACTTGAATAAATAAAAAATTATGTTATTATTCTGTTCCTGACTGGACGATAAGCACCACAGTCAGTTGGAGGTATATTTTATTTAAACCTGCTAATTGCAGGTATATTTTATTTAAACCTGCTAATTGCAGGTATATTTTATTTAAATCTGCTAATTGCAGGTATATTTTATTTAAACCTGCTAACATTTCTTGTCAGAGAATTCGTGTCCTAGTTTTTATTGTCAAACACTTACCGTCCAAGTTAAGTTAGGGAGCACTCATGGGTATATTCCTTTGGTTCCAGTTGGTGTAAACTTAAAGCACAGTTCATCATTTGGAATTCCACTGAGTTGATAATCGCGACCACATATTACAGCAAACTGTACATATTACAGCAAACTGTACTTATCTCCGCAGTTCAGCCGAGACATACTATAACTAAAAAATTATGTTATTATTCTGTTCCTGACTGGACGATAAGCATCACAGTCAGTTGGAGGAGCGACGAACACACTATCAAGATCGGTTGTTTATCTTAAACCCCATCCCCCGCCCCCACCCCCCCCCCCCAACAGTTTGTAATGTACGTGGGCGATGGGCACGGTTATATAAGTGTACAACAATCACACTATTTCAAGTTCATGACGTAATCATGGCGTGTTTACCGCGGTGCAGATATTGCACGCGAACCTTGCCGAGTCAAGATGTGGTAGAGATAACAATGTGAACAGAGGGTCAAATAAAGATAAGGAAAGTAAACACACGACATCGATCTGCTCACTTTTCCTGTTTGTGATTGGACGGATCGGTGTCACATGACATAACACCTCTATTACAAGTGGTCGCTCGTTGAGGACCACGGAGCACATCAGGGCTGCCCGTCGTCAGAATACATTTAATTCAGTTGTCAGTATGATTGTTATATTGTGGTGTTGGTAACCTACCTTCATTGTGTTTCTTTTGACTTTGTTATCATGCTGTGCTCTGGAAATTGTGATAGTACCTGTTCGATTTGTTAAGGAGACGATCTCCCTGTTCATATGTTACAGGATCAGAATGTTCGTGAGGAACAGTCACCAAAAGTGAGTTGCTTACCTGCTGTGTGTTTTCGTACTCTGGTCTTCACTCAAGTTGCAAAGCTGCAATAAACGTATCGCAAAGAACATTTATATCTGAAAATTGTGTTAGTACCAGTTTGATCAGTTAAGGTGAGGATTGCCTCAATCTGTCGGGTTCAGCTTAACTGTCTAGGTCATGAGTACAACCGAAGGATCAAAATATATGTTGCTTGTTGGTCGTATTAACTATAAAACATCAATTTTGAGGGATAAGGAAGTGTTTATAGGTTCTGAAACCTAGCTAAATCGATTTTTCGTGCAATTTTAGGTCAGAAACAGTCATCAAAATGAGTTAATAAGAAGGTCGATTTCTCGGTTATTTTTGAGCTTTCGTTCAGAAAATAATTCGGGGTCCTCAAAGGGGGGTAACAAGAAGGCGTTACAAGTGTTACAAACCTTCTATAATACAAAATATGTATCACCTCCTCAGCCTGCTTAACATGTGCTCGACCTAAAATGTAAACAAACAATTATCACCTCCTCAGCCTGCTTAACATGTGCTCACTATTAATGTAAACAAACAATTATCACCTCCCCGCCAGTATCCACATCTATTGTATGTCTATTCCGGAAAGCTAATATCTAATCCTGTAAGTGTAATATTATTTAGGGGACAGCACTGGACTAATCCTAGTCAGATTGTGATCACTAACTGGCTTCATGAGGCCGATGAAAGAAAGGGATACTCCTACAAATATTCGTATTGTTAGAGTCACATGAATAGCGTTTCAGTGTGAGTATTATTTGACGATTAATTGGACTTTATTTACTTGGTATAAGCCTGATCAGCTTGACCGTTCGTACCCCGTGACTAGACCATCCGCTCCGATCTTTACTTTATTACAAGCTTGACTCTACTTGTAGTTACTTCGTTTATGACTGATGATCCCACTAAATCACTCGGCAAGGATTTTTAATTTTACAAAAGGGCCCTGAGCATGAAAATAGTGTCATTCGATGTATTATTTCTCTGATGATCGATAAGCAAGAAACTGTTTTGGTCACGTGACACGCTAGTATAACACGAATTCGATTGTTTAGCCTTAGGGTTCAGGTTAGATTTAGGATTGTGGTTAGGGTTACGGTTTGCTTCAGGGTTGTTATTAGGGTTGGGGTTCCGGTTAGTGTTTCAGTGAGGCCGTTTCTTTGGGTTATATCTATAAAATTAAAAAAGGTAAAAACTCAAGTCACAAGTTGCCAATACATGTTGGGTTCTTGCAAAATTTCCAATTTTAGGCTCGACACAAGTTTATTTCGTGTGTTTGAGACCATAAGTTAATCAATCTTCCTGATTCAGTCTGGTGACTTTGTCGTCGATCAGGCGTTTGATATAAAATTGTGAATCTGGACAAAGTGGATTCGCGGGTTGTGCTAAGCTTAGCCAGAATCCAGATCATCTGCTTTTTCGTTTCCACGCAATCCGGGGTGTGTTCATGCTATCATTCGGATCTCCAGAGTTAAGGGAGTCGTAACAGTCTCTATACTAGATCTACTACTCGTTGAATGCAAGGAGATAGCTTGAATAGACGAGAGGGTGTCGGTCCATATGATGATGTGCGTGTTGGTGTAAATTGAAAGTTGCAAGCTTGTCTGCAGATGGCTGTGAGCTTTATTTCATATACAGTACCATACGCAGGGAGCTTGAATGATTTTCCATTTAAAGTATTATTACTGTCAGCGTAGCAGGTGATCGTCTCGTATTCTAAGTGTGAGCTAGTTAAAGCAATATTGTCTCAATTTTGAGCCTGAGGAAATAGTTAAGTCTAAGAGTAAGACTATATAATGTGAATGATTAGTAATCATTAGTAATGTCACAATTTATTTTTAATTGTAGTTGACGAAATGAGAGTCTCCACTCAGTGTGTTAAAACATAATTCTTTGTCGACGTTTCGGCTACATGCCTTTGTCATAAACAGGACGTACTGAAAACTTACATAGCTGCAAAGATACAATGTTAAAATAATCTATTAATACTACGAAATATAACAACAAAAAATAACATCTTGAAACCCAACAACGATCACAAATTTTTCCAAAAGAAACATAAAATATAACGGCTAAAAGAATCCACAACGCAACAAGCCGTGAACAATTCCTCATAGTACTACAAACATTTTACCAAGATAGCTCCTTCATAAAACTGATTAATCAAAAATTATCTAGGTTAATAAGTTCAATATTACATTAACTTCCAAGTATATTTTATCCAATCACCTTCATTTACGGACTCAGACAATTGAGTATTTATTTCTGGGTTTTCACGTTTTATTAGAACCGACTGCCACAATTGACGGTCCACATAGTCTTTACATCTTTTTCGAACTATAAACCGAAACGGTATGTTTGGCATTGAAATGTCTGCATGCTCCTCTAGGTAGTGCTTCCCCATGGCCGTAGATTTGTTGCCATCCCTTACTGATTTGTAGTGTTCCCAGGCTCTACTTCTTTTAAACCTACCAGTTTCCCCAATGTAGGACTTATTACATATTTGGCATATTAATTGGTAGCAAATGTTTTTGGTCATGCAGGATTTATCGCACTGGTAGCATTTGCTGTCACTTTGTTTATTGCACTTGTGATACAAAGTGACAGCAAATGCTACCAGTGCGATAAATCCTGCATGACCAAAAACATTTGCTACCAATTAATATGCCAAATATGTAATAAGTCCTACATTGGGGAAACTGGTAGGTTTAAAAGAAGTAGAGCCTGGGAACACTACAAATCAGTAAGGGATGGCAACAAATCTACGGCCATGGGGAAGCACTACCTAGAGGAGCATGCAGACATTTCAATGCCAAACATACCGTTTCGGTTTATAGTTCGAAAAAGATGTAAAGACTATATGGACCGTCAATTGTGGCAGTCGGTTCTAATAAAACGTGAAAACCCAGAAATAAATACTCAATTGTCTGAGTCCGTAAATGAAGGTGATTGGATAAAATATACTTGGAAGTTAATGTAATATTGAACTTATTAACCTAGATAATTTTTGATTAATCAGTTATATGAAGGAGCTATCTTGGTAAAATGTTTGTAGTACTATGAGGAATTGTTCACGGCTTGTTGCGTTGTGGATTCTTTTAGCCGTTATATTTTATGTTTCTTTTGGAAAAATTTGTGATCGTTGTTGGGTTTCAAGATGTTATTTTTTGTTGTTATATTTCGTAGTATTAATAGATTATTTTAACATTGTATCTTTGCAGCTATGTAAGTTTTCAGTACGTCCTGTTTATGACAAAGGCATGTAGCCGAAACGTCGACAAAGAATTATGTTTTAACACAATGAGTGGAGACTCTCATTTCGTCAACTACAATTAAAAATAAATGATTGACCCACTCATAAGAGCAAAGCAAGATAACCAGTAATGTCACAATTATTATTAATGGGAGTATAAGGATTCATTTTTAATCGCACATCCATTCCGATATTGATTTATTTTGAAAGGATGGTGATGGATTGCCTTACCCACGACGCGTTTAATTTTACAAACGTATTAGGTAACCTGCTGCACAATATTTACTGGGCGGCGCTCAGACTGTCATTCCACCGAACGTTTATTAAAGCATATTTCTAGTTTCGGGATAGCCTGTAGCAGGCAACGCCCGATACTAATGTATCTACAGACTTACACGAGTGCAAGTAAGTAGGTAAATATTTCATGCTAGGCATGTGGCACCCATTACGGTAACCATCCAGTGAAGTTTTTTCTTTTTCGCTGTACTACATTGCACACTGCACAGCTCCCCATTTAACCCTCACACACGATTTCTTGAGCATTTGGCTGGGTGGACCGGGAGGCTGCATAGATCCTATGGGATCCTTAGCAGAACGTCGATGACGCTCACCCCACGACCGTCGACCAGGCAGACAGTGGGATTCGAACTTGCAACCTCACCATTGCAAAGCTAGTGCTCTAACCTGAACCAACTGCGCTACTTGGGCGTTAAGTTCATGTCCTAAGTTCGTATTGTGCGTGGTACTGTTTATAGTTATAATAGGTAGTGCAGCTCATTTAGTGCATGAGCTCATGAGAGCTGCCTACCTAGTTAGACATGGTTTTAGCTCTAGTTTTACGATTATCTAACATCTATAAATACTATTCATCAAAGAGTTCGTATTAAGTTAATAACTATCAGACAGTAGTATATTATAGGTAGTGCAGCTCATTTAGTGCATGAGCTCATGAGAGCTGCCTACCTAGTTAGACATGGTTTCAGCTCTAGTTTTACGATTATCTAACATCTATAAATACTATTCATCAAAGAGTTCGTATTAAGTTAATAACTATCCGACAGTATAAGACTAAGAAGCTATGAGTATTATTTTTATTTCAGTACTGACTATCTAACTCTTTGGGAGATTAGATAGTGTAGAGATTAAATAGTGTAGTGTGCAACTTACAGGGTGAGTTGAAAATAGTGTGTGGAAAGTAAATGGCTCTAATTTTTTTGACAAATGAAATTTCCACTTAATTTTTGCATATTTAGGTAATGAAAATATATACTTTTTATAATAATACAATTAAAATACTTAATAATTAATAATTTGCTCAACCCATCGTCCTTTATTAGTTAGGACATATTGATATTGATAACGTGTAAGACAATTGTCTATAGCCGACTTGACTGTATTATGGGGGCAGGGGGGTCTTCATGGAAATTGTCTCAAAGTCGAATTTTTAGTTAGTTGTTTCTGATAGAGGGGAGTAATATCTATCAGATGCTTTTGATGCCGTGGAAAAATATCGTTCCTAGCCGAAATTATTGCCGGTCAAAGGTCAGCGCGTGTGTGGTAATTGTATTGCGCGAGCGATTTTTGATCGCGTGCCCTGAAAATCGAGTCTAAAAATCTATTTTCTCCTACATTTTTTGAGCAATCACCCTGAAACTTTCAGTATATGTTTTAAGGATCATTTAGAAGAGATGAGCCAGACAGAATTTTGAGATAGGCCTTTAAAAAAAATTATTCGATTTTGAAAATCTTGGACCTCGTTTTTTGATGATTTTTTGAGGTCGACGATTTTCAAAATCGAATAAAATTTTTTAAAAGGCCTATCTCAAAATTTTGTCTGGCTCATCTCTTTTAAATGATCCCTAGAACATATCCTGAAAGTTTTAGGGTGATTGCTTTAAAAATGTAGGAGAATATAGATTTTTAGACTCGATTTTCAGGGCACACGATTTGAGAACCCCATTAGGACGAATTTAAGATTTTTTGGAAAACTGCCAAAAATCAACCAAATTATGAGTTAGAATCAAATGAGAGGCAAGAATGAAATATGTAAAGTTTATAAACTGATAGCAATTCACCTTTCAAAATTTGCTCCTTCATAAAAAAAATTATCGATTTTTACTTTCCACACACTATTTTCAACTCACCCTGTACACTGACAGTCCAGCCTTGTTAAGCACCCCAAATTCAACTCTCGATATATGAGCTACAGACTGGCAGACTCAATTGTATATGGAGCCGGGTCACATAAATGTCTGGGAGCGTGGAATTAATTGTAAAAATTAGGACTCGCTATAAGTATAACAGTATAACAATATAAGACAATATTGTGACAGACTTCTGACTAAGCATGTGCCATACTGTATTAAATTTAAATTATATTAAATTCTCTAGCAATTATTAGCGATAAAGTTAACTGTCGTAGCACAACAATAGACTTTAATTAACTAATTAATTTAAAGAGTTAACTTGGATTTCGCTGCCAAATCATCATATTATTATCATAATAAAGGGAGCATATGTCTCGATCAAGTAATTCATCCTTACTGGGCGGCGCTCAGCCTGTCATTCCGCCGAATCTCTATTCATGATTATGAACATAAATATAATAGCCTGATGTCCCCAGGTAAAATCATCCTAGCTTAATTAGGACCTCCCAATTCGGTATTTTAAATGTTTATTTATTCAACTATTAACCTGCTCTACTTATTTATAGTAGCCTCTACCTTTAATACCCCTCGTACATTTTAGATTAGGGATCAGAAAGAATTGAGAGTGCTCATAAATCCCTTACCTCCCAAGGGGAGGGGGATTTCTGTTATCATAAACAAATTTGTAACGATAGACAATTTCTTCAAGTGTTTTTAAAAATGTTGAGCTTTTGGCACTATCAGCTAAGTGATGGGTCTGTCACCCTCCTTCATAATCTATACTTACAATCTGTCTATTAAAAAGTTAAAACATTATCAATCACAACTACTGACATTTTGTGAGTACACCAGTGACGTGCACTTACATTGCAAGCGTAATAAGTAAATAAATTTGCATTATTGAATATAAATATAACTTGCACTGGTCCACCTTATACTCTTATAGATGGTTTAGGCCGGTGTAATCGACACAATTGTTTTCCTACTACTACCCAATTAGTGAAAGTTAACCAATCACTTGATAAAGGCACCTCAAACTGTAGCTGCAGAACAGGCCAGTCGGAATGGTTGACTCACTTTTTGAGTCAAGCTATTCCCTTTGAGCATTTGGTTCCAATAATAGTCTGATCACTTAAACCCTCACTTTTATATTATATTTAAAAATTATTTTGGACACGTTCCATTAAAAATAAGCAAGCTCTGTCACTACTTTATTGGGTCACGGCGGTGAAATTTCGGGATTTATAGTGGCTCCGGAGAAATTGTTTACAAGATGGAATAGCTAATCATAGAAGATTACTGTTACTTAATCTTCTCAAATATTGGGCTTCATTTTTGTAAAATAGGAGATGAAAAAATAGGAGATGAAAAAAATCCCCAAATACCATGATTTAATTTGGGGTACGAAATGTGGCGGTTTTCGGTAAAAATTCCCATATTTTCGTTCCCAAATCATTTACAATTTAGGTTCCCAGAATTATGTCGAACATAAATATATCTCGTAAGGCCGTATGCGATTTCAATAATGCGATTTCAAGGTCCACTGATCAGATACAATTGTCAATTTGTGATACCTTTCCAAAATTCGTTTATAAATCTTACCATTATGTCAGTTAACCTAGAAATTAATTATCTACTCTGTCAGCTATGTCTGTAGAGTCATCAAATCTTACGTGGGGACCCCAGGCTATAATGTTCATTAACATAGATTAAGATAGAGATTCGGCGTAATGACAAGCTAGTCTTAACTTCCTTAAAGTTAAAGTGTCAGCTGTCACACCTGGTTTTAAGTACTGTCAGTGTCAAAACATATAATCACGCGAAAAATAATCACGCGTGTGTCTATAATTATAAATAAATACGCGCTGTTTTACTTTTAGTCTGTAGAACTACAGCGCGAGTGATAATATAAATATTCAGTATTTTCTGCCAATTCATTCATTTCTTGGACTGCTTAGATTTGCAGTTAGGTTGCAATTATAAATACCATATCAACTATCATGTCGTCATTTCATTACATACTATTACTAATTTCAATACTAAACATTTTATGTAAATGTATGAAAAATTAACCACTAGATATTGTTGTTTCATAGTCATTGTTGACAATTGACATATTATGATCTAAAATATGACGCGAAAATTTGGGAAAAATCAACATCGTTAGTACTTGATTTGATATATTCCTCGAATGACAAGTCATACCAGAAAGAAATATTTCAATCGTGCACTCCTAGGGCAACCTATCGTCTGACGATATATGCAAATCTTTTGTTTAAAATGCAACAGCTTTCTCGAAGAAATCAGTTAAAGAACTTGACAGTTGATTCGGAAGATGCTAAACCCTATAACGGTTATATAATGTACGGTAAAATAGCAAATTATAAGACCATTTTATTCAAATTTCAAAGGTAATTTGTCAGTATTCAGTATTGTCTATTGATTGCACTGAATCTAATTAAATGGTTTAGGAGCTGTCTTATTTCATATATAAAGTTGAATTATAGCCATTGTTGAAATATTTCTGTGTGAACTGTGAATTTAATTGTAATTTGTATGTGTTAGTTAATTTGATCAGTTTCTGGCACACTTCCAGGAGACAATTTGGTATCTCCGAATTTTATTACTCATGCAATAGTAATACTTTGGCCGCCATATTTCCGCGTTCGATATTAACAGAAATTAATTTCGAACGTTTTCGCTTCAGAGAAATTGCTAAATTGGTGTACCGTGTATACTGTATAATTCTTTTCTCTCGCACCTCGCAAAGCACATGGTTTTCAGGTTATTTCTACTATTTACTTTTAGTTGACAACTTTTTTTTGTCACAGTTACCTGGATTTAAGGGTTCACAACATACTCACAAATAGTCAATTCAGTAAATTATTTAATTAGGATTACATTTTTGAGACCAGAAATTTTATTTATTATCTACAGGGTGAGTTGAAAATAGTGTGTAGAATGTAAAAATCGATAATTTTTTTATGAAGGAGCAAATTTTGAAAGGTGAATTGCTATCAGTTCATAAACGTTACAAATTTCATTCTTGCCTCTCATTTGATTCTAACTCATAATTTGGTTGATTTTTGGCAGTTTTCCAAAAATTCGTAAATTCGTCCTAATGGGGTTCTCAAATCGCGTGCCCTGAAAATCGAGTCTAAAAATCTATCTTCTTCTACATTTTTTGAGCAATCACCCTGAAACTTTCAGGATATGTTTTAGGGATCATTTAGAAGATATGAGCCGGACAGAATTTTGAGAGAGGCCTTTAAAAAAATTTTATTCGATTTTGAAAATCGTGGACCTCGAAAAACCATCAAAAAACGAGGTCCAAGATTTTAAAAATCGAATAAAAAATGTTTAAAAATCGATTCAAAAAATGTATGAGAAGATAGATTTTTAGACTCGATTTTCAGGGCACGCGATCAAAAATCGCTCGCGCAATACAATTACCACACACGCGCTGACCTTTGACCGGCATTAATTTCGGCTAGGAACGATATTTTTCCACGGGATCAAAAGCATCTGATAGATATTGCTCCCCTCTATCAGAAACAACTAAAAAGTCGATTTTGAGAACATTTCCACGAAGACCCCCCCGCCCCCTTAATACAGTCAAGTCGGCTATAGACAATTGTCTTACACGTTATCAACATGTCCTATCAACAATAAAGGACAATGGGTTGAGCAAATTAATACTTATTAAGTATTTTTATTGCATTATTATAATATTTAAATATTTTCATTACCTAAATATGCAAAAATTAAGTGGAAATTTCATTTGTCAGAAAAATTAGAGCCATTTACTTTCTACACACTATTTTCAACTCACCCTGTATTTCGTGAAAGATTTCCTAAAAGTAAGCTATGACTTAGTATCCGTATTCCGTGCACACTTTGAAACCATTTATTTATTTATCTACGATATTAAATTTTTTGTTTGGTTGTATAACTTTCATTTAACTGATTGGGATCTGACACATGTAATTTTGTAATGATCTTTCTAATTTCTAATTCTAATTTCTAATCCTAATTATCCAAAAGCCCAAACACAGTAGGTATTGAAACTTGTGAATTTCGTTGTACCTGATACCTCATTTCATCAGTTTAATAAAGTTTATTGTACATATTAACACATAACATATTACAGCAGTATGAGAGTATGGTAATTTATTTTTGACGAACTACACTGCGGAGTGCGGCAGTAGTAGATATCGAAACTTGTGAATTTTGTTGTAACTTGAACCTGTCACCAGTTTAATAAAGTTTATTGTAAATATTAACACACAACATATTATAGAGCAATATGAGAGTTTGATAATTAAATCTGATGAACTACACTGCGACAGCCACTTTTCCCCCAGTCACAACACCCTGGGACGATGATAAGCGACACCCCGTCATCTTGGAGGTCGATTGGGCTATGGCTGGTGTTCTAGGTTTGCTTTAAAGATATTTAGTAGACATAATTAATCGTAATTCTTCTAACTTAGTAACTTATTCGATCGTTTTACATCGAATGAACATAAAGTAGACTGCAAACAATACTGCTTTTCGAATGAATCATCTTGGATTAGTACTAATTGTTGAATTGCAATATTTTCACCAAAGAACAGAGCCAAAAATCAATTAAATTATTTTTTGCTTATCTTGATGCGCCCTTGCTCCAAGAAAATCACCCATAAATTTATGCTGTATACTGAGAAAGCGAATAATTCTAAATAAACATTTAGATAACAAAATATCACTTCCAGGATTGATGACCTTACTCAGTATCGTCTTTAACTGGAAGATGTTCTACGAGTTCTGGTTGAAACTGCGGACCGGCAAAGTAAACGTTTCGTTCTACATCTACTTTCATCTTCTGGGAAGCGATCTCATCCTCTGTTGCATCTGCGCCCCTTTCTCTATATTCACCCACGCTACAGTAAGATACATATGATCATCTTAAAATCTTAATTTGATACTAGATCTAGTTTAATAATGTATTCTATTTACAGCTGCCGATCATGAAAACGTTATTAAAATTAAAGTTATTTCTAGAAACATTAAACTGGTACTAAGATATTAAGCAGTTGGTTTAAAATACCATGTAGGTCCGGTTAACACGGTTACTCCTCTAGGGTAGAAACGGATTTTAAAAATCCGTGCCTCTATTCCCCTTACCAAGTGGCACAGTGCGGTAGCTCTAAACACAATGTGCCTTTTGACCCACGCCATGTGGCCCGTCGCCACATGGCGTAGTGTGGGCAGACCCTAACACGGTTACTCCTCTAGGGTAGATCCACGACAGTTGATACACTTCTCCACCACAGTGACCTGTTTTTAGTGTATTGCCTAGTAACCAGTAGAGGTTATCTAGTAACCAGTAGAGGTTGCCTAGTAACCAGTAGAGGTTGCCTAGTAACCAGTAACACGGTTACTCCTCTAGGGTAGATCCACGACAGTGGACACACTTCTCCACCACAGTGACCTGTTTCTAGTGTATTGTAATGTGTCCGGATTCCTGTACAACGTGGTCAGTAAGACTAGTGTCCAACTCATTCTTCTTCTTACTTGTGACAGGTGTTTATCAAACATTATATTTAATTGTATTTATACAATTTAATAAACTTGTTATAAACTTGTTCTATAAACTTGTTGTGAACTTGTTCTATAAACTTGTTCTATAAACTTGTTGTGAACTTGTTCTATAAACTTGTTCTATAAACTTGTTCTATAAACTTGTTCTATAAACTTGTTATAAACGTGTTCTATAAACTTGCTATAAAATTTTTATATAAACTTGTTCTATAAACTTGTTCTATAAACTTAATCTATAAACTTGTTCTATAAACAAGTTCTACAACCTTGTTCTATAAACTTGTTCTACAACCTTGTTCTATAAACTTGTTATAAACTTGTTCTATAAACTTGTTTTGTAAACTTGTTATAACCTTGTTCTATAAACTTGTTCTGTAAACTTGTTCTATAACCTTGTTCTATAAACTTGTTCTATAAACTTGTTCTATAAACTTGTTCTATAAACTTGTTCTATAAACTTGTTGTAAACTTGTTCTATAAACTTGTTCTATAAACTTGTTCTATAAACTTGTTCTACCAATCCGATTGAAAGACTAACCCTAAGTATTCTACCATTACGATTACCATGACGAACAGAAGTAAACAAATCTACCAACAACATCACTTCAGATGGTTGACGATTGTCTACCCGCGGATACATAGGACGTGGATCAACATCAGGAGATATCGGGTTGTTATCATGGCTCTGTGGACCTGCTCCCTTCTCGCTTCCTGCTCTCCCTTTGCTAATGGAAAGTTGTACACTTTTCAGCACAAGTTCATTTCCCTCTGTACTTGGGACTTCTCTATGGTGAGTTTTATCTTGGAACCAAATAAATCATTTCACATGTAACCCGTCAGCGCAATTTATTTGCATAATTTAGTAGTTAATTCTGTCAAAATTCTTATCATATGATTGGAGTTCAAGTTAAGTCGCCGTAAGATGTTTAGTCTCGCCACGTGTATTTAAATACTAAATACCTATCAACAATTTAAGATTAATTTTACGATCTACAAAATATTCTCTAGTATAATTCACAATACCGGGAGAGTTGATTTTATAAGCGTGTAGTATTTACCTATAATATCCATGATATAAGTTCGACAATTCGCTATATAACATAATATAACATAATATAACATAATATAACTGTCAAACTCTGAACTTCAGATTGCAATCTGATAACCATTAATTAACCTCGCCAGACATTCACCTTTTAAGGCGACTACCCAGACAATATTGTGTCTCACCCCTGTCAATAACTAATCTAGATAAACTGCTTGAACTAAATAATTAATAAACTACTTCCCCGCCTACGATTTCGCGTGATCCGTCAAACGGTTTAGATATAGTCAATGATTATTAATCATCAATCATTGTCATGCTAAATTGATCCCACGCGTCACAAATTTAAAATTCAACCAAGATCTCTTCTGTGTCTGGACAACTTGCCAAGTTTCTCCTGGAGCTGACAACATTGAACTATCAAAAATCATACCACTATCAACAAACAATTCATGGCAGATCTCATTATCCTACCTAGAGCAACGAGAGACCTAACAACACCAACCATGATGCTGGGACGGCACTTCACCGTCACAACTCCTGGAGCTGACAACATTGAATATAGAGATTCACTTCAAAACACCATCGACAATATCACCAGTGAGACTATCACCTGCTACACAGACGGGTCACGCACAGACTCAGGTAGCGAGGCTGGCTATATCGCATCACCACTGACAATAAAAACACTACCCTAGAGGAAAGATCATTCAAGCTTCCTGATTATTGCACTGTATATCAAACAGAGTTCACCGCCATCATCGAAGCTTGTAAATATCTCTCAACTTATATAATAACTATAAATCTCAGTTGGGAGTACGACAAAAAGAGAGAGGTCTCTATTTATTTCTCTACATGGTGTACGTGATTCTGCCCATAGTTTTACCCCTTCTACTAACCATCATGTAAGTTAGATTTTACGGATTATAGCAGCAATTTACTGATAGACTTAATGCTATAAACTGAGCAAATATTTGTTTCAAATATTATACCTGGCGACGAGACGAAGCCAGTCGAGTGGGTTTGTAGGTCATCAACTTACGAAGTTGGATATAACCATTTAGGAGTAATAAAACACAAATAAAGTATCAAGAACATGATGATGAGATCGAAGTTTTACGATTCGCCGCCAAATGACAAGCGATCTCGAACAACATTTGTTCAGGTTTGCGTTTACAGTGATACGAAAACTTCACTCTATCAAGAGGAAAGACTACCGGAGGAATAGGAAAACATCCAAAGTTTCTTACGCCGCGACGACTGTAACCCTGGTTACCATATTCCATATTTTCAGGTAAACTAGAATTTTGGCAGCTTTTTATTATATTTAGATTTTTATTATATATAGTCTTTTAAAATTGCATTTGATTTAGCAATCGGTCAAAATTACACATTAAATTGTTCGACTGGTTTCATTGAATTCTCATTTTAAATCGTATGGAGATACCTGATAGTGATACATTTATTAATCTAATAATAATCGGCATCACCTTGTTCGCCCCTAACTCTCAATATTTCAGCTATGCAATCTGGCACTTTGTTATAACGAGTACGATGCTCAGCCTGCTCAAAATATTACCTCCCCTCCAAATGGACTCAGCTTTCAAGAATCATCTGTTTACCAGCTACCCTCTTGGAGCATACTTCAACGCCGCAGTTAATCCAATTCTCCTGTACTTCCGTATCTTGAAAAAGAACCCATCCACTGCAAACAGCATGCAACTCAAAGCGCGGAAGTTGGTTGCAGTGCAGTCTGGAGGAACGATGATCAAAGCTGAAAGGAAAACAGCAACGATCATAGACAAGGTGGAGGAAAATGTAGCAGTTGTACAGACATTGGAAGTAAGTGAAAGTGCACGTCACGGACAACTATCTTTCGTTACAAAAGTCATTAGCCGGATGAACTCAGCTCACAAACTATTCAAGAGAAGCTTGACTTGGTCAAACACAATGAAAGAGCTTAGCCAAGGTAAAACCAAGGTTATGGAGAAAAATTTTGTGACCACGGAGAGGATCCGACCTGCGCCAGAGGTCGTGGATCATACCTCCCCCAAAAAAATAAGTTCGTTGAATTCGCTCACCATTCAGCCGATATCATTTTACCGCCTGGAGCAAGAATCAGAAGTGCCGCAATCTGTAACCACACCTGCTACAACAGCTCATTTATCAGAAAGTTTAAGTGTAATACCACAAAACATTACTCCGAGGGACAACAACAATACTCCATCAAAGGATCATGTTATATTTTTCAATGTAAACAATAATGCCGCCTCTTTTGTCCCTCCTACGGAAAGAACGTTCATCAAAGATCAAAATTTAGTGACAGATTTTTCACAAGAAGCCATGTCTTCACAGAGTATACTTTTCTCTCAAGATACTGTGACTAATTTCCGAACCGATGAAGATAATCCTCCTAGATTAGAAAACTTCTCCCCCCTTCTCCCGCCTTTTACGGAGATTCAAATAATGCCATTGCAACCAATTTGTGTTGCCATACCTATTCAAATCAAAGAGACCGATTTCGTTACTATAAACACTAATATATAAGTATAATAAATAATTTGAGAAATAGAACATGAATATGATGTAGTGACATTGAAACGTTACGAATTCCTAAAACGAGAATTTTTCTTTTGTCGCGACTCGCATTACATAGACTCATTATAAATTCTGATCAGAAACATCACAATTATGCGACCAATACACAATGTTCCAATCCGGATATTACATTTCCAAGTTATGAAGATGAAATTTCCTGTACCGGGATTTCACAGTTTTGGCTGAATTTTGTCCAGTAACCACTTAGTCAGTTTACTATAAATGGCACAATCGAGGTGCTTTTTAATTCATGTATCGTTATTTTTTGTCTTTTATAAATTCCGGTATTTTTTGTTTGTTAATGTGCTGACGAATGCTACGTAAGATGATGTCACAAAATCATAATTTAGTAATTTTCAAAAACATTTGTACTGACTTTCCTGTCTAGCACTGACTACTTTGTCGCTGGTACCATAAGGGCCAGTATTCCTAACGAAGACATTCACTTTATAATTTCGAGGATGTTTATACTATCCTACTTTATGGAAACACTATAAGACTACTTAAGTACTTATATATACAAACAATTTCACTTTGTGTGGAACGTGGTTGTTCAATCAAATAATTTCCCAGACAAATAATTTCCCTGACAATTGAATACCAAGAAACACTTTAAATTAGTGGTTAACGAATGCCGCAAGTAGTCTCAGGATGCTCAAAATATCAGTACTCAAATAATTTTGATCCTTCAAGGAAGTTTAATAATTGCCTGAATGTTTTGCAGAATAATTTGAACAAATGAAAGATTCGATTTTATAAAAGGTTTATGAAATTAAATTTGGACAAGCAAAAACTATAAGAAATATATCTTGAATAGAAGATGTTTCTGTTAGAGAATAAAACAGGAAAAGATGGTAAAAAGATCGAAATATAAACATATTAAATAAATCTTAAAATTAAGTTAAACCCTGCCAATTTTGCGATGATCAGTGATAGAAGCTCAAAGAAGACTAAAATTATCAAAGTATCATACAAACTTATAAAATATCTCCCATCAGAACCGATACTCAATAATGAATTCATCATTAAATATAAAAGCAGAAATACAAAATGCACAAAGTTTAACACTACTCTCACCTAAAGACTCAATGGCCCAACTTCATGGCGCAACTATGAACTTTATCTACATCACACTGGATTAGTTTTAGCTACCACTGATAACGGAATCACATCAGCATCGTCGACAGATTTCCGGCAGCAGATAAGTTTTGAGAGAACCGAATCGTAGGGTTCCAGAGAGCGCATTGGCTTGGGAAGGAAGTCCCAGGTTCGGAGAAATTCTGGCAGCCTGACAAAAACGGAGCGGTTAAATTTTAGTCTCGGATAGTAATAGCTATGGAATGCGGAAGCCGTTGAGAATAGCGCATACCTTAAAGATCGAGAGGATTCCTTGAACCCGGCTAGCCGATAATGTACTGTAATAGAACTTTAAACTTACAATTTCATCAGGTTATTTAGTTGTAATACGAAATTTGAACTTACTTTTCGGGAATTTTATCCTGGAGAATGTTGAGAATAGTAATGAAGAGGATAGCAGCAATAATAAGTGTGATAACCACGTAGAGGAGAGGCAGACTGAAGGACAGGGCAATGAAGAGCATTGGCATCAACAAGAATACTACTATTAGGTAGAGTATGGCAAACCATCTGAAAATAGTTATAGTCAGTATTGTGATCACCAAAAAACTTACCTGCTGTCTTATGACAACAATCAGTGATACTTATGCAACTGTTATTTTATATTATTTTAAAATGTAAAATAGTCCGATTCCAGAAAGGTGGCACTGTCAATCACCTGTAGTCAGCAGTGGTGTTTCCCAGCATCTTGGCAAAATTAATCGGAATGGTCCTCATGAAAGGAACAGGGTAGAAAACGAGGATACCAAAGATGTTGAACAGCAGATGTGAGATCTGAGTGAAGAAAGGATTTTAATTTGATTATAGATGATACAAATCGTACGAACCACCATTATTCATCAACCATTTCAACGAACACGCTTGGATAAAGCTTTATGTACAGTGTACACTAACGACGTTATACATAGTTGATATTTTGAAAATATGCTGTGAGTAATCTGAAAAGTCAAAAGCAAAAGTATAACTGTTATGGAATTTGTCGAGACTTACAGCAACTTGTATAGTGACAGATCGTTTGTCTCCAGTCGCTGCCAAAGCTGCCAGAACTGCAGTGCACGTGGTACCTAAATTAAGAAGAGTCAGTCCTCTTTACCTGTTATCGCTCGATTAGGATACGTGGAAAAGCAATTCTGTTCATTAAACGGATATTCTAGGGCAGCGTTCTTGCTTTCTTGGACTGTGGAAATAAGCAATAAGATATGTCTAGAAATTCGCTCCTACTAAATCGCTCGCCCAAATTTTAAGAAAATTCTTGTGAAAAGGCCCTTTGGGTATGAAGTTGATTTTAATCGGTGTATTTTTGGACGCTGATTCCGAATCACCCCCATGACGTAGGGTAAAAATGCTTCCCTGGAGAGTTATGGGCAAAAAACCGTTTTGGTCACGTGACAGGCTAGTAAAACATGAATTCGATTGTTTAGGGCTCAGGTTAGGGTTAGGGTTGTGGTACGGGTTATAAATAGCTTCGGTGTTATGGTTAGGGACTAGGGTTAGGGTTGGTAATAGGGTTTATGTACAACCGTTTTGTACTGCTGCAAAACCATAAAAACCAAAGTTACGTGAAATTTTTGGGCGAGCGAATTAGTAAGAACTAAGAGCCCTAGAAATTAGGGTGTGTGCCAATTTCCAAGTCAACTTGAATGATGATCAATTCTACAATTGTCCCTGTAAGTCCGCCAGCAATAAACATGCTTACCTATGTTGCTTCCAAGAGTGAAGGGGTACATGAGCATGCTTATTGCTTACCTATGTTGCTTCCAAGAGTGAGGGGGTACATCCTGTCGAGACTAATAACACCCAGTCCAACTAGAGGTGTTAGTGCTGACGTAAATACACTGCTGCTCTGTACTAGAATGGTCATACCAGTTCCCACCAAGATAAACAGATACCTGGTGAGTGGTGAACAGTGAGTTGTTATGTAAATAACATACCAGTTCCCACCAAGATAAACAGATACCTGGTGAGTGGTGAACAGTGAGTTGTTATGTAAATAACATACCAGTTCCCACCAAGATAAACAGATACCTGGTGAGTTGTGAACAGTGAGTTGTTATGTGAATAACATACCATGTTCCCACCAAGATAAACAGATACCTGGTGAGTTGTGAACAGTGAGTTGTTATGTGAATAACATACCAGTTCCCACCAAGATAAACAGATACCTGGTGAGTTGTGAACAGTGAGTTGTTATGTGAATAACATACCAGTTCCCACCAAGATAAACAGATACCTGGTGAGTGGTGAACAGTGAGTTGTTATGTGAATAACATACCAGTTCCCACCAAGATAAACAGATACCTGGTGAGTGGTGAACAGTGAGTTGTTATGTGAATAACATACCAGTTCCCACCAAGATAAACAGATACCTGGTGAGTGGTGAACAGTGAGTTGTTATGTAAATAACATACCAGTTCCCACCAAGATAAACAGATACCTGGTGAGTGGTGAACAGTGAGTTGTTATGTGAATAACATACCAGTTCCCACCAAGATAAACAGATACCTGGTGAGTTGTGAACAGTGAGTTGTTATGTAAATAACATACCAGTTCCCACCAAGATAAACAGATACCTGGTGAGTGGTGAACAGTGAGTTGTTATGTGAATAACATACCAGTTCCCACCAAGATAAACAGATACCTGGTGAGTGGTGAACAGTGAGTTGTTATGTGAATAACATACCATGTTCCCACCAAGATAAACAGATACCTGGTGAGTGGTGAACAGTGAGTTGTTATGTGAATAACATACCAGTTCCCACCAAGATAAACAGATACCTGGTGAGTTGTGAACAGTGAGTTGTTATGTGAATAACATACCAGTTCCCACCAAGATAAACAGATACCTGGTGAGTTGTGAACAGTGAGTTGTTATGTGAATAACATACCAGTTCCCACCAAGATAAACAGATACCTGGTGAGTGGTGAACAGTGAGTTGTTATGTGAATAACATACCAGTTCCCACCAAGATAAACAGATACCTGGTGAGTTGTGAACAGTGAGTTGTTATGTAAATAACATACCAGTTCCCACCAAGATAAACAGATACCTGGTGAGTGGTGAACAGTGAGTTGTTATGTGAATAACATACCAGTTCCCACCAAGATAAACAGATACCTGGTGAGTTGTGAACAGTGAGTTGTTATGTGAATAACATACCAGTTCCCACCAAGATAAACAGATACCTGGTGAGTTGTGAACAGTGAGTTGTTATGTGAATAACATACCAGTTCCCACCAAGATAAACAGATACCTGGTGAGTTGTGAACAGTGAGTTGTTATGTGAATAACATACCAGTTCCCACCAAGATAAACAGATACCTGGTGAGTGGTGAACAGTGAGTTGTTATTTAAATAACATACCAGTTCCCACCAAGATAAACAGATACCTGGTGAGTGGTGAACAGTGAGTTGTTATGTGAATAACATACCAGTTCCCACCAAGATAAACAGATACCTGGTGAGTTGTGACCAGTGAGTTGTTATGTAAATAACATACCAGTTCCCACCAAGATAAACAGATACCTGGTGAGTGGTGAACAGTGAGTTGTTATGTAAATAACATACCAGTTCCCACCAAGATAAACAGATACCTGGTGAGTTGTGACCAGTGAGTTGTTATGTAAATAACATACCAGTTCCCACCAAGATAAACAGATACCTGGTGAGTTGTGAACAGTGAGTTGTTAAGTGAATAACATACCAGTTCCCACCAAGATAAACAGATACCTGGTGAGTGGTGAACAGTGAGTTGTTATGTAAATAACATACCAGTTCCCACCAAGATAAACAGATACCTGGTGAGTTGTGACCAGTGAGTTGTTATGTAAATAACATACCAGTTCCCACCAAGATAAACAGATACCTGGTGAGTTGTGAACAGTGAGTTGTTATGTAAATAACATACCAGTTCCCACCAAGATAAACAGATACCTGGTGAGTTGTGAACAGTGAGTTGTTATGTAAATAACATACCAGTTCCCACCAAGATAAACAGATACCTGGTGAGTTGTGAACAGTGAGTTGTTATGTGAATAACATACCAGTTCCCACCAAGATAAACAGATACCTGGTGAGTTGTGAACAGTGAGTTGTTATGTAAATAACATACCAGTTCCCACCAAGATAAACAGATACCTGGTGAGTGGTGAACAGTGAGTTGTTATTTAAATAACATACCAGTTCCCACCAAGATAAACAGATACCTGGTGAGTTGTGAACAGTGAGTTGTTATGTAAATAACATACCAGTTCCCACCAAGATAAACAGATACCTGGTGAGTGGTGAACAGTGAGTTGTTATGTAAATAACATACCAGTTCCCACCAAGATAAACAGATACCTGGTGAGTGGTGAACAGTGAGTTGGTATGTGAATATGTGGAATAATCTCTCCGTGCGTGGAATGTGGATTTAATCAACTTTGTAAATATTATCTCAAGAAATTTAATTTTCATGTTGTTAGTGTAAATAAAATATCAGTTTACATCCATTTTACATACATATCATAAATCAAAAACTTATTTTATGACTAACCCGGTAAGCCAGCCGAAGGGGGAAGGAAGGTCGGAGTTGATGTGCTTCTTGAGGGTCTGAGCCATTCTGCCCAGCAATAGAGACTGGAGAGTTTTTACCAGGGTAGTTAGGCACACACACAGTAGAATGAGACTGGCAATAAGTAAGATTACACCAGTCGTCGTATCACCAAGACCTGAAGAGAGAGTGGTTATATCATATTCAGAAGGCCAGTTAAAAATTACATTGTATGTACTTGCAGATCACAATTTGTCGGCTTGGACGAGTCATACGGAATACTGTTGACATATTATCCCCTCTCTGAATAAACTCCTTAAATCGATTACACTTCTGGGTCGTGTACTAAACTTGCAACAAGGAACTTCTTTAAAAGTCCTTTTCGAGCTATTCTATTCCGTTTCGGTGCTCATAGTCCCCGGAGTAACTCTCTCTCTCTCTCTCTCTCTGTTTTGGTCAAGGTTTCTGGCCTCCTATTGAAGAGGGATGCCTTCTCGCCGTGCCAACAGAGTGTGACTCCTGCTAGCCACACTCCAGGACTCCCTAAGTATATACAAAAACATAGAATAATAGATATCACCCGGAGTAACTCGCCTGCTTGAGCAAAAAGGTATCCACACTTGTCATCACAAGCCTTCATCATGCTAGCATTTCTAGCACCGCCGCATTTAGATATATTGTAGTGATCGCCTGTCTGTGTGCAGTACTGAAAAGGGGGGCTTATGTCAGGAGAATGTTCGTTTAAAATACGACTAGTTCTGAAAGAGGTTGTATTATACGTGTGAACACAGGCTTAGTTTCTGTGGTGCAGTATAGTCTTCGCACTACGTTTCATGATATACTCCGCATGCAATTGAACCAAGTACTAAAAAGGGGTCCTTGAAGATTGCATTGGTTTTCAAAAGTAGGAGTTTTACATTGAAACCTAGTGAGGAGACCATAAAGACCTTGCTTACCAGCAACTTACCTTGGCTATGTTCTTGATTGTGGATTTTTCAATGCCGATTATGGTCTTCGTTAATGGTTTAGTTATGACTTTAAGGAAATCAAGTTTAGAGACTTTGTCATCATCGCTGATACCTGTTGTTAAAGTAAGCTGGATTGATGGTGCTCCACAGGGACACACTCTAGGTCGTCATGACAACTACCGAGAGTGCAATCCTCTGTGGGCGGCCCATAAAAACCACATTTTCTTATCCTGCATCTTTAATTTATTCTCAATTACTTTCAACAATGACACAACTAATAATTATGAGACACCAACTTTTATGCTTTCTATTTTTCACCTACCTTGAGTCAGGGCTGAGCTGATCTTTTCCAAAGGATGGAGGACAGCCTCTAGAGGCAGGAAGATAAACACACATAGCCAGTTAAAGCAATCGTGTACTGAGGATAATATAATTTTGCTTTACAATATAGATTTTATTTGTGTTAATTTATGCCAACTGCATACTATGTATTCATTCATTTCGATATTCTTGCTATAAAGCTGTTAAAACTTTTTTTCGGGCTCTTACCTGTGGCTCCACCAAATGCTCGTCGAAACATTTTTCTATCCATGGACTGACCAAGACTGACGATTGTGTTGGTCACAGTGGTTCCAATGTTGGCTCCCATCACCATTGAAATAGCGGGTCTCAGCTGGACAACTGAAAACAATATTGTTAAGATTTTATTACTTGTGGCTTTAAAAGTTTAAATCACATGCAAATAGAAAACAAAATTATAAGTTCGTGAGTACAGAATCCGTGTTAGAAGGGATTGGCTGTCTTCCGCTCACATGTACGAATTGTACGTCTATCAATATCGTGGGAAACATTTTATACGATATTACGCGATATGTTGATAAAACCAATAATTATGGTCGCTGGAAATATGTCCGATTTTGCAAATCTAATAAAAGTTGTCACTTTGTTAGTGGATCTGGGCGAACAAACTTTTAACTTACTTCCAGCTGAAACCATGGCAACAACAATGCTGGTTGAGGTGGATGAACTCTGTACCAGGACAGTCACTAGAACACCTATCATCAGTCCGATTATAGGGTTGTTCAGGATCTTACTCCTTGCAAATACCTACACGGGGTTGAATGTGATACCGGAAATTTAAGGATCAAGGTGAATAATTAATGAATATTGAATAACATAACAGAATATAATATCAGACATTTAGAATACTTTAAGAGTCGTTCACATATTATATTACGTAATCAGTTTTATACCAGTTGTTTAACCCCCTCTGTAATCATTTTTACGAATAACTATTCTGTTAAAGTTACACTATAAGCGTAATCAATTAGAAACCCCTCTGTCCCCCTTACTGATTACGTCATATGTGAACAACCTTTTATCGGCAACTCTGATTTCTGAGGGACCAAATTAGGCACAGTTTGCGTGAAGATCTTTTAACTGTGCATAATGTATTAATTTTACATTCGATAATTGAGATGATTTTAGCGAAAAATAGCAGTTCAAGTTAAAGAAATAGTTTATAAAGGAGTTACTAACCTCTCCGGCGGATTTTCCTCCGAGTAACTGGAAAGCACTTGAGAGAAAAGAAAGGGAACAAATGAAGAAGTACAGACTGGCCAGAACTATGAGCATCTTCAGTACCAATGTCAACACTTTTATGACTTTACCTTTCGTTGATTTTTCTGGGGAAATATGTTGATCATAATAATACCATAATAATATTTTGTAGACTTTTATCGATAGCCATCTGATCAGACAAACAGAGTGATAGGTTTACAGAACCAGCCGATTATACCGTCGACTGGTTGTCTTACCAAATTACAACTAAACAACAAATTATTCTCCCAAAATAAGAAATCTCACCGTTCCAAGGTTTCTCGAAGTTATCAGTATCCAGCTCATCATCCACCACATTCCAGGCATCGACCTCCTTCACCTCAAGGTGCTCCATCGACGTCGACTGTGAGAAATTATTATAGAGGTCAGTGAGGTCATTACTACAGAGGTATCAGTTTCACGAAGTTGCACATATATAGCAATAATTGGAGTTACCATATCGGACTTAAATTGTTCGGACAGTAACGTTTATCAAATACTGTATCTACTATCTTAGATCACAAGTTAGAATAGATTAAGTTGACTAGTAAAGAGCGAAAAGAAAAAATAAGGGGTCGACCAAATTTACCGTACCGTCGACAATGGCGTGACTCTCATGGAACGATCCATCATATAAGGTACTAACTCAAACTACTTTATTCAAACATATCGATGAGTGCATTAAAATTATGTCGTAACCTTATTCATATTGTCTGGAACGGAATAGGACTTTCTTTTATCAATTCTTCATTACAAATGGGCCAAGTTTTGATTAACTTAAAAATAATGAGATAACGGAAATGGTGCGATTCTCTAATCAGGTCTTTTAACAATTTCCCCTTTGACACCAATTTCCTCTCGAATCCAAAATTTCCTCGCAGAATATTCTGGCATTCTATAATGCCAGACTGCCTTTTTTCTGCATATGGGCTGATTTGTGATACGTGGCAATAAAGTCTTAGAAGGCTAGAATAGCGAATATTTTGTTATTTACTACGTTTCAAATAGTGATCATAGATGACATTACAATCTTACGATTACATTACATTGTCTGTTCTTATCAAAAGATCAGAGGACTAGCTGGACCACATGTTTCATAATATGATTAAAAAAGCAGAACCAACTCCACCATCAACATATCCTCTATATGAACGTCTTAAAAAATCACATAAAATAAGTCTTATTAAAACTGCAAAAGCAAGGAAAACCTGATGCTTTCACCTATAAATCTTCAACAGTACGGGATTACGAGAAGTGTTTCTTCTTCTTCCCCAGAATCTTCACTATATCAGAAGGGTTCAAAGAAATTTTAACAATTAGAGGTATTGTTAAAACGGCAAAAGCAAAGAGAATCGGACGTTTCTGGACTTCTTACGTCCTCTTAAACCAACAAAAATACGCGAAATTACGATTTTAATTTTAATGAAAGCATAGAACTATTTACTTAACCACGATTATTAACTTATCTGCAATTTTATAAATCCACCGACCATATGTTAACACTTTAACATACCAAATTATAATATTACATATTAAATGGTTTAAAATTATGACAGAATTTTCTATCAACACATTCATAAGAGGTCCTGGATAACTCGATTCTGTTATTAAAATACTTAAAAAACCTATCTAAGTTTTCTTTTAAAACCTATCTAAATTTGAATTTTTACCAGAAACTTTATTTCAAACCGTTATGGAGTTGCCAGGGTGGCTCCCAACTCATCATTTTTCCCGTGAACTGATGTGTATAAGAATTGAGTATAGTTCACGTTTGGCTTCCAATTTCTTATATTACAGATAAAAGTTAAGTTCCACGGCAATTTTTACGGCAATTATATTGAATCACAAGTGTTTTCCGTATCTTAACAGTTAAAACCATAATATCATGAATTGAACTGATCTATAGCAGTTGTATACTGTATAGCAATATTAAGATAATGGGACTACTGCAGACCCTCTACCGGCCAAACCTTGTTAACAAAGCCGGAGTCGAGGTTCGGTGAACGGTATAAGTTAAAAGCGCTTAAGGGACATAAGTCAAAGTGGTAAAGCAACATCATGTAGTGGACATCTTGAGAAATGAGTAGTAGGTAGAATGTAAGAAGAATCTCGAATAATTTAGTTACGCTGCAACTAAATTATTCGAGATTCTTCCAATAATTTTCAAGACTTGATGTCAATTTATTATCGGAGAAAAATATGATTTATGAAGGCAACCTTACATTCTACCTACTACTCATTTCTCAAGATGTCCACTACCTGATGTTGCTTTACCACTTTGACTTATGTCCCTTAAGCGCTTTTATCTACCGCTCACCGAACCTTGACTGCGGCTTTGTTAACAAGGTTTGGCCGGTAGAAGGTCTACAGTGACTCTTCATTCTGTTCTAAACAGCATGTACATTTTGTTACATTCACGCTCCCTTATTTATATACTCTAACCTTTGTTACAAGCGGATTTTACAACCGAAATGTAGTGATGCAGCAAATCACGGAAAGTAACAACTTAAAAGGTCAGTGCGGTGATCACGGTAAAAATAAAAGTAACGGATCCACTGTATTCTACATCTTTAATAGTCAGTATATCTGATCAACAGATGTATGGATGTTTGTCAGCTGGTAACAGGTAGTTTCAATATGAATATGGGGCCAGGTGCTATAGTCATAAGGTTACATATAAATATATTGTCGCCCTTTTGTAGACGCCCCTAATCTGAGCACTGCTTATACCCTGGGCCGCTGACGATTGTGCCGCTCTTGTTAGATTTAATGTTAAAAGTAGTAACTAACCTGATCACTATTATAAGTCACTGGTATCAGCACATAACGAGTGTTGCAAATACCTAGACGGCCCTTGTATCTGACTTTGAGCAATTTGCTATGTTCACTGCTTCTATACAGCTTGTGCCGCTGACGATTGGGCTGCGCTTGTTAGATTTAATGCTAAACGTAGTAACTAACCCGATCACTATTATAAGTCACTGGTATCAGCAAATAACGAGTGTTGCAAATACCTAGACGGCCCTTGTATTTGACTTTGAGCAATTTGCTATGTTCACTGCTTCTATACAGCTTGTGCCGCTGACGATCGGGCTGCGCTTGTTAGATTTAATGCTAAACGTAGTAACTAACCCGATCACTATTATAAGTCACTGGTATCAGCACATAACGAGTGTTGCAAATACCTAGACGGCCCTTGTATTTGACTTTGAGCAATTTGCCATGTTCACTGCTTCTATACAGCTTGTGCCGCTGACGATCGGGCTGCGCTTGTTAGATTTAATGCTAAACGTAGTAACTAACCTGATCACCTTCAGTCACTTGTATGAGCACATAACAAATGTTGCAAACACGAACGTTTTCCAAAAAAACACACTCGTGTTAAACGTTTCCTACACATGAAACTGTAGAAACTAAGATACAATTAAAGAATTAACATATTGTCATAGACAAAAAGGAGCGACTTGTTCACCTAATTAGTTTACTGAAGTGTTATCAATAAACAATGCAAGTTTACTTAAGACTTAAAAGCAATTACAAAGTCTACAAATTTACGTGATACAAACGTTTTACGCTGTGAACTCGTATCATCATAGCAATAAACTGTTTCTAAGCATTCTGCAGAGTGGCAGACCATTAGTGCAACGTTTTCGGTACTTCGCCTGGATAAGTGTCGGACATTTCGGCAAAGTATCCTTCCTGTTACAGGAGTGTTGACCCAGCCAGCAGCCTATAATACAATAATACCTAGCCTATCATACAACGTTTTCTAACAAATTATACACCGTTACAGCTTGTAGACCGCATGCTCAGTCTCCTCTGGCAGTTTGAGCAAATTATTGACTATTTAGTATTTTTATTGCATTATTCTAATTTTCGTACATTTATATGCAAAAATAGAGTGATTTGTTATTTTATCTCATAAATTAGAGCCATTTAAAATCCACACATTATTTTCAACTCACCCTGTACATTCTTCAGAGATATAAAATATTCTGCTTTATATATAGTAAGATTGTTTATAATATTTCATTGGGAAACATGGTCATTTAAGAAAGTAGTAATGCATAAAGTATAATGCATAAAGTATAATGCATAAAGTATGAATAATCATACTTTGCACGGAGTTACTACTTACCACACAGTCAAGTTAGATAACAATTTGCAGTCTATAACAGAAGGCTATACAAATAAGAACAAAATATGTAACAAATTTAAACTTTGTTGCACTGATCTATTTACCCATTTCAAATGTACGTACTCATACCCGTCTCGCCTCTCGGTTTAGGAGGAAGCAATTATGGTGAAAATTAGATTTTTCACGGTTGCTAGAAGCAATTTAACCAACGACTTAACAAGATAGTGTTTCAATTGTGAGTGGTAAAATGCCACGTCATAGACTTCCAAGCAGAACGGATTAGGTTTTACTCTAGGATATCAATATATTTTTAACACTATCTCGTGAAGTCGTTGGTCTGATTCTGCGTTGCACCTATTATGATGTAACCTAATAGGATTATAACCTACTGCTCGTGAATACCTACTGCTGTCACGAAAGGTTTTATTAACCGTGGTCACCATGGTTAACTAACTTGCAAGTTAGGTAGCTATAAATGATATTTTGATGTATGTTTACTTCATTCTTCTCCTATCACTATTGATTCGTTATATACAAAAACAATAATAAGTCTAACGCAAAAATTCCATAAAATACTTTACCGACTCGTCATCCTCGTTATCTATCTCATTCTTTAGTAGTACAGGCTTTAAGTCCGTAACCCCCATTGCAACATCAATAACCTTGCAACCTTTGCTAGCAACAAGTAGAGTTGTGAACTGATGAACAATCTTAGAAGGAAACTAGTATAATATCGAATAAAATAATCACGATAGAGCTTTACAAAACACTACCTCCAACAGAATTGTTGAAGTATCAATAATCAACAAAAACACTTTCACTTATAATAGAACTTTACAAAACGCTACCTCTAACACAATTGTTGAGGTATCAATAATCAACAAAAACACTAGACTTGGCGGTGAATCAGGTTGATCAAAAACCGATGGATTCAACAGTCGACAATTAATATGGGCGCGTTGGATTTATAGCGATAAAAAATGCAGGCTAAACAAGACAAAAGATTGATTAATTAATAGAAACATTCTGAATCGATAGTGTACATTCGTAGACACCATTCATTTTGGGGTTGATTACAATAAAGTTATGCAGGATGTAAGCGAAATTAAAGCACGTGAGTAGAATTATAGCAAATGATAACTATATACGATATATTACATACGGAGCTGTGGATAAATTACATGAGCACATTTTGTGGAGATTCAATGTGATTCCAGGCGGTAAAACTAACGGTCCCCATGGCAACATCAAATATATTGGCTCAGTTACATCACTTCGACTATCAAATTACCAAACTACTCAACCGTATTCTATTTACTTACTTTAATTAAGTAAGTAACTTTACTTATTACCAAGTAGTTCAATGTAAGAAGGAAAAATATAAATGGAAATATATGATGTGGCGCATAGTAAAGGTTGGGATTCAAACAAAATAAGATTTCTATTCTGGTATGCAGTCGACATATTGTAGCGAGGTATGGTATGTAATCATGTCACTAGAAAATTATCACATGTTTTCAGGATAACTTCAATGCTCGCTAAGTAAGCTTTGACAATTTATCCTATTCTAAATCTATGTAAAGGGGACGAACTGATAGGACAAACATCGTCTAATAGTGATGTACGTATATACATATTTATAGCATAATTGATAAAATATTTGGTTTAGTTTTGGTTTTGGTTTATGGAGCAAACGTGCCACGTAGGTCCAGGATCGATTTCAAAATATACAGGGTGGGCCAGTGTAAATGACCACCCTGTCTACCGGACAGTTAGGCTGGGTGCTAGGATACAGGACGCACTTAACTACTGCCCCTATCCCTAGGAAAACTAAGGAGTCCCCCTAAAGAGATTTCAACATAGTGTAAACCACTGCCTGAGTTGAGTAAATATACTGATGTAATAAAAATATTCAGTAATAATTACTGTTTGTACAGCCATCAGTGCTAGATACATAACATTAAATATTCAATGTAATTATATTGACTTCTAGCATTGATACCGGTTAACATGAAGGTGCCTTACATTACGAACAATGACGTGCGGTCTAAACTCTAAAGTGATAAATGATTGAGTAATATTACATTCACGGTATATAGCTGAACAAAAACATTTTAGTGATCACATCAACAAATGTCGGCTTTGTTGCTGTAGCATTCAGGTCAACTTTCATAAGAGTTGGATTAGCATTTATCTGCTGCTGTAGAGTTAGGAGCTGTATGTGCATAATTAATTATATCATGTTACATAATATCTGATAAATTTAAAAAGATATTTCAATGCCAGAAGGAAGAAATATTTCCGAAATAAAATAACAAAAGAAGTAAAAAAATGGTAAGTTACAGCAAGGATATCGCCTTACACATAATGAATGTGGAGTGACATTCACCTTAACATAAATCTAAGTTAATTCCTCGCGAGGAAGATACTGAAAAAACGTGAGCAGAAGAATTACCTTAAGAAATATAATTAGATTAAAATTGTTTTATAAAGACCAATACCAGTGAATACTAGTAAACTGATTGTTATTGGACGATGTCCAATGTTTTGCAACGCGGACAGGAGGCTTGACATCTCCGTTTTATTAAAATATTTAGGGTCCTTATATCATATAATGGAATGGGGTGTTTCTGGTTCAAAGTTCCCTGCAGTACGTGTTAAATCGCCCAAAATAACTTTTTTAAATAAAGGGGGTTAGCAGGGTACAAATGTTCAGTTAAACAAAAAATTTCCGATTGACATATTGAATATTGATACATATTATAGCAGAAGTTAAAAAGGCTTGCAAGGTTTCAAAGGTTACTTTATCCTTATCAGTACTTATTTTGACCTGGGATCAAAGGATCAAATTTTGTTAAATATCAGCAAAATTTTGCGAATTTCAGGTCTAAGAATCGCACTCGAGTCGATTTTACTTTTAGCAAAGAAAACTATCATTTCCTGTTTTTAATATACCTTTTAGTTTAATCTATGCATATTTAAACAAACATTTATGTGCCAACGAATTTATTAACATATGGTTGTAAGCTTTCCAATGACTTAAAAGTTAAGTTAGTTGACACCAACATTCTTCGTTTCTTAGACTAGTGCAACTCTGTCATCAAAAAGTATGGCATCTCAGTATATTGTGTTAAATAAAAAAACTCCACTTTATACCTGTTAGGCTCAAAATAAAGTTCAAAATGTTTAACGGGATGATAAACAATTCTGACGTTTTTCTTTTCAAAATACCTAAAATTCGGAAAAAATTCGACTTGTGTCCATAACTATGGTTAGGGTGGTCACACATTTTTCATGACGTAACATTAAAAACATCGGAAAGAATTACTTTTAAAAATCAGGAAAAATATATTCAGAAAGTTCATTATTATTATTACTTTATTATTAAAAAATAAAAGCAAGTTGCATTGATAATGCATTGACTTTTAATGAGTAATTCCATCGGTATTTGATTAAAAATGAGGGTGAATCTTGGCAAGTGAAGAACTAATTACTGAGCAGTAAGCTGGATCGCAATTCCTCAACAGATTAAAATTGAGTCACTCTATTGAAGTCCCGTTAATCGCTTATACACACACGATGTGTTGGAATCTTATAAATATAATTATAATGTAAAATTATAAAGTTATGATATTGAATACTCTCAACTCTATACTTCAATTTGGCTCATCGCCAGATCAACTAGCCCCGGCCATCCTACCCATTTAATTATTAAACCTTCCATGGGGATAAGTTTACACATCTTGAATTGTCAGGAAACTCAGTTTAAGACATTACGTAAGATAGTGCCTTGTAAGTTAATTGTCGTGCTCACAAAAACAATCGTGTAAGGCTTGCGCTTGACATTACGCAGTTGAATAATCCAACCTGAGAGAACTTAAAGGCTGAAAATTTGGCGAATTGTTTAGCTTTGCAGTGTTTTTTGTCTCCAAATTTAAAGGTTTTAGGCATGAGGGCAGATGCGGAATCACACATTTTGAAAACAACCGTGAGGTCTCTCGCTAGCCATCCATTAAGGCATTTTGCCAACATTTTCAGATCGGTACTACTACTACCAAAGGTGATTCAGTCACAATACAAATTCAGTCTACTTTACAGATAACATAAGGTACTAGTCTACCGTCACTTGTTTTATAAATAATGTAAGGTATCCGTCTCTCGTCACCTGTTCTACAAATAATATAAGATGTCCGTCTCCCGTTAGTAAAGTATACCGAATTTGTAGACCGTGTTCTACCAATTCTATTTATAGAATTTTGTGATGATAAGTGTCACTGATCATCACAAAATGGGGTTCTGGTGCAACGCCCTCTCATTGGCTGATTGATCAGCCAATGAGAACTGAGAAGGCGGTATCGATTTCAGTATCTTAACTTTTATCCACGCCAGTGATCTCGCTTGAATAACTTAAATGAACATATTCTTTGGGTATTTTTAAATGTGGAAGCGTGTAATGTTAGAATTTATTCATTAATTTATAACCTATATAGGGCCGATGCTCGGACTTTGGAGCCGACCTAAATCGGTCAGTAAGTCAGTAGAGATATTTAGGGCATGATAAATACTGGAAATGGTAATTCACCAGGATATGCGATTGCACGTTGTAGCCACCAGTCAAGAATTGATATTCAAAAGATAAATATAGACTTTGATAAAGAATTGGTGTTATTAGCTAAAGTAAAATGTAAAGAAATAACGCGAAGAATAATGAAAATATTACAAAGTGCACACTTTATATCGCTCAACCTAGGTAGGGCCGAGGTAAGAATGTAGGGCAAGGAATGTTGTGACAACTTAAACTTATTGGTATGGGATTTGTCAACATTTAACTTAAGACTTCTGGTGATGACTTGATTCCATTGTTACCAGTTATCTGACTGTTTTTTGGTAAGTTAATATGAACATAAATTTAAACCTTCAGAATGCTATTTGTTCCTGTAATACTCAATTTTCCGAAGGTTTTGCAGGGTCCTGTTCAAGGAGTTAAAGCATGAAGCGTTGACACATTGCTATTGTACTTTCGCTTTTGGGTACTAATATTAGAAGACGAAGCCAGCCTTATGTCGCAGTCACCTCGTTGCTCCTAGCAGAAACCCGTCAAACCCTAAAGTTTTATAGTTGTGGTGAACGTGCGGAACGTTAACTAAAAATTTTCTGTATGGATAAATTACTTATTATTATGGATAAATTACTTATAATTATAAATTACTAATAATATAAATACTATGTTGCCAACAAACAAGCATGGAAAGCTGTTTTTAAGAACTTAGCACGGGATAACGAAGTTCCTATGGAGCTACTGAAGAAACCAGTAACAGCTCCTTGTACTTCTTTTGAAGACCCAGCCATCAAGTCTGCAAAAGAAAACATTGTCAATTTTGTAGACAACTTCAAGCCCAGAAAACTTGAATCTAATATGAACCGCTATGAGAGTGAAGGGTATATGTGGTTGAAGAAGGCTGTCAAGGATGGCTTAATAGCCATAACATCGGCTGATAAGGGCGGTGCGATAATCATTGTCACCCCTCAGATAATCAAGGATATCACTTCTGCCAAAGTTGAGGACCCTTTGAGATACAGACCTTTGCAAACTGATCCTACTGGATCTTTGAGAGGAAGGTTGTTAGAGCTGTGGTCATCTGGTTTGGAGCGGAAGTATGTAAGTGGTGAACAGTCTAAGTGTGTGGTTGGTTTGATTCAGAAGTCTGATCAGGACACTCTTTCACAGAGCACTTCTGATCTAGTCAAGCCCGATATTCCGTATGGTTACCCATTACTGAAAATTCACAAGCTGACTGAGACTGAAATTAGAGAGAAAAAGATTCCACCCAGTCGATTCGTGACTGATCTCTCTAGAGGAGTAACTGCAAGATCAGATAAGTTTGTTGTTTGGAAGTGGTTGGGACCTCTTGCCAGGGATTACTGTATAGATCTTGTTAAAGATTCAACTGCAGCTCTCATAAAACTCGAGGAATTGGCAGCTTCCGGACAAGTAGTCGATACTTGGATCAGCTTCAGTATTGATATTGTTTCTCTATACGATTCTCTGCAACATAGCTTGGTGATGTCAGCCTTAGATGATGCTATGGAGTCGTGTAGACCAGATTGGTCTGAGGAGTTCAGGACTTGGCTGAAGGGACTGATACAGCTTAGTTTTGATTCGGCAGTCTTGAAGAATGCAGACAACTGGTATGAGGTCGTTAACGGTGTACCCACTGGAGGTATCAATTCAGTGGATTGCGGTAACATTGATTTGTTCTTTGTCCTAAAGAGTCTGGTTTACGACCCGGTTGTTAGACCAGAGGAGCTCAAGAACCTTGATCGGTTTGTGGATGATATTTCGGGCCAAGGTATGTGGAGAGGTTCTATGATTGGTTTTGAAGAATGGGTAGGGTCATTACGCAGTAAGATGGTTGATGACTATGGCTTAGATATTACATACGAAGTGAAACCAATCACGGAGTTCACTCAGTTCCTGGACATTCAGTACAAGTTTGTTGGAGGGATACTCACAACAGATCTGTTTAGGAAACCTACTGACGCCAACAGGTATCTTGAATTCTCAAGTTTCCATCCACGACATTCCTTCCGGAGTATAGTCTTCTCACAGGCACTTCGATACAGAAGGATAATCAATGATGACGTCTTGCTGGATGAGAGATTGGCAGAGCTTCAGTTGTTTTTTGAGCGGTCTTCATATCCTACTGATATGGTGAGAGAGGTCATCAGTGATGTCAGATCGATACCAAGAACTTTACAGTACAAGGCAAAGGATCAGGGTCCCCCTTCTTTCACACCATGGATTGTTACATTCGGTGCGGGCTATGAGGAAACCAAGGAAAAGGCTAAAGAGGCCAGTAACATCATCTCAAATAGCCGTACATGGAGCAGTGAGAACCCTGAGAGGATCCCTAAACTCCAAGTGGTGACCAGGCGAGCCCCTAACTTAAAGGACACTTTATTCAAGAGAAAGAAGCTTGCCTTAGGTTCAGAGTCAAGAACAACTGACCCATGCACCAAATCTGGTGAGAAGAAGAAAGGCAGACCCTGCCAAACTTGTCACCTTGTTAGTGGCAATTCCATGGTCTCCAATAATGGACACTCAGTCAGAACTCAAGGTGGTAACTGGAAGACACGCAACATTGTGTACGGCGCGACGTGCAAACTTTGTACTGTTAATAACGTATACGTGGGAAAAACAGTCACCAGCCTCAGCCAACGTGTGAATGGTCATCGCAGTAAATATTATGAGATTTTAGAGGCGAGTAGTAAGGGGAATGTTGAGAGCCACAGAGATTTTGATGACGAGAATGTTTTAGGGGCACATCTTTTTTCAGTCCATAATTTGAGGGAGAGATCTGATTTCAATGAAAGTTTCCATTTTGATATTTTGTGTTCTACATCCCCAGATAATATTAGAAAGTCAGAACATTAGAAAGTCAGAACAGTTTTATATTAACAAATTGAAGACACTTTATCCGTTTGGCCTGAACAATGTGAATTCCGTTTCTGGAAGCTAATTTTTCATGGTGTCCCGAATTTTATTTTTAAATCGTCAATTTTTTGTTTATATATGCAGTCTATCAATTTTTTAATTGCGTCTTTTTGATTTAATGAACTACTGTAGACTCCACATTATTATAGTATATGCCATTAATTTTGTTCCGATTTTAAACTATTCCATTTTGACGAGATGCTAATTTAATTTTTTGAGACTTTACTACATTTTTGATGAGAATTTTTGACATTTTCAAACTAACCATTGATATTTTCAGATTATGTGACTGATTAAATGCTGAAGATAAAAGAAATGTATTCATTTTGCTAAGATTATGTTTGCGTTTCATTGCTCAACAGCTGTTCGAAGGATCAAATTTAAGAAATACTATGTGTGGTCATTTTATCACAGTGCTGGCAAGCACGACCGTTGCATTTATTGTGGGTATACTATGTACCCCATTTATTATTATACCCCCTTTACTATAATTATACCCCCTTTGGTACACGTTACAAGCTTCTTTCGTGCACGCGAAGCGTGCACTCCGGCCGGAGGCGGCGGCCGAAGGCCGCCGCCTCCGGCAGGAGTTTTTCAGGCATTAAGAAGTCGTTCAGCAGATTTATTTTTAGTTCAAAACATTCTAATTTGATGTCAAAGATGACAGGAATAAAAAATAGTTATGTTGAGATTTTTAAAAAATTTGCATAAAATACTCGCCAGCACTGTTATACGAAATTCGGTAAAAAACCCAAAATCGCCATATTCAGGTGCCTTAAAAACCATATTAAAATTGAGTTAGAGATCTGAAATTTTTCAGGGCGTCTAGACGTTGACCAAATCGACTGCAAAAAAGGTTTCAGGCTTCAGGAGCATCGGGAAGTGGGTTTTCTAGAACCCCTGTTTTACGACAGATTGTCGTGATACATGATATTCAGGGATAGACGCTTTGACAGTCAAATATAGTCAATTGTATCCTAAATTTAGGTGTCCATAGATTCAAAAGTATAAAAGATACAGCCATTTCCGACCACAGGTCTTTAAAATAATTGTTTACACTTTAGTTTACATTGTATAAAAAAATTATTTGACGTCATAAACACCCCTTGATGACGTCATCAAGTTAACCGTTTTTAAAACTTGATTTTCGACAAAGTAATAACTTCTAAAATTGATTTAACACTATTTAAAAGTAATTTTTTTCAACATCTGAGGAAATTTTCATCTTAGATAATTGTTCAAGCATTCTGAAAATCTACCGGAAAGTTTTCTTATCTTACTCCTTCATAAAGATATTTGCCTTTGAAGTTAGTGCTTTTTTGAAAAATTATTTTTTTAAAACGTCAATTTTGCGATTTAGTATTCTCTGGTGTTGGGCTATCCCTTGGATTGTGGAGCTCAGTTCTGCTTCCTATAGGTATAAATTGTGCATTAGGCTAGTTTTAAAGTTGAAAATCAAAAATTTGCACACATGGGGACACGCCCAAATTGATTAAAAATTGCTAAAATCACTGAAAATTGGTGTTTTCACGATTTTTATCAACTTTGGAGTCCCGTTGTGATCCAAGTTCTATTTGAAATCTTTTGAAACTTTGCACGCTTATCAAACTATATATAAAATACCGCTATGCAAAAATTTACGGCGATTCAGTATTGGATGCGCACGTAACGTCCGCTCAAAGTTTGCACGTGCGAACGGTGAGAATTATGCTCATTCGTGATTTCGAACAAATTCTGCTTTACCACGACAGTTCAATGTCATTATAAATGAAGTTAATGGCAACTTGAATGATTATAATGTTTTATGTTCAGTCAGTGATAGACCGATATGCTTACTTAAACACAAGGAAATGTTTTTAAAGTAAAAATTTCGAAATCGTTGAAACTTCCTCCTTATTAATGAAGACATCAGTTTATATTTCGATTTTATAAAGTATCCTGATATGACATTATAATCAAAAAGAGATGATATTTTACCAAAACCCATAATCATGGGTAGAGTGGACCGCTGCCAGTGTCTCTCTTTCCCAAACAAAAGGAAATGATATTAATTTGATTGACCGTTCTCAAATGCAAAATGATACCGAGAATGAAATCGGTCGCTCGCTTTTTCCATTAATTTACAATTGTAATTTTACCAAAACCCATAATCATGGGTAGAGTGGACCGCTGCCAGTGTCTCTCTTTCCCAAACAAAAGGAAATGATATTAATTTGATTGACCGTTCTCAAATGCAAAATGATACCGAGAATGAAATCGGTCGCTCGCTTTTCCCATTCATTCACGGCTTACGAATTGTAATAATTTTCGATTGATTACATGTCAATCAGATGCTGTAAAAATCTCTTTGGGTTGCGTTCGGGTCGATACCTAGTATTTCGGGGTAAGGGTGGTAGTTATCACTTATTGCATTAGCTGAAGTTTATTGAATCTTTATTGCCGAGTACAGCTGCCTTTGGGTAGTTCTTCTTAATCTATTACAATTGTAAATGAATGGGAAAAGCGAGCGACCGATTTCATTCTCGGTATCATTTTGCATTTGAGAACGGTCAATCAAATTAATATCATTTCCTTTTGTTTGGGAAAGAGAGACACTGGCAGCGGTCCACTCTACCCATGATTATGGGTTTTGGTAAAATATCATCTCTTTTTGATTATAATGTCAGGGTACTTTATAAAGTCGAAATATAAACTGATATCTTCATTATAATAAGGAGGAAGTTTCAACGATTTCGAAATTTTTCCTTTAAAAACATTTCCTTGTGTTTAGGTAAGCATATCGGTCCATCACTGACTGAATATACCACTTAATAGGTACTCATTCAAGTTGACATTAAATTCATATATAATGACATTAAACTGTCGTGGCAAAGCAGAATTTGTTGGAAATCACGAATGAGCAAAATTCTCACCTTTCGCACGTGCAAACTTTGAGCGGACGTTGCATGCGCATCCAATATTGAATCGCCGTAAATTTTTGTATGTAATTGTTTTATATATAGCTTATTAAGCATGCAAAGTTTCAAAGTATTTCAAGAAGAACTGTAATCACAACGGCACTCTAAAGTTGACAGAAAATGACGAAAACAGCAATTTTCAGTGATTTTAGCAATTTTCTATCAATTTGGGCGTGTCCCCACGTGTGCAACTTTTCGATTTTCAACTTTAAAACTAGCCTAATGCACAATTTATACCTATAGGAAGCAGAACTGAGCTCCACAACCCAAGGCATGGCCCAACACCAAAGAATACTAAATCGCAAAATTGACGTTTTTATAAAATAATTCTTCAAAAAAGCACAAACTTCAATGACAAATATCTTTATGAAGGAGCAAGCTAGAAAAACTTTCCGGTAGATTTTCAGAATGCTTGAACAATTATCTAAGATGAAAATTTCCTCAGATTTTGAATAAAATTACTCCTTAATGGGTTAAAATTAATTTTAAAAGTTATTACTTTGTCAAAAATCAAGTTTTAAAAACGGTTAACTTGATGACGTCATCAAGGGGTGTTTATGACGTCAAATAAATTTTGTATACAATGTAAACTAAAGTGTAAACAATTATTTGCAAGACCTGTGGTCGGAAATGGCTGTATCTTTTATACTTTTGAATCTATGGACACTTAAATACAGGCTACAATTGACTGGCAAAGCGTCTATCCCTGAATATATATATCTGTATATCTGTATGTATATGTCCCGACAATCTGTCGTAAAACAGGGGTTCTAGAAAACCCATTTCCCGATGCTCCTGAAACCTGAAACTTTTTTTGCAGTCAATTTGGTCAACGTCTAGACGCCCTGAAAAATTCCAGATCTCTAACTCAATTTTAACATGGTTTTTAGGGCACCTGAATATGGCGATTTTGGGTTTTTTACCGAATTTCGTATAACAGTGCTGGCGAGTATTTTATGCAAATTTCTTAAAAATCTGAACATAACTATTTTTTATTCCTGTCATCTTTGACATCAAATTAGAATGTTTTGAACTAAAAATAAATCTGCTGAACGACTTCCGATGAGTCTTAATGCCTGGAAAACTCCTGCCGGAGGCGGCGGCCTTCGGCCGCCGCCTCCGGCCGGAGTGCACGCTTCGCGTGCACAAAAGAGGCTTGTAACGTGTACCAAAGGGGGTATAATAGTAAAAGGGGTATAATAGTAAAGGGGGTATAATAGTAAAGGGGGTATAATAGTAAATGGGGAACATAGTATACCCACAATAAATGCAACGGTCGTGCTTGCCAGCACTGTGATAGATTAAGAAGAACTACCCGAAGGCAGCTGTACTCAGCAATAAAGATTCAATAAACTTCAGCTAATTTACTAACTACCAGTACCACCCTTATCCCGAAATACTAGGTATATCGACCCGAACGCAACCCAAAGGAATTTGTACAGCATGTGATTGATTGTAAGCCGTGAATGAATACTAACTACCAGTACCACCCTTATCCCGAAATACTAGGTATATCGACCCGAACGCAACCCAAAGGAATTTTTACAGCATGTGATTGATTGTAAGCCGTGAATGAATGGGAAAAGCGAGCGACCGATTTCATTCTCGGTATCATTTTGCATTTGAGAACGGTCAATCAAATTAATATCATTTCCTTTTGTTTGGGAAAGAGAAACACTGGCAGCGGTCCACTCTACCCATGATTATGGGTTTTGGTAAAATATCTTATAACTAATTTATAATAATATTACCCTTTTAATCTTTTATGCACAGAAATAGGACTGCTTCATTTTGTATCAGACTGGGAAAATTAATAATTATCAGTTGGGCCGGGGAAATTAAGATTTCAAAAATTGTATTTTCATGAATTTTTGTTTTTGATAATCACTAACGTTCTCTACAAAATGACGTATGTACCTTCAATACGTCAAAATCCACCGTTCACTACAACTAAGCCTACAGTAGTCTCAAGAAAAAACAAATGTATCTATTTTTTAATTTTAACATCACTTGGGCCTGGGGCTCCAAATTTCGTAACAAACATTTCTGTGCAGGAATGTATTTTCCATATTCCCAAGAATTATCACAAAGAATTGTAAAAGTAAATCTGATGGGCACAACTAACTAAAGTATATTTTCTCCTATTAACGACCTAAGAACAATTTTTTTTAATTTGTATCTGCCATAAGGAATTAGGAAGGCACTGAGGAGCTCAATAGGGGGTCGTAGACTATGTATTACGAATAGAGAACAAATTGGATATCGCTCGTATTTTTGAAAAATGTTCAACTAGCTCTATGTCCTAAAACACTAACTTTTCGAATTATTAGCGAAAAACTGACTTTTGTTTTGCGATTTTGTGAGAATATAGGTGGGTTATAAACAGAGACTTTCGAATAGGAACTAATACGTGATGTCACAAAAAGATTGACCCAATAAGAAGTGCTCCTCATTTTATTAATTTCACCCCATTGGTCCTCATCTCCTAGTTTGGTGTTCTAAAGCCAAAGGGTTGGGAGATTTGTTTAGGACCACTATACAGGTTCTAAAACTTTTTTTATGTTTTAATTTTGCAGGCTTAAAAATATGGGGAAAAACCCTCGAATCTTGGGCTCGTCCACGATTCTAAGCACTGGGCCTACTGCCAAGTGGTAAACATTTGTGGCCTATATTTGGTCCTAATGTGTTCTTATTGTTCTCATCTAACCCCTAAACAACTCATTTGATCTCATTAGACCCAATAGGTGTTCACAGACTGTCATTTATTCAGCTGGCCTGAACCCAGAGAATGTACGTCAGGCCACTTTGGCATAAATTGTGCATTTTAGGAGGTGGAATTCACTTATTTGATAGCTTTATCGATCCATATGTTACCAGAGATGTTTATTGATAGAATAAATTTGCCAAAGGATGGAAAATAAAAGGTGACTGCTCGAACTAGGGCATAATTGTAGAAACTAGGGCATAATTTTACCCCACTGGTCCTCATTTCCTAGGAAATGAGGACCAGTGGGGTAAAATTAATCAAAATGAGTAGCACTTCTCATTGGGTCAATATTTTTGGGACACACTGTAGTGCAGTACAATATGTACTCATATAGAAGTGTATGGATGTATACAATATATGTAATAAAGACAAAAACAACACCATAATATGGCGTCATGGTCCCCGTATACTCGAGATAGCGTTTCCGTAGTCAACACATGACAGCAGGGTAGAAACGTTAAACGTATGTCTCGTTGTAAGAGAATCTGGATCCTAGCACTCCCTAAAAAGAGTGTTAGAACTTAGACCGATGAACGGACGGTTGTAGACTAAACTCCCGACGGCGAAACCATGGTTATGAACATGACATGGTTATTGGTTATGCCGTTGGGATTCTAGTCAGGTGACCTACACCTGTATCCTACAACGGAGGCACCCCATTAGACGTATTTGACGTAGCCTCCATGTAGGTAGAGTAGGTGATACAACAAAAAACAAAAACAACAAATCCATTTATCAACACATGATAATGATATCTTGTAATTCTGATCCCCCAGAGACAAATGAAGAATACTGAGTCTAGCTATAGTATAAACCGATATGAGATATCGCCATCCAGTATAATAACGCCGTATTAAAACTTTAAAACTTTCACCACTTTATCCTGTTGAAGTCATGTATTGTCTTTGAGTCTCATGGTAAAACTCATTTAACAAATACAAATAATAACTACTGGCTTGAATCGAGTCTGTTCAGAAAAACAGCAAATTTCGTTAAATCAGTTTATCCTCAACCGAATACCGAACTATTTAATATTTCAAACGAATGGAAAATACAGAATCGCTGTCTCTGGGTAAATCTAATAGAATTATGGGCTCCATCTAATACCATCAATCGATTATGAGTATCAAAATGAACTTAGTTTCCCTACGTAATTTTGTAACAAATAAGTCAAGGGCTCATTATAGTACTTGACGGATGATACGGTCTAAATTTCTTTGAAATGTTACCAAAGCAAAGTGGGTGTCCTTTTTAAAAATCGTCCGATTTGTCAGCAAAATGGATTCCCGGCCCAGCCAACTCGACGCGAAAAAAATATTTGGGGGTACAAAATATTTAGGGTATAAAAAGGGACCGGGTGGGGTTGGGTACCGAATTGTAACGCCCTTGACGGTCATACCACTAGTTTTAAATCTGTCAAAGAAAATATGTGGGACTAGATCTTGTGGAATTTTTCGAGTACTGAAAGCAAGCGTGCTTAATCATACATTGACATTTTTCGGAGGAGTCTTCGATGCATTTTAGAAGCTTATTCCGAATAACCCCACATTCGATAAGGTTAAAATTATTCTCTGACAAAAACTGTTTCGATCATCTTCCGTTAAAAGGTTGGGGTATGGATTTGGTACGAGGTGTGGATCTTCCAAAAAAGCCAGTTGTTAAGTTAAATACCTACTAGCCAACTACTACAACTCTCAGTCAACTAATTGATCAGCTACCGGCCGAGGAAACTTCCAATTGTTAGTAATTTCATGGTAGACAATATGAATATTGAATATAGGTATTCGATAATATGACTATTTTAGTGATACTCACGTCATTGATTTCAGCGCCATGGCACGAGTAGACAGTAGCGATTCCAAACTGGTCCAGCTCTTTTTGAGGAGGCATGATGTTGGAGTTTGTGGTGTCTGGAACCGATCCCAAGGGACTCTTTCCTACTGAGAAATAGTTTGGGTAATTTTTTGAAATGTTTGTGTTTTACTTTGATTCAATTTTTGGATTATTTATATCTAGTTATGTATCGAAATGGATATGTTCTAATATTTTTCAAGTTCACTGATCATCAGCTGATCATTAGTATTGACATGAACATTAAACTAAACAAGAATGAACTAGGAAATGTATGCTAAGCGTGTTGAACATGATCTTAAATTATCAAAGTCTGGTAGTCGTAGCAGCGGTGCTAGCTGTACAAAAAGATAATAAAAAAGTAGCTGAAGTGCCGCCGGTTCGATAGCTCTGCATGCTACACTTCATTTTATAGCAATGATATTGCTTCTAGAACGCAGCAGATAATATGCAATCAAGCTCCGTAACAGATGTTATAAAAGATCGAAACTTTACAATTTGAGAATCAAGCACTTGATAAAAATGGAGTGCTTTGTGATAGAACTATTGTTTGGAGATTTGCATGCTGACGATGTGATGTGTGCACGCGAGCTCGAGCTAGTTTTAAAACCCCTGGTTACAAGACTAAGCTGATGAAGGGGGGCCTGAGGTTGATATTAGTGGCTATAAATAGATTACCGTCATAATGTTTCATTCAATTATAGTGATCAAAAAGAACAAAAATCTATGAAAGCATTAAATCAAAGAACGACTGGAAAAATGTATGCATATGACTTATGCAGCAGGGTCGACGAGAAACGAAAACTAAGCCAGTAGCTGAGCTAGCTCATTTCAACATTTAGGTCAATCGGTTGTTAAATGCAATAGACATAGATCATTCAACGCTTTGTCATTCACAGTAGCACTATATATAGCGGCAACAGGTGACGCAAATTCCCACACCACTTGGTCATTAACATCCAATCTGAATCCGTCAAACAGTATTCAGATTTTGCCGTCATTTTTACACGAGTGCATTGTAGTTTTTAATTTTCCTTCTTTTCCTCTCCCTTCTTTAGTTTTTGCAGATTTCCAAAATTTCTAATGTTACTTTCTCCTCTTCAGCACATAACATATTATGTATAACAAAAATAAAATGTTGTGAAATAATAGCGAAATTTCAGGTCCAAGAATCTAGATCTCCCCCGAGTCGATTTTACTTTCAGCAAATGAAAACCACGTATTCTTTCCTGTTTTTAACCCTTTTATTCTGATCATTCAGCTACTTCGCCAAGTTTACAATTTTCCGAAGAATGCTTAATCTATGCATGTTTGTGCTAGTGACTTCTTGCGGTGCCGACAAGTAAAATGAGATACTGATCTATCGACTCCAGAATTATCCAATATTTCTAGATTAAAGAAGATATGATCTGAATTGCATTCTCGACTCTTCACATTGTTCGCTTGATGAATGTTACAACACGCAGGCAATTAAAAATCACGGAAGCGTTTTTAGTTTATTACGGTTATACATGTGATAGCAGGTAAATTGGACAGTTGGCAGTTGGTACTCATAACTATTTAGAGTCGCAATGGACGGAAAGTCAACTAGCTAACTAGGAACACCCAAATTTCTGACTAAACTAAAGTCGACTGACCAACTTAAAGTTCGTCGTTGCTGGTTTCTCGCGGAAGGTTCTTGTATTGCAGCGATCAGCGATCGATTAAATTTTCAACTTTTTCCATTTAACTGCGAGATTTACAAAATTTCGAAAATAAATGCCAATCAATTCTACCTTCAATGAGTACAAATTTTGTCTGTACCGTACGTCCTCAACCATAACTATGAATTAAGACCAGAGACATAAAAACCCCGATTAAAGAAGTGTTTCTATCGGTTGCGCTAAATAGCAAATTGGTGAACGAAGCTGAGCGGCAATTTTGGGATTTTGTTAAACGAAAACAGAATAGACAAAGGGCTTCAATCCTAAAAGTGAAATATCCCATACGGCTGATAATTGACTAGAACTGTCAAATATAGAACTGTAGAACATGAGGTAAACATTAAACAATACCACCTACTTTGAAATGATGAAGTTGTCATGGTACAAGGAATACAAGGAATATATCACGCCTTCAATGTGACCTATAATACAAATAATGTCTTTTGACACCGGAAAAAACCAAAGTGTGCGAAAATTGAATTGTTAGCACAGTTTAACTACTAGAGTCTAGAACAAATACATTTGGCACACGCAGAATATTCTCTAGACCCATGCCTGTCTAGAATAAAGTAGTAGTCGCGGTATAATCTGTAGTACACTATTTTAAGAACGACAAATTTAGTCTACCATAAATTTAGTCAAACTTTTGACTAAAATTGTTGTAAACCAAATTTCATGAGTCTAAATTTTTCGGCGACTAATTTTAAAGCAGCAAATATGACATGAATATTATTAGGCTAACATTGTTTATAATTAATATATGAAATCACTGCACCGTTCCTACTGCACAAAACCGTACCAAAGTCCTATTGCACTTAAAGGGTTAGAGCTCCTCTTGGACATTACATTTTTAATCGATCCATCCCAATGCATGCTCTGTTGAAACGGCTGAAGGATCATATCGATAAAACTACGTCGTACCGACAAAAAAGGTAAAGTCGAAAAAGGGTGAAAAAGAAACTGAACAGTGTACTGAAGAACTTAGTGATTCATAGTCACAAACTCATATCTAGATCTGATGTTATTGAAATTCCCGAGTAATGCATTGCAGCTTAATCTGTAATGCTCAGACGGGGTAGACTAAATTTGTCGTTCTTAAGGTAAATGGAATGGAAAATGGTCTCGAAAAGTCGAAAAATTTGACTAAGTTGTTGTAGACTAAAAATTTGCGAAATTTGTGACTAAAATTATGGTAACCAAATTTATTGTGAACCAAATTTATTGGTCCTAAGGTATATAATAAGTGGCTTCAATTCAATATTGTAAAACGAATATGCAAAACGAATAATATATTAGTAAAAAGTCACACGACTCAGCATGTTGGTTTGTCATCATATGGTGAATATTACTCAAACTTAATTTCTGTTCCAATGACTAAGCGTTCAAAATGCGATTAAAATGTTCAAAATGTACAAAATTAAATAAAATGTACAAAATTAAAATGTTCAAAATGCTATTAAATTTTTTAAGTTCCAGAATATTGTAAAGGAAATTATTTTAGCTCATCCGTTCGTTTAGGTAACCTTCTGCCGGGTTCTTAATTAAAAAACTTGTGAAAGTGAGGGCATTTAAATATATTATTCCTTCTAGAAGAATAACGAAATAATGTGAATCATATTCGAATGAATTTTTGAAAATAGCTAAGGAGGTGTCAAGTGATTTCGCCGTATTCTGTCCACCTATTTTGAAAAGATCCGCTCTATAGAACTATAGTGTCCTCCGCCGTAATTTTTTTATTAACATTAAAAAGTGTATAACGATAACTATAATTAATTACAATTGCTATAATATATAGTCTTACAGACCACCCTCTTGTACGCCCTCTTGATACTCAAACGCCGTCGCCGTCTAGTTTTAAACTAGACAGTGTTTTGTTGAAGGATTACTAACTTAAAGTTAGTAATCCTTCAACAATAATTTGTGTATAACTTGGACAACCCCGTGTGGATCTATAGGTGAGAGCTAGCCGCCTGACCGGTGTAAACTGCTGATGATTTTTTCGGCTTGGCTTACAGGTAAGATTTTGTTATTGTAGCCAAATTTTAGCCGATAAGATTAAGATATTCAAACCTGAATCATCAAAATTTGAGAATCTAAATCCTGAATAAAATAAAAAATACTCAGATTTTTAAGAAATAGAGGAAACGTATTTCGGGTAATGAGGATTACATTGTTCCTGATTCTAGTCAAAGCAACATTCATTACCAAAAGTACACATATACATCCTAGCTCTGATATAAAGAATAACTCTACATATTTTTACTTTGGGTTGGAAGAAGATAACATTTTTGGCTAACACATCAAGTAGTGTCCTGTATTACACGAAAATATTAACATTGAAATATCAGTTTTCGTCGCTAACAAAAAACGTTGTTAATTTGATGTTATCAGCTTCAATATTTTACGTCTTGTTATAAACACAATACTGTATAGTTCAACAAACAAACAGTAAAGGATGTCATGTCCTGTGGAACTGGAAGGTTCTAGAAAAATAAGTAAATAATGTGAATCATATTCGAATGAATCTATAAAAATAATGAAGGGGTCAAGTGATTTCGCCGTATTCTGTCCACCTATTTTGAAAAGTTCCGCTATAGTATCCTCCGCCGTAATTTCTGGTTCCCGCCATTTGTTCATTAGTTCTATTTTGGAATTTTGACAGAACCTATGTATTAGTTTTTGGTTTTACCTGCTTCAAATCAACTATGTTATCAGCGTATTTTTATGTAGTTGTAAGCATTGTTTCGTTGAGATTCGAATTCGAATAGACTAGAATGAACAAACTTATGAAATATGACGTGTGTGAACGCAAAAAAACAGGCAGCTATTTTTTAACAATTATTTAATTAGAAACATCATCAAAATTAAAAATTTGGCAAAAAATACAAAATAATTTGAACAGCAACCTCCCTTCTTTCACATGCTCTAAGAAAAGAGAATCATTTAACGAATTTTATTTACTATAAATGAATTTTTTCAGTTTCTATTCGAGCGATTGAAAATAGCTTTCTTAACCAAAACAACATCCCTTAAAAATGAGATAAAAATAATATATTTCAATAATAGTTCATCTGCGATCACGTATTCGTAGCAATATTATCAGTAATTATGTCAATTAATTTAAATTTGTCCAAAAAAAGGAAGGTAAAAATGTCATGAAGCAACCTTGATATAAATAGTAATACCTAATCCTTTGCTCCAGTATGAACGTCTTTAAAAATAAAAACTGTTTCAAATCCCAAAACAATTGTACAGTTTTAACAACTTTACACATTTACATGATGGAACAAGCTCCTTTCTTTCGTTTCACGCACCTCTTGAACTCACTTTTAGCCAAGACATTTCCCTGAAATTTATAGAGTTAGTCAGGAAAACAGACAGATATCTTGATAACAATCGCAACATCAAACCCTGTTAGCTCTCCCGCCTAATCAACGAACTCACAAACTGGCACTTGGGGCAAGGAACCGAATGAAACCTACCTGGGGACCATAGTTAGCACAAATGAAAGCTTTCTCGTCACTCTTAGCAATAGCCATTCCTACTTTAGTGGTATCTTTCCACACGACCTGAGTGAAGTGGCCGGTCTTCTTACTAAAACCAGGGAAAATGTAGCTGTACTTCTTCACCTCATCGTACCTGGACAGCAAAGCGAGTTAGTAATTTACAAAACCTGGACAGGATAGCGAGTTAGTAATTTACAGAACCTGGACAGGATAGCGAGTTAGTAATTTACAGAACCTGGACAGGATAGCGAGTTAGTAATTTACAGAACCTGGACAGGATAGCGAGTTAGTAATTTACAGAACCTGGACAGGATAGCGAGTTAGTAATTTACAGAACCTGGACAGGATAGCGAGTTAGTAAGTTACAGAACCTGGACAGGATAGCGAGTTAGTAATTTACAGAACCTGGACAGCATGGGCGAGTTAGTAATTTACAGAACCTGGACAGGATAGACATTCCAATTTACATTGAAATAGTGAACATCACAATTACAATATTACATGAACACAAACATTAATACTCAGCTCTAAATTTAAGTGTAAACAAAGCTGATCCGTGAAGTTTCACTGTAGGATTACAGCCGGTCCGTTTATACATCTAGCGCTTCTAGATTTAATCTCGTGTCCTATATTGTCTCATAATACATTCTTGTGATCCCAATTCCCAACGGAGGCTTCAGAAGATAGGGAAGTTTAACTTACCAAGCTTTAATAGCCTCCTCAGCCATCTGTTCGTCTGTTTTCGTGTTCGTACCACGCGTCATGTAGTAAGCCCAGATATTCTCACCCATATCGTTCCTGTGAGGTGTGGAGTATTAGGATATGGAGTATGAGGATGAAGATTCCATTGTTTTTCCCAAATAATACTCTTTTCCATCAGGATTAACCCCCTATCTAATGATGGCATATTATATCTAATGATGGCATATTATATCTAATGATGGCATATTATATCTAATGATGGCATATTATATCTAATGATGGCATGTCGTCCAAATTGACAGATCTCCCTCTGACCTGTCACTGGAATGCCCGAAAGTGTTGGTTCTGAGGAGGTTGTTAGCCCAGTTCTGAGCATGACTCTCACAGTTCCTATCCCAGGTAAGAGGTGCTGCATCGTGCTTTGCTCTGTAATAGTTGTGTTTGTCTAGGGATACACTTCGGAACGTCATCTTGCTAGCACCTTACTCTGTGTGTTAGAAGTTAGTTTATAGTTAGTTAGTTAGTTAGTTAGAAGTTAGTTAGTTAGTTAGTTAGTTAGTTAGTTAGTTAGTTAGTTAGTTAGTTAGTTAGTTAGTTAGTTAGTTAGTTAGTTAGTTAGTTAGTTAGTTAGTTAGTTAGTTAGTTAGTTAGTTAGTTAGTTAGTTAGTTAGTTAGTTAGTTAGTTAGTTAGTTAGTTAGTTAGTTAGTTAGTTAGTTAGTTAGTTAGTTAGTTAGTTAGTTAGTTAGTTAGTTAGTTAGTTAGTTAGTTAGTTAGTTAGTTAGTTAGTTAGTTAGTTAGTTAGTTAGTTAGTTAGTTAGTTAGTTAGTTAGTTAGTTAGTTAGTTAGTTAGTTAGTTAGTTAGTTAGTTAGTTAGTCAAACATGTGGGCGCCTAAAAAATTCAGAAAATGACAATTTTAACAAATTTAATTTTCTACGAAACTTCCGACCACTCCTTTTCTACCAAAAACTACACCGCACCAGATAAAAACAATCAAGCACAGCCAGCAAGAACAAATCTACTCTTCAACACTAACTTTATGCAATCCACAGAAAAACGTAAAGCACAGCGATGATATTATCTGAGATAGCATATAAAATAATACTGAGTTGATGATGGATGATAATACTCGGTCGATGCTGACAAGATTTGTGCATCACACCACATCGAGACACCGAGTGTCCGTGTCAGAGAAGAAGCAAAGAAGGAGTTGATAACTTAACTTACAGTGGACTGAGTTACTGAGACACTGAGACAGCCGAGCGGATGCGAGCTTCATAATTTGGTTAAATATATGCTACATTATATGTACTTTATAGTATACATATTCAACACAGCCCAAATTAGGTATTTTCGTGTGTTATCTCTTGGTTCAACATCCATATTAAGTTGTCTGTCGTCATTGCTATTTGAAAGTTTAAAGAGTATGGATATAAATATGATAAAAGTTTATCATTAGAGATTATGTCATACGGTGGGAATGAAAATAAGTAATATCAAAATAAAGTTTATTAACGATTTATATGGTATCAAATTCGTATCCTAATACTAGTATAAAATTTGACAATGTTAATCATAGACTCAAGACCTTTCCGTTACGATTTATACGTGATAATTACAAAATTGATCCCATATTAAGGAAGCATGATATTATCAAAATGAATCCAGCATGTTAACCAATTAGTCACATAAGTAGACAATTGGAAATGATCAAAGCCAGATCTCGAAATTTAACAAATTCTTCGTGGCATTTCTTAAACGTTCCAGGAATTAAGGTCTAACGAAAATATGTTAACATTAATATATCATCTGAAAAATCTGAACACGGAAATTATAAATACGAGTTCCTTGCAATAAAGTTGCAAAAAATTTTAACCGATGTGTTCTATTCCAAGCAAAATATCCCGAGACTAAATAAAACTGAGGTTGGCAAATTATGAAACTCGGCACTTGTTTCTTTAAGAGGTGTAACTTCGGGATAATTCGGGTAATTCGGGTAATTCTGCTTTTCATGAAGAACCAACAAGAACTGTCATCAAGATTTAATATCGAAGTCTTTGTGTCTCTATGATGACACTTATAGCTTCTACGGGGAAAGAAATTGAATTTCCAAGAAAAAACTACAAAAAAAGTGAAAAATGAGATTATCTAAAGTTAGCCATTTTCCATTTTACTAATCCTGTGAGGAAAACATCTTCTTTCGGATGAGAATGAATGTCTTCTATTCCCAGATTATTAGTGATATAATTATCGTTAACTGAAATAGTACAGAAAATACAAAAATGATACATGTGTACAGATCGTCACAAAAAAATATGGCTGAGAAAGGTTCGACTGGATAGAGCAAAAGTAACAATGTTATTCCAGTTACTACCGGATATATCAAAAGTGGAAGAAATGTGTCCCAGCTCCCCCAATCCAATCCCAAGTAATATAAACTGACTATAAGTAATATAAAATGACTGTGAATAAGAATGTAAAGCAATTAACATTGCTGAAGTACACTGTACGGTACAGTGTAATACACGTGCCACACGAGATTATAATAATCTAGAATGACTCTTACGCTCTATATTCTTATATAGAAAACATCCGCACTTTCCCTAGAAGATTGAACCCAAAACATTCAAGCAAATGATGATCTTTTGTTTCGCGTTACTATAACAATGACGTTACTATAACAATGACCTTACACTCGAAAACAACAGCTACCATCCAGACAAGAGAGCGAATCTCTGGCAAAACAGATGTTATCCCAGACACGATGACATCTAATTCAGAGAAGTTCTTAGCAAAGGAACTATGCATAGGACACACTTCTGGAGCGAACCTCTGACGCACCACATCACAACAACAACAATAACCAAATCTCCAACTAGGATATGAAATCTATAAGACTGACAGTCCTCCCAGAAAGGAAACCGAGCATTTAGTGACAGTACTTTTGTCTTCCATAAATATACACGTCTCCTATATGTAGTGAGTGTTGATATCTTGTCGTGAAACAATGAAACGTCATTACGAAATCCTGTGAGGTTCTCTAGCAATGAGTGTTTGTGTTCAATCATATATTATGATCTAAGTATCATCTCTTGAACATTGAACAAGTTCAGGCGAAACTGTTCTGTTTTGAGAAATGGGTGCGGCTCTTATACACTATACAGTATTGGTACAAAATCTTTCTTCCGTTTTTCTAGACTTTAGTAATTATAGTGTCTGAGAAGAATGTTAATTTAGTAATTTGCTTAACCGCATGCATGAATATGTCATATTAATATGTCAGATTCTCCGTTCAGACAGAGATTATAACTAATTGATAACGTTCGACTATTAAAAGTGCTTGAAATTGGTGAAGCTTTGATATGTAGCAGAAACAGAAACAACAAGTTTGATGAAGAAAGTGAATGAAACAAAAAATGTCTAATTGGGATTAAATATTGAGCTGCGAAAAGAACTCATATCTCATAATAGATATTAACAGAATAGGTATTATGTAAGCTTCGAATCATAAAGTCATACGAGTTAAAAACTTAAAGGGTTATAATTAAGGGTTCTCGCTTCTCGGTCATACTAAATCCAGTGGTCAGAACCTGTGATAGTGGACGGTAAAACATCAACAAACAACCAAACAAAGTATAGTCTGACCGGGTATTATGTCAGACAAGACGTGTAGTAATAAATAAGCCGCATAAGATGTGTTATATATTCGATAACCGTTATGACACGTGGGTACACCCAGGTATATATCATACCAAACATGTTGTCAGAGGGCGTGTCACACTGTTACCGTTAGGCTGTAGTTAGCACGAAGCCCCCCAATCACACAGACCCCCTCCGCCTTTCTACAGAAAGTTACCTCATCCAAAACTAAGTGGGAGCAGTGTCAGAACAGCAGCAAAAGTAGCCAGCCAAGGGTTGAAGAAGAGCAACTGGAGCGAAACCTGGTTGAGAGGCTGTCATCACAGGGCTGCAACGGGGGTGATGTGTGGATGTGAGACAGTGATACGTCAGTAACAACTCAATAATCTACAGCTGATCTACAGGAGGAACTGGATCACTGAGATGTGTTGTGTACAAAGTGTGGTAATATGAGAGCTGTTGTAGGCCGAGTGGTTGTAACCTGAACTTTGGTTGAAATGTTATTGTGTGGCAGGTGGGCGCTAAGTTAAGTTAATAAAGTAATTATGTAATATTATAACAGCGGAACACTACAACACTACAAAGGTACAACTTGCGGACGTTTGGGGAACTCACCAGTTCCTATACTCAGGAAAGTGTGGAAATATGTCGACTCTGTTCCAGATAAACTCAGCTTGAATATCAAAGACAGTTTAGATGGTAATATCATCACCTTTCTGTTATCCTTGGTCACAAGTTCACTGAAACTTTCCTAGAAGTCTCCCAGTTCCCACTTAATACCAAGAATATAGATATAACTAGAACTCTTAATTTGAAGTTTTAAACCAAGCCCTCGCTCAACCTTACTTCATTGAATAGTACGTGACTGAATTGTACGTGATTAAATTATTGTACTTCATTGAATAGTACGTGACTGAATTGTACGTGATTAAATTATTGTACTTCACTGAATAGTACGTTACTGAATTGTACGTGATTAAATTATAGTACTTCACTGAATGGTACAGGACTGAATTGTACGTGATTAAATTATCGTACTTCACTGAATAGTACGTGACTGAATTGTACGTGATTAAATTATTATACTTCACTGAATAGTACGTGACTGAATTGTACGTGATTAAATTATTGTACTTCACTGAATAGTACGTGACTGAATTGTACGTGATTAAATTATTGTACTTCACTGAATAGTGCATGACCGAATTGTACGTGATTAAATTATTGTACTTCACTGAATAGTACAGGACCGAATTGTACGTGATTAAATTATTGTACTTCACTGAATAGTACGTGACTGAATTGTACGTGATTCAATTATTGTACTTCACTGAACAGTACGTTACTGAATTGTACGTGATTAAATTATTGTACTTCACTGAATAGAACGTGACTGAATTGTACGTGATTAAATTATTTTACTTCACTGAATTGTACATGACTGAATTGTACGTGATTAAATTATTGTACATCACTGAACAGTACGTTACTGAATTGTACGTGATTAAATTATAGTACTTCACTGAATAGTACATGACTGAATTGTACGTGATTCAATTATTGTACTTCACTGAATAGAACGTGACCGAATTGTACGTGATTAAAATATTGTACTTCACTGAATAGCGAATTGTACATGACTGAATTGTATTCTTTCTTGTTCGACAACGCATGTAGTACATCCTCCAAGACTTGCAAAACTCTTTTATAGATTCATTTATTAAGTTCAAACTTCGTTACTGCTCCTAATCAGCTCTTAGTACCCGGAAATTATGTGCTAATTAGTCGAAAGTTAATAGTCGAAAGTCAAAACTAATATTGGCTCTAAATCACCATAACTCAATTATAATTTATAAAAGATCACTTCTGAAAACTTTGTATCAGTTCTTATCAATGGTGGTCGTCATTTACATCTCAAACATGAATCAGGTATAAACTATAAACTGCACGATTTACGGAATTTTAAAACTATTCCAGTCTTTGAGTTTCGACCAAACTGTCGACTAATCGTTAGCTCTACAGGTAACACATCCGGGTTCTAAGTAAAGAGAAACATCATCTTTAATCTTCGATTTGGTACAAGCTTTGGCTTTCGAACAATTCATTTAGGTTAATTATACAATTACATAATTACTATAATTACAGCAGCTTGGATTAAACTCTTGTTAAAACTTCTACGGTTTCTAAATTTTCGAAATAAGTATAACGTAATTGTCCATTTTACAAATATGTAATGTTTTATGTCATGTTTTACTTACTATTTATTTCATAGCAGTATTGTATTCGCGTATTTTTAGAAGGTGTAATAGCAAAATTAAAAATTTGAGTGCCAGTAAAAACTTCGCAGATCTTTTTCTCAATTAACTTTGAAGAACAAATATTATAAGTGATGAACAAAGGGAGAGTTAATTTTTAATATATTTAAATTTTACAATTCAAATTTTGCAATTGACTCATGAGTCATGGTTTAACATCACTTCTAATGTAATTAAATCGAGCCAATTATTTGCATGCCAGACTGAATGCACCATGTCTAATTTAAATTCGTGACTTCTCAATTATTCTCTCGGCCTTCCTAATTTCAGGTCTACAGCAACACAGCCAGTTATTTTTTGTGTTATTCAGCAAAGTTTGATTAACGCTCTCAAATTCTTGATATGTAGAATCGTTATAAGATAAGACTATGGGAGGTGCTATCACTTTTGTGCACTGCAGCTGCCATCAATTTCCGCAGCTAAATTTTATCTGTAAACGTTTAATTTTATGCGATATTTTCGTCTTAATACAGTAACATAGCCTTTTAGTTTTAGCTTGCGTTGATTGCGTGAAATTACATCAATTTCAGTGGCTAGTCGTTATTCATAAATATTTGCGTCGCGTCCGTTTCGTTTTTAAAATAAACTTCAATCTTGCTCTGATAAAGTATCTATTACGACCGAAATTCAAGCTTCATTTCATCACTAGCTTAAGAAACCTCACCCTGTATTTTCAGGACCTGGTTTTAAACATCAGTGATGTTCCGAACACTACCATGTCTAGCAGGGCTTGTTATTACTATGGTTACATCATCCGATGTTAAGGTCGGTCTTCTTTACCGGAAGGGAGATCCTTACGACAGAGCATGGCAGAAAATCGTACGTTTCGCGGAGAAAAAGCTCAACATCACAATAATAACCCAAGAGTACGGTGAAACCCTGCTAGACAATGTGGATGCTTGCTGCAAGGTCATTGCAGCTGGTGCAGCTGTTGTTGTCTCTTCCTCAACTTCACAGGATACAGCTGTTCACGCTGATGTGGTCTCTCCACTGAACATCCCTCTTGTATCGGTTTCTGCTACTGATCCCTACCTGAAAAACAGTGATAGGGACTACCTCTTGAGGCTGTCTCCTCCTGACAACTATCAGGGTCGTGCTATTTACGATTTACTGGAACTGTTCGAATGGAAAGAAATATCCATTATGGCTTCATCAGATTCATATGGAATGAACGGTATAGCCGAACTTCAAAATATGATCAATAAGCACTATGGACACACTGTAAAGCACACACTCTTCTTCGACAGGAATAAGGGCGGTCCAAATGTGTCTTTCCAACTTCAAGAGCTGAAAACGAGTTTGGCAAAGGTGATTCTGCTACACTGTGGGTCGGAATATGTTAGAAACATTTTAGAAGAAGCCCATGAAATGGGACTTATGGGAGAGGGGTATGTTTGGATCATCACGGAGGCATCAGTCTCTCAGCCAGCCAGTTTGATGATCAACGGATCCTTCGCGAGCTACTACGAAGGTTTGATTGGCTTGAGAGCGGCGGTTACTAAGACAGATTCCTACAGGAGGTTCAAAGACTCATACCTTTTATCAAGCGATGAAACATCTGTAACCGATCTTACGATCTACAGCTTGCTGATGTACGATGCATTCGGCCTCTCCACTCAGGCTTTAAGAAGTATTGGTTCTCCGCAACAGTCTGGTATAGAGTGTTTCTCTAAAGAGGGATGGAGTTCAGGGCCAGAGGTCCTCGATGCTCTCCTCTCAGTTGAGTATACTGGGGTGGTAGGTAAAATTAACTTTACAAGCACTGGAGTTAGCACCAGGGTTGTTTACGACATAGTCAACTTCAGAGATGATAATTTCCAGACAGTTGGACACTGGCATAACACCTCGCATATTGAGCTGTTCGGGAAACTTACATTTCTTGGTGGAACCTACCAAGTTCCCTCACACATTGCCAATGACATTGAAGGTGTTCACCTTAGATTGGGGGCCCTGGCTGAAGGTCCCTTTATGTACGAGATATCAGATAATTGTGAGGGGAATCGGTGTTGGACAGGCATGTGTGATGACATTGTCCAGATGCTGGCTATAGATCTTGGTTTCACATACGAGTACGTTAAACCTCCAGATGGACATTGGGGAGGATACGATCCTATTACGAAGGAATGGAGTGGCCTGATAAATGAACTGAAGGGATCTCGAATAGACATGGTGCCATTGCCTTTGTCCACCAGTGTGGCTAGAAAAGAAGTTATTGATTTTGGATATCCCTTCATGGACGCAGCGATCACAGCAATAGTAAAAGCTGAATCAGGGACTAACAATCCGTGGTTCTTCCTTTCGCCTTTTGACAAAACAGTCTTTGCATCACTTTTAATGGTCAATTTCGTTGTAGCAATGCTTATTGGAATAATGAGCAAGATCTCACCAATGGGTATCCACGGAGCCAGATTGCACGCCATGAAACTATGTAGTTGTAGAAGTTGTGATTTATGGAGATCTACAAAGGGAGCGAACATACTCCGTCAGAGGTCCAACAGCACAGGCTGTCTGGTCGACAAAGTGGAGGACAAGAGCTCGCTGGAAACGTCTTTCTACAACTCCGTTTGGATGGTAGGATCAGGGTTAGTTGGGAAGAACACCAGACTCTTCCCTTACTCAATGTCCGGTAGGTTCCTCCTTTTCTCATGGTGGTTCTTCATGCTCATCATCATGTCAGTGTACACGGCAAATCTGACAGCCTTCATGACCTTGTCCAACTTAGGGGTCCAAATAGAAGATGTCCAGAGCCTCCTAGGACAAAGCAAGTACGAGTGGGGTGTGATAGGGAACAGAAACCCAGAAACGCTCCTACTGACCAACAAAGACAAAGTCTACACCCAGATAGCTGAGAGAGGAGTTGAGTTGGCATCATTGGAGGAGGCTTTGGAGAGGTTGAGGAACGGCTCATTCGTCTTCATAGACGAGGGTCCTATTCTGAGGCATCATCTCAAGGATGACTGCGACATGTTCATCATAGGAAATGAGTTTCAGTCCTTTGAGTACAGCTTTGGTCTACCAAAAGGATCCCCATATAAGAATCTAGTGGATAAATATCTGTTGCAGTACAGAGAGAAAGGAGTGATTGATTACTTGTGGTCGAAGTGGTCAGCCAAAAAGGTTCTCTGTGATCAGAAGGTCGGTAACGACGTTGTCCTGGACATGAAGATGCTGGGAGGAGCGTTCTACATCCTTGGAGCTGGAATATGCTTGTCTCTTATCATTGTGACAGGTGAGATTCTCTACTCAAGCATCGCAGACTGCGTGAGGTACCCAGGTGTTACCTTTTCTAGAGCTCTCAAATCAAGACTTGACTTAAGAAGAGAATACTTGCTTCCTCAAGCCTCTAAAATAGGGGGCACTATATCGTCAATAAGACTGAACATGAACATTGGAAGCGTCAGAAATAGTTTAGTTCTCTCATAAACTAGATATAGAAATTAGACAAGTTATGTCATGTTTTTAATCTTAACCGAATCGATTCTAATCCTCACACAAATACACTGATACAGGTTACTAACCGAAACCATTTGTCATATGATCAGAGACTGATGGAAGCCCAGTAAAAAACAAGCTCGTAAAATTTTTTACAAATAGTAAAATAAGCTGGTTAATGTAAAAAGAAATAGAATTGAAGCAAATAGCAATTGATTATACAACTTCACAACTTAGGTATAACTATAATGAACAGCTATTAAACGGGTAAACCTATCATGGAATTGTTATGGGATCAGCCCCGAATTATAGGTTATTTTGTATGTAATTTTCAGAATTATCCTTTGGGAATAGCGATTATACGGTTATAATTTAACAAATTATCTCGTTCTTGATTTTTTCCAAAACTAAAGTGTGACATACAATTATATCTTATCAGTTATGATCCACACCGATGAAAATGTACAAGGTTACAATTCTGCAGGGTTCGTTAGTTTTAGTGTTCAATTGTGAAGCCATTTAAATCATAAAGATAATGTATGCAAGTAGCTAGCTACATCAGATAATAATCATGAAAGTATAAAGTTGTAACCATTCAATATTTTATAATGATTGCCACAAGATTATTTGCATGAGCTATGATTGTATGGCTATTGATATTTCGTAGCAAACTTAATCGAGAATGTGGACAATACATATTCAAATTCTCAATTAAGTTTAAATGGGTAGTTTCGAAAAATTATTGATTTGATTATTTCGAAAAATTATTGATTATTATTCATTTTCGAATTCAAAGTTTTTAAAAAACTTATTGACTTTATTTCAATTTCGCATTCAAAGATTTTGACAGCGATTGTTTTTTACTGTAGGCGTTATTTCGCTTAAATGTATCAAAGATGTGTTATCATAATCATCAAATTTTCATTGGCACCATGCAGTAATGGCTGCAAGTCAAATATGCATATCTGAAAGTTTAGGCCATTTTCGAATCATTTTCTTTTAATTGTCAATCCAAATCAGGATTCTTCTTTAGAAAAAGCCTTCAGAACAATGCCAGCGAAAGAAGATACGTGTTTGGATTAATAAGATAAAGATACACGAAAAACATTTAATATTTAATTTAACATATAAATTTCATGGTCTTCAGCAATCAAACAAATGCAAATTTTATTTAGAAAATTCAAATTAAATCAGCAATGAAAATGAATCAGATATACAGCCAAAAGTGTACATGCATCCGATGTCATTTCCAGGAAACAACACTTTGGAGGACTTTGGACGGTATTCTACAGTAGCTAAAACAGACGTCAGCGGAGGAGGCCTCAGTCTGAACTCTGAAAGTGGAGCGAGCGCTTCACAAAAAAGGCTCTTGAAAAACCATCTTGTTTTGTTTTTTACTTTTTTTGAACAATTGTACAGCGGTGTTCTTTTAAAATATCAGTAAAGCATTAAATCATTCTCTCTACAGAAATGATATCTTACTGCATAGTAATTGCTATTTGAATTTCTACAGGTCTTTGTACGATCGGTCGATCAATGCGATATGGGTCCTTTTTGTTGCCGCAGAATCACTCAATAAGTTTTGTAAAGATTTGTCCTGGAAAGACGACTCTATGTTAAGGCAGAGCTGCTCGTCTTCTTTCAATCCTCCAGTTTCTCTTGGAGCACTACTTCCACTTCTGTTTGGGCATCTCACTATAGTGTATACCTCTGTCATCCAAGTTCGATATCGTGGCATCCTAAGTAAATAAAGGCAGGGATTGATAGCTACATTAAGTAGAGGGAGGGCAAACTGGATCAGCAAATGGCCATATTGACGAAATCCGTTATTCCCAACGAAGTTTAATCTTACATTAAAGAGGGAGATAAAGTAAATGACCTGCAGTACAAAACATGGCAGGTAACAGATGAGAAATATAGCGGTAAAGAGCCCTATGGTAACCGAGACTCTCCGGAACCTCTTTTCATCTTCACTATGCATTGCTTTTCTTCTCGTCAAAGAAATCGTGCTCACTAAGAAGCTTGAGAACACTAGCAAACTTGGTACAATGAGCTCAAGATGAAGAATTCCTGAGTAGAGACGAGTTGACCATTTTGATTGAAAATGCCCGTTCTTTTCCAATTGCCCAGACATGGTGAAAATTTCACAAAAGGAGACTTCTTTTATATACCGAATTTCTTTTTTAATCAGCCCATTTCCAGTTAAGAGGAAAGTTAAGTCCGTCGTGATCAATAGGACAGAATAACTGAGCACTGCTAAAAGCATATGTTTGAGCTGAAGATTTACGATGCGTTTTAGTGGTTTCACGATAGCGATAGCCCTGGTCACACTGATGAAAATAACCAACAACATTGAAACTCTGATAAGAAGGTAGAATATAACCGGCCATGAATAGCAGATCCCCATGTTACTAAACAGCATTTCAGATCTTGAATTGAACAGGGACACTATGACTGGAAAACTTGCCGCAGAAGTCAAAGCGTCAACAACCGAGATTAATAAATAGAGAAAGTCATGAATTTTTTTTCTTCGTCTTTTCCAGAAGTAAACAAAAGACAGAGCATTGCCTATGATTCCAATAATTGTCAGAAAGATCGCCACAGCTCCAATAAAATGGTCGAGTGAAGTTACACTCGTAAGTTCTGTCCCGTTACGGTGCATCTCTGTAGCAACTCCAATAATGAGGCCTTCGTTATCGAATTTATCGGTAATAAGTTCCATAACCATTGTTATAAGTTCAGGAATGGTACCGGGAGATGATTGTATTGCCAAGGCCGTAGGTAATGGTTCCACTTTCATGGTCAAACCTTCAAATATTGATGTCGGAAGTGTCTCCACGACCATGGTAATAAATTCTTGCTCCATCATCTCGGGCTTGACATCTGGTTTCAATGCTGTTTCATATCCTGATTCATTCTGTTGGATAATGTGAAATGTCGTTGTAGCTTCCGGTTCCAAGTCCATGCTGTTGCGATACTGCGACAACAGAGATAGGTTAATTCCAGTAAACAAAATTAGAGAAAAAACTAGTTTGGTTATTAACTTGTATAAATCGGTACAGTAGAAGAACAAAAAGAATCTAGATTCTAACCTTCTCAAACTTGATTGTTTCCTTTTGATGGGTTAAAAGATAATGCAAAGATACAAAAATCGTGGTTCGAGTACAATAATTGGTGGTCAATTTTCAAAATGTATGTGCAAGTAAAATTATATCATTCTTATAGCGATTTAAACACGGCCTAAATTCGAATGGATAATCAGAGGTTAAAAATGAAACTATCAAATTAGAACTGTTCTTACGTTATAATGACTTACTTAGCGATGGTTGAGACGAAATGATTAGCAGGCGATAAGCCTATAACAGCTTTATAATAATCTGAAGAACCTATAATTATCTCAAGAACCTCAGCTGCTAGGTCGCATCATAATAGTTTAATAGCAGCCCCGGTGTAGCCTGACTGTACAATAGTATCATCTCGGCATTAACAAGCGCGAGATGATTGGAGCCGAGACGGAGTGAGCATACAAATATTACTAATGATCTATGCAAATTATATTATTCATAAACTGTAGCAATCAACTCAGAGTACAAATGGCCCAAATGGCACCTTAATACGATTGTTAGTAGTTCAACCATTAATTCATTTCGCTAAAGTCAGACTTCATCATAAAATACGATCCATGCAAGTTCAAATCCTATAATTATATCTAAAAAAGTATAATAAAATTCACGAAAGGAAGATGGTGTCCATGTCCATTGTCCAGTCATCAGAATACCTCTATAGAAACAAAGCAGAAGTGAATATCGTGCACTGACGCATCAGAAGGAGGTGTCTACGTTTTGTTTCCTAGTGCTCTCACTACTAATGCTGTCGCTGCATGCTTTGAAGATATTTACACAAGCAATCAAGATCTTAGTATGATTAAAAACTTTTCAGATACCGATTCTCTTCAATCGATTTGTTGGAAGCAACGAGTTAAGACTAGTATCGTGCAACAACAACTATTCCAATTCATGACATGGTACTCTACTAGCTGTCTACTAGTACTAGACGAAATCAATGGACCCACGGCCTTCACAGAGAATGCTAGAGACTTCTTATTTCAGAAAAACCTTCTTAAGAATTGCATGTCCTGTCCCGAGAGTAACATGTCCATGTCCTTCATGTTTCCCTGCTCGCGTCCAGATGGACCGACATAGCGTTGCTCCCTTTGCATGGCTCCCCAGAAATCGAATGACTTATGTTATACCCTATTCGAATTGTAATCGTTAATTTAATTCAGCTCAATTTACAACGTTAAAATGAATGCTTGTTGCAACTTATTACTAATTGCATTCAATATATACCATTCATATGATCTGCTTACCATCATGGCATAAGCAGTCCGCGGACTGGGTCGGGTTTCTTGGATACTACCTAAGTTCAATAGCCCAAAAAGTTGAAATAATTGGTTCAATAGAAACAGAGAGATGATGAATACCAAAGATTAACGTAATGGTACATTTAATAGCGAGTAAAAACTGAGAAGTTATCATCAGCACACGATTAGAACAACTCATTATGCCGTCCTGAAAATGCTCATTCCTCTGGCATTCACCACACATTTTCAGCTAAATTATCCTTTCCATAGTTTACACTTACAGTAAGATCTCTGGATGTACTCCAAATTAGCTGCTCAATGCAATGTTTCGTTCTCATATCGAATGTCCAATAACCAGATTGCAGTTTTTAAATATCTAACGAGCTTGAGCTTCTAAGAGACTGATGACACTTGACAGGGAACATATGATCAATTTTCGAGCAATTACAATGTTTGAGAACGACCGTTTATAAAAAATGTACAACAAAAGAAGCTGGGTTAGAGATCGTTCACATGTAACGGAAAATAATAGCCCCAAAATTTCTGGGCACAATTTACGGAGGCACGATTTAAACGGGCATTAAAGTCAACTCCTAATGCTCCGAACTGGACTTCTTAAAACATTAACATCATAATAGGAACAATATTTCGACCCTTCTTTAGAAGTTAGAACATAAGAATAGATGATACCACTCCAAGGAATGAAATGGATGCTACTTGAGTTTGGGTTGGGGGCTGATGACTTGTGTTGTGATTTGCAGAATGGAACAATGGTTGGTCCAGGGAGGGATTAGAGGTGTCACGTGTTAACGTTTAAAATTAGGTAATTTAGGCAACATGCCGGGTCCTTAGCGTCAGTTCACGTGGCCACTTGCAGTAAGTATTTGCAATTCTGATCTCAGGTAGTCGGTACTTAGGTAACATGCCCGGTCCTATAAAGAGTAGTAAAGAGTACTGACAAATAAGAACTATAAATAATATAAATCAGATTCCCTGAAGAACAGAATACAGATTAACCTGATTTAGTGATGATAATTTGATTAGTCCACATTGTCAAAGTGTTACAGAGCTCTTTATAGTAGAGATCAAGTGTCTTTTTGGCAACACCTGCTGCAGTCAACCAAAGACATTATACAGGATACACTTTGTCTTTCGTTTGATGGGGCTGTTGAGTGTTGGTAGCCTGGCGTGGGGGGGGGGGGTGGAGTGTGGAGAGAGGGAAAAGCTGGAAGCCCCAGACAATTTGTGCAATTTCGATCTTCTATAATAGTTAAATAGTAGTAACTTAATTAATTCACTCAGGAGAAAACGTCGAAATCAACAAAAGAGATCAGTTTATAATGGTCACGCTTTGACGCAGATTGATAGCAAATCTAAGCGAACTGGGTATAATGACTGGGTAGTGTATGTACAAGACAGGCACTGTACGGCACTGTACGGCACTGTACGGCATTCTAGCGTTTAAGCGAGCGGGACCACATAGGAATATCTCATTAGGGCGTGACTCGTGAGTGCTGTAAATAATGTAATCGCAGAAATTTGACGTAAAATGACTCGGATCGCTTTATCATTAATAATAGTATGTGATACGAATGATGATGTCACTATTGTGTTCATAACTTTAATTTGTATTGTCTGCCATACTATATAATTTAATGTTGCATCATTTTGTTCATCGGTAGCCAAAATATTTTTGATTTCAGGATTCTGCACATTTTTCGTCAAATTGCAAACAAAAAATAATAAAACCCCCAATTTTCGGGCTCTTTGCATGACCATTTTCTGCTCACCGGGAGTTTCTTCGGTATCCAATTCTACAAGTGTTTCGTGTACATCGAAATCCCAACTTATCTGAATTTTCGATAACCAGGAAATTTTGTCGAAATCAGCTTTCCCACAGGACTCTCGGTAAAGCGGAGTTAGTGCATTAATTTTAATTTTCTGAAAAGAAAAAAAATTCCATTCTTGGTTAAAAGGGGTTTTAAAAGCTTTACCACAGTAAAGAAATATTAGATCAAGCAAAGAAGTTTACAAGAAATTGAATAATTCAACAGAAAATAATTAAGCAAAACAATTGAATCAATATAATCAAGAGTAGAATGAATGCATCAGTTCCACGTGAAGAAAAGGATTGAAAATGTGTTAAATACTCCATTAATTCGGGGAAAATCGATCAGATATAAATTCAAAACATGATCAAACTTTATTCATCGTCCATTGTACATGGTCAAATAAAGTATGATTTAAATATCAAACAATCATTCACATAAAAATTCTGATTATAAATTAAATTTCGTACTTCCATCAATAATAAATATTAGGGACGTTCATAATAACAAAATATCCTCAAATAATTGCTACTGTACCTCCGGCTTATCTGTTGTTCCTAAGGTCAAATAACTCAAATTTTTGAAGCTTCAATTCAAACATGAAGCACTGCCACCGGCCACGGGCCACGCCCATCAATTTAGGCATGAAGGAGTGCGTTAAGTGCTTCAAAAGAGTGTTTGTCTTTCATAAATGATAGAAAAAGGTTATTTTTAGTCAAAGTCTCAAGTCTCCACGAGTCACGACCTTTGGTTCAGGGCTCAGGCGCAGCGATCTCGCTCCTCCGCAGCATTATATGCCGCGAGATTTGCTTAAGGTGTCGTACTCGTAGAGACATGAGACTTCGACTAAAGTTAACTTTTTCCTACCATTTATATTAGAGCTAGAGTAGCAATCTATCAGTTTTAGGCGATATAAATTCAAAACATGTTTAAACATTATTTGATTGTCCATGATCAAACAAAATACGATTTAACTATTAAGCAATTATTCACACAAAAATGCTCCCATCACAAATAAACATTACATATTATGTATATTCTTTGTTTCTTAATAAGGAGGTAATCACAGACTATTGTCTTAGAGTTTCACAGTTTGTGATCGACGCCTTGACAAATGATTTTGCACTTAATGAAGTCCGACTGTTTTATTATCGTTTTTGACAAGGTTTTTTGAGGATGGTCTTCATATGAACAACTGGATGAAGTACCAGTGAAGTACCAGTAGCATTTACCAGTTCTAAACTTTGGTATGGTGTGTCCAGATCCAATACCCCTGACAATGTGGGACATCAGTGAGATAGGCCAGTAAATCATTGCTTAAGAAGACGTGTTCCAGCTTTACCTGCAGTGACTGCACAAGCGCCACTTGTATTGGAGCTTTCCACTGTCTCGGCTGGATAACAGTGAGTCATTTTAAGTAAATGAATCAGCCATTTTCGGTACTGAGGCATTCTTAGCATGAACAGGTAAGGCTTTATGGTGGCATTCAGGAGGGGGAGAAAGAATTGGATCAGCAAGTGACCATAATGTTTGAATCCACTAATCTCAAGAATTGGCAACCTGATGATGAAGTAGGAGGTAAAGTAGACCACTTGCAACAGGAACAACGGTAGGTAGCAGAACAGGAATAGGGCGGTAAAGAGCCCTATGGTGATGGAGACAAATCGGAACTTCTTTTCATCTTTACTCTGCAATGCTTTTCTTCTTGACAAGGCGATTACGCTCACTGAAAAGCTTACAAAAACCACCAGACATGGTAGAATAAGTCCAAGGTTAAAAATTGCTGCGTAGAGACGTGTGGACCATTCTGATCGAAAATCCTCAATTTCCCAATCCTCATTTAATACAGTGAACATCTCACAGAAAGATGCTCGCTTCATGTACCTTATTCCTCTACCAACCGATCCATTTCCAGATAAGAGAAAAGCAAGGTCGATAGTGACTAGCAGGATAGAACATGCCATCATACCTACAACCACATGTTTGGGCTCAAGTTTAACGCTGTTATGTTTCGCTGGTCTCACAATGGCAACACTCCGGGTCACACTCACCAAGATAACCAATAGCATCGAAACTCTGATAAGAAGGTAGAATGTAACCGGCCATGAATTGCAAATTGCTGAGTTGAAAAATAGCATTTCAAATCTTGAATTGAGCAGAGACGCTATAACCGGAACACTTGCTGCAGAGATCAAAGCGTCAACAACACAGATGACTGAATAAAGGAAGTTATGAATTGTCTTCTTTCTTCTTTTCCAGAAATAGAAAAAGGAAAAATGTGGCCTATGAATCCAATGATCATCAGAAAGATGACAAAAGCTCCAATAAAATGATCGGTCGAAGCAGAAAAGGCATCATCAGTGTACTCAGGTTGTTCACTGCCGTTTTCCTGGTTAATAGGTTCTGTTTTCCTAAAGCCAATAATTGGCTTTTCAATTATAGGTCCTATGACTGTATCATTGTGAGACTCCTCCATACTGCCGTGACGTTGCTTAACAATGTTAAAGTTAACATTAATTACTTACTGCCATAGATTAGGTCGATAATTGATATTTTAAAATTAAATTACATGGCTCATTTGAGTTTAGTAGAGAGGAGGAAGTGTAAAAGGGACAAAGGGTAGGGAAGGTTGTAGCGGGCATATAGGGAAAGGGAGAAGTGATCGGCTAAAGAGTAAAAACGGAAGTTGCTCGAATTTCGATAGCTACGACCTCAATGTGATTGACACTATAACTATAGGCAATACTAAGAATTTTGAATTACCTGCAAAATGTCAATGAAACAGTATGATAACTGCAAAACCTGTTTAATTGTCACGTGATGTGAATTAGGGGGGGGGGGGCTAAATGTTAATTAGGGGGGCCGGGGGGGGTAAATGTTAATTAACATTTGCTCAAGCTAAAGAAAACGGCACGGCACACTATAAGACAGGATAAGACAAAGGTTCAACAAGAACGCAGCTGCACAGTGCACACAATTAACTTGGTCAAACTCATCATGCTATCTATTATACTGAGAATTGAGAATAAACGGTTCCTACACAATTTAAGACTGAGGCATGTGACAAAAGTTTTTCTTGACAAAGCAAATGTATAACAGTACCTTGCGAACTTGTGGGTTACTATTACAGCAAACGGCCCGGGTCCGGGTATAATTTACAGTGCTGCACGCCGCCGCCGCCGCCAAAGATTTTCCGGCCACGCCGCCGCCGCCGTTTTTAAACGGCGTACACGGCGTGGACCTGTTTATACGCTGAATGCGCCGTTTCGTAATTTTGGCAAGAATTTTTTGAACGGAATCCAACATTTCAGACCATATTATTTTCTATATAATTTCTACACGAGTGGATACTGTAGCACTAGCAGGCATCGCTAATGTCGATATTTTAGAAATTGCTCTCCACATGGCATTATTCTAGAGGAAAATTTAATCTGCGAAATCACATGACCTCACGCCGATTACGCCGCCGCCACCGTTTTTAACCACGCCGCCGTTTTGAAAAAAACGGCGGCGTGCAGCACAGATAATTTAGACCTACACCCATGCTATTATAGGACTGTTTAGTGTTTAATTAGGACTATAGCATGTGTGTACGTTTAATTTATACTCGACCGCGGTTGTATCTTTACCTTTGTTATTAAAGGTACTAAAGAAGGATCAATTGCTCATGAATTGAAAGTTATTCAAATGAGGCAGCAGAGCTCATTAAATGGTGCTGAATGTATGAATAATATTCTCAAGATGTGTGTCTGTGTGTCTGTGTGTCTGTGGGTCTGTGTGTATGTGTGTCTGTGTGTCTGTGTGTCTGTCTGTGTGTCTGTGTGTCTGTGTGTCTGTGTGTCTGTGTGTCTGTGTGTCTGTGTGTCTGTGTGTCTGTGTGTCTGTGTGTCTGTGTGTCTGTGTGTCTGTGTGTCTGTGTGTCTGTGTGTCTGTGTGTCTGTGTGTCTGTCTGTGTGTCTGTGTGTCTGTGTGTCTGTGTGTCTGTGTGTCTGTGGGTCTGTGTGTATGTGTGTATGTGTGTCTGTGTGTCTGTCTGTCTGTGGGTAATTTCCGAGCGGTTTAATCAAGAAAACGGTAGGAGTTATGAGACTGGTTTTTCCGGAATATTTCGACAAATCTCTGACGAAGCCAAATGATTAAAATTGGCTGGTGGTAAGTGGTTTAATCGATGGTTTTGTACTTAAAATTTTATATCAAATTTTATATCAAAGTGACCCCCTTTTTGTCTCTCTCTCTCTCACTCTCTCTCCCCATTTACAGCTCCCCTAATTACTGCTTTGTACATAATTAGGTAATTTGGCAGTGAAGCCTATTAAGTATTGCTATTGGATACGTATTGCGTGATGGGCGCTCAGAATTAAATTTATTCAAATGCGGCCGGTTTCAACTGAGCGAATTTATACTTTAGCACAATTTTAACTTTTGCATTGTTTATACTTTTGCAATTCAACTGCGATAGTGAAGTCCCGGCCGTAGGCACGGGTTACACTAGTGTATGAATAATTACGAAATACAGATCGAGTCTTGATTCAAATGATGCTGCAGAGTGTAGGACTCAATCAATTGGCCTGAATCAATAGTAAATGGGCTAAAAGTAATTTATCGGCGCAAGATCGCATACGAACGTCGAACACTCAATTTCGCTTCCATATGTTATTTTGGTGCGATCAGTGCTCGCGTGTATATTGCGGAATGCATATCTATCAATAGCGGAGAAAAACCAAAGTTACATTTTCAACAACTCAGTAAACATACTATTCAATATAGTGGAAAAGAGAAATACAAACTAAAGAGAAAAATGCATGTTGCATGAGAGTAGGAACCAAATAATTATAATCTAAATTTACATTGCAATACTCATCACACTTTTTCGTGGCAAGAAAAAGTGAAAACATTAAACACGGCTGACATGGGATTACTTACATACTGTAGTAATATGATATTATAATAGTGTAGTAATATAATACTGTAGTAATATGATATTATAATAGTGTAGTAATATAATACTGTAGTAATATGATATTATAATAGTGTAATAATATAATACTGTAGTAATATGATATTATAATAGTGTAGTAATATAATACTGTAGTAATATGATATTATAATAGTGTAGTAATATAATACTGTAGTAATATGATATTATAATAGTGTAGTAATATAATACTGTAGTAATATGATATTATAATAGTGTAGTAATATAATACTGTAGTAATATGATATTATAATAGTGTCGTAATATAATACTGTAGTAATATGATATTATAATAGTGTAGTAATATAATACTATAATACAGGGTGGGCCAAAAGTCAGTACCCATACGTTGGCCTATATAGCTCAGTCACTGAGTGCCCAATTTAAATACGTCTTTCTGGTATGACTTAGTACCACCACTGGTTCGAGGAATTTGTCAACTCGAAAAATATTCGCGTTCATTTTTTTCAAATGGAGGTTCATTTTCACATTTATTTGATAGTTTGGATAGTCGGATCAAGCTAAATGTTATTTAATTGTGTTTGGCCATTCGAATTACGTTTGTCCTGAAAGAATTAGAACTGTAGCTTCTCAGATGACCGAGATATGAAGCATAACGAGTTTATTCATTACGTGTGATCAGGTGATTGGTTTACCTAATCACGTGATAAGGTTCCCCCGTTAACTACCCCGTTAAACATTATGGGAATTATTAAGGGTGCCCAATTAAGGTGTCGTGTCACGGTGTCACATAATCACCCAGTCAATATTGTTAACGAGATACAGAAAATGCTTGATAACTTCGTCATTTCTAATCCGTTTTGCCTCATGTTTTCAGATCATATGCAACATTTGATAATCTACCGTCACTAAAAAAATCAGGGGTTCAGCATGTTCAGAGAAAACAATATAGGTGTTTTAATATTGAATGGGCGTGGTCTAAAATATTCGAATTTTCAAATTTTGACGACGGAATCCTCGAACCAGTAAGTACAGTATGCCATCTGCAAAGCAACAGCTCTCAAATATACAACACGGCGGAGCTATTAAGGCCAACGTATGGGTACTGACTTTTGGCCCACCCTGTATATAAACAAAAGCTCTAAGAAACAGATAGTAAACAAAGTAAACATTTCTGTCCCCTAATCTTTCTCAAACAAAAGTCATGCAATTTGCATACTTCTCCATTTAACTCTATTCTGAGCAATTAACGTTAAATAGTCCAAATCACATAAATTATTTAACGATAATTTTCGGACACTAAGGTCGTGTAGAATCAGTGAGAAAAGGTTTGACTGCGGTCTTCCACGCCGCCCTTGAAGCTGTAAGGTGTTGACAGCAAAAACAAGCGACGAATAGGCTGGACCATCTGTAGGCCCACGCAGTACATGTCCGAGCATCCTCCACCGACTACGAGCCACTTTAGCTGACAATGGTTCGCTATTGCAGCGTTTATACAAGTTCTTGTTGGAGATGATGTGAGGGTATTTGTAATTCAAAATTGATCGCAGATGACGTCTGTGAGCAATATCTAGTTTTTCCAATACTGATTTAGGGGCAGCCCAGCAAGATGAATTGTACATTAAAACGGATACTACCAGAGCCTCATACAACAGAAGCCTCTTGCTCAGAGGGATCTTATGGTTCCAAGCTTTCTTGTATTTGTTAAACGCGGCATATCCCAGACATATCCTTCTAAAGATGTCCTCCTTACTACAAAGCATGGAGCCAAGCGTGATACTCTTTCTCCAGAGCTCGTTCCCTGCAATTGGCTTACCCTGATCGTCTTTATATTAGCTCCCTTTTCAGCTAAGTACACATGAGTGAAATCAGTTTTGTCTTCGTTAACGAAGAGATTCCAATCTTTAAGGACTTCTGTTGCAATAGGCAACAGCTCCCTCAAATTGTCTTCATCTTCATCATTGAAGTCGATATCATCAGCATACTCACTGTCAAGTGGAAGACCAATATCGGTGATAGGTGGGTTAGGCCTATTCGTTGCAGTTTCAAGCCTGTTACGGAGGTCACGCAAGGCACCCGCTAAGACAAGTGTGAACAAGCATCCAGACAGACAGTCACCTTGGAATGCACCGAGAAAACTCTGGAATTCAGCAGACAGTGTACCGTTGATGTTGACTTTGAGCTTGGTGTTGGAAAGCAAAAGTCTTACCAAACGGACTTCGTCATCATCACAGCCACACTCAACAAGAAGATCGAGGATGGTAGATCGTCGTATAGTGTCAAAGGCACTAGACATGTCGATCCCCATACGATGGTATTCCCACCTCTTCCTCTGGACAACTGATAACATCACACGCTGGCACCATACAATGTCAGCACATGATCTACCCTGCTTGTAAGCACATTGCCATGGACCAGTGAAGGCATTGACTTTATTCTCAATTCTCTTCAAGGTTGCCATTGAAAGAATCTTTCTAACAGCATTTGAGAGAGTGAGGGGTCGTAGATTCTTCACTGGACCAATGGGCTTATTTGGCTTCTGTAAGGGGGCAATGTTTGCCTATCCAATGGGGTCAAGGTAGGAATTGGTCTCGAAGCTTCTATTGATAATGTCTGCAAAACGACTGTGTACTGATCCAGTAGAATACTTGAGAAGCTCATTAGGAATCCCATCTGGGCCGTTAGCTCGACCATTTTTGAGACTTCTAGCAGCTGATCCGATTTCTTCACTAGTGAATGGCTTAACTAGTGGGCGAGGAGGTCCTACAAAAGAATCTAAAGGTGCTTCATCACGAGTAAGTTGTTGCTCAAGGTACTTAGCAACTACGGCAGCTTTACCAGTGTCTGTTGCAATATTGCACCCTTGCTCATCATGAACACCAATACTAGAAGGGGCTTTACTTTCAGGTAAGTTCAGGGTTCGAACAGCTTCAAACATTTTCTTACTATCTGTTGTTGAACTGATGGTATTACAGATAGCATCAGCAGCAGCTGATCGTATGTTAGAAAGTCTCTGCTTGATCTGATTGGTGAGGCAGTTAATAGATGATCTAAGTGAGGTTCTGTCTAAAGACTGGTTATCATTAAGCTGCTGTCTCAACAAGTAACGCTGGCTAGATAAGTTTTTCACCTCATCATCGTCGCTGCGATTACGTTTCCTGTGTCTGATGACACCAATTGACGATTTTGCAGCATCCTTTATGGACTCAAGTAAGCCATTCAAGTCTGAATTTGGATCCAGAGCAGAAACAGTGTTACTTAAGTTATCATCTAAGGATTGACGATATTTCACCTGAATGGTGGGGTTCGAGGTGAGTTCAGAGGTGTTGAACTTTAAGGATGACTTGGAGTGGCGTTTATAGCAAAGACAGATGTCCTTAAAGTCTACTCTAGTGACAACAAATCTGTGATCAGAGTATGTCAAGGTGCCTGCATAAGATCTAGAATCTTGTAGCATTGGCTTCGACCTACTTCGACACAGGATGAAATCGATCTGAGAATAGACCGGGATCGTCTTTTTACTATTTCGCCCGGCACTCCAGTCCTTCCTCCAGCCAGTGTAGGTGGTCGTATGTCGAGCAGGATGATAAAAACCAGTGTTGGAGGCAAAGAGGTCAAATTCTGATAACAAGTCTAACAAGTTTTCTCCCATATCGTTGCGCAAACCCATACCATGTTTACCCATGAAACGACCAAAACCAAAGTCCTTATCTGAAGCAGTCATTTTTCCCAACTTTGAATTAAAATCTCCCAAAACAAATATATCAACATTAGCAGGGACGTTTAGAGCGTCCCTAACTTGGCCGTAAAAATTAATCAACAGTTGTTGATCATTTTCTGCAAGTTTCTTGTGTGGCCCATATACATTGACTACCCTACATTTGATAAATTTTCCAGATTTTGTAGGGAGTTCTAGGTCCAAAAAGATTACTCGATCACTGATACTGTTCCAGCATACCACATAGTCAATAAATCGGGGACTGATAACAAAACCGAGTCCATACTGCCGGCCATTTTTCTGCTCAAACAATAATAGTTTGTATCCGTTGCTAAGACTGCAAGAATCCGGTTTTACAACCTTAGTCTCCTGAATAGCGCAGATATCTATGCCGTACCGTAGACAATCGGTACCCAGTTGCTCCCGTTTGCTGTGGATGTCGTCTGGATCATCACAAGAACCGAGGCCACGTATGTTAAAGGTGGCGAAGCTGATGAGGAGTGTAGCAAACAGGGATCGTCCTGCAGCTGAGGTAAACATTACGGAGGGCGATGTTGTCGTCTCTCCGCCGCTGGCGTTACCCATACGGTCCATCTAAAAATACTACTTACTGTAATAATAATATAATCAATGACGCCTTCTGCAGCCTGATTGCTTGAATGATCTAATAAGTTTCCTGATTCGTTAATAAAACAATTAATTAATGATTGTTTTGTTAAATAATTGTTTTTTCAATGAATCAGGAAACTTAGCAGATCATTCAAGAAGGGGTCTTTACGAGGGGCTCATGATCCAACCAGCGAGTAATAAAATTCAATTTCCACATTACAAGGATTCCGGCTTTCTATACATTTAATGACTGAATGATTGATTAACTGATTTATATCAATCTACCAGTAGGACACATTCAAAATGTTCATTGCATCAAAGGTTACTCCGGATATACTGCTTCCAGTACCTTGGTGACGACTTGTGTCACTGTTACCAACCTCACTGATTGGTCACTGGTCAAAATGTCAGTCAAAACCGCGAAATTTTGGTCAAGGGGACGGCAGAAATGCTCTTCTTTAAAAATATCCAAAATCTCTTATATTCTCATGATTTTTGGGAATAGAACCTTGAGTACCCCAATCCTCAGCGACGTTGTATTTGTAAAATGGTCATTCAAGAAAAATTCATTCAAACAGTGAAATTTGGGGTGCGGAAAGCTGAAATTCGAATATGTCCTACCATGCAGTACTATTAGGACATATTCAAAAATGTTATTTTATCAAAGGTTTCTCCGGATATATATACTGCTTCCAGTGCCTTGATGGAGATTTGCGTCACTCTCACCGACCTCACTGATTGGTCACTGATCAAAATTTCAGTCAAAGCGAGACCATTTTCTACAGAGATGGTGATATATATGCTTTGAAAATTTCAGTTGCATGATCATAATATCTTTCCAAGTGCGGTGAAAGGAATTATTAATGATTAAGTAGCTTGGAAATAAGACTGATTTTAAGGCCTATAATAGATTCGGAAAAATGAAAAAGTTCCAGGCCTCCATGTTCCTTATTGCGAGTGATTATTTTCCGTTTAATTTTATCATGTTTGCAACCCTTATCACGTTTACCTGGGGACCTCAGGCTATCCTGTTCATAAACATAGATTCGGCGGAATGACAGGCTGAGCGCGGCCCAGTAATTATTACGTTTGCAACCCCGCTGTTAGCACCAGATCTGTCAAGTTTAATAAACGATTCCTGCACTGCATACGTCAGGGTTTATAGTTTACCAGTACGTGTTTCATGGTTGTCAATCAAAGTTACAACGAATTCTTCATGTAGGCATCCTGGGTATATCATGACTTCATCATCGATTTAATAATTACTTTACCACCCCCGGCGCGTGGGGACATGTTTTTGCTAGTACTAGTAGTACTACTAGTAGTAGTTAGCGACGTTACTTTATGGTTAACGGGTGATACTCTTAAAATATTTGTTCCAAATATTACCAGGACCGTCGACGCGGGCTTTTACTAATTCGCTCGCCCAAAAATTTCACATGACTTTGGTTTTTATGGTTTTGCAGCCGTACAAAACGGTTTTACATAAACCCTAATCCCAACCCTAACCCTAACCATAACCCCGAAGCTATCCATAACCCTTACCACAACCCTAACCCTAACCCGAGCCCTAAACAATCGAATTCATGTTTTACTATATATGGTCACGTGACAGGCTATAGCCTGTCACGTGACCAGAACGGTTTTTTGCCCATAACTCTCCAGGGTAGCATTTTTACCCTACGTCATGTGGGGTGATTCGGAATCAGCGTCCAAAAATACACCGATTGAGATCTATTTCATACCCAAAGGGCCTTTTCACAAGAATTTTCTTAAAATTTGGGCGAGCGATTTAGTAGGAGCGGTCGACGCGCGGACGAGTTCAACTCGGCGCGCGCGTCTTGGTAGGTTACAAACCTACAACTTTATGGGTAGGGGGTGCACGATAAAAATAAACTTGCTCGGATAATTTACAAAATTTTCTTACCATTGTTTTCTAGAGACTGTGAGAATTTTCGCAGTACCAAATTTGTCATATCTTTTCGGAAAGATCAGTAAGTTTCGCCTATTATATATTATATTATATATAGGCTAGGTGCCATATTTGATGGTGCGCGGCTTTTGGTGCAAAAGTAGTTGTAAAAGTTGCGTAATTTGACAAAATTCGTTTATTTTTGTCGTATTATTCTGTCATATCTTTGGTTCCTTGAATGAGATCATTTTGAAAATTGGTGAAATACTGAAAATCTTTTTACCTGAGGACCCCAGGCTATTATGTTCATTAACATATAAATAATAAAGATTTGGCGGAATGACAGGCTGAGCGCGGCCCAGTAAAAATCTTTCAATAGGGCTTTCACAACTGTCCGAAAAAATTGATGGAGATCAGAGTCGAGTTTGGAGTTGATATAGTGATCAAAATGGGGCAAAATACGCTGCTTTTAGCTGTAACATAATGTCTGATGGTTGGATATGTATTACATTCTTCGGACAGTTTTCTCGTAAGTCTATGAGTAAGCTTAACAATTTTTGTTAAAATTAGATCAAGGGAAGATTACTCAATATGCATTTGTTTCAACTTCAAGAATTTTGTGCTGGCCGAAATTAGCGCTAAAAAACCATTTTACTGCTTACAGTCGGCACACGCGGCTGGATGATGATTAATCACTCTACACTCGACTGTCACGTGACTTTTTCAACCCGTTCTCTAGCTGGTCCTGAACGACTATTCGAAATCCTAACCCTCTAATCTGATCCCAACCCTAACCCTAACCCAATCCTTAGCAAAAGCATGTGCTGAAACCCTAACCCTAACGAGAAATTAGACTAACTTCCTTATACGGTCATATCACGTGATCGAGACAGTTTTTCGCCAATATCTCGTCAGGGGAGCATTTTACCCCTATGTCATGGGGGGTGATTCGGAATCAGCGTCCGAAAATACATCGATTGAAGTTAATTACAACTGTTGGGGGTCCTTTTAGAACAATCTCGAAGATCGACTGTAGAGTGATTTAGCACGCTCGCACGCGGCTCACTGTCGATGGCGCACTACCTAAACTTAAACGACAGAATCCACAAAGTCTCAAAAATGAATAAATGAAAATATTACTTCTTAGAGCATAAACAAATGAAATTCAGATTTTCTATGTTACGAACTCCCTCTAGCCAGTTCAGCCATACTTATCCATATTGCCCTGTAAACACTCTACAGTCGATCTTCGAGATTGTTCTAAAAGGGCCCCCGACAGTTGAAACCAACTCGAATCGATGTATATTCGGACGCTGATTCCGAATCACCCCCTGTGACATAGGGTTAAAATGCTCCCCTGACCAGATATTGGCAAAAACCTGTCTCGATCACGTGATATAACCGTATCGGTATAATATAAGGAAGTTAGTCCAATTTCTCGTTGGGGTTATGGTTTCAGCATATGCATTTGTTAAGGATTGGGTTAGGGTTAGGGTTGGGATCAGATTAGAGGGTTAGGGTTTCGCATAGTCGTTCAGGACCGGCTAGAGAACGAGTTGAAAAAGTCTCGTGACAGTCGAGTGTAGAGTGATTAATCATCATCCTAGCCATATATTTTAGATTTTCACAATTAAATATACTAATAGCTATCATGTTTACTGTTTAGCATTTTCCTCTCAGATATATTTAATAATGAAGTTCAGAAGTTGTCTGATAATAAAATCTAACCTATCATTTAGTTAAAAATGACCGCTCATTTGAATTCGACGATTTTTTCAAATGAATACGTGGGATTGATCAGTCAGTTGGAAATAGCAAACCAAATAAGAGAGTCTGATCGATACATTTGCCCCTTCTTTGGAATCTCAATCATTGTCTCCTGTACGATAATTGGAGCTATCGCTAACTCTCTATCACTTCGATACTTTTATACCAAGTCTAATATTTTCTTCAAAGCTTTCCAACTCACAGCAGTCTGTGATATTTTGATCTGCCTCCTGTCCGTGTTTTATGGGCTGTCTTTTGTTGCTCAGAGAGATCCCTTGATGTTCCAGAACCATCTCTGGTGTAAAATCTGGACTCTCCTCTGGAAGTTCTTAACTCGAGCTTCAGTTCACCTTGTCGCAGTTCAAAGCGTAATGAGAGCGTATGCTGTTTGCGCCCCCTTTCGAAAGATATCCAAAAATACCATGATTGTAGTGCTAGTATTAGACATCACAATTTTCTTACTCCCTATTGTAATTATCCCTTTGGTTGATGAACAGAATGTCAAGTTCAGCTACGTCAAATTCTTTGTCAGTTGCACGGACATTTATTTCAGAGGTAATCGCACAATAAACTCGAGTATGGCACTGTATCATATGGTGTCCCTTTTCTTACCGTTCCCTTTCATTTTAGTAAGCTGCACACTATGCTGCTGTAGTCTTATACGACTTATCGTTTGTAAAAATAGCAGATGCAAACGGAATTCAATTTCAAACAGGGTGAAAGTTCAATCAATGATATCTATTATAGCACTATCAACTGTGTGCTTGGTTTTCAACATTATACTTCTCTTTGGAATTCTTCATCAGCTTCAGAAATCCAAAAACAAATTGATGCTCTTCTCAGATTTCGATGACAACATGTCCATTTGGATGTTGTTGTATGGATACAGCTTAGCTCGCCAGGTAACTGTTTCTCTCAACTCCTTGTGCAACCCTTTCATTTACATTTGGCGGATGGGGGATTTGAGAAACTGCTTGCAGAGGGACTTCATGAGAATAGTTCAAGTGTTCAATTATCGCCCCGAAACGACTGCTAGGGACTTTGTGGAGCTTGCAGAAATCAGACCTCGGAGAGACGCCTATTTGTTTAGTACATCAATTGAAGTTGGTTCACCAGACATGGTAGTACAAAATCCACGATTCTGTCCTTCCGATGCTACAGAATCAGTTGTTAATCTTGAGATGAACAAAGAGGTCAACTCTCGACCTAGACTTCATTACGATCCAGTAATTATAATTCATACTGGTGACGTATCCGGGACCCCGGTAAAGTTGTGCAGGGCGGGTAAGGTAGAAGATGTGATCGGTAACATCAGTACTGACGATGGTTGCTTGTGCGAATGTTGCTTTTTACATCGTCACAGCGTTACAGTTGAGATGAATCGAACTGTACCTGACAATTTTACTATTTGTGTTAACAGGTGTGTTGAAGGAAAGAGTATCAATGTGTAAATCTATATTTTATATCCAAACTACATTTTTTTAGAGATTTTCCAGAGTGATCTTTCAATGTGTCCAATTTTAGCTCACAAATGCAGTTATTTGAAACTGTTTCGGGGCTTTTAATTGCAATAAGAAAATAAGGTTTTCTTGTCAGGCACTCCAGTGCGGCCAACAGTTCAACAAATCGACCACTACCTGATCCGTGTTGTCGTCCAAAATCAATAAACCACCCAGACTCAAACTCCATTCAGAACCCATGACAAACCCATGACTCTTTTTTTTACTACCTGATCAAGTTATTCAAATATATATGATATATATTTGAATAACTTAACCACGTCTCGTGTAACCCTAGGACTCACTTAACAGACTCTAACACGCTCACAGGCTTCCACGTCTCGTGTACCCTAAGATTTGGTTTTGGATCGATAGAGGAGCGGTCTACGCGCTCACAGACTACCATGTCTCGTGTAACCCCAGGATTTTACACGTTCACAGGCTACCACGCCTCGTGCACCCTAGGATTTGGTTTTGGATCGGACACTCAAAACAACGATAGAGGAGCGGTCTACGCACTCACAGGCTACCATGTCTCGTGTAACCCCAGGATTTTACACGTTCACAGGCTACCACGCCTCGTGTACCCTAGGATTTGGTTTTGGATCGGACACTCAAAACAACGATAGAGGAGCGGTCTACGCGCTCACAGGCTACCATGTCTCGTGTAACCCCAGGATTTTACACGTTCACAGGCTACCACGCCTCGTGTACCGGAGTTTGTTTTGGATCGGACACTCAAAACAACGATAGAGGACCGGTCTACACGCTCACAGACTACCACGTCTCGTGTAACCCCAGGATTTAACACGCTCACAGGCTACCAAGTATCGTGTAACCTTAAGATTTAACACGCTCACAGGCTACCACGTCTCGTGTAACCCTAGGACTCTAACACTTAACAGACTCTAACACGCTCACAGGCTTCCACGTCTCCTGTACCCTAGGATTTGGTTTTGGATCGGACACTCAAAACAACGATAATAGAGGAGCGGTCTACGCGCTCACAGGCTACCATGTCTCGTGTAACCCCAGGATTTTACACGTTCACAGGCTACCACGCCTCGTGTACCGTAGAAGTTTGTTTTGGATCGGACAATCAAAACAACGATAGAGGAGCGGTCTACACGCTCACAGACTACCACGTCTCGTGTAACCCCAGGATTTAACACGCTCACAGGCTACCAAGTCTCGTGTAACCCCAGGATTTAACACGCTCACAGGCTACCACGTCTCGTGTAACCCTAGGACTCTAACACTTAACAGACTCTAACACGCTCACAGGCTTCCACGTCTCCTGTACCCTAGGATTTGGTTTTGGATCGGACACTCAAAACAACGATAGAGGAGCGGTCTACGCGCTCACAGGCTAACATGTCTCGTGTAACCCCAGGCCCAGGATTTTACACGTTCAAAGGCTACCACGCCTCGTGTACCCTAGGATTTGGTTTTGGATCGGACACTCAAAACAACGATAGAGGAGCGGACTACACGCTCACAGGCTACCATGTCTCGTGTAACCCTAGGATTTAACACGCTCACCCTAGGATTTGGTTTTTGGATCGGACACTCAAAACTACGAAATAGGAGTGGTCTACAGTGACGTTACAGGAACATTGCATACTCCTACGAGTTGCACGTAGCAGGCCATGACCGTCCCTGGAAGTCCCTGTCTCCTCATCGTTAACCCGTAAGGGGTTGCACCAGGGGCAGTGGTAACAGAACTTCAAGACTCTCGGAGTCTGTTGTCGATATCTATGTATAATATGATTATGGTATATAACTTGGGAGTCTTTCTCTCTAGCAGCAGGAGTTGGAGAATGGGGATGCGTTGTGAAAGCCACCGCAAGGAAGGCTTACAGTCGACGCCGACCAATCAAAAGAAGAAAGAAAAAGACTTTAGGGTATGATATCCGGAGTCCGTAAAATTATTTGCAGCCATTTAGTTCATTCAAGGAGGGCGTGACAGACTAGTGACTTTTACAAGTTGTTCATGTCTGGCTTGCATTTTTATGCAAGAGACTTGTGCTGTCATTTTTCCTTTTGTGCTGGTCCTTTTATGCAGCATATGCAAATAAAATTTAAAGTATCTAAATAGTAATACACTATACAGGGGAGAAAATTCGGTCAAATATTCATCATAGTATTAGTAAGCCTCAAGGATTATTAATAATATCGGATCTACAACAAAAGGGACTTGTCAGGGCTCTGGGGAATAATCTTAATTAAGTCAGTGTTTCATTGTGAAGCAATCATCCGTCATCGCTTTGTAAGTATAATACAAAATGATCTTAAATTGAGAAAGAAGTTGAATGTTCATTAATCACCACGCCCTGCTTTTGTACTATTACTATTAGTAATAGTACCACGCTTCATATTGCAGCAGTTCGAACATATGACTTTATTAGAATCGAAAGCGTATTAGTTAGATCGTAGCTCGGATGACAGCTTTGCGCAGTGTGCATTTACAAATATTTTTGTCCATCACTTTTCATATCCTCCCCGATTATAAAATTGACGAAGACAGTCACAGATCGTTTCTCTTGCGATAGTGTAAACGCGACAACTAGCGCTGGATGGCGACAACTAGCGCAAACTGTCGGGTGCGACAATGTCGCATAGCCAGCGTTAACCAGCGCTAGTTGTCGACAACTAGCGCTGGATAGCGACAACTAGCGCTGGATGGCGACAACTAGCGCTGGATTGCGACAATTATCGAAAATTTATATTTTGCGCTGGATATCTTTTACCAGCGCTGGATAGCGCTAGTTTTCGCCATCCAGCGCTAGTTCAACTAGCGCAGGTCAAACTGGTTAGACCTGCGTTAGGTCTAACCAGTTAGTCCTATCCAGTTAGGCCTAACTAGTTAGGCCTAACGCAGAGTTAGGCCTAAATTAGACCTATATTAGGCGCTATAGGCCTAACTGCATCTTGGTGACAGTTACTGTTAGGCCTAACGCCTAATTTAAGCCGAATTTAGGCCTAACTCTGCGTTAGGTCTAACTGGTTAGACCTAACTGTATCTTGGTCACAGTAACTTGGCTGCCACTCATGGGTGCGAAATCCTCACGTCGCTCATGAGGAAGGCTTAAAGTCTAAACAGGACTACCTCATCGGCCATGACAGGCAGTGTTGAGACCTACCTTACAAGACATATTTATGGCGGTCTAATTTGCGACGACCGAAATTTTGGCGGTCCGAAAATATGGCGAAATTGAACAAAAACCGTCATATTTCGGACGTCACAGAAAATAAGGGTATTTTTCATCATTTTTTGTGACAGTAAGCAGTAAGGAAATTTCTGAAATTCGGTAAAATCATGTTCAAACTTAGTCTGTATTAAGACTGTAAGACTTTCATGTTAGCACATACATGTATTTTAATGCAAATTTAAACTGTATTGCTTGACATTCAATTCGTCATTGGTGTGGTGATAATTTGTCCCAAGATGCCAGAATTTATTTATTTATTTTACTTGATATTACTTTTTAGAAACAAAATAAAGCAGTGAAGGCACAGTCATTGAAATAAGCTAAAAGATAATGCGACGGATTCTATTACGACGACCGAAATTTTGGCGGTCCGAAAATATGGCGAAATTTTCGGAAAACCGCCACATTTCGTACGTTATAAATATGTCTTGTAAGGTACCTTCCTTGAACTAAACAGTGCTGGCAAAGCTTCAAATTACAATCATGATTTGTTAATTGTTGCCCAGTTTTGTTTGAGAAGCTCAATTGATACTCGCGGTAGATTACTGGCGTCCGGTAGTATTGTTTATACTTGTAGATTTAATGGCACCCGCTATTGGCACATGCTATTGTTTGGCACCCGCCATTGTTTATACTTGCCCCTGTTAAATAACTGCAGACCAGAGGAGACTTGAGGAATCTAGGGACAGCAGTCTTCACCCCAAATGTCTTCGGCCCAAACAATGAGCTGACTTAAATTCCTGAGATACCAATTACAGTGGAACTATAAAAACAATAGACACTGATCTACAGATGTTTTGACATCTTTTACTGCTTAACGAATGCCTTTCTTGCTCATTGTATGAAAAATTAATTTAAAAATTATCTGCTAAAATTTTAAAAACGCAAAAAAAAAGATTTGGATTTTTGACGGTTTTGAATGCCTTCGAGCGTTCATTTTAATGTCCGTTCATAATTATGTCCGTTCATTTAATGCCCGGTCAAATAAGGTCCGATAAGGCATGACTTTAATAGAATCGAAAGCTTATTAGTTAGATCGTAGCTCGGATGACAGCTGTGCGCAGTGTGTATTTACAATTAATACTTTTGTCCATCACTTTTCATATCCTCACCGATTATAAAATTGACGAGGACAGATCAGTTCTTTCTTTTGCGATAGTGTAAACGCGACAACTAGCGCTGGATGGCGACAACTAGCGCAAACTGTCGGGTGCGACAATGTCGCATAGCCAGCGTTAACCAGCGCTAGTTGTCGACAACTAGCGCTGGATAGCGACAACTAGCGCTGGATGGCGACAACTAGCGCTGGATTGCGACAATTATCGAAAATTTATATTTTGCGCTGGATATCTTTTACCAGCGCTGGATAGCGACAACTTGCGCTGGATGGCGACAACTAGCGCTGGATAGCGCTAGTTGTCGCCATCCAGCGCTAATATCGATACATAATATGATTAAGTTTAATTAATAACAATAGATTTTGCAGTTTGCAGTTTGCACCCAGTACTAAGGCGTAAAATCATATGCATAACTCTTTTACAAATTGTGACTGTAAATTGTAAAAGTAGTGAGGGAATTGGGTTACACTTACAGTGTATTGTGCATGGTATAAGCGATTACACTACGTCAAACACCCCCTTCTTTCCCTAGACAGGGTAGCTTGGGTAAATAAGTTTAAACCCAATCAGTCTATCTAATTAACTTTGAAACGATGCAACTGAACCCAATCGGAACTAGAAATAACAAACAGATAAACAGGTTTCCAAATACCGCTCTAGTTTAGCTGCTGCCTGGTTTATCCGGTTATTGAGTAGCTATTATTATGGCTTTAGTTATAGTTTATCAGAACCGTGCTTGCCACTCCTCTATTGCTTTTCATTTTAATATTACTATCGCAATATTATGAATTATGATACAATCATAAACTTAGTGATTAGTGAATTTGGATTTCCGATTCTTCATTCCCGTTCCTCAAACTGAAACAGAATTGACCATAATGATATCAAATAGCATTAGCAATACTAATAGTATACCTTATCGGACATTTAATTTGAACGGACATTAATGGAGATTGGAGGCGCTAGCGCATAGCGGTCTTTTTAATGTCCGTCTAAATTATTTCCGTTCACGCAATGTCTGGTCAAATAACGTCCAATAACCTTGTCCCCCTGTATTATAAGAAGTATTAAATCGGTGCATCAGATTGCAAATGCAAATCTAGGACATCCCTGTGATTTTTGTGATGTACTAACACAATAAACATTTGGCGTCCTACTCTGTGCTCTGTGCTCAGGCGGCTGTGAAAGAGCTGGTGACCTAGTGAAAGTGCTGGTGACGATGAGAAAGACCATAAACCAGGGATTCCTTCGGGAGCATGTAAGATTATATCCAAAGTTTGTTCGCCAATGGGGTGTGTCTGGGTGTCAAAGATCTTCAAGGTGGGTGCTACTTGTGATGAACTCTAGAAGGATGGGATGGTAATACTCGGTCTGGCCGTCTGGAAGCCCATAGAATTCCAGTTCAGAAACCGAGTAAGGAGGTGCGGCTACTGATGAGAAGCCTCCTTAAAGTTTATTTGGGTTAGAAACGACATCTGGGTCCCTACCCTCGCACAAGATTATTCTCAATTTTCTTGTTGTGTCCACAACTATACCGTTGATCAGAGTCACATCTGATGACTTCAGTGAAAGGGCTGATGACTTCAGTGAAAGAGCTGGTGACCTAGTGAAAGTGCTGGTGACGATGAGAAAGACCATAAACCAGGGATTCCTTCGGGAGCATGTAAGATTATATCCAAAGTTTGTTCGCCAATGGGGTGTGTCTGGGTGTCAAAGATCTTCAAGGTGGGTGCTACTTGTGATGAACTCTAGAAGGATGGGATGGTAATACTCGGTCTGGCCGTCTGGAAGCCCATAGAATTCCAGTTCAGAAACCGAGTAAGGAGGTGCGGCTACTGATGAGAAGCCTCCTTAAAGTTTATTTGGGTTAGAAACGACATCTGGGTCCCTACCCTCGCACAAGATTATTCTCAATTTTCTTGTTGTGTCCACAACTATACCGTTGATCAGAGTCACATCTGATGACTTCAGTGAAAGGGCTGATGACTTCAGTGAAAGAGCTGGTGACCTAGTGAAAGTGCTGGTGACGATGAGAAAGACCATAAACCAGGGATTCCTTCGGGAGCATGTAAGATTATATCCAAAGTTTGTTCGCCAATGGGGTGTGTCTGGGTGTCAAAGATCTTCAAGGTGGGTGCTACTTGTGATGAACTCTAGAAGGATGGGATGGTAATACTCGGTCTGGCCGTCTGGAAGCCCATAGAATTCCAGTTCAGAAACCGAGTAAGGAGGTGCGGCTACTGATGAGAAGCCTCCTTAAAGTTTATTTGGGTTAGAAACGACATCTGGGTCCCTACCCTCGCACAAGATTATTCTCAATTTTCTTGTTGTGTCCACAACTATCGCAATATTATGAATTATGATACAATCATAAACTTAGTGATTAGTGAATTTGGATTTCCGATTCTTCATTCCCGTTCCTCAAACTGAAACAGAATTGACCATAATGATATCAAATAGCATTAGCAATACTAATAGTATACCTTATCGGACATTTAATTTGAACGGACATTAATGGAGATTGGAGGCGCTAGCGCATAGCGGTCTTTTTAATGTCCGTCTAAATTATTTCCGTTCACGCAATGTCTGGTCAAATAACGTCCAATAACCTTGTCCCCCTGTATTATAAGAAGTATTAAATCGGTACATCAGATTGCAAATGCAAATCTAGGACGTCCCTGTGATTTTTGTGATGTACTAACACAATAAACATTTGGCGTCCTACTCTGTGCTCTGTGCTCAGGCGGCTAAGCCTCATTTTAGTGAACACAATTGAAATATTTTCTATATTCGCCATTTGAGTTACTTTTATTCTAATTAAAATTTCTCACCAGCATGATTTAGTACATACACAGAACCACTGCGTAAATACCTTATACTATACCTTACCTATTATTATCTCTTCTTGTTATTATTTCTACCTATTATTATCTCTTCTTGTTTCACTTGCAGAGGGCATACTATTTAATAAATATTTATCGCTAATTCTTTCCTTTTGAGTTGTGAGTGTTGCAACTACACCGTCAATTTGTACTTCATGTAGACACTAATTGACATCTCGATGTACAATGATTGAATCAATTATGTAACAAGTAAACCGCTGGTTTTGCCGCCTAGATTTTTAGGAATCTTCAATTTGATTAATCTTTATCCTCGACCTAAATTGACATCTAAAACCCTCGAGTTTCTATTTGTAGGGCACGAAAGTAAGTCACCTTTATCGGCCGCAATGACTTACCACACTTGGATTTTACCGACTCTAGACGTGGAGGAAAACTTTGAGGTTTGTAAAACGATTTTCAAGAATTGAAAACTGTCTATTTGTAAAACTTTGATTGAGAAATACACTAAATAGAAATACCTATGCCCTTAGGGGTTGTTCACATATTACGTAATCAATCCCCCCCCCCCCTCCGTAATCAGTTTTACACATAGCTATTGTGTCAAAATTACACTAGCGTAATCATTTGGAAACCCCCCCCCCCCCCCCCCCCCCTTGGCTGATTACATAATATGTGAACGACCCCTTAATACCAAATATAACATTTGCATTTTAAACTTATTTTCAAGGTTACACTAATAAGTTAAAATGTTTTGTAAATTCCCACTTCTCTTCAGGTACAGGATGTTATAGAACCAATGAAGGAGAGGTGGCTGTACACAATACCAGTCTCTCTGGTCTACTTCACTGCAGTGCACCTAGGACAGAAATACATGGAAACAAAGACGCCCTGGAACCTTAGGATGCCTTTAGTTATTTGGTCGGGCTTGTTGGCTCTCTTTTCTTGGATAGGTTCGTCATTAATATGGTGCATTCCTCTAGATCTGATGAGTGCTCAAATTTTACTTATAATTATTCGACGGCCTGGTAGCGCAGTTGGTTAGAACGCCTGCTTTACAATCGTGAGGTTGCGAGTTCGAATCCCACTGTCTGCCTGGTCGTGGGGTGAGCGTCGTTGACGTTCAGCTAAGGATCCTGAGTGGTCTATGCAGCCCCCCGGTCTACTCAGCCGAATACTCGAGAAATCGGGTGTGAGGGTTAAATGAGGAGCTGCACATTTGACATTGCAGCAAAGTCTCGGGCGAAGAAAGTATGGTACATACTACCTAACCCATATTCTTCCACGGTACTTTTAAAGTACGGTTCATAAACAGTGACCTAACTTGTCTCGTGACAAATATTTTTTGATGCAGTTTTTTGCATTAGGTTAAAAAAGGTCTGCTGATGATTTTAGCACCCTGACCAGATGGTTAACAAAAGCAAGAGATTTATAGGATGTTGGCAAAGGTGGTCAAAAATGGTAAATCCTTTGGCTTCCTGTAATTGGCTGCAGTTGCACTTAGTGTAACATTGTGACTGTTGGAATACACCGAAGTAAAATAAGTGTCTTGATAAAAATTACTGAACGGAAGAGTGCCCCTAATTTGCATTAAAATTTGAAATTGTATCTATAAACAAGTTTAAATAATTATATATGGATAAACTTGAAATAATACTTTTCAGGAACAATAAGGACGACAGTGTTCTTGATAACTTCCATCCAAGAAGACGGTATCCTTCCAACAGTTTGCGGAATAAGAGACAAACTGGACAACCCCTGTTGGTTCTGGCTGTACCTATTCGCCATGAGCAAACTGCCAGAACTAGGTGACACGTTCTTCATCGTGGTGAGGAAGTCCAAACTCCATTTCCTGCACTGGTACCACCACATCACCGTCTTTATCTACAGCTTCTACATTATCGCTCACCCTCAATCCGGTATGATATGGTATGCAGGGATGAACTTCGCTGTGCATGCTCTCATGTACACATACTACACACTGCGCGCAGCACGTGTCAACATTCCCAGAAAGTGTGCTATGTTTGTGACCATCTGCCAGCTTTCCCAGATGGTGGTGGGAGTCGGACTGCAGCTAACGTCATCCTACATGCTCTACCAAGGATACGACTGTGATACCAGCGTTCAGGATATTGTGTTTGGGATGTGTATTTATGCTAGCTATATGGTTCTGTTCGCTGATTTCTTTAACAAAACCTATTTAGTTGGAAAAAGTGAAAAGGTGAAGACACGATAAAAATTTGATTCAAGTTTCTTATAAATGCTTGCTGATTATATAAGGTCATAAAATAATTATCAAATCTTGGAATATTTTGGATTCTCTTAAAAATTCGTGTCGAGAAAGAATTGACAGCTTTTTTAATCAAAGCCATCTAATTTCAAATGAAATGTAAATTGTACAACTATCTACTAATACACTGAGGCACTGGCAAGGTGTACTTGCTTGCTAATTTAGCATTCTGTATTGAAATGTATCTTATCTGCTCAATTTATTTGATAAGCACGTACGTTCAGTGATTTTTGTTTAAGTGACTAAAAGCAAGAATCAAAGTTTGAGAAATTTCTGATTTGATTTACTGTAACGATCACCAAATTTACTTAGTTTTGCATACTTCTGTACTGCAGATTGGTACAGAACAGTATTAACACTTTAAAACAACTTTTGAACAAGATAAACTATAATTTAGTTATAAAATAAACTCATGCATGTTGTAAATATTATAAATGTAAATTGTAAAATTGTTTATCTGATCTAGAAAAACATATTTCTAGTAAAAATAATTTCTATTTCCTTATATCCAGAATTTGCCTCTACCATTTCGTTTTTTACTCTTTCCCGAACATTGTAAACGTAATTTATGATTCACCACTCAAACTTTGTACCAACAGTCTTTAAATTGACACAATTCATTAGTTTAAACTTTTCAGCGACAGCATATCATCATTGTCGGAGAAAAGTCGTGTTATTCATATGATCCATAGATAGATGTATATTCTTGAGATAAAAATACAAACCATAGATTTAAGAATTTTCAAAACTAACACCTATTGTATTCGTCCCTTTTAAAAGTTAAACTTGATGCAGCAACTTTACATCGTCTCCTAACTCTTCCTCTTCCTCACATAGGTTATCTTCCTTCTCTGGTGCATCATTTTGAGGTTCAGGAAGGGCAGTGCTAGGTTTTACTTTTACCTCATCAGGATTAACCTTATCCCCAGCTTCTGAACCCTCTAGTTCCTCCATCATATCCTCCACCTCATTTTCTTTCTGCTTCACGATTATAGTAAACTCGGGTGTCATGATGAAGTTTGTGTCCTCTTTTACCCTATACTTGGCAGGCAGGAAAGGTTCTCCGAGTAATTCCTTGTTGTATGCTTTCCATAGTTCCTCGTATTCTCTCTCTGTTTCAACCCTGACCATCTTCAACATCAATGTTCTAAAACCCTTGCTTGATTCCATCTGCTGTTGCCTCCGGGTGCTTGGAGCCGTAGACCCAGCTACGGCAGATAATAGAGTGGTGATGGCTCCCAAAGTAGCTGCTACGTAATGGGTGATAGGAAGAAGGGTTGAGAGGGTCGTCATCGCAGAAAGCACGATCAGAGACAGACTCATAATGTTATGGGTGCTGTCCCAATATTGTGCCACTTTGCCGTGCGAGTCAGCTTTGGCTTTTGTCATGCTGACGAATGAGGACCAGTTTTCAGAAATACCCATAACTGCTGTTTGTTTAAACTCAAACACAAACCTGGGCTGAACTGTGAAAATTAGCGATATAAAGCAAAGTGGAATAAAGTTAAATGCGTCTTACAAAAAATAATGCAAACAAAAGATTCGCAAGCAAAAGCGATGCTGGCTTCACGAAATGACAAATGTTTGAATTAAATATGAAGTGATGTTATGCACGTGTATGCTTATATAGGAATAGCCAGTAGTCTCAGAGTACAAACAAATTACAGATTTTGAACAAGATTTAGTTATCAACTGATGTAGTTTTCCCTTAGGAAATCTGAATTCAATAGGATACGTTGAAAATTAATATTATAATTTATAATATAAACACAATTTATCAGCGTTAACTTTTAATCGGTACCATCCTACAGATAAAAAACAACAAACAACTAAACCCATATACCATTCCTAAGATAAAACCACAAACCAAAGATTAAAATTTTGTTTGAAATTGTCTCGTCATTTAAAAAGTTAAACTTGATGCAGCAACTTTACATCATCTCCTACATCTTCCTCTTCCTCACATTGGTTATCTTCCTTCTCTGGTGCCTCCTTTTGAGGTTCAGGCAGGGCAGTGCTAGGTTTTACCTCATCAGGATCAACCTTATTTCCAGCTTCTGATCCCTCTAGCTCCTCCATCATATCCTCCACCTCATTTTCTTTCTGCTTCACGATTATAGTAAACTCGGGTGTCATGGTGAAGTTTGTGTCCTCTTTTACCCTATACTTGGCAGGCAGGAAAGGTTCTCCGAGTAATTCCTTGTTGTATTCTTTCCATAATTCCTCGTATTCTCTCTCTGTTTCAACCCTGACCATCTTCAACATCAGTGATCTAAAACCCTTGCTTGACTCCATCTGCTGTTGCCTCCGGGTGCTTGGAGCCATGGACCCAGCTACGGCAGATAATAAAGTGGTGATGGCTCCCAAAGTGGCTGAAACGTAATGGGTGATAGGAAGAAGGGTTGAGAGGGTCGTCATCGCAGAAAGCACGATCAGAGACAGACTCATAATGTTATGGGTGCTGTCCCAATATTGTGCCACTTTGCCGTGCGAGTCAGCTTTGGCTTTTGTCATGCTGACGAATGAGGACCAGTTTTCGGAAATGCCCATAACTGCTGGCTGTTGAAATAGGTCCTAGAGCTAAAGGGTGAAAATTAGTGATTATAATTGTCCACTAAGCAAAGTGGACAAATTTGAATTTATCATATAAAAAATCAAAATGTCTTCATGCAAAAGCGATTCCTGCTTAACGAAATAATAATGTTGTAATATAAGTTCAAATTATATGGAGATGGAGTAAGGTTATGTACATATTATGGGAAATGGGAATAACTAAAACTAATTGAGTAAAGGAGTAATAGCCTCAGAAATACATCCGGCAGAAACTGAAAATAAGCGCTAGTACTACTACTACTAGTACTACTAGTAGTAGTGTCTGTGTATTTGACCAAATTGCTGAAAGTGAAAGTGAGCGATATACGAATGTCGAAATATGTACATATTATATCTGTCAACTGAGTGTTGAGAGATGTAAGCCAGTGTCGGCCGGTCCAAACAGCTACCTACGCGACTTTCTGTCTGTTTCAAAGTTTCAAGTCTATCTTATAGTTATACTTATAATGTGTTGATTTTTGGAAATTTTTTGAAAAATTTGGTCCTTCAAATATTGTAATTTTGTTATAGGCATTTTACGAGCGTGCTAAATCACTTTACACTCGAACGTGGAGATTTTTATAACTATAAGACTTAAAGGCCTCCTCCCCCCAACAGTTGAAACCAACTTAAATCTATGCACTTTTGACCGCTGATTCCGAATCACCTCACATGACATAGGGTTAAAGTGCTCCCCTGACAAGATATCAGGAAAAACTGTCTCGATCACGTGATATGACCATATAAGGAAGTTGGTCTACTTTCTTGTTAGGGTTAGGGTTTCAGCATATTCTTCAGTTAGGGATTGGGTTAGGGTTACTGTTAGGGTTGGGGTCAGTGTAGAGGGTTAGGGTTTCGAATAGTCCGTGATCAGGGCTACCCAGAGAACGTATTAAAAGGTCACGTGACATTCGAGTGTAGAGTGATTAATCATCATCCGGCATTTTACGCGAGAAATTATCCATTTTTCGTCAATTTTACACACTTGCTATGCATATGTATGACGTGGGGAGGCCCACATACAGCTCGACCTTATCGTGCTGCACGGTGAATTTGTATTATCTACACTTATAGAGGCACCTTTTTGTACCAAATTTATCAAAATCGGAGAAAAAGATTCTCTGCCAGCCTCACATGTTCCCTTTTGTGTGATTAAATTCTTGCACCTTAGTCACGTGCCTGATAATGAGTCATAGCTGGGATATCCGTGTTCAGATCCATATATTTTGTCCTGCTATTACATATTCACCATACTCATAATATTGGCAGTGAGTTGGCTTATTGTCACTCTAGTGACTTCGTACATATATAATTATGGGAGAATGGTCTACAAATTAATATTTGATCGCTGATATAACTTTTTTAATTGTATGTTTGATTTCAGCATGTAGATTGGTACAGAACAGTTAACACTTTGAAACAACTTTTGAACAAGATAAACTATAATTTAGTTTATATAAGATAAACTCATGCATGTTGTAAATATTATAGATGTAAAATGTAAATTGTAAATTTTTTTATCTGATCTAGAAAAAAATATTCCTAATAAAAATAATTTCTATTTCCTTATATCGAGAATTTGCCTCTACCATTTCGTTTTTTTACTCTTTCCCGAACATTGTAAATGTAATTTATGATTCACCACTCAAACTTTGTACCAAGAGTCTTTAAATTGACACAATTCATTAGTTTAAACTTTTCAGCGACAGCATATCATCCATGTCGGAGAAAAGTCGTGTTATTTATATGATCCATAGATCGATGTATATTCTTGAGATAAAAATACAAACCATAGATTTAAGAATTTTCAAAACTAACACCTATTGTATTCGTCCCTTTTAAAAGTTAAACTTGATGCAGCAACTTTACATCGTCTCCTAAATCTTCCTCTTCCTCACATTGGTTATCTTCCTCCTCTGGTGCCTCATTTTGAGGTTCAGACAGGGCAGTGCTAGGTTTTACCTCATCAGAATTAACCTTATCCCCAGCTTCTGAACCCTCTAGCTCCTCCATCATATCCTCCACGTCATTTTCTTTCTGCTTCACGATTATAGTAAACTCGGGTGTCATGGTGAAGTTTGTGTCTTCTTTTACCCTATACTTGGCAGGCAGGAAAGGTTCTCCGAGTAATTCCTTGTTGTATGCTTTCCATAGTTCCTCGTATTCTCTCTCTGTTTCAACCCTGACCATCTTCAACATCAGTGATCTAAACCCCTTGCTTGACTCCATCTGCTGTTGCCTCCGGGTGCTTGGAGCCATGGACCCAGCTACGGCAGATAATAAAGTGGTGATGGCTCCCAAAGTGGCTGGTACGTAATGGGTGATAGGAAGAAGGGTTGAGAGGGTCGTCATCGCAGAAAGCACGATCAGAGACAGACTCATAATGTTGTGCATTCTGTCCCAATATTGTGCCACTTTGCCGTGCGAGTCAGCTTTGGCTTTTGTCATGCTGACGAATGAGGACCAGTTTTCGGAAATGCCCATAACTGTTGGCTGTTGAAATAGGTCCTAGAGCGAAAGGGTGAAAATTAGTGATAAGCAAAGTGGAAAAATTTGAATTTATCCTATAAAAAATCAAAATGTTTTCATGCAAAAGCGATGCGGGCTTAACTAAATGATAATGTTGTAATATAAGTTCAAATTATATGGAGATGGAGTAAGGTTATGTACATATTATGGGAAATGGGAATAGCTAAAACTAATTGAGTAATAGCCTCAGAAATACATCCGCGGCAGAAACTGAAAATAAGCGCTAGTGACAGTGTATTCGACCTAATTGCTGAAAGTGAGCGGTATATAAATGTCGAAATATGCATTATATCTGTCAACACAGTCTTGAGAGATATAAGCCAAACAGCTTTACGTACATGACCTTCTATCTGTTTCAAGTCTATCCTAATGGTTATTAGCTGTGACTGAAATGCTGCAAATTTGGTGGCAAACTAAATGTTAATTATAGGATTCGAGGGTGACTACTAAAACATGTATCCTCCTTATTAAAAGGGCAAAGGAAGAATTATTATACCTGCAGCCGTGCAGCAGTAGAGGGACATTCCACTCTTTAATAGTTTAATGTAATTTTAGAAACAGTTTGCTCTGGGAGTGGGACAGACAAATTTGTTTAAAGCCTGTTTTAGAACTTCTGATGGACAATGACATCAGTACACACTACACAGTAACTGCAGACAATATATTACTGATATAGTTATAGGTTACTGATATGAACCCGTAAAACCGGCTCCATACCAGTCAATATTCCGCTCCTCCTGTTCCAAACGTATCAATCCATATCACCTATAATCCTATCCCGGGAACAATCTTATTAGAACATCCAATAAAGTAAACCTGTCAAGCCTAATAAGATCAAGGTACATTTCATTGACCACTAGACATATCTGATTTTGGGGAAATGTGGTTTTAAAACGCATTGGGTCCAAACTCCAAAGTGTCTGTGTACTGATCCTGCCCCAGCACTCTGAAAAGCACTCTGGCTATAGTTCGCGGCGGTTCGGGTAACCCCACCACTTCCAACAGTTACACCCGAACTGCTCCATTAAAAAACCAGAATTCACTAACAAAACTGCTCCATTAAAAAAACAGAATTAACTAACAAAACAGCTAAAATACATATCACGAGATGATCGTAGTTCGTACTTATGGGAATTATACTGGAGCAAAATAAAAATGCTCAGTTGATTTCTAGTCGCCGCTTCACAACAGTAGAAGACAGTTAGAAATAGTTTGATAATCTAATATTAAGGTAGCTATTCGATTAGATGTACGCATTTTAAAGTTTATATAATCATGCCCCAGTGAGGTTTAAGATGGGTTGCATTCTTATTTCTCACGTACCTGGATATAATGACTTGTATAGGCGTATTATTGATGATGTCTGATGACCATTGAAACTGAACCAAAGAAATTAATGCATCAGCTCGAGAATGAACAAGCTCAAAACTCAGAATAACTCCATGGAAAGAATAACATTGAGTACGGGGTGAACTGTACAAGAATTGTACAATACAAGTACATGTTGACATCCAGTTCGAATAACTTTGTCTTTAGCAAGTGTAGGGGACAGCAGGTGATATAACAAAAGAAAGAGAACGGGAGCGAGTGAAATGTATATATAATGGAGTGGTAGCTAAACTTGTGCTTGTGATAAATTCCTCACCGAGTTACCGCCACACTTACATGTTGATATTACTCTCTTCACCCCGCCGCTTATAGCTGTGACTAATGAGTTGTAAGTGTAGCTTGTAGCTTGGTAATGGGATATTATTACACTTACGGTGTCTGGCTTTACCTGAACAACGGGTTTTATGCTTAGTGTGAAATTTTCCAATTTCTCAACCAGATTCACCATAAGAATTTTTACCATTTTTCACCATTTCGAAAATGAATTTTTTCAATGTATCTGAGCTATCGTTAAACTGTTCCGACCTAGGCAAGTCATTATAGGGGACCTTGTTGGGGACTAATCGTGTCATTGGAATTTTGGTTGAAGCCACACCTGACACTTAAAAAGTTGGACCTTAATCGAAATTCGTATTCACCAACTGGAAATAGGTCGTACTTTAATTTATAGGTTGGCATCCCACCTATGCTCTAAGTGGGAGGTCGACCTATAACTCAAAATGGTATTCACCAATGTTTGATCACTGATGTGACACTTTCAGCGGGAAATTAGTAATAAAAAGCGGACAAACCAGTTTTGGTGAAGGATGTAGATGTAAGAACTTTGGAGGTGACTGTTTGAAATTGATCAGATGCTTGCGAATGTGCCCTTATCCGATTGTCCGTTTTCGTTTGTTTGCTATTTTGTACTCCCTTTGAAATTCAAAAGACCTGCAATTTCCTAATATTGCCTAGTTCATTGCAATTTTGTTAAGATCCAGAAAAATGGATGATTTTGATGACTTGTTAGACCTACAGCAACTGCAGTTGGAAGTTTCTAGAGGTGTTCATCGCAGGCCTGCTACATTAAGAGATCGACTGAATCCACTTGAGACCTACCATGACGTAGATTTTTATCACTGTTTTCGTGTTAAGAAAGATGGTTTTCTTCTGATCCTCCAATCTGTAGAGCCGTTACTTTCTCAGTTTAGAAACTGTTAATTTCTCGTTCGATCTGATTTACATCTTGGTGACAGTTACTGTCACCAAGATGTAAATCAGATCGAATTGAGACGCCGTTCGATCTAATTTCTCGTTCGATCTAATTTCTCGTTCGATCTGATTTACATCTTGGTGACAGTTAGTTAACTGTTAACTTGTTGTTTTATTGTTTCGTTTCGAATGTCTTATTCAATCACCCAATAATTGCATGATTCAATGACCTGTTATTTCGAGACTAATTAATGTTTCTAATTTTCAGCCTCCCCATGTCATACCTGCTCTATATTCCTTGAACTAACATCCTTTTCTCAGTCATAACCTCTGATTCAGCCCCTCTATTTGATGATGCAATTGAGGGTGATCAAAGGAGGACATCTTCATCAGATGTGTCCAGTTCTACCACTGGAAAGAGACCTACAAGTTCAAGTACAGAGGGTTCTGGTCCTAGTATTAGTAAGAAAAAGAAGAATGATCACAAGAAAGACTCCTTGAAGAAGCAAGGTCCCAAGAAGAACCCTAAGAATAAAGGTGTCATTAGCCCCGCCGCTAAGATAAAAACAAGGGACATTTTCGTTGTTAAATTAATAAAAGCCAACAGGATGGCCGGGACGCTAGACTATCCTCCTATGTCTGAAATTATCAATGTCCTCCTCCATAATCAACTACCAAGAGGGTCCACAGAAAACCGTTATCTGTATAAATACTTTGGAAAGGGCACCCTTAGGCCACCAACCAAAGAGCTATATATTGCGATGAAAGCAGCGATAGACTCGGACAACTTTAAATCATCAAAGCACCAGGTGTCCGAAGCAGTTGCTGCCGCAGAAAGAGAAAGGATTAAACCTAAGGAGGCTGTGCGAGAATTAGAGGAGAAGACAAAGAAGAGCAGAGAAAGCATTAGCAGATAATGCAGAGGAGGAACCCACTCAGGGGCCCTTGGAGAAGTTTTTAAAACCTTTAGTAAAGGCAACCAAGTTCCACTACAACCACGCACTGAAGTTGTACTTGTCATACGTTGTATGACCCGACGCGCACGAGTGCGCGGCTCCCCCTGTATCGTAGAAACTCTATAGTGAAACTCTATAGTGAAGCGACAGTAGGTAGTGCGCCATCGACAGTGAGCCGCGCGTGCTGACTGTAGGATGGTTTTTTAGCGCTAATTTCGGCCAGCACAATTTTCTTCAAACAAATAGATATTGAGTATCCTTCCCGACCTCCAATTGCAACAAAAATTGGTAGGCTTACTTAAAGACTTACAAGGAAAGTGTCCGAAAAATTTAAAGCATATCCAATCATCAGACATTATGTTAGTGTTACAGCTAAAAGTAGCGTATTTTGCCCCATTTTGATCACTATATCAACTCCGATATCCACCAAATTTTTCGGACAGTTGTGAAAGCCCTATTGGAAGGTCGTTGCCAATTTCCAGAATGATCTCATTTAAGGAACTGAAGATAAATCCGAATAATACGACAAAAATGGTCAAATTTGGACGAATTTGGTCAAATTACGCGACTTTTACAGCTACTTTTGCTCCAAAAGCCGCGCACCATCAAATATGGCACCTAGGCGAAACTCACTGATCTTTCCAAAAAGGTATGACAAATTTGGTATTGGGGAAATTCTCACAATCTCTAGAAAACAGTGGTACAAAATTTTTTTAAATCCGAGCAAGTTTATTTTTATCGTGCACCTCCTAGCGACAGTGGGGGTCACCACGTGATACAAAGTTGTACCTGGCTTTCTTTGAAGAGATAGATGCCTATGGACGCGGGTTAGAAATTAAAAGTGATGTTGATGTACTACTACGCAGTGTGGTGGATCAAAACAGGACGACACCTCCCTAGAAAGACTGCCTGGGGATTGGGTGTGTAGGTGTCAGACGAATAACTTCATGAGAAGATCCCACTGCTGGGAATGCGGTCGCTGGAGGTACGCTGAAGAGACAGAAGAAGAGAAAAAGAAGAAGGAGGAGGAGGTTGATCGTATTGTCAGGAATATGAGGGAAATGAGAGAGGAAGAGGAGAAAGTGAGGAAGCAATAAGAAGAAGAGAAGAAGAAGAATGAAGAGGAGGAGGCAGAGGAGCGTTGGGAATACAATCAAGCAAATCCTGACGCACAGGAGTTCTGAGATATCTATTTTAATTTTTATATTCAACTTTTATCTTAAAACGTGTGTTTTATTTAAAGATTTAAGAAGTGTAGGACCATAATTCAAGGGGTAATTTATCGCTTACAATAGCAGTCTCTTCTTGGAAATTGTTTATCGCCCAGATGCTTTGGTAGAAAGAATGGGGATAAAAATCTAAAAAATGGTGAAAAATGGTGAAATGTTCCAATTTCTCGACCAAATTCACCATAAAAAATTCACCACTTTACACCATTTTACACCATGACCTTAGTACAAGAACAAGGCACTATCCGTCGCGGAGTAGAGTCCGCGGCGGAGCCGCCGGACTCCGAGCGGACTCCGGCGGTGCTCCGCCAAAATGTATTTACACTGGACTCGAGTACATTTTGGCGGACTCCGAGCGGAGCCGAGCCGAGCGGACTCCGAGCGGACTTTAAAGTCCGCCGCGGACTCCGAGCGGCTCCGCGACGGCTCGGCGGAGTGTCCGCCGCGGACTAAGCAACTAGGCGGACTCGGTCCGCCGCGGACTCCGGCGGAGTGCTTGGCGGACTCCGCCGGACCTCTCCGCCAGACTTGAATCCGGCGGAGTCCGGCGGAGCTTGGACTCCGCTCGGAGTCCGCCGGACTCCAACAGAGTCCACTGACTTCCGACTTCCGACCCTCGGCTAAATTTGTCACGTGACATACAACATAGCCAATAGCATTTTGCAATATTGTGGTCAGATGAAAAGGTCGCTAGTGATAAACCTTAACCATTACCCTCACAATGTCAATAGTGTACAACTCTAGTCCTAACTTTGACCCTATAATGTATAAACGTTGACCCTAACCCTCCACCAAACCGCCAGCAGCGAAATATCAATGTCATTGACTGGTCACGTGACCAAAACAATTTTTGTCATATTATCTCATATAGGGAAGCGTTTTTAGTTTTACCCTACACGTTGCATGTGGCGTCATTCGGCCGGATCCCAGCAAGCAAAAATACGTCGACCATCACAGGACGACGCCAGCACTCTCTATGCTCTACGCTCGTCGAGCTCCGCGCGATCGTCCTGTGACGAAGTAAGGACGAAGCCTGAGGTCCTCAGGTAACATCGAAGGATGGTTTTTTAGCGCTAATTTCGGCCAGCACAATTTTCTTCAAACAAATAGATATAGAGTATCCTTCCCGACCTCCAATTGCAACAAAAATTGGTAAGCTTACTCATATATAAACTTACAAGGAAAGTGTCCGAAAAATTTAAAGCATATCCAACCATCAGACATTATGTTACAGCTAAAAGCAGCGTATTTTGCCCCATTTTTATTACTATATCAACTCCGATATCCACCAAATTTTTCGGACAGTTGTGAAAGCCCAATTGGAAGGTCGTCGCCAATTTCCAGAATGATCTCATTTAAGGAACTGAAGATAAATCCGAATAATACGACAAAAATGGTTAAATTTGGACGAATTTGGTCAAATTACGCGACTTTTACAGCTACTTTTGCTCTAAAAGCCGCGCACCATCAAATATGGCACCTAGGCGAAACTCACTGATCTTTCCAAAAAGGTATAACAAATTTGGTATTGTGAAAATTCTCACAGTCTCTAGAAAACAGTGGTACAAAATTTTTTTAAATCCAAGCAACATTATTTTTATCGTGCACCCCCTATAAAAAGAAACCTAGCCAGAGTGGAAGTCGGCGCCCTCATTAAATTTTTGGAGAAAATCGCTCGCGCTCGCCAAAATTTGTTGGACCAGGACGATGTCCTAGCCTGGCAGCTCATTGCGCGTCGCAACGAGCTTCGTTGTTCGTTGTTCGTCGACGTGCGACGAGCAACGAGAAAAATTGCGTGGCGCGTCGGGTGGCACATCTTAACGGGTGATACGCGTATAAATTTCGATCGCTGACGTACAGCGAACATCACAGCTGCGAGTGGCGTCAGCTAGTAGGATTTCATCCTACAATGCAAGGCACATCGCGTTCATCTAGCTAACCAGGTGCTTTCGCGCCGCTGCGGGCGCGCTTGTTCCACAAGTCATTTCCGGCGGTCGCACGCCACTGCAAGCGAGAGGGCTATACTTAGAGCAACACATCGCGCCACAAGCCAAATATTTATCAACATCTTGACTAGCTACGCGGTCCTTTTCCGCATGCGCTCTCGCTGTGCTCAAAAATTGACGTCGTCAATCAATCAACATCAAGATTTTAGTTTTACATTTGACCTTTATGTCAAAAAATCTTTGAATTTTCAATCGGTGGTCGATGTTACCTGAGGACCTCAGGCTTCGTCCTTACTTCGTCACAGGACGATCGGAGCTCGAAGAGCGTAGAGAGTGCTGGCTGGCGTCGTCTGTGATGGTCGACGTATTTTTGCTTGCTGGGATCCGGCCGAATGACGCCACATGCAACGTGTAGGGTAAAACTAAAAACGCTTCCCTATATGAGATAATATGACAAAAATTGTTTTGGTCACGTGACCAGTCAATGACATTGATATTTCGCTGCGGACGGTTTGGTGGAGGGTTAGGGTCAACGTTTATACATTATAGGGTCAAAGTTAGGACTAGAGTTGTACACTATTGACATTGTGAGGGTAATGGTTAAGGTTTATCACTAGCGACCTTTTCATCTGACCACAATATTGCAAAATGCTATGTTGTATGTCACGTGACAAATTTAGCCGAGGGTCGGAAGTCGGAGGTCGGAAGTCAGTGGACTCTGTTGGAGTCCGGCGGACTCCGCCGGATTCAAGTCTGGCGGAGAGGTCCGGCGGAGTCCGCCAAGCACTCCGCCGGACCGGAGTCCGCCTAGTGGCTTAGTCCGCGGCGGACACTCCGCCGAGCCGCCTCGGAGCCGCTCGGAGTCCGCGGCGGACTTTAAAGTCCGCTCGGAGTCCGCTCGGCTCCGCTCGGAGTCCGCCAAAATGTACTCGAGTCCAGTGTAAATACATTTTGGCGGAGCACCGCCGGAATCCGCTCGGAGCACCGCCGGAATCCGCTCGGAGTCCAGCGGCTCCGCCGGAGTCCGCTCGGAGTCCGCTCGGAGTCCGGCGGCTCCGCGACGGATAGTGCCAAGAACAAAACTGTTTTTTTTTGTGTGACCGATTCTAAATTTATTTCTGTTGATCAGAACCCGTAAATATGGTCGGCTTGTATTCGTGGGTTTAGGTTAGCCCCCATTATATATAGGTACCAGGATTATGGCTTAAAATAATTACATTGTAGATAACTATAAACTATATTCTACATATCAGTGCAATGTGGTCCAAAAATACTCAAAAATAATTTTTGAGAATGAATTTTCGCCTTTTCTGGAAACTTTTCCTGGTAAGAGCAAACAACAGGCGTTTCCCGAAGAAGGAAGTCACTAAGAAGGATCTGCTGAAGGCGGCCAGCTGTAAAGTCCCCGCTACACCTCAATCGAACTCATCTGCGGATACATGACGGCCGAGTTTAACTTCAATTCAATATGACACTGAACTGTTGATATTCGGTTACTGATTAGAAAAGGTATAATACAGGGTGGGCCAAAAGTCAGTACCCATACGTTGGGTCTTATACCTCCGCCGTCTTTTACCTTACAAGACATATTTATGGCGGCCTAATTTGCGACGACCGAAATTTTGGCGGTCCGAAAATATGGCGAAATTGAACAAAAACCGTCAAATTTCGGACGTCACAGAAAATAAGGGTATTTTTCATCATTTTTTGTGACAGTAAGCAGTAAGGAAATTTCTGAAATTCGGTAAAATCTTGTAGGTTTACAACCTACCAGGACGAGTTGGACTCGTCGACGGTCCAATATATGGAACAGATATTTTACGAGTATCACCCGTTAAGTAAAACTAAAATCATGTTCAAACTTAGTCTGTATTAAGACTGTAAGACTTTCATGTTAGCACATACATGTATTTTAATGCAAATTTAAACTGTATTGCTTGACATTCAATTCGTCATTGGTGTGGTGATAATTTGTCCCAAGATGCCATAATTTATTTATTTATTTTACTTGATATTACTTTTTAGAAACAAAATAAAGCAGTGAAGGCACAGTCATTGAAATAAGCTAAAAGATAATGCGACGGATTCTATTACGACGACCGAAATTTTGGCGGTCCGAAAATATGGCGAAATTTTCGGAAAACCGCCACATTTCGTACGTTAAATAAATATGTCTTGTAAGGTATATTAAAGGCCAACGTATGGGTACTGACTTTTGGCCCACACTGTATTATAGTTATATCCTAATCCAGTACATCTTGTCATTGAAACATATTGTTAGACTAGAATCTATTCATCAGGCTCGATGTGGGAGACGTTGATGGTTGAACAAATGATTCTGTAAACAGAGGGTTAACCGGTAAGTTATATTACTACCCACATATCTACTATTTTGTATTAAGTTATTGTACTATTTGCTTTGAATAGCTGGCAATGTAGTCAGAGCCAGTTGACGTTAAAATTCTAAATTCTGTTATAAGTGAAAAGCACTCCAGCGATAGTATTATTAATTGTATAATAGCCTGTTGTCTTGAAAAGTTAAAATGTAAACTTTAAATAGAATATAGATACGTTGATTAATATAGAAATTAATCCACATCAAATTTATTGGCATTTTACTGATGTGGAATGTGGATGATTAAAATAAATTGCTTTGTTAAATGTTAGATAGTATTACTGTTAGAGTCCTATTAAAGTTTTATAAAGTACAGGCTGGTTTGGCAGCTAGAAAAACACAGTTGATATTTTGTCATCTCTTTCAACTGTCTGTATTGATACAATTAAATCTTACACTTACCTTCCTCTTCAATGTTTCTTTCTGGAACAAGACTTTGTTTTACGTCAATCTTAATTGGTACTCTTTGCAAATAAACGATTTCATTCTAGAAATAGATAGCACCAACAATAATGGGCATAGCCGAGAACTGGTTATCATATGTCAGTACAACGAAATCCAAAGCCGACTCTCACGCTAAAGAAGCAGAATATTGGGACACTATAAAAACTGTTTTCACATTAACTTTGATCGTGCTCTCAGCTCTAACAACCATTTCCACTCTGCTCCCCGTTCTCACAAACGTCTACATACCAACCGTTTTAGCAGCTATCACCACTATAGTGGCCGCTATTGCCGGGTCCCTGGCTCCCAGCAACCGTAGACAGCGACACACCGTGTCCAGCAACAACTTCAAGGCGCTCATGCTGAAAATGCTGAGAGTAGAAACGGATCGGCAGTATGTGGAGCTGTGGAAGGAATATAACAAGGAGATGGTTGCTGAACCCTTCCTGACCCCCAGTTCTGCAGTTCAGGATGATACTTACTTTAACATGACGCCCGAGTTCACTGTTGTAATGACACAGAAGGAAGGTAAGGTTGCGGAGATGATGGATGAGTACTTGCTTTAACATGACGCCCGAGTTCACTGTTGTCATGACACAGAAGGAAGGTAAGGTTGCGGAGATGATGGATGAGTACTTACTTTAACATGACGCCCGAGTTCACTGTTGTCATGACACAGAAGGAAGGTAAGGTTGCGGAGATGATGGATGAGTACTTGCTTTAACATGACGCCCGAGTTCACTGTTGTAATGACACAGAAGGAAGGTGAGGTTGCGGAGATGATGGATGAGTACTTGCTTTAACATGACGCCCGAGTTCACTGTTGTAATGACACAGAAGGAAGGTAAGGTTGCGGAGATGATACTTGCTTTAACATGACGCCCGAGTTCACTGTTGTAATGACACAGAAGGAAGGTAAGGTTGCGGAGATGATGGATGAGTTGGACCCGCCAAAACCTGAAGAGACTCGACCTGAATCTAAATCTCATCAAGAGATCTAAATCTCAACAAGAGACACCGGGGGAGGAACTCTATCACGTGTCTATGACGTGTAGCAGCTTCAGCAATTATGAAGCAGATAGATTGCCACTAATCACAAAATATAACTGTCTATTCAGAGTAGAACTTTTTTGTAATCATGATGATTTCGAAATTGCTTATTGCTTCTTCTTAGGCTCCGTTGTAAGCAATTTTCGCCGTAGCTGTTTAGGATTTTGTTTTACTTTTGGAAAAAAGATTTTATCCAGAAAAATAACGTAATTATCATTTCCCAGATATAGACTGTACTTTTATAGCATTTCGACTATTAACTTATTAATATTCGATTCTATCTACTGAAAAATAAATACAATTTTATAATTAAGTGTAGAACTAAATTGTGGTTATTAGTTTGACAAAATGTATCAAATAATTTATAATTTCTATGGTGCCATTTGAATTCAAGTTTATATGCTTAAAAGTGAGCATAGTGCTCCACAAACTCAAAAGAAAAGAAATAAAATATCACAACAACAACAAAAAACCGATCCTAATCTCAGATCACCAATAAGGTTTAAGAATAATTTCATGTTCGTACTAGTCTAGGGGCTTTAGCGTCGCACTCCAGAAAATAGCTTTTAAACTTATTTTTGCAACATGTCATTGAAATAAAACAAACATAATATCCCAATACAAATGTAACACATATTCTATATTATATAAGTTTGTGGTATATTTCTCTCCTGTTTTTTTAATAGCAGGCACAGAAACTGGCCTAAATCCGACCTTGAGGCCTCAGTGCGGCCCTATAATAAGCAGGGCGAACTTGAGCCACCCTCCCCCGCCCCAAACTTAAGCAGATCGTTCATGAGCAACTACAGAGGAAACCACGTGACAACCCTACAGGACACGTGACAACCCTACAGGACACGTGACAACCCTACATGACACGTGACAACCCTACAGGACACGTGACAACCCTACAGGACACGTGACAACCCTACAAGACACGTGACAACCCTACAGGACACGTGACAACCCTACATGACACGTGACAACCCTACAGGACACGTGACAACCCTACAGGACACGTGACAACCCTACAAGACACGTGACAACCCTACAGGACACGTGACAACCCTACAAGACACGTGACAACATAAGGTCACACTACACAGCAATGGTGTTGGGGTTGATGGTCACACTCTTGGTGGCGTTTTCTGTCTTGTAGATTCCGATTAGATGGTCGCCTAGTTCGAACATGTTGTTCCTCAGACTTATAATGATGAACTGCGCGTTTTTTGTTCGCTCCTAGGGTAATTGGGCCGGTTAGAAAAGGGCAGATAATATAATGGGAAATATAAATCAATTACAAATCAAGTAAATCTCAACTTTTAAATTACTATTCGAGTCAAACATCCCAGTAATCAGTATCTCCAACGATGTTTTGAACTAATTTAATAGAAATTTTTACCGGTACCCTGTAGACTTAGATGTATTGAACTAGATAATCGTATGTTATTTCGATTAAGAAGTACATAGTTTGTACCTTGATGTAGTGAGCAACTATGCTGACGTTCTTGAAGTCCAGCGCAGCGTCAATCTCATCCATAACATAGAGTGGAGATGGCTTGTAGTGATGGAGTGCAAATACCTGGGTTATTGGGGTTATAGGTTATATATATATTTACGGAATATTCATTTCATCTCAGTAAAGATGAATGAATTGACAAAAAAGTCAGAATGAAGGAATGAACGGAATTCAGCAACTTGATGCGGATTCGAAAAATATTTAAACAAGAACCGTAATCTGAACCCACCAAAGCTAAAGAACTGAGAGTCTTCTCTCCGCCAGACAGGTTACTGATATTTTTCCAGGACTTCTTAGGAGGCCTGACACTGAATACAATACCCTCACTAAAGGGGTCCAGAGTGTCAACCAGTTCCAACTCTGCGTCTCCTCCCAAAGTTATCATCTGGTGGGTGGTTCAGTTGTTAACTTCAGGGTTTCAACTAAACTGTGTGAAAAGTTTGAGATTCCAGCAGATTGGAATTTACCTAGCATCAGGTAATTAATGTTGTAATCATTAAAAGAGAAAAAGATAAGCTGCACTCTAACGGCTAACCTGGTACATCTCCTTGAGCTTATTAGTGATGACCAGGAACCCGGCCATGAATTCGGACAGTCTCTTCTTTCTGAGTCGCTCGTGTTCGTCGCGCGCAGTGTCACGTGCTGATGTTATCTGGTTCAGCTCCGCCACCTTGTCTTCCCACGCTGCGTGCTGAGGAGCGGGCTTAGTGAACCAGGGAATATTTTCTAGGACTTACTATCAATTGTACAGTGTGTGTACTGCTCTTATCTCCTATCTCTTATCTCTTATCTCGATGTATTCTATATTCATGGACGCATTTAATACGTTGTGTGAAATATTTGAACTTTTATTTTTACTATCTGCATTGGCAAATCTACCAACTTTATCTATACTATAATTTAAACTTGACGAAATTTCCCCGGCAACGGGGACATAGAAGAAAAAACACCGAAAATCGACCTCAAAATGACCCTCTGGTGATGCCAAACCCAGCTCGCAAATGGAGTTGAAACCTCGCCATTTTTAGCAGGGTTGTAGAAAAAGGATAGGAATAGGCTATAGCATTCTCAGAATTTTGATTTAGGCTTTAGATTTTTTACAATTAACGTCGGAAGTGAGGTAAAATAACCGTTAGAATAATGTCGTTATTTTAGCAAAAGTTTACTGCGCTGTTGCGTAGCAACGTTAAAATGCACGTGCGCGAGCAAAAACATCTTAACTACGTGCGTTGTTATGCTGTATGCTACGTCATAATTTCAAAACTAGCTCACATTTACGCTCACGCTATGACTTATATTCATAACTTTGGTTGTGATTTGTATTTTTTGATGCGGTAAAAAGTATCGTTTTGGGAATCCGAATACTAACAACGCTGTCGCCATTGTTAAATAAATTCCATTATGTCTACTGTATAACAGAGCTGTATGATGAAGAGAAATTAAAACATAACTGATTTTTAAAATTTCCTCGAACAAAGCTTTCGACTAGCGGGTTTCTAGTTTATTATATGTTTATCATATGTTTATTACGGGTAAACCGCCCCTAAAATGTCACCCACCCCTAAAACGCCACTCTTGATTGATTGGATCCCATCTTCTTAGAAAGTATCTTACCTAATCATTTGTAACTCCTAAACATAAAAAAATATCATTCAGACCCTGCCACATCCTGAAATTGAATCTAAATGATGCCATAAGGGCATTTTTTTCACTTTGTACGAATTTTTTACTTTTGAAAAAAAGCGCACAATTTTATAACTCTGGAATTCATTAATATTAACTCGGTTTTGGTCTAGGATAGTGATATTTACATATTTTAGCAACTTTGTACATATGACTGGAGATATGGAAAGTTATACATTACTCAATATTACTACCCTCCCCTAAAATGTCACCTGGCCGCCCCCTAAAATGTAATTTTATCAGATTCTGGCTTTGAGACTACAAGCACCATAAAATGGAGGTACCAGCCTATTAAACATCATATTTAGCATCTAATGGTAATATTGGAAAGCTTTGGCAGCTCAAGGAATTAGTTTTATTTTATTAATCGCAATAAACATCCCCTAAAATGTCTAATTATCCCCCCTAAAATGTCATTTTAACCTGATCAAATTACTCAGGCTTTTCCTAAGACGCAATGCATACTCACATTTCGTTAATAGTTGATGTTAATAATTAACAAGTGCCAAAACAAGAGCTATTATCGCACACCATGCGAACAAAATACAAATTTGACATTTTAGGGGAGAAAAAAATGACATTTTAGGGGGCATATCATAGGTTTACCATAAACTAGTAAGTACCAAAAACCGTAGTTTTTGACATTCAATTTTGCTAAAAGCAGTCAAATCTAGTCTATAGAGAAGGTCAGATCGATTACTGGGTTGGCTTAGTTAACTACAGGTCACTAAAATTGCCAAAATGCAGGATGATGTTAAAAATCCCAAAAAATGCAATTAAAACATGCAATTTGCAGTTAAAATCACATTGAATCCATTTCTTTTGTGCCAATTGTTAGTTTATAACTAGATAATCTAACTACAGGTGTAAATTTTGTTGACTGAATTACTGTTTTGCCGTAAGTTCTGGGTATTCAAAAAAAAGTCCCCAAAATGTCACAAAAAGTAAATTGACTAAATTCCACCACTTTTTTCAACAGAGAGAGAAATTCTGGTCGACACCTCTCAGAAATAGGTTATATTTGTCCCAGAAGTGATTAAAATTAATAATTGAGCAACATTCTGAGTGCTACACAACCTGTTTTAGCTGACGTTTTAGGGGTGGTGCACGTGACATAGAGCCGTGAGCCGGCTAGCCGACGGCAATCGGCTGGCTAAGAGAAAAAATCGGCTGGCTAGCCGGCTAAGCCGGCTAAAACTGGGAATGGGATTACCAGATCCTAATATCAGATATTGTACCAACAATTTTTATTTTGCTAATATTACTATTTTGTATTAAAATTGATTGGCTTATACTTTATGTTTCTTTATACTTTATGTCGATTTTAAGGGCAAAACTTGAAATGGAAGGTAACAAGTGATACAATTTCATAACTTCAATAATAAGTTAGTCAATAATAAGTTAGGAAATTCTCACTGGTCAGAGTCAATCTCTAATTTACTTATAAAACTTAACAAAAGATCTCTGTTACGATTAATGAGCATAATGGCTTTTAAATTGTCTGATGAGATCTTTGATCTCCTCTTGTTTACAGTCAGCCCTGCTGCTGACCATGTTCTTTCTACATCAGCAGCGGATGCAGGAACCGGAAATATAGCGCATGCTAATTTTGAAAGAGGGGGCAATGTATCACTACGACATTTCCAAAATTTAAGAGTGTCCATCTTGGACAGAAAGTTTTTAGGGCACTGCAAGGCCTCATATACTTTAATTTCGTCTTTAAGACGATCCGTCTATCGGTTTGAGTCTTGTTCAGTTGACACCTTCCTTGACACCTTAGCCGATCGGCTAGCCGATGGCAATCGGCTGGCTAAGCCGGCAATTTCAATCGGCTGGCTAAGCCGGCTTAGCCGGCTAGCTCACGCCTTTAACGTGACATTTTAGGAGGTGATTACGGTTTTGAGGTAATTCCTTTAGTGAGCGAATGTTTTCAAGTAGCTTAATGTTTTAATAAGACAAAACAAATAGTACTAGTGACAAAAGATAAATCAGGCCTCCTGTACATTTTGTAATTATCACACATATAGAGTTGACATTTTAGGGGTGGTGTTTTAAAAGTGACTCCATTTCAACGTCAAATAAATTGTACCTGATTTTATTTTCAAATCTCCAAATCTTCCTGGCAGGCTAGAAAAAGGTTTAAATATTATTCCTAGACACTTCAGAACCCTGTAAATTTAGCCCTAACTCGGCAATCTGGGCCCAAAAAACAGGTGACGTTTTAGGGGCGGTTTACCCGTATATGTTTTAAATAATTGTTTCCGAGCTATAATTCAGATTGAACAAAGATGTATACAATTGAAGCGAGACGTGACGAGACGCGACACTACCCAAGTAAACATTTTCCCACGCAAATAGTGAGCGACGACCCCCTCCCCCTGCGTTTTTGTTGAATAAAGTCCGATTCTCTCGGTACAGACACTGGGTACGATATGTAGAGTCATATTCTACCTTCTGAGTAACCTAACTGATCGGTAATACTATTTTACTTCGATTTTGTCGGGTGATATTACATTTAATTGAGTGTGTCTATAGAGCAAGTATTTCTCGGCTACAAAGTACATTTAAGGCACATTATACTACAGAACACTACTTCTTGCCATGAATCAAATACAGTAGTGTCCGAATCTTGGATCATGCCCATTTGAGTAGCGCAGTGGGGAGGGGGGGGGGGCTGGAGAGTTGCTGGTAAACATTAAAAACCGAATACATGATTGTGTAGCATTAGTCGTTTCTGAGAATACGTAGAAAAACTCTGTTTAAGAAATCAATCGATTAAGCCCTAATACGACATCTTTTAACGACAACTACAACCCCCCCGGCCCCCAACACTCCTCAGTAGAGTACCTCACAGTCCACGCACTAAATTCTAGATATAATACTATTGAACAAATCAACGTAGTAAGAACCTGCGTTACAATGCTATATTATCTGGCAGCGTTCTCTATTCAGCTGCAGCCATTTTGCTAACCCCCATTTAGTTACCGTTACTATTCAGAGAACTGCTGAGTAATCGGTAAGTAATGTGAAAATATTTAAATCGAAAGGAGCACTTAGTGGAGCCTACATAATATTGAGCAATAACCTGAACTGAAATAATTTTCTAGAGTTAAGTAGGTGGCTTACTTTTAACAGATATTCCTTGATAACGGCCATGTTTGGTTGTTTCTGTTTCAGAGCTTCCTCCAGCACCGCTATCTCGTACTCCAACCCCTTAGCGTCTACATTCTCCAGCTCCACAGCTTCAAGAGTTTTCAGGGGCTCCAGGTCGGGTTCTCCGGGGATGTTTTGTAATGCGTGTTTGCTCATCTGGAATGTTGTTTAGTGTTACTACTATAAGGAACAAAACTGGGACTATAAGGATCAAACCTGGGACTATAAGGATCAAACCTGGGACTATAAGGATCAAACCTGGGACTATAAGGATCAAAACTGGGACTATAAGGATCAAACCTGGGACTATAAGGATCAAACCTGGCCTGGGACTATAAGGATCAAACCTGGCCTGGGACTATAAGGATCAAACCTGGGACTATAAGGATCAAAACTGGGACTATAAGGATCAAACCTGGGACTATAAGGATCAAACCTGGGACTATAAGGATCAAACCTGGGACTATAAGGATCAAACCTGGGACTATAAGGATCAAAACTGGGACTATAAGGAACAAAACTGGGACTATAAGGATCAAACCTGGGACTATAAGGATCAAAACTGGGACTATAAGGATCAAAACTGGGACTATAAGGAACAAAACTGGGACTATAAGGAACAAAACTGGGACTATAAGGAACAAAACTGGGACTATAAGGAACAAAACTGGGACTATAAGGATCAAACCTGGGACTATAAGGATCAAAACTGGGACTATAAGGATCAAAACTGGGACTATAAGGAACAAAACTGGGACTATAAGGATCAAACCTGGGACTATAAGGAACAAAACTGGGACTATAAGGAACAAAACTGGGACTATAAGGAACAAAACTGGGACTATAAGGAACAAAACTGGGACTATAAGGAACAAAACTGGGACTATAAGGAACAAAACTGGGACTATAAGGAACAAAACTGGGACTATAAGGAACAAAACTGGGACTATAAGGAACAAAACTGGGACTATAAGGATCAAAACTGGGACTATAAGGAACAAAACTGGGACTATAAGGAACAAAACTGGGACTATAAGGATCAAACCTGGGACTATAAGGAACAAAACTGGGACTATAAGGAACAAAACTGGGACTATAAGGAACAAAACTGGGACTATAAGGATCAAAACTGGGACTATAAGGAACAAAACTGGGACTATAAGGAACAAAACTGGGACTATAAGGAACAAAACTGGGACTATAAGGAACAAAACTGGGACTATAAGGAACAAAACTGGGACTATAAGGAACAAAACTGGGAAGATAGCCAAGTAAAAGCTTTGAAAGCGACTGTTACCAATCGCCTATAATGGAAGCCACCGATAAAGTATGGGAGCAAATCACATAAATTATATTAATATCATGTCATAACGTACCTCTTTCTTCCAATGCCTGATTTTAGATCCGTTTTCTTTAATCACTCCATCGTATTTATCAATAGCGTGCCTGTAATCAACTGTTTTCTGTTCGTGAGCTTCTAGACTGCTCTCCAGACCAGCAAGCTCTGCTTTTAGTCCTTCCATCTTAGCATCTTGCTCCTTCATTTTCTCCTGATTAATTAGGAATTTAATTAAGTGGTTTGGGTTGATCAGGTAACTTTATGCTACGTACTTTTGTAGTTGGTTGTGACAGAAGTCTGTCGAACGATTTGTTTTGGTTGTACATTGTACAAACAGCACTTTCTCATTTTAATTCTGAATAAATGAGCAAAAATGACACCTTTTTGAATCACCAAAATTCTTCACAAGATAATAATATCAAGTTATTATAAGCCATACCTTACCTCCAAATTACCCAAATTAACTAATTAAGAACAATTAAACATCATAGCTGGTACCTGACACATGTTGTCCTTCTCCACCACCACCTCCGCCTGCTCCTCAATCTTCTGGAACTCCGTCTTCAGCTCCTCCGTGTGAGTCTGAGCCTCTGACAGCTCAGCCTCTATTTCAGATATTGACTTCTCCAGTTTCTCCTTGTTTCGTGTTAGTCCTAGTGACCAGGGTTACGTTATTTACATTAGATCATTTGAGTTGAATGTAATATTAATTGGTGGATTGCAGACTTAACAGTCTTAAGTTTTAAAGACTTTATTAATATTACGATAAACTTACAAATGTTTTATAAATTTCAAAGGCGGATTGTAGACTTTCGCACAACATTCGATAAACTTAAATGAGATAAATAGATTTTCAAAGGATGGATTGTAGACTTTCGCACCACATTCAATTATCTCGATGGATTTAAAAACATATCATTTTCAACACCAAGTCGGCACCAAAAGGAATGCAAAGCCGGAAAAAGTGATAATGTTTTGAAGGCCACACCTTTAAGAGCAACTTTAATCTTGGTCATTTGATCATGGACACTGTCAATTTCAGTGTCTGTCTTCTTCGCGGAATCCTGGTGAGGTTTTAACTTCTTGCTATGTAGATCCTTCAGATCCTTGTCGCACTTCTTGATCAAATCATCTTTTTTCTGAGCCTTCAGGGAAACTTCATCTAACTTCGACTGGTGCCCGTTTATCTTCTTCTGTATTTCATCGATCTTATTCTCGTCAGGAACAATAGCTTTTAACTGTTCTTGTAAAAGAGGGATCTCTTTTTGAAGACTACTTTGTTGCTTCATGTAACTCTGAAATGTTTAATCCTTTGTTGAGTAGTGAGACTCAGGATCTACCGAAAAGACAATGATTTTACTGAGATGCATCACGCGTATTGTTTTATAAAACAATGGAGATATTAGGTTATATAATCTAGAAACGTGAGTAAAATTACCGTCTTATTGTGATGGGTGCAATGAGTAACTCCTGAAATTATCGTTAAAACGAGACTTGAACAAACCAGGAACGAGTCTAGCGCCGGCCACAACCCTACGCTCATAAAATGATAAGACCAACTCTCGACCATTCCTTCGTTTTTATAATGGTCAACCTCGATTAACCGTGTCTCAAATCTCAATTAACATTGAATGATTCTATAATTTACCTTGATTGCTTGTTCGCTCTTTTGTTTCGTGAACTTGTCAGCGGACAATGTCTTGAGTAGACCCCTTACTTCGTGTTCTAACTTCGTCTTGTTCGGTCCGATTTCTTCAAGCTGTAGTATTAAGGTAACACTTGATAAAAGTGCTATACAGTATACAGGGGCCACCATATAGCTGTAGTGTAAGGTAACACTTGATCAAAGTGCTATACAGTATACAGGGGCCACCATATAGCTGTAGTGTAAGGTAACACTTGATAAAAGTGCTATACAGTATACAGGGGCCACCATATAGCTGTAGTGTAAGGTAACACTTGATAAAAGTGCTATACAGTATACAGGGGCCACCATATAGCTGTAGTATTAAGGTAACACTTGATCAAAGTGCTATACAGTATACAGGGGCCACCATATAGCTGTAGTATAAGGTAACACTTGATAAAAGTGCTATACAGTATAAAGGGGCCACCATATAGCTGTAGTGTAAGGTAACACTTGATAAAAGTGCTATACAGTATACAGGGGCCACCATATAGCTGTAGTATTAAGGTAACACTTTATCAGTGCTATACAGTATACAGGGGTCACCATATAGCTGTAGTGTAAGGTAACACTTGATCAAAGTGCTATACAGTATACAGGGGCCACCATATAGCTGTAGTATTAAGGTAACACTTTATCAGTGCTATACAGTATACAGGGGCCACCATATAGTTGTAGTGTAAGGTAACACTTGATCAAAGTGCTATACAGTATACAGGGGCCACCATATAGCTGTAGTGTAAGGTAACACTTGATCAAAGTGCTATACAGTATACAGGGGCCACCATACAGTTGTAGTGTAAGGTAACACTTGATCAAAGTGCTATACAGTATACAGGGGCCACCATATAGCTGTAGTATTAAGGTAACACTTGATCAAAGTGCTATACAGTATACAGGGGCCACCATATAGCTGTAGTGTAAGGTAACACTTGATAAAAGTGCTATACAGTATACAGGGGCCACCATATAGCTGTAGTGTAAGGTAACACTTGATAAAAGTGCTATACAGTATACAGGGGCCACCATATAGCTGTAGTATTAAGGTAACACTTGATAAAAGTGCTATACAGTATACAGGGGCCACCATATAGCTGTAGTGTAAGGTAACACTTGATAAAAGTGCTATACAGTATACAGGGGCCACCATATAGCTGTAGTATAAGGTAACACTTGATAAAAGTGCTATACAGTATACAGGGGCCACCATATAGCTGTAGTATAAGGTAACACTTGATAAAAGTGCTATACAGTATACAGGGGCCACCATATAGCTGTAGTATAAGGTAACACTTGATAAAAGTGCTATACAGTATACAGGGGCCACCATATAGCTGTAGTATAAGGTAACACTTGATAAAAGTGCTATACAGTATACAGGGGTCACCATATAGCTGTAGTATTAAGGTAACACTTGATCAAAGTGCTATACAGTATACAGGGGCCACCATATAGCTGTAGTGTAAGGTAACACTTGATAAAAGTGCTATACAGTATACAGGGGCCACCATATAGCTGTAGTGTAAGGTAACACTTGATAAAAGTGCTATACAGTATACAGGGGCCACCATATAGCTGTAGTATTAAGGTAACACTTGATAAAAGTGCTATACAGTATACAGGGGCCACCATATAGCTGTAGTATTAAGGTAACACTTGATAAAAGTGCTATACAGTATACAGGGGCCACCATATAGCTGTAGTGTAAGGTAACACTTGATAAAAGTGCTATACAGTATACAGGGGCCACCATATAGCTGTAGTGTAAGGTAACACTTGATCAAAGTGCTATACAGTATACAGGGGCCACCATATAGCTGTAGTGTAAGGTAACACTTGATAAAAGTGCTATACAGTATACAGAGGCCACCATATAGCTGTAGTGTAAGGTAACACTTGATAAAAGTGCTATACAGTATACAGGGGCCACCATATAGCTGTAGTGTAAGGTAACACTTGATAAAAGTGCTATACAGTATACAGGGGCCACCATATAGCTGTAGTGTAAGGTAACACTTGATAAAAGTGCTATACAGTATACAGGGGCCACCATATAGCTGTAGTATTAAGGTAACACTTGATAAAAGTGCTATACAGTATACAGGGGCCACCATATAGCTGTAGTATAAGGTAACACTTGATAAAAGTGCTATACAGTATACAGGGGCCACCATATAGCTGTAGTGTAAGGTAACACTTGATAAAAGTGCTATACAGTATACAGGGGCCACCATATAGCTGTAGTGTAAGGTAACACTTGATCAAAGTGCTATACAGTATACAGGGGCCACCATATAGCTGTAGTGTAAGGTAACACTTGATCAAAGTGCTATACAGTATACAGGGGCCACCATATAGCTGTAGTATTAAGGTAACACTTGATCAAAGTGCTATACAGTATACAGGGGCCACCATATAGCTGTAGTGTAAGGTAACACTTGATAAAAGTGCTATACAGTATACAGGGGCCACCATATAGATATCTTATAATCAGATGATGAGATGACCATAATAGTAATCTCAAGTTAAACTTAATAGGTTATCTCAACTTCATAGGGAGAAAATTAGATTTAAATGAAATGAACAACCAATAATGTCTTACGAATGTTCTCGCAATTTTAAGAACTAGAAAGTTACTCACCCTCCTCTGATCACTGTTGATTTCATCACTCATTTTGTCGACCTCTTTTGGGTCAATGTCACAGGTCACCTTGCTCATAAGCCCTTTGATCACTGAGTTACCCCCACCAGCCATAGTACCTATCAGGATAAAACAACAAACATAACCACTAATAACCACTAATATAACCACTAATATAACCACTAATAACCATTATCAGGGTATAATACACTTACACTTCACAGAGGTTTAAAAATTGTATCGCATCCTAAAATTATATCGTGTCCTACGATGGCGTTTCTCTTGTATCTCATATGGTCACTTTTCAACCACAACAATTATGTAAAGTCTGTATAACGTCGTTGACAAAAGCCGACAAATACCTGTTTCAGAACACAAATTTAACCATACCTGAGATATCGATCATAACCCCGTCCAAAGTGACGACCCTCCATCTCTTAGTCTTGCCGTACGCAATCTTCTTAGCCAGATCAGTGTTGGGAGCAACCAGGGTGTCTCTGAGAGCGTAGTAGAACGCTCCACTGTACCTGGTACCATCTCGCTGCTTTATCAGGTCGTATAACCTGAAGAGAGGGGGAGGTTAAGAGGTTAAGAGGGCGAGGTTCAGCGGTTAAGAGGGGAGGTTAAGAGGTTAAGAGGGGTTGGTTAAGAGGTTAATAGGGCGAAGTTAGGAGGTTAAGGGGACTGGGGAACAGTTTGGTTGGTTGAACTTCCAACTCTGGACCGGTTATCTAAAATCAACTCAGAATATGGCCCGTAAGTGCTCTACGTAACTATATGGTCTTGATTTAGCACCAGAAAAACTATAGCATAGGTTGTCGAATGTACAGTTAGGGGCTAGTCCGGGTAGTCCCACTGTTAAAATCTAGTTGTCACTAAGTTACCAGCTAGTTGATATCTCATGAGCCTCCACCTAAACTGTACTGATAGCATAATTACAGCTCCAGCCACCAAACTGGCTACCAACAGTTAAAAGTGATAATATTTAAACAGCACAAACAAAGACCCGGTACTGATACCACTAACACAGTACTAACAGTTATATTATTGGCAATTGATCGGTGTAGTTGGTGTTGCACTGCACTGCTAATGATATCACGTTGTACGTGTAATGTAAATAGTGTGGATATATGTGCGAATATTCTAATAACTGTTAAAGCACAAACCAAGACCCGGTACTGATACCACTAACACTAACACAGTACTAACGCTACAGTACACTAACAGTGCAGCTAACTAGTTATAGTTATAACTAGTTATATTATTATCAGCCTCATCACATGACACGTCTCTCTAACATGTGCGGAGTCCTCTAAAGTGCATGTTAGTGTATAAAAAGTGTCAGTTTAGGGTATACTAGTGTCCGTTATTGTATACTTCTTGTACCAGCTTACCATGCTAGTGTCCGTTATTGTATACTTCTTGTACCAGCTGTAACCATGACCCTTCTTGTTACCATGACTGTAAGTTATCAAGTTTGCATCTTAATGCCGCATGTTCCGCATATTGTGCGGTACCATTTTGCAATGCGCATAAATACATGATACCGCAGTTAAATAACATGATACCGCAGTTAAATAACATGATACCGCAGTTAAATAACATGATACCGCAGTTAAATAACATGATACCGCAGTTAAATAACATGATACCGCAGTTAAATAACATGATACCGCAGTTAAATACCATGATACCGCAGTTAAATAACATGATACCGCAGTTAAATAACATGATACCGCAGTTAAATAACATGATACCGCAGTTAAATAACATGATACCGCAGTTAAATAACATGATACCGCAGTTAAATAACATGATACCGCAGTTAAATACCATGATACCGCAGTTAAATAACATGATACCGCAGTTAAATAACATGATACCGCAGTTAAATACCATGATACCGCAGTTAAATAACATGATACCGCAGTTAAATACCATGATACCGCAGTTAAATAACATGATACCGCAGTTAAATAACATGATACCGCAGTTAAATAACATGATACCGCAGTTAAATAACATGATACCGCAGTTAAATAACATGATACCGCAGTTAAATAACATGATACCGCAGTTAAATAACATGATACCGCAGTTAAATAACATGATACCGCAGTTAAATAACATGATACCGCAGTTAAATAACATGATACCGCAGTTAAATACCATGATACCGCAGTTAAATAACATGATACCGCAGTTAAATAACATGATACCGCAGTTAAATAACATGATACCGCAGTTAAATAACATGATACCGCAGTTAAATAACATGATACCGCAGTTAAATAACATGATACCGCAGTTAAATACCATGATACCGCAGTTAAATAACATGATACCGCAGTTAAATAACATGATACCGCAGTTAAATACCATGATACCGCAGTTAAATAACATGATACCGCAGTTAAATACCATGATACCGCAGTTAAATAACATGATACCGCAGTTAAATAACATGATACCGCAGTTAAATAACATGATACCGCAGTTAAATACCATGATACCGCAGTTAAATAACATGATACCGCAGTTAAATAACATGATACCGCAGTTAAATAACATGATACCGCAGTTAAATAACATGATACCGCAGTTAAATAACATGATACCGCAGTTAAATAACATGATACCGCAGTTAAATAACATGATACCGCAGTTAAATAACATGATACCGCAGTTAAATACCATGATACCGCAGTTAAATAACATGATACCGCAGTTAAATAACATGATACCGCAGTTAAATAACATGATACCGCAGTTAAATAACATGATACCGCAGTTAAATAACATGATACCGCAGTTAAATAACATGATACCGCAGTTAAATAACATGATACCGCAGTTAAATAACATGATACCGCAGTTAAATAACATGATACCGCAGTTAAATACCATGATACCGCAGTTAAATAACATGATACCGCAGTTAAATAACATGATACCGCAGTTAAATAACATGATACCGCAGTTAAATAACATGATACCGCAGTTAAATAACATGATACCGCAGTTAAATAACATGATACCGCAGTTAAATACCATGATACCGCAGTTAAATAACATGATACCGCAGTTAAATAACATGATACCGCAGTTAAATAACATGATACCGCAGTTAAATAACATGATACCGCAGTTAAATACCATGATACCGCAGTTAAATAACATGATACCGCAGTTAAATAACATGATACCGTAGTTAAATAACATGATACCGTAGTTAAATAACATGATACTTTATCAGTGTGAGTTACCTGTGTGAGTTAGGAGGAGTATCGAGCTTGTTTTCTGCTTTTCTTGCGTACGATTCCATCTTGTCCAGGGCTATGAAAGTAGCGATCCCCAAGTTGTTTTTCTTGATGAACTCAAGCGCTTTCTGAGGATAAATGTTTTTTACTAATCACTTAATCGATCACTTTTATCGTGGTCAAGCACTTTTTAAACCGTATTCCAATGTTAGAGACTAATGCCTCTGAATTGGTGAGGACCGTTCATTTCAGATAACTGTTCCTGATGTATTGGCTGCTACTGTACCCGATATTGCTACTATTTCAGATAACTGTTCCTGATGTATTGGCTGCTACTGTACCCGATATTGCTACTATTTCAGATAACTGTTCCTGATGTATTGGCTGCTACTGTACCCGATATTGCTACTATTTCAGATAACTGTTCCTGATGTATTGGCTGCTACTGTACCCGATATTGCTACTGAAGAAGGTAGTGTCCGGCTGGTTGCAACGTTTGTTCAAATATCTGTCACAGTATGATACATTTAGACGCAAAGTTATCTATCCTAAAGTGAGTTTGAACCTTAACTTTTTGTTTATTTGTCAGTCTCACTTTTGATAATGTCGAGGTTTTGTTAATCTTATCCTTGAACTAGATGACAAAGTTCTTAGTGGAATGTAATCATTTCATATTATGTTAATATGGGTTACCCCTTTTAACCAATAACATGAATTTAACGAAATATCTACAAACTGCAGCTAGGTATCCGCTACGATCAGAGCATCAAGCGCACATTGGACAGACCAATTCTACACGCAGAGGTAGGATACAGTATGATACAATAGGATACAGTAGGATACAGTAGGATACAGTAGGATACAGTAGGATACAGTAGGATACAGTAGGATACAGTAGGATACAGTAGGATACAGCAGAGGTAGGATACGCAATCAAAGTTGAGTATTGTCTAACTCTCATCCTAAGATTAACATTTTACAAGGGGTTGCGTCACTGTCTGAAATTAATACCAAACAGATAGACGGAGGCAAATACCATTTGCCGGTATTCGCAAATCAGACCCGGATTGATGATCTCCGTAGATCGAGACTGAGGGAGAATGATGTCCTTGTAATCACCTACCCCAAATCTGGTAGAGTGTTTAGTTCTTTACATTCGTAATTTTGTAACCCTCACGATATCGTGTTTAAGTAATACCCGGTGAAATGGAAGCTCATCTTGTTTTCTACTTGGGCTTTTTAAAATAAAGATGTGCTGAATGTTCGGACTAAATGGTAATAATAATTTGAATAAAAAGCTGAAAAATGAAACACAAAATGACACAAGGTCCCTGCTCAGGTACACATTTGTGCGGGTACATAGTGAAGCTGTTAGCAGAAAGACGGACTACAATCATGCAGGACCCAATGGTTCTGCCATTCTACGAGCTTATCCAACAGGTCGGCAGGAACCAATTTGCCATTCATAATCATTTTCGTATCCCTGAATCACCCAATTTCGCGAAAAAGTGACCTGCCCAAGAAAAACTGATTCGAGTGTGTTTGAATCACAATAAAATAATTCCATTGACAGTCGAAGTTGGACTCCGTTCCAGCTACAACACAGCGAATCCTAAAAACCCACCTCCCTCTCTCCCTCGTCCCACCATGTGTCGACTCAACCATCCAGAACAAGGTCATTTTCTGTCTCCGGGATCCTAAAGATGCCTGCGTATCTTACTACAAGTTCACTCTCAGTCTTGACGTTTTGACAGGTACAAATAATATGTAATAAATGACACTATTTGAAATAGTTAGCGTAAAAGCAACTTTAAGTTACGCAAAATACAATGACTCTCGGGGTATGAACTGGTACAATCAAGTTTTATAAGTTTTATAAGTTTTATAAGTTTTATAAGTTTTATAAGTTTTATAAGTTTTATAAGTTTTATAAGTTTTATAAGTTTTATAAGTTTTATAAGTTTTATAAGTTTTATAAGTTTTATAAGTTTTATAAGTTTTATAAGTTTTATAAGTTTTTTGATAACGTTTTAAAAGTTTTATAAGTTCTACAATCAATAAGTTTTATAAAGATATTGGTGAGTACAGACGTTTTTTAATTCCCTTATTTTGTGGACTGACCGATTAAACGAAAACTACCTTAATAAAGGACACATTCTACATCTGTCTGGTAACATCTCTCATGTGTAGCTTATATATTAAACGTTTGATTTGTCAGGGCCAGTTTACGAGACTTTTGATGACTGGGTAGAGTTGTGGTTATTAGGTTTCGTGGACTATGGGGACTGGTTTGATTTTGTGCTTCCTTACTGGGAACAGAGACACAGGGACAACTTCCTCTTCGTTACTTACGAGGGTTAGTATTAGGCTGTTTACACGGCTCATTAGGGTCCTGTGTGATTCTATAAATATTACTACATTTGCTATATTGGTTGTATAAGACTATTCATCGAATAAATCCGTACTAAGATATGTATATTTTCTTGCCTTAATAATCGATTGACAAACACAAACATTGCGAGGATCACACGAACAAATGTTCAGACATCTTACAAGAGCCGGAGACGGTAATAGAGAACATAGCAGGCTTCCTGGGGTACACTACCACTAAAGAGGAGGTGGAGGACATTAAGGAGAAGATCAAGTTCTCAAACATGAAACAGGTTAATATGCAAATACTGAAAAATGAAGACTTTATAAATAAGATCGCAAAGGATAGACAGATACTTTGAAATGTGATAATCCTTATGACGCCTTATGCTATACGATCACGCGTACGTGGACGTTTTAAAGAGATCATGAGTAACAGAAAGTACATTACAGATGTTGGAGAAGACCTCGAAGAAACCAGTAACAAGTCTGATGAGAGAGGGGAAAACTGGGTCCAGCAAAACAGCTTTCAATGAACGACAACATTTCCTATTTAATAGACTTTTCAAAGAAAGGATGGCTGGGAAAGGATTTGACATCTACAATTTCGATTGAGCACTTCTCTCCTTGGATTAATAAACGATACCATGAACATGAATCATATTGCACTTCTAAAGCTATTTATTTTACAGATCTTTCAAAAATGTGCTAGATGATAATCACTACTCTAGAGACCTCTGTTAGAGACCTCTATTAGAGAACTCTATTAGAGACCTCTATTACAGACCTCTATTAGAGACCTCTATTAGAGACCTCTATTAGAGAACTCTATTAGAGAACTCTATTAGAGACCTCTATTAGAGACCTCTATTAGATACCTCTATTAGAGACCTCTATTAGAGACCTCTATTAGAGACCTCTATTAGAGAACTGTATTAGAGACCTCTATTAGAGACCTCTATTAGAGACCTCTATTAGAGAACTCTATTAGAGAACTCTATTGGAGACCTCTACAGTCTACAGCCATTTAGCTGTCCAACTGCTCTGCCACAAACCTGGGCTGTGTCCATGTTGTCACACACAATATTGTTGAGAGCACCACAAGCTGTAGAAACGGCCACGTCGTACTTGTCTCCTATAGTCCCCAGGTCTCCCAGACGACCACACAGTCCTGGCAATCTGCCAGCTGTTTTCTCTCGCAGCAACCCTTCTAGGAGTCTACTCCTGGGGTGACGAGTGTTTACATTTTTATAAAACATCGTTTGTCGATCGTTATATTTCAAATCCAATCATTAGGTCGCCGGTCGTTACTAATTATAGGTTATGTATTTGTTTATGTTATTTCAGCCAATAGTAGGATAGCTTTATATTCAATGTTAAAGTAAATATTTTATGTGTGAATAACAATCCAAAAATTGTTGTGTTCTGACTCCAAATAAAAGGCACAGAAAACTATAACCTAAATTTCTGCTCCAAAAAAACAATATGCTAACCTGGTAGAAGCAGCATTGAGTGCAGACTTAGCCTCACTAAACTTAGTTTTGTTATCAGCGAGTCTGGTAGAGAGCGTCTTCTCCTCCTTGATCAGCTCATCTAGCTGGTTTTGTTGCTCGTTAACCCTCTTCTCGTTCTGAGGAACTGTCTTCAGGAGCTCCTTAGCTTTACCCGTCTCCTCTGAATACGGAGTTGTGTTCACAAAACTATTGTTAGATCCAGATTAACCAACAACACTGCCCTAATTGTTGAGAGTTAACCCCCCCCCCCCCCCCCAACTCCCTCCCCGACATTAACAAACCCTTGTAGGATTTAGTGACTCGCTCCATGTTTTGTCTCGCCTCCTCCAGCTGCTGTTCTTTCTTCGTTTTCTCCTGGGTCAGCAGATCCATCTCCGATTGGCTTATGTTTACCTGCCAGGTTAGAACGATTCAGGACACAGAACAACTTTCATTCTCCAACAACCAAATGACATAAAATCTCCTCAGGGCAAATATGAAGCCAGCTGGAGGATTTTCTTAAAATTCTTAATCCGTAACCAACCTTGGACTGCCACTGGTTGACGACTTTCTTTATCTCCATCAGTTCACCAGAGATAACCTCTCTCTGCTCATTTATCTTCTTGATCTGCGGCTGGATCTCCTGTTTCAGGGCCTCCAACTCAGCTTCTTTTCTAAATTAGGGAGGGCGATTAGAGGACGATATATATAGCAGAATACAGGTGGAATTAATATTCAGTACATATTGAGTACAATATTCACATGACACACAATATTCACATGACACATTCCTATATTGATAAAGCCAGTATCATTCAAAATGAAGATGCTGACATACCTGACTTTGTCCTCATCAAGACAACGTAGTCTATCGCTAAGTTGCTCCAGCTCGTCAGTACTCTTAGTAGGCAGGTCTACTAGTTCCTCCAACTGTGGAGACAATTGTTAAAGTTCAGTTTTAAGCAAATTGTAATTCTAATGATCTTTGATAAATCAGTTAACATTGATTATTTAATAATTTAATGATATTTTAATGATAATTAGGTCCCTGTTAGATGCTTACCTTTTTCTTTTCACCTCCAACTTTTGAAGTCAACTTCTTTATTTTCGCCTTGTTGTGCTTTAAATCTTCCCTAACTTTTAGATCACGTTTTTCAAACTCCTCAAATTCCTTTTTCGCTTTCTCGGAGGCTCTCACAACTTTTGCAAGCAACTTTTTCTCGGACACCATTCCATTTTCTAGTTCTGTTTTCTTGTCTAGTAAGATAAAATTCGTTTAAACTTTGAGCTATATAAGTAAATAGTAAATCTTTTGCCAAGATAAAGATCTATGATTTAAGAAACGACAACATTTAAACTTTAAAGAGAACAACATAGAGGGAATATAAAGGGAACGAACCAAACACTTCCTTAGCTTCTTTATTAACTTCGTTCAGGATATTTTCTTGTTCTGTCTTCTTCTCTTGAGCTTTCTCGATTAGTTTAGTGCACTCGTGGCTGTTTTGTAAGAATTATAAGTCACAAAACGTCAATACAGCGATGCTGTAGCAACAGTGTTCATGAATTGAGATAATAAACTAAAATAGCAGCTACATTCTGTGATTCTACACTAAACTAAGTCTGTAGAGTGTAAGTATAATTTACATGAAGGTCTGAGAGAGGGTGTATTTCTTGAGGGTGAGCTCATTGTCTTGTCTGATAAATTCACAGGCTTCGTTCTTAGGTCCTTCCAGGCTTTCCTTTTCTTTTTCTGCTGTTTTCACACGATTGAGCTGAAAAAATGGTTTAAAAGGTTAAGCAAGTTCTTACACCGAATCAAAGTGGGTATTTTCCCAAAATCTTGATCTGAAATACCAACCAAGCTGGATATCCGGAGCAGAAATTACAATGTAATAGCTGACAGTGAAGTGACAAAAACATCCTATATACTATTCACCTTCATGTCAGCAAAAATAAAAACATTTTTAGATAAATTTAAGCTATTTTGATTTGGCGCGAAACTTTTGTGAGTGCTAACGGCGACATGCTGTACAATAAAATGTCAGCGCGGCTTACAGTAGCGGCGGCCAAAATTTTGCATTCCAGTAGATGTTTTCTTCTCAAAACTGTAAAAATGTCGCTTTTCAAAACTATGATTATGCGGACAAATTTGATTCTAAATATTGCAAAAAGGTAGGTGCGTGCGCGAGTTTACATAGATAATATGCTATACTGCCTATATCTGTTGCCTGAAACCTAACAGAAGAGCTATAAAGGGACAACAACGGAAGACTATCTGAGGCGTTCCAGGAGCAGGCAGAAGAGCTACATCAAGCGAGAATAGGGATGTTGGCCATGCAGCAAATGCAGATGTACCTTTTTCAGGTGGTCTTCTCGCCGAGCTTGAGGGTGAAGACATAACTGATTTATCCTGATTTTATTATGAATATGTTTTAAAGCAGACTATTTTAATATTTACTCTATTTTTACTCTTGAAACGATATTGTTTTTATTGTTTGTCACACGGCAAAAGTACACAATTCACCGTTAAATGAGTAGATATTAGGCTATCCATTATCAGTATGAAATCTTTTATCTAGATAAACAGATAAAGATTTAGGTTTTATCTAGATAAAACCGATAAAACCGATAATTTTTCTGCTGATGGCCAAAGCCAAAATGTTTTCCAAATTTCACAAAAACTAATTGTCAAATTTTATCACTGTTTACCAGTAATCTTGGTAAAGTACCACTTCCTTTCAATTTTGAAAATATTAGAGCATCAGTTTTCTGAATAGAAGTGCACCAGTTCTCTTCAAAACAGTAGACCAACGGTTTTCTTCTCCTAGGAACAGTAGTGTACCAGTTCTCTTCAAAACAGTAGACCACCGGTTTCCCTCTCTTGAGAACAGTAGTGTTCTATCAGTTCTCTTCAAAACAGTAGACCAACGGTTTCCTTCTCCTGAGAACAGTAACGCACTAGTTCTCTTCAAAACAGTAGACCAACGGTTTCCTTCTCCTGAGATCAGTAGTGCACTTGTTCTCTTCAAAACAGTAGGCCAACGGTTTCCTCGTCACATTGATTCCATTCTAAATTCTAGCCATAAACAAAACAAACATTACCAGATAACTCCGTTTACCATTTGACATGTTCCAGTGCGAACGAGGCCTTCCCCGGACAAATCCTTGAAAGCCAGTCTTCTCTAGCTGAAGTCCGAACAGTATAATTTATCTGATAAAGTGTATTACAAAGGTGCTCTGCTGATAATTGTAGTAAAGTAATTAATAATTGCCAAAAAAATGACTGCTGGCGAGGCTTGAACCGGAGGACAGGTGATCGGTCAACCGCGCCGTTAACCGCCGAGCTACGAGAGGCTTATCAGTTTTACAATATGTAACAATCTATGCTTGACAAAAATACGCGCACGAACGTAACTTTTCTTTATTTATGGATCCAAATAATAGCGACATTTTTACAATTCTGAGAAATAAACCTCGCGCGACATAAAGCGACATTTTTACAATTTCGTTTACAATTTTGCTAGAACACCTCTTGCATTCTGGTATTGACTTTATTCCCGCGATGCTAAATTTAAGACAATTTACCAAGGAAGCATCAAATATTGCCTCACCTTCTCGCCCCTAACATCATTCAGTTCCTCCACCTTCAGTGTGAGCTCCTCAATCGGTTGTTTGTACACACTTGTACCGATTATATCTTCCATGTATTCCAACATTCCGTCCTCGTGCTCATTTGGCGCTTTCGGCTTCATCAAAGAGATCTGCTCCACTTCCCCCTGGTTAATGGATGGCTTGATAAACGAGAGAAATATAATACCACGTAACACAAACAATAATAGTATATTTTCATATGGAACCTTTACAGAACCAAAATTTCACAGTTTTGACATAATTTCTGTCCTACTGTGACCAATTAGCGTGTAAACTGTGGATAGCACAAGATACGATTAGGGTATTAAAAGTCTTCCTTTCCTTTCCTAAATTCCTTACATGCTCCTCCTCTCTTACACCCTTTTCACTCACTTCATTTCACTCATTCAAATCATATCTTATTACCACAGTATCTGCCAAAACCAACATGGCCCATGTGGACGGGGGCCTTACCTTCAGTGAAGGCCGATGATCAACAAATAGCGATGTTAGAGATTGGTGGGAACAAACCCTGACCTCTTTTTCCACCTTCGGGACCACTCTCGCAAATACGAGAGGAATGACCCCGGGGCGGGCCCCATTGGTTTTAGTAGGTTGCATATTTTCTTTAAATTTTAAAAAATTAAAAAATTAAAAAATAAGTCAGAATCCCAGAGAAAGCTTTTTAAATGGAAAATCACCAAAATGTAGGGAAATTTTCAAATATAATATTTCCCGGTCAAAAACTGCATATTTTGGACGTAATTTTATAGTTTCGAAAATTTAACTGATTTTTATAGTTTTGACTGAAATTTTCTGAACACAAGTTTGACAGATTGGATGAAGTTTTTGCCCAGAAACCAATTAGTCAGTTAATTAATGATGGTATGAAACCAAATTGAGGTACTGGGAGTCAAAATCCCGAATACAATTTCAAAATCATATTGTCGTTTGAGGTGCTGGAAGTTTGATTTCGGTCGGAGGAAGCCCACAGCAGAAAGCTTAACAAAACGAAAAGTTGTATTTTCAAAAGTCTGTCCCATTTTCAAATATGAAATTTTCTGAACACAAGTTTGACAGATTGGATGAAATTTTTGCAAAGAAACCAATGAGTCAGATAATTGATGATGGTATGAAACCAAATTGAGGTACTGGGAGTCAAAATCCCGAATAAAATTTCAAAATCATATTGTCCCAATCTCTGTCCCATTTTCAGTTTTTGAAGATGAAATTTCCAGGACCGAAATTTTATAGTTTTGACTGATTTTTTCACCCATAAACAATTAGTAAGTCAACTATAGATGGCATGTGACACGACTGAGGTGCTGGAAGTTTGATTTCGGTCGGCGGAAGCCCACAGCAGAAAGCTTAACAAAACGAAAAGTTGTATTTTCAAAAGTCTGTCCCATTTTCAAATATGAAATTTTCTGAACACAAGTTTGACAGATTGGATGAAATTTTTGCCCAGAAACCAATTAGTCAGTTAATTAATGATGGTATGAAACCAAATTGAGGTACTGGGAGTCAAAATCCCGAATAAAATTTCAAAATCATATTGTCCCAATCTCTGCCCCATTTTCAGTTTTTGAAGATGAAATTTCCAGGACCGAAATTTTATAGTTTTGACTGATTTTTTCACCTATAACCAATTATTAAGTCAACTATAGATGGCATGTGACACGATTGAGGTGCTGGAAGTTTGATTTCGGTCGGCGGAAGCCCACAGCAGAAAGCTTAACAAAACGAAAAGTTGTATTTTCAAAAGTCTGTCCCATTTTCAAATATGAAATTTTCTGAACACAAGTTTGACAGATTGGATGAAATTTTCGCCCAGAGACCAATTAGTCAGTTAATTGATGATGAACATTTTAAAATGGTCAAAATTATAACATTTCCTGAACCGAAATATAAAAAATTTAACAAAATGTTTGTCCAGTGATAACTAAGTCAGTTAACAAAGAAAGAACCTGTAATATAATAATAGCTGTAAATACCTGTAAGCATAGTACTATTAACCTGTAGTATAAGGAATCTGTTGTGGTCGAGATCAATACCAGAGGCTCGGAGAAGGGTGGCAACTTCTTTAACTGTGGACGATTTGCCATTTATATTGTATGTTGATGTGTTGTTCTTTGTAGCTGTACGTGATACGTAGAACTCAGAGCCTGGCACTACTTCAAACTCATTATCATTCTGCAGGTTGAGGGGTGAGTTAGAGAGAGAGGGTTATATTTCAAGATATGTATTTAAACCTGGGCCATACTCAACGGCATTTAAGTCTTTTATTGTTAAATTCAAAGCATGTGGTACCACCACTAAAACCGTGGATCATCATATATAACTCACAATATCCCGTATCATCTGGAAGTGAACCTCAACAGTACAGCTCGTACAATTTGGATGTTGTTCGCTGTTGTGGATCAGGACACTCAACTTCTTGCTCCGGATTTTAGCACTTCGATATCCAAACACAAAGAGCATACTGTCTATTACGTTACTCTTCCCACTTCCGTTAGGTCCAATTATACAGGAGAAATTCTGAGGGAGCATGGTTACTGGTTACTGGTTAGGTCCGACTGTATACAAGGGTTCAATGAAAGACATAGCAACTTAGGCTCTACTTTGTGAGAGCAAGGGGACCTTATCTAAAAGATAAAGCCTGAACTTCTTTTACAATTTCTGTGCCATAAACGAACTGGTATTCACAGTGCCACATAACATATAATACTAATATAACACTAATATAATGATTTTAACACTTAACAGCCAATAAATTATGAGGCTTTTAAAGAATCTGACCTTGTGAAATGGTCCTAGTTCTTGAGTTCCAGCGTAGGATTTGAAGTTGTGGTTAACAATCTTACTGATCATAAGACGTTCCTGCACTGTGGCAACAGATGGCTCTGGAGCTGAAAAACAAGAAATGTAAAAGGTGATATTTGTAGTTGATGTAAAATAATTGATATAATAGAGGGGCTACATTAGATCTGCAGATTCAAACCACTGACGCGCATTACAACTAATTTTACAACAACAAATAAACACATTCATTGAGTTTATTTTAACCTGGTTAATCAGTCCAAAGCCAGACTAAATAGCATGTAAGGTTGTGGCTCAAATCTCAATAAATAGCAAAGCAGAAAATTAAGTATCCACAAACAACTACAACTGTGTAAACAATTAAACACTGAGTATAAATGATTAGTACATTCAATCAATTATCTAATAAGTTTTCAATGATTTATTTGAATAAAGTTTTATAATAATAATAATCAATTATCAAACCTTCCATTTTAACTTCAGCACTGTTGTTATCGTTATCTGTAAGAGCTTCTTTTTCCGTGGTTGTATCTTTTTCCTCATCTGCTGAGTCTGGCGTTTCCATGGCCACATCAGTAACAGTGTTATCTGGTTCCTGTTTTTCATTTGCACAGTATTATGCGATACAATGCTTTAATTAAATGACCAATGAACATTAAATATTTTCATCTCAAATGAAAAATATTGTGCACTGAAAATGATGCACCACATATTTGCACAGAACAGTGTATAAAGCATGATAGTTTTATGAATCAATATTATTAATATTATTTACAGTAAAAAAAGACACATGGCACATTGCTTACTATTTCTGGCTTCTCATCTGTTTCATCTTTGTCAGTTCTGTTTGAATCATCCATGTCAAAAGAAAGCAATCCTATAGCTGTAGATTTATTAAAATCAAGCCGAACAAAATTTGATCTGTTCTGTGCAATTCTAATCGGAGCGAGTTTGTATAGATTTCTTATTCGCAACATTGTTAAACAACTGATAGATTAGAAGAAAATAATTCAATTTCAAAGATTTGACAGTCTCCAAAAATTGCGATACAGTCTGTGGAATTCGAGTGTGGACCAGTCCACTGACATTAAGCAACTCATATTGTAGTAACATTTATCATTTAGTATATCAAAATATGTCATTGTAATTTTGCATGGCTGAAATGTAACGCTTGATTTATATATATGATAATTAATTAAATTTTCAAATAAACTTGTGTCTATGACTTGATGGTATGCAAATCCTATCTCAGCATACCTGTTTGCTGACTGGTCAGGGGACTGCATATAACCATTTCCAGTATCATCAAAAACTATTCAAAAGCATCCATGTCCCTGGTTCCCTGCCTGTCCTTGAAGTGGACTAATATCATTTTTGTTTAAAGATATTGCATGCCACATATTCAAATAGATCAAATTTGTCAAACAGTATTATATATACAATAAATTAAATCAAGTGATGCAATTTGCAGAGCACAATCGTAAATCATGAGCAATAAATATCATCTATCCCTCGTAGCTCTTCTCCTCAGGTATCAGGTGATCCACACTCCTCTTGCTGATATATCGAGCCTAGCCTTATCAGCATTGTTGCCCTTTTGTTGGAAGTTGGCTGATTTTATAATAGGTGTTAACAGGGACTCAATCCTCACATCCTTGGTCACCAGCCTAAGGTATTCAGCAACTGAGTCTCTCACGTTGTTATGACAGTAGTTCACATACCCCCCCTCTTACAGTTGAGAATATGATTGTGATCATTCTTGGCTCCATAATTACAGAATCTTGGGGTGTTAGGGAGATTCCAACCATACCGGAAATGAGCAGCATCTCGGAATTCTTGCTTGCTGTAAGCATACCCTACATACACACTTTTCGAATACAAGGGAAGAAAACTGGTGATTGTGAGTCCAGGGAGATAGTAAAGTAAAGTAAGTCTGAAGAGAGATGGTCGATGGATAAGAATTTTATTAACCAGGGATACAGAAAGATGGAAAATAGGACCGATACAACTTTTTATAAACCACAGCTCACTCGGCCTTGAGTGACACCACCTTACTGGGCGGCACTCAGCCTGTCATTCCGCCAAATCTCTATAAATGTGTGAAAACTGGCCACAGGCCTAAATATTACATATCAATCAATTACAATTCATTAATGTTACCAATATTTTATATATATATCTATAAATTGATTATAAACATAAATATAATAGCCTGGGGTCCCCAGGTAAGACACCACCTTGCTTGTTCAGCTACTGTCTGGAGACACTTTGCAGCGAAAAGATACCAGAGTATTGAAAATTTAACTGTTCTGTGTAACACTTTTCAATTGTGCATTTTTCCAATCCTGTGATACGAAATTCAACATCAAAGCAAAAATAATATTTTTCTCTCCGATTTTGAGAAAGTTGTCTAAAAATGTAAATAAACAATTCCGCTGTAAAGCACTCAATGGCAAAAATGCTTTAGCTTAATAAAATGACACAAAACCTTTCGTATTTATAATTTTAGATTGAAAGAAATAATTTTTGTTGAAAGAGTTGATTTCAAAAAAGAAATTATTCAAACAATATACACATATATATATATATAGCAATGACCCTATATAAAAATTTTTTAAAAATTGTACAAATTTTAAAAACTGAGGTAAAAATAAAAACCGTTTGCAATAATATATAACAAATTCACATTTGACCGTTGTTAATGGTTTGGCCCGGCGCGCGCTACTTCGAAGAAATTTAGACGAGTAATTCACATATGACATAGCCATGTGTCTACGCGTACTGCGTGACGCACTTGTTTCACAACGCTACTGCAAGCGAGAGGGCTCTGGTTAGTATAGAGTATAGAGCAAGACGAGTGACATCCGTCAACACACAACATCCAACAAGCACTCCATGACCTTTTAGGGTTTAGGAGTGTTGATCAGGTTAAGGCTAAGGTTGATTTCGAATGCTGTGATTTCGGGAAAGTACGCAAAAGTTGAGTCTGACTAATATGAGCTGCTTAGCACAATCCTGTAATTGCAATATACCTAGAACTATAATGATTTTTGTCAGAAGCGCGCACGTGAAAGGATTTTTAAACGATATTTGGGCTGTTTATGTTTTATGATTCAAGTTAGTTTTGGTTTTAAAGTAAGTTATAAGTGTGAAGATAATTTAAATATTTGAAGTACAATTTTGTTCAACTTAACTAAACTTTAAATGCCTACCATTCAAATTAGAATCAGCATTTAAAAATGTTCACGGAACAATCAAAAGAGTGTAAGGAACCTCGAAATATTAATTTCAATCTTCCTTTAAAAGAGTTAAATGACTTAGGCTTATAGTTAATAACCATTTCCATAGAAGATAGATAGTAAATTTGTTAACGATAGAAGTATACCAGAAATGGAATATACTGTGACGTTTAATTAACAAAAGGACACTTTCTGTGAGAAAACTATCAAATCATTTGACACGCTTGATGAGTTACCACGGACTTATGGAGGGGTTAATTAGGAGCACAAGACCAGCCTATCGCAAGACGAAGCGTGACGAGGAATGATAAGCAGGGAGTTTAAACAAGGAGGAGCAATTTCGATCGTGATGAACAATACTGCGTTCCCTGAGAAAAGGCTGGAACGGCAGAATAGACTCTGGGAAATTCAGGGAGATATAGCGGAGAACGATCGAAGGACCGATGTCTTTCTCACGTCAGGGCAGTCTGTTAGGTTGTGTCAGTGCAACGTGCTTGTAAACAGAGTCCAGTAAGCCGGTTCCGCCCGGGTGCTTTAACCTTTCCAGTCATAAGTATTCCAGTAAGTTCCTTGCTTTAAATTACTGTTCGCCGTTTAAATTAGTATTTTGTTTCTTATTAAAAGAGTCTGACGTGAAAGTTATATTTACAATGTTTCTAGTGTTTATTCACGTACCCTCTAGGCATATAAATTCTATGCAGTACACTAAAAGTAAATTCTTACCAGGTTGCAGTGGATCCGATCCGTCACATCGAATAGATTCCCCATACATTAAAGAACAGTGACTAGTAAGTAAGTGCAACTTGATTAGCAGAAGATACATATAATACCTCCTCCAAATAATTAATATTCCATTTATCATAAATAAATTATCCTTCATAATTGTCTAACGTTCTGCCATCTTAAATCCTCGTTAGAGTAATTTGCATGATTCTTTGATTACTTTTTATCCAAGGTTTCCGGGTAAAAGTAAGCTAACGACGATAAGATTCCCGATCTCCTTCTCACTTGAAGGACCATTATACGGATTGAAGTTGTTCTCGAGGTAAATTCCTTTTCCATTAGTTTTTACATAAATAGGTTTAAGAATATCTTTGGTAATCGTAGTTCTGTGCTCTCAAAATTATATACTTTGTACAAAATTACGTTTCCGTTCCCAGGTAGAGAGACACGAACATTCCTGCTCAAACCGTGCTGCCTTTGCCGATACCTGCTAGAATAATTGATTCTCCTTCGTCAACCGAGGTAATTAGTTCAGTTATAACGTCAGCATAAAATAGTAGTTGTCTTAATAATTAAGTTCATTAAGTATTGGTTGATAGAGCTGTAAGAATTGATATTTCTTTTATATTAATGTTTACGAGTGCAGGATTAAAGTAGTTTCCCGTTGGTTATGTAATAAATTGTTTCTATTGCCATAGTTAAAAGATATTGCTTTCAGACCATTCGTGACAGTCAAACTGTTGACGGTGAGACTCAGTCAAAGACGCGTGATATTCCAGCCCTCCTACACTATTTCTCAGAGAGAGACTTATCAAAAGGTGATTGCACCAACATAGACTTAGAGTTCCTTTAAATAGGTTATGAGAAGAATTTCTACCGTGTCAATTAATTAGTATAGTATCAAAAGGTTACTTCCATTGTTATATAAACATCTTTCAATTTAAGAAGGTTTTCGCTCATTAATTATACTACCATTAGTTGTTCTATATTTTGTTCTATATTGTCGTTTCAATTTGTGTCAACCCACCAAAATTGAAAGTCTGAATTATAATCATTAACCGCACTAAATTAAATAAGAAGTAACATGAAACTCTGAATTCTAGCAAAACTATAATTTCCATAAAACAAAAGTTTTAAGACGCTCAATCTTGGGTTCAGAACCTTCCGAAACGGACTCTCTTGATATAACCGGGGCCTCCCATGTATAGTTCTAGCCAAGTCAAAAGGAGCTCTAAATAAATAATTTCTTGGAGGAAATAAAGTACTACATACCATGGACATGGGAGAGGTGATTATTACCCGGTACTTGCAACTAACACCTGATTAAATTGGTACCGTGGTTAATAACATTGGAGCAGCAATGCGTTGGGCTCTTAAAATTTTTGCCAAAATTTAAAAAATCAGAAAGTGGGTTGATACAGATTTATTTCTTAAATCAGTTTTTGTCATTTTATAATTTAGCTCCGACGTTCCAGTTATTTAATTTGCAATTAATTATAGGTTTGTTGCTAATTTAATCCAGTTCATTAGGAGAAATAGGAGAAAAGCGACGTCAGACTCAATTTATTCTAACCATTTTTATTTTTATTCAGACCGAGGACTAAAATGAACAGGGGTTTCGCAGGATGTGAGTAGTAAAGTAATTTAAATAAGAAAGTGTACAGTGGTTTGTTTGTGTATTGTAAGTTAATTTTGGATACATTGATTGATTATAACTAGGACAGTTAAGAGATAGTTATGGATAATGAGGATAACAAACGTTACTTTTGTAAGCGTCAAAATATCGTACGCGAGAAATTAATCGATATTTAAAGAAGTTAACTTGATAAGGAATATCATCTGCCGGCAGATAATTGAAGTCAATTTTATAAGGATAAGGGGGCCATGTGTCAGTGAATAGTGAGATGGATAACCATTGTCTAGCATAAAGCCGAGGGGCGGTTTGTAATTAAGTTAACTTGTGTAATTCAGACTAATGTTAAGGGTAAGTTTTGAATAAGTAAGAATAAACTTTTATTAAAGGAGTATTCATTAAATTTCACGGGAGAATTTGAAGAATTCAGGAATTTAAAGTGAATGATGAGGAATTAGTATGATGGTAATTCGGATAAGTAGAATAACTGAATAAGTTAAACACATTAGCATTAAAATAGCAAATATTTACAGTGAATTATACAACAGTACCATTAGAAAGAAAGATGTACCTATGAAAATTTATTTAGTTCCTTGGTCTGTCTTATAATAGGTGTCCTAATAAGTAGTTATATATTATATAAGTCCTTTACAGATGACGTACCAGAACCTAGATGGAATCAAGCCCGCTACCTAAATGTTTTCACAATGATCGCCGCGTTGATAGAAGACTGTTCTGAGCTGAGAAAGACCAGTAAGGTGTGGAAACGGGCGGTTTTTTGTTGGGTGTTTAGACAGGTCGCAAAATGGGGTAGAGTACCGGTATTTGGGGAAGGTGGCAGAATTGTTAAAAGAGGAGAAATTGAGGGGATTGGTATTTAGTGAGGACTTTTGGCCGGTATTGACATTAACGTTAAAACGGAAGGCTGTGAGAATGTCGCTGGGGAGGCTGTCAGCGTACATGTACCATAAAACTTTGAAAATAAGGACGGGTGTTTATGAGGAGCTAACTTTTGAGGAGAAAATGAGGTTGAAATTCGAGATCAAGGCCATGAGAGCCGTGGGAGAACATTTGGAAGCACATTACCCTCGGCATTTAAACAGGCCATTCTGGCCATCTTTCCAATACCGGTATGTGCGATCGAACTATTTATCGCACTTTAAAAGAAAACTAAGGGGGGATCAACCACACTACAGTTTTTATTTTTGAAAATAGAATTAAGTACACCTACAAAGTTCACTTTAGCTTTTCGTAGTAGAGATAAACTATTTTTACAAGTAATTTTTTTTCAAAAAGAAATATTGTTGCATGAAGGGGCCATAACTTTTACTGCAGTATAAAATTATTACAATTTGTATAAAGCGCACAGAGAATTAATCGTGTCCCTCATTGAAAGTAGGACTAGAAGACAATCCAAATTTAACAGTTCAAGCTCACTTTAGTTCAAGTTGATGACAAAGTACATGAAATTAGTTCTTTCAATAATTAGAGAAATATCATTTAGTTTCCACCATGGCCGATGTTGTTCGAGACCCACAGTTGGCAGAGCAAGATGAAGATATTCCGATCGTGGATGCTGGAGTGGCACCACCAGTGCCACCGAGAGCTCTTTTAGCACAGCAAGCACCAGTACAGTTTCTAAGAGCACCTCCACAGTTGCGTCACGAGAATGATTTAGACCTTTACCTTCGTCGTTTCCAGAGCTATGTAAACTCGATAGGAGCGAGACCCGATGAAATACCTCATATATTGATAAACTGCATGGGGGATGAGGTAATGATGGCTGTAGAGAGGTTCCTTGTTCCCAACTTGCCGTATGAACAGTTGATAGCAATCTTGAGAAGGGAGCTGGTAGGAACGAATGAAAATAGAGAATCGTATAAGGCCAAATTACGAAAGACATTGAGAACCCGCAATGAAAATGTTAGAGCGTACTATGTTCGTTTATATAATATTGCTAAGAAAGCTTATGCCAATAATGAGGATTTCCGGGACCTGGCCCTGCGAGACGCGTTTATTAATAACATGCAAGACGCGGGAATTTCGGCTCGATTGCGTGAACAGGCTAACATGAATAATGAGCAGCTATTAGAGCATGCTGCCATGCTGGTAACCTGCAAGAATGCCTCTGCCCGTCAACCTGATCAAGTTAATGCAGCACTTAATGCTGACGAGTCTGGCCCGAATGAGCTACAGAAAATGTCGGACCAATTAGGACAGCTTGTTGACTTGATGGCCAATAATGTACTCAATACTAAGCCTTCTGCTAACACCTCTCAAACTCCAGTTACTGCACCAGGTCAAAATAATCAACAGTTGCAGGATCATCAAGGTAACGACTATCAGACTTACCAATATCAGGGTTCGAGACGCAGTGTAGGATTACCAGGTTATCAAAATAATAACCAAGGTAATAGAAACCCCGGTTATTATAGAGGACAGAGGTATCCAGGCAATTTCCAGTCTTACAATAGAAATCAGAACAATTTCTATCGTGACAATTACAGGAGTAAAACTACCGGCAGGATAACAGGTCTTTCATTAATCGGCCTGACAATAGAAATAATGCCTGGAACAATGATCGTGCACCTCGTTACAATTCTGATAGAAACCAACAAATGCCTGCCTTACAGGGATCTGAACAGCAAAATTATAGACCAAGAGGCCAGTATCAGACTAATTATCGGCCACAAAACCGGTATGATAACAATAATAGGTTCCAACCTCAGGGTGCAGGTAGATCAGGTAATCAGCGATATCCATCTAATAATAACAACTTCGGAGGGCGACCCTACACTAATTACAGGCAGAACCACCGTGGAAATGGGCAGAATTTTTAAATACGGCCTCCTACGATCAGGAGGCCGAGTACAGCATGTCTGATGATGATGATAGAACAACCTCGGTAATGGATCCCGTATCATGTCAATAAGAAACATGGATTGTATTTACAAAAGGGGAGTGTTCTCCCTAATCCTGTATCTACCCTGACCCATTGCAATATCCCATTGCAATATGCCTATGGGAGATTGTTCTCCCATATCTTTCCAGCCGGCCAGGCATAATCTTATTATTTTACTACTTTACAATTATTATAACAATTATTATAAATAAATTGTTTTAAATAACTTTTAAGTAGGTTAACCGAAGAAATTTATTAAGTATTTGATTAATTTTTTTTGAAAAAAAAAAATTTATAAATTTTATTACGCGATTTTTAATGGTGTATGGATGTTTAAAAACGCGTTAAAATTTTAAATGAATATATTTTCTAGTCATTTAAGTTTAATCGACGAGGCCGTCTCTATTTCAGCAGGGAGGTGTAAGGAACCTCGAAATATTAATTTCAATCTTCCTTTAAAAGAGTTAAATGACTTAGGCTTATAGTTAATAACCATTTCCATAGAAGATAGATAGTAAATTTGTTAACGATAGAAGTATACCAGAAATGGAATATACTGTGACGTTTAATTAACAAAAGGACACTTTCTGTGAGAAAACTATCAAATCATTTGACACGCTTGATGAGTTACCACGGACTTATGGAGGGGTTAATTAGGAGCACAAGACCAGCCTATCGCAAGACGAAGCGTGACGAGGAATGATAAGCAGGGAGTTTAAACAAGGAGGAGCAATTTCGATCGTGATGAACAATACTGCGTTCCCTGAGAAAAGGCTGGAACGGCAGAATAGACTCTGGGAAATTCAGGGAGATATAGCGGAGAACGATCGAAGGACCGATGTCTTTCTCACGTCAGGGCAGTCTGTTAGGTTGTGTCAGTGCAACGTGCTTGTAAACAGAGTCCAGTAAGCCGGTTCCGCCCGGGTGCTTTAACCTTTCCAGTCATAAGTATTCCAGTAAGTTCCTTGCTTTAAATTACTGTTCGCCGTTTAAATTAGTATTTTGTTTCTTATTAAAAGAGTCTGACGTGAAAGTTATATTTACAATGTTTCTAGTGTTTATTCACGTACCCTCTAGGCATATAAATTCTATGCAGTACACTAAAAGTAAATTCTTACCAGGTTGCAGTGGATCCGATCCGTCACATCGAATAGATTCCCCCGTACATTAAAGAACAGTGACTAGTAAGTAAGTGCAACTTGATTAGCAGAAGATACATATAATACCTCCTCCAAATAATTAATATTCCATTTATCATAAATAAATTATCCTTCATAATTGTCTAACGTTCTGCCATCTTAAATCCTCGTAAGAGTAATTTGCATGATTCTTTGATTACTTTTTATCCAAGGTTTCCGGGTAAAAGTAAGCTAACGACGATAAGATTCCCGATCTCCTTCTCACTTGAAGGACCATTATACGGATTGAAGTTGTTCTCGAGGTAAATTCCTTTTCCATTAGTTTTTACATAAATAGGTTTAAGAATATCTTTGGTAATCGTAGTTCTGTGCTCTCAAAATTATATACTTTGTACAAAATTACGTTTCCGTTCCCAGGTAGAGAGACACGAACATTCCTGCTCAAACCGTGCTGCCTTTGCCGATACCTGCTAGAATAATTGATTCTCCTTCGTCAACCGAGGTAATTAGTTCAGTTATAACGTCAGCATAAAATAGTAGTTGTCTTAATAATTAAGTTCATTAAGTATTGGTTGATAGAGCTGTAAGAATTGATATTTCTTTTATATTAATGTTTACGAGTGCAGGATTAAAGTAGTTTCCCGTTGGTTACGTAATAAATTGTTTCTATTGCCATAGTTAAAAGATATTGCTTTCAGACCATTCGTGACAGTCAAACTGTTGACGGTGAGACTCAGTCAAAGACGCGTGATATTCCAGCCCTCCTACACTATTTCTCAGAGAGAGACTTATCAAAAGGTGATTGCACCAACATAGACTTAGAGTTCCTTTAAATAGGTTATGAGAAGAATTTCTACCGTGTCAATTAATTAGTATAGTATCAAAAGGTTACTTCCATTGTTATATAAACATCTTTCAATTTAAGAAGGTTTTCGCTCATTAATTATACTACCATTAGTTGTTCTATATTTTGTTCTATATTGTCGTTTCAATTTGTGTCAACCCACCAAAATTGAAAGTCTGAATTATAATCATTAACCGCACTAAATTAAATAAGAAGTAACATGAAACTCTGAATTCTAGCAAAACTATAATTTCCATAAAACAAAAGTTTTAAGACGCTCAATCGTGGGTTCAGAACCTTCCGAAACGGACTCTCTTGATATAACCGGGGCCTCCCATGTATAGTTCTAGCCAAGTCAAAAGGAGCTCTAAATAAATAATTTCTTGGAGGAAATAAAGTACTACATACCATGGACATGGGAGAGGTGATTATTACCCGGTACTTGCAACTAACACCTGATTAAATTGGTACCGTGGTTAATAACAAAGAGATCTTTACATATTCAAGTCACAAGTGTGTTAAATCTTTTGCCCTATCCACGAGAGCCCTTGCAAACAAGCGCGCCCGCAGTGGCGCGAAAGCGCATGGTTAGTTGGAGGACTTCGCCGCTTCGACGCGCCGCGCAAACTAGCATTCTTGCTTCGCATCGTCGATCGTTGCTTTGCTTCGCAAAGCAACGATCTCGATGGGTTGACATCGTCAATCGAATGGTTAGGTGAACTAAATCTCTTTCATTCGATCGACGATCTTCCAGATTTTTTTTTTCTAAAAGGGCCCCCGACATAAAACCGTGGCCGTATATTGTTTTTGTCTAGTTTTAATGTACCGTCACAATTTGATTCACGATGTCAATCCTTCGCAGCTCGGTGAGGCACAGTGGTGCATCTCGCCGATCTACCGAAGCATTATTTGATGCGAGAAGCATTATTTGATGCGCGCGCGACCCAGTAGTGCATCGCGCTACAACGTCACAATAGTGACTTTAAAAATATAATCAACAATCAAGAGTACTAGCCTGCTGATTTATCGCGGCTGTTCTCATCTCAAACCATGCTTGGTGTAGCTTTTTGGGATAGTATAGGAATTTTAGTTCCTATAGTTGGGAATGAGGTAGTTGTCTGTTCACAGATCGCCCTCTAAAAAAACTTACAAGGAAATATTTCCTGTAGATCCTTGGTATATAAGCAACATTTGACAGAGCATTGTGTGGAGTGAGCTATGTGTTGCTCTAACCAGAGCCCTCTCGCTTGCGCGTCACGCAGTACGCGTACATACACATGGCTATGTGAAAGCTATGTGCTCATCCTTGGCCGGAGAACCCGGCGAATGTCCTTGCTGTACGGCAGTGTTAAACAAGGAACTGAAACCGAGGGGTTCCGTTCAGGCCCTTCACACTTTGTTTCTGTCTAGTTCTAATGTACCGTCACAATAGTGACTTTAAATATTGTACATACATATTACATGATTACGATTGAAACTACATTGCGATGAAAACTGCGATAAATAGCCGCGCCGTAACAGCCGTGCGCGTGTTACGGCATTGTAGGTTTACAACCTACCAGGACGCGCGCCGAGTTGGACTCGTCGACGGTCCTCAATATATGGAACAGATATTTTACGAGTATCACCCGTTAAGTTACGGCATGGTTTTTTATTTGACCATTGTTAATGATCTGGCCCGGCGCGCGCTACTTCGTAGCACTTGCCATCGCGCTACTTCGAAGAAATTTAGACGTGTAACATCCGTCAACTTTTTATTTGCTCTATCCAGAGCCCTTGCGCGCGCCCGCTGTCCCGAAAGCACATGGTTAGGTGAAGCTTTTTCTCGCAGTTTTCATCGCAATAATGTAGTTTGATTCACGATGTCAATCCTTCCCAGCTCGGCAAGGCCCAGTGGTGCATTTCCAATCTTGCCGACCTACGTAACGGAAGATGGTTGCGTGAAGAATTATGCGTCCTTACAGTACAGGGCCGGGTGAGATATCATGGCGAAAAACTGTCTCGATCGCGTGATTTGACCGTATATTAGTAGACAGTACTACAGTAGTATAAATGATAAAGAAGTTGGTTTAATTTCATAAGTTTTCAGCATATGCTTTTGTTATAGTAGAGGCTCTTACGGGCAAAAAGACGTGTTTTCTGCTACGAGTTTAGAGACCTAACCGCTAATTGGACACAATAGTATGATGTCTAAGGATCGATAATATGTTAAGAAGCATAAATTTGGCCTTATTAGTCACGTGCTATACCAATGCGCGTTTTAAACTTTGACAGTCTATTACTCTAAGGCAACTAAAGTAATTATATTCATATTTTGTCAGCAATAAGATCACATTATTTTCTATTTGGTGTGAAAATATGAGCTAGAACGGACATAATCTCGCTGAGTTATAGCTGTTTGAAATTTATGATGAACGCGCGGGTACGGTGCCAATTGATAACAACTAAATGCTTTTGCGCGTAGTGCACGTCGAAAATTTGGCAAAAACGCTTGCGGAGCGACAATATTTAAACTTCGATAAAGTATATGAAGTGGGTACTTCTCGGAAAGGAAAAATTTAGGCAAACACGATGTGACTATTTTTGGGTTGATTTAATACAACTGCAAAAAATTATTCAAACTTCAAGCAAAAAAGTCAACATTTTTACCACTTTTTTGGATTTTTACCTCAGAACAAATAGAGGGATTTGTTTTATTTTTATACAATCTTGTGCGGCTGTCTTTTAACTATCTTTATGCAAGTTTTGCCGACATGCCAACCAAATTAACTTGCTCAAAATATCAAAAAACATGGTTTTTTGGCCAACCAAATTAACTTGCTCAAACCAAATTAACTTGCCAACTTGCCAACCAAATTAACTTGCTCAAAATATCAAAAAACATGGTTTTTTGGCCTATTTTTGGCCCAAAAATCGGTTTTTTGCGATTTCACCCCAGAACAATCAGTCCAATCATCTTGAAATCACTTTCAATAGATTCTACGGTCAAAAATACGTCTAGTAAGGTGTATCTGGGGTCCCTAACGTTTCAACCAGACAATGCCCGTAAGAGCCTCTACCAGATTAGAACCAGATTAAATGGCTAGGACTTCGAATAGTCAAAAGAACGTGTTTGAAAACAGAAGAGTCACGTGAATGTTGTATTGAGTGTAAAGTAATTAATCACCATCCTTACACCTTACATGACATATCACGGTGGAATTTTATCATTTGCATTATTAGACAAATTGATCGAAGTTCATGATGTTCATGGAGACATGATTTTTTAAATTTTGTCTGATACTTGATTGAATTCCAAACTTACATTATACTGAGAAAAGGCAGTAAGTCCATTTGAAAAAATAGTTTTAATTTTATTTTGTAACGTTTAGACAAATACAAACATTTTCTATGAACATAGTTAAATTTGTAAACCGTTCGGATTAGATTTTTACTACTAGTACTATACTACAACAACAAGTTTTTATTCTGCTGCAGCAGAATAAAAACTGTTACTCGTCTAAATTTCTTCGAAGTAGCGCGCGCCGCTTTCTTCTCGAAATGTGGCAAGTGCTACGAAGTAGCGCGCCGGGTCAAATCATTAACAATGGTCAAGCAAGCGCTGTGACGGGACAAGAACGGTCGCTTTTTTATATCACATCTTCTATTCGTTTTATTAACTATCTATGTAATTTATATAAAGAGTTACTTTATTTTACATTGTATCGTCAATCGTGGAACTGGAGTTATAACGAATATAATTGAGTTACTTGATCACAATTTAGTTGTGCCCTGCATGCACAGTGCACACACATTGACAAGCCGTGCCGGGGTGTAGTAGAAACATAATTGGGAAATCAGGATTAAATATGATCACACGTAACGCGCGCAAATAACATGTGCTCTATCCAATGCGAAACTAAAAGTGATGAAAATAAGAGAATCGACTGTATAGTAGTGATTTAGCGCGACCGGAACCAGCGTCCAGAAATACACCGAGTCAGATCAATTTCATACCTAAAAGACCTTTTCACAAGAATTTTCTTAAAATTTGGGCGAGCAATTTAGTAGGAGCGCCAAAAGAGTTATCATACTCATACATTATAGTGGGTAGAGACTTGAGAGTTGCTCTAACCAGAGCCCTCTCGCTTGCAGTAGCGCGCGACCGCCGGAGGCTGTCTATCCTACTTGTGAAACAAGCGCGTCACGCAGTACGCGTAGGCACATGGCTATGTGAAACTTGAGAGTGAGTCTTTTACACCCTGCCGGAAGCTTTCTTTGAACTGCATGTCTAGTTTGAAAGTGATGTTGTTCGGAGCTTACTGTTGTGTATTGAAGTCCATTTAATTCATCTTCTTCCACGTATGCAGTATAAATTATGAATTATGATGTATCGCTATCTTGCTAATACTTGCTCGATTACTGTCAAAAATGTTGTTCCCCGTCAATTGTCAAAAGATGCACACCCTGGATTAAACTGAAACCTACCACGTTCATCACAACCGGAGATTTATCATTTATCAGAATGACAAAATACTACTAATAAGCAATTTTTATTAGTTAGTATTCCATATTCATGAATACGAAATTTCCCAACTTTTAAAAATGGTTAAGACTCATTGATTCTAGTGTACCCGTGTACCGTCCAAAATATTCGCACAGTATTGATTATATAACAGCTTCAACTATATAGCGAGTAGAGCGGAAGTAGTAAATGATTTGGATTCGACTTTGTCTACGGTAGTTGCAATTCCAACGGGAGGGGATGCTTTTTGAAGGTAGGCATAGTGCATACGGCACTGTATTCAGTCTAGCGTTTCTGCAAAAGGGGGTGAATATGTCGTAATTCGGAGTGGCGTGGATCAATGATCAAGGGGAACGTCAAGCCGGAAGAGTATGTAATATTGCCATCGAGGATTTCGCTGTTATGTAGCGTACGTGCGGGCATTATGAATTTAATATCAAAAGGAGCTCGGCGCCGTACGTTTTCAGTATATATTTAGTGCTACAGCGTGGGCCGCTTTCGATTTTTTGGAAAACGCCCACCCGGTTATGCTACTAATTACAAAATACATGAACCTTGTAAGGTTCTTGATGTTTGTCATCATCTGAAGTAAAATACACTTTTGAGATTGTACACAAAATGTAAAAACTATGACAAGTTAATGGGTCCAATCATTACAAGCTTTGAGTAATTGAAAATTGAATTTTCAAAGTTATAACATATTCTCGGACATTTTCCAACAAAAATCAGCAACCTTGTACTATATAAATAATCAACACAAATAAAAAATGTAAATGCTGTATCATACTTATAAAATTTTTAAAGCCATTTAGTAATTCAACAAGCATATGACATGGTTGAATGTTGGGCTTGTTTCCAAGGAAAAATTGAGTAAACCAAGCTGAAAATTTAAGTTTTTTATCTGGACAAAATGATCATGAACTAAGTCCTACAGGCCTTTTTGTTATATATCTATACGAGCATTCATAAACCACAAGCATTATTATCAAATCACTTTGAGGTACAGAAAAGGAAACGACAGGTCAAAGCTACATGATGAAAACCGTGCAAATTATATGGAATAATCCGCCCTTACAAAAACAAATTACACCACTGACATGGATTTATCAGACAATGTAATTACAAGTTATATCAGTATTAAAGAGCTATATCCGCGGTGAGCTGGCTCAAACGTCACGTGATATTAGATATCACGTGACCTTACTGATCGGACCAAAACTTAACTCACCAAATAGTTATAGACGATCCTCGCAACACACATATAACAACACAACACTTATTAACGTAAAAAGAAGAGTGAAAACGGTCGACTCCGACCAATAAAATATGGCAAGTTTATATATTATATCATCGTTAATACGGTCTGTTTAAATTCATCTTAAAATCAGCCAAAGGACGCATGCGAATGGTCTTTCAATAAAATTGTGATGGATTTTCGTTAAAATCTCCGGATACGTGATTAAAAACTAGTAGTAGTTGTAGTACCTTAATGATTCGAGCAAAATGTTCAATATTTCGTCGGACTATACTATTGGGGAATTTAATAAGATCATAACATCGAAAAAAGGAAATATAGACATTTAATAATAGTTCAATTCAAAATTTGTGAAGAGAGAGCACCGCTCTGAAAAGTTTGCTTCAGGTCACATGACGTTCATCATCCAATCAAAAAGTCCTAAAAAGAACACTCGCATCCCTCACAAACGGAATCAGCCATCTCTGTTGAACAGAAACTGCCAGCTGAAACTACTTGCTTTCGGCGGGAGGATCTAACATATCCACTGGTGGTCATTAAAAACTGGCGTATAATATTTGACTAAATGTGAGGTCATGAGTCCCTGAAGAAAGTTCTCGAATAGCCCTCAAATTAACTCAAAGTTGGATCCTTAAACAAATCCATCCATCCCCTACACAAAAGCGTTGGACATAAACTCCAGGAACCGTTTTGAATAGCTTTCTGGTCGAACGGTACTGATTTCTGCTCCGGATCCGTGTTTCATGGTTTTGGCGGTGTGGGCTGCTCGCTTCGTTGCGTTATACCTGACAAATACGTGTAGATTAGTATGTAGCAGGATAACTAGGGAAGTAGTAGAATTAAGAATAGTGTGACAGAGCTTGAAGTTCCTTAAACTTTCATCAGAAGAGTAAGATAAAGCTGCTTATCTTATATCACTAACTATTAACTAATATTTAAGATAAATCTATATAATATTTAACAAAAACCAGGGCTTACTTCGTTAAAACGTCTATAAGACCAAAGCAATAAACTTCCTTGTTAGATATAGCTGGATCACTAAAATACGTGTAACCATTCTCATATATCTGATCTTCAACCTGAAAATATAATTTTGTAAACTAAGTGGGTTACTAATTAGGTGATTAACAATTAACAAGACCCACAAAACGTGACTGTGGTTGTAAAAATGAATTGCACAAGCCAATGAGCCATCAGATAGTCAGATGGATGATTTTGTAAAACATGTTGAAAAGCGATAAAAGAGATTATCCTACATTGATTTTTATAATATTTCCCTTACAAAGACATCCTTGAACAATACAAAATGGATGAAAACGTGTGCGGAGTAAATACCTCTTCCTCTTCCTCCTCAATCTCCATGGGAACATCAGAGTCCTTATTATTGTTAAACTCCTCTCCGTCCAGTAGATCGTCAGACGAGGAGTGTTCCTCGTCCATTTCCCTTTCCTCGTGCCCCTAAAAGGGACCACGTCAGCCACGATCAAGTGGGAAAACAGAAGTAGTCCAAGATTATAAGCGGAAAAATATTATATTTTGAGCTGGATGAACAGTTCAAGAACAGCTGAAATTGTCACGGGTATAGCAAGCAAGTTGCACGTGTCAGTGATTTTGGAATGACCATTCCTGCAGTCTGGTCGTATAATCACCATCATGACGTGTCCCAACAAGTCCCTAGTTACTATATACATGTTATATTACCCAAACATGTATTTTGGTATCGTAACACCCGCTAATTAGGACGGGAGGTCTTGTTTGGAATTTTAGAGTATAGTATTACCATGCAGAGTTATAATGATCAATCATACAGCATATTTTAAATACACCGCATATTTGGTGGTGGTTAGTCGCTCAATTATCTCACACGATTTAAAGGCCCATACACCCGCGCTTATTATACGTCATTATGATATAACTCCCCAGGTAAGTTAGCAGTACAAATTATAAAATGTTAAGTAAATTGGGCTGCTACCTTGCTACAGGACAAGGGTAATCACAATTCTTATTATATAGCCTTGTTCTTGTAAGCCAGGAATGTATTATGTACACACTTAAAATATGTAAAATGTTTAACATAACTGCCGGCATAATTATTAATTATACACTAAATACACAATGTTACAACGAGGTGGTTTATAGAAGTACCTGGGCGACATTGTGTGTTCCTAACAGGAGACTGTAGTCCATTATTTTGAGCTGAGAAAGGAACTGCACGTCTGATTCCAGCATAGCTAGGATGTGTTTCCTCTTCTCTTCTCCTACTCTTATCTTCATCTGTAAGATACGGTTATTGAGTAGGAATTTAGAGGCGGTAGAAAAGTAAAAAACAATTGATAAAAGAAATATGTATCTGAACTCTAATATGCTGTGTGTATTTTACTATACAATTATCTACTCAGCATGATTAGTAAATAGTGATATATTGGTATAAAGTCACCGTGGTATGACACACTTACATCTTCATTAAGGAAGTCACAATCCTTGAGTGTAGGGTCCTTATCAGTAGCGGCCCTGTCAACCTTGCTCCCCTTCAGATCGTATTTCTTATGTATCCTGAGGTTCACCGCAAACACGTTCTTCATCACAATCATGTGATATTCGATGCTTGATACCTGAAATATCATCATTATCAGTAACATTACGTTACATGATATCAATATATATTGTGCCCTTATATGGGCATCTTGAGCACACTTCAGCTTCATTAAGTAATCATGTACCAATCACCAGGACTATGTAACAAGATCACACCTTTAAAAGCAAGAAATCGGGGGGGGGGGGGGGGGGGGGGGGGGGGGGGGGGGGGGGGGGGGGGGGGGGGGGGGGCCGGGGGATCATACACTTAGTACCGGACATGACGTTGGTGGGTGGGTCATTTTTTCTCCCAAAAACACAGTTACATACTAACTGGTGGGTCTACTGCCCATTTTCCAGAAAAACAGTTAGTACATGGTACTAAGGGGTTCATTTTTTGGGTGTCCGACCCCAAAAAAAAACCATTTTACCTCAAATTTCAATTTTGGGAATGGGCTTTGAGGTTTTTTTGAGTTTTTTTTTGGGTTTTTTGTAATTTTAAAATTTTTTGTGTAACTTTTTATCTAATTCGACTACATTGAAAACAAAACCCCTACTAAATAGTGGGTATAATTTTCCCATTTCCAATGTTTAATGAGCTGTTTAAAGCAATTTATGGGTGGGTATTTTATTCTATATACCAAAAAACAGTTAGTACCACGATTTTTCGACAGTTAGTACCGCAAAAGGCGGCAAAAGGGGTGGGTATCTTACGTATTATCCAAAAAAACAGTTAGTACCGCAAAGGGGGTGGGTGGGTCTAGTGAAAAATATCCAAAACTACACTTAGTCGACGTGATGTCCGGCACTTGGTACCTGATCCCCCCCCCCCCCCCCCCCCCCCGAAGAAATACAACCCATGATACTTTAGCTGTTTTTACATGACAATAAAGCTATTTGTTAACAGTGGGTATAGACTATAGCTTCTTAATCATATAATAAGGTTGGTTAAACCTTGTAATTATTATACTGAAATTATAGGCTTGCGTAAATAACGATAAAAAGAAGGCTGATTTAAATAAGATACCACCTAGTTTATTATATACCAATCTATTATATGTAATCCTTCATCACTAGATTGTAGAGTGTACACTACACGGTACATTTACCACTGTGTACATTTACCACTGTGTAGTAAACAATGTTTTAAGTAACTTTATGTTTAACGCTACATGTAGATTGCTGAGTATAATCTCCAGAAACTTGTCAGATGACCAATGCAGTAAAATATTATATACCGCTAAATTACGACATGTCTCGTCATTACAATTTACAGATTTATCTGAGAGCAGATAAGAACTTTTAACGTTTTCCGATGTAAAATTGCGGTTTTAAAAATAATAAATTCGAAGCCGCTGACCCTAGATCTAATAATAGAACAGTGGCAGACTTTCTATCTTCGGTAAAGTTATAAGTTTGAATGGACATATTGTGTACTCGTAGTTTTATAGCGTTTAAAACTAAATGCCAACTTCACATGATTTAAGTTTTGAACCTGAACCTTGAACCCCCTCCCCCGGCCTCCATGTCGAGTTTGCTATAAATACCGTGCTACAGACAGAAAAGACAAGAAGCAGCAATTTTTTTTCAAACAATCAAAGCTATAAGCTACGCTCAACCGCATTGTTATCAAACAAAGTGTCAAGAAGTTTCTGAAGCTAGCAGCACTAAATATAGTAGCTCTCAAGTCTCAATAGAAAACTTTTCAAGAATCTGTCAATATCTTAACAATTGACGTCAATAATCTTGAATTTAATATTATAAAAATTGAACACGCCGTATGCGTATGGGCGACCAGAGCTAAAGCTAGAGCTAAGTGCATTATATATAATATATAATATAATATACCTTAATATTTACAATTTACAAAAACTCGTCCTGCTAGCAGCAATATTATATAATAACATTTTACTGACCGTTATTTTGTACATAGCAAGATACTGAGGGAGTAACGTTTGTCCTGCTTTCTCCACGGCGTAGTTGTAGTACACGTTCAGTATGGAGTGCATGAACTCAACCTGGGGGCACATTAGTTTAATGGTGGTTTGGGCTGTAAATAAATCAGAATATCCACCAAGTACAGTTATTATTCCATACCATAATGACCCTTGGTACTGGAATATTAATCCTGCCTCTTGGTTTAAACTCCAACGGACCAACCATGATCACTTATTAAGCGTCCAACAGTGATATCAATTATTTTTGATAAAACTAAATATGATTCCGAATGAAGATATGATCCCACAGAAATATTTTACTCCTTTATTGATGGACTAAGAACTTTATACAACTCAATGATAACGATACCATTATTTAGCTTGCTCTCATTTAATTTAACTGATAATGTTAGCACCACCACTTTACCACTTTACCACTTTACACCACTTAATTTAACACTACTGTTATCATATTGTCACGTTTAAATTGCATGACCATTAATGACAATTAGCACGCTAAACTGCTTATCATGGCATCTGAACGGTTACGGAAAAGAGACACAATGATTACAGTACCTTTGTTACTTGCAATAATAGTGGCTCTCCGAGGGCGTGTTCTGTGTCTTTGTCAGGATTTATTCGATTAATTAAAACCTTTCTCTCTCCCGTAGACCGTAAACTGTGTGCAGAGAGAAAGGGAGAGAGAGAGAGAGAGAGAGAGAGAGAGAGAGAGAGAGAGAGAGAGAGAGAGAGAGAGAGAGAGAGAGAGAGAGAGAGAGAGAGAGAGAGAGAGAGAGAGAGAGAGAGAGAGAGAGAGAGAGAGAGAGAGAGAGAGAGAGAGAGAGAGAGAGAGAGAGAGAGAGAGAGAGAGAGAGAGAGAGAGAGAGAGAGAGAGAGAGAGAGAGAGAGAGAGAGAGAGAGAGAGAGAGAGAGAGAGAGAGAGAGAGAGAGAGAGAGAGAGAGAGAGAGAGAGAGAGAGAGAGAGAGAGAGAGAGAGAGAGAGAGAGAGAGAGAGAGAGAGAGAGAGAGAGAGAGAGAGAGAGAGAGAGAGAGAGAGAGAGAGAGAGAGAGAGAGAGAGAGAGAGAGAGAGAGAGAGAGAGAGAGCCTGTCTTGCTAATCAATATGGAAGGTATTTGCAGGGGCGGGGTCAGTCGAGTGCGACCTATCAGCTTGTAAAAGATCGAGGTTTGTGCGACCAATCAGGTTGCTGAACAAATAACAATGAGGTATTTGAACTTAACTGGATTGTACTGTTGGGATCAAACAACCTGAATTTTGATTTCATAACAGAAATTGACGTATCATGTACAGTTAACTTTCCCAGGAGTGCTAAGTATTAGTATTACATAACATTTGAAGGTCGTCTGCAGAGGTCGTAGCAGAGCTCTCAACCTCACTACACTTAACTACACTTAACCTCTCACTACACTAAACCTCACTTAACCTCACTAAACCTCACTAAACCTCACTTAACCTCTCACTACACTAAACCTCACTTAACCTCTCGTAGCCCACTCCCACATGCAACATGTCCCTCACAGATCAATCTATAAATACTTGTACATTTCTTCATGTGTTAAACATTCGTGCACACCTATCATTATATATTCTGTACTTTATCACTTGTGTAGTACAAAATGTATCATTTACTAATACTGGTGTGTTTAGTGTTTACTTACAGCTCAATACAGAAGCAATGTTACCAGGTACCGTGCAGGGTTACCAGGTACCGTGCAGGTGATTAGAAGAACATTCCACACTCGATTTAAATTCCATAACTATGTACGTGATATTTGTTCAGATATGAATGAAGCTCAGTTACCGAAGCTCTGTTGACGTTGCAATGGAAGATAAAACTTATAATATAAGCTGATCATATCATGCCAATCCCCAAATATATAAGAAATAATAAGATCTGAGCGGCAAGTCATTATTTGAGCATCTAAAATAGATTAATGTGATGTCTACCCCTCCTACCAAGTAAAATAATAATAATATTATTACACTGTCCTCAATTCATTACATCACCTTCCATTCAGTGAAGCTAACAGATAAGAGGTTAATAAATTGATAAGAGGGAAATAACTTGACCGGTTAGTCCCAATTACAAGAATGAAGTATACTACATAATACACAGAGTCGTCAGCTGACTGACGACTCAACACTCACTTTCGTACACACAGTGTGTAAAAGTAGTGGGCTTGTGTCTCACTGTACATACCTCTCATACCTCATCATACATTGTTTGTTTAGAAATGGGACCCATTTCTAAAAAACAAAACTTAAAGAAAACCTCAGTAGTGTACAATTGAGGTCAGTTCGTTGATAAATATTAAATAATGGCTGGTACTAAGGTAATTTCGATCAGGCTTACTGTTATAGTTATAATGTTGTTTTAATTTGGATTATGAGATTCACAACGCTAAGATATACACACAAAACATACACATTTAGAGACAGCATAAAGTAAAAAAAGCCACATCTTCTGAAGGCTATCTGGATATTGGTGTACCTCAAGGATCCATTTTAGGACCACTACTGTTCATATTGTATACCAGAGATCTTGAAGAAATTGTCACAAAATATGGTTTCTCGATACATTTGTATGCAGATGACACACAGGTGTACTTTACTTTTGATGTTCACAGTTCTAATCCTGATTTAACAGCTGTGAAAAATTGCTTTCTGGAGATAAAGCAATGGAGGACAGTTAACTTCCTAAAACTGAATGATGAAAAAACAGAGTTCATTGATATAGGACCATATGTCAGCCCAATCCAGACAATGGATTTAGGAGACCTCTCAATCTGCCCTGTTAGCAAGGCCAAGAACCTGGGATTCCTTTTCGATCACCAAATGAATCTGGACTCTCAAATAAATGCTGTCTCCAAAGTATGTTATTTGAATCAAAGGGACTTAGCAAGAATCGGTTCGAAGCTTTCCCATGACCTAAAAGTTCAGCTAGTTCACTCCAATATCCTCTGTTTCATAGACTACTGCAACTCAGTCTATTATGGACTAACAGAAAAGAATCTTCATAAGCTACAAAAGATACAGAACAATGCTGCTAGATTTATCTTTGGTCTTTACGGAAAAAAGATACGTGAACCTATCATGCCTTACCTCAAAAAGCTCCAATTTCTGCCTGTTTGGTTCAGAATTAAGTTCAAAATATCACTTCTGGTCTTCAAGTGTCTTAATAACATAGCCCCTCAGTACTTACAAGGACACGTCAATCTAAGGGAAGTACGAAGACAAAGTTCCAGACTAGATGATGACTTTTATTTGAAATATTTTTGAAAGTTCCTCCTGCTCCTCATTTCAGACGAACAGATGCTGCATTTATGTTTTGTGGACCAAAAATTTGGAATGAACTACCCTACTCAGTGAGATCATTATCATCTGTAGAATGTTTTAAAAATGCCCTAAAGACGTTTTATTTCCAACTAGCTTTTGATAATATTTCTAATATTTGTCCATAATGTCTGAACTGATATGAAAGTGCATAATTTTGGTAACTTCATACAAATATTTGTTCATAAAATCTGAACTGTTTAAAAAGTCCATAATCTTGCTATTTCAACACTAAGTCTCGCTTGAATGACTTTAATGTACATCTTTGTTGGGTATATTTTAATGTCGAAGCGTGTAATAAATGTTAGAATTTATTTATTTATTATTATAATATTCAGCATAATCTCAGGAGCCAGTTTTACCTGACGACACTAAATAACATTCAGGTAATATATTTTACAAGGATTACCGGGACATCAAGTCATCACGCCGCGCGTGAGGAAATTATAACCGATAATTAGATACTGTACAGTGTGTGTGATCAATGATGATGTATTGAGTTTACACAAACTCGAAATGTCTTTAAAGGCAAAGCGGATACAAACTAGTGGATGATCTCAGCCTTACGGGGGATAAATTATCAGAATTCCTTGAGCTTGAGGCTAAAATTAATGGCTGACGTGGATTATTACAGTAAAGAAAATGGCTGCTCGGAAAAAAGGCGGGAAAAAATGGCTTGTGAATGTAGGAAACTGGATAAATTAATAGTACTATTAATTAACTTAGCGAGTTTATTGGTAAGTAAGAGGCTATAAAGATATCTGAGGGTTAAAAAAGAGAGGCTGGACACGACATCACTGCTAGATGTCTGAGTTAAATGTGTGCAGATGATAAGGTCGGCGAGACGGATTGTTAATACTATGTTTATACATTTACATTAATGTTTTCTACATACCTCTTCGCTGTGGAAGATCTTAACGACAAATTTGTTGTCTTTGCTGTAGAAATATTTGTGTCCCCGCTCTTTTTCTTTTAATGCATCCCCTTGTGCCTGTGAGATTTGTTGTTAGCGAATAAAAATTAATATTAAGCTAATTAAGTTAATTCTCAATCATTGAGATAATTATTATTTAATGTAAGCATATGATGAGAAAGTAAGCACAACAATACGACTGTTGTTTCTGCTTTTTCTGTCTTCAATGAATCATCATCGAAAGTTATTTCAGGCTAATAATTTGTTGAGAAAATCACGCTAAAATTAATAGAGTTTGTTAAATTCTGCCTCGCCTTATTTATTTGTAAAAAGCTTTGGCAAACAATTTCGGCAGAAAAAAAATTTAGGCTTGCGTTTAATTTTCATGGTACCGAGGATGCATCAAATAATAGGCTGTTTCGGGAGGGTTGCACTTTACTCTGAAAAATGAACCTTACAGAATGAATAACAACTAAAATTACGTTTTCTGCAAGTCCAATGAAGAAACGAAATTAATCACAGTATTGATAAAAAATGTCTAATATAAGTCTAGCAGCTCTCTTAATAAACTGGTAGATTTAAACGGGGCCGGGGGAGATATATATATATATAGTTTTTGACCAAAAATGGGAAATAAAATAAAACTCTACATTCTTTAAAGGTAAACTCACCTCATAATATGGCTCACAAGAAGATAAAGCCTGATTAAAGAGCGCTTCTTTTACTCCAAACCTATCTCTGAGGTTCTTGAAGACGATGGGGCAGTATTCTTTAAACTTGAACTTTCCAGTCATGTTGTCACTGTTGAAATTGTAATTCTCTATCGATATCTGTGAGGGGGGAAAACTTTTAGATATTTGACATAGTTTACATATTATTATTATTACTATAATACTGTAAAACTGATATTAATACTTATACATAATTATAAAATCTAATCTAACACTTCAACAAGACAAATTAAAATATGGAGCAACATGAATTTACTCTTACAGTTACATGCTAAAATATCAATCTCTGGCAAATTCGGAAGTATCACCTCGATAATAGGTTCTACTAACAATACAGATAAGTGATGATGTAATTAATTAGTAAATTTCGCCCTCTGACCTTGGAAAAAGCCTTGAAGTCAGTGTCGAGAAGGAGAGGAGGTATAGTGCAGTGAGTTAACTGCTCAACACTCTGATGTACTCCCCACATGAACACAGATAACAGTGGGTCCGATGATCTGAACACCTGGGATAATGTGCTGTTAATTGGTTAATTGGACTAATTGGCTAAATATTCAAATATGGATTTGATACTCAATCGGTTTTGGTTTCAGTTATGTTGCCTGAGCAAGAAGATAGATTTTAAAAAAGATCAAAATAGATCAAGAGAAACTGAAATCTCGCTCATAATGTTTGAACTGAGCATCTCCAGAGAGTGCTTGAGGTTACACGAGGTTACATGAGGTTACAAAACAGATATAAATATCGTGACCGAGCTACTTTTTGTATATCATAACTGATTACCGAATTGCCAGCTATTTGATATTAGCTCAAGAACTTTGCATATTTACTTGACAATCTCTAAGACCTTGTCCTACAGTCCTACTCGGCTGTCAAGCTTTACCCTAATTAAATTTACGTCGAGACTCGAGACCTTAAATGGATATAGCTCTCTAATTAACGAATCAGAATTTCACAAAATTAAGTAGATACCAGAACCAACCTTCTTCTTCATTTTGAAGGCTTTCCGCTTCTTCTGTTTCTTGACCTCCGGCATTTCGTCCCCTGAAAAAATGTACCCATTAAATTGAGCCCAGTGAATTCGATATTTTTACGAGAATATGATTATTTATATTTATTATTAATTGATACGACGATGAAGTTTTGGTTTCCCAACTAAACTTGGGTTAACACATCGGATTTAGATAAGGCTACTTTTGAATACTGCAACCAAGAAAGTATTTCCTAAACTCTTCCGGAGAAGGTTACTGCTAGTATGATATCATGGAATGTAACATGGATCATGTTGAGGTATCATTCTGACGAATCGACTCAATAAAAATGTTTAAACTGTTCATGCGTAAGATCACCATATTTGGGTTTCAAAGAACACCAGATGTTAAGATAACTTTTAGTCCCAAAATAAAACAACCGAGCCATTTTAATATCAAAATACCATAAAGAGAACAAAGGCCTACTGTACCCAATGCCCATAACCCATTAAGACGTGCAATCACATTCAGCAAACTTTTAACAGACAATGCCTAATTGTGCGTTAAACATAAACGATTGGAAGAGTGAAATTCTGAGGAATAAAAGTGAAACAAAACACTGCTGCACTGTTCTTCGTGTACAATTAATGTCCCTAATATTCTCTCAACGCCTAGAAGCTAAGAAAACATATAATAATGTAAGAGATATTCTGTCCATAAATTATCACCATAGATTGAAATTACAAATGTCGGCCGAGAGTTAACCACTGTATCCTTAGCAGTATATCAAACATTTAGAGATTTAGGTATGCAGAAAAGTGCGGTTATATTTTGATAGGAGGAAACAGCGAATTGTGCTATGTTGGTGAGCCCACTATTATATGCCTACCATTTCGGACAAATGCGATCTTCTTGATCTTCTTTATCTTCTTCTTTTTCTTCAACATGCTCGCATCTTATGATATACAAATCCAAATTCTTTACATATCTTTTAAGGGGAGGGATGTGGTTATAAGGTACAAGCTTTAATAGAGAAACGACTTAACATCAATCATGAAATAAACCACAGTTTGTTAATCAAAAGTAATTCGTGTCAAATTGTAGATAAGATATTCAATTAAGTAGCTATCTTATCATTAAATAATCAAGAAGGCAAGTAACAAAAAATGTACTTAATTAATCAATTAAATGTCACGCAAATAATCGAATGTTTTCATCGAAATGTCGAAACTATAAATTTACAACAGTTACCAAACTTAATATACAAACATTCAAGAATTGCAGAATTACGCATAGTGGATACGAATTAACATATCTAATTGTCAAATTCAATATAAGTTCTTAACGGACAGTGGACACGCCCAACAATGCGGAGTTAGATTTATGTACGTAGAAAAAAATCTGACTTGAGAAATGAAGGATAATTAACTAGACCAGACGCACTGTCCAGGTCACCAAATAAAAGATAAGATAAATTGGTGCAACACTACACGTGTCCTAGATAAAAACGACGGGACGAGAAAAGACTAGAATAAACCAGGGCAAAATAAGTTAAAGCAAGACGCACTACAGCGAAGGGGCGAGAAGAGAAGGTAATAAACCACTGGCAGCAAATAAGTTAAAAAGAGTAATAGTACAAGATGCTAGAAATAGCAAGGCTAAAGTAGGAAGTGTGGACAATTGTTGATTGTTGAAGAAGGAGCGCCGCTGGAGACGAGAGGAAATTAAGGCATCTAGAAACCGGGACAATGGCTCAATACAATAACCCTATAAGATCACATTTATAATATAAGCATGCAGCACCAACGAGCCCGGCTCATGTTTCAAGATAAGACAAGGCCGATACAGTATATACTTGTGCACTTCATCACCCAATAAAATCACATCGTTAACACCACGTGCAAAAAACAGCCAATCAAGAGGCTGTATTTAAGTCAGGTGATAAAATTTGACCAATGGGAGGGATCCATTTCGTGACACGTGGGCGGGCTGAAGTGATCACGTGCGGGTAATATAGTGTTGTTGCCGACATGTGTCACGGTGCTGATATATAATGAACTTTGTTACTCGTGAACTTGGCGGAACTTCGTGCTAATTTGTTCTGAAATATTTGAAGATCTGTCACATTAAGTTTATTGAAATGCGGGTTTGGTTCAATGTGAAGTGTTGGTCTGAGATGTCTCGCTCAATACTACAATAACGGGCAATATTGTGCACCGCGTTCGGGCTAGAGACAGACCGGCAGATGATAATATGTGAGTGGTAGATAATATGTGAGCGGCGTGAAATACGTTAACGGACACATATTATCATATTTGATGGCCTGTTTTTAAGTATTCCAACAAAACTGAAAATATGTGACATATGTGGAAGGAAGGTGACAATATAATAAAGTTGGTTACTTGCGGGGATGTCGGAAATATTTGTTTTGACACATGACACTAATTCGTGAATGTGATTCTTGCTGCTGGAAGCTCATTGGTTAACTAGTAAGCAACTGAGAGTAATCTAAAATAAGTTTGCGGAGGGACAAGATAACTTATCAACTGGTTGCAATTAAACATTTGCGCACCACCACACTCATTCAACGTAAATCTTACTACCGGCCATGGTACCACAGAAAATCAAGAAAAGTGGATTTTACTTTTCACTCCTTATATGGTATTATTACCCCCGCCTGTCATGGATATTTTAGATTCAAGTGGAGGTCAGTGAGGCAATCACCTCCCTTCTGATGTTACAGTGGGCGGTTCCCTCTCTAATTTAACTAATAGCCGTTTAAGAAAGTTCACAATCAGCCAAGATCGGGTTATTAAATAAAGGAACAGATTAAAAGTTCCATTATGTTATGGCTCCGAAAATATTTACAGCTCTCCACCCTCCTGGATCAGATGTGTAACCACATACCAGGTCTTGAGGTCTTGGAATGTGCAATACTGAATGAAAATGATGCGGAAGGAAATACAAAATGAAATAAACTCGGTGTATTGATCAAGTAAAAAATAGAAAAAAGCAGAACTATTCACAGCGAGAAAATAATCAATATCAACTCTTCAACAGAAATCATAAATTAAATACGAAGCTGATCATGATCCTTCAGAAGTATTAAAACAAAATATTAAATTTAAAACGATCGGTCCTAAAAAAACATCTTAATATGCAAGCCAGGACTAAGATCGACGTCAAACGTGACGACAAGAGAAAATCGGCCCAATTTAGCACAAGCACGACTTTAGATTCTAACAAAGACTGATACAATGAAGCGACTGATTGATATATTGATGGTATTTAAAGATGAAGAATAATTGGTAAGAACAGCCTCTCTACCGAATAATGGTGTTGCGTACAGCCGGGCCACAACTGAAACAGCGACGACAGTCATACGCAAGGCAGTTGTCCGAAATAAAGCATAATTAAATATATAATATGTACACTGTATAAGGCGGAATTAAATGTAAAATTGAGCAGAGTAACTGGAGTTGTATACACGGAACCCTGGCCACGCTGTGCAAGAGAACTATACAACTCAGAGAGAGAGAGAGAGAGAGAGAGAGAGAGAGAGAGAGAGAGAGAGAGAGAGAGAGTGAGTCGGAGTGAAGCCATGGAGTATCACACTCTATCTTGAGGGGGGGGTCTCCTGTTTTCCTACTTTTTATTCAAAACATCAGAACCTCCCCCGGAGAGAATAGCTAAATATACTGGCAGTCTGGCTGACAAACACGGGTCTGTCAATATTGATTTGTTAAATATAATGTGTAGGCATGACGACAAGCAAAATGGAACATTCTGGAAGGTAAGAAAATTATACGTTTTAACTGAGGATGGGTTTTATTACTAAAGCTTGTCAACCCTGTTCAGTTGGAGTATTGACTCTTGTTGAAAGGTCTAGGTATATATAATGCTTACTATAATTCAGGAAAACATCACACCGCTAATGTATCGATGTACACATCACGTAGCCGCGTGATAACTTATAAACGTTTAAAGATTTCTACACGAATATTGCGTAATATATAAATCCGGCCGAACATACAAGGGCAGCAGGCTCCTACCGTGACAAAACGTTGCGCAAAGGACTGGGTAGTGGGTATATACTAAAATGTAGACTATAAACGGTTAGGCAACAAAATGTAAGCAAAAATGAGATCGCTTATCAAAGATTCCGCACAAAAGACAAATTAACATAATCCTACTAAAAAGGTCAAACCGAGAGCAATCTAAAAAGACAAGGAAAGTCATCAAGAGGTGAGCGAAGGAGGGAGGAATGACAAAGAGAGCCCGGAGAAGAGCTATTAACTGCATGAAAGCGGGGCTTGAGTAGCTGCGGGTACCCACTACCCAGGTTAGATCTTTATAAAGATACATATTTTTTTTACTGCAGTGTGAATATGATAGGGGGAGTGGGGTGGTGTTGGAAGTCATGTGAGGAACACGTGGTAAGAACAGGAACGAGAGGGAGGAGCAATTAACGAACTTCGAATTTTCAGTTGGCTAAAAAGGGTAAGTCAATTTGGAAATGGTAGAAGGGCGACGGCAAACGGAAAATTGAACAAACAATTCGATAATTTGATTGGTTGCTGGGTTGAGCCGCAAGCTGATTGGTTGATCACTGTCACGTGTCAAAACAAACTGTTACTACCGTTAGTTTTCGAGTTTACCAGCATACGGTGCATTCGCAGAATTTAACGGAAGAGAAAAGGAAAACGACTTAGCAATCTCCTCTTAGCAATCTCCGCCTACGCACGGAGGAATGACGTTGCCTCAAGTTCAAGACGGAGAAATAGCAATTAAAGCAAATCTTCAAAGAGAAGCAGTCAAAATACTGTCACCACACAGTATACCGTATTATAACTGAAGATTGTGAAACTCTTGTGTTAGAGCTGGCCGGGCAGTGAATACGGAATGTAGACTACTGTAAATGAAGTAAATTGACTGTTGAATAATTGGACTAAAGTCAAATTGCAAACATTAAAAAATTTGGCAGGGAATTGAGCATCATAAATGAGCGTGAAACCACTTTTTTTTGAAAATCCAGACTAGAAGCAATTGATGTTAATCGAGATATTGGGCCAACCCATTAAAATTAGATATTAATATAGAAAAGCTTTTAAACGCGTACAAACAACTTAATTGAGGTATATTAAACTTAAATTTAATGTAATAATCTATAACACGTAGAATTCATAACATGAGGGCATAACACAACAAAACGTATGACATAATTAAGATAAACCCGAAGGACTAATTGCCAATTGTTGACACGCTGTAATGCGAGAAAAAACATCTACATTATCATATTATATGCAAACCCGAGGAATCTATTTATAGCCACTGAAAATTATCCGCATGGTGAGCAACGTATCTAGCTTCATATAAAGATATAACCAAGGAATACACATAATATATAATTAAATAATGCAAACCAATGCAGCAACGGAATCCAGTAATGCAGGATATGTCGGGGAGGGGGGAGGGGGGGGGGGTGGACTTAGTACCTGATCCCCCCGGATATGTATCCACAAAGTACTAAAGCAATTTGTAACGTGGCGAGGTTTTCTGACGGGAGAGCAGGTCAAACGTGCACAAATCTATCTTTATCGAGAAAAATCAAATAGTAACAGGCCTGATCAGACTTCCATTATGCCTATTATATTTTAAATGTTGGAGGAAAATCAGAGGTCACGCGATCAGCTTTGTGTCATCTGATTGGCTGGCTGGGAAGCGGGTGTTTTGTGGTTGGTTGATATCAGCAGACGGGAGTTTTAATACAGCGCCCGACTGCACTAAATGTACTAATTGCAAGAACAATGCCAAACCGTTGTCATGACAACATCTTTAATTAATCACGTGGCCTTAATTCGCTTGGAAAATCATCGGAATTGTGATAAGAACACTCTCGTTGCAAGATCCAGATGACAGAAGGAAATTACACGAACTTGGAAGAGAGAATTATTCCTCTGTCATATGATGGCCGAATTTGGTTTAATGAATTGCATAAATGATGTTCTGTCCAATAAAGCTGGCATGTCAATAGGAACATTTCCTGAGAACAAGTATCATGAATGGAACCAGGTTAATGGATATTCCCCGTTTTACTTAATTCGTCACGGTAAAAGCATTTATAATTACATGCACACAGACCGGATGTAAGGAGTAAATAACATGCACACAGACCGGTTGTAAGGAGTAAATAACATGCACACATACCGGATGTAAGGAGTAAATAGCATGCACACAGACCGGATGTAAGGAGTAAATAACATGCACACAGACCGGTTGTAAGGAGTAAAGAATATGCACACAGACCGGATGTTAGGAGTATATAACATGTACACAGACCGGATGTAAGGAGTAAATAACATGCACACAGACCGGATGTAAGGAGTAAATAACATGCACACATACCGGATGTAAGGAGTAAATAATATGCACACAGACCGGATGTAAGGAGTAGATAAGTATAACATGCACACCGACCGATGCGAATGTAAGGAGTAAATAACATGTACACAGACCGGATGTACAGAGTAACTGTATATGACATGCACGGTGCACACAGACCGGATATAGGGAGTAAATGACATATTGTGTAGAGACCATAATATTATATCTGCAGTAAATGACTGGCTGCCAGACCTTGGGTCAGGAGTGGCACATAGGCCAAAAAGCCAGGGGTATCATGTTACCGCTACATAGCCAAATGTAACATTACGTCGCGTCGCTTTGTCAGGTTTTACTAAATCCATAGTTTTCAAAGTGATATCTAAATTTATTTCTAAAAATTAACAGTGTATAAGCTTGTATTACTGATTTCCGTGTTTTCTTACCTTTTTTGCCCTTGATACCGCTGAAAACTTTCCTTCTAAAGCTAGATTTCTTGCCCCCATTGGTACTTGATGATGAAGAGGGTTCATGTGAACCCATAGTGAGTGAAATCAGTTGCACAGGTGTGATGAGTGAAGCCGAGTAGAGTAGAGGTGAGTAGTGACGGTGAGAAGGAGTGAAAAGGGTGAGTAGTGAGTCCTCTAGTTGTACCAGGGATGAGTATGACTTGTGCTGTACATGACCTGATGAAGAATAAAATGTGAGATTAACTGAAAATGTGATCACTGTTTTGGAGAAGTTTGATAACTGAACTGATATGAACTGCAAGTTAAACACGACTCAAAATCAGGATACCAAACTCGTGGCTGTCGTCTCCAGACGAATAACAAATAAAAAATTCTGTACGTAACTGCTGGTCAACTACTAGAATCTAGGAGATTAATGATCAAAATCTAACAAATGGTATAAAAATTAACGTATTAAGTTTGATCTTGACGGCAGACTAACTATCTCTATTAAAATATAAAACCAGATTCGAACGAACTTGCCAAGTCAAACGTCATGGAAATTCCTGTTGTGGTTACTAATTAGAAAAGACTAATTTTCAAAAGATCGTGTACACCACGCATGTAGATCGCGAGTAATTACTAATTAGTCTTCAGTTAGCCTATTATACAGAACCACGGTCGGACTTAATTTCTGCAACACAGCTCTGATTTTCAGCTCTGTGGTTTGTAAAACATTTAGATCTTATATTTTGGAATAATTGTTGCGGTAATTAATAAGAATCAGAGCTCAGTCAGATCAGATAGGAAACAAGCCAATTAGAGCTCAATTAGATTTTCTAAACAAACCATTTAGACTAATCAACAAGGAATGAAGCCAATTTTCTAATTCATCACTTACAAGGACGGTAACTAGAAAAAACTCGCACAGCTATAAGTAAAGAACGACAAACAATGTGCCGGATATAATTGTGTTGTGGGATGTCATCAACAAACCGCTACAATCTTACCAGGCTTCCTAACCTGTTTAGTGCAACTTATATTTATAACTTTGAATAAAAGTTATCATACTGGCACTACTACTAGTAGTAGTAGTGCTGTTACTCTCCTCTTGAGTCAGTTACAGTAACAGTGCGAGACACCAGGATGAGCCGGTAAAGCCACACAGGGCCCCGCTCTCTCCTGTATTTCCGTCTGATGCCCTGCGTCATACTTCCTTTAAACCCGACGGGAAGTACAACCATCCAAAGTGTGCTCCGTCACCGAGTCTCTTTATCGGTGGAACTGTTTCCGGATACTGTATGGGTAACAAACAATACTTCACTTCTTATCTGAATTCCGGGGTTTACTCCCAAGGGAACCAACACATACAAGTAACACGGCTACAGAGTTCAACAGCATAATGCAACAGGGTGTTTGGTAATATTACGCTGGGAACCGCTGCCGCCGCCGCCACCGCCACCGCCATGAGTCGCCGCCAGTATTATTATCTAGTTACTACAAAGTACACGGTGGCAAGGTTTATAGTGTCAGACACAACATTGTAAAAGGAGTGACACGCTGACAACAACGTGGGAGCTCAAGTTGAACAGTGAACAACGTGTTTTAAGAACGAATTTTGAAAGGCTAATCTTTAGAACAGCAATGTGGTAAAACTAATACAGTGAATAGTCTGGGATGCAATTATTAAACACACGACTCACTCTGTACAATAAAGGATATAGGCTTGAACGTGGCACTCAATCGTCTGCCCAGTATGGAGGTTATCGCTCCAGCTTCCAGACAACTCATTTCAAACGCAAGATTAAATTTTCAAACGCAAAGTGCAAATTCGAGGATAAATGCAATAAACTCTTTTCACGGAAAGCACATTTTAATTTTGGTAAAATGTAGCGATCAAAAGAAATAAAATGGCGGGATGTCCAATCTGGCGGAAAATTAGACGGAATTACGTGACGCGATTTGAGTAAATGACTGTTCTACAGCTACCACATCGTAATCACATGAAAATAAATAGGATCGTTAATGGCATTCTTAGCTCGACACTTTTAGACTCAAGACAACTGAAATGTGGCCAGCTTGGCATAATTCACATCGGAAATCTGTCCAATTATATTACTGATTATTAATGATTATTGAGTGTTGATTGGTCAGTTATCTTATTTGATCTGTTTGAAGTGAATAAATAAAGCTGTATCTATATCGGCGTTTATACTCACTTAACAAAATGAACCAAGCTCTAGTCTTCAGCAATTCAATCAAACAAATATCAAATTGATTAAATCGATCGTATTAGTAATTAATGGACTTGAAGTAATAATCTGTTATTTATAATCTCAATCTACACCGAACACAGCTACAGGCTAAAGCAAGAGTTAACACGGGGTGTACCTGTAAACGATTCACAACAAACTAAACAGAACAAGCACACGTTAAATTAAGTAACTCTGTTAAATAGCAGCCTAAATACATATAGCAAACTTGCATCATTCCTACCCTTGAATGAGATTTCATCACATTTTTGTAATGTTGTAGCTCAGTTCGATGAATGACGCGCCTGCTACGTAGTTGTTTTGATGTTACTTTAAGGATGACGTACGTTCACCAAAATAGAAGCGATAATACTTACAGGGACAGACGACGTCTCGTGCGAGAGAGATAAAAGTCATATTTACTGATCTTAAGAGATGGGTATTTTGATGTTCTGCTACGTATAGTTGAGTTAACGTCACAAAAGAATTTGAAATCATTAAAAAGAAAGATGCATTCGTAAGAAAAGATAGGAAAAGAATGATATAGGATAATTATACCAATACCATAAAATCCTTGCCACAAATATTAACGAACAAACAATAATGAAAGGTTGACAGTGCTAATTTAATAAATCAGTTTATACATTATACAAGTGTAAGCTTATTTCATTGTATGTCAACTGCCAAATTGTAATTATCAAATCTTAATAAGACGAAACAACTTTGCTTAAAAAGCACAGTACATGAGTACATACCCACATTTAATTAATCTAATGTCGAATAACTTCCGAAACTCCTTAAAGTGTGGCGCCGAAGTCCGTATAAGATTATGCCTTATTTTGGACCAAATTAGAACTTAACCAACTTAAAAGTCTTGCATTCAGCTACCTCGAGCATTACATGTATGTAATATAATATATTAGAATGCCCGTGGCCACAGGTCAGAAAACAAAGAGAATCCTTCGAATTATAAAGTAGAATATAATATCATGAAGTAGAATATATTATACATATTATATAATATTGCTCAACTATCCTATTAAAATATTACACGGTTATTAATAGTGCAATATCTTCAGTGGTCTGGAAATTTACTGTCACGCCGTAGAGAACAGTGCACCTTACGGAGGAATAAAACAGGAACAAAACTACAGAGGAGACAAATGTAATGACGGTCGCAAGGGGGTAATTGGGAAAGTGTCAGTAGCGACTAGCGAGATTGGCAGATAAAGCTCCTCAGATCACTGTGATACAAGGAAAGCAAGTGTACACTCTGGTGAGAGCGGTGAGATTGTGTGAAATATCTTTAACATTCTCTAACAGCCATGACATAATGCTGGTCTGTGGTTTTATGTGTGTTGGCACTCAGGAATCGGGCGTTCGCGTTAGGTCATGTCATTCTGATCATTCTAGGCATACAGTTGCGATCATTATATATAGATTCACTGTCATTAAAGTGATATAGGAGTTTTGGGAAAGAAGATTATAGCCTTCGGATAAATTAATTCGTTCTCAAAGAAGTGTTATCCGTAGTCCCAGGACATTTCAAGCCAAGAAAGACGTGTGCGTTTTATTGGCGATTTTGGAAGGTTCTAGAGACTTAACATGGGTGCAAAACGTAATAGTTTATGTAAATTGTAGAAACAATGATGCAATGAGGAAATTGGGAGATTAGGTTTGGCCACGATACGGCCTCTATTCGGCCACTTACGTTCATATATTTTAAATTCGGACAATTTTACATTAATCTAGTGCTAATTTGTGCATAATTTTATTTTTTGGAGACATTTGATTGAAGACATCACATTTGAGATTTGATTAATGGAGACTTTAAATTTGTGATCAGAAAGGTGTAATCAAAATATATTTAAATTCTGATAGTTATACAATTTCATTTACAACCAAATTAATTTAAGTCTGAATTAAACCTGATACAGAATGTCAGTAAATAAAATTATGCACAATTTATAGGCCGTATAGTGGCTGTATCGTTGCTTTATAGAGGCCGTATCGTGGCCAAACCTAATCTCCCAATGATGTAATGAAGGTCCTAAAATGTATACTTTTCGAAAAAAAATGGAACACATGAAAATCACTACTTTTTGTCATTAATTTTTCGGAAATAACACAGAGAGAAGGCCATTTAGGGACATCATTGCTTCGTAAGTTTTCCATAAATCTAGTAATAACGACCTTGCACTTAGTGACTTAGGGCCAACACTTCTAAGCATTATGGTAAACAGTATTGTTATCAGTGGTACCAGATATTGACAGGCATGCAATTATGACAAAACAATAACTAAGTTTCTGATTATCTACATTTCATGTAAAGTGTAAATATGAAGAACATACCTTTTAAAGATGTTGACCTAGGAGATTTGTTGGCTTCCTTATGGACCCTATTGTAAAGTAGATTGTTAGTAGATTGAAAGAATGATAAAGACAGCATTGAAACGCAAATTTATATTAGTGTACAATTGTATAAGACGTGATTTTGTATAAATCACAGTTTGACTACCAAAAAATGAAAGGGCACTACAGCTATTTTAATTCTGACACTTATAAATGACCTTAAATTTTCAGATATGTTTTAGGGATCATTTAAAGGAAAACAAATTTTAGGAAAACAAATTTAAATTTTGGTATTTATTAATAACAATCAAAACATATCATATCATAAAAATAAAGCCACGCGTTGGTTGACTGCCTCAGTAAGGTGAATAATTTAAGCTTGAAGGTGCCCTGCACATTTACAGAACCTTATGCGGCAATCACATATTCATGAGGACCTGTGAGCGCCAAAATTAATTTAAAGTTTCTAAAAATCATACATCATTAAAGAGATTATTAAGATGTAATTTTAAGATAGGCCCTTACAAAACTATTATTTGATTTTGCAAATCTTGGACCTCGTTTATACGATTTTTTCCATCCACCACTTTAAAAAGTTAATGATGGTTATGAATGGACAGTAGTGAAAAGAGGAATTTTGGAGCTCTAAATATGTTGTCTGTCCTTCCTTCCTTCCACCACACTTCGTCGTAGCGGAAATCTTATCCAATGTGAATGTTTGACTACAAATTAAATGATTGATTATAAGTGCACAGCGAATATTGTAGACACTGAATGCATCAAAACTTCTCATGGTATTAGAACAGCTGAAACATCTCTTTGATTCGAAAGCTTGAAATGAGGCTGCAATGATAATCTTGCAATTTGATAAAATTTGATTACAGGCCATATAAAATTATGAATGTTTCAAAACTAAGTATGTGTGGTAAAATCAAAATAAATCATATCGATTAGACATTAATTATTAATCTCATGGACGTGTTCAAACCTGGTTGGTGGTTTTGTTACATTTTTCCCACTCTTTACTTCTGGGCCCCCAGATTGAAATCTGTAACATTTTAAGAAAAACTGAAACTACTGACAAAAACTAGACCCTTTGACTGAGGGCACCCTTGAATCAGAATTTTTGTAACATATTCAGGTCCTGAGATATAGCAGTTTAGTTGGGGGCCCTGGATATTGAATTTTGTAACACATTTCTATGCTACACTTTTTCAATGAGTTTTTAGAAAAGCTTCTTGATAGTTTTTCAAGTTCAGACCAGTTTTTCTAGGTCACAAAGGGTTCCATCAACCATATTCTTGACCAAATTTTGTACTTGGGCCCAAAACATTGAATTCTGTAACATATTTATGTTTTCACTGCCAGGGTCATATCTGGAATATTCAATATATTTTTGTATTGGTAACATGGTTTTTAGATTCTCATACAAAATTCTGAAGCAATCCTTATTCATATAATTTGATAAAATGGCTGCGGAACTTGAATTATGTAACATTAGAAAGTAAGTGTATAGAGTATGTACCCTAGTGTGAGGGGTGTTAGGTAAGCTTTATTATAGTTTTTGAAGTTCAGACCAGTTTTTCCAGGTCACAAAGGGTTCTATCAACCATATTCTTGACCAAATTTTGTACTTGGGCCCAAAACATTGAATTTTGTAACATATTTATGTTTTGACTACAAAGCTCATATCTGGAATGTTCAATATATTCTTGTACTGGTAACATGGTTTTTAGATTCTCATACAGAATTGTAAAGCAATCCTTATTCGTATAATTTGATAAAATGGCTGCGGAACTTGAATAATGTAACATTAGAAAGTAAAATTTATAGAGTATAGTATATATAGTATGTATCCTAGTGTGAGGGGTGTTAGGCAAGCTATATTATAGTTTTTGAAGTTCAGACCAGTTTGCCTAGGTCATAAAGGGTTCCATCAACCATATTGGGGGGGTGTCATGTCCGTCTATGTCCGCCTATGTCCTGTCCTTTTTGGATTCTATGAGACAACGGACGTGTTTTTTGGGACATAGGCGGACACGGACGGACATTGGCGGACACGGACGGACATTGGCGGACTCGGACGGACATTGGCGGACTCGGACGGACATTGGCGGACCCGGACGGACATTGGCGGACTTGGATGGACATTGCTGGACATTAGCGGACATTGGTGGACATTAGCGGACAAACATTTTGAGGACTGAAGAGTACTGAAGAGTACTGAAGAGTACTGAGGAGGATGGCTGAGAAGGATGGCTGAGGAGGATGGCTGAGGAGGATGACTGAGGAGGATGACTGAGGAGGATGACTGAGAGGGAGGAGAAGGATCAGGAAGACCCAGGAGGAGGAGGAGGAGGACCCAGAAGGAGGACCTAGGAGGACCGAGGAGGAGAACTGAGGAGGATGACTGAGGAGGAGGAGGACTCAGGAGGAGGACTGAGAAGGAGGAGGACTGAGGAGGATGGCTGAGGAGGATGGCTGAGGAGGATGACTGAGAGGGAGGAGGAGGAGGAAGAGGAGGAAGAGGACTGAGGAGGAGGAGGAGAAGGACTGAGGAGGAGAAGGAGGACCCAGGAGGAGGAGGACCCAGGAGGACGAGGACCCAGGAGGAGGACCCAGGAAAAGGCCCCAGGAGGAGGAGGAGGACTGGGGAGGAGGAGAACTGTTGAGGACTGATGAGGAGGACTGAGGACGAGGAGGAAGAGTAGGAGGAGGACTGAGGAGGGGAGGAGGAAGAGGACTGGGGAGGATCAGGAAGACCCAGGAGGACCCAGGAGGAGGAGGAGGACCCAGGAGGACCCAGGAGGAGGAGGAGGACTGAGGAGGACTGAGGAGGACTGAGGAGAAGGACTGACGATGACTGAGAAGGAGGAAGACTGAGGAGTACTGAGGAGGATGGCTGAGGAGGATGGCTGGGGAGGTAGGCTGAGGAGGATGACTGAGGAGGATGACTGTGAGGGAGGAGGAGGAGGACTCAGGAGGAGGACTCAGAAGGAAGAGGAGGAGGACTCAGGAGGAGGACTCAGGAGGAGGACTTAGGAGAAATGAGAAGGAGGACTGAGGAGAACTGAGGAGGAGGAGGAGGAGGACTGAATAGGGGGAGGATGAGGGGGACTGGGGGAGGACTGAAGAGGAGGATGGAGGACTGAGGAGAAGGATGAGGAGGAGGACTGAGGAGGACTGAGGACTGAGGAGGAAGAGGAGGAGGATGAAGAGGAGGAGGAGGACCCAGGAGGAGGACCCAGGAGGAGGACCCAGGAGGAGGACTCAGGAGGAGGAGGAGGACTGGAGAGGAGGAGGACTGTTGAGGACTGATGAGGAGGACTGAGGACGAGGAGGAGGAGTAGGAGGAGGACTGAGGAGGGGAGGAGGAAGAGGACTGAGGAAGATCAGGAAGACCCAGGGGGAGGAGGAGAAAGAGTAGGAGGAGGTAGCATCTAAATGTTATTTCCATTTTTGTCCGTTTTTGTCCATTTTTGTCCGTTTTTGTCCGCTCTATTTTTTGTCCGTTTTGAAAATATAGGGTACCGAACGGACAAAAAACATGATCCCCCTATAACAGCAGGAGGACTGAGGAGGAGGAGGAGAAGGACTGAGGAGGAGAAGGAGGACCCAGGAGAAGGAGGGCCCAGGAGGAGGAGGACCCAGGAGGACGAGGACCCAGGAGGAGGACCCAGGAAAAGGCCCCAGGAGGAGGAGGAGGACTGGGGAGGAGGAGAACTGTTGAGGACTAATGAGGAGGACTGAGGACGAGGAGGAAGAGTAGGAGGAGGACTGAGGAGGGGAGGAGGAAGAGGACTGGGGAGGATCAGGAAGACCCAGGAGGACCCAGGAGGAGGAGGACCCAGGAGGAGGAGGAGGACTGAGGAGGACTGAGGAGGAGGAGGACTGAGGAGTACTGAGGAGGATGGCTGAGGAGGATGGCTGGGGAGGATGGCTGAGGAGGATGACTGAGGAGGATGACTGAGAGGGAGGAGGAGGAGGACTCAGGAGGAGGACTCAGAAGGAAGAGGAGGAGGACTCAGGAGGAGGACTCAGGAGGAGGACTTAGGAGAAATGAGAAGGAGGACTGAGGAGAACTGAGGAGGAGGAGGAGGAGGACTGAATAGGAGGAGGAGAAGGAGGGGGACTGGGAGAGGACTGGGGAGGAGGAGGACTGATGAGAAGGATGAGGAGGAGGACCCAGGAGGAGGAGGACTGAGGACCGAGGAGGAAGAGGAGGAGGATGAAGAGGAGGAGGAGGAGGACCCAGGAGGAGGAGGACCCAGGAGGAGGACTGAGGAGGACTGAGGAGGACTGAGGAGGATGGCTGAGGAGGATGACTGAGAGGGAAGAGGAGGAGGACTGAGAAGGAGGAGGAGGAGGAGGAGGAGGACTGAATAGGAGGAGGAGGGGGACTGGGGGAGGACTGAGGAGGAGGATGGAGGACTGAGGAGAAGGATGAGGAGGAGGACTGAGGACTGAGGAGGAAGAGGAGGAGGATGAAGAGGAGGAGGAGGACCCAGGAGGAGGACCCAGGAGGAGGACGCAGGAGGAGGAGGAGGACTGGAGAGGAGGAGGACTGTTGAGGACTGATGAGGAGGACTGAGGACGAGGAGGAGGAGTAGGAGGAGGACTGAGGAGGGGAGGAGGAAGAGGACTGAGGAAGATCAGGAAGACCCAGGGGGAGGAGGAGAAAGAGTAGGAGGAGGTAGCATCTAAATGTTATTTCCATTTTTGTCCGTTTTTGTCCATTTTTGTCCGTTTTTGTCCGCTCTATTTTTTGTCCGTTTTGAAAATATAGGGTACCGAACGGACAAAAAACATGATCCCCCTATAACAGCAGGAGGACTGAGGAGGAGGAGGAGAAGGACTGAGGAGGAGAAGGAGGACCCAGGAGAAGGAGGGCCCAGGAGGAGGAGGACCCAGGAGGACGAGGACCCAGGAGGAGGACCCAGGAAAAGGCCCCAGGAGGAGGAGGAGGACTGGGGAGGAGGAGAACTGTTGAGGACTAATGAGGAGGACTGAGGACGAGGAGGAAGAGTAGGAGGAGGACTGAGGAGGGGAGGAGGAAGAGGACTGGGGAGGATCAGGAAGACCCAGGAGGACCCAGGAGGAGGAGGAGGAGGAGGACCCAGGAGGAGGAGGAGGACTGAGGAGGACTGAGGAGGAGGACTGACGATGACTGAGAAGGAGGAGGACTGAGGAGTACTGAGGAGGATGGCTGAGGAGGATGGCTGGGGAGGATGGCTGAGGAGGATGACTGAGGAGGATGACTGAGAGGGAGGAGGAGGAGGACTCAGGAGGAGGACTCAGAAGGAAGAGGAGGAGGACTCAGGAGGAGGACTCAGGAGGAGGACTTAGGAGAAATGAGAAGGAGGACTGAGGAGAACTGAGGAGGAGGAGGAGGAGGACTGAATAGGAGGAGGAGAAGGAGGGGGACTGGGAGAGGACTGTGGAGGAGGAGGACTGATGAGAAGGATGAGGAGGAGGACCCAGGAGGAGGAGGACTGAGGACCGAGGAGGAAGAGGAGGAGGATGAAGAGGAGGAGGAGGAGGACCCAGGAGGAGGAGGACTGAGGAGGAGGACTGAGGAGGACTGAGGAGGACTGAGGAGGATGGCTGAGGAGGATGACTGAGAGGGAAGAGGAGGAGGACTGAGAAGGAGGAGGAGGAGGAGGAGGACTGAATAGGAGGAGGAGGGGGACTGGGGGAGGACTGAGGAGGAGGATGGAGGACTGAGGAGAAGGATGAGGAGGAGGACTGAGGACTGAGGAGGAAGAGGAGGAGGATGAAGAGGAGGAGGAGGACCCAGGAGGAGGACCCAGGAGGAGGACGCAGGAGGAGGAGGAGGACTGGAGAGGAGGAGGACTGTTGAGGACTGATGAGGAGGACTGAGGACGAGGAGGAGGAGTAGGAGGAGAACTGAGGAGGGGAGGAGGAAGAGGACTGAGGAAGATCAGGAAGACCCAGGGGGAGGAGGAAGAGTAGGAGGAGGTAGCATCTAAATGTTATTTCCATTTTTGTCCATTTTTGTCCGTTTTTGTCCGCTCTATTTTTTGTCCGTTTTGAAAATATAGGGTACCGAACGGACAAAAAACATGATCCCCCTATAACAGCAAAAATTGAACATTTTATTTAGCAATTTAGGTGTCCATTAATGTCCATTAATGTCCGCCTATGTCCGCCTATGTCCGTCTATGTCCGTCTATGTCTGCCTATGTCCGCCTATGTCCGCCTATGTCCGTCTATGTCCGCCTATGTCCGCCTATGTCCTGTCCTTTTTGGATTCTATGAGACAAGCGGACATAGACGGACGTGACACCCCCCCCCCATATTATTGACCATACTTTGTACTTGGGCCCAAAACATTGAGTTTTGTAACGTTTTAATGTTCCGGTCAAGCATTGACCTGACATTTTATTGTTACAAATTTCAATATATAGGGCCCAATTTCTATTTTCTATACAATTTGATATGTAAATTAAACGTTTTTAAATATCCAACCTTTAATCTAATTAGCTGTATTCATTTGATTAAATTTACCGCGTTCTGTCGTAAATTTAAATTACATTACATTTAAATTGTTACAAAATTCAATAATTTGGTCCCAATTATCATTTTTTAAATTTGTTAAGTTGTTTCATGTCTTTATTATAATGCATCAACCAACTTAAAATCAATACTAGATCAAACAACTCTGTATAACATACTCATTTGTAACCATGTTACGTTATTCAAAGAAATGGGCCTTTTATTGATTATGAACCATATACCAATATTGTGGTAATGCATTTATACAAGAATTGCTGCACTAATAACCTGGTTTTAGAGTTAAATACATATCCTACACTAGCTGTGGTTGTAACAAACTATAAAGATATCATGAAAACAAGATGTTACAAAATGTCCATTTTGGGCCTTTTTATGAACTCAAAAGTGGGCCTTTTTTCATTCCACAGCTAAGCAAATACCTAAAGTTTTAATACTTTCAACACTACTATATAACAAATAATTTGAGTGTTCAGGAATGGTATGTTACAACTCCCCCGAAGGGGCGTACTAAGCTAAGGGTCATCTACATTCTACACTCTATTAGGGTCATCTACACTTTACTAGGGTCATCAACTCTGAAGTCCTAATCTCCTCCAAAACAAAACACTTAACGGGAGCCGACCCCAAGTCGGATCTATTTGGTCAGTATTACTTTCATTTGATTTGAAAATGGCGTCAAATTCTAGGAAGACTTCAGGTACTCCTAAAACATCTAATAGCTTGTCTCGCAACATTTTAGCCGAATCTACAGTGGACAATGAAGATCAGGTAAACAGGAAACATAGGGACAAGAAGAAATGTCCATGTCAACGCTCTTTTAACGGTAAAGTTTACCTCATTGACTGTTCTAAGTGTCATCAAGAGTGGCATGTGGACTGCCTGTCTATGAAAGGTATAACGAGGTCAGCTATCAACTCCATGGTAGAATGGCTGTGCCCATACTGCTTCGTGGCACCAGTATCAACACTGAAGAAACAGAGAGACGAATTTTGTTACAGCTGCAGGAACACAAGGGCTTTGCAACAGGCCAACTCAGATTTTGAAGCATCTACAGCTGTTAAGAATCTTGAAACTGTCAGTGCACTTGTGGCATCAGCAAGCTCAGCAGGCTCAGCTCTTGAAAAATTTGACTTCGAACAGTTCTCTAGGAACCTTGACACTCTCTCCCAGTTCGACGTTCACCTTCAACACCTGCTTCTTAAAGAGAACTCCCTTAATGGCCTAAATAATGAAATAAAGCTCCATGACAAATCATTAGAATCAATAAATACCAACATTGCTGAACTACAGAGGGACCTTAAACTTTTAGCATCTAGACCTTCCCCTGAATCATCCCCATCTACAGACTCATCTGAGCAGTTTCTGAAGAGCATCTCAGAACAACTCACCGCACTTTCTGCAAATGAGCCCACTGTAGCTGCAGGCATTGCTGAACTAAAACAGTCTATAAGTTCTATACAGCCATTGCATAACCCTGGTCCTTGCATTCCTCCCAACCTACCTCCTGCACAGCATCCTCGTCCTCCAGCACCACCTGTCCTTTTGCAGCCACCTCATCATGAGCAGAAACCTGTGGAACTGTTCAAAAACGATTTTATAGATCAGAAGACTGCGGAAGAACTAGTTGACCTATTTGATTTGAGCAGCACAGACTTCAAAATTGAAAACGAACGCTCCTGCCTATCATATGGGGAACGGTACGATTATCCTGGATCTAAGTCGTCCAAGACACCAAAGGCAATACCACCACCCTTGAGAAAACTCATCGACAGAATCAACAGTGAGTTTTGTTCAGGTGACCAACCTCAGGTTAACAGCTGTTTGGTGAATCGGTTTGACGGCACAAGCAGCACCTTGCCTAGACACTCTGATAACGAGCCTTCTATCCACCCGGAATCAAGTATCTTTACAGTCTCTCTTGGTACTGCATGTCATGTTTCTTTCTCTGATGCTAGTACAGGTATTGATGAGCACAAGCAACTATGTGGCCCAGGATCATTATATGTAATGACTCGTCGTAGCCAAGCACTGTTCCACCATCGTATCGATGCAGGCGAGATAACTGGGCTGCGCTACAGTATAACATTGAGATCAGTCAGTTCCCTGAATAGAAACGCTACATGTATCATTGGGGACTCGAACACCGGCGGACTGAAATTCGGTTCTGATCCTGCCAAGTCATTCGGCAAATGGCTTCCTGGAAAACGATTCTTTGCCCCAACTGTCGATAGCATTGATCCTTATGTGTCCTGTGGCTATAGAAACTGTGTTATATTGTGTGGGGTTAATGACCTGAAACAAACAGATGTAAAAAGCCAAAACGATATTGATATAATCTACAACCATCTAGTTTCAAAAATTGCCCAGATTCAATCTATTAATCCGGGTGTGCATGTATATGTTTGTCCAACAATTCCTTCTAAACGTGCTGATTTAAATAGAAAGCTTATATACTTTAACAGTTTGATTCGATGTAGGCTGCTCCCGTCCAATTTTGGTGTCAGTTATGTGGATGGATTTGATGAGTTCTGTGATAGGGATGGTCTCCTTGACCGCTCTCTCTCTCGCGACCTCAACAAATACCAAAAACCGGACTTCCTTCACCTCAACTGGAGGGGACTAGCAAAGTTAGAACAATTTATTCGTAACACTGTTCTTCTCAGGATTAACGGTGGTATCGACAAAAGGAAGAGGAGGTCCACAAGGGTAGACGATAGATCCTACAGGGATGCGACTGCTGGAAGAGAAACTGGTCCTGTTGTTCCTGCTGCTGCTAGTCAGGGTCACGTGGATGGTTACCAACCATGACTCCCCTCATTAAGGAGGTATGTCCTGTCTGTTCTAAGAACATAGTCATCGGCCAAACAATAGTTGAATGTTTTCACTGTGACTGCATAATGCACCATAAATGCTATCGCAAATCAAATCCAAATAGCCAATCTAATGAGTTTTACTGTACTCGTTGTATCCATTTAGACAAGGTTAAATACAACCCATTTAAACTACTCACTGACAATGACGACGACGACAACAACCTAGACGAATACACAACCAAAATCTCAAATACTTTAAATGATTGTAACTCATACACTGCATCTGACCTTACAAATATTCTCTGCAACCAAGTAAAGAAACAATCATCTATTCTCTTTCAAAATATTGATGGAAATAAATCAAATTTTGACAACCTTGCCATTGAAACCTGTAGGTACAAAACAAAATTCTCCGTAATAGCCCTAGCTGAAACCAACACTGGAAAAGAATTAAGCAATCTATTTCAGCTCGACGGTTATAATAGTTACTATCAGGACACAGCACCTAACAAACAAAAGGGCACTGGAGTAGCCCTTTATGTTGACGATAAATTAAATGCTACTGTAATTGAGAATATATCACAAGTCACAGAACATCTAGAAATACTTGTCTTATCATTAAGTAACGAAGATCAACCTGTTAATGTAGGTGTTTTGTATCGTCCACCAAGTGGCTGTATTTCCCAAGCTCTAGTTGAACTTTCTAACCTTCTTGATCACATGCCGAAGTTTAGTTATCTAGCTGGAGACTTTAATATCGATCTTCATGATAAAGATAACAAAAATGTTCAAAAATATGAAGAAATATTATTCAGTAAAGGATTTTGTCCGTTAATATCTATTGTTACCCACGAAAAACCAGGCTGTAAAGCATCCTGCATAGATAACATTATTACTAACGATATTGAGAATGTGATTACTTCAGGCACCCTAAAAGAACGAATAACTCATCACTCACCTATTTTTAACACATTTAACTGGAATGTTGAAGTCAACTCTGAAAAAACTTCTTTTAAACAATATTACGACTTCTGTCAATCAAATGTTAACGGCTTCCTAGTGGATCTTGAAGATGAGCTTAAAACTAAAACAATCCATAACTTTACTGAATTCCATGACACTTACAAAAACTGCGTCGAAAAATCGTTTAAATTAGAGACCCCGAAAACCTCTAAGAGAACTGTTCAGGTTAACCCTTGGATAACTCCCGGTCTCATTTGCTCAATTAATAATCAGCATAAACTGTACGAAAATTGGGTTGAGATAAGAAATAGAAAATGTAAACTCGGGGAAACTGATAACAAGGGCGGCATTTGCCAGTGCCCTGAATGCTCACTAAAACGTAGTCGCTACCTTATCTACAAAGAATACAGAAAAGTCCTAAAGAAAACACGTCAAACTGTGAAAACAGAATACTTCTCTGGTAAATTTGCTGAAAATAGCGGTGATAGTAAAAAGACCTGGGAACTAATAAATCGTATAAGAGGTAAACGGCGGCGTGAAATAAAGCCGCTGTTCACCATAGACAACGTTAAGATAACAAATAGACGGATCATAGCAAACGAATTCAATAAATATTTTGTATCATTAGCCTCTGACCTAAATACCGCTTACAATGATCTTGGACAAATTAACATAAACAGTATACCTAGTTTCTATGATTATCTACCGCTTTCAAACACTTCCAGCATTTACATGCATGACTGCACAACAGACGAGGTTAGCAAAATCATATCTGAACTTAAAAATGGCAAGGCAAGTGACATACCGATTCATGTAATTAAGCAGTCCTCTAAAATAGTTACTCCTTTACTCACTGTACTGTATAACGAATGTATGAAAGATGGCATATTTCCAGATGACCTTAAAGTTGGAAGGATTAGTCCCATTTACAAGAAAGATAACCAGGAACTCCTTGAAAACTATAGACCTGTATCAACGCTAGCTGTGTTTGGTAAAATATTTGAAAAGATTATATTCAATAGATTATACAGCTTCTTTCATTCACAGAACTCCTTATATGAAAACCAGTACGGATTCCGTAAAAATCACTCGACCAGTTATGCCCTAAATTACTCAGTGAACCACGTAGAATCTTGCCTCAAGAAAAAACAACACGTTCTTGGAATATTTATTGATCTTAGTAAAGCCTTTGATACAATATCACATGAAAAGTTACTGCATAAGTTAGAAAATTATGGAATCCGTGGAAATGCAAATAACCTTATAGCAAGTTACCTGTCGAACAGATACCAGTATGTCTCGGTATTAGGTGAAGAATCCGAGAAACTTCCAGTAGTCTATGGAGTGCCGCAGGGGAGCTGTCTTGGTCCCTTACTTTTTATTATTTATATTAATGACATCCGTAACTCATCAATTATAGGAAAGTTTATACTATTTGCCGACGACACTAACATATTTATAGAAGACACATGTGTCAAAAGACTATACGAAAAAGGAAATGAAGTTCTATCATTTGTGTACAAGTATATGAAACTAAACTTATTACATATTAACATTATAAGAAATGTTGTTTTATTCATTTTAAACCCTCACGGGCCAAAGAGGAAGTAGAAAATGACGAGAACATACTAACTTTAAATAATGTAGTTATTAAAAGAGTTCAAGAAGCTAAATTTCTAGGCGTTATTATTGACGACCAACTTAACTGGAAATCACATACGCAGTCACTTAACTCAAAACTTAAATGCGAAGTAGGAAAGCTGTGCAGAATACGACACATTGTCCCAAAGCAGTATTATAAGGATTTATATCATACTCTATTTGAATCACATTTAGGATTTGGAATATCTGTATGGGTCTGGTATTAGCAATAACCGACTTGAACCTATCTTTAAAACACAGAAAAAGTGTATAAGAATTCTGTTTGGGGATAGAGAAGCTTTCCTAGAGAAGTTTAAAACGTGTGCCCGAACACGACCTGTTGATAAGCAAAGACTGGGGGTGGACTTTTACCAAAAAGAACACTCCAAGCCCTTGTTTAAAACCCACAGGTTGTTGACGGTCCACAATCTGTACAAGTACACTTGTCTCTTAGAACTATTCAAAATTAATAAGTTAGAGGAACCATTATCACTGTACTCATCATTTAACAGGTCACCACGACGAGAGGATTATTTCATTACATCACAACCATCCTCACAATTCATCTACCAATCATCCTACATGTGGAACAGTTGTCGACAAACATCAAGTAAGATAAGTTTTAATACTCCGACAAACGGGTTTAAGAATATATTGAAAATTGCCTTACGAGAATTGCAATTCAAGCATGATACACTTGATTGGTGTGAGCTTAATTTTGCCACAAATGAGCTCAAGTTCTGATTTATGCGAGTTACTAAAATGACCATATATCTTTTCTCATACATATAACCACTGCACTCCAACCAAAAACATTACTTACACCATACTCCACAAATGATATATATATATATACACAAACACACTAGTACCGAGCAATCGCACTGTAAAACATGCTCACGATACACTCAAAATTGGAAATATTCAACGGCTTGTATATGAAACTTACACTTACACTCAGTGTACACCCAGTGTTAACTAGTATTACACACTGGTAAACTCTACGTAACGCGCGAAAATAATAATTCTATGGCGTTTTCATTGTCACATTTCACGTCGACGGGATTAAACGCGCGCGCGCGTAACATCTTATCTTACTGCTATCTCAACGAATAAACACACAACGACTTTGACAATTGACCGACGACTTAACGATTGTGAGTTATGACGGACTTAACTGTATGGGTCAACTACTAAAACTGCATTGTATACTATCTTAATCATTATACTGGACATGAGATGACGAAGTATCTTGAGCAGCACTTTATACCTCCACTTAGAACTTAATTAGTCACGAACAATAGAATCATTATAAATCAATACAATAAAACATCTTGATCAATAAATGCCTAGCAGCACCAGACAGCAGCCGTGTACCTTTTTCGACTCCACGGAGTCCCTGATGGACTTTTGTTTACTTTTGTTAATAATTTGACCGCAACCTTTCTTTCTCGAAACACAAATCCTACTGTACTTCATTACAGTATTAAGATAATATAATATAAAGCAAATCATGTGAATATATGACTACGAAATAGATCTATAGACTTGTCCATAATATTTAATACCGTATTGATGGTTTTGAATTTTGTATATTGAATTTTAATATGAAGCGTTTACTCTTCCCCCTCGGCAATTAATTAGAAAGTTAGATTAATGACAATAATTGCCAAATGACGTAGTAGATATAGATGTTCAATGTTGTAGAGTGATTTCAAGAGTAGTGGTCCACAGGGGCCCGAAAAAGCCGTACAGGCACTTGGGTCCTTATCCTTGTCACTAGTCCCAATTGGATTCACTTTACACAAAACATGAACGTTTACAATTTAGACGTACACATTGGCACGATATTTATTAGAAAGCAAACAGTATAAAATAATACGTGCGTGCGCGGCTTGAGCCGCGCCGCATAACAATTTATGCGTTTAGGGGCTGGAGTACGCGTGTTTATAGATTAATGAATTGTTGCATTGTAAATATTTAAAGTTGACGATATATTATGATTTAATAGTAAATTTTTCAAAGCTGGCTTTGGACTTAGGTAAAATTATAATTTATTTATTTAAATGAAAAAACCACGGATAGTTTTTAATTTACATAGTCGTATAACTATAATCAAGTTAATCCTGTTTTCAAGAATGCGCGGCTTTGGCGGCCAGTTATTGACTTGTACATAAAATTGAATTTTAAATAGAAATGTGAATGTATTAAAATTTAAAACTTTCAAAACGGAGGCTTATAAATATTATTATATTATGATTGTAAAATAAAGGATAAAATTTTAAATTTGTTTCACTAAAAAAATTTGTTTCACTAAAGTACATTTTTGTGAAGCAAGAATCTTTAGAATTTAATAATTGGCTGAGCCATTGAAAAGTGTAACCAAATGTTACATTTTTCAATATAACTGGGCCATTTTACAATATTATTCATAGCCGATGACCTGGGACTATTTGTTATCACAATTATAATCATCTCTGAAAGTTTCAAGACCATCGAGTAATTATTAATGGAGTTATTGTAAAAATGAGAAAATCGCCCATTTTGGCAGTGTAACAAAACCACCAACCAGGTTTGAACATGTCCTCATGAGAAGGGAGGTAGCGTTTACATATTAGTTGTTAGTACAATAAGGCTGACTGTTGCCTATCCTATGTTATTTCAATACACTGCCTGCATGAGTAAAAGTCTTAAAGGACTAGTGATCACTGATCATGTATGGGTCTTAAGCAGACCTAAAAGTACTGAAGCATGATATTATAACCGTTCAAAAGAGTAAACAAACATACTATAAGCCGAGAAACAGTTTACACAAGAACATGAACATTCTGCAGCATACGTTTGAACTCAACGATTACGCCTTAAACAGGAGTTTTAAACTATTTTCACAACTACAATTAAATACATTTATTGAGGACCCCTAGTGGGAATTAACACCTCAATCAAATGTAGCAACCATTACAGGTTGTATGTCGATGTAAATGGTTGTTGCACGATAGTTTATTTAAAGACATCCTAAAGACTATCAGACATCGTTTTTAAGAGCTGTTAACTCCCATCTATCACCTATCACCCATCTATCACCTAAAGAATATCAGACACCACTCATTCCCATCTTCTGAATTGCTGCAAAGGTACTGTAATCAACAACTAAATAACTATAAACAGTAGCATCGGTTTTAGACTCTATCCTGAATTCTTTGCATTATTGTGTTTATTTGAACTATGTCCGGTATCCCAATCAGAAATTACAGCCTTCGTGACAGACCTAACAGTGCAAAAGCAAAATGTTCTACCTGTGTATCACTAAGTCTTGAAAACGACAATTTGAGGAGACAAATTGCTCGTCTAACCAAACTTACCCAAGGCTCAGGCCATGACAAAATTGCGGTTCCATTCTCTTGCGGGGACAATGTTCTTATCTCTGAACATGAATCAGAAACTCAAAACTGTGAAGTTAGCAGTGTGACTGAACTTAATAGCAACCCATCTCTTGTGAATTCTTCTGATGTTAACAAACAATCTTCAACCAGTGTTAACGTTGTGGGTAAGTCCATCAATCCATATCATGATTTGAGTCGAGGTGTATTCAGGTTTGTTGATACTCTCAAGTTGGATATGGAAACACAATACACACAAACGTTTAACAATAGGGCTGTAGCATACTATGGGGATTTCCCATATGCCTACAATGGAGGCTTCCATAACACAAGGCCGTTAAATGACAATCCCTTATTAAAGTCTATTTTAGAACGTTTACGCTCACAGTTCCCAAGTCTGATATTTAACAGCGCCATGATCACTAAGTATGAAAATGGCAAGCAAGGAATACCATTCCATTCAGATGATGAGAGGTCCATATCACCAGGCTCCATGATTTCCACCATATCGTTAGGAGCAACAAGAGTCCTCAGTTTTAGGTCTAAAAGCAAAGTCCACGTTGCCAATCTTACTCTCTCCCATGGCGACATAATGATTATGACCAGAAAATCTCAGGACAGCTTTGAACACAGCCTTATTCAGGACCATACTGATGACATGAGAATTAGCATTACTCTGCGCCAGATTGATGGCAGTGCAACCTTGTCTGCTCCACCCGATACCTCAAGTAAGCCTTTCGTTACTGTAGGAGAAACTGAACCCTCAATCAAAGGGAAATCATCACCCAACAAAATCACTCATAAGAGCACCGTATCCCCTGCTTCAGTCAAAAGCAAATCCCTTGCTGTGTATGTTAGCTCAAGCATGTTCTCCAAGTTAGATGCTACAAAACTATCCTCTGCTCATCAAGAAGCACATGTATTTCACTATCCTGGTGGCATTGCAAACGGTATCAATGAACGCTTCCACTCAGATGAAAGAAAGAGGTCAATTGATGCAAATAATGTGAAGACCATCGTACTCATGTGTGGAACTAATGATGTGGACTTAATCCTAGAGAGTCCTCGACACATGAGGAATAGATTATTGTCACCCGATGAGTTCACAGGAAAAGCAAAGGCCCTTGATAACACCAATCGCTCTATTGATAAGGACATGTTCAAACCTGGTTGGTGGTTTTGTTACACTGCCAAAATGGGCGATTTTCTCATTTTTACAATAACTCCATTAATAATTACTCGATGGTCTTGAAACTTTCAGAGATGATTATAATTGTGATAACAAATAGTCTCAGGTCATCGGCTATGAATAATATTGTAAAATGGCCCAGTTATATTGAAAAATGTAACATTTGGTTACACTTTTCAATGGCTCAGCCAATTATTAAATTCTAAAGATTCTTGCTTCACAAAAATGTGCTTTAGGTATTTGCTTAGCTGCGGAATGAAAAAAGGCCCACTTGTGAGTTCATAAAAAGGCCCAAAATGGACATTTTGTAACATCTTGTTTTCATGATATCTTTATAGTTTGTTACAACCACAGCTAGTGTAGGATATGTATTTAACTCTAAAACCAGGTTATTAGTGCAGCAATTCTTGTATAAAGGCATTACAACAATCTTGGTATATGGCTCATAATCAATAAAAGGCCCATTTCTTTGAATAACGTAACATGGTTACAAATGAGTATGTTATACAGAGTTGTTTGATCTAGTATTGGTTTTAAGTTGGTTGATGCATTAAAATAAAGACATGAAACAACTTAACAAATTTAAAAAATGATAATTGGGACCAAATTATTGAATTTTGTAACAATTTAAATGTAATGTAATTTAAATTTACGACAGAACGCGGTAAATTTAATCAAATGAATATAGCTAATTAGATTAAAGGTTGGATATTTAAAAACGTTTAATTTATATATCAAATTGTATAGAAAATAGAAATTGGGCCCTATATATTGAAATTTGTAACAATAAAATGTCAGGTCACGAGTTTATCCACTGAAGTGGCAGAGTGACAATTGACTCGTAATTTATACAAAATTTTACAATTTTGGTGTACAAAATGCTTGACCGGAACATTAAAACGTTACAAAATTCAATGTTTTGGGCCCAAGTACAAAATATGGTCAATAATATGGTTGATGGAACCCTTTATGACCTAGGCAAACTGGTCTGAACTTCAAAAACTATAATATAGCTTGCCTAACACCCCTCACACTAGGATACATACTATATACTATACTCTATAAATTTACTTTCTAATGTTACATTATTCAAGTTCCGCAGCCATTTTATCAAATTATACGAATAAGGATTGCTTTACAATTCTGTATGAGAATCTAAAAACCATGTTACCAGTACAAGAATATATTGAACATTCCAAATATGAGCTTTGTAGTAAAAACATAAATATGTTACAAAATTCAATGTTTTGGGCCCAAGTACAAAATTTGGTCAAGAATATGGTTGATGGAACCCTTTGTGACCTGGAAAAACTGGTATGAACTTCAAAAACTATAATTAAGCTTACCTAACACCCCTCACACTAGGGTACATACTCTATACACTTAATTTCTAATGTTACATAATTCAAGTTCCGCAGCCATTTTATCAAATTATATGAATAAGGATTGCTTCAGAATTTTGTATGAGAATCTAAAAACCATGTTACCAATACAAAAATATATTGAATATTCCAGATATGACCTTGGCAGTGAAAACATAAATATGTTACAGAATTCAATGTTTTGGGCCCAAGTACAAAATTTGGTCAAGAATATGGTTGATGGAACCCTTTGTGACCTAGAAAAACTGGTATGAACTTGAAAAACTATCAAGAAGCTTCTCTAAAAACTCATTGAAAAAGTGTAACATAGAAATGTGTTACAAAATTCAATATCCAGGGCCCCCAACTAAACTGCTATATCTCAGGACCTGAATATGTTACAAAAATTCTGATTCAAGGGTGCCCTCAGTCAAAGGGTCTAGTTTTTGTCAGTAGTTTCAGTTTTTCTTAAAATGTTACAGATTTCAATCTGGGGGCCCAGAAGTAAAGAGTGGGAGAAATGTAACAAAACCACCAACCAGGTTTGAACACGTCCATAATCTGATCCAGTCACTTCACTCGTGGGCTCCAGCTGCAAAAATTAAGATCATAAACATTTTACCAAGAGAAAGTTTTGCTAGAAATAAAGTGATAAATGACATCAATATCTTTTTATCTAAGATTCCTTCCAAATACTCGTTTGTTAGCTTTATACCCACAGAGATGAATCGATTTTTGTTTAGTGATAGATCTGGATTTAGGAAATCATCTTGTTTTAGTAGATTTGGGGAAGACAATGTGCATCTAAACAGCGATGGTATCTATAAACTAGCAAAGCACATCAAGTACCATGCTCACCATTGAAATCGACATGACATTTCCACCTGAATATTTATTTTGATTTCAAGTTTAAAACTTTTCTATTGAAAATATTTACAGGCGGATAATTTTCACCTGATTTTAGTTTAATCAGACACAACGACTAACACGTTTTGTGAAATGACAAATATTCACAACTCAGCTGACAAATTTCATAACCTTTGCATTGGTCACTGTAACATTCAAGGTGGTCTCCTAAATTTAGCTAAAAGTAATGAACTTACTCAACTCATTCGAGATCATAAGCTAGACATACTTTCCCTAAATGAGATGAATCTTAATGATACTATTGACACAGACACCATAAATATTCCTTCCTCCTTCAACATTATGCGATGCGACAGGCCAAACAGTTCTGGGGGTGGTTGTGGCTTAATGATAAACAAAAAACTAGCTTACACAGAATTAGTTATGGATAGTAAGCTTGATAACATTGAAGCATTATGGGTGAAGCTTAAGAATAGCAAGATCAATGTTTGCTGCTTCTATCGCTCTGGAAATTATTGCAGTGTTGATAACTTTATTGAGTACATTCATTTTTGCATGAAAAAATTGAACGGGAAAAAGGTTATCTGGATTGGGGATATAAACATTGACCAGAATAATATCTCATCAACCCAGTACAAAAAATTAGATATGACCTTGAGATGTTACAATCTAGTTCAAACCATTCAAGGGATAACTAGAGTTGCTAAACGTGGAGACAATTTTACCCAGACTACTATTGATGTAATATTCACTAACTGTTATGCAGATTTTGTTCAATCTTCTGTTCTTGATGAACGTATTGGGGATCATCTTGAGCTATTATGTGTGAGATAGATTGTAAAGTACCTATAGCTCCTAAATTTGAAAAGGTTGAAATAAGAAATCATTGTAAACGTAATGTTAAACAATTCTTAGACTATCTAGATACCTGTTCTGATTACAGTCCACTATTGGAAAGTACAGATGTTGAAGCTATCACTGCTGGCCTTTGTCATCATATTGAACAGGCATATGCAACCTTCTTCCCTTGCAAGACCATAGAAAGGCATGAAAAGTTCATACATAAACCTTCTACTGAACTTTTAAATGCCATTAATCATACACATTTTCTTCTAAAGAAATTCCGTAAAAAGAAGTATAAGAGAGACAATGGAAATTGCAATAAATGTGGTATATGTAGCAAATGTATAAAGTGTAATGAGGCCTGGGATTGCTACAAGATTCAGAGAAATATTAGAAATAAATTAGCTAAAACCTGCAAAAAGGCTAATGTAATCGATGATCTACAAGTTAAAAGTGCCAAGAATGATCTTAAAGGGGTATGGAAAACTATCAAACTGGCATCAAATATGACCCCTGGTACAACTAATTGTCAAACTATCAATGAGAATGATCCTGAGCTATTTAACTTTCATTTTGCAAATGTTGGATCAAGATTACAAAATCAGGCCCCCAGTATTGAAAGAGTTAGTTTTACTGATTTTTTACCTCCTAGAACTTCTAACATCTCATTTGATAGATTCCAAGAAATAAATGAAACTGATATCCTAATGTATGTCGAAACGCTCAAGAATGACAAGGCCTCATATGACGATGTGCCTCTATTTTTACTTAAGCAAGCTGTACCACACATAGTTGAGCCACTGACCCATATTGTCAATTTGAGCCTTAATACAGGTGTTGTACCAACCCTTTGTAAAAAAGCTAGAGTAACTCCCATCCATAAGGCAGGAATGAAAGATGATCCTAATAATTACAGGCCAATATCCATCCTTCCACTTGTAGGAAAACTTATAGAATACTTTGTCGGCAAGCAACTCACTGATTACATGGAAGAGAACAAACTTTTCATCCGGCATCAATATGGCTTTCGGAAAAATCACTCCACAACTTATTTGATGTACGATCTGATGGACGAAATATATATGAGTAAATCTAAGTCTTATAAACCAGGAATCATCTTTCTTGATCTTAAGAAGGCCTTTGACACAGTGAATCATGAAATATTGCTTCAAAAATTGGCATATTATGGAATTGGTGGCATTGCTTTAACCTGGTTTAAGAACTTCTTATCTTGTAGATATCAATGCACTAGGATCAATGGCAAACTAAGCTCATTTTTAGAAGTTCTGAGTGGTGTACCACAAGGAAGCATCATTGGGCCTATATTATTTAGTATCTTCATAAATGACATCATTTATGCCTGTAACCTATCTAAGCCCTTTCTATTTGCAGATGATGGTGCACTATTCTTTGATCAAACCTGCAGAAGCACATTTATAAACATGAAAATAGAACTTATGACAATCTTTAAATGGCTCAGTGTAAATAAATTATCACTCAATGAAAAGAAGACTGAATTCCTATTGTTTGATTCTGTTGATCAACATGATGAATTAACCATTGAATGTAATGAGGTAACTTTCACAATCAAGGAGTGCAAAGAGACAAAATATCTTGGCCTCATTCTAGATAGTAAATTAAACTTCAAAAGCCATGTAGATTATATTATTAAGAAGGTCATGAAGAGAATTGGTGCCATGTATAGAAGTAAAGCACTGCTACCCATTAAATATAGGAAAATGTTTGCCAATGCACTCATGTTGCCACAATTTGATTATTTAGACACGATCTATTGTAGAGCTGGCAAGACAAAACTTGCTGAACTTGACACTCTGTACAAAAAGGTAGCCAAAATAGCTCTCAACGTTCCACAAACAGAGAGCAGCCTTAATGTTTATAGAGACATGAAATGGTTACCACTCCATCTTAGACAACAACTCCATCTGTCAAATTATATGTTTAGAATCATCCATGACAATTGTCCTACAAACTTTATGAACAAATTTAGTTACATATCAGGAGGTAGTAGGAGCGGCGAAAGCTGCAACCTATATGTTAATAGATCAACATCACATAAAAACTTTCAATACTTGGGGGCAAAATGTTGGAATAATGTTCCAACAGATCTACGAAATCTGCCCGATGTTAAAAGCTTTAGTGATTCGTATAAGAAACAGCTACTCTCATCTATAACAACAGACCCTAATTATACCGTCGACAATTCATATGACAAATTTTACACTGCAATCATAGTCGACGATAACTAAGTATCTTCTAATTCTTTTAAATCTGAGGCATATATAATTGATGTATCGAAAGAATTTTCCTTTTTTTACCACTTTACCATTTTGATTGATTTTGCACATGACTGACATGTTTTAACTGGAGAAAGGGTTCGCACAGTGGTAGTTTTATAAACCACTTTTAATTTATTGACCTATTATACCTAGTGGTAGTTTTATAGACCACATTTAATTTATTTACTTATTATACTTAGTATTTATTTTTGGTGACTGTATCACCCAGTTTTAACATTTGATAATTGTACATTTTATTGACGACACATTGACTGAATGTTATTTTATATTCTAATTTATATTCTAGATATTTTATTTATTTTTCAACAGACGACAACTTCCTGTTTTTTCTTCTATATAAGTTACTCATATCTCTTTTACAGACTTTTTTACAAGGACATTGACAGATGATACTCACATTAGGCATTCATTATTGCATCTAAATTATTTCACTTGCATTAGGTTTAGAAATTTATTCTCTGGTTAACTGATTTCAAATGTTTAATTAATTTGTAGTATGACAGTAAGGTATATAAGAAGTTATTTAATTTTGCCTGGGCTATTATATTGACTATTGAGGTTTAATGATGATATGGAATTTGAATTCTATATAAATTTACACTATGTGGTTGGGGCATTTTGCATAGTAAATATGGTTACTACTCCTATATATCATATTATTTGATTGGTATTCGATTTCTGATTATTTCTCTAGGAATATGATTATTATATCTCAATTTGGCTTTAGGTAGGGTGCCCCGCTAAAAGAACTGGATTCTTCCAGGAAGCATCCCGTGCACAGACCTTGGTCTACATATATATTAAATTATTAACCATTCATTCTGTATGTGCACGAAAATTTATTTCAATCAAAAGGTCATGCGTGCTATACATGTCATTGAAAATATTCTATTTGACAGCAAAATTCAGTTTTGAATGTATTATGTAATGAGTCCAATTTTACGTATATAGACATGAGTAAAGTTCACTTCTGCTTCCAATATCCTACACAGATGAAATTTAAGCTAATATTCTATGGTAATTAATTTCAATCACAAGCAGTTCCGTGGATCTTGAGCATGATATTATGTGTTATAAAGTGTACTAATCAGAGCATGCAGTGGAGTCCCCCTCCCCCCATCGAGAAAACGGACGCAATTCTCAAAGGTTTTCAAAATCAGATTAAAACTTTTAAAGGCATATTTCTAAAAGTTGAATCAATGACTTTTAATAATCCTGAAAGTTTCAGTGTGGTTGAACATATTATTGTTGCCACATCTACATAACTGCGTGGATATTCCAGGCAGATCTTCACATCAAACATTAAAGTATTATTTATATACTATACGGAGAATTAAGTGTTGCACTACATCTGCTTGCCTCTTGTCTGCTTTCTTTCCATTCGCTCAATAAAATTGACCTTATTCACGACGAAGTTTCCAAGGGAGGAATTCCCTGGTTTAGTGGCATATGTATCTCAATATTATCAATCATGCACATTAAAAACGTATGCCTATTTGTTCAGATTAACCACATAAAAGTAAACTGATCGTGTTTATTAAATGGAGATAAGGTGCACTGTCGATGCACTGAAGAGAAACTAACAAAGGAGATGGGTATACACTTGCAACATTTAAAGTGGTTTAGTGGCATATTATGAAAATTATAGGGTATCGATAATATGTATCTCAATATTATCAATCATGCACATTAAAAACTTATGCCTATTTGCTCAGATTAACCACATAAAAGTAAACTGATCGTGTTTATTAAATGGAGATAAGGTGCACTGTCGATGCACTGAAGGGAAACTATCAAAGGAGATGGGTATACACTTGCAACATTTGAAGTTGGCTACTGCTTTCATAATCAGTATAACCTGTGACACTCATACCCTTATATCCAAAATTGGTTACCTCCGGCTTCTGCGGGTAGTTGGTGCACCTTTCACATTAAGCAAAAGCTTCACATAGCCATGTGCCTACGCGTACTGCGTGACGCGCTTGTTTCACAAGTAGGATCTTTTGCCGCCTACGGCGGTCGCGCGCTACTGCAAGCGAGAGGGCTCTGGTTAGAGCAAAGCAAAAGCCACTTGGATCTACTTGCTGTGAGGTGTCTCCGCTCCATAACATCCAAAACTGGTTATTGCTTACTTGGTAACCAAACTACATGCTTAGACTGTATTTAATCAATCAGTATTTGACTACATAGTTGACTGACGATGCCAATCTGTTCCATTTCGTAGCTCCGCTACAATCTCCTCTCGAGATTATTTCCTTTGAATTGAAGCAAGCATGATAATGCGCGCGGCGCGTCGAAGCGGTGACGTATTCCAAACTAAATTACTGTTTTTAATTGTGGAATAGACGCATTATGTAACGCACACAACTAATATTTGTGATTCGTTGGGCCACAATTGTCACTTGTGGTAAAAATAGAAATAAATATTTGCATTAAAACTTTCTTCAAGAAACTAATAAAACAAAATTTTAGTAACAAAATTTAAATTTTATTGCCATTACAATGAATAATGATATCACAATAAATATAAGTAGACATCCGATAATAAACTTGTTAGGTCCAGTACAACCCAAAATGCCGCCTGACTAACAAAATAAAAAGAGCTGAGCTAAGTATAAAACAAAATAAAAGAACTATAAAGTACAATAATACGCGTATACACATGGCTATGTGAAATAAAAAGTTAAATAGTAAATGTTATAAAATATATTTAATTAAAAATTGTGATTACAGTTGGAACTTAACTAAAAACTTATTTTATCAAATTTATAGCCGTTGTTCTGATGAAATTGACGGATATTATTCGTCTAAATTTCTTCGAAGTAGCGCGCGCCACTTTCTTCTCAATGGCAAGTGCTACGAAGTAGTGTGCGCCGGGCCAGACCATTGACAATGGTTAAAGATAAAAGCGTAATAAGCTTTGTGAAATAATTAACATTTTATCTTACACAATTAAATTAATTGTCATATGTTGTATGACCCGCCGCGCACGAGTGCGCGGCTCCCCATTTATCGTAGAAACGCTTAGTTGTTATTATATGTTTGAGTGAAGCGACAATTGAGGTCACGACGTGATACATGATACAATAAATTAACATGTTTTCATCTTATGTCTCATGTACCTACTATACACATTGTGATCCTCATTAAAAGTTTGTATTGAAATTGAATCAACTTAAAATTTTTAAATACTGTTTCTTGGCCAATTCTTAATTTTTTCATGCTGATTTGGAGGCCATTAAAGCATTTGACCCAGTCAAAAAGGTTTCGGTTGTATATAATATATTTTACGGTTTTTGCGGAAAGTCGCGTTAAAGTTGATGCCTTGGTGTCAGTAAAATGGTACGGATCCACCCATCCATATTATATATCGTTTAGCTTTTTGTATAGTAAGATACTGTTCGAAAAATTTAAAAAAAACGAACTTAAGGGTCTTTTGGCAGGGCCCCTCTTTATTCGACCCTTACTGACAGATTATCCAATCATAACAGTGAGGCAATTTAAAATAGGAGATCTCTGAAAATCAGACCTTTTAAAGTTTGTCACACGAAAACCTCTGTATACCGATTTTGTTACAGTAGAACTATCTTTTATTAAGCTGGGAAAGCAGTCAAGTCTGCCATTAGCCTGTCTAATGCCAAGAGGTATGAGTCACTCAAAAACCAGCTGATGAACGATCTTCCACCTTCGATCAGTGAGAAGATCCCACATGCATGTGAAAAAGGTGCATCAAGCTGGCTGACCGGACTTCCCTATGAGAAGTACGGCTTTGTCTTGAACAAGCGAGGGTTCAAAGACGCTATAGCACTGAGATATGCTCTACCCATTGCCAACATAGCCAAGAAATGCATTTGTGGCAAAGATAACACCTACAACCACATTCTTATTTGCAAGAAAGGAGGCTTTGTCAACAGCAGACACAACCGACTGAGAGACACTGTTGCAAGCATTCTTGAAAAAATCTGTAATGAGGTTGTTGTAGAGCCCACACTCCAGCCATGCACTGGAGAAAGCCTTCGCCCTGGTACCATCCTGGATGATGGGGCAAGGCTCGACATAGCAGCTAGAGGTTTGTGGTCACCAATGGAGATGGCATTTTTTGATATTAGGGTTTTACACCCCGGAGCCAAATCCAACGCTAATCACACCCCAGCAAAGATGTACAGCAAGCATGAGAGAGAGAAAGAAAGGAAATATGGAGACCGCTGTGTACAGATTGAAAAAGGAACCTGCAATGGCCTTGTATTCTCGACCACCGGAGGTATGGGCCCACAGGCTACCATGTTCCTCAAACGAGTAGCAACACTTCTGGCAGCCAAGACCAGCCAGGACAAAAGCCTCATTATGGCAAATCTAAGACGTCGTTTGCGGTTTGAGTTACTTAAGACTGTATTGATTGCAGTGAGAGGACACAGAGGACGGTATTATGAGAAAGCAATACCTGTTGACGAATTGGACCTAAATCTTGCTCACACCACCAACGATGAAGACAGGGGTGATGATGTTGATGATGAAGATGATGAAGTTGATGATGAGGCTGAGAATGTAGAGGAAGAGGTTTCAGAAGAGTGAGCTGAAAAGAAGACAAGTTTCTATTCTAATTTATTGATTATTATATTTATTGCAATAAACATATAATATCCATTACTCCAGGAGTGATGACAGGATATATAAAAAAATATATATCTTTTATTAAGCTCCATTGTAACTATATATCTAATAGATATCAATATGTCTCTGTACTGGGCGAAGAGTCTGACAAGCTGCCTGTTCTCTTTGGAGTTCCCCAAGGCTCTTGTCTCGGACCCTTGCTATTTATAATATATGTTAACGACCTATTTAGAACAACTGATCTGGGCAAGTTCATACTATTTGCAGATGACACAAACATATTCGTAGTAGATGAATGTAGAAAAAAACTGTATGCAAGAGCAAACGAAATTCTCCGTTTGTTACACCAGTACATGAAATGCAATCTATTACATATTTTATCTCAATTCTTATTTTACTTCGGACATTCCAACAGCCACATTGTTACACAAGTGTGTAACCAGCCAATTACAGGAAGCCGAAGGATTCAATTATACATTAGGCCAGTGACGGTTAAGGTAGTGTGTACCATACTTTCTTCGCCCGAGACTTTGCTGCAATGGGCAGCTCCTCATTTAACCCTCACACCCGATTTCTCGAGTATTTGGCTGAGTGGACCGGGGGGCTGCATAGACCACTCAGGATCCTTAGCTGAGCGTCGACGACGCTCACCCCACGGCTAGTGGCAGAGTCGGGAATCGAACCTGGTACCTCAAGCAATACCAGGCCTGGATTAACCAACTGAGCCACTAAGCCGTTATATAAATATAAAGAAATGCTGCTACATTCACTTCAATCCGTCACGTACAGCTACTGATAATGAAGCAGATAACGAATCAGAATATATACTAACTCTAAATAATACGGTAATAAAGCAAGTTAAAGAGACCAAGTTTTTAGGTGTTATTATTGACGAAAACCTAAAATGGGATGTTCAAATAAGAGCCCTCAACTCGAAACTTAGGTGTGAGATCGGAAGACTCAGTAGAATACGACACGTTATCCCGAAAAAACACCATAAAGAATTGTACCACACGTTATTTGAGTCACACCTAAGATTTGGAATATCGGTATGGGGTGGGTCGAGTAATAATATGCTTCAACCTATCTTCATCACTCAGAAAAAATGTATCAGAATACTATTTGGTGACCTTGAAGCATATCTAGATAAATTTAGAACATGTGCCAGAACACGTTGTATAGATGAACAAATCCTAGGAAGAGAATTCTTTGAAAAAGAGCATACAAAGCCGTTGTTTAACAAGAACGGCCTTCTTACCGTCCACAACCTGTACAAATACACATGTCTATTAGAACTGTTCAAAATTGTCAGATTAGAATCTCCAATCTCACTCCTATCTTTACTCCACAGATCACCATCACAAAGACGTTCAGACCAGTTCATCACCCCGAACCCATCCTCCTCTTTCATTTATCAATCAACAAAAATGTGGAACGACTGTCGAAAAATTGACAGTTTGATAAGCTTTACTAAGTCAACGAACTTAGTTAAAGTAACACTGAAAAGTGAGCTACTCAAGATACAGTCCAGGTACGAAGAATTAGAATGGACAGAATTAAACTTTGATAAGAATGAGCTTGTATTTTAAAACAGAGTCCTTTGACTTTATTATTTTGAAATTGAAGAATCGTCTGGCCATAACTCATTTCGTTCGCATTACAGATTCACATTCACTTTCATTTTCACTATCACGCACAGTACAGGGTCATACCTCAATACCAAATTATTATAGGGCACAAGAACAAATTTGTTTACAATTATCAAAATTTGTTGAGCCCAGCAGCTTACTTCCTATCCTCTCTTCCCCGTCGTCTGGAGCGTGTGATTTTTGTTGATATCCGAGCTCTTGTTTTTATCTTTTGGTTAACTTTCTGTGATTGGACTCGGTATTTTCGTCCCCGCCGAGTGGGACGATGCTTGCTCGCCAGTTAAGCTATACTTTAGATGACACTAATTTCTACAAACCACAAAATATTAAATATAAAATGTGTCCAGTATGGCGCAAATGCATAATTTGATAATTTCTCGACGCTGTCGTCGGGGTGAGAGTTATCTGAACCAACTGCATGCCCCTACGATTGCGTCACCACTGGTGAGCAAGCATTTGTTTGTTGTTTAGTTGTGTTGGAAGGGAACATTACTTGATTAATTCATCCATTAGGATTTTAATAACGATGAGCTAAGATATACCGTTCATCTTAGACTATTGGATCAATCTTATTATATGATTAGATTTTATAAACGAACCTGGCATACAAAAGATTGTAATGCGGAGGTTGGCTGGCTCTACTATAATAAATACGACACTCCAACTTACAGAATGCTTGCTAGAGATAAAACAAAATATTATCAGACTATACATGCAGCATGAGTAACTGGTGGATAAGCCTTCGGTAAAAACGGATCCGGAAAAGTCAATGCGGCACTCGGGTCCTTGGTATTGTCGTCGGTATATTGTCCATTATTTACTAGACTGACCTGAATTTTCACTTTTTCGTCCGATCATCTTGGAAAGTTTTTTGTACATCCCCATAGACGTAAATAGTAACCAAAAAAATTATTTTTGAAAAATTCGGAAATTAAGGTGTGCCCCAAGCCGTTTCCATGACAACCGCGCTCGCGAACCTCAGAAATCTGGAAAAATTCGATATCTCAGGACCCATTGCACCTACAGAGCTAAAATTAGGCTTAAAAGATGCGGAATCAGCACATTTATATGAGACTTATTAATAAACATATAGCCTAAAGTGCTCACTTTCGTCAAAAATTGCAAAAAACACATTTTTTGTACATTTCCATGGCAACCGCGCCCTAAAATTTGGATGTGCATCTCTATTTTTCAGTCAAACTATGAACAGCTCAGAACTACAGGGGGATAACTACAGGGGGAGAACTAGAGGGGAGAGAACAGCTCAGTACTACACCTGAGGAAGAACTACAGGAGGGAGAACAGCTCAGAACTACAGGGGGGGGGGGGGGGGGAGAACTACAGGGGAGAGAACAGCTCAGAAGAACTACAAGGGGAGAACAGCTCAGAACTACAGGAGGGAGAACTACAGGGGAGAACAGCTCAGAACTACAGGAGGGAGAACTACAGGGGGAGAACGGCTCAGAACTACAGGAGGGAGAACTACAGGGGAGAGAACAGCTCAGAACTACAGGGGGAGAACAGCTCAGAACTACAGGGTGGGAGAATTACAGGGTAGAGAACAGCTCAGAACTACAGGGGGAGAACAGCTCAGAACTACAGGAGGGAGAACTACAGGGGGAGAACAGCTCAGAACTACAGGGTGGGAGAACTACAGGGGGAGAACAGTTCAGAACTACAGGAGGAAGAACTACAGGGGGAGAAAAGCTCAGAACTACAGGAGGGAGAAATACAGGGGAGAGAACAGCTCACAACTACAGAGTACAGGGGGAGCACTACAGCGGAGAGAACAGCTCAGAACTACAGGGTGGGAGAACTACAGGGGGAGAACAGCTCAGAACTACAGGAGGAAGAACTATAGGGGCAGAACAGCTCAGAATTACAGGGTGGGAGAACTACAGGGGGAGAACAGCTCAGAGGAACTACAGGGGAGAGAACAGCTCAGAAGAACTACAGGGGGAGAACAGCTCAGAGGAACTACAGGGGAGAACAGCTCAGAAGAACTACAGGGGGAGAACAGCTCAGAGGAACTACAGGGGAGAGAACAGCTCAGAAGAACTTCGGGGGAGAGAACAGCTCAGAAGAACTACAAGGGAGAACAGCTCAGAACTACAGGAGGAAGAACTATAGGGGCAGAACAGCTCAGAATTACAGGGTGGGAGAACTACAGGGGGAGAACAGCTCAGAGGAACTACAGGGGAGAGAACAGCTCAGAAGAACTTCGGGGGAGAGAACAGCTCAGAAGAACTACAAGGGAGAACAGCTCAGAACTACAGGAGGAAGAACTACAGGGGGAGAACAGCTCAGAACTACAGGGTGGGAGAACTACAGGGGGAGAACAGCTCAGAAGAACTACAGGGGGAGAACAGCTCAGAAGAACTACAGGGGGAGAACAGCTCAGAAGAACTACAGGGGGAGAACTACAGGGGAGAGAACAGCTCAGAAGAACTACAGGGGAAGAACAGCTCAGAACTACAGGGGAAGAACAGCTCAGAACTACAGGGGGAGCACTACAGCGGAGAGAACAGCTCAGAAGTACAGGAGGAGAACTACAGGGGGGAGAACAGCTCAGAACTACAGGGGGGGGGGGGGGAGAACTACAGGGGAGGGGGAGAACTACATGGGGGAACAGCTCAGAAGAAACTACAGGGAGGGGGGGAGAATAGCTCAAAAGAACTACATGGGGAGAGAACAGCTCAGAACTACAGGAGGAAGAACTACAGGGGGAGAACAGCTCAGAACTACAGGGGGGGCACTACAGGGGAGAGAACAGCTCAGAACTACAGGGAGGGAGAACTACAGGGGAGGGGTAACTACAGGGGGAACAGCTCAGAACTTCATGGGGGAACAGCTCAGAAGAAACTACAGGGAGGGGGGAGAATAGCTCAAAAGAACTACAGGGGGAGAACAGCTCAAAAGAACTACATGGAGAGAGAACAGCTCAGAGCTACAGGGGGTGAATTACAGGGGGAGCAGCTCAGAACTACAGAAAGAGAACAGCTCAGAACTACAGGAGGGAGAACTACAGAGGAGGGGGAGAACTACATGGGGGAACAGCTCAGAACTACAGGAGGGAGAACTACAGAGGAGGGGGAGAACTACATGGGGGAACAGCTCAGAATTATGTAGTTCTAAGCTGTTCTCCCTCCTGTAGTTCTTCCTCAGGTGTAGTACTGAGCTGTTCTCTCCCCTCTAGTTCTCCCCCTGTAGTTATCCCCCTGTAGTTCTGAGCTGTTCATAGTTTGACTGAAAAATAGAGATGCACATCCAAATTTTAGGGCGCGGTTGCCATGGAAATGTACAAAAAATGTGTTTTTTGCAATTTTTGACGAAAGTGAGCACTTTAGGCTATATGTTTATTAATAAGTCTCATATAAATGTGCTGATTCCGCATCTTTTAAGCCTAATTTTAGCTCTGTAGGTGCAATGGGTCCTGAGATATCGAATTTTTCCAGATTTCTGAGGTTCGCGAGCGCGGTTGTCATGGAAACGGCTTGGGGCACACCTTAATTTCCGAATTTTTCAAAAATAATTTTTTTGGTTACTATTTACGTCTATGGGGATGTACAAAAAACTTTCCAAGATGATCGGACGAAAAAGTGAAAATTCAGGTCAGTCTATTATTTACGTTCTGCTTTCATAGTTCAAACAATAGTGAGCTCTAAATATACAGCTTTAAACCGATTAAGTATGAATGAATGAAATACCTGACAATCCGCACTCCTATAATTCAAAAGCATGAGTAACTCGTAGTGATGTACGATTTCTAGAAAGTTTAAATTAAATTTGGCGCTCACAGGTCCTCGTGATCATGTGATTGCCGCATAATGTTCTGTAAATGCGCAAGGCACCTTCAAGCTTAAATTATTCACCATACTGAGGCAGTCAACCAACGCGCGGCTTTATTTTTATGATATGATATGTTTTGATTGTTATTAATAAATACCAAAATTTAAATTTGTTTTACTAAAATTTGTTTTACTATACTGTGAACCTCTACATGTCGTACTCATTCTCTTCCTTCTTTTCATCCCGTGTTTAATCAGCACATGCATGACATGTGATTTATCAGTTTTCACATGGCATTTGATGGTGACAAAATACGACACAGTATGTCAATATATGGCCCCTGATAGGAAATATGAGACGTGTTATCTGAAAGGTTACAGAAACCGGTAAAATAGATAATACTTTGTTACGGGTTTTTGCTACGAGGGTACAGAGGAAAAAAAATGGACAGCAAATATGAGACACCACTATCAGAAGTCTCTTATAACCTCATCCCTGCCCCTATGATGGAGTAGATGTGTATATATCTGATTGTTGATATTTCATATTATATAATATTGGTAGCAGTGGACAATTTCCGTTACCTCTGTATTGTGCTCTGCCAATTGCAACACTTGAATTACTAAAAAGACCAAACTTAAAACATACTTCTTTTCTCTAGCATTTGATTGATTTTGCATTTACATAGGTAAAATGAACTTGTCATGTCTAATTTTCAATTAAACTAAGCTCAGTTAATGTAAGAGCCGCTTTAGAAAGCACTGGAGTTTATCTCCAGGATTAAATTATATCGAGTTATATGATTTAGCTATAAGGCGGTTTATAATAAAACAAAAGTTAATAAAACAAAAGTTAAATTTATTACCAATTATTCAATCAATACATATCATAAATTCTAATATTGGAAACACAATGCAAAATGGATGTCTTAAACTATAATTTCATTGTGACTAATAATCTATTGACTTTCAAAGTTGAATTTTAGTTAAGTATGAAATGCCACCACATCATAGTTAGGGTAAAATGTTATTTTTAAATTTTAAAATTGAGAAGATTGCTCTATGGCTTAAAATGTCAAATTCTAGCAAAAGATATCTTATTTTTAAATAGTTGGTTACAGTTTATGACAGTACTGGCATGACTAGTTTTATTGTGGCTGGTAAAAGGACCCAGTTGCCTGTAAGGGCTTTACCGAACCCCAGGGGACCACAATGTGATAAGATCAGGCCAGATGTTTCTATGTAGAGCAATTTATTTATTTTGGAGCTATGATTACGTGGTATAGCTGGTGGTCATGTTTAAAGGTCAGTTTATCCTTGTGTGCTAATTATCCATCCAGATGCTTAGTGATGTGGGTAAATCATGCCCTTCTACGATATATAATGTTTGACCATAAATTTGTTTTTACCACATAAACTGTGGCACTAATGTCAATTAACAATATTTACATTCATTGATATTTAAAGCGTGTTTTTTCCCCAGCACTACTACACAACAAAAACCTGTCGGCCCACCGAGGAAACACGGTCGCAGAACAAAGAGCCCAATTGTGCTCTTCTATTCTGTGATCGTGTGTATCTACTATAAACTAGCTAAATATACTAAGAAAATTTAATGGAATCATTACAGTCGTTTGATAAGTTCACGTGTCAAAGTAATGTTCATGGTGATCATATTTTTTGATCCCCGGTGGGCAAACACTCGTCCGAAAGGTCAAGGCAAACCTGTCGATGTTTCACCATACGAAGTAAGGCGATTTGAACATATACTCAGCTTACAACTCAACCCATGGGACGAGACGTCGTGAGCCTCAAAATTCTTCAAAATATACAGCACATACCTAGTTAGCAAACACTAAACACAACATACATACGATACCAAATAATGTATAATGCCATTACTAATTCGAAAGAAAATATATCTGCTATCTAATTTAAAAAATTGAAGAATAAACCTGAAGAAAGGGGAAGGAGAGGGGTTTGGGAGAGGCAGAGTAGGAAAACAACAGGATCCTGTGCCGCAGGATTTTAAAATTTGTTGTATGATGATTCGTTTTGTTTCGTCTCTTAGATTAATATATAGGTCTGATACCCTTGTCATGGTTCTTTGCAATAACACCGTGGTTTACTCATATGATTAAGTTTAGTTAATTAACCTATAAATGTTGTATTTATTATTATTATTATTTATTGTATATATACTGTTTGACAGTTAAAATGTTCTCGATCCTCTTAAAATTTTAAATTCTTGACTTGGTTTTTGCTACATTTTTCGTTTCCCCCCGTACTTGCACAAAATAGAGAGGTTTTACTGCATTGGAATTTCAACTGTAGAAAATCAGTGATTTCAGTTGTCAACATCAGGGTGTTGTGAAATTGTGAAATGGTTTAACTGAATCCAACTTAATCCCTTGTTCAATTAGTGAATTTTAATCACAATTTAATATTTTGATTCTTTTACTGATCATGTTATATCCTAGTAAGTTTTTTCAAAAGTATAAAATTGAATTTATCATTTTACACAGGAAGTTACCAAAATGCTGAAAAACATTACAAGAAGTTATTCTACAGCCCGACCTCGAGTTGGTATTCTTATGCTAAATCTTGGTGGACCAGAAACTTCAGCAGCAGTACATCCATTTTTGTTGCGACTTTTCTCAGATAGAGATCTAATTCCTCTCCCATTCTTGCAAGGTGGAAAAACCAATCTTCTTCCAAGGTTTATTGCTAAAAGGAGAACCCCAAAGATTATTGAACAGTACAATAAAATTGGAGGAGGTTCCCCAATTAAAATGTGGACTGAGGAGCAAGGTAATGCTATGGTTGAACGTGTATCTGAGCTTTGTCCTGAATTAGATGTAAAGAATTATACTGGATTCCGATACGCTGAACCACTAACAGAAGATGCAATGGACCAGATGGAGGCTGATGGTATTGAGCATTGTGTGGCATTTACTCAGTACCCCCAATACAGCTGCTCAACCTCTGGTAGCAGCTTTAATGGAATGTATAGACACATAATTAAGCGTCAAAAGGAGGGTAAACCAATGAACATGACTTTTTCAGCAATTGATAGATGGGCTACTCATCCACTTCTTGTGAAATCTTTTGCTGAACTTATCAACAAGCAGCTTGATGAAGTAGACCCCAAAGATAGACACAAAGTTGTTTTACTGTTTTCAGCTCATTCCTTACCTATGTCAGTGGTTAACAGAGGAGATCCATATCCCCAAGAGGTTGCAGCCACTGTGGAGCATGTCATGAAAGCTCTTAACTACTCAAATCCCTACAGATTAGTGTGGCAGAGTAAAGTTGGGCCCTCTGAATGGTTGGGTGTTCCTACTGATGATGCTATCAAGGGTTTGATAAAAAATGGCAACAAACATCTCATGATGGTGCCCATCGCTTTCACTTCAGATCACATTGAAACCTTGTATGAAATGGATATAGAATATGGTGAAGATATGCGAAATGAGTTTCCAGATGCAAATATCATGCGGTGTGAGTCTCTAAACATGCATTCCACCTTCATTGAGTGTTTGACAGAACTAGTTGCTGACCACCTCAAGTCAGATGGAATGACAATTCCTCAGATGGCTCTTCGATGTCCCATGTGCGTTAACCCTACTTGTGGTCCCATGAGAGGCTTCTTTTCTTCCAGAAAACTTCCTCAAAGCATTGTTGAATGTTGTAAATCAGAAGAGGAAGGGCCGATAAAGTCATTTGGATAGAGTAAGCTTTGTAATCATCATAGTAAATGTAAAGATTAAGTACCTTTCTTAGTTTATTTAAGTTAAGTTAAATTTCATTTTTAAGTGGAGTTGTCCGACTGTGATCCTCAGGATAACCTCTATTATCTAAAAGAATCTTGTTGTATTTATGTTATCAAGCAACTAGGGCCTGTTGAGAAATCTCAAGTAAAATTGTGCTACTTACCTTCCTGTGTCGTATGAATCATGCATCAGCATTTTGTACAAATCCGAAAATTGTCTCATTTCAATTTTTTGAAGGGCGCACCTATTGTCTAGAGATTATTACCAGATTCGATAACTTCACTGATATACAATCCCTTGTTAAGCCAACTAAGAGGTTCAGACGAGCTGCTAAAATATTGATCTGCACATTTAAAACATTAAACAATTTATACAAGATGACGATGCATTTTACATGATGGTTAGTACTATCTGATTCAGGTTGAAACAATTCTATCTGAGATATCATAACAGGTCCTATGAATGGAGCCTAGTATTTGAAATATGTGACCCTCTGAAATTTCATGTAGTCTTAGCTGTGTTTGTTTTCGAGACCCTAGCATTGCTAGTACTACCTACTTGAACCAGCTGTATCAGCTACTGAAATTTTGTGCATGATTACTAGATATTTGGAAGCTTATTTTGTGCATTTTTTTTCCGTTTACTCAAACTTTGTTTGAATACTGTAACGCAAAAATAAAATAACAATAACAATAAATTCTAACTAAGCTGTATATATTCCTTAATATAATTGGTGTAAAATGTAAAGAAATATTTGTAAGAGTAACCGTGTAATCTTATAATCCATCATCAGGCAAGATGTTATAAAAAGGATAGAAGGTATGATTTATAACCTGTATATTTTCAACCCTGTGGGGCAGTGCCTTTATTATGGGGAGTGGGAAAGAACTAAAGAAACAGACATGAGCCAAGACGAGGTTAGTTTCATTCTTAATAAAGATTCTTTTTAACAAACTGAATATTGTGTTAGTTACATAACTCTGTATTTGGTATAAGTTTTTTAACAAGCAGTGTTTACAGTAAAATGGTCAAATACCATGCCGTGTTTTTCTTAAGCGACCATTTAATGTTTGCTTTTGGGCAGTTTGTGCCTTAACCGTGCGTTAACCGTGCCTTAAGAACCGTGCCTTATGTAACCCTTGTGCCTTAACCGTGCCTTAACCGTGCCTTAACCGTGCCTCAACTGTGCTTTAACCGTGCCTTAACCGTGCGTTAACCGTGTTATGCCACACTACCGAATTGCCCAAATATGTTTTTTCCATCCATAAAAGTGAACGTTTTCCAATTTGTGCTATAAATATAAACAATCAATTAACTATATCTGCAGGAATTTAAGCTTGTTTACGGGATGCTGTACTCTCTGAAATCTTTTGTATCGAGAATCAGTCCAGCAATGTATCCTTTACAAAACAACTAAATTTTTAAGTTGCAGCACATTTTCCAGTAATTATTATTAAAGATGCCATTTTATCCAAAATAATATTAAAAGTAGCATCAATTATGTTGACCTCCATTGTCTAGCAATTTAAAACTAATACTATACAGTATACATGTATACATGTTTGACATGTGAATACATATTACATACTAGTGTGAACAAAACACAAAGAGCTTTTGTTTTTCTTTTCAAAAGTATTGACGTCAGTAAAGTTAGCTCTTACCAAAAGTTCCTTTTGTTTTTCCTTAACATTTGCCACTAGATCTGACAGTTTTCAGAGCTACCAAACCAGTAATTACAAACTCTCCATGTACGAGACCCCCTCCGGGTGTAAGTTTGTAATGAACACGAGTCCGGAGTGGAGCGCGCAGGCTGTCGGCGAGATTCTGCACTCTCTTTATAAAGAGGTAATTATTAATTGTTATGAGTCAGCTGGGTGGTGAAATGGTTTATTTTGTAATGTTACACACATTATGCAACCCGGGTTCCATTCCTGGTTCGGTTTGATGCGTATTGTAATATTCGACAGTATGTCTGACAAATTAATAACGTATTTATAAATGGTACCTTTCAAATTCGTATTAATATTCTTTATTAATACGTCTCTGCCCACTAACGTATATACGATACTTGAAATCTCCACTAGAACATTGTATCTTTTATTTGTAACGATTCATGTGTCAGTTATGTTGTAGGTTATTAAGTATTAATTTGTAGTTGTAAAAGTTTGTCATCACAAACTACCTTTAATTCATAGTTACTAACTTAAGTGAACACGCGACGTGAACGTGTGATAAAGCAAATACATACTACCTCATTAATATAAAATTAAATACTAAATTTACCACATATAGTAGTAGTACGATCACGAGTCGTTATTATATGTGGTAATTTCGCAACTTAATTTACTAATACCTCACGTGCGAGGTGGTAGTAACATATAGGGGGGGGGGGGGGGGGGGGGCCGGGGGGGGGGGGGGGGGGGTCAGTTCTGGATAACGTACTATCGTCATGTGATAATTTACAAACATTGATGTTTAGTTATAAATTATTATTTCACGCGCCTGCATTCAATAAGGAACTGTATTATATTATGTAAAGTACAAGTGTATAAGTATTGTTACGGTGTTACGACTCGTTACTTGCATGATTTGTTGTTATATATTTGTTATAATATTATTATATATTATGTAGTTCTCGTATTTGTTATTTTGTCAAATTTCCGATTATTATTTCGTAATGTTGAAGTTTGAACTGCGAAAGTTTATTAGTATAATAAACTCTCGATTTACCGGGCTGCAATTTATTAGTAATTTGATTTATCGGACACGATTTGTGTCCCCACATCAAAAGTATAAAAAAGTATTTATACTTGTTAAAACATTTTCAACGTGGGGACACGAATCATTTATAAACGAAATTGTAACTTGAATAATCTGAGTTTAATTGAACGCAATTTATCGGGTGGTTCGATTGTGTGATCACCCTTACCTCCGAAAAGGCCTGTTAATCGAGAGTTTACTGTGTATCAGATTACACGGGTTTACAAAAGGTTTACTGTACGGATAATTGTGGGGTTCAATGTGTATCAAATTTCATATTTTATAGCTTTTAACATACTCAATCTCTGCCAGGTGTACGTTGAATACGCGGTAAAGAACCCACTGCTCTCACTCCAGGAGACAATCGACAGTGAACTGTTTAAAAGTAAAATAGAGACCTTCATTAATACTAGAATAAGGGAGATGTAATCTTCTCTCATTTTTTATCAAACGTAGAGAATTTTGTTTCAATAATTCAGAAGACATTTGACGTCAGCTCTATCCTGAAATACTGATATTTTTAGCCCATCTCGATTCTTGAAAGAAGAAGTTTTTGATTCGTGCACTAATAATCAGTGCTTATATGGTGATTTGAACCTAAGGGCTGTCCTCTATGCTTTACTGTACAGTTTCTTTATTTGCTTGCTTCTAGCATTTTGGTCTGATTAAATTTTCTGGTATGACTCAAATCGCAAATGTTTTGATTGTGATCAGTGTTATAGTGCTCGATTTTAAAGATTAAATTGGAAAGAATAATTATAAAGTATACAATATAATGCTGGCTAAGAAACACTCAGAAGTTGTATAAAACATGGTTAATTTCTGGCAACCTCTCTTTACCCCTATAACCAAAAACATCCGGAATATTTGTCACGAGCTTGTTAAATTCCTCAAGAGGTTTTGAAATTGAGGCTGCATTAAGCATTAGGATGAAATTAACATGCTCCATGCTAGAAGGGGGGGGGGGGGGGGGGGGGGGCAAGTGGATATTTGTAGATATTTGGATAATGTCATCCACTTTTTTCGTGAATTATCCATTACAATAATCTACAAATATCTACATTTATCTACAAAAAATTTATATCTCAAATATGTGCCCAGAAATTCTACTGAATTTTTTGAGATAAATGTATAAATTTGTAGAATTTGTAGAATTTTCGTGAATTATCCATTGACAATAATCTACAAATATCTACATTTATCTACAAAAAATGTAATCTCAAATATGTGCCCAGAAATTCTACTGAATTTTTGGAGATAAATGTATAAATTTGTAGAATGTCATCCACTTTTTTCGTGGATTATCCACTCTACATTAATCTACAAATATCTACAAATATCCACTTGGCCCGCGCCCCCCCCCCCCCCCCTAGAAGTTTCATGAATAAGGTGAAAGGGACCACATCGAATTAGCACGAACGCTGTGAGATCAAGTTATTTATATACAATACCAGCTATAAACAGCTACTTTTAACCAGATGGTCGTGGTTTAGCGGCTCTAATAAGGTTATACGGTGTAGTTTATGGTGTAGTCTTACTGGATAACTAGCAGAGCGGGCCAGAATTAATGTTCATTCTAAAATCTTATTCGTATCCTGCTGTTGGAGTGTTTGTTATATTATGGTACAACTCACATGTTTAAAAACAATGTTATTTTTGGTTTACCTAGTATTTTACTAGGGTATTCATGTTGAAGTTTTGACCAGGTGTCTAGATTTTTGTGCGTGATAAATAGTTGGTTGTTGTTTAAATTTGATGTTTTGTGTTTTAACTGAGACGATTCACGTTACTGTTAAATGCAAGTTTTTTAAACATAATATTTTGACGGTTTGTCTTGTTTATTGTTATATATTGAACACCACACTATTTATATGTACACCTCAAATGAGTCCATGATTATTTCCATTTCATCATCTTGTAATAAGAGAAGTATTAGAAAGTTCAGTATTACGGGAAAGTATCGATACTACCCCTAGTACAGCAAACATCTCCTAACAGTTATACCACATTATAGGAGCATGGAAAAGGAGCAGATACATATACCCAGCACCAATTCCTCTGTAAGAATCCTGACAACAAAACAAGATGAGCTGTCTCTGCAGTACGTGATAGAGCTCCCAAACAGAAAGAGAAACATGATCTCTTTCAGGGTTATTATGGTGTTTGCAGCCATGCTTAGCATGATATGGGCTAGGAGACTTGCCATTGTAGTTGTTTCAGGTATTTGAACAAAAATGCATTACAAAACAACTTATTTATATTATTTAAAAATTTATAAATTTATTGATCATATCGTATCCAAGCTATTTAAGATTTAGATTAATGTCATTCTAAAGTCAAGTTATTTACTTTTGTAATTTCTTATCAGTACGTCATAGTTATTTCAAAAGAAGTGCTTGCCAACAATGCTATAAAATTCTTTTACATTTTATATTTTAGAACTTTAAACAAGAAAGTATAACGCCCATAAATCAGCATGGCTAAATAATATGTAACACTTTTACAGTGTCCATTATATTGATGTTGTACTACGAACTCTCGAAAGTTTGCAAGGAGACAGTGACGATTATCAAAGATACCTGCATCACTTACTCTGCTACCACCCTTCTAGGTACCTTCGTGAATTAACTAGTGAATTTAGTGATATTTGATAATTTGTCTCATTACTACGTATACATATTGAAAATTCTCAAAGAACCAAAAGTGGACTACTCATTACGAATAGGTATGTAATTTGCGTCTAACTGAAACCTCTGACCAGGAAGGAAGATGTTCCAGTCTGTGCCTCTCAACAGATTACTGGGTATTCCGGTAATTGAGAACATTATGGGATCTAGAGTACACGGTATAGCTCATTCTTTTACTTTTACTTTATTTTTATCATTTAAAAGTTCCGTGATCAGTTCAATTGTTATGTTAATGCTTCACTTGTACCATTCAGTAAAATGGGTATTGACACTGTTAAAAGAGCTGGTTCTTATATTCTACAGGATGCTGCCTTTTCGAAAGATCATTTGTCTCCTTGTTCACTATCCACTAAGTCAGAATCAATAAACAATCAGCTTAGTAATGTGAAGAGAATTTAGCTGCAGTGACTGGGGGCACATGGGGATATCCCTTCATTTAAAAACGCTGTTTCTGAGTTGGACTGTCCACAAATACTTGGATGAGCGTGATATTGCGTAATTTTAGAAGATATCGAATAGTTAGAAAAATTCCTACTATACGAGGTTTACATTGCAATCTGATTAAGACACCTACTAGACACCCAATTTCTTACAAAGGTCCCTGGAATCACTGGCAAACACTTTGAATCATCAGGATCCATTTTGTGGGAATAATGGAACAGTATTTAGGAATTTGATCGACTTAGCCATCAGAAAGTCTGAAGAAATCTAATCAATGTCGAACTGGCAGAGACAACATCTACAGAACATTATTCTAAATGCTGTCTGTATCCGTCTGATCTTTCCTACAACTCTGCTAAATCTGCTAAATCATTTGATAATTATATAATTAATTAATAAATTATATAATCATAACACTGATCCCGATACTCCTTAGGTATTCTGAACCTGATGATAAGAACCGGACAAGAGAAGTCAGTACAAGTTCCTCTCTTTACGTCCCTGCGACCAAATCTGGATACCATTAACAAGATTAGACATGGAATACTCAGGTAGTTCTATTTAACTAGGTAACTGAGGTAAACTTATTAGTCTTATTCTAAGATATCAAAACGGCGGGAAGATGTTTTGATATATGCCTAGAGAGCTCTTCAAAACTGTATGGTTTATATAATGTTTTTCAGATACACAGAGGAAGCCATAGAGAAGAACCTTTGTGCGTTTGGAAAAGACAACATCATGTCGACTGAAGACGTCTTCGAGAAGACCAGAAAATGCCTTGCACAATCCTTTAAAGAAATGAGAAACAAAAAGGGATCGTAAACTTATAACTGTGCCGAGTGTACATTGTATATGTTGAAACTGCACTGTATTCCATGCGTGTTATTATTCAAGATTAAACTTTCAGCTGCATCAGTACGCGGTTTAGGATATAAGATCTGATACCCAAACTGTGGGAATGTTAAACGTTGTGATAAAATCAGTTTGCTGTTTGCAGCGTTGCTGTTTGCAGCGTTGCTGTTGTTTTGGAATTTTGATACAGTTTAATTTAGAGGGTTTAGTTCGCTTTTTCCTTTGCTGAAGTAAAACTTACTGTGTTCTGTTATGATTTGATAACTTTGATATGTTCATTTTGCTGTAGCTTGCACAAGGGCTTAGTTACATTAATTAATGATCAAATTATGAAGAACTTGAGATTACACATTATATTGGTGGATGATGGTAGATAGTTATATGTAGATACTGGAATCTGGATGTTATGTTTGTGGGTTTTGTGGGTTTGTAATGGAATTATTAAATTCTTTTGTAGCATGTTTTCAGTTAAGAGCAAGGGCCCTTTCGGGCTTTCGTATAAAATCAGGTACAAGCACGATCTTTTAAACACGTACCACAATTTCTTTTACGTCCATAACTCTGTTATACAAAGTTGTTCAAATATTAAATAAGGAGTAAGGACGATGTTACATGATATCCTAGTATCAAGTTAAGAGGCATCCTGTGTCAGTGTCAGTGATCACAAATCATTAAATTTTACTCACATCATCATAATAATATTATGATCTGTAAATTACAATTCCGACCATTACTCCACTATTCAGATACGGTATTTTCCGGCATATTTTAGCAGATTCCCCTTTCTCGTAATATTCCGAGGTGTAATCAGCGTATGTTGGAATTCCTATCGGCGATAAAAATTAAATGTGTCACATCGTCATATTAATATTATAAGATACAAATATGTGTGTGTGATTAATCATAGTATGTGTTTTTGCCCTAATGAGTGATGATATCAGGTCTAAACCAATATAAGTTAATATAAGTTAATGTTAAGTTTTTACATTTTTACTGTACAGTGGATAATTTAACTTCAATTAAATTTAAGTAATGATTCTATTTATGAAATGTATTTGTAACAGTAATCAAGAAAATAATATTTGATTGTCCAGTCACCCTGAAAAGATTTCGGTGCCAACCGCTAATTCTAAAACATTATATGTTAACTAAGTTCAATCTGAGACTAAATTGTTTTAGAATTAATAAATGTAACGCCCTTTTGCTTATTTATATTAAGTTCGTGTTTAGATCACGCGGGATTTGCATTGGCTTGATTTGCTTGTTTTTTAGTCTTAGCACATTCAGTTTCAGTTTGGGTTCTAAAATACCTGGCTTTTTTGATTATGTGGGTTTGACTTTTTGGCTTTTTTCTAATCATGGTTGTTTCATTTTTGTCTGAAATTAAATGATATGAAAGAAAAAACTGCCGACAAATTATTTAACCTACCTCAGAAAGTTTTCCTAATTCTGTCCTTTAACACTGATTCCTAATAGTTAAAACAAGAAACGAGTATACATGATTTATTTGTAAATTATAATTACACACCTACTTACATTGAAATAACATAGTAATTACGCTAGATATTTACATAATTAACTAGATAATTACATAATTAACCTGTATCTAGGAGTAGGATGAGTGTGTGTAGCTCCATCACCAGAACTAAACTGGTAGTTCCAGACAGGAGGAAGATGTTGCTTTTATCTCAAGAGGTGGGTTTGTTTACTTAAATATTTCACTTTTAGTTCTGGTTAATCTACCACACAAGTTCACCCCTCCCGCTACCCCATGGTTGAAGCTAGGCCTCAGATTTTGGATTGTATTAGGATTATTGGGGCTAGTGTCAGCTACTAAAGCACGAGTTAGAATTATAATTAACAATTGTAGTAGTGCTTATGTTTAACGAGAGAGTGTATAATACTATAACGTAAAATGTTACACACACTATACCTGCACTGGTAAATGTTGCCTAATACCAACATACTTGGTAGGAAGCTTATTCCTGAAATGAACCTAAAACCAAACGAAATTTATTAATAATTTTAGAAGGAACTAAATGTCTAGACACTTCATAAATATTTTCCTTCCCGGTACCTTGCACAGAATTTCCCTCAGAAACATTGTACGTGTTTTTCTCTCTACAATTAAATAACGCAATGATTACAATTAAATGACGCATTAAAAAAACTTAAATCACTTATTTCAGTGATTTAAGTTAAATTACTACCGGTATTTGACTCTCTATGAAGACTTTCAGATCCACAAGCAAATTCTATAAGAAAAACAACTGTTAAACGAATGTGCAACATAGCTAGCTAAGTCCATGACCAGATCTCAAGTGATATTTCACATATTCAATATTTTGAGTATTTCCCGGTAAACCAACAATTTTTCCCAGTATTCTAGAATAGAGAGAGCTCTCACCTATGAAAGGTACGTTTAATTGCTAGAAGGAACTGAAAGCCTGTTAGGAACATAGAGCATATTTAATATTTATGCATAGTAGGAAGCCAATGTTTAGTTCAAGAGTTCAAGGAACCTAAAGCACAGAGGAAACGTAGGTTTAGTAGAGACGTCAGACGATGGCCATGAAATGATGTAATTAAAAGTAATGAAGGATCTGACACTATTACTATTAAAATGACATTAAGAATTAATTACGTGGCAACCAGTAATAGAATTAGCGATTCTGCAAACCTGCTAAGATCTATCAGTCTGGATTACACTGACTCCCACTTTAGTCGGTTATAATGAATGACATGAATATAGCATTCTCTACCATTCAAATTTAACCGGAAATAGAAGATCATGATAGGTTGCTGGTAAAAACACTTACAAGGGTTTAAATGTCCCTTAACTTGACAATGTGCGACATTGGGGCCCACTGATCGTTTGATCTTGAATCCTTAAAACAGCACATGTTTCTATTTACTATTAAGTAATTATCTAACTATTATTATATAGCACGACTGTGTTGAAAGGAGAAACGTAAAATCACGCCCGAAATTCAGAATATTTTACGTCATGTTTAAATCATATACCCGAGAAATCGTTTTTCTCAGAATTATTGCTGTTAGATTTAACTCTGTTATGTTTTCTCCGGCGGAATCTATTGTTCGGAATCAATGTTATTGTATTCCCAGTTTGTATCGTGATGTAGTTTGATGATATGATACTCATTAATCGTTTTATGGAACTTTTCGTGGAACCGGCCAGTTGACTAAACCACTTAAACCATTTTAAAATATTTTGCCTCTACTGCCTGAAAGTTAATCTTGTAGTTCACAATACTGTTCACTTAGCACGTACGTGATAACACAATTTTCCGCGGTATATTGTTCCCCTGTATTATATAGCAGACTTAAAAGCTGGTTTACTGGTGGATTAAATTTCATCTTCACGGTCCATCACTTTTGCACTTTGTAGCCGCTTATTTCAGTTAACTTACAATTTTTTTGAGTTAAGATTGTTTTTACTCTTTTGCCAGGTTTGAATCAGTATAGTATACTTTACATAGTAGGGGTAGTATTATTGACTGAAAATGTGTTACTCTCGTGTACGTTACATTTCAACGTATTATTAAAATACATTTCTCGTGACCTCATCAGATACATATTTCAATAACAAGAAAACAAAAAATACAAGAATATTGTAGTTAACGAAAACGGCATCACACAATTTACTTATGAATTTATATAGTACATGCTGTGTGAATTTCTTCCTGGTCAAATAAACTAAAAGTAATCAATCATTACAAGTGTTAAATAAAAGTAACTAACAAATTAAATAACTCAGATGCAAGTAGTGGGATGCCTGGAGGGGTTCAAACACTTCACAATGTATCTGAGGAGCAGTGAGGAGCTGGTTATTACAGTGCTCAACTCTAACAAAGAAACTGAAAATGTGGCTACTGATAGGCTGGAACTTGTCAACTTTGATCCAGGTATTTCTCAGATCTTTTGATACGTTGTGATTAGTTTTTGCCACATTTTATTGTTTTGGCTTAGATCCAAAAATATCCCATTGGGCCGCAGAGGCAAAATATAGGTAATAGGTGTGATCAAATTTTGCAAATACTGCGATCCTAAACCTGCCTAAAATTGATTTATGGCAAATTTGAAGGAAAAAAACACTGCGATTAAGCTGAACAGTTCGCCAAATTCGCAGCCTTTAGGTACTCTCACACGTTGCATTATTCAACAGTGTAGTGTATAATGTTGCATTACACAATTTTGTAGTTTAACACATCAAATAACTTGTGGAATTTTAATGTATTCCTATTACACCGAGTTTCCAGACAATTCAAGATGTAGATTCAAAATAAGTTGTAAAACACATTTTACTCGAGTCTCGAAAAATGTAGATTGGTAGGTGGTTGCCGGGGATCGCTGAGAGGTGGCCAAAGGGTCGGTGGAGGGTCAGTACTGGGTCGGTGATCTTTAATCTAGGATTTATTAGAATATTTCCAAATAATAATTCAATTTACATATTCTTTGTAAAGGGCTTAACTTTAGATAAACCCATTCTAACTAATGAATATGTTTTTTATGTGTTAACTGTTAAAGTACATTAATTTCAGCACTTTTAAAGGCCTAACTCAATTTTTTAAAAGTTTCTAAATTGATCATTGATCAGTGGGCACGCACAGTCACTTAAATTTAAAGAGGCTTACAACACGATGAAACATCACAAACATCCCGAGTATAACATTATTAACCAGTGTTCCCCACCCCATTAACCAGTGTTCCCCACCCCATTAACCAGTGTTCCCCACCCCATTAACCAGTGTTCCCCACCCCATTTACCAGTGTTTCCCACCCCATTAACCATTGTTCCCCACCCCATTAACCAGTGTTCCCCACGTCACCCCATTAACCAGTGTTCCCCACCCCATTAACCAGTGTTCCCCACCCCATTAACCAGTGTTCCCCACCTCATTAACCAGTGTTCCCCACCCCATTAACCAGTGTTCCCCACCCCATTAACCATTGTTCCCCACCCCATTAACCATTGTTCCCCACCCCATTAACCAGTGTTCCCCACCCCATTTACCAGTGTTTCCCACCCCATTAACCATTGTTCCCCACCCCATTAACCAGTGTTCCCCACCCCATTAACCAGTGTTCCCCACCCCAGTAACCAGTGTTCCCCACCCCATTAACCAGTGTTCCCCACCCCATTAACTAGTGTTCCTCACCCCATTAACCAGTGTTCCCCACCCCATTAACCCGTGTTCCCCACCCCATTAACCAGTGTTCCCCACCCCATTAACCAGTGTTCCCCACCCCATTAACCAGTGTTCCCCACCCCATTAACCAGTGTTCCCCACCCCATTAACCAGTGTTCCCCACCCCATTAACCAGTGTTCCCCACCCCATTAACCAGTGTTCCCCACCCCATTAACCAGTGTTCCCCACCCCATTAACCAGTGTTCCCCACCCCATTAACCAGTGTTCCCCAACCCATTAACCAGTGTTCCCCACCCCATTAACCAGTGTTCCCCAACCCATTAACCAGTGTTCCCCACCCCATTAACCATTGTTCCTCACCCCATTAACCAGTGTTCCCCACCCCATTAACCAGTGTTCCCCACCCCATTAACCAGTGTTCCTCACCCCATTAACCAGTGTTCCTCACCCCATTAACCAGTGTTCCCCAACCCATTAACCAGTGTTCCCCACCCCATTAACCACTAACCAGTGTTCCCCACCCCATTAACCAGTGTTCCCCACCCCATTAACCACTAACCAGCGTTCCCCACCCCAGTAACCAGTGTTCCTCACCCCATTAACCAGTGTTCCCCACCCCATTAACCATTGTTCCCCACCCCATTAACCATTGTTCCCCACCCCATTAACCAGTGTTCCCCACCCCATTAACCAGTGTTCCTCACCCCATTAACCAGTGTTCCCCACCCCATTAACCATTGTTCCCCACACCATTAACCAGTGTTCCCCACCCCATTAACCACTAACCAGTGTTCCCCACCCCAGTAACCAGTGTTCCTCACCCCATTAACCAGTGTTCCCCACCCCATTAACCATTGTTCCCCACCCCATTAACCAGTGTTCCCCACCCCATTAACCAGTGTTCCCCACCCCATTAACCAGTGTTCCCCACCCCATTAACCAGTGTTCCCCACCCCATTAACCAGTGTTCCTCACCCCATTATTCATTAACCAGTGTTCCCCACCCCATTAACCAGTGTTCCCCACCCCATTAACCAGTGTTCCCCACCCCATAAACCAGTGTTCCCCACCCCATTAACCAGTGTTCCCCACCCCATTAACCAGTGTTCCCCACCCCAGTGATGATAGACAGAGAACACCCACCCTCCAGTCCTTGTAGGCACACTCCCAGTTTTGAGGACGATGAGTACACCTCTTATCTAGTCGGGTGTTACGAAACTTACAGGAGACCCTTTGTGTGGGTTAGAACCGGACATGAGCGACTTGTTCAGAGGTAGGCGGAGTTTTAGACCGCAAGATTCAGTATTTTCCTGCAATCTAACTTTTTCCTTAAATGCGATTGATTGCTGTTAAATTCAGTTCAGACTAGGAGCGTTTAAAATGAGCAATATTTTATAAGCCCATATCAGTATACCACTGCAATGCATTTGATATAAACCACTACAGTCTACAGATGATAACCACACTACACACTACACACATAACCACATAACCACATAACCACACGTGTACCCAGGTGTGAGATGTACGGAACAGTTGACAGAGACAGTCCAATAGATCTACTGAGCATGACAAGATACATGGTAGATAGTATCACTATCTGGGATATCATAGCAGAACTGGTCTTGTTGACTACTGAACCACCTCCTGCTAACCCATTTGATATTGATCACACTTTCCTGGATAACTTAACTTCTGCTGAGCAAGTAAGGACTGAAGAAGGAGAATATCGTAGTAAACTGATTGTTTAGGTTGACTAGAATTATAACGACTGGTTGAGATTTATCACTTTAATCTTGCACAGTGAGGTAGTGTGATGATCGTTATTCTTTGCTTGCTACCCGCTGAGTCTTAACAACACGTACTTTATAGATCAGTATTAATCATGCCAAATTCTTGGCTCTATTTGTGAAGGAATTCGCTGTAATTTGTTCCGAAAAAGGGGCCTTAGTAATCCAATCATTGGCACGTGCTTGGCCAAATGTCAACACTTTGTAGATAGATATTACTTACTAGTTAGAGCCAACAATCTAGAAGGGACTATTCGTGTGCTCAGAATCAAAGCTATTTTGCCAAAACCCTGCATTTATTATGAATTGAATGGAAAACTAAAATGTAACATATTGTTGCAATGCTTGATAAATTTTCTCGCCGTTGTACAGCAGGTGCTCAATGATATTTTTAAGGCCGTATTTACCGAATATGGTTGGTTTCTCAACAAAGAAGATTGCAGCATTCTTACCACGCTTATGAATATTTTACAGCCATGGAACTAATACCTCGCATTTCAGGCAATATCAACGGGATCTTTACTTCATTCTCTGAATAGTTTACTGGGTAAAGATAGTGTGTGGGCTACACCGGACATTCTGAGGGATATGAAACATCTAGCACTGAGACACGTGCATACCTTACCTTCATTAGAATGAGAAAGAAAAAGTGAAAGTGATGTTGAAAATTATAATGAAAGTGAAAGTGAGTTATGTTAAACCAAGGGAAGAAGTGAAATTGCAGGATTTAAAATATTAATTTACTTTTAGAATTCGATCTTTACAGTTTAAATCAGTCTACTATTTTGATTATTGACTGCTCTAAGATTTAATTGATAAATTATTGTTCTTTTATTATTACTTAAGATTATTTTGATATTTATGTTTAATACTGAAGCTATCTGTTATTTATTTGTTGTACATTTCAGCTTTCTTTAAATCTTTCTTGAATTGTTTATTGTATATTTTGAGCGTTTGTGTTTTTGGGTATTTATTCTAAATCAGTTGAAGCATTTTGGTGTAACTATTGTTATTTGTTTGCAAATTAAAGAAATCATTTGATAATTATTTCTTCAATACATGGCGATATAATGATAATGATAATAAGAAATTTACTGATATTCTCAGTAGATTACTTTATTGTTGGTAGATACTGTATAAAATAAATTTTGAATTTTAAATATCTGAATTATCTTTGATCTTGTATTTATAACGTATGGAATTTATAACATTTATGAAATTTTGAAATTCGTGTCTGAAATCTTATGCATGATCTCATTATCATCAATTTTATCAAGTAAAATTTAAACTGTATTCCTGCACTTGATATGAAAATTCCTTATAAGTAATAGTTGGATATTCGATGATAAAAATAGATAGATGATACGGTAAATGGTGCCTAAAATAGTCAGTTACTCTAGATTAATTAGTAAAATGTAGCTTATTAATTAAATAATTAATAAATTAACTAACCAGCTCATCATCTAATTAGGCTGTGTGATGGGAAGCAAGACGTCCTCATTATTAAGACCAGACGAGGTACAGACCCTTACTGAGAAGACGGGGTTTACAACCAGGGAGATCGTCAGACTTTACAACAGATTCGCGTTAGTAATTAATCATTAATTACTTAATTGATTAGTTAATCGATTAGATTAATAACTTAACCTTTCATACGTAGCCGATAAGATTTAAAATTAGGGTTTTATCATGTTCAGCTTAAATTTGTAGCAACTCATATTCTGTGTTCGGGGTTACAAATAACCACAGCACAGCAAGATGTAAATGTGTAGGAAATTTGTTATTTTCGCTCACATTGCCATAAAAATTGATGCAGTGAACTTACATCTACGTTACACATATTTTAAATGCCTCATTATAGTTAATATGAGGCTGTCATACTCAATACAGCTACAATACAGCTGTATAATACAGGGCACATTGTTGGGACACCGCAGCATTTTACCGCACATTACAGCTAATTAAATAATGCGGCAAAGTGCTGCTGACTCCCCTCTCTGGTGTGACATCTAGGATTGTCAGATTATTAGTGTAATTGAATTCATCCTAGTATCCAAATTACTCGGATAAATATAATAATTAGTACAAATTGTCAGGTGTTTGGATAAGTCCCGGTCCGGAGTTCTGCGGAGGGAAGATCTACAGAACATTCCAGAGTTTAGTGTAAACCCACTGTGTAACAGGGTCATTGAGGCCTTCTTCTGGGAAAGTGATGAGGTCAACTTTACCCAGGTTGGTACTTGGTAGACATATGATTGCTTGGGAGTTGGGAGATCACCGATATTTCACATTTATAGACGATATAATATGCGGTATGTAATTGAAACCGAATATTTCACTGTTAAAGTTTGCATTTTTTCAGTTTGCAACCCTACTTTCCACATTCCGACCGATCCGTTCCCGGACAGTCACAGAGTTCAACAACAGAGAGGGCAAGATAAAGTTCCTCTTCAGACTTTACGATGTTGACAAAGATGGGAAACTCAGTAAAGAGGACTTTCACGAGGTATGCTTCAAGTTCAAAGGAATGTGGGAAAAACAGGAATTTAGTAAAACTCTTCATTTCCACGCGCTTACGAGCTGATAATATTATTATCACGTTACTCATTCTCCCCTAGGTTCTGGCGGGTTTAGTTGGAACTACAGTTCAAGATAAGGAGATGGAGAAGGTCATTATGCGGGCTATATGTGAAGCAGGTAATTTTAGTATGCTATTACTAGTAGCAGAAGTAGTAGTAGTAGTAGTAGTATATGTGAAGCAGGTAATTTTCATATACTACTACTACTAAGTCTACTACTAGAGTACTAGTAGTAGCAGTAGTAGTAGAAGTTAAGTAGTAGTTGTATATGTGAAGCAGGTAATTTTGATATCCCGATCGAAAACTAAGGAATTTGATAATTTTATTTGAGCTTCTCATGGCAATTTGATACACAGAATTTTCAATTGAGTTAATTAATTGAGTTAATTAATTGAGTTAATTAATGCACACTTTCAGGAGCTGATATCAATGATGATGACGAGGAAATATTCGTTACATTCGATCAGTTCAAGAAAACGCTAAATCACGTGGACGTGGAGACTAGACTCTCAATGCCTTTCTAAATCACAGAACAATGTTAATGTTTGGTATAGGGGTCACAGAACAATGTTTCCACAGAACAATGTTTCCTTGGTCACAGAACAATGTTACGAAGATTTACAGAACTCTTAATTCACGGAGAAACTTAATCTTGGTTGTTCACGGTATGCTCAGAGAATGGTCGGTTCTCTTTCCTCGGACAATTGCATTCTCAACTCTTCTCGTTAACATTTTCTTTATCAGATGACATTTTTCACAATTATTATTCTAGCTGCATGGCAGGACTATAGCTGGTTGGATTGATATAGGAGCATGTCCAGATTGTTCACTGTTCATTAGGTATTCTAATACCTGGCTGTTATAAACCATGTACAGTTAAAACCCCAATTTACCACGGAGTTTGGGGAAAGGAACAGCTTCAGTAAATGTATGATAATTGATAAGCCCTTAATTGGGGAAGGGAATGGGCTGCGGGAAATCGGGGTTTGCGCTAAATTGGGGCGCTAAATCAATGGTTGGTTTTATTATGTAAACACAATCAAGGTCAGTTTGTTGATTTTTGAATGAGAGAAGCCGTTATACTTATTTTGAATAGTTTAGATATTAATTAATTAATTACTTCTAAACTACTGAGTACTGATATATTGTGTAATATAATGTGAGCGTGCAAAATTGGGAAAACAGCAATTTGAAATCTCATTTATTGTTTGTTGCTTTTTATACAGTTAAAGGGTTTTAATTGTAGATATGATTGATTAAGGTTTGGGATTGAAAAATGCACTCGCTAAGATTCATTCATCACTTTTAGCTCTCATCATATTACAACTGTCTAACAATGTTAACGTCGCACAGTTTTAATTGTAAACGATTTGTAATTTATGCTTTAATAACATGTATTGAAATTTAGAATTTTGTTTTTATAAACGAAAGTAGTATAATTCTTTGGTTAAGTCTTCACTCTCCAGATAAAATATCAATTATATCAGTCCCCTAGCAACCGAGATATGGTTGCTATGGTGGCCAGGGTAACGTGAAATCCATTCAGAAGTCGCCATTAAACCTTAGAACTACCACTACCTTTTTACAGAATGAAGTTTAAACAAATAGATAAAACGTTATTCAAAAAGTACATCCTAGGAAGACATTTGAAACACCCTGTACAGTGTACATACCAAGATGTTGGTCCTTTATGTTTGCATACTATAATATATTTAATATATAGCTGTACAGTGTACTTCATGCTTGATGAACAGCAAAAATGAACAGCAAAAATAAAACTTTTCATATATTTCAAAACATCAGAGGTTAGTTTGTATACTTCAACACGTGCTACATTATTACTATCTATCAAGTTGTTAAAATAGCATAATACTCATTACCACTCTGCTAGGTACATATATGTGAAGACTGTATTAGCTATTACAGCGTGTAATCTACATAAGGTAAGCTAAAATTGTTTGCTTTTTATTTTTCATTTAATCATTGTTATAAATTTAAAAGTTTATTTACCAAATATATACAATAGGTCTTTGCGTCGAAATTTATTAATGAAGCTTTTCCATAACCTTTTCTCTGAAGGATTGACAAACTTAATCGATCAGATTTCTTAAATTGTTCAATTGTTCGACAAAGCGTGATTCGCCAAAATAAATTCAATAATTTCCTCACGCAAGATTTTACAAATATCTTGCAAGAAAAGGGACAAGTGACCCGTGCCTCAAGATCCCATTAAGGGAGGGGTTCAACTGTGATGATGATGAAAGATAGGTGTAATTGATAGTCAAAAGATTCATAACAATGGCCGCCCATGTATGAAGAAACATTTTGGTATTACCTTCAAAAAAATAGCTGCAGCTTTAAGTTGAGCTTCTGGCCATGCAAAAGATGACGGATTTTTCATGACTCTAACACCATTAGAGTTGAACAAAGAGCTGTAATGACTATCGAGAATGCTATGAAGTATGAATGGTTTAGAGTTTGCAAATCAAGCTGCAGTTTACAGAATTATTGCTCAAGAGTATGGGGACTTTTAAAGTTTGTTCTGGAGCATCAAAGTTTCATCCTAAACTCTCACTTTGTCCCAAAACATCAATTAAAGGATGAGGGGACCTTAGAAAAAGTTTTTTTCTCGTGCAAATCCTTTTATTACATTAATCGTATAAACCACTTTAGTGAAATCCGCAAAGTTGTATTTCATTCGCGCGCCGAGATATCCAGCCAAAACAATTTGAACCTGTGACGTCAATTATGTGAGTTGCTCTGATCCGCGCATATAGAAATACAGGTAAAATGAGCGTGCGGGCCGACTAAATTACTAATTAAGAATAAATTAACAATTTACGATACTAACGAGCCTATAACCAATGGAGAGGAGACTTTTTATGACCGGTTGAAAAAAGAATTATCACCCTACGATAACCATGAGCCGAGATACACCTGGAATAAGATTGAAGTCACACAGAAAGGCATGTAAATTATGTATATTTATAGCTCCCAACGTAACACCTAGCAACTCCCTGTTTCGTACCACAGTAGATATATCAACATGTCATATCAACACAACACGGTCCTAATAAAAATGGATCGGGTAGGTATGAAATGCATGTCTTCATTCCAGTTGGACAAGCACCAAGCACCAAGCTTTTAAGTTCTAACACACTATGTGACACTTATACTTATAACGTAAGCAAGATTTGCAACTATTACACCAAGCAATATTATACCAAGCATAGCAGACGAACACATCCACATTCGTTACGCTTTACACTCAAGTCACAGCAAACTAAAACGGTAAATTATAATTATAAATGAGTGTACAACGAAAGGCCGGTACACGCGCAGTGTCAAACCGCACGTGCGTACTCAGATAGGACTAGAGGCGCCAAGGGCCAGCTAGTAAAATTTCTTCTACTACATCATACATTCTTTTTAATTGTGTCCATATCGGGTTTCAAACAAGTCAAAACAAAATAGCAGTTTGTGGTTTAGTTAGCGGATGCTACTTATCTTAGCTATTTATAAATAGAAATACCTACTACAACTACAAGAAAGCCTTTCTGAGTTACATTTAACTATTATTATTAAAGAGAATTATTCGTAACTTAGACTAATTCAGTGCAACCAAAGATACCGCTCTCGCAAACGCCAAAGGTAACACGACGTAATTAAAACAGAACAGAACAAAATGTTGACACGAGCAAAGGGTGCGCGCGCACGTTGGTCTTAACACATAAGTGACGTCACAGCCCAAAATTGCTATCAGCCAATAGGAGCGCGGCGTGATATTGCACGAATTATCGATTTCACAGTCCGGCGTATTTTTTGATTCTACGTGTAGAAGTCCTGTGAAAGTGTGAAAGTGTGTACACTTTCACAGGACTTAAACGCGAATATTTGGAAGTAAATTCTAAGGTCCCCTCATCCTTTAACAAATAAAATCCGCCAAAACTAACATTTTGCACACATTTTAATATTTCTATTCAGAATCCATTTGATTTATTCTTGCCTTCTATCGATTTGTAGAGTTATTTTAAACTCTTTAAATTAGGCTAACATTTTGGGAGACGTTACTTTTAAGTTTATAAATAACCAATTGTGTACAAAACATATTCAAACAGTGCAAGTCAAAGATCGTTTGATGTTGATGATCCAAATCCGCAAATTGTTTTGAATGAGTATTATATTGTCACGTTATTATGATCAATATTATAAATTTTACTCGCAAAGCTAACTTATAGGCAATTGTATTCGTTTGTTAATACTACAGGGTGGGCCAAAAGTCAGTACCCATACGTTGGCCTTTATAGCTCAGTCACTGAGTGCCCAATTTAAATACTTCTTTCTGGTATGACTTAGTACCACCACTGGTTCGAGGAATTTGTCAACTCGAAAAATATTCGCGTTCATTTTTTTCAAATGGAGGTTCATTTTCACATTTATTTGATAGTTTGGATAGTCGGATCAAGCTAAATGTTATTGAATTGTGTTTGGCCATTCGAATTACGTTTGTCCTGAAAGAATTAGAACTGTAGCTTCTCAGATGACCGAGATATGAAGCATAACGAGTTTATTCATTACGTGTGATCAGGTGATTGGTTTACCTAATCACGTGATAAGGTTCCCCCGTTAACTACCCCGTTAAACATTATGGGAATTGTTATCGATTTCACAGTCCGGCGTATTTTTTGATTCTACGTGTAGAAGTCCTGTGAAAGTGTGAAAGTGTGTACACTTTCACAGGACTTAAACGCGAATATTTGGAAGTAAATTCTAAGGTCCCCTCATCCTTTAACAAATAAAATCCGCCAAAACTAACATTTTGCACACATTTTAATATTTCTATTCAGAATCCATTTGATTTATTCTTGCCTTCTATCGATTTGTAGAGTTATTTTAAACTCTTTAAATTAGGCTAACATTTTGGGAGACGTTACTTTTAAGTTTATAAATAACCAATTGTGTACAAAACATATTCAAACAGTGCAAGTCAAAGATCGTTTGATGTTGATGATCCAAATCCGCAAATTGTTTTGAATGAGTATTATATTGTCACGTTATTATGATCAATATTATAAATTTTACTCGCAAAGCTAACTTATAGGCAATTGTATTCGTTTGTTAATACTACAGGGTGGGCCAAAAGTCAGTACCCATACGTTGGCCTTTATAGCTCAGTCACTGAGTGCCCAATTTAAATACTTCTTTCTGGTATGACTTAGTACCACCACTGGTTCGAGGAATTTGTCAACTCGAAAAATATTCGCGTTCATTTTTTTCAAATGGAGGTTCATTTTCACATTTATTTGATAGTTTGGATAGTCGGATCAAGCTAAATGTTATTGAATTGTGTTTGGCCATTCGAATTACGTTTGTCCTGAAAGAATTAGAACTGTAGCTTCTCAGATGACCGAGATATGAAGCATAACGAGTTTATTCATTACGTGTGATCAGGTGATTGGTTTACCTAATCACGTGATAAGGTTCCCCCGTTAACTACCCCGTTAAACATTATGGGAATTGTTAAGGGTGCCCAATTAAGGTGTCGTGTCACGGTGTCACATAATCATCCAGTCAATATTGTTAACGAGATACAGAAAATGCTTGATAACTTCGTCATTTCTAATCCGTTTTGCCTCATGTTTTCAGATCATATGCAACATTTGATAATCTACCGTCTCGGAAAAAATCAGGCGTTCAGCATGTTCAGAGAAAACAATATAGGTGTTTTAATATTGAATGGGCGTGGTCTAAAATATTCGAATTTTCAAATTTTGACGACGGAATCCTCGAACCAGTAAGTACAGTATGCCATCTGCAAAGCAACAGCTCTCAAATATAAAACACGGCGGAGCTATTAAGGCCAACGTATGGGTACTGACTTTTGGCCCACCCTGTATTTCTGGACAAAAAAGTAGGCCACTAGAACGAACACCGAAGCAACAATAAGACAACATTAAGACAACAATAAGACAACATTAAAACAACATTAACGCAACAAACACCAATAAGACAACAAACGATAAGACAACATTAAAACAACATTAAGGCAACATTAAAGCAAACATTAAGGCAACATTAAGACAACAAAAAAACGACATTAAAACAATAATAAGACAACATTAAGACAACAAACACCGATAAGACAACAAAATATGATAAAATATTAATACAACATTAAGACAGCATTAAGACAACATTAAGGCAACATTAAGACAACATTAAGACAACATTAAGACAACATTAAGATAACATTAAGACAATATTAAGACAACATTAAGACAACATTAAGACAACATTAAGACAACATTAAGACAACATTAAGACAACATTAAGACAACAATAAGACAACATTAAGACAACGTAAAGACAACAAACTCATTTAAGAAAATATTAATCGCCAAATTAAGTATTTATATATATACATAATTATTAATTAACTATTTTATATTTCTAAATGGATATTCATGCCGTCTCGAAATTCAATTGATGGTTAAAAATACAAAAACATGAATGGACATGACTAAGAAATTTCTCATCTTGAACATATTAAACTTTGGAGAATTCTTATCATAATTAACAAATCGTTTGAAAATAATTTTAAACATATTGCTAGGCACAATGTAAAAAAGAGATCAGCTACTCCAGTTCATTATTTGCAAAGAGGTAAGCTACTTAGCTTGTTAAATAATACTTAATTTATTTATCGATCAGAACGTTTATTAAGTTAACTTTTGTGAAACTTTCTAAATTGACTGATGCCACCTTTCATCGAACGTTTCTCAGAAGGAATAACCAACTGAATGGATTTATTTTTCCATTGTTCGTCAACAGAATGTGGACTCAGGGGACCGTGACATATAAAACAAAATTCTATCATGAGATTCTGCAAATATTGTACAATAAAGGGAACTTGTGACTTGTGCTTCAAGATCCCATTAATATAGACTATTGTACGGGCAGAATTACGATTTCTAGAGTTTCTATTTCTCCGAGAAATAGTGCTTTGACATTTATCAAAGTAACATGCAGTGAGATAATCTCAAATTTGGACTATTTCTTTTTTTTGATGATTCTGCCGGTCTTAGCATTTTATCTGTGGTCGAAACTTGGTATAGTTTAAGCTTTTATTAAAAATTTCACTGATTACTGTTTTATATTACTCGTGATACCCTACTGCCAAAATAACAAACTTGTTTATCGTCTTGGCCCGTTATATTAATTCGTTCTTCCTTTTGACATTTTAAACCTAGCCACTCCTTTTTAAGCAGACCAATAACACAAACTTTGCGCGCGATCGCCAAATGACATTCAGCTAATGTGTGAAACAGCTGGCAAGACTTGTTACACGTGACTTTATTTAATTTACTATTTAGCTGCGCAATTATATAATGAGGTGCAATTATCATCATCACCTCATAATTTTTATCAGAACCCCTTCTATAATTTACTGGGAGGAAATATCAAATAGCAGCAATTTTGTGCAATCAAATGTGCAAACCAGTGGAATGTTTTTTAGTACAGAGAGCTGCATATAAAAATCCCGAAAGATTATGATAAACAGTAAACAAACTGCAAACAACAAATTCTGTATCATGTCTGTTTCTTATTAGTAGTTTCATATAAAATCTTGCCTCGTAGAACGGCGGACGGAAAGTTGCCAAACAATTTGTTGCTTTACTTTTGGCTGCCATCTCCGAAATAATATGACTGGGTCTATGCACATAGGGAGGCCTCCTGTCAGCAATTTATAAGATTTTGTTGGTAGAGGCCTACATCAGATTAGTTTGATAGCCGTCACGCGACTAAAACAGCGTGCTCCACTCTCCTAGTCCCCAATTACCCACGTCTATGTTAGAATAGCCATTATTAATATGTCATGACAAAATGATGAGAAACATTACCAAATACCATGGTGGAAAAGTCGATGAAATTTATAAGATTAGAAAAGTTAATAGATTGAGAGAATTCTCCCCTGATATGGTATTACGAGTGAGACTAACTGTTTCAGTCGAATACAGGCAAGTAACTGAATACATTAGGGATTCACCGTGAAGTTGTTCAAACAGTTTCGAGTTTACCAACATTTTAAAGATCACCCACTTGAACAAAAGAAACAATTGATTGTTTAGTACTAGCTTCAGTGATCTGGCGTGTTAGGTTAAACAAGAAGCTTGTGCAAAAGTACGGAATACAACGGAAATGTACAAAAATTATTTCCTTGTGTTTGAAACACGACTAATGTAAAATGCGAGAGGTATTCGCTATCCAATAGTTTTAATAATCCCCTTCCCAATGTGAAGATTTGTGTTGCTAAACAATTGATCAAGCTGCTTTCTGGTCGAAAAGCAGTATATTAGCTCGTTTGCATGGAAATGCAGTTTTGACTTTTTCAGCAGTTCCATTGCTATGACCACGCAACATACTATCATGTTGATCAAAAGAGTCTATGCCGAAAATTGTCTCACCGTTTTTGCCATTTTCACCTGGACAGAGTTTCTGAACAAAAGAAACAATTGATTGTTTAGTACTAGCTTCAGTGATCTGGCGTGTTAGGTTAAACAAGAAGCTTGTGCAAAAGTACGGAATACAACGGAAATGTACAAAAATTATTTCCTTGTGTTTGAAACACGACTAATGTAAAATGCGAGAGGTATTCGCTATCCAATAGTTTTAATAATCCCCTTCCCAATGTGAAGATTTGTGTTGCTAAACAATTGATCAAGCTGCTTTCTGGTCGAAAAGCAGTATATTAGCTCGTTTGCATGGAAATGCAGTTTTGACTTTTTCAGCAGTTCCATTGCTATGACCACGCAACATACTATCATGTTGATCAAAAGAGTCTATGCCGAAAATTGTCTCACCGTTTTTGCCATTTTCACCTGGACAGAGTTTCTGAAAAAGTTGTGTTTTTAAAAATTGTAATTTTTTCCCATTTTACCGAAAGTGCACCTTACTAAAAACATCAGTTCCTTGTATACTAAAGGTCGCCACAATCCCCGCTTCTTTAATGCGTTGAACCATTTAATATTACTATTTAATAATAAGTTCACCATGATTGAATGAAAAATAAAAATAATTGTCCTTTCCTAAGGTTTCAATGTTGCATGTTTTTACTATATCAATTTAAAATTATTTAAACATTTTTAACGAATAATTCGGTGGAAATAATTGAAGGTCTGAAGTTTGAACATTAAGAAGTACTGCATAAACTAGCTATTCAGCCATGCATCCTAACTGAAATTTTCAACCACAAAGCTGACAATTAATTTATCATTTATCAATTTGTTGGGCATCTAATAAATTGCTTTCGGTTATCCTATTGAGACTCGTGGAGCTAAGTTTGATGGCTTCCAGTCCATATCCGTGAACCACGCTCAGTAATTCAACCTAATAATCAATAGGATAAGCTCAATTAAATTTTAAGCGCGCTGTAAAATTAAGCAATCCTGGAGAGATGTTGGCAGGGCCGGGATATAAATTAATTTTCCTCACTAACTATTAGTAGGGCTTCATCGAATCCATTGACTCTAAACCATCAGTAATCGTGAAAATTTACAGAGCGTAAACAGGAACTTGCATTGGTAACCATAGTAACGGTGTCGCACGTGCAGAGTTGCTGTATTTGCGGAAGTAAAGGAAGATGCCGTGATTAACTTCGCGTGGACTTCACTTGTTCTGTTGAGAATAAATTGTAGATTCATTAACAGTTTGGGTGACGAGGCATCTTATTGCGAAAATTTAGCAATTTCTAACTAACAACCTAATTTAGCTTTTCTTATCCATAAGTTTAAAAAAACAAGAAATAGAGTCTTTGGAATACATAGATAAATAGGAGTACTGGGATTATTCAATTACTTCATGATTATTTACATCCAACCAAAAAATGATCGGTTTTCCTATTTATACCTCCCCCCTCTCTTCATAATAACACTGCTTCACAGCTCAGCTACAACTCCCTACACTAAGTGTCACCTAACCCTGAAGTAGAATTAATCATCACCCTCTAACAGCTACCAATGTAACACCCACCAATCAAAAACAAGTATCATCCCTCTAGACCAATAAGATCCCTCGAATATGCAAGAAGTACTGCCATATCCCACAACTTAGGGCTCAATCAATCAATCAAGCCCGATTAATCAGGGCACTACATTTACAGTAAAAACCTCTAGCCCAGAGATAAGTGGCACTTCCTGGTAATTGAGCCCTGGAGCAGGGCCCCCTCACGTGTTGCCCTGGCAACGCACGTGCGGCTTGGAGCGTGCTAGCAATTTGTAGTGTCTGAGTTTGGGAATTGTGTCACGCCCCACTACGACCGTTAATGGACTAATGGGGATCAATCGTCTGGAACTGAGTGGAACAACTTGGGGTGTCCGTTAGAACAATTAAGAGCAATTGGAGTTTTTTTTTCATGCACAGCGATGTTTTAGGGTTTCGATAATTTTTGGCCAGATATTTTTGGGAAGTAAATGGGTGTATGATTTTAATATTGATCGAAATGAGTTACGAAAAGTAGTGCAGTGATTAAAAATGCGGTCGAACGTGAAAATACAAATTTCTCTCTGGAAATCACTGTTCAGATTCTGATCCTAGTATGAAAACTGAATATTGGTGAATAGAAGATACAATGTCCGTTTTGTTTGTGATAGGGCATAAATTTATTCGACCTTCTAGAATTTGTTTCTACCCACTTACTCAATGTGTTGGAAATTTGGCAAATTAAGATCTAACTCATTTTTCAAAGGTTAAAAATTGTACAAATTTCTACCAGTACATCCCCCACCAGAATATCGGGGGGTCGAAAGGCTATGTGACATTTTTTCCTGCTTAGTATTTCCCACGCATGAAGTTCTTATCACAATGGCATTTAGTAGTTATACAGAACTCAATGTAGCACGTGACTCCAGAAAACGGTCACGTGACCATATATTCGCCCACGTGCAAAGCTCGTGGTGTGCGCGACAATGCCATTACACGCATATCGTGCGGTCTACGTGGGAAAATGCATGACTTAATCTTACGCGATACGGTTTAAGTCGCCTTGGATTGGCGTTTAACTCCAGCTTTAAGCCATTAATTGTGTTTTGTATCGTATAATTTATGCTCTTTAACACATTCTAATAGCTTCTAATAGCTCCTTCTGGCACGCTTCTTTTCGTAACACGAATATTTCCTATTTTCCACAAATTTTCCAAAAGAATTGGGACAGAGATATCCGTAGCTTACTTAAATCCGCCCATAAATCTCACTCGTGAGATTCCGCCAGATGACTGACAATTTCAGACTGATCCGACGGACACTACATACTGACAATCCCAGCTCCTTAATATCTAGTTTTGAATTTTCAAATGAAACTATTTTCAGATGAGCAACTCTGCACTGTTTGTTATCTGCTGCCTAGCAACAGTTGCTATGGGAGACGACTCGGCTTGTCCAGAACCTTGCAAGGTACGTTCTGTTTTAGCTTTGACCATTACTAGACCAGACTCTGCAATTTGCTTGATGTTATGAGTTGTGGCATCCCAATCATGTGAAGATAATTGAGATAGGTTACACAATCTTACTAATTGTATTTAGTGTTTCTTTCTAATTTAAATCTACTGAAATTATGTTTTTCCGTCCCAGATATGAACAATATCGCATCGCTCAAATCGTTAATTTAATGACAATATTTTCAGATTCATCTACAGGACCCCGAGCTACCTTGTGATATGATTCCAGTTAGCTGCTTCACAATCGAAAAACATTCCGAAACCTACGAAAGTTGTCACTACGGGGCTAACGTCACTTTCAAGTGAGCAGTTTTGTGGGGTTTTATTTTTGTTCTTCTGTACTTTGTTGTGATACAATTTCACCTCTCCGTTCGTAAATTGATTGATTAATTAATTAGCTTCCTGATAACTAGAAAAATTTACCAAGAAATCATTGGATCACTTCTCAGTATATCATATTCGCCGGAATGCGAGCATCTCATCCCCGAACAATGCAAAGACGAGCTGTCCAGGGAATCTCAGTGCAAATACTGCTTCCAGGCTAGCATTTTAAACTTATTTAGATCATTCATCATTGAACGTCGATATTTTGTGATCAAGAATTAGAAAATGGTAACTGTGATTCGGCTCCAAAGTTGTTGCTAGGTTTTTTGCGACCGCCGACAACTAATTCCCTTTTCTTTACTGATTATATTTTAACAACCATTATAATATAACCGCCATCATTATAACCGCCACTTCAGATGGATGAGAAGTATTACACGTGTAAGAATGATAACCACGAATGTAATCCTAAGAGTTCAGACAGAAGATCTCGTAAAATCAAAGTCAGCTGCGAGGTGAGATTTCTTGCAATCATCTCAACCACCAACCAAACCACCCTTCTGATTTCACCTTTTAGTTCGCGGTTCACTATATTTGAAGAATTTTAAACTGCCAATTAATGATCCGGAGCTTGAGGTAGATTTCTTCAGAACTTTGCTTTTAAATCATTGTCACATTCCTACCCTCATTCCTCAGGTGAACCATGAGGTTATCTGCAAGCCGCCCCGCATCTTCTCTCGAAAAGTTACCTGCAGTTTTACAACCGGTACTGTATGACTGCAGTTTACTATGAAATTCTATAATTTTCATCTTTCAGTTTGATTATCTGTTGGCTGTTGCTGGTACTAGAGTATACTTCTACATTTGAATTTTAATTTGCATTCCAATTTATCGAATTCTGAGGCTCCTTCTCATTCCAATATTTTTTGCTCTCTCCGGCGCTGGACACTCGTTAAAATATTTCATCACAGTACAATTATAGAATATAATATCTAGAGAAGTGAATTGGTCGCTTGAGTAAAATAAAAGTTTAAGTTTAGTCCTGACCTTAACTACTACAGGTAAAAGCTGGAGCACTGCACTGATCCTGTCTATCACCCTTGGAGGGTTCGGAGCTGATAGATTCTACCTGGGATACTGGAGAGAGGGTCTCGGCAAACTGTTCTCGTATGTTAAGTTTTAGTTATGTTTTCGTTGATCTTCAGTTAACATATAGTTAAACTTTAGTTAACATATTCAGTTAAGCTTTAGCTGGCCTTCAACCGCTTTCTAACCTTTTGTTATCCATTAGTTGACCTTTAGTAAACGTTTAGCTAGCCGTAGTTAGCCTTCTTTGAAATTGAGTTAGCTATTAGTTGACGGTTTACAAAAACCTTTAAAAACTACTTAGCTTCATTTCACGGGATAGCCAGTTGACGGTCATTTAACTTTAAGACAGCCTTTTTAAACATTAAGTTTGCTTATCTTCACCTTAACTCCGTTTCAGGTTCGGAGGTCTAGGAGTGTGGACTATAGTTGATATTATCTTTATCAGTGTCGGATATGTTTCACCGGCGGATAACTCCTTATATATACTCACGTGACAGTAACACGTGACAGTAACGCATGTAGAAGAACGTTCTAAAAACAGGTAACCAATCACCATACGGTGTTTTTATGAAGGAGCAACAGTTTTTACGGAGGAGCAGTATTTTATATGAAGAGGATGCATTTGGTATGCTGAAGGAGCAGCGAGAATTTTACTGAATTTACTTTGAGAAATCTGAGTTAACGAATGACTGAACAGTAGACTTTCAGACGACAATTTTAGATTTAGATTTCACATTGCACCAGACCGACCATAGTTCATTTGGAAATAGACATTTCATGTGCTCCTTTTTTTAGCATTTTAATGATATTTTAGCAGTGAGTCGGAGTGAGATTAATGTTGCGGATATCGGTTCGCTCTGTAATTTTATATCGGTTGATGAATTTCCTGATTATTGTCCGGGAATGCTTGGCGCCAGGACATTGCCAATTAATCCGACCAGCAATCCCATCTTGCCAGCCATAATTACTGAATAGAAAAACGAATTATTTCAACTTGCAATGTTTCGAAGCTGAGGAGGTCAAATTTCTTGGGTTTAAGGGTGTTGGGGGAACTTAATTTAATGGTTTTTCCGGTTGTTAAGTTTGGGGCTAGTCCCAAGAAACCTTATCATGCTCGCGACCACCTCCTCTTATACAACAATTCATTAGGATCAATAGGTACGTATCCGTATCACACTTCTACTTGTAACTCTGTCCAGATTACCAGCCCGCTCTTAATGAGCACTTGTTGAAGGAGTAATCCTCACTTCCCATTGGTTCTCCGCCACAAGCACATCTCTCTGATTGGTCGCTCAAATTTGTAGGTCAATTCTCGCTTGGCACCCAATTAACTAGGCTAATATCTGGAGAAAATTATTAATACCCCCGTTACTATTTTGAATTTTCCTAGTCCTGGTGACGTCGCGATGTGTCACGCGTTACCGTGCTGTTATTGGCTCAGACCATAAACATGATATATAAGACTAGGTTGACTTTAGATACTTTCAGTTGCACCATTTTCACGGTTCATCATGCCTTATTTGTGTTAACCACTTTTTAAGTTATAATTTTTTGTTTAACTTTTTTATTGCCGGGCACTTCTGCTAGTTTGAAACGATCTGAATATTTGATTTGTTTTTTAGTTATTTGGTAAAAATAATTTAAGTAATTTTTTCACTTGTAAAAACGCAAAACTTAAACCACAAAATTTGCCATAGTTCAATTGTTGGAATTATGATTGAAAATATCGTAATACTGGACTAAAGGTGAATAAATATCCAATAAAATAAATTCAATTGAAAATTCAAATGGAATAAATAAGTTTTGTAAAAGATGAGCTAACATCGTTATTTTTAGTAAAAAATGACGACGAGTGCGTTTCAAATGATTCCGCCCCGTCCAGCGGTCTTGGCTCCGCCAAGGAATTTCTTACAGTTCATGCAGCCATGGAACTTTACTCTCGACCTCAACCGGGTTAATCCTGCTTTCTTCAACCGACCTCTTTCTCCTCCTGAACCCAAGAGTTTTACTCCTAAACTGCTATCGGTAGGACATTTAATTTATGATGCTGTTTTTTTAATTGAGTAATTCTTTCCGTTCTTACTTTTTAATGTCTTTCTGGTTCATTTTGAGTTTCTGTATATATGCAATATACATGTATGACGTATGTATTAATGTCGCCTTCTTTATTCGACTGATTGACATGATGGTTAAAAGGAGCGAACACTTTTCCGATTCCGCTACATACACGTTGCCTACAACTTAAACTAATAATTTCGCAGGTATCTCCGACTCTGATACCCTCGCTCAGTCCGCCTCCAAAGATTACGCTAACACCAGAGATACTGAACTTGCTCAGACAACAGTCAAATCTTGATCAGATGTACAAACAACCTTCTTTCAAACCCTTACCGGTACGGTTAAGTGTATTGAGTATATATTTATCCGTTTCAAAAGTAACGATTCGATATTCTTATCTCATTTATACGAACGAAACCGTTAATTTAAACATTGTTTATATATTACTGCGTTTATCCAATCTTTGTCTTCTATACAGAAAAGCCCCGAGTGTGCGACATCACGAGGTCCAATGGATATCAGCACTCTGGTTAACCTGAGTATCAAGGATCTTAACAAACAGCTCCGGGGAATGAACAGGACCGAGGTAAAGAGAACTTTCATTGGAAATATCATTTTTATAGACCTGGTAATAAACTCTTAGTATTGTCATTAAGAAAACTCTTGTTGGACAACTCACTTTGAAAAATATAGGTATATGACGTTAGTAATCGGTACCGAGAGTTTAATGTTATCATGTGTCCAGGTGGTGAGATTAAAACAGCTGAGACGCCGGCTTAAGAACAGAACATACGCTAAACTGAGCAGACACAAGCGTGTCGCGACCATCTCAGTACTGGAAGAGGAAATCACCGAGCTTGAACAAGAGGTGAGTTTCTGTCACAGTGACATCACGAGATTGTGACGTCACGTAGTGTGACTTCACTGTTTGTTACTATGTTTTGCACGTTTGTTTTAATGCCATTCCAGCCTCTTCCACTCTAGGAAACTTGAGTGTAGTTTTTTCATGAAAACCAGACTGCAGGTTCATTCAATTAAACAATAAAACTCCAGTTATCATCTAGATGACGTTTATTTTTCCTTGACCTTGGTATGCAGACTAACTGTAGACAGTCTTTATACTTTAATTGGATTACTTTTCAAACTGTTAAGTGGATTAGTTTACTGAGCGATTCTGTAACATAACTTTTAGTGGGGGGGGGGGGGGGGTATTGAGTTATTAGAGGGGAATGAAAGTTCTTGAATGTTGCATTTAGAGTAGCTTGGAGCATGGTGTGAAAAATTGGAAATGTTGATTTTAGTTTAGAAGGTTGAGTATATGCCACTGTATTTTAGTAGTTCCAAAAGGGCCAACGATAACGAGTTAAATCCTGGTGATTAAACCTTATCCTATTTCAGTTAGCGTGCCAAGATCAGGAGTCAGAAAAAGTGAGCCGGAATACAGCCGAGATGAACCAGAAACTGGCGATGCTGCTCCAATTCGCTGATCAGCATAACATCAAAACTGATTTCCCTGGTTTTAACCATCCTTGAAGCTGAAATCCTTGTGTCTCGACCAAACTTGAGACGATCTAAGAAGTCACAAGCAATACAGTTCGCCAGTTCAGCGAATACCCTAGATCCCAGAGAAAATTCTTCGGGATGGTCCAGATTTTCTCAAGATGAATAAAAATACATAAGTACAAAGTATACTGTTTGCTTAGAAATTCAAGCCTAAAACAAAAAGACGCGATGTTGAGCAATGCAGTGTACGTTCTTTAAATCACGTGGCATTAAGTTAGTTATTTTATTATACTTGCTGGTCAAACTCAAAACTGGGTGACTTTTTCGTTCATGCTTTAATTTATAATCTCATGTTCTTTTCGATGACTCAAACTGTAGATTGTAGATATTTTAATAACGATTTTTCATGATTTTAAATGTTAAACAATAAGGCGTTTCACAGACTTCTTTAAACTTTACGTTCACTGTTCATCCTGCTAAACCTTTTTCTCTGAAAGCTCTTTATTGAATATTCTTTAATATAAGTTCTATTGCATGATTTATCCATACACATCATGATCAGTTTGATTTTTTAGAATACTAAATATTTTTGAGTTGTGCTTTTCAATAACTACCATTAAATGTTGAAGCACGTTGATATTACAAACTTTCCTGCGGTAATAGACATGGCTGTTTAGGAAATTTTATGTAACGTATTGCATGTTTGAGTAGATTTATGATTTTGCGTTTGTACAAGTTTAATTATTTATTTGTGTTAACCATGCTGTATTTGATTATCCCATTTTAGTTGTTTTAAATCCAAGTTTTATCCAGGTTGTTTTCCTTGAGTTTGAACTAGATTCAATTACTCCATCATGATTATATTTGTCATACGTTGTATGACCCGCCGCACACGACTGCGCGGCTCCCCCTGTATCGTAGAAACTCTACCATAGTGAAACGACCGTCGCGTGGGGGTCACGACGTGATAAAAAATTATATAATATCCGTTTCTCTGTTCTCGTTTAATGATGATACTGCACCCAGAAAACCTAACTGGTAGGAGCCTAACTTTAAAAATAAAAGAGATAGAAACGTCTGGTTTTCAACAAAAGTTCGTTTCGTAAAACTAAGGTTACCTCCCCAGGAGGAAAATTGAAGACAACGTAGATTTTGAGTTATCCTGAAAAGTATGATTTTGGGCCAAATAAAAGATCGCAGCTTTTTAACTTTGCAAATCAATGAAGTTGCCATGCATGACTTCATGGCTGAATTCAGATTGTAACACGCGTGCGATTTACTGGGCCGATCTCAGCCTGTCATTCCGCCGAATCTCTATGATTATGAACATAAATATAATACTAATAGCCTGATATGAGGTCCCCAGGTAAGCGTGCGATCAGCGAACTTTACGTCACGCGCTGACAAACGTGCTATTGAAAAATGACCACCTTTAGTAACACGGCCAGCCAGTAAAATTTTCTGGGTCCAAAGCTGTCTTATATAGTTCAAGTTGCTAGCTCTTCGTTAACTATTATATATCCTTGTTATTGCGATTGGTGACGTGTCTCAAGTGATATAAATAAGATATTTAGATATGAGAGCGAGCGCTAAAAGTAAAACTAAATACGGTTTTTACTCATTCGATCTTTGATCTTAAACTATTCCCCGTTCAATTTTGGCATAAATATGACGTCAACGTGCAGAATAAAGCAAGTTACACAAATATTTCATACCACATACGTATCAAATTGGATGTGCTTTCGGTGGAGATATAACGCGGGTCGTTTAGTTATGGTTTGGGTTTTAGCATATAACTTTAAGTATAAGTATATTTTACCAAAACCCATATTCATGGGTAGAGTGGACCGCTGCCAGTGTCTCTCTTTCCCAAACAAAAGGAAATGATATTAATTTGATTGACCGTTCTCAAATGCAAAATGATACCGAGAATGAAATCGGTCGCTCGCTTTTTCCATTCATTCACGGTTTACGAATTGTAATAAATTTCGATTGATTACATCAGTCAGATGCTGTAAAAATCTCTTTGGGTTGCGTTCGGATCGATACCTAGTATTTCGGGGTAAGGGTAGTAGTTATTGCTTATTGAATTAGCTGAAGTTTATTGAATCTTTATTGCCGAGTACAGCTGCCTTTGGGTAGATCTTCTTAATCTATTACAATTGTAAATGAATGGGAAAAGCGAGCGACCGATTTCATTCTCGGTATCATTTTGCATTTGAGAACGGTCAATCAAATTAATATCATTTCCTTTTGTTTGGGAAAGAGAGACACTGGCAGCGGTCCACTCTACCCATGAATATGGGTTTTGGTAAAATATCATCTCTTTTTGATTATAATGTCAGGGTACTTTATAAAGTCGAAATATAAACTGATATCTTCATTAATTAATAAGGAGGAAGTTTCAACGATTTCGAAATTTTCCTTTAAAAACATTTCCTTGTGTTTAGGTAAGCATATCGGTCGATCACTGACTGAATATGCCACCTAATACTCATTCAAGTTGGCATTAAATTCATATATAATGACATTAAACTGTCGTGGCAAAGCAGAATTTGTTGGAAATCACGAATGAGCAAAATTCTCACCTTTCGCACGTGCAAACTTTGAGCGGACGTTGCGTGCGCATCCAATATTGAATCGCCGTAAATTTTTTCATGTAATTGTTTTATATATAGCTTGATAAGCATGCAAAGTTTCAAAGTATTTCAAGAAGAACTGTAATCACAACGGCACTCTAAAGTTGACCGAAAATGACGAAAACAGCAATTTTCAGTGATTTTAGCAATTTTCTATCAATTTGGGCGTGTCCCCACGTGTGCAACTTTTCGATTTTCAACTTCAAAACTAGCCTAATGCACAATTTATACCTATAGGAAGCAGAACTGAGCTCCTCAACTCAAGGCATGGCCCAACACCAGAGAATACTAAATCGCAAAATTGACGTTTTTATAAAATAATTCTTCAAAAAAGCACAAACTTCAATGACGAATATCTTTATGAAGGAGCAAGCTAGAAAAACTTTCCGGTAGATTTTCAGAATGCTTGAACAATTATCTAAGGTGAAAATCTCCTCAGATTTTGAATAAAATTACTCCTTAATGGTTTAAAATTAATTGTAAAAGTTATTACTTTGTCAAAAATCAAGTTTTAAAAACGGTTAACTTGATGACGTCATCAAGGGGTGTTTATGACGTCAAATAATTTTTGTATACAATGTAAACTAAAGTGTAAACAATTATTTGCAAGACCTGTGGTCGGAAATGGCTTTATCTTTTATACTTTTGAATCTATGGACAATTAAATACAGGCTACAATTGACTGGCAAAGCGTCTATCCCTGAATATGTATGTATATATATATATATATATCACGACAATCTGTCGTAAAACAGGGGTTCTAGAAAACCCATTTCCCGATACTCCTGAAACCTGAAACTTTTTTTGCAGTCGATTTGATCAACGTCTAGACGCCCTGAAAAATTTCAGATCTCTAACTCAATTTTAACATGGTTTTTAAGGCACCTGAATATGGCGATTTTGGGTTTTTTACCGAATTTCGTATAACAGTGCTGGCGAGTATTTTATGCAAATTTCTTAAAAATCTCAACATAACTATTTTTTATTCCTGTCATCTTTGACATCAAATTAGAATGTTTTGAACTAAAAATAATTCTGCTTAACGACTTTCGATGAGTCTTAATGCCTGGAAAACTCCTGCCGGAGGCGGCGGCCTTCGGCCGCCGCCTCCGGCCGCAGTGCACGCTTCGCGTGCACAAAAGAGGCTTGTAACGTGTACCAAAGGGGGTATAATAGTAAAGGGGGTATAATAGTAAAGGGGGTATAATAGTAAATGGGGAACATAGTATACCCACAATAAATGCAACGGTCGTGCTTGCCAGCACTGTGATACTCCAGATAAGAATTTAGTTAGGAATAAGATTGCAGGGGTCAGAGTAGAGAGTTTGGATCTGAATAATCTCTTAGAGCCATTTATTTCTAAAGAATTACGTGTTTAACTCATTAAGTAAGTCACAATATCTAATCTTGTATGAGTTTTTGACTTTTAATAATAATAGATAATAATTATTATATATATTTTTGAGTAAACATAACATTGGCTATAGTACTTTGGCCGGTCCCTAACAAACAAACCTGATAGTCGAGTGTAGAGTTATTCATCAGATCATCCGATTACCTCTTGACGTATCTTAACTAAATCATATATCATTTCAAGTCCGAGTTTAGACGCATTCCTCATTTCGAGGTGATTACAGATTAGATAATTGGTTTACAGCTCCCCCAAACCAATTATAAAGTTAAATATTTCGCTTCCGTTACCAGTCTCCACAGCTGTCGGATATAGTTGCTAGCTCTTCATGGGGTATTGTATATTCCTTGTTATTGTGATTGGTGACGTGTCTTTAGTGATAACAAGACATTTAGATATGAGAGCGAGCGCTAAAACTAAAAGTAAATACAGTTTTTACTCATTCGATCTTTGATCTTTAACTATTCTCCGTTCAATTTTTGATTTTGGTATCCTAAACATGACGTCAACGTACAAAATAAAGCAAGTTATTCAAATATTTCCTACGTATCAAATTGGATGTGCTTTCGGAGGAGATATAGCACGGGTCGTTTAGTTATGGTTAGCCTTAGGGTTTTAGCATATAACTATTACTATTAGTATAACTATAAGTATATACTCCAGATAAGAATCTAGTTAGGAATATGATTGGGGTCAGAGTAAAGGGTTTGGATCTGGATAATCCCTCAGGGCCATTTATTTCTAAAAAACGTGTTTAACTTTAAGTAAGTCACAATATTTAATCTTGTGTGATTTTTTGACTTGTAATTGATAATAATTATTACATTTTATATATTTTTGAGTAAACATTGGCTGGTTTACTGGGCGGCGCTTTGTAGCGCGATGCACTACTGGGTCGCGCGCGCATCAAATAATGCTTCTCGCAACCACTTCGGTAGATCGGCGAGATGCACCACTGTGCCTCACCGAGCTGCGAAGGATTGACATCGTGAATCAAGGCGGCGCTCAGCCTATGATCATTCCGTTGAATCTATATATTCGCGGCGGTTGTTCATGAACATTATAGCATGGGGTCCCCAGGTAATGGCTGGTACTTTGGAGTTTAGGCCAGTCCCTAACAAAAAACCTGGTAGTCGAGTGTAAAGTGATTCATCAGATCATCCGATTACCTCTTGACGTATCTTAACTAAATCATATATCATTTCAAGTCCGAGTTTAGACGCATTCCTCTTTTTACTTCGAGGTGATTAGATAATTGGTTTACAGCTCCCCCAAACCAATTATAAAGTTAAATATTTCGCTTCCGTTACCACTCTCCGCAGCTGTCGGATATAGTTGCTAGCTCTTCGTTGGGTATTGTATAATATCCTTGTTATTGTGATTGGTGACGTGTCTTTAGTGATAACAAAACATTTAGATATGAGAGCGAGCGCTAGATATGAGTTTTTACTCATTCAATCCTTGATCTTTCCATAATTTTGATCATTACAATTTCTTTCACATTATATATACACAGTATATCAGGTTGTATTGAGCAATCCCACATGTTCTGTAAAAATGAATAACGTGATCCATGATCAGTTATTTCGTATTTTTCCTAAGACGGTTATATAATATATATTATATCAATGTCTTTTATTAGTATTCTTTGATGAAATATTTTTCATTAATATCTTTGATTGATTGTTAATAGTTGTGGACACAACAAGAAAATTGAGAATAATCTTGTGCGAGGGTAGGGACCCAGATGTCGTTTCTAACCCAAATAAACTTTAAGGAGGCTTCTCATCAGTAGCCGCACCTCCTTACTCGGTTTCTGAACTGGAATTCTATGGGCTTCCAGACGGCCAGACCGAGTATTACCATCCCATCCTTCTAGAGTTCATCACAAGTAGCACCCACCTTGAAGATCTTTGACACCCAGACACACCCCATTGGCGAACAAACTTTGGATATAATCTTACATGCTCCCGAAGGAATCCCTGGTTTATGGTCTTTCTCATCGTCACCAGCACTTTCACTAGGTCACCAGCTCTTTCACTGAAGTCATCAGCCCTTTCACTGAAGTCATCAGATGTGACTCTGATCAACGGTATAGTTGTGGACACAACAAGAAAATTGAGAATAATCTTGTGCGAGGGTAGGGACCCAGATGTCGTTTCTAACCCAAATAAACTTTAAGGAGGCTTCTCGTCAGTAGCCGCACCTCCTTACTCGGTTTCTGAACTGGAATTCTATGGGCTTCCAGACGGCCAGACCGAGTATTACCATCCCATCCTTCTAGAGTTCATCACAAGTAGCACCCACCTTGAAGATCTTTGACACCCAGACACACCCCATTGGCGAACAAACTTTGGATATAATCTTACATGCTCCCGAAGGAATCCCTGGTTTATGGTCTTTCTCATCGTCACCAGCACTTTCACTAGGTCACCAGCTCTTTCACTGAAGTCATCAGCCCTTTCACTGAAGTCATCAGATGTGACTCTGATCAACGGTATAGTTGTGGACACAACAAGAAAATTGAGAATAATCTTGTGCGAGGGTAGGGACCCAGATGTCGTTTCTAACCCAAATAAACTTTAAGGAGGCTTCTCATCAGCTTAGCCGCACCTCCTTACTCGGTTTCTGAACTGGAATTCTATGGGCTTCCAGACGGCCAGACCGAGTATTACCATCCCATCCTTCTAGAGTTCATCACAAGTAGCACCCACCTTGAAGATCTTTGACACCCAGACACACCCCATTGGCGAACAAACTTTGGATATAATCTTACATGCTCCCGAAGGAATCCCTGGTTTATGGTCTTTCTCATCGTCACCAGCACTTTCACTAGGTCACCAGCTCTTTCACTGAAGTCATCAGCCCTTTCACTGAAGTCATCAGATGTGACTCTGATCAACGGTACAGTTGTGGACACAACAAGAAAATTGAGAATAATCTTGTGCGAGGGTAGGGACCCAGATGTCGTTTCTAACCCAAATAAACTTTAAGGAGGCTTCTCATCAGTAGCCGCACCTCCTTACTCGGTTTCTGAACTGGAATTCTATGGGCTTCCAGACGGCCAGACCGAGTATTACCATCCCATCCTTCTAGAGTTCATCACAAGTAGCACCCACCTTGAAGATCTTTGACACCCAGACACACCCCATTGGCGAACAAACTTTGGATATAATCTTACATGCTCCCGAAGGAATCCCTGGTTTATGGTCTTTCTCATCGTCACCAGCACTTTCACTAGGTCACCAGCTCTTTCACTGGAGTCATCAGCCCTTTCACTGAAGTCATCAGATGTGACTCTGATCAACGGTATAGTTGTGGACACAACATATATACACAGTATATCAGGTTGTCCTTGATCTTTCCATAATTTTGATCATTACAATTTCTTTCACATTATATATACACAGTATATCAGGTTGTATTGAGCAATCCCACATGTTCTGTAAAAATGAATAACGTGATCCATGATCAGTTATTTCGTATTTTTCCTAAGACGGTTATATAATATATATTATATCAATGTCTTTTATTAGTATTCTTTGATGAAATATTTTTCATTAATATCTTTGATTGATTGTTAATAGTTGTGGACACAACAAGAAAATTGAGAATAATCTTGTGCGAGGGTAGGGACCCAGATGTCGTTTCTAACCCAAATAAACTTTAAGGAGGCTTCTCATCAGTAGCCGCACCTCCTTACTCGGTTTCTGAACTGGAATTCTATGGGCTTCCAGACGGCCAGACCGAGTATTACCATCCCATCCTTCTAGAGTTCATCACAAGTAGCACCCACCTTGAAGATCTTTGACACCCAGACACACCCCATTGGCGAACAAACTTTGGATATAATCTTACATGCTCCCGAAGGAATCCCTGGTTTATGGTCTTTCTCATCGTCACCAGCACTTTCACTAGGTCACCAGCTCTTTCACTGAAGTCATCAGCCCTTTCACTGAAGTCATCAGATGTGACTCTGATCAACGGTATAGTTGTGGACACAACAAGAAAATTGAGAATAATCTTGTGCGAGGGTAGGGACCCAGATGTCGTTTCTAACCCAAATAAACTTTAAGGAGGCTTCTCATCAGCTTAGCCGCACCTCCTTACTCGGTTTCTGAACTGGAATTCTATGGGCTTCCAGACGGCCAGACCGACGACTCCGATGCCGCGAAGGAAAGTATGGAATCGAGTCTTGGATTTGAAACTTTACGGGGTGAGTTTTCGGGCTGTGACTCATCCCACATGATGGCTTGTGAAACGGATTGGGATGGCGAAACGAACTGTGCATATTTGAGCGTGAGTGCAGAAGGTGAATCAATGTCAGGTGACTTTGTCATAAGAGAATGCGTGCCAGCCGACGCCTCCACTGCGGAAATGGAGGGTACCGTATGTGAGGCGATGGTAGAATCTTTCGGAGAATTCGGATTCGATACTGATACTATGTCCTGCAAATTGAATGTCTGCAGTACTGATAACTGCAACATGAAATCCCAGGACGACGGAGAAAGGGAGAACTATGTATCCTCGGAAAGTAAACTAACATTCTCTTTCCTTCTCATCCAGCTTGTCTCTTTCCTTGCATTCACTCTATTTTAAGTTTAACAAGACTTAGACAAAAAAATGTAACGATTTATGTGACATGAATAATTATAACTATCGTAACGAATTATAATGTATAAGGGTAATATGTAGAGTAAGATTATTCTATGCAATTGCATGTAATGATAACGATAAGATCTTTATTCTTCGCGTCCTGCAATTTTAGTTTTAGGTCTGAAAAAATCAGTACAACACGTTTACTATCATGGTGGTCAATTGTATCGACATTTTTATATGTTTTGGGTGCTCATAGTTAAATTATACTCATAGCAAAATATGTTTTCTTTTTCTCACAACCTGGCTTTGTTACAACTATATTATGTATTACATTTTTTGGAATGGAAAGTTACACTGGTAACTTAAACTAATTGTATTAAAGATTTACTAATGTATAACTTCTGAAAATGGTAAGATTTGTACTTGTAGACTTCCGAAGCTTTTAAAACTTTTATGCTATTATATTTACGAGTTTAAATTTGTTATAATGTATAAAATATTTCGAAAGCATGTCAAAATATTGTGTCATAGTGCATAGCTTGATCATAATGGGCCATCGAGCAATTTTGGCATAATATGTTGCTTCAATAAAATAACTGCTCCTCCATAAATGTAATTAAAATCGTATGCATGGGCCTTTCAGTTTCACAGTCTCAGTCTATGCTGAAGCAGTGAAGCAATAGCTTTTGTATTGTCCGTTGTTATAGGCGGTGCACGATAAAAATAAACTTGCTCGGATTTTCAAAATTTTTGTACCATCGTTTTCTAGAGACTGTGAGAATTTTCACAGTAGCAAATTTATCATACCTTTTTGGAATGATCAGTGAATTTCGCCTAGGTGCCATATTTGATGGTGCGCGGCTTTTGGAGCAAAATTAGGTCTAAAACTTGCGTAATTTGACGAAATTCGTTGATTTTTGTCGTATTATTCTGTCATATCTTCGGTTCCTGAACATAAATCATGCTGAAAATTTGTCAGAACCTTCCAATCATACTTAACTACCGAACCTAATTTAGTTGGGAGAGATTGGCCTTGATTAAGAGGTCTTAAAATGACAAAATAGGTATAAATTCGTTGATAACTCAAATTCTGAGCATCGATATTGCTCAAACTAAATTAGGTTCAGTAGAACATAAGTGTTTACGTAAGCTGACCAAATTTCAACAAAATTTTTATATGGGAAGTATAATAACTTTTCGATTGTTTCCAAAATAATGTGCTGGCCGAAATAGGAGCAAAAAACCATTCAATGGTCAGCGCGCGCGTCTTATTGTCGATGGCACACTGCCTAGTTGTTAATGGACTAGCCCGGCACGCGCTACTTCGTAGCACTTGCCTCGGTTGACGGATGTTACTCGAAGTAATTAACATTAATTTCTTCGAAGTATAGCGCGCGCCGCTTTCTTCTCGATAATTTATCGACGGCAAGTGCTACGAAGTAGCGCGCGCCGGGCCAGACCATTAACAATGGTCAAGAGGATGACATACAACTGAACCCAATTTACTTGTATTGGGGACCTCAGGCTATCATGTTTATTAACAGAAATTAGGCGGAATGACAGGCTGAGCGCGGCCCAGTAAAACCCAATTGAACCTAGTTCCCACACAGTTAACATTCACATAGCCATGTGTTCACCTAACCATGTGCTTTCGCGCCACTTCGGGCGCGCTTGTTTCGTGAGGCGGCCGCGCGCTACTGCAAGCGCAAGGGCTCTGGATAGAGCAAAGCCATGTGTATACGCCTACTGTTGCTCTAACCAGAGCCCTCTCGCTTGCAGTAGCGCGCTTGTTTCGGTCGCGCGCTACTGCAAGCGAGAAGCGAGGCGGCTCTGGTTAGAGCAACAGTTAACAGGCACCCAATTTGACCATTGTTAATGGTCTGGCCCGGCGCGCGCTACTTCGTAGCACTTGCCATCGAGAAGAAAGCGGCGCGAACTACTTCGAACAAATTTAAGCGAGTAACATCCGTCAAAAACCCAATCAGCTTAATTGGATGACCAATCAGCTTAAATCCCAAATCGACAACTGAACCCAGGTTTTATCACAATTGCACTAAAATTGGAATTAATACGACAACTAAACTGAACCCTTGTCATACGTTGTCAGTTGTATGACCCGCCGCTTACTGGGCCGCGCTCAGCCTGTCATTCCGCCTAATCTCTATTGTTGTTTACCAACATTAAAGAAACTCGATAATGAAACGACATTGGTATGGGGTCACGACGTGATACAACTGAACCAAACGATCGGATTCCAGGTCCTCCTTCTTCGCAGGGGACTGTGGTCACTACCACTTTAGGATAGATCATGACCACTGTACAATATTAATAGAGCAAATAATAGCCTGAGGTCCCCAGGTAATTAGCAACTAATCTGTAACGTGATCAAAAGCAATTTTTTGTTCACATAAAACTTTACAGGGCAATGTTTTATTTTTATAATATGTTTCACCTAGCCATGAGTCTACACGTACTGTGTGACGCGCTTGTTTCACAAGTAATATTTATATATATCCTGCGCCGAATCTCTGTTATGTTTATGAACATAAACACCTGGGGTCCCCATGTAACCAGGGCCACGAGATGAGTAATTCAAACTAGTCACTCGAGTATTGAAATAAATTAGCCGAACTCTGTAAAATTTCGCATCTTTTACCCATAGCTCCTTGCTTTGGAATGAACAAATAAAAGCATGTATTTCTAAAGCAAATCGTATGATCTGCTGGATTGTAAGGAACTTAGTTATTGAGAAAAGACAATTTTTTTGAGAGTGAGTCTTTCTTCCGGAGCGAGTCATTCCTTACTGGAACAAACTCCCTTCAGATGTCAAGAACTGCTCGACAGTTTTAAGCTTTAAAGTTAAATTGGAACGATTTAAGAAAGAAATGATTCATAAAAACAGTGTAAATGATTTTTATTTTTGGAATGTTTTGAATGAAGTTTTAGGGAAAATTGAAGTAAAGTAAAGTAAAGTAAAAATTGTGACATAACATCATCACTAATGTCTAAAAAGCATCATCACACTACATGGAAAATAACTATTTCTCCATCAAATTTAAAGGTAATAATTTATCAAATATTAATCATGAATAAAAACAACATTACAAAATTTAATTTATTCATACTTCCCAGTGGAGTAAAGATTTATAAAACGTTTCTTTACTACATAAGGATGAAACCACAGATAATCATCGTGTTTTTCCTTATTACTGATATAACTGGTACCTTCAATTCTTGTTAAAACTTTAAAAAGTCATTTACAATACATTTAGAAATCATATTCTTTTTAAAACTTTTTAGTCCAATTTTAAGACTCAAAACTGTCAAGCAGTTCTTCACCTCCGAAGGGAGTTTGTTCCAATAAGGAACAACCCACTCTGGAAGAAAAGAACACTGAAGATTCTTGACCTTTGTCACACTCTTACTACATCTATTGGATGAAACCAGATTAAGACCTGATCTGCTTGGTCTGAACAAGTCTGAACCATAATCAGTCAAGCCATTAATAACCTTAAAAGCTTCAATAAGGTCCCCACGTATTCGCCGCTCTGCCAGCGTTGTCAAATTAATGATTTCCAGTCTACGGCTGTAAGGAAGAGTACCCACCTTATCAATCAGACCGGTAAACCGCCTCTGGACGCTCTCCAGCTCCAAAACAGTCCCCCAACTTCCATGAGCCACAACTGGATTCCACAATTGGACACAATACTCTAGATGAGGTCTTATCAAAGCTTTATAGATGGCTATCATTACACATTTTTCTCTAATTATCAAATTCCTCACAATCCAGCAAATCATACGAATTACTAAATAATTTAAGTTAGGGTTGCTATTAAGATTAATATGAACAACTTTACATTTAGCAGGATTAAACTTCAAAAGCCAAATACTCTCCCGGACTTCCAGTTTTACAATATCTTCAGCAACACTGCTGTGGTTAGCTGCATTACCAATCAACTTGAGGTCATCTGCAAATAATTTAATCTTATTCTTGACTATATCAGGTAAATCATTAATATAAAGAATAAATAGCAAAGGACCCAATACTGACCCCTGGGGAACACCAGATAACACGTGTTTCACCTCAGACCATTGTCATTCTACACAAACCCTCATGGTTCTGTCTGTAAGAAAATCTTAAATAACATCTTAAACTTTTCCTTTGACCCCAAACCCCTCCAATTTAGATAAAAGTCTAAAGTGGGGGACAGTGTCAAAGACCCAGCTATTTAAGCAATAAGGAGAGACATAATGAATATCTTTGGTTTCATCCTTTTGTGGCAAAGAAGCGTTTTGTAAATCTTTATTCCACTGGGAAGTTTTAATGAATTATTTATATATATAATGTATTGTATTTTATTAATTAATAAAATTGAATTTGATAAATTATTAATGTTGATGGAAAAATATATTTACGAAACGAAACGAAACGAAACACTGTATTTACTACCCCGCTACTATGCGACAAAGATATAGTATAAAGATAACTAAATAATTTACACAATACGGTGCCCATGTCTGAGCGGCTCTCCTCAAATAACTTTCTCTCCTCCTCGGAGCAGAAAGTTAAAAACAAAACACGGGTCTCCTAAATCAAAAAATACTAAATAATGTTAAAGAGATAATATCAGATTAACTGTCGCAAAAAATGGTTAAAGTATACATACTACATAATTGATTTTATTGACACACCGATAAAAACCAGAAAAACAAGAAGTGGATACACGGAAAACAAAAAATAACACAAAAAAAGACTAGAAGCCACAAAAAATAGCTTAACCAGGCTATAGCTGATCATATAAATAGTTCTTTAACTTACCCTTAAAAGAGACAATATTGTCGATATTACGGACATTAAGAGGGAGACAATTCCATGATTCAGGTGTATAGTTGCTGAACCGCCTGCTAGTTGCCTTCAATTAAGAGAACTTAGGTATCTTCATAAGAAGGTTGCATGCTGTTTTTGTTCTGGTTTTCTTTGACAGCTAACACTATTAATGCTAAGTACCAAACAACAAGTGGGAGGTGGATCGTTGGTATACCATTAAATCGATTTAACACCGCAATTCCAGTCGCAAGCCTGGGACCACTACTAGCAAAGTCACAACATCTACAAAGCTGCCATATAGCCTGACTGACAATTTTCTCGACTGACTGACAATGTTTCTTCTTTTTCCCCATTTAGAATACAAAGATTAGTACATTTTAGCTTATGATTAATATTATATTTTTACCTATAGTTTACCTAGATTATCATCTCTGTTCATTTGAACCAACTCTTGGAGGTACATTGGTGCCAATCCATGGGTCACTTTGAAACAGATGAGACACACTTTGAAAAATATCCTCTTTTCAACAGGGAGAATATGAGCTTTCTTGTAGAAAGGAGACAAGTCAGTATTTCTGTCATAGATGTCGTAAATGAAACGTATCCCTGCATTTAGAACAGATTGCAGCTTCTTCACTCTAGTCTTTGAAAGATTCATGTAAAGGGCATTACAATAGTCCAGCTTTGATATGATCAGTTGTTGTTGTGAAATCAGCTTTTTTTGCCGGTACCCTTAAGGGATTTCAAGTCAACTTATAAAATCAAAAAATTCACACACCAAACAATATCTCACTCCCATCGGGCAGAAATTAACCTTTAATAAATCATAGTAAGTAAATGTATAGTCTATAGAATATGCGTATGAAAACTTAGCCTAGTTAAATAAAACCTACTGGTGAGACTTCCTTCACGATTGCTATTCAGCAATGTATGGTCCAAAAATCATCACGGGAAATTATATGAGTAACAATCCCGTTGGCCATACTTCATCAGATCTCAAAAAGTCTGCACTACGAGTTGCTATACCAAATTTGAAATTCAGCGAAATCACGCACTTTATTCTAAACTCTTAAACTCAGCCCAATTGCACACAAATCAACAAAGAAGATAACAGATTAATCTGAGTTAATTATCTCTTATATGCATTCATTACACTCAAAACTTTTCCGTCGTTAATATAGTGATACTTCGACGGTTCAGCAGATATTTTCTCCTTTAATTGAGCTACGAGTTTTTTATGTGTTGCTTGTTCCTCTCGGTTTCTATCTGGAGCAACGAACCAGCTGTGGTAGGTTGTACAGAGGGACTTTTTCAAATGATTTGCTCTCGAGAGAGCCTCTTTCACTGATTCGTTACTATTCATAGTCACTTTGATTGGCCTCGGCCTACCATCCTCCCGTTTCTTCACACCGATACGATTAGCAGCTACAATATCAGAGTGGTTATTGTGTTGCAAAATCTTGTCCAGTACTTCATCTGCTAAATCAGCGGGGCACGTGGAGTAATCCTCCAGAACTCCGTGGACGATGAAGTTCCTGCTCCGAGTGTCGTCTTGAACAGCAGACTGTACTGCTTTCTTCACTGTCTTCAAAGTTGGAGCTTTATTGTCGCAGTTTTTCCTGGCAATTTCGCTCCATGTCTTCATCTCCGTTTTAATCTCAGTTTGAACAGTCTCCTGCACAGATTTTAGCTGCTCTCTCTGCACTTTTATCAGTTCTGACTTAACATAATCGATGGTACCGGCTGCAGATTTGCATAAAACAATGTTACTGATCAGTGATTTGGTTAAGTTCTCAATGAGTTTTGCCATCGTGTCCTTGTTACATTTCATGAGTGCTGCATGATTCAGTTCCTCAAATTTTTCAATATTGACAGCGTTCTTCGCAGTATTTGCAGTATTGACAGCTTTTAAAACTTTTTCCACTGATGAATGCAAAGCTTCCTCTTGTGTGTGTAGATCTGCTACGTTGAATTCCATTGTCAATTGTACAACAAACGGGCTGTACAGCACGGTGCTGTGTTAAAGTTGATAAAACAGCTGATAAGAGACGATTTAAACCGTTGCATAAGCTAGATAAAATGATTGCTACTGAGATAAAATGATTGCTACTGGGATAAAATGATTGCTACTGATAAAATGATTGCTACAGTTGTTTGACCAGCATGAGCTTAACTCTCTCATCTAGATACTTTCTGATAGTTCTAAGATTGTTCATTGTCCAGCAACAGTTCTTCCTAACGTTGTTAATCTGCCTTTCCATGTTGAGAGATTCATCTAGTAACACTCCAAGACTCTTCCAGGTATCGTTTTTACATACAGTTGGTGTAATAATGGTGTCACCAAACTTTATTGTTATTTCAAGGTCAAACTTCTTCAGTACCAAAGGCTTTCCAATGACTAACAATTCTGTCTTGCTCTCATTCAGTTTCATGAAATTATTAACCATCCATACTTTGATTTCAGACAGACAGTCGTTGATCCTACTAGTGACATTCTGCAGCTCCATGGGTCTCATCGGGTGGAAAGCTATATAAAGTTGTGAGTCATCTGCATAAAGCTGAATATCGAGACCATACTTTCTAGCTATTTCCTGGAGCAGCTTAATGTATAAGATGAACAGGATAGGTCCCAATAGAGAGCCCTGGGGTACCCCAAACAACAGACACAGGAAGTCAGATAATGAGTCATCTACCTTAACCTTGAAAAACCTGCCTGAGAGGTATGAACTAAACCATTTCAATGCAGAGTCCTTAATACCAAAATCTTTTGCCAGCTTCTTAAGAAGGATTGTATGATCAATCGTGTCGAAAGCAGCAGAGAGATCAAGTAGGACTACAATCACAATGTTGTTCTTCTGCACTTCTTTAAGAATATCGTCTGCCATCCTGACCATCAGGGTTTCACAACTGTGGTTCGCTCTGTATCCAGACTGAACTGGGCAATGCAGGCTGTTTAAATGTAAGTGATTGTTTAACTGCTCAAGTACAATCTTTTCAATCAGTTTAGACATAACTGCAAGATTTGAGACTGGTCTGTAATTCTTCAGAATATTTGGATCAGCATTCTTCTTCTTGATAGTGGGCTTGACCAGTGCAGTCTTCATCTCGGCTGGAAACACACCTTGCAACATAGAACCGTTTATTATGTGCAGGAGGATCGGTGCCAACTCCTGAGAGCATTTCTTCAACATGAAAGTTGGAATAGGGTCAAGGCTACAAAACTTGTTAGACATCTTAGAAATGGTGTGTAACAGGTGCTGCCTAGTGATGGAGTGAAATTTATCAAATGATGGCCCTGAATAGGTGCTTTCAAGATTCTCTGACGATGACAAGTTCCCTCCGATATGACTTCCTTCATCTTCTATCCCAAGTCCGATATCATTCACTTTATCCGCAAAGAAAACTTTAAAACTTTCTGCCAGTTTTTTAGTGTCATTACCATGTGGCCTTTCTTGGGTAGTTTCACCCGTGAGTCTATAAACTTTCTTGTACAGAGCCTTCGTATCTCCCGCAGAGGCTAAGAGGGCTTTTCTATTGTAAGTAATCCTCTTCTGTCGCTCAATGACAATAAATTTGTTCCTGAGGTTGACAAAAATATCCTTCTGTCCCTTGCCTTTCCTCCAGGCTCTCTCAGCTGCTCTCCTCTGCCTCTGTAAAGCTTTCAGATCCTGATCCATCCAAGGTTTACCTTTGTCTTCACTCTTCATCTCCTTACTGATCACAGGACAATGCTTGTCCATAAGTTTCAATAGAATACTATTGTACATCTTAACTGACTCATCAAGACTCTCAGAGCACCAAGCATCTCTTTTACAGAGATCAGAAACCAAAATATCTGCTTTAAAATCCTCAACCACAATACTTTTAAAATCACGGTAGTTCATCACCCTAGTATCATTCAAAGAGGTCTTCAGGCTCACAGACACTACAAATTTAACAAGAAAACGATCTGATCTAGTCCCAGATTCCACAATGTTGATAGAAGTTATAGAGCCTTTAAAGACTTTGGTCGTTATCACGAGGTCAAGAGTTCCTCCTTGATTGTGAGTTCTTTCTAGTGGTACACATTGGATGAAACCAAGCTGATCAAGAAGGGAAAGAAACTTTGCGGGGTAAAGATCTTTAGGTCTTTCAACATGTAAATTAAAATCCCCTGCAATCACCGGGGTTCCTGGCTTACCGGACAAATCACACAGGTATTCACTGAATTCTTCCAAGAAGTGGCACTCGGTGTACCTGGCCTTTTTGGTGTAAGGCGGTCTATACACATCAATAAGTCTGATTATCCCACTATTTGTTTCAAGTACAACTTCCATGACTTGGTAAGACTTGTACTTCTTGACTCTACCGTTGCTTTTCAACTTAAGGTTCTTATTGAAAATCATACCTATTCCTCCGCCACTACGATGCTTCCTTGGGTTGGATAAAATACCCCAACCAAAATCTCGTATCTCTTGTAGCTTTGCAGTATCTGCTTCCTTAAGAAAAGTCTCTTGAAGAAAACAGATATCAACCCCCTCATCAGTTAGGTGCTCAAGAACCTCTACTGTCTTGTTCACTAGACGATTAACATTAAACGTGGCTAAGACTAGTTTATCCCAAGCTCTCTTTGTCGAATCTTTGCCCACTGGAGATAAGATTTTTTTGATGTTTCACATCCGCTCGTTCTGGCCATGATATAACTCTGCTCTCTCACATAAGATGGGCATAATCTGTCAGCTGCAGAATGTGTCTTGCATTTATCTTTGACATTCTTGTCTTTACTGTTGCTGCAGTTCGTACACTTGATACTAGATCTTCGGCCCGCCGTTTTCTTCTCACAATCTTTCGATTTGTGGGCACCTGCACAGTAGAAGCACACTGGGTCGGCATTATACTTCTTACACTTACAGTAATCACTGCCACTCATGTGTCCGAAGCTCTGACAGTCAAAGCACTGGATTACATGATACCTATCCTTAACTTTATACTGTCCAAGATCAGCGTGTACAAAGTCACCTGACTCCCTTATAGACTGCCTGATTTTCACTGACACTTGTAGGCATGCCCAGGTCTTGTTTTTCTCCAGGAAAATAACCTTGAAAGTGTTGTTCTCATCTTCAACTAAACTCTTAATGGAACTGTTCTTATCAAGGATGCTCTGGCGCAATTCTTCAGATGACTCAAAATCTCTCTTGAGATCATACATAGTAAGCTTAGGTTCAAGCATTGTCACGGTGTGGGATTTTGCAGACACTTTGTAGTCAACACTAAGAGCATCTTTAGCTTTCTCCATAAGTTCCTTGTTCTTGAATATTAACCTTGCTGTGCCTTCTTTGACACCTGAGACCCCCTTAATAGGGATGCTGGGCAGTATTGATGCGACATGTTTCTTCACCTTTGAGGACCAGAGTTCTTCTGTTATCTTATCTGCCTCATTCTGCCCTTCCAGAGTTAAAGTATGAGTCTCACTGGGTCCGAGATTGGTCTTAATCTCAGGTATAATATCTGGACCACCTTTATTGTGCTCAATGAGAATTTGTCTAAATTGTGCTAGCTCCTTTCTCACTATATCTAGTGCCTTGGTAGCTGTCCCTTCCTGTGGTGCAGGTGTGTCTAGTTTAGACTTGGTCTTCAGTAGTGACAGGGCCCTCTTACTGAAACTGTATAGTTCCTTTATAACTTCAAACATATCCGGCTTGCTATTCCCTGTGGGTAAGTCTAAAGAATCTGCAATTATAGTATCCAACTTCTTCTTACCTTTTAAACTGTCGTTTAACATTTCTAACTCCTTTTCCATCTTGTCATAGACATCAGTGATAACCATTGCTGTAAAGGATTTGAGACCTCTCTACTTTAACTCAAACCAAATAAATATAGTGGTAAGTGCTGAAAAGTACTTGATAAACCCACTAAAAGCTGTTGGTCGTCGTTTAAAACGCAGTAAAAACCTCAAATTATTTGTTATATAGTAGTGTTGAAAGTATTAAAACTTATTTAAATTATTTTTCTATTTAGTGCTATGATATTTTGTAGACACTTGTGATGATGTTATGTCATAATCTTTACTTACTTACTTACTTACTTTAGGGTAATTGTGACATTATGTGTATATATTTAAAAAAAAGTGGGTCTGAGATGTACCCACATTTTCTTTCCCTCTCAATAAAGCTTTACCAGCCCGTACTGACATCATGCTTGCTAGATAAACTTTTACTTACTGTCGTGTAAATAGTGATTGGAGGAAGTTCAATTGTATGGCCTTGTCATTACCACACCAAGGCGTTTAATTCCAGTCTGAGATGCTAATCAGATTTGAATGCTCCCGTAATCCTCACTAGTCGGTCACAGTGAACAGGTTATTCGCATGACAAATTCCTTCCAATGATTGCAAATTTTCACCTGATCCGTTCTAGAATTCAAAATCGTTTGGCACTGATTTAGTGATTCGTACTGACCCACTCTTTCCACATTATTGTTCTGGAACTAGTCTACCCCGTCCAACATAGATAAGCTGATCATAAGAGTTACCCTAATTATATTTCTATAGTCCATTGGCTCGGCTACGACTAGTCAGATGGAAAGGATTAGGAAGACATCTGAATGATCCACAATCATTGCCATTTTCAGATACATTATGATGCCATATCGGACAATTTTTCCTTCTTGAATCATAGTAGTTATTGAAAGCATCCGGTATGGTCAATTTATTTACCAAATCTTACAATTTTTCATAAAAATCTTTGTTTGAAAAATAGCCCCCCTCCCACAAGGCGGGGTCTGGGAGGCCCTTTGTTACACCACTGGTTAGACAAACCATATAGATATATTGGGAAAAAAATATCTTATTCAGTTATGTAATATGCAACAATCCCTTCCTACATTGTGTGCATTTATAATCATAAAGCTATCTATTGTTATGAAGGATTTACAGAATAATAATAAATAATAATTTAATTTACTAATATATTAACAGAATATTGTACCAATTAGTTATAATTGTTATGCTTTGAATCTTTTATTAGCATTGCTTTTCTTCTTGTGACCCTACCCCAGTGGAAATGGGTCTTAGTGGAAAGAGAGAGGGTGGCAACTAATAATAACTCCTGGCTAATCCGTTGGCAGTCACAATTGCAATAGTAGCCTTTTGGACCAACACGTCTTTAAGTGATAAGTTTGACAGGTTAATAGCAAACTTCATTGTTAATCCGAATTAAAGCAAACCACTTCACAATTTACCCTTCAGAAGCCCTTGGAGGGTAAATTTTGAAGTGGTTTGCTTTAAATCTGATAGCATGGTATTTTAGTTTCAAAAAATAATGTTATCAACATAAAATCATCTATTTAGAAGAATCAATCACTGTTATGGCTGACATAGATTCAAAGAAGATGGAGACAAAGAATGTGCAAGATTTGACCCTGGTGGTGAATAAGCTGCTCACTGATATGGTATAGTAACAACTTTATTTGAAATTAATGTTCAGTTTTTATAATTATACTTCACCAATCAAAACTTGAACTCCTTATCATTGTCATAACATGACTTAGATTGGTTGTTGAAATTTGAATTAAACCCATTTTGGGTACAATTATTATCACAGTAACAATAGATATTATCTTAAACCTATATCAAATATATTCTTTCATATTTTGTTCTATTTAATATGTTTATCACGTGGATTTTAACATATTTTGGGAACAACTTTTACGTTAATATCAAATCTCCATTTCTGTAATCACCTACTGCAAACTGCAGGCTAGGACTTTCTTTCAAAGGTACAAAATATATTGTGCTCTCACTGGATTGTAATTTAAATATTAAGCGATATTTGTAACAATTTATCAATTGTTACGGTAGCTACATCGTTGAATTGATTTCCACATTAGCTCAACCAAATTAGCTAGTTTCAGTTTAGTTTCGGAAACAAGTTCGGTTTTGTCGAGTAAATTCTTTAAACTTTTAAATTTTACCTGAGAGGAAAATCCTGACTGTATCATTATTTCAGCAAGGTAAGTTCCAAGTGATGTCCGACTCAATAATAGGGCGTATAGATGAGATGGGGGTCAGGCTGGATGAGCTGGAGAGGAATGTTGGGGAGCTCATGCACCAGAGCGGTGTTGACGATCCTAACCACTAAATCACGTGACGTCACACCACGTGACGTGACGTCATATCGTGCCACGTGACGTGCCGTCAAATTGAATCTAGTGATATTGACTCATTCATGTAATGTTAAATTTCAGACTGTCTGCTTTCAAATATTTTATGCTTTATGACATATTTTGTAAATAGAGTTTACATGGAACTCACAATAAATTATGTCCTAATATTGAGAATGTTATTAATGATAGCTGAACACTATTCTATTAGATGTATTTGTGATTAAAATATTTTATAGCAGGATATGATGTCCTTTATTTAATTTGTATAAACTGGGAAAAACTGCGTTGTTTGACAACTCATTTTGAGTTCTTGCGGTTTGTGAAAATTTTTGTCCATTGAAAATTGAAAAGTTGTACAAGTCATAATATCATTAAATCTGCATATCTTGCATTCGTAGGTGTTTTATATAAGCTATTAAGCTTGTGTTTATTGTTTTACATGTAATATTATTATACAATTTAAACGCATTATTGGGTCTTACTAATAGAAGTACCTTTTATACTAGTAATAGAGGTACATTATATTCCGTATAACGTATTTTGGTTATTGTGGTATATTAAATGTGTTTTAGGGGTCTATTCACATTGATGCCACTTTATAATTCATAAAACTACATGCACTTGTTAAGTTACACATATGACATATAACTTAATAGAAGGAGAGAGGCTCTTAAAGATACATCAATTAAATTGTTACACGCGATCATTCTACAAGCTATTATAAGGCTAGCCATTGTAATTGGTGTGATTAGATAATTAGATCATGACTTGATAAACAATGTTAACTGCATGGCCCGCCCCATTAAAAACATGCACATCACTCAATTTATTAATCTTCAAAGAACTACTATACTATCGTTGAAATGTTGTCACATTGTTTTGCTTGTTTAACCCCAGCTCCTGTTGTAGCTAAGATGGATATGATCCTAGTAACATCTAAGTCAGGGATGAGGATGATAGACCGGCACGGTAAGAAAGGGTTCCTGGAGCTGGATGAGCCGGCCTGGGCACCTGATGACAACTTCAGAGCGTGTGTTGGGTGCAACAAAATGTTTGGCTTGTTCAACAGAAAGCACCACTGTAGGCGCTGTGGGGGCGTGTATTGTGGAGACTGCGCTACAGAGAAGGTGATCCCAATGCGCTTGCGCTTTATAGATCCAGTAAGGATGTGTGGCAAGTGCCAGAAAATTGCACGCTGGGAGAACGACTATTTTAACAACTACCAGATGAAGCTGAAGACTGGGGAGCAGCTGATAGTGGAGACTGAGACAGGAGGAAGGGATGAGGGGACGGTGTCGTTAGGGGGAGATGGGGGATTACTGCAAATCACTTCCGAGACTAATCCTGTCGTTCCTATTCTTATGGACGAGGTAGGATTGTTACACTGTTTCATTGTTACATTGTTACATTCCTCAATTCCTCAAGTCTATCACATACGATCACGTACATCTAATATTAAGATCACCATTGCTTTATCGTTTATCTAATTGTTATAAAAGGTATGAAATATTACAGTTACTGACTGTCTAGTGTCTACATGTACGTATAGTAGTATTTATAGTAGTATTTATAATGACAAATTGAACCTTAATTTGCTGAAGGCTAAGTTTTTATCTTCGTGTATCAGAGTGACACACATCACATGCATTAAGAGTTCTCTAGCAGCGTTCACATTTCACAAGTAAATAGAAATTTGAGTGTATTGCAGAGACATGCTGCATACAGTGTACGTTATCTCTCAGCTGACATCTCGAAATAGGGGAACTTAAATGATGAATAATGATAAATAACAATGTATTATTTATTAATGTATAGTTATTAGTATTATATCAGACATTATACTCCACCTATCGTTTCAATACAGGATGACGGATGTTACTGCATATACTATAGCATATTTAATAAAAATATTCTAAGTTAAGGCTAATAGGTATATTTGTATATTTATACTTTTGTAGATATCACCATCATGTCTGACGTCGAAAGATGTGTTGCAGTACATTATGTAAGGTTGTAACTTTAGTCACTCCTAACTAGCAACATCTGTTATAACTGCCAATTTGACCTGTGTTCCATGAGGGTTATAAGGAGATACGGTACCATTATGGTCAACAACATGTGATATTTACTAGATCTTAGTTAACTTCTGTATGTAATAATATACTTTTCATTTCCCCGAGAGGCCCGGTATAGTAGAGAGGTTACATTGTATATAATATTTACCGAGCAGTAGCCGAAATGCTAATATTAGGACACAATGAAACTACCGGACCACGATGTATGGGGACTTGCCACTAATATAACACACATAACCCCGGCATGCGCAGGGATTATATTTCAATTTTTCCCGCGACGCGCGGGAAAAATTTATAATAATTTCGAGTGCGAAGCACGAGGGATTATTATGAAAATAACCCCGACGTGCTTTAGCACGAGGGGTTATTTTAATATAACTTAAGCGTGCCGGTGTTATGTGTTATAAACCCCTCCGGGTTAGTGCTAGGTCCAACAAATTTGACATTTTACTCTTAATTCTAGCTATATGAGATCAGTATGGAAAATATGGAATGGAATTGGGGACTACCAAATAAATAGTAATACAAGTACAACTAAGGTACTATGACATTTGAAATTGGCGTTATATCTAAACATTATTCCTCAGTAAGCGTCAGAACGTTGAATGAATATCGATAAGGGGTGTCGAATTAAGCCTGGCAAGCGATAAAAGGTGGAGCCAATAATGATATCGTGTCATGAAGTTCATCAAAGTAGACGACTATAATACATGGCTTATATCAAACACGACAAAATTAACCGGACAAAATCAAATGTAACCGTCGAGACAAGTTCTGGAACTGGTCCAATTAATGTAAGAGTTTAAGTAATGTAAGCAGTGTGCTGGAGTTTTGCCAGCGCCTGCAATTAGACCGATACGTAGATCAAGTGTATTTATAGTTCTTACGTTAAGCCATAGGTCACGTGACATTTTTTACCAATGCGCGTCGTAGTAGTTAGTCACGTGATACACATCATCAAAACACGTGACAGTGCGCGGTTGAAATTTTCATGGAATATCAAAACAAAACAAATCTTGTTGAGCCAAATTAGCGGGGCGGGGTTATAGAAACTATGCCGGGGTTATTCATTCAGCGGGAAAAAACTAACAGCGGGAGCCGGGATTATCAAAATCTATTTAGCGGGAGCCGGGATTATCAGAATCTTATTCTATCCCGGAGGGGTTTATAATGGCCACTACCCAGTAGACTATACAGTGTACACTGTACACCGGCCTGTCTACAGGGATGTCAGACACGATTTTTTTTTCATATTCTTTAGTCCTTACGGCTGTCAAACCAAAATGTGTCTATTTAAGTTCGACATGTTGTCTTAATGCAGCTGCCGTGGAACCATTTATAAACAGTTGTCTCATTATAAGTTAAAGTAATGATCTGATCGATATATGGCCGTCATTGATATTTATAAAAAAAACAAATGGAGTGAATCTTGGTAAGCTGGGTCTCAATCCCTCAAATTCCTCAACAGATTAAAATTCAGTAACTTAGGTTACGTTTGGATAATACAGTTTGCAGGCATTTTAGCTTGTACACACATAGTAATCTAATGTTATAAAATTTACAATATTGAATACCCTGCCTAAATGATATTGAAGATGCCTCTGGAATGCTGCCTCTGTTGGCAACCCTCCAGGAAGTGGATGCCGGGGAAACTGTGTTAAGATAAAGGCCGTAAAGTGGCAAGTGGGGTGAGGAGGAATCAATAAATGCCCAAATGAACCAAAGTTGTGTTTTCAATCTATAACTATAATTTGTTACTTGAGTAAAAACATCTCACCATGTCAGTTTCTAAGAGTAGTTGTGTCTACATTCCACGTGATTACGAATAGTTGTTTCTACATTCCGTAAAAACTATACTTACACGTCTGACCACATCTCTGTATCTTGTTGAGTTGCTTACACTTCTGTAGCTGGTAATGCAGATAATGTTTATCTGGAATGATTTCTGTTATATATCTGTATATTGATGAGACACATGATGTAAGTTTTGATTGGTCAAAACTCAAAGTAGATCAGGAAAATTTCACCTCCCCACCAGTATCTATTGTAGTAAACAGTTTTGAACACGTTGCAAATTTCAGAGTCTCAAATTAACGGAATGGTGCTAGTTGTGTAGATCATATTTTAGTAGTGCGCGGTATCATAGCACCGTTACTAATTCACTAACTTGTGTACTCTGTGGTACTAGGTTATAGGTACACGAGTACATAATATCACAGTACGTCTTGAGTATCCATTGCAAACTCAAAACTGCCAGTGAATATAAACCGTGTCCATAAGCCACCGGAATGCTACCTATACTTGCTTTATATTCAGAATATAATTTAGCACCACAAAGAATGCTCATATTCTCTTTAAACATAGCTCAGATAGAGCTCACTAGTGAAGCTGTAAGAGGCTGTCAAAAACTGGGACTCCCACCTTTGATGAGTAGCTTGTGAATTAGTAGATACGTTTTCTGTATGGTAACTAAGTAACAGTATGGTAACTAAGTAACAGTATGGTAACTAAGTAACAGTATGGTAACTAAGTAACAGTATGGTAACTAAGTAACAGTATGGTAACTAAGTAACAGTAGGGTCACTGCTGTAATATTACAAACTTTAACATCAGAGTGGGACCGTGGGAGGCATATCATGTTCAGTACGATTATCACACAGTACAAAACAGTCATGTTGTGAGTCATTTGATACGGGGGCCGGGTATTATCTTATTATAGCCTGAACTTTGTTTTACAAAACGGGTAAATTTATTGTTATAGCATGTTTTAACCTGGTAATAAGAGTAACTTATGTTCATTCATGATGTTATACCTTGGCGGACAAAATGGGGCTGATCTAGGTAAAATTGTTTGTTCCTGCGAAAAATTGATCAACCGGGCATTGCATAGTATAGGCACTAGGCATGTCATTTGATGTATAATCTAAGGTTATGTAATGTATATGCCATTGCTTAAAGAGGTTGATGCCACATTTTAAAATACAATTGCGTTGACCCATTTGAACTTACCTGTAACACATAGAGTATTACGCATGACAAGTTTGTTCTTCATGTGGTTAAGGAGTAAGGACTTGTCGAACGCCACATTTAAAATAGAACATAATTTAAAAATAGACCATAATAATAGTGTTAGCTTTTGTGTTACGACTCTCTTAATGCACTCGGATCCAACAACACGCTAGAGATACGATGGATTGCAGCACACATCGGATTGTGGGGGAACGAAAAAGCAGATGAGCTGGCCAAGCTTGGTACAACCAGTGAATCCACTTTGAAGTGTCCAATTCCACAATCCTACATCAAGCGTCAAATCGACAACAAAGTCAACAGACTGAATCAGGAAACTTGGTTAACTGACGGTCCCAGACACACCAAACTGACACTCGGCCACAAGCATGCCAAAATCATCAAAAACCTCAACACTACACTCAGCAAAAACAGACAAGATTACAGAACTGCAGTTCACCTCATCACGGGTCACTGCGGCTTAAACAAACACCTTCACACCATTTGCAAATCAAACACCAGTGCTTGTCCTATGTGCGGCGACGGAGAGGAAACTGTCTCACACTTCCTTGGACAGTGTCCAGCTATTACCCAAATCAGAGGTCAATATTTCCAGGACTACTACCTCTCTGTCAATGACATATTCGACAACCAACACATCACCACAATTGTCAATTTCGCAAACCGCACCAAACGCTTAATTGTGCTGGAAGAGCTGGATCAGACCGGGGTGACTTAAAGTATTATCTCATATGCTGTCTCGTCTCGTTTTACTTTTCCAAACCCAGCTGGCATTTAAGCGTATCATTTTGACTCATATATCATCTTACACCATCCTCCACCAATCACTCTGATTTCACCGGCAACCTTCCCCAAGGTTGCCACACCCTAGAGGTAGGCAGAGCATCTCAATGCTATCCTCTCGTGGGCTATCTTGGCCCAGCCTCTCTTTAAAAAAAAAAAAAAATAGAGTATTACGCATGACAAGTTTGTTCTTCATGTGGTTAAGGACTTGTCGAACGCCACATTTAAAATAGAACATAATTTAAAAATAGAACATAATAATAGTGTTAGCTTTTGTGTTTAGAAAATGGTAAATAAAGAATAATAGGGGAATAGAGAAGCAGCCATCACATGCTCCCATGTTTATTACTAACAAATTACAAATAGGACTCATGTTAACATTTATTCATACTGACTCAAAACTTTCTCACAAATTTAAAAAATCTAATATCGGACTGATTTCATGATTTATCAAAACTAAGCCTGCTTGACCAGCTCAAATGGATCCGATCGTCCTGCCCAAGAAAAAGGGGGCAGTTGACAAAACATGTGTGTTATTCAGAATTCTATAAAACAAAAATTCTGGAATTTTCAGAAACTCTTTGTAGTACATTGTCCTCGAATTATTTGTGTTAATATGTTGAACATTTAACAATCACGTGATGTAACGTTATATAAAAAGATAAAATGAAAGAAGATTCACCACACATCGCCTCAATTTATCAGGAACACTCCGCACTCAAGCCCCAAAGTGCGCGAAAGTTCGCCGCACTCCCGCTCCACACGAAGCTATTTTTTCCCGATCCATGACTCAAAGGTGCCGAAGGCACAAAAGAGTCAAGGACAAGGGTTAGCGATCGAGGTTTTTTTAAAATATGGTAGCTTTGCGACTGTGCGACCGTGCGTGCCTGCGAGCACTGTTATCGCCCACGTGACTACCTGCGCAAAGTTATTTTGCGTGATAATCTAAATTATATAATTGTTGGCGCGCGGCGCTGAACCAACCAAGTACATTATTAATTTCATCATGTACGTATCCCACTAGGCACTAATTGATAGCATATTATTATTATTTTGAGTTAGTATTACTATTTTGCACAGATCCGTGTCAGGTTGCATAAACAAAAAACATATGGTTACATAGAAGTATACACGATTTTCAAATTCAATATAGAATTATAACTGGGCGGCGCTCGGCAGTCGGCATGTCACTTCGCCATATTTGCATTTTTATAATTTATATAAACAGTAAAGACTGGGCCGTCCCCAGGTTGTATGGAATATGATAAATACGCCATCACGGATCGGGAAATTGAGCGGCCATCCACAAAAGAAAAGCGGCCGCATTTCTTGTTTGGAAAAAAATGTTGCACTTATATTTTGTCTCTTTTTCAGTAGAACTTAGATTCATAAGATATATCCTTGTGTTTGACTAAACTCTCCTCCTTTCAGGTAACGAGTTTCAGAGTGACCGAGGAGGGGAGTGATGGAGTCCACATGCTCTCTATAGACTCATTCGGTGGGCGAAGTGTGATCCTCGCTAAGACAAACCGCCCAGAGAGTGTTGTGTTTCTGAACGGTCTGCGTAAAGCACTTAGAATGTCTGCCAAACCTGACCATCAGAAGTCAGGACCTAGCAATAACGATGCCACGTGACATGCTGTTAGTCATTGAGTGGATTGACTGGTTTAAAATCTGTGTTGATTGTTGATAAAATAGCTGGTTTTTTCTGTTGGAGTGATAATTTTTGTGTCCTTGATTTAGTCAGACTGAGTGAGACCAAGTTGAATAACACTTAAAATTGGTCGTGAATCTGTTGACCCTCCTGATCTCGTTGAAGTGCTGATCTCGTTTTGATTGATGTTGTTAAAAGACTCGAAACATCCAAATGCAGCACAATGAAATAGTGCTTGATTTTGATTTAGTTTAATTAAAAGATGTTTAAAAGTAGCCAAAGTAGTTAAATGTTACAAGTTATGTGATATTGAAAATGTTTACTCATAAGTGATGAATGACGACCGTCAAAAGATACTTATGGTCTGCATGTATTTTGAGTGAAGTCCAGAGCTTTGCTCGAGATGGTCCCTTAGGTAAAAAAATTTAGATAAATGAAGGCGGCTAAAAACAAGATAGAAACTAGTTTGTCATGTCAGATGGTGCCAAGTTTGAAAAGAACAAGTTTTCTTTTATTTTGTTTCTAGCTGTTTCAAGATTTATGTTATTTCATTTTGACGTAATGATAGATTGTGGCGTTGAATTCTGCACCAGTCTTGTGAATTACATGCTGTCGTCTTTGATTTTTTATGCTTGCTGCAGACAAGATTGATATTTCACCGTGGTTAATTTAAATTTCTGATTTACGTAAAGTTTATTTTCTAATCATAAATTAAAACAATTAAAATAATCGTTTGCTTGCGGTCAGTTATGAATCCGTCTTTAAGATGTAATTTTATATTTCTGCGATATTAAACAAAACATTTTGAAATTTTATCTGTTGAACTGTGTGATTAAAGTCTAACCCTCCGAAATTGTTGACCGTTAGACATCCAATCACTTTAAATTTGTTACTTTGCGTAAGGCGCATTGCAAATTGAATGATAAAATCATGACATTTCACCTCCCAGTATGGACGCGCACGTACGTACATATATAATATATATATACGCGCGTTGTTTATTTGGCTGTATTATATTTTATGCTGCTAGCTTGGTTGTACTCATATTTCGTGTTGGCGGCGGTTTTGTATGAAGTTGCATAAAGCTACTCAACCTTAGATAGTTGCGTCAAGAACTACCGTCTTCCTCAAGGGATGAGTCATGTCCCTTCGTTCAACTCACTCCCTACATACCTGCCACATTCCTCTTCAGTCATAAAAGAGTTCTGCAGTTTGGAGAATAATATAACGTCACAAGCGCAATTCCAATGCGGGCGAGGAATTCGTTAATCTTCCTTGAGGCAAATGTCATGGGTTGAGCTGAGGAAATTTCTGCAATATTCTTCTGGGAAGTGTTTCTAGAGTTTCTGAGTGCTGATCTAGTTGTTAGATTGACCATGATGAACCGCAGGAATGTGAAATAGATTCCGAAGTGCGACATAAAAATCTCTAAAACTATCACTGATTCACTAACCTCGTTAGTTTTGAGGAACTATAATATCATTTATGTGTCAATTTATCGCTAATTGGTCGACTTGGTAGATGTAAACATAGTCTGCACACTGCACATGATGTCATAAGATGTTTGTGGACAACTGTCCGTGGACAACTGTCGGGACTCGGGCTATCTGGATTCTGCCACAGTTAAATGTTAGGATCAGTGATGAATGTAGATGAAGAATAAAGGACGTCAGGAATCTGGATTTATTAGGTCAGTGCAATCATTTGGTTTTACTCTGTCGTTTTATATTTCCTATTTGTGCCAGCTATTTTAACCACTTACGTAATTTCAATGTCATTAAATTCAGGATCTTAGTGGTGAGATCATGCCTATCACTATCAGCAGTTAGTACATTTAAATCTATCACCGGTTTTCTGCACTGTTAGAACCAATACAACTACAGGATTGAGACCACGAGATGTACTCCTCCGCAATGGCGTCACTACAGAAAAAACTCAATCAGAGGTTTGTGACGAGGGGAATTGCCAACTTATTTCCCCGGCCTCCCCTTACATTGTATAAGCGAGGCGTTCCTTTACCTGGTATTAGAAATCTACTCTCATGAAATTTGAGCTCGGCCAAATTTTTAAATTGTTGTAGTAATAAAATGTCACCTGATCATTGCGATGAACTGCTGAATTAAGGTTCCCACCATGATCTAATTCCTACTACATTGCCCCATTCCATTTCCTAGTGATATGATTACGTAATCCGTTGAATTGGGTGGTACCGGTAGCTAAGCTGCAGTAAAAACCTATTCAAAGTCTACTATAAGGATAGTTCAGAGTACCGCGGTGTGATCTATTAACCTCCTGAGATCACTACAGTTATAAGAGTCCATATTCCTGTAACTCATACATTCGTCCAAATAAAGTATAAAGGCGGTCCCTGATAACCCTTCGTTATATTCATCTCGCAAATTCGATTTGTTGTACGGAGGTTTGTGTTGTTGATTTGTTGCGCTAGGAACATGTTTCTGTGCTTTGCAGCCCTGCTCCTTTTCGACACATCTTCGGCTTATGTTTATCATGACAAGGCTGGGGGTATTTGGAGAGGACCCCCAGGTATTTGGACTGGCGTTAAAGAGACCCTCTCCAGTTCTTCTAGTTATGGCCTGCTACCGATAACAACTGCTCCTGACCCAGAGGAGGGTGAGATTGAAGACAACGGCGTGTTTTCCAGAAAGAGTTACGAACCCGTAAGAGATGGCTCAAATATTGACCGTCAGGAGACAGAAGATAAGTTTGACGGTTCACAAAACAAGGTGATCACTCAGTTTGATTACGGCGACTTCATCACTGGTCCCACCCAGTCCCTTTTATCTCCTGAGCCTCCTGGTCAGATAGAGGAAATTGTCAGTAGTATCGACAGCGAAAACGCAGGTCAGCTTGACTTAGTGGATTGTTTGGCTCGGGAGAGGAAGTTTGAAGATTCCGACTCAACGTTTGAGCTGGAGGTGAAGAGACGCATCTTCAAACTGACAGCTAGGTACCAGCGGCTGCGATCTCACAAACCGTTAGTCAAACACCAACTGAGAAACAAACTGTCCATTTTGAGGAGGATTCTGGGGAATATTGGGCAGGATCCTGGTGATTTAAACGTTGAGGAAGGAGATCTTGATACTAAGCGACCTATCTCACTTAGATTTATCAAAGCTCTGAACAATGTGGCTGGAGAAACGAGCACAGTACTGGGATACCTGCTGGCCTTCGGGTACCTTCAAAAAGCCATGAAACTTTCAGAGAGTAGACTGCAGGATTTGGACAAGTGGGATGAATTTGCTACACCCTGTGAGATAGAGAAGGCTATTGGGGAGTTTCAGAAATTTAACGGTTTAGCGGTGACCAATAAACTTGATTATTCGACGATCAAGAAGTTGAAAAAAGATAGGTGTGGTATGCGTGATATACCGTCCAGTAAAAAGAAAAGGAAAAAGAAATTTGGTCGGAATAGGAAGATCAAGAATGTCCGCTCTAAACGATATGTGTTGAGAAAACGCGCGTGGAAAACAGGAACACCAAAAAAAGAGCTAACATACCATGTGAAGAACTGTACGAACACCATGCCTCTTAACGTATGCAAGAGGGAAATCGAAGAAGGCATTAAAAGATGGACGGAAGTAGCTCCAATATTCTTCAGGGAGGTAGGAGCGGCTGAAGCAGAGTCAGCGGATTTCACAATCTTTTTTGTGAGTGGAGAGCACCCTAAGAAGAACATAAGCTCACCAAAGAACGATGACCCATTTGACGGCCCTGGCGGGGTGGTCGGACACGCTTACTTTCCTCGGGGTGGTCACATCCACTTTGATAACGACGAGACCTACTCCTGGAACTCGGACCGAGGGATCAACCTCAGGTTCTTTGTTGTTCATGAGTTTGGACATGCTCTGGGGCTCGAGCACTCGGATGTTGCGGACACTGTCATGATTCCGGTGTACGATGCGGAGACTAAAGGCTGGTCAGGGTCGGACAGGTTGTTTGAGGACGATATTTTGGGGATAAGGAAGAAGTATGGGGAAGGTAAAGGGAGTGTGAAGACTTTGAAAGCTGGTTGATCACTTTGGAGATTGATTGACTGAACAAGTTCAAAAACTGATCTTTGAAGACTGGCGGAGAAGTTTGAACTATTAGTAAGATGGTCGGTGATTTAATTTTAGGGTCTTTGGGGCTAGAAACTTCTATTTCCTGCTTAAATTGTCACTACCGGTCATATTTTAAACATTTATTATTCATGCAATACAATTGATACAATACTTTAACACAGACTTGTTTAAGAGACTTGTTCTTAAGAATATATCCTAATAACTGATTAAATATTGATTACAGTGGCTAAACTCTAAAGCATAATTTTCACTTTCCGAGTTAAAATATTTTCAATGTTGAGAATTAGAATCATCAGCCGTATGTGATGATGATAATAGACTGTGAATATTTTGTGATAATGTAGGGATAGTTGGAAAAGTGATAATATGTAAAGATAACAAGAGTCGCTCACTTTAACATTTCGTATCATTTGTTATCTCCTCTGTTTATTAATTGATACTGCCGTCAGAAATGGTAAATACATAATGTACAATGGAGTATGTTCATTGTACATTTATCATCTTAGTTTGATAATCGCTCGTAAGGCCAAGGGGCAATGAATTGGAGACATTGGAGACATTTGAGTCTTGCAGAGCGTTTATTATATATTTGTTGTTCATTAAATTTGTGATACTTTCTGCTTTCAGATTTCTCGTTTAAACTATAAAAGGAGTTTTGTTTCTAAAATGGAAGAACGAATGCAAAAGGTACATGTACCCTCTTTGGCCTCTAATTTCACACAAATTTTCACTTACAAAGTAGTTAAGTTCAATTTGTATATTTTGTGGAATAAAAGGGCGAAACCACCTTGATTCAAGCTGATATAAGATCGTTAGAACTTGTTTCCATAAAACAAATTAATGCTCATTGAATCCAACAAATTCGAAGTTGTTTAACGAATAATTTTGCTGAATCGACTTTAAACAGCACGTTAAGATTTATTGGAGGGCTGGAAATTAGTGCTAAATAGTACTTGCTCCCCAAATTCATTTTTACCACAATTGGTAAAAATGATTCAAATTTCAAACAGGCGAAACTGCAGTTGGAAAACAAGCCTGGCTTACCCGTTACCGTCACACACTGTTGCTAAAAGATTCCTTAAATTAATCCGACTATCAGTAACTTTTTCCTAAAGTAACGTCAATTTTTCCCACTTGCCAACAATCTCAGGCTAAATTTGTCTGTCACCAAACGAGATACATCAACGAAAGCTACTTCTGTGAAGAGTTTTCGGGAATCTGCCCTCAGTCAGGGTAAGTATGAGGTTGCAATTAATTAATTAGTTAATTAATTAGTTGGTATTACTATTATGGAGTCATCGATTTCATTTTAAGAATGATCGTTGGTGATCTAAGTACATATATTGACATATAATTTACAGATAGGGAATCAGGATAAGACGTAATAAATACAACTCTAAAGGGGAACCGCTTCTCACGAAAACAAACAAAAAGAGTGTAAAATCAGCCCACATTTATCGATTATTTTTATAATTTGTAATTACCCATTGCGGTGGCAAAAATAAGCATAAAGTAAATAAAATTGTCCGGTGATAAAAATCTAAATGTCAGTTTAATCTAAATCAAGTTTCAGAGTTGACAACAAAAAGCACAAGTTTGAGTTTCAGAGCCAAACAATGCCGTCTTACTTCACAGTAAACGCAGAGATTGTTTCCCACTGTAATCTTAGTCAGGATAATCGGGAGAGTCTTGGTAACCTTGACTCCGCACTGAATTGTCATGACTACGACCCCAAAGTGGAGGAATTTAATGGTAGCATGGAGAACTTGTTTATTAAGGGCTTCATGAACTTCAGCAGTGTTTTCAGAGTAAACATAACCGTCTCTTTTCCCGTTTTAGAGTAAGTTCATTTACATAACTGTCTCTTTTCCTGATTTACAGTAAGTTCGACTTGGCCTTGTCGGCTGTCGCTACAATATATTTATTTATATTAGGTCTAGTCCCATTGAACGTAATACAAGGCGAAAGTGATAGATTTTACACCCCAGACTCCTAAATAATAAGCGAGGCGGTGCACCTTTCTCGCCAAATTCTGTTACCTTCTCTCAATTTACAGCACCAGCGTAATTTGTGATATAAAAGAAACAGAAGAAGAAGACCCTGATCTCCCTCACTCCTATCATCTCACTAGGAAGTTTCAGATTCCTCTGATACAGACTGTCAACCTCATTAACATTCAGGTACCTTTATAATTGTCTCTTAAGTCGTCTTTCAAGTCGTAAGAAATTGTAAAATCATTGTTTATGGAGTTACTAGCTTCAACTGTTGTTTTTGGACATATTTAAAGCTACAAAGTAGATATTTAATTTCGCTACTGTGTTGTGGGTTCATATCCTACAGACCCGCACGCTGGACTGCGTAGTCTTCAACTTTGAGTTTGAGTCTGTAAATGTAATATTTGAAACAAATATTTACGGACATCGTAAAATGTTCTTGTAGCAATGAACTTCCAGTCTGGCATGGCTATCATTGTCCTTTATCTACCGAATTCCGGCTTAGTTTCGGTGGAGGAAGAGAAAGGCTCGCGCGCCGTCGAGTAAATTGTCTTTGGCTTTATTTTAAGTGACACCCTTTTACATTATTTCATTATTTGATTGTCCCAAATTAGTGCTGTATGTATTAAATAATTAATTTTTGAACTGCAGCCAAGTGTGTTCATAGTAATTATGCAACCTCCCAAGTCATTCATTGAACATAAAATGGAAAATATTGGGGGGGGGGGGGGGGGGGGGGTTAATATCTGATGTGAAGATTGGATGACTATTAACATAATATATGCTCATATTTTCAATTAACCATGACAACTCATTTACACACAGCCATTCAATTACAACACCTGCTTCCTTGACTACACAGTAATTGGCTATTTACCTTTCGATTATAGACGAGTGTTAATTTGATTTCGTCGTATTACTGTATCAAAACTGTCTGTATATTTTGAGAAGTTTCAATTTGTTGCTGATAGTGATACAATATTGCCACCAAAGACCTCCCCGTCATACTTGTCGTGATGAGTGTTGACAGCAAGGATTAACCCGGTGCTTCTCTAGATTTGCACGTGCAAGTTTGAGAAGTGGGGAATTGCACGTGGAATGAATACACGCGACGTGATGAGCATTGGTGCAGGGTTTCTCGCAGGTATTGCAGGTATCTTTTCAAGAATGCTGCACGTCTGCGCCACAGATGTCACTAAGTGCAAGATAAACTGTGTGCACTGTATATTATACATGTATAATATACAGTGCACACAGTTTATCTTATATATATATTATACACTGTATATTATGCACTGTATATTATACATGGTGCTCACTGTTTATAGAGTGTATAAAGGTTGCAGTGCACACACTCACAGCTGTTCCAGCCTCAGTTCAACATTATGTTCTTCACTATCTAAACTATGCAAATTAACTATGCTAATGACAACTTTCTTGATTCGATTTATTGATTAATTTCACATAAGCAACTCAGTAAAGCTGTAAAACCTGATAAAACCATTGTATCCGTTTAGCATCAGCTGCTCTTAGGTTGGAGATCATTTAGTATCAACGGAAATCGTAAATCTTTTCAATATAATATCAGTAGTAATTTGCCTCGTGTTACCCCCTTGAAGTATGTTTGTTCTCCTGAGTAAAGACTAAAGATGTTGTCACGGTAACAGCGTTACCCCCTCAGGAGTTCAGGCGGCGAGTGTGTGGTACTGGGGCACTGAGGAACGGACTGAGGTGTGAAAAAATATGTGACAATATGTGTGACAAAATGTGTGACAAAATGTGTGACAAAATGTGTGACGAATTGTGTTCGTTTGTGTGATCTATGTTATTTAACGGGGTCACGTGCATGAACTATCTGCAATGTGCGAACTGCGGAATATGCATATTTCACATAACCAATTAATTAGTAATTGTTAATGGCGTTTTGACACCATTTTAACGGGAAGATAAACTAATTGAAAATTACTAGTCAAAATAGTCTCGAGAAAGTTGTTATTTCAATAGTGTGAACTTTCTGAATTTAAATAACTGACTTATAATATGTCTGAGAGAATTTTTAATTTTAGCGTTTGAACGCATGCACATGATATTTATCACATCACCTCAGTATTACCAAGTATTGAAGCATCCTTATTCATTTACCACTTCATCGTTATCTTCTTTTCTGTTCCGGGATATGGTACTCGTTCTAATGATGTGTGGCTGCTTTCATTCAAGAAAACCGAGCTAGGAACAAGCGTGCTTGCGAGCGGAAGTCTCAACAGTGCAGAATTATTAACCCACTGACCAGCAACCCACACAACGTCGCTAGATCTAGACGTATTAGGAATTCATAATCACAAAATGATTAGCATCTCTCGGTGCTGGTGCTGGGTTTGCTGCTGTCACGACACTATTCTTATCTTTCTACTCGCTTTTATCTCTATCTTCTCGAGGGAAGGTGTCCGGGAAACTTGTAGAGTCCTGAGTTCAGCTCGCGTAGCCAGGATTTCTTTTAGGGCGGATTCAAAAAGGGTAAATGTGTGTGATTCAGGATTATGTGGAGGTTCAAAATCCCAAACTCAAATACGTCCCTATTTTTACGTTCATTGATAACCCTTAATAATTCAAGAAATTATCACTCCATTTACAAAGAACTCGAGTTCTTGTTTCCAAGAATGCCGATCATATAGCAGTCAGGCTCCTAACCCGCTCCATTCCTCCTCCCTGACTTTAAGTGGATATTACATAGTCACTGGAGAACTCTAAGTATAATACATAGTGATTGTTAATAAGTGGAATAATAACACGATGTAAGACGAATTATACTACTGCAGGAAGAAAGTGTAGGAAGTACGGAACCAGGGGACGACACCCCACTCAACACCCCACAGCAGTCACCTCATCAGAATACACACAGAAAAGATAGGTCAGTTGATATCTTGAATAAAGCATATCGTGCTCACACATTTAGACTTTCTTTTATTTTTATGTTAACAAAAATGAATCTTTACTGTTTAGCGAAGAATTTGGTAATGTGTGTTCCAAGTTAAAACCAAATAAACTGTCACGCTAATTTACTAATGCTCCTTATTGTTTCAGGAGGAAGACATGTGGTAACCCTGACTGTTTTAAAGAAGCGTGCACGTGCAAGCGTCACGTGGTACGACGATCAAAATCACATCGTTTACCACGCCACAAACCGCCCCGACACGGCCTCAAACAGAGCAGGTCGGTAGTGCTACTACCAGGTGGTGAGGAGGAGGAGAATGAGGAAGAGGAGACCTCTGGTCTGGTGGTTGTGGATATAGAGAACGGAGGTGGAGGTGTTACTTTAGAGGTCCCACAGTTCCTGTCATCAAATGTTGAGGTACGTTTTGTGCAGATTCGTATGTCAAACTTTATTATGATAAAGTACTTGTGGTCACGTAAGTTACTCACAATACTGTTCATGTTGCTGTTGAGGGAACTGTTTTGACTTTTGTTATAATAATTATTATTTCTTCAGTCTCCGAGCCATTGTCCACATTGGATATCATTCAAAGTCACATATCATCATCTCATTATACCGAAATCGATCGAAGTTACTATTTCTTCAAGTGTTGACGGTCCCAGTTTGTTATCTTGTGAGAAACTCGTTATCGGGACCTAGTCCAGTGGTCCTGATCCTAGATCTAGGGATCTCAGAATATGAGTTTATTTCTTTTAAATACGTTCAGTTTTCGTGTAACAATTTTATATCATTTGTTGCTAATTTTTTATAGAGGCGTGAGCGGACTAGCCGGTCCTTGTCAGTCAATTTTCACAATTAAATGTCAGAATTCATGACAAATATCATCCTGAATATTTTAATATTAAACTATCACAAGTTATAGACAGTTTTTATTACCAACTAACTTTCATCATTCCAACATTAAAGCAAAGAATAAAATCATGCTGACCGCTATCATTACTGTGGCTGTGCTAGTGTCCGTAGTAAACTCCTGCTCTATAGAAGAAGAGATGACTCGGATCTCAGTAAGAGAAGCTATGAGGAGTGAGTTGGAGGCTAAGAAGGAGGTGGATGCAGTGCGCGAGGAGATGATGGAAATGAAGAAGGAGGTGGCATGGTACAGTCTGCACGTGGCATCAGCAGCAGCTTGTAGAGGCAGCACCGCTTCTGGAGGCACGGGACCCTGGGCTAATATCGTCCTAGCGAAGGAGAACACTAGATCTTGTACTGCTCAATGTGCTGATACATCCACTCCAGCATGTGATGCTGACGTAGCAATACAAGGTAATTTCGGGAAAGCTACCTCCTACACTGCACCGATTGGTTATTTCTACAACTACGGTTGTGCCACTCCGGGAAACACTAATGTTGCGTTTGATGAAGTTAAATCAACAGAAAAGGCATTGATATCACGTACTACAGGTTCTGCTGCTGCCGCAAACCCTAGAGCTAGAGAAGCGCTTTGATATTATTAATTTGTAACGTAAAAATCAGACAATTATATATTTGATAAGTATTTTTATATATTTTTCATTACAATTATACATCCTAGAAATCAAGTGTGTAATTTTCTTCCTCCCAAGTGGCAAAAGGTAATATTAATAATTAATAATTGTTGCCTATTTTTTACACAATAAGCACCATTTCAAAAACAAAGTTTAACGGTCAATAAAAGTAAACCCGGAATAAATATCATAAGATAGATTATAATCAAAAGATATTTCAAGTTTAACGAGTTCAGAAATTATAGATCATAACAGAGAATTGTGAAACAATTGTCTTTAACTCCAAGTTTAAATAAACAATGAGTTCTCATATCCCTAATGCAGTTCAGTAACGTAAGCTTCATTCTCAGTGAAAATCTTGAGGAGAAACTCTCCCTTCACATTAGGATCAAAGGTAGAGGGTATGATAACGTAGGTCCCAACATCCAGCTCAAACTTATTGTACAGCTGACGTTTATTAATTAAGTTGGTGCTAGCTGGGATCTCCAGAATATCCATCACAGAATCCACCTTTTCCGTGTTATCATCCGCCACCTTAAAGATCATGTAACCGATGGACATGTTATCCTTCTCCGATATTCTCATGTCCTTCTGTTCCAGGACTATCTGCACCGTCTCGTCGTGTTGGTGATTTATCTTGAACTGTACTTGCGGGTTAGTGAAGAAGGTGTCCAGATAATTGGTGCAACCCCCGGCCGTAGAACCTGGTATCCAGGCTGATTTGACTTGGGCTTGGTGCCAACAATCATCTCCACCGCTAGGATCTGTGTTTATCATCCTACAGATGGTCATGTTGTTGAAGTTGTCCATCAGATCATCAAGCTCCATCCAGAATTCTCCATCGTCTTCGTTTGTAAACTGCAAAGCATCCTTATCTGCTTTTGCGATGACCGACCATAATACATAGTCATCCCCCCAACTGCCGTTCCACTCTGCCTCACCCCATGGGTTCCTTACCTTGACCAGCTCGCGCTTACCATCAATACCAAGAGATTCTAACGGTAGGTCAAAGCACCTGAGTAGGCTGTAAGCATGTCCAGCAAACAAACCGTTGTCTCTGCTTGCCTCCACTCCTTCCCCCTCCATCATCTGGATACCCAAACCAACTAGTGCGCCACGAGACAGCGCCTTCTGGAGCTGCTTGTACACTTTCACACGGGCACTAAAACTGCGTCCCACGTCATAGAAGTCTATCTTCTGACTGATTCCACCTGTGAGGTCATTAAGGGCGTCAGCTGATGCTCCACCAGATAATGCTCCGTAGCAACCTGCTAACTTAGCATAGGCTTTCTCCAAAAAAGCAGCCCAGAATTCGTTAGGATTCTTGCCGAACATAAAGACAAGTTTACCGTTCCTTGTGGGCAGATAGTCGTCCACCACCACCTCCATCCATTCTCCAAACCTGTGGAATCGGAACAACAAGGCACCACAGTAATCCTCCGAGTTCAACTCTTGTTTCTCGTAACTCGGGATAACCTTTTTGACGAGAGAGTCTTGCAGAGCGAAGCAAGCTACGGACGCCACAAACCAGCAGTCACCAATGTATCCTTGCCGGACGTCATCCTCGCTGTGACCCTTGATGAAGAGTCGTGCTTCTTTGCTAATGTCATGGACACGCTTCCATTCTATGTTATCCATCTTGGGCGTTTCCTCCCACAGAGACCTTTCATTTGGACCGAATTCAGGATCCGTCCAAAGTTTGTCTGCTGACCGACAGGATCTCTTGATATCGTCAAAAACTTGATCTTTGAACTTTGGCAGTTTTGGGTCTGATAAGTTCTCCTCTGGGTTAAGTGGAGCCATTTCTTATATTTCTGTGAAGGAATTTTGGTTTTTCATTGAAAACATCGACAGCGATAGAATTACAAGAAATGGTACAGACAGATACATTTTGAATAGCAACTTTGTTGACTATTCTTGAAGAAAATGACTTGAAAGACGAAAATTATCTTTGGGATCAATGGCGTTGAACTGTAAGACTATTACTCGTGTAAATAATTAATTTGAAGAACAAGTTTTGTCAAAATTCTGGATGGCTTTAAAAAAACCTAAACTGTCTAGTGTCTATTGTCGATATTTTGAGAAATCATTTGATCAATTTCATAACAAAGTAAAGTGGCATGTCAAAAAGAGGATCTTATTAAAAGTTGATTATAAGTGATCTCAAATCAAAGGATCTCAAGCTACGTAACCTGGTAAACTTTGAAATGAGAACAAATCTTAATTGAACTCACTAATTCGCTCTATTCGATAATGACTGTATTTGTTTGTAATGTAATTATTAAAAATAAAGGATAACTAATAAAGTTCATCCTTGATAACAGAAATTTATGTCGTATCTTTATGATCTTACTTACTTCCAATTTTAATGCGATTATTGTCTGATCACTAGTTATAGTCTAATGCAATTTTAATTTTTACCGGTCTTTGATCTTTCAAATAATATATCCAGTACAAAACTACAAGCATTATTAATGGTGGTAAAATTTGCGTCAATTAGGTAATTTCGTAGAACAAAGATCGCAAAAAGTTATCATTACTAATTAATATTGGAGGTCTCCTCGGTTAAATACTCGATGAAAGCTCAGGAGGGATGGTGGTATAATGGAAGTTCCCCGGAGTGAGATAAAGACTCCCATGGTCTACTCCAAAAACTTATCGGGAAACTTTGGGCTTTCTGTAATTTGGCTGGTTACAATACAAAATAAATAAAAACATAATCTCCCGCAATCCCGTTATTGAGTACCTTATTGTAACATATCACAGCAATAAGTACGGCAAAATGTTATTGGAATAAAATACTGCCCCGTCTGTAAAAATTGTTTGGAAACCAAACACGGTCACATACACCAAACCGTGCCCTCAATTGAATGGAAATATATCAAATGTGTGGGGTAAATATTCTGAAACTGTTAAAGTTTTATTGGTGGAAGTTAAACCACTTTTTTACAGAGCTAACAACCTTATTGTTTCAAATAACTTTTTTTTGTTATGCTATGCGATCCTTTTCTCTAAATGTCTTGTATAAGAGCACTAAAGTCTTGATAACATCTTCCATATTCCGCCCTTCAGAGTTTAGCACCCGATAGTGATAGCGAGGATGAAGTGACTCTGATAGCAGATATTGCTCGCTCAGAGAATGTTGTCCACTCAGAAGACATCCACAAATTAGGGACCCTGCTCTGTCAAGGTGAGTAGTCCACTTTTACTTTATTATCCTCATACCTACCTTCTTAACCCACTACACTCCTCATACCTACCTTCTTAACCCACTACACTCCTCATACCTACCTTCTTAACCCACTACACTCCTCATACCTACCTTCTTAACCCACTACACTCCTCATACATACCTTCTTAACCCACTACACTCCTCATACCTACCTTCTTAACCCACTACACTCCTCATACCTACCTTCTTAACCCACTACACTCCTCATACCTACCTTCTTAACCCACTACACTCCTCATACCTACCTTCTTAACCCACTACACTCCTCATACCTACCTTCTTAACCCACTACACTCCTCATACATACCTTCTTAACCCACTACACTCCTCATACCTACCTTCTTAACCCACTACACTCCTCATACCTACCTTCTTAACCCACTACACTCCTCATACCTACCTTCTTAACCCACTACACTCCTCATACCTACCTTCTTAACCCACTACACTCATCATACCTACCTTCTTAACCCACTACACTCCTCATACCTACCTTCTTAACCCACTACACTCCTCATACCTACCTTCTTAACCCACTACACTCCTCATACCTACCTTCTTAACCCACTACACTCCTCATACCTACCTTCTTAACCCACTACACTCCTCATACCTACCTTCTTAACCCACTACACTCCTCATACCTACCTTCTTAACCCACTACACTCCTCATACCTACCTTCTTAACCCACTACACTCCTCATACCTACCTTCTTAACCCACTACACTCCTCATACCTACCTTCTTAACCCACTACACTCCTCATACCTACCTTCTTAACCCACTACACTCCTCATACCTACCTTCTTAACCCACTACACTCCTCATACCTACCTTCTTAACCCACTACACTCCTCATACCTACCTTCTTAACCCACTACACTCCTCATACCTACCTTCTTAACCCACTACACTCCTCATACCTACCTTCTTAACCCACTACACTCCTCATACCTACCTTCTTAACCCACTACACTCCTCATACCTACCTTCTTAACCCACTACACTCCTCATACCTACCTTCTTAACCCACTACACTCCTCATACATACCTTCTTAACCCACTACACTCCTCATACATACCTTCTTAACCCACTACACTCCTCATACCTACCTTCTTAACCCACTACACTCCTCATACCTACCTTCTTAACCCACTACACTCCTCATACCTACCTTCTTAACCCACTACACTCCTCATACCTACCTTCTTAACCCACTACACTCCTCATACCTACCTTCTTAACCCACTACACTCCTCATACCTACCTTCTTAACCCACTACACTCCTCATACCTACCTTCTTAACCCACTACACTCATCCATACCTACCTTCTTAACCCACTACACTCCTCATACCTACCTTCTTAACCCACTACACTCCTCATACCTACCTTCTTAACCCACTACACTCCTCATACCTACCTTCTTAACCCACTACACTCCTCATACATACCTTCTTAACCCACTACACTCCTCATACATACCTTCTTAACCCACTACACTCATCATACCTACCTTCTTAACCCACTACACTCCTCATACATACCTTCTTAACCCACTACACTCCTCATACCTACCTTCTTAACCCACTACACGCATCCATTTCAACATATGTTATGGATTTGTGTTGTTGAAATTAGTTTAAAATTATGAAAAAGTTTCAACCACTTAATAGTGATAGTCGTACAATTTTTAATCCTCACCAGTGATCACTCCACGACAAATTAATGATATTTGAGCTTATCCACCAATATCATTACTAACACGTCTAACAGATCTGTAAACTTCCACAGAACTCGGTTCAGCAGTACCTGCAGCAGGAGAAAGAGAAAGAGGTCGCCATCCTCGCAAAGAGAACGAACCTGATCAACTAGGTTAGATACCACAGGATCGACTAATTCGTTTTAGTTTCAACAATTAATTAGTTTAGGTTAAACTATCATTGCATAAAATGTCTACCTCTAACTCATTGCTATCGTTGGGGGATCAATGTCACGTGTCGTAAGATGATGCGAGTAGCAGAGCCAATTTAAATTATCGTATCATCACCCAATTTTTCATAATATGTAGCTTTATAATATTTGCCTCCCATCTGCAGGCTGGGAGCGGAGTAGGTCCAGAGAGACGAGCAGTAGTTACTCAGAAAGACCATCTGACATTGGAACTGGGAAGAGAAGAAAAAACAGACCATCAGGTGAGAAAAATAGAAAGGGCCTACAGACTGGGGAGAAGGGTTGCCATGATTTTGACCTTTTGAGTGCAGCACATAATGGTTATTGGTTACTGGTTACTGGTTACATGATGGTTACTGGTTATCAAGGCAGATTCAGGTGACGCGCATTTTACCATTTGGTCTTGCTTGGATCAGATTGATTATCTGATCAGCTTAAGCCGCACTGGAGCGATTATCTATTCTTTTTGAATCACTGGCCAACTGTGAAATCTTATTATTATATTGCATCAGCGACCCTTATCAGCGACCAGGTGTTATCTATTTTTATGTGTTCGGTAATTCTGGTCCGGTAATCTTTGTCGTGGCCATTTCTGTGCAGTTACAGGTCGAACTTTTGTAACTTTCCTGAAGAGGACAACATATTCAAGAAAAAATGTGTGTGAGTACAATACTGAGTGAAAACCGGATGCATCAGGTACATTCAAATTATTAGAGGCGTGCATGGTGGGGGATCAGGATGAGCATGATGGGGAACATGGTTTTAAGGAAAGATTTGTTTGGGGATTTAGTTTAGAATTGCTATTTTTGGGCATATATTTGGCTATATATCTGGCTATATTTCGAAATATTGTGGTATTGGTTGTGTCAGAATATATTCTTAGTGATTATGTTCCGAAGAAGCGTAAATTATGTGAAGTAAGATAATTAAGATATGAGACTGGAATCTGAAACAAAAATAAAACAAATATGTATTTTGAAAAAATTGAAAATAATTATTCTGAAATATTTTTACAGGCAAATCTTACTGCTAAGTGCTAATAATCATTTTAAAGAGACTTTCTAACGACCATCCGCAGCCAATTTTTGAAAACCCCAAACCATTCAAAAAAATTTCATTTCTCTATTAAACCAGCAAATGATAGAGAGTTTTAATACCAAATAAATAAATATGTTTTGCGCCTATATAGCTAAAATCATCACCAAGTCATGTCAATTGTCATGTCGTCCATTTAAAACAAGTCAAAATGTGTAATAATATCTTCATTACATAAATGATCAATAATTACGAAATAATGCAATTGAAAACTTAAATCGTTGGTCTAATGGAAAAATCTGCTCAATCCTTTCAATTATGTTATTTTTTTTGTTTTTTACAGTTTATGAAATTTAATGAAATATATCATAATCAATAAATGCAAAATTATTTCATTCGTTATATCAATATTCAACAATCAATGAATATGGTACACTTTAAAAATCAAACCGTTCGAAAAATCAAATTATTTAACATTCGTGTCCTTTCATCATTGAAATTTGAAATCGGTTAAATCGTTATTTTTTAAATTTTTCATAATATTAAGAATTCGGTCAAACGTCAACAAAATCAACATATCGATAATTATAAAAACTCAGTGCGTTACAATGATCTGTTTAAATTTAAGTTACAGTATCAAAATTAAAGTCAAAAGAAAAAATCCATAATCTAGCCGTAATGTCTTTTCGTATAATCCGTAATTAAAAAGGCTCCAAAACTGAAAATGTGTAGTTTTAATTTGACAGCATCATATTACTATTAAAAAGAAAAAGTATACTATAGACACGATTAATTAATAATTAAACTAAACACGGCGGATCTAGAGGAGCACATACCTCGAAAAACAAGCCGGGTTTATGAAGACCTGCACCCGTGATTGTACCTACTGATGAGGGTATTGGATTATAGTGTCACATCCAGGTTGCAGTGGCGCCGTGCCTGGAACAATGTCTAGCCATTAGACAAAATCCCCCCTCACTTTTATGATGACACACGATAACAGCACTAGGGTTCAAGCCCCTAACTACTCAGTGGCAGCTAGCTCCCTGTATGACGGGCCCTCCCTAAAACCCCCGGGAGGGGTGGGTCCTGATAGTTGCAGCAACCCTGTTACTACCCTTTTAGTTCGTAGGAAAACCCCTTTTCAGGTTAGCACCTTCAACTGTAGGACTCTCAACCCTGTATCACGTAAACAGGAGTTAGCTCACTCAGCCTTCATGCATCATAATGATGTTATCTCCTTGCAAGAGCATCGCCAACACCACAAAGAATCCCTAAGAATTGAAAACATCTTATCATATCAGCTCATCACTGCTTCTGCTACGAAGAATTCAGTTAATGCGTCAGTTGGTGGTGTTGGGTTTCTTTTATCTCCTAGAATTCAGAAATCTCTCCTATCTGTAGAGAAAGTTAATAGCAGAATCATCTTGCTCCATGTAAACGGGAATCCTCGCCTCACAGTCCTCTCCTGTTATGCTCCTACTAACTGCAGTGATATTGAAGATAAAACTGCATTCTACAACGCTCTAACCAGGATCATCTCTAAGGTGCCTCCTCACAACATGCTAGCAGTGTGCGGTGATTTCAACGCGAAGCTCAGTAATAGCTACGGTTTCACATACCATCAGTCAACCAACGACAACGGCGAACGACTACTGGATCTGGTAGACCAACACCAGCTGATAGTTGCTAACCGCTGTTTCCAGAAACCGGCTAATAAAATTTGGACCTATGAAGACCCCAAAAGAGCAAAGCATCAAATTGACTTTGTACTCTGGCGTAAGAAGTGGGCAAACAGTGTGAAGAACTGTCAAGCGTACAACATCATGCAAACTGTCGGTTCAGATCACCGGATTGTAACATGTTTTGTTCAAGCCAGCTACAGAGTCAACAAAACTCCAGCACGGGACCCTCTTAGGAGCATTGACTGGACTCCACTGATCCACGATTCCATCATGAAACACCAGTATGCAGTGGAAGTGAAAAACAGGTACAGTGTACTCCTAGAGGAAGCAGAGCTCGAGTCCGACTACGACCTGCTCGTTAAAAGCGTTACAAGCACAGCACTTAAGGTGTTGCCAAAAAAGAGGAAGAGGAAACGGGAAAATCCTTACAACGATCCTAATATTGCACACCATCGCAATATCCTAAAGGATGCGTCCCTGAGTCACAGGATTTCCCCCTCTTTTTCGTCCAAGGAAAAGCTTGAAGACGCAAAGAAGCAACTGGACGAAGCCTATAATGCTGCTACTTCACAGCACATTCGACAACAGACTGACCTGCTGGAGAAAACTAACCCTGAGCACAGGCATCGCAGTTCCTGGCACATCATCAGGCAACTAACATCTTCCGACACTGTGCCATACTGCAAAGTGCCAGGAGGCACTACCGAAGAACGGCTCAACATCTGGTTCGAGCACTTCAAGTCCCTTCTAGGCACAGAACAGCCTCCGCCGGACCTCACCCTCCCCTTCTTCAACCAGCGAGTCTCTGACACCCTGCCCATCAGCTGCTCATCCTTCAGCATGTCAGAACTCGACACGGTTCTGAAGTCCGCCAAATCCTCCAAGTCACCCGGTCTGGATAGCATCCCTCCCTCAGTCTGGAAGCTTCCCCAGCTACGTGAAAACCTCCTCGGATTCTGTAACAAAGCACTCATGGATGGTGTGATCCCTCAAGCCTGGAAAACGGCCTCAATCATTCCTATCCCCAAAAAGGGTGATCTTACTAATCCAGGAAACTACCGTGGCATTTCACTGGCACCGGTTGCAGCGAAAGTTTTTAACAAGCTCATCCTCAACCGGATCTACCCATTCATTGATCCCCTCTTGCGGCCAAACCAAAATGGTTTCCGTAGAGGAAGATCCACACTCCCACAGGTCCTTGCCCTACGTCGTATACTCGAGGAATGCAAGATCGGAAATCGCTCAGCCGCAATTGTGTTTGTCGATTTTTCGAAAGCGTTCGACAGCATTAACCGGGATGCCCTTTTCCACATCCTCTCCCTCTACGGTATCCCTGCTCCACTTGTAGATGCTATCAGGCTTCTTTATGACTCATCGTTCTCTCGTGTCCAGACCATCGACGGCCTTACTCTAGCACCCTTTCTCTTCATCATCGTCCTTGACTATGTCCTCAGAAGCTGCATGGGTGAAGAATTCGGTCTTACCATCGTGCCTAGGAAAAGTCGAAGAGTGCCTGCGGTCAAAATCACAGACCTTGACTTTGCTGATGATTTGGCCTTAATGTCAGACACCATAGAGCAAGTCCAACTTCTGCTGACAGACCTTGAAAATGCAGCCGCACAAGTTGGTCTTGCTATGAATGCTTCTAAGACCGAGTTCATGACCATCAACATCCCTGACAATGTCGACTTACATTCCATCTCAGGCCGCCAGATTAAACAGGTTGATGACTTTAAATACCTCGGCTCTTTCATTGCGGACAGTAGAAAGGATTTCAACACAAGGAAAGGAATGGCCTGGTCAGCCTGTATTAAACTGCAAAAAGTCTGGTCCTCTGGCATTTCCGAACAACTGAAAGTCAAGTTCTTTAGAGCCTGTGTCGAACCAGTATTGCTCTATGGATCAGAGACATGGACCATAAACAAGCAGCTTGAGAAGCGCCTCAACGGATGCTACACCCGTCTTTTAATGAAGGCCAAGAACATCTCGTGGAAGAAACATCCAACCCTCAAGCAGATCTATGGCAACCTTCCATCTATTGCCTCAGTGGTTGCGTCGAGGCGTTCCAGATTCGCTGGGCATTGCATGAGAGCTTCTGACCAAGTTATCTCCACTATCCTCCCCTGGCGACTTGCCCAATCCGGCCGTGGAAGGAGACCACTCACCTTCCTGGACGTAGTAGCTCGTGACACTGGGCTCCAGTTAGACGACCTTCGAACTGTTATGTGCGATCGAGACGTGTGGAGGCAGACAGTGAATGGGATTTCGATTGAGGATCGCCCAAAGTAAAAAAAAGTAAGTAATTAATAATTAGAAAAAGCTAAAGATATAAAATAGTTTATCCATAAAACTTATAATCATATAAGTTTTATAAATCAGTTTGATATTTCTTTAAATTTTGGTCTCGTCCTCAAGCTTAATCTCTTTCTTCATCATGTCCATGTCGAGCGCCTGTTTGCATGTTTCCCTGATCTTTTGCAGCGCTTCATAAAACTGTACCTTAAATTTGTCACGAGTTTCTACTTCAGACTCAGAGGTTCCTAAGAAAAGTTCGCAGATATTCTGCGCTTCTGGCATAAATCCTGACTTGAGACTAATCCAATGGTCTGACAACATTTCGAGGTCAACTAGTAAGCTATCGACAATGTTCAGCATCTGGCTCCAATGTTCTTGATGTTTTTCGAGATTGGCGTACACTTCCTTGAATTCTTTCCTTAAATCTGACACATTCCGTTCAGTGTGTGCTACATGCAAAGCGATCCCTGCGATTCCTGCGCCTATTTGGACTGCTGGTTGAAATGCTCCCAAGATATTCACTAGAGTAACCCATCCTGCAAATTTTTCGCCAAGTTTGAGATATTGATCCCACCGTTTTTTACTTACCGTGTCGTCTTCTACTTGAGGCAAGTTGCTGATCTTTTCTCCGCATTTTTTGACCATCTCCAAAAGGCGGGCTATTCGCCACTGCTGTTGCACTCTTTGCTTCTCCATTGCTTTTCTTCAGTTTCTTGAACGTCTTTTTCATAATCTTTTTGTCTATATCCTCTGCAAATTTCTTTAAGATCTTTTCGTCGGAAAGTCCGCATTGAAAACTCGTAATTGCGGTGTTGATAGAGGTCTCTAAGCTCCGAATGAAGAATTTGGCTTTGTCTTTGAGTTCGTTACAACTACGATTAGCATTGATAATCTCGTTCCTTAGGTTCTTCTGTTCCTCTCGAAGGTCTTCAAATGATTCTTCATCTATCTTCTTTAACGCGCCACTTATGCTATCAAAGGGTGTCAACAGCGGGATCGACTGAGCGATAAAATCGCTTATAGTTCTGACAATTTCTTCTCCAATTTCTTTCCCGGCTGTTGGGTCATTTGGTTTTCCTTCTCTGTGATCGACCATCCTGTGGGAATAAATAGTCTTCTTAGAAAGCATAATTAAAATAGCTACCCAAAATATTTCGATAAACAATATTAGTTATGATTTACAAAAATAATAATCACAGTCTCCTTAAGAATAAAACAAGATGTTGCTCGGTAGATTTTTACCGAATATGTCCATCTCGAACCAAAGATAATTTTAATATTTATACTACTACATTAAGGCAAGTTTCCATAAACGATATTTTATTATCGGCGCCAATAATCGCTTATTGGGCGCTTTCTCGGCGCTTTAAAAAAAACCCGTTTACAATCGCTTTTTTTACGATTATAAACGGTTCAAAAAAAAATCGCTTATAATCGACTATAATTGGTGTCATAATTCAAAAAAGCGCTTTTTTAATTTAAAAGCGCTTATAAGCACTTTTAAGCGCTTACTAGCGTCGCTGAGCGATTTGAAAGCGGTTTTCCAGTAGGATTGGCGCCAAAAACGGGTGGATTAGCGGTTGGCCGGATAAGCGATTCGTAGGCGCTTTTTTGAACCATTTATAAGCGATTATAAGCGCTTATAATTGGGGTGCAATTTAGCTGTTTGTAAAGCGTAAATAAAGCGCTTATAAGCGCTTTTAAATTAAAAAAAGCGCTTTTTTGAATTATGACACCAATTATAGTCGATTATAAGCGATTTTTTTTTGAACCGTTTATAATCGTAAAAAAAGCGATTGTAAACGGTTTTTAAAAAAAAAGCGCCGAGAAAGCGCCCAATAAGCGATTATTGGCGCCGATAATAAAATATCGTTTATGGAAACTTGCCTACATTAACATATTATATACGTTTAATCAAATAGCATATTAACGAAATTTTTTTACTTGTTTCCTTGCTAGCTGTTGGTTTTATCGTATTGCCTGATAACCTCTAGCAAATTTTGAGATTTATTTTCGTTTAGAGGAATGAGGATTGATAATACTCGATGGACGATTATTTTTGTTCCTTACAAGGGAATTGTGACATAAGATACAAATGTTGAATCATTATATAAGTCAACTATAGCATATTGATACAGTAACATTTTATCTGAATCTGCTCTACATCTTAAGATGTCCGATAGCCCATAGTTCAAAAAGGAATGATCCTTTTTAAAATAAAATAAATTTAAAGGCCAAGAAATACTAAATCACTGTATTCTTTAAAAATATTTAACTCAAAAAGCACACAGCACAGTTGAAATGGAATATTTACTGCAACCAAGATTGTCCAATTATACGTTCTGTGTTGATAACAGTATCTTTGATTATGGTTTTTCCGGTCAGGTCTGTTGGTAGATTTTTTATGATTCAATTTATCTAACATTGGAATTGATAGCTTTTTTGCACGTTTTAATAATGCCCTCCAGCGCTTTCATAAACCCAACCTTATCTTCTTTGACCTGGGTTCCGAGCAAATAAGCAAAGTAACCACCCGATAACTGGATCTTATTTCTCAAGCTATCCCAATGCTTAGAAAACTTAGTAAGGTCCTCATTCAAACTCACCACCTTTCCTTGAAACTGACGCCAGTACTCTTCCGCACTTTGCAGATGGTTGGTCGCTGTTCGGAATGTCTCTCTGATTGTTGACACGTCTGACTCGGTCTGTGTCACACTTATAGCAAAACCTGCCAGCCCAGCACCAATTCGTGCAGCTGGATGGAACGCTGCCGGGATGTTCATCATAGTTAGTATTCCCCCGATTTTATATAGATAATCCGCTCGCTTTTCACTTATTGCCTTTATTTCTTCTGGTGGTAGCTGGGTGGACCTTTCTTCACAATATCCAGTAACCTTTTTAAGAGAGTATTCCACATCAAGCAATGCCTCCTTCACTGCTTTGTTTGTACTATCTACTTCATCCAATGTTTCTTTCATTATCTCATCTTCTAAATCCTCTGCAAATGTCTTATAGACCTTGTCGTCATCTACTCCACATCTGAAGCCAACTAATGCCAGGTCAGCTATGCGCTTCAAGCTAATAAGTAAGCATTTGGCTTCCTTCTTGAGGGTGCTAAACTTGTGGGCAGCAGTGATTACTTTTCTAGACACTTCTTTTTCATGCTTTTCTAAGTCTTTAATTAAGTTGTTGGAAATCCCAAGGTTCCTATTTTCCGTCCAAACATCAAAAAATGTCTCATCACGATGGAGTATTGTTTTCATTCTCTCGATTACTTCCTCATTTAACTTGACAGGCGACTTCGCCAGCTCTTCTTTCGGATTCTCATTCATCTATAAACTTATGAAATATCTGTTAATACTTAGACCACATTATTATCGAATAATTTTGCTGTCCTTGATTATCGATTTACTTTGGAGAACGTTACAACTGTTCCACTAATTCGAATTGATTATTAATTTATCCGAGAACAACATAACAGTATAGTTGAATATTTCGGCAAAAAGTAGGAGTTCTTTTCGATTTACTTATTATAATTATAAAGTGTTTATAATCTATAAGTATACTGCAACCCTAAGCTATTTTATTACATGCTGACTGCATTGTTGCAGGCAGTTGAACGAGAAAAATTTGAATTTTCATCTTTATTTCGCATGACTTTTGGTCCTAAAATAGAAACAAAAAAACTTTACATTTATCTTAAATAATTAGTAAGAGTGAATATTTCAGTAACAATAAAGAATTTTTATTCAATGGTGAATAAGGATGTATAACTATAAGTTAACTTAAGCTTTCGGTAGCCGCATCTGTCCTTTTGCGATGCCGATAGTGTAAACGCGCTAGATAGCGCTGCTATTTAACACTAGCTAGCGCAAACTATAAATTTTCGATAACTATAGTGCTAGTTGAGTTCGCACTGAATCGCGCTAGATCGCGCCATCCAGCGCTATCTAGCGCTAGTTACCGTCAGCTATGCGACATAGTCGAACCTGATAGTTTGCGATAGTTATACTTATAACCTCAAAGTCAAACCATCGCCTCAAACCATCGCCTCAAACCATGATCGCCATTCGATAACTATCGCTAACTAGCGCTAGTTAGCGCTAGCTATCGCTAAAAATCGTAACGTGATAGTTATCGCTAGCGCTAACCAGAGCAATATTTCAAAATCAAATGTTTGCGATATTACTCGTCAGCTAGCGCTAGCTAACGCTAACTATCGCAAAATATCGGTTTCAAATATTTGCGATAAACCTTGGCCTTGTCAGCTAGCGCTAGCTTGTAGCTAGCGCTAAATTGTAAATATTTTGATATGAATTAATATGTCTATGGTCATGGTGTATATCCAGCATCAAATAGCGCTAGCTACTTGCTCGAACTAATTTGTAGGTTTACAACCTACCCACTACCAGGACGCGCGCCGAGTTGGACTCGTCGACGAACAGATATTTTACGAGTATCACCCGTTAAGAACTAATGTATCATATTTCAAAATAGCACTTCACACTTTTAGTGCAGCCCCAGATTGCGCAAAAAAAATGTGTGTAAGTGTTTGGGCTCTTACTAATTCGCTCGCCCAAAAATTATCACGTGACTTTGGTTTTATGGTTTTTCAGCCGAGCAAAACGGTTTTTACATAAACCCTTATCCCAACCCTAACCCTAACCATAACCCCGAAGCTATCCATAACCCTAACCACAACCCTAACCCTAACCCGAGCCCTAAACAAGTATTCGTGGGCCCATACTTGTGCAGGAGGTGCTTTTTGCTCTCAACATCTGTGTTTTGGTGACCCTCAGGTCCTTTGATAACATACATTTTGTCCTAGAAAATCTGATTTTATCGGAGTCTTATACTTTTGAGAATATTTAATGTTGTTCATTCATTGTGTAAATTTGTATGTAATTGATCGATTTGAAAGATTTCAACAAAAAAAATCGAATTCGTGTTTTTATAATTATACTAGCCTGTCACGTGACCCTAGGGAAGCATTTTTACCCTACGTCATGGGGGGTGATTCGGAATTAGCGTCCAAAATACACCGAAATAGATAACTTTCATACCCTCAGGGCCATCTGTGTAAGTAAATTTTTCTTTTTTTAATTTTTCTGTTATGGAAATATGTTTAAGAGCTAAAGGCAAGTTCGTGGCAACTTAACGTTAGTTTATCATTAAAGCTAATGTTTCCACCGAACCACGATGGGCTTTCGCGTACCGTCGTATCACGTGACGCACTTGTTGGTATTAGAGATTTAGAGCAACTAGCAGGAACCTGTCTAACCCTAAAATAGTGTCAAGACTCAAGAGACTAAAATAATTATTACCTTTTTAGTTTTTATAGTTATCGAAAATTTATAGTTTGCGCTAGCTAGTGTTAAATAGCACAAACAAGCGCTAGACGGCGTTTGATCGTGCCATATAGCGCTATAGCTATCGCGTTTACACTATCGCAAAAGAACCACTGCATGAGCATCCGCACCAAAAGGTAAACTAAATCTAAATTAAAATTAAATAATGATCAATAAAATATTAACAAATAAAAAAACTCAATTCTGGGTGGGATAGCAGGATGAGACACGTTGCACGTGACATCATATCTACTCAGCATGTGTTTTGGTTAAAATTTAATTAAATTTCTCATTTCTTGGAATAATTCCAACAATATTATTTCCAAGGAAGCCCCCTCCGCTCTCTCTGCTTCCCTGAGAGTTAAAATATCGACTTCCTGTACAATTTTGAGATTAGAGAATACGGAGAACTAAATGACATACAGTCCCAAAGCCATGGCAAAGCTGTATTTTATTATCATTTCATTGTTTAATGTTTATAAGCATAAATGTTATTCATGCGAGGTCTTATAACACTGATTGAACAGATCAATTTCTCATCATCCACATAATATTGTAAAGTTAATCAATAATAAATAAATTCAGTGAAATTGACACAATGAGGGTGTGCATGATGTCATCTCTACTCAACTCAAGTTTTGCCTTTAATTTAATAAGCTCTCACATCCGCAGAAGTAATTTTAATTATTTTAATTCAAGCACGCTCGAGAGTTCCCATCAGGGGATGGAAGCTTAAGTCTAATCAACTTCCTTTTTAATAATTACTCAACTTCCTTTTTAAGTATTACTCAACTGCTCGCGGAATCATATAACCTGTAGTGTAAACTGTAATCACATGGTCCGGATCCGTGGGACACTGGAGAGGAACCTATGATGGGCCCTAAGTTTTGGTTAGATCCTTTTTTAATCATAATTTTTTTGTACATTTCATAGCAACAATATAAAACGAGAACGCAGTCATTCGGAATCATTACAATATATCAGGCTGACTACAGCATTAGAATTGTGATTAATAATTTGTACGTTAATGTATTTCGACAGCAGACAAGACATTTAGCGACGGATCTAATCAGGACTTGGGATCTTACCAATAAACTTGGTCACTTGAAGCTGTAGTATAGCACAAATAATACTTAAAGCTTTAACTACAGAGTTAAATAACATATGAATGCTTTTATTAATGTATGTCAAGGAGTGACAGAAATAAATTAAAATGGTGACTTAGCTTGTTGAGCAGTGCTTTTAACCCTTTTATTTAAAAGATGGTGAAATTAACCATTACTGACTTACTCAGTACTTAGTAAACTGGGGGGGGGGGGGGGGGGGGGTTCTGGAACATATCAGTGACACAACAGGTTGTTTGATTCAGAAGCTTTCAAACAAGTACAACGTGTTTTAATAATTTTCAGCTGGGGGATCGTGGAGTGAAGAGGAGATTATATAATATGATTGAGTGGTGTCAATGTGGAGTGTGTTTACTGAGTTAGTTAGTCTGAAGAGATATCCTAGGAGGGAGATAAATGTAATTGTTCCTCCGAATTATGAGAAAGCTTGCTGCATCAAATACTCTGTTTAGTAGCTAAACTGTCCCATGTCTAGTAGTGCAACTGTACTGTATAGTAGTGCAACTGCAGCCCAACTTGCATGAGAATTATTTGACCTGCAACTCACTGTTCAGTTGAGGAGCCTGATCACAGAGACAGATCTTACTGCTTTCTGTAGAACTTAATCTGCCCAATCAATGTCCCTTAATAATATCACTAAACTATTCTTCTTAATAGCTCTCTGAATATATGAGGGGATATCGTATCCTGTCTTCGTGTAATCTGCGATGACAGTTTCACACAATTTGGGGTTAATAACACAGTTGATTGGCAATACTACAATATAAAATAACTCGAACCAACCAAAGTTAGGACTGTTTTCCGATAATCGCATAGTTTACTTTCAAGTTTCAAGTTTCAACCAAATATTAGCAGCTCGTCGTGCCGGATGGTTACAGCTTATTAATGGGAGCTCAGAGCAGGGGAAAATGCGATAGAAATTGTACATTTGCAACTTGGTATCACTGTAGAACGCGTATGTCATGTGGGATTATTTAAATTCATCGTCGTACAAACAAAAATTATGGGTGTTTCGTGTGCTACGGAATATTATGAAATGATATAGTATCTAAAATACGTTATTTGTCATCTCAGGCTCAGATCAATACGAGGGTAGCCCGAGTTCCAGCAGACCAGTTAGTGAAGTGTTCTCAATCAGTTCAGAGTACTTTTCCAGGGCAACTAGCAGCGACCATATCTACCATGATATTCCTGACTCAGACGGTTGTGATGTGAGTATATTTACCCGTGATGTGACGTCATCAATGATGAGATGTGACGTCAACATTAATGAGATGTGACGTCATCAATGATGAGATGTGACGTCATCATTAATGAGATGTGACGACTGACGTCATTGTTCCTCGACGCTACAATGTTTCCTTTCAATATTTGTATACCATTTTTCACTGGCGATAACTTATGCACATAAATTTGGTGATTGGTCTCAATCACAGAAAACAACTTGCTAAATCGTTATGCAAGGACGTGCTTCTAGAAATCGTTTTCAAAAATAGTTTATATTTATTTCAGTCGGATGGAGATTACATCTCAGCACCGGACCAGCTGAACTACGGAGCTGTGTACACCCCATATTCCGGATCTGAGCCGGACCGGACCCGGACTAGATCCGTACCTTCAACCAGCAGTGAGTCTTATTTAATCACATTAACAGAATACCACCTACTGATTGCGACAGTTTAGAATTTGAAAAGGTTCCTCCGTCCGTAATATTCGTCCCTTCACACTAGTGTACTGTTTATGAGTGTATGATTATGTAATATTTGTATATTTATAAATATGTTTATAAATGTATGTTATATGTGTATATTTATAAATATGTTCATAAATGGATCTAATATGCGTATATTTATAAACATTTTTACAACTTTAATCATAATTTCCCTGTCTGACGCACCCTCAGCAGCTAGCCCCAACAGAAAGCTGTCAAGACAGTAGTTTTTGTTTATTTGTGTAAGCTATTAATATCCGTGTTAATTAAAATTGCAACTTTCTCTACTCTCAGTACACAGTACACACCTTTGTGAGCTTTGTGCCAACCATTTTTAGTTTTTGAAATAGCCTTTTAAAAATCATTTAGGTTCATATTTATGGTTTTAATTAGATTTTTACTTTGTTGGCAAGTTTCTTGCCTCTGCTCATTCCGAGTTTCAGTTATATCCCCCGTAATTATAAAACTTGTCTAATGTTTAGGTTTCCACAACATTATCTCATCGATAAACGATCTCGAGGAAAAACTAGGACCTGAAAAACACGAGGATCTGCGTTTTCTTCGGGAGATACTGCAGAACAACCAATTATCTGTTCTACACAGAGTAAGATATATGACGACAATGACAGATATATGACAGAACACACTGACGACATGACGACACCAGCTCACGTTGTGACGACACTAGCTCACGTTGTGACGACACCAGCTCACGTTGTGACGACACCAGCTCACGTTGTGACGACACCTGCTCACGTTGTGACGACATCAGCTCACGTTGTGACGACAACTAATATCAGAACTACTGAAGTGGTCTCCAGCACTGTTCATGTCCCAGAATCCTCTCACAGAGGACCAGCTCCAGTACCCCATGCTAATGAAGCCCCCGTCCCAAACCCCCGACTAATTGTAACTCAGCCCAGTACTGACTCTCTTCACAACGTGGTCCGCTACAATCCCTCTGATCCGTATGAAGGTATTTTGGAGGAGTCCCCTTATGATTCGGACCAGTCCTCTTTGGAGCAGGAGGAGGAACTGGAAGAGTCTGGTTCGGAGGGCGGGGATTTGAAGAGATATGGGTCAGTGTCGGAGGGGCTGGATGAGCTGATCAACAGTTTGAACGACATGATGGGACAGCAATCAAGTGAAACTGAGGATGATTATGTTAACCAGGAAGCTGTCGACAGTTTTGTTGGAAGGAGTATTGGGGAGGTGTCAGAGGATGCTGAGCCGGTCGATGAACGTCCTGTGAGCGCTATTCAAGATAACGTACTGTTCTTTGAGTCTCTTGCTGGGAGAGAGGGTAATTTGTCAGAAATTGAAGTTAATGATGAAGATGATGATTTGAGTGAGGGTGAGGTCGAGGATTTCATTTCGCGTTCAATAAGGTTCTCTCAGCAAGGACAGGACAAGGATTTAAAGCTCTTTGTTGAAGCCGAAGATGATATATTCACTCGATCAATAAACGAAAACATTGAATTTTTTGAAGGCCTCAACAAAATTGACAGTGATTTAGAACTACAGCACGTGCAGAAGCCCGAATTCTTGAGACGAGATCACAGTCGAGGATTGAGCAATGCTACTGACAAACAGAGTCTTACAAGTCTTGATCGCGAAGCCATGAACGCAGGTTTGGCTGATTTGGATGCAGAGATTGAAACGTTGAAAAACATGACAACACTGGACAGTCTGATTGGGGATTTTGTCGCTGATCTTGAAGGTAGTTTCAGTAACGATCCGGTAGATTCTGATGAAGTTTTGGCCATAGAACAATTGATTGAGATGAGAGAGCGTGCTCTAAATGGGGCGACAGAGATGGAGCTTATGAGTAAAAAGAGAACGTCAAAACACAGATCAAGGAGTAAACCGGAGAGAGTTCGAGAAAGAGCGAGCAGTGGGAGTTTGACTGAAGAAGAGCGAGATGCAGCACTTTTGGCGCTCTACGCTGCAAGGATACATCAGCGCAGATCCTTCAACAAGAACTTTATCAAGATATTATATCAGAGCAGCCCAGATCTTGCTTTTAGGGAAAATATTGTCGCCGAGGCTAAGAATTTGAATAACTCGCTCGATAGATTTCAACTCAAATCGTATCAAAGTGCTGCTGCTTTAGAGTATGGTAAACTAAAATCAGAAATGATGACTCAAAAGCGGCAAGGGAGATCTAAGAAACCGGGTAAAATTGGAAAAAGACCAAAAAATGTATCTCAAAAGAATGCTCAACATTCAGAGAAGAATGATCTTGCTCTTCTCGTCGATGAGATTGCGAATGCGTTTCCGGTGAGCAAATTTGATTCAGACTCAGCACGGACAAGAGAAAAAGACCGAACGCAAACACATTCTAAACCCGAAATAGATGTTCCGGTTCAATCTGTCGAATCTAAGCTTGTAAAAAATAATTGTCGTGCAGTTGATAGCGAAGGAGGCGGATACGATTCATTGAAGTCAGGCGATTCTGCTAACAACGAACCTCAAAACAGTAAGACAAGAGCATCTTTAGATGGTAATGGTGGTGGGTATGATTCGCTGAAATCAGAGAAAAGCCTTGAGAAAGATGCGTTCCTTGATGCAGGTAGGGGTGGATATGATTCCATGTCATCTTGTGATGAGAATCTTTTTCCAAGGAAAACGTCGTTGGACGACCACGGGGGTGGTTATGATTCCTTAACGAGTGGTGATGAACAAATCCTCAAGGCTTCTGTAGAAAGAAAGAATTCTCTTGATGCCGATGGGGGTGGGTATGATTCCATGCCTTCTTGCGATGAAAAGATGTTGCTGAGGAAAAATTCTTTGGAAACTGATGGGGGAGGATATGATTCCTTAGGAACAGACAATGAAAAGATTTCCATAATTCCCATCAGAATAAAGGCTTCTTTGGATGCTGACGGAGGTGGTTACGATTCAATGCCTGATTCGGCGGAGAAAGGTACTAAAGCAGCTGAAGACGGTGGAGGATATGACAGTATGTCCTCAGATCTCATGTCCCGAAGAAAAGGTGCAGACACAGACGGGGGCGGATACGATTCAATGTGTGATGAGCCAATAAAGGTGAAGAAAAGAGCTACCAGAGATACTCCCCAAATGTCAGCACCTGCCCATCCTCCTTCGAGACCACACTCCACACCGTTCATTACACAAAAGAAAACGTCACCCCCTTACAGCAGGCCTAAACTACCATCTTCTTCAGCTCCCTCTCGCCCGGAACTCCCATCTGGACCTCCACCAACAGTCCCCGACCATGTAAGCTCCTCAATGGCTACATCAACTGACAGGATCAACAAGTCTTTAGATACATCCCTTGATAAGATCAAGGAACCAGAAGATAATACTGATGATCATGATGACGGGTATGATAGAGACAGCACTGACGACAGTTCCTTCGTCCTGTCCTCTCTTTCCGGGATCTGCGACTCAGTGTTCTTCTCAACTCCTCCACTCAGCAGAGCGGAGTCTGATTTCCTCCACCATTACGACTCTGATCCTGATGATGTGTCCTTCTCGGATACTCACCAGAGACCCTATGATGCTGTATTTAATGACTACATTATCGGGCTAACTGGTACTAACATTCATCGGAGGACTCAGTCTATTGCTGTTATGCAGCATCAGATGAAAAAGTGTGATAGTTTATTAGAAGACTTTGACTACATCCAACTTCAACAGTACCGCAAACATGAGGTTATTTTCACTGACTTTTCACCGACGTTTTACTAACAAAAAGCATCGTAATAATTTTCAGTTCTGTCATAATTACAATTTTAAATTTGCCTTTTTTCACACTCTCTCGTATCTTTTAAAGTGCTTTGTTTCAGGCTCTGAAAACAACTGGGGATAAGGCCTTCTCACAAAGTACTCCTCATCTCGGAAATGTTCAAAATGTTAATAATGAGGTACGTAAATACCGTTTCTAACAAAAGTTTCTGCTTATTTTTTCAGCTTTATTACGGATTGAACTCATTCTCCAGTTCTAGATTTGTTTTTTGCTGTCCACAGCTGATTATAAGCAATAAATTAGAGGCTGAACAATGTTCAGTGAACATACTCATAATATCAGGGTTTGTATCGTTCATACCAACCACAAAATGTAGAGGGGTTTTATCAGGGGGATGTTCGGTGCGAATTGACATTTTTTAGATTTCTGGGGTTATCTTGCAGTATAGCCAGTGTAAAATTTGATTGAAGTTATTCTCGGTTAAAAGTAACCGGTTATCTGGGAATAAAGTACTTATTACTTAGCTCTAACACTATATCTCAATCAGAACAAGTTAGGTGGACAAAGTAGCAAACTAGCAGCTTCATCGTACAACTGGGAGCAAATAAAGCAACCTGCACCTGAGGAGGATGATGATGACATCGTCACTATCAGATTCACCAAGACTCATGAGCAATCTCTGGTGAGAAGTTACTCCGTCAAATATTTAGACAGTCTATTAGTCTTTCAAGTAGCCGTCGATTATTAGTTTTCAGCCTTTCATCGGCTAGTCATGTTCATAGTTCATTCGATCATAGCCCGGATAAAATGATCTAAAATCACGACTGCCAGTTGATGTAAACGATTAATCCTGCAACGTGTGTACCGTGACATAAATAGCTAATTAATCGCAGTTAAGTAATCTCTTATCTCACGGTAGCAAATCTAAACATCTTCCTATCCAGGCATTTCCCCTTACTCGTTTGGTAAGTGGCTCAATTGTTGTGCCCGTCAACTTGACACTCCATTTCAAAGTTCTCAATTATTTCTAACCGTATTGTGATAAACTGTAAATGCAATGTGCTGTAATGCAATGTCTAAAACAATGAATCACAGTTAGAAAATGGTGGTGCTGGCAGATTACCAGTGTTTGTATTGTAACGTGTGTAAAATGTAAATATACGTTAAATCTGTCGTGACTTGTCATATTGTTTTGCCCTTGTTTCTTTACTTTGTTCGCTGTAGCTGCTAATGTGGCCCAATAACAGTGTTAATAACCACAATGTTAACAGTGTTAATAAATAATAATAGCATTGTTTACAGCGCTAACAGTAAAATTAATAGCCCCTCCACCGAAGGATGGTTTAGGGAGGTGCTGGTGAAAGTAGTTAAATTTGTCACATTACTTTCGTAAACTTAGCAGATGTCAGATAGTGAGTGTTGGTTTGGTTAAAAAGTGGTCAGGCGCTTGCCACCGTCCACTTTCTATCCAGCATTCATCTAGATGTGTGTCAATTATGATACTCGCCCTGTATAGCCGATAGAATGCTCTGGACCAAGCATTGTCCTATGCGTCCGGTTACGTTATTACATACTTCTCCTCAATGTCGCCCGTCTAAACTGTATAATTTGTCTGTAACTAGGGTGCTACGATAGTAGGAGATAAGAGAACAGGTGGTATACTGATAAAGAGGATCCTAGAAGAGAGCCCTATAGCTGCCTGCAACAAGATCCACCCAGGCGACGAACTCAAAATGTTAGTTTCACATTTGCTGTCCTTATGATGATTATATCTTGAAATAAAAATTCGACTTGTAATCCTTTTATGTGCGACGAAAGTTGTAGCTCGCTGGTTTTTAATAATTTTCACTTGTTACCTACTCGTCTGAGTCCCCCCTCAATCCCATTCATGCCCTTTGCGCTATCTCACAGCACCCTCTCTTACCCTCCTCGACTCTCTGTACCTCCCTCTTCCAGCTAGAACCCTTCAACCTCCCTTATCTAGCGAAGCCACCACCACCACATCTGGTGTTAGTTTGAATCATAAATACCACCTCTCTCCTCCTAGGATAAACAACGTTCCAGTGGCGGGTAAAACTGTTGAGGAAGTAAGAGAAATGTTAGGTAGATTATCCCAGGATTGTACTATTACTGTTTCCTCCTTTGGAGCGTTTCCTGAAGACAGAGAGTCTTATACCGCTCCTAAGGTTAGTTCTTATTTCTGGCTTTGGGTTACAGGTTCGTTGATTATCATTAATTAGGAAGCACTCCTTTTTTCTTGGACTTTTTCGTGAAAGTTTAGACGTTGAGGGGGAAACTGAGAAACATATCAGTTTTAAAAAATATCATTAAAAATACACATGTAACGTTTTCCATCTATAGTCGCGTTATTTCCGGGCCTTTTTCAACTACGACCCGAAGAAAGACACCCTGAACCCCTGTCAAGATGCTAGCTTCTCCTTCGAGTTGGGAGATATTCTGGAGGTAGGTTGTTAGAAATGTTAGAAATGTTTCTGGGTACTAGTGGGAAACTGTAACATGTTTGTTTTGACACATGGCCTCCCACCAATATCCGAATATATGTATTAGAGCTTTTCATTTAGCAATTATAACTATTAAACAAATTCTCCATGTTGTGTATAGCTAGAGTGTGTAGCTAAACCTGGTTACAATTCCATGTTACAGTTACAACCTCTCACGAAATTTTAATTAACAATATACTGAATACTGATATACCTGCTTTAGTGAGGTAAATTCCGAAATGATTAATTTTTGTTTGCTAGAGCCAAATTAACAATATTATGTTTTAGGTTGTGAACACAGAAGATGAGTCGTGGTGGCAAGCTAAGAAATATGGGACAGTACACGTTGGTCTTATCCCCAGTAGCGACCAGAGGTTTGAAGAAATAGTGTCTACTTTTGCTATATTCTAGAAATCTGATTTTTCATACGCCGACTTTTAAAGTTTTAATTGATAATATTGAAATGTTAATACCATAATGAAGTTAGTAGTAAATAGTAAAACAGCGCTGATTGAACGCCAGGAAATCAGAATTTTAACCTTAACCCCACTTTTGTACTGATCTCCTTGACATTCGCCAGGTTACGATATCTGAACAGTCGAGCAACTAAAGCGTCCACAGACAACTTGCTTTACACCCGGGAGAAGAGTAAGAAAAGCAAGAAAAAGAAAGACTTTCTTTTCACATTCGGAACTAAAGATCATAAGGAACCTCTGACATACATCGAGGTCACCCATGTGAGGCCGAGTAAGAGCAAACGGCGTCCTATTATAATAACAGGTCAGTGAGAGACTCAGAGACGCCCATGTTATGTGCTTAATTTATCGTTATGTGGATAATACTTGACTAAGGTCGTGGAGGCGATGCTAAATTACTTAAAATGCGCATTTCATTGGAATCACAACTTCGATTGCTTTCTGTGCTTTTGTTGCTTACTTTTTTTCCGAATACAGTATAAGTAACTTTTTTGTCAACATCAATAATTTTGCAGGTGCTAAGTATTTTGGTGGATCTTGTATAAGAAATAAACTGTTGCAGAGATATCCCGAAAAGTACTTCCTCCCTATTAAACGTGAGTCTGAACCACAATTGAACTTTCTCCAATAAATTGAACTCGTTTTTGATCGACGGAAAGGGCAACCACGCTTGAAAAAACAAGATGATAGGTAATTATAAGTTTTAGCTGGCATTTTTCCAGACACCACGAAGACAGACGCTGAGGGATACAAACACTGCTCGAAGAAAGAGTTCTCAGCCTTGATAAAACAGAGAGACATGATAGAGTACACTAAAACTGGGGGACACTACTACGGTACCTCATATGAGAGTGTTAGAGACCTTATCATTAATGGGAAGATCTGTCTCTTAGATGTTCATCCTCAGGTACTTTGGAATTTTGTATCGTGTGATTTTTATTTTAAAGTCAATTTTAATGACCAGGTTATCAGACTCTTGGTATTTAATATCAAAATTAATTGCGTAACATTGCACATCTTTAGTTTGTTTTGCCAAGTCTGGTCACTATTTGTAGTCCATCACATTTATAAATGACAACTTATCTAACATTTGAGATTATCCAATCAAAAGCCCAGCATCATTCTCGTGCTTTTACATATTACTTTCCTGATAGTCTTATTCTTGCGTTGGATCCCTGTATTTCTCTTTCTCTTCTACCTCCTGAGTTTCTGTTTCTCTTTCACAGTACCTGTCCGTGTTATGTAACGGAACACTGCGTCCCCACGTGATATATGTTGAAGCGACAACCGAGGAGCGGATAAAGGAACTCAAACAAACGGATATGGAGGAACTACCTGCCCCGCAAAGAAAACTTCATGTGCGTCACTTCAATTAATTACAATTTTCTAAATCAACACAATCCAAATTTCGTATTGATTAAATTTGTTTCATATTTTCAATTTGTCTGTACTTTTCATGAAAGTCTTAAAACGCCTCCCAACAAAATGTGTATAACGACTGGATCTTTTCAGCTAATTTGGCCTAACGTCAAGTATAATTATATGAATAAACTGTTAGTCAGCCTTGCTCAGTGCGAACTCATGTAAGTGTGACCTCAGCACTAAAATAACTCTTCTAACAACCCTCAGGGTAGCGATATCAGAGAGTTGAGGTTCAACTCAGAGCGACTCTTACGAAGGTACACAGAGTTTGTGGACACAATCATAACTCTTGAGAGTCTTTCTTCAGTCGTGGATCTTATAGACCAAGTCGCGGAAAGGATCATTGATCATCCGGCCTGGATGCCTAGGAGATGGTTAGAAAACACGTGACGAGGTGGAATGTCATGTGACGAGGTGAAATGTTTCACTTCGGTTTAGGAACTCTTTCTGAAAATGTGATAAGTTACATGCTATTTGAACAATAAGTCCGTTCAAAAATGTCCCGGAGCTAAAAGTAAATCACTGAAACTTTCTCAATGACTACAATGAAATGTGAAACTTGTAAGTTTAATCCGCCATATGGCTAAGAATGTTAGTTATTTCGAGCATCATTAACACGCGACACTCTGTTGTGAATGTACTGAGACTGCTCGACGAATATTGAGATATTTTTACGTTATTGTATATCAGACCGTATTATATTATAGAAATTTAATTTTATGACACTTACTGCATGTCCTTCATTTTATTCCCATTAAATCTCTGATGGCAGTTACTTTATTGAAAATAATGTCAAAAATTGAATCAATTTTAATTACTTTTTTAATTCATAAGTTGATCAATATTGAGTTAAAAATAAAATGAAATGTCATGTTCTACATTTATTTTTTGACTGATACGAGCCTTGTTACTTCGTTAATTCCGTAATTAGCAATTAAATCGCATAAATTCAATTAAATCTATGTACTACGAGATTATGGAAATTGATTCCAGAAAAAGACCAAACGTTCTTTTATTTAGTCGTCCAAGAAGACTAAAATGAAAAGTTCCAAGCTTGTGATAAACTGAAATCACTAGTGCATCGTATTACGACCTATTTGCTGATGTGATATTTCGTGAGACTATAGTCTGCAATACAGTTGCTACGCAACATCTATACCTGTATAATTATAGTCGTCTGAGAGAGTGTAGTCAGTTCTTAGTCTGTAGTGACTGGAAGTCTGGAAGCAGGCTTTTCAGAGTCGCAACAAACGTCATCCTCTCAGATCCCACCTCATGAAATACCACCTAGTACAGATCCTGTCAAACCAATCAGGTCCTATCACGTGACCTTACCGACCAATCAGGGGCCGCCAATAATACAGCAACCAATCAGGAGCCGAGATGCCTTCCGAGATGCAGAACAGAGCTGCTGTTGTGCTCGGCAGGTGTCAGGTTGGGCGGTACACTGCTCACTTGCCGGACCGGGCCCTCAACACTGGACACCAAGTCACGTGACCAAGTGCTCGCTCTCTGATCGGTCAACACGATCACGTGACACGAACTCTAGCACGTGCCAACTCCGAAAGTGTCGTATTAGCTAAACACGAGTTGGATAATTGTACCCCGATGATCTGGTGGCTCTGAAAAGTTGTCACGTGGTGTGAAAGGAGAGCTGTGGTTGGTTACCCCGCAACACACGTGGCGCCGGAGAGGACACTGGTTGGGTGATGTGAGATAGTGTAAACGACTGCAGAGGTACTCACCATCTTGTACTGTAGACCGGCAGATAATTGCCCTGCTGCACTCTTTATACAATCACACGTAGTACAGCCTGATAGATCTGAGTACCTTGACAGAACCTAATTAGTCAGCCCCGGACCAAGGGCCCAGTTGGGGGAGCGGGTGGGGTGGGACTATATCACATTATCCACTTGCATGATCCCATCATTCTTCAGGACTGACACGATTTGGAGAGGTGCATGTAGGACTCTGAGCTAAGATCGGTGGAGCAGAAACGAGTTGGTGGAGCGGTGCTGGCCCCCGCCACGCTGTGCACCTTCAGCTCTCCCCCCGTCCAGCCACGTGGGCCTGAAGGTGGGCTACCGCTTATCCCATATAAGGTATAATGAGGTAGGTCAGTCTGTTGGGTACGTAATTATCCTTTTTAAAGCAGGACAAATGCTATACCATGTGTGTAAGAGAGCGCTGTCCCCCAGTGTGGGCCGCATCATACAGTACACTTTCTCTCTCCAGCTCCGCTTTGTTTTGTCTCAGGACGAGAGTATCATTATCCACCGCTCACTAGCTCACTAGCGTTCCCCTGCCCTAGTTTACATTGTCCTGATTGTCCTGGGTCAGCTAGCTTGTGCCCGCTTTGTCTTTAGCTGGACATCTCTCTCCCCGGTCCTGCTTTAACCCTGCCCCTGATCGCAGTACTCGGGCTGCCCTTTGTTCACGGGTGCTCCAACTCGGCCAAATAATGACCTGACTCGTCTTGAATTTTTGATGTGCAGAGTGCCATGGTCCTTATTGCTGTACTGAGCGAGGGACCTGCCTTTAGTTTTAGTTTAGCCCAGTTTTATTCAAATAGTTATGCTAATCTGCCTGGCTGGGATCGTCCTTATCGTGGATTATATCTGTCCTCGCTGGTTTTTAGTGGGTGGTCCCACTCTTAGATCCAGGCAGGAATTAATTAAATTTTTAAAGCTCTGAAATACCGGCGAGAGTTGCAGAGTGTGTTTGCACAAAAACCGTGCTCTTAATTCATGGCGACATACTGTTTTGTGGCTATCGATTTAATTTCCTTTCTCAGTAATTTGTGGTACTGATTTCTAAGTAATTTCATGGCATCAATAAGTGGTTCTTAATCAATCATAGCAATCAATCTGTACTAATACTATTTGGTACTACTTTAACGGATTTGTTGTCCTGTTATTGTATTTTATGATAAAGCTATACTCCCCTGAATTGGTAATGGTATCGGTCGTGCACGTTTAACTTTAAACGCAAGGTTTTACACGATTATAATTCCTCGATGTTCCACAATTCACAAAATTGATGTCCTATAATTTAGTAATTTTGTCGATATCACCGCATTGTGTTTTGTGATAGCACCCTCCGTCCGCGATTATGTTCGGATACAATTAAAATTTGATTAGGAGTCCCATTGAATAATCGTGTTGCAAGTTGATTCTCATACCCTTTTGTGTTGCACGGGTTGTCTGTCTCGATTGGTCAGAGATGGATCGTTTATCTCTCGTAGATCAGCTAAACTTGGCAACGGCTGCCTATTCAAGTTCCATGCTGTGGTTTGGAAGTTTGGTTATTTTAAAGAATGGATCAGACCATTTCTTTGTCATTATAAGTAACGAGCTTATTACTGAGCAGTTATTGATGATCGCACTTGTAGTTAATAATAACATATTAGCACATATTTAATATTCCTAAATTTCACAAAGCTCCCCCCAACGTGTCTAATTCTTGTCTGTATTCACGGCAGTGTTCTTTGCTTGGAGGTAAGGTTGCATTATTCATTAACACGAGGGAAGATAAATACATTGCACGGGAGAACGCATTCGTTTTATATGCGATCCATAGCACCACTAACGTCACTACAATGTATTTACCATATTGTTCAATGTTCAATGACTCTGAAAAAGTTTTCCAGTTCCCTGGGTCCGAAGTCAAATTATTTCCCGATTTTAATTTGACTCCAGTTCTTTTGCATGAAGATAGTGATATAATCATTTTTATCATTACGTCTGTGAAATTCGTGGGTCCACGTTTCTGATGCAAGGTTTCACCCTAACGAATCACGACTGGCTATATGCCACACGGCGACAGCCACCCTCGAACAGAACACTGACAAACGCAAACACAGACAGCAAGCAAATTAGAGGTAGTGACACAGCAACGTGAATCACGACGATACTTGACTTCCAAACTTCGTGTTGGGTAAAGATTTTAACGAACTCTCATACCAAATATGGAGTTACAAAGCAGCAAACTCTAATGTGGGTGTCATAAAGATAAACAGATTTTTTGCTGCTCCAACATAAACCCGTTCTGTCGGAGGAAAGGTCAGAATGCGAGTGTCCACGAAGATAGTAGGATCGTAGAGTGTCATAAGACCACCCGCAACAACCACCAGTCTCCCACCCAGCTCAGAACACCAAGGTTCCACTAAGGCACTATTAAAGGTACTTCAAGGTCCTTTCGCTCATTTCTTGTTGGTCATACTCATATTGGTGTTTTGCCTGGGAGTGCATCAGATCTTGCTGTTGGCTTGTAAACTGAGCACAGAGAAATGTCTCATCGCAAATTAAGAATGAAGCAACCACAAGGTTTGTTACTTTTTAGACACTGAGTATTTGCTCAAACTAAACGCTTTTTTTACACGGTTTTACACAGTATACACATGACGTGTGACACTTCTTCCTTGCTAACGGTCAGTTAGGAAGTCTCTCCGAATGAACTGTGTTTTGATTGGTAGAGGAAGAAAAAGAGTCACTGTTATGATTGTTGTTCTTCAATGTGATGAGGTCGCCGGGTGTGCAGCCCTTCAGCCACCTTTCCATATCTATAGGAATTTAGTCCGGTGGCTGCCTCTAGCTTTAATTTAAAGGTCCATAATGAATCTCAGTTCTTGTGTCACTTCTCCACAATAAAAACAGTCATCCAAAAATAGTTATCACCAACCCATATATATAGAGTCCCTTCTGCGATCAAACCAAAATAGTTTCGTAGAAGGTTCAAAGTTCGCTGGATTCTAGCGCTTCGTTGAATAATCGAAGAGTGCAAAAAGGAACAGATCTGCAGCTGTCTTGTTTATAGATTTTTCCAAAGCCTTCTTCACCATCATTAGGAAAGCACGCATAAATAGCTGGTCTGTATGGGACCCCTCCTGCCATTCTCACTGTCACTAGTGACTTGGCCTGCTCATGCACCAGAATCCAAACTTCGGCCGGTCTTACTGACTTTCAAAGCCTTTATCAGAATGTTACAAGTTGATACATTGGCCCCTTCCTGTTCATTAGTGTTCTTGGAAATGGACTTACTATTAACCCCATACAAACTCTATCTAGAAAGCTGAACTGCTACTCTATGATCTAGAACACTCGGCTCATGAACAACTCAATAAGTTGAACCCTCTATGAAGACATCCAAAGATCAGCAAACCTGGACAATGAGCATTCGAGAAGCGACTGAACGATTATACCATTTACCAGTCTCTTGATAAAGGCGAATAATATGTCTTGAAATCAAGAAGATTTTGACAACTTTTAAGAGCCTCTGATCGGGTTTAGTCTAGCTCACCATAACAAGCCAATCGTGAAATAAGATTCCTAAAAACTCGCTGACTTAAAGAAGATCCCAAAATAGATTCAAAATAAATGACATGGTTTTTAGCAATATCTGAAACGGACCACACACGACGCTCCTTTATATATTGGGCTCACGTGACCACAGCGATCCAACATCCATCTCCGCACAGGACACCAACAAACTCAAAGGTAACCGGTCGACAGACGTTAACGAACGCGAAAATAGAGGTTGTGACACAGCAACGTTAGCGTTTGAAGAATACTGAGTTTGACTTCGTGTTGGGTAACAATTTTAACGAACTCTCTTACCAAATATGGAGTTACAAAGCAGCTAGCTCTAATGTGGGTGTCATAAAGATAAACGGATTTATTGCAGCTCGAACACGAGTCAGTCCCGTCGAATGAAGGGTCAGAGGGTGTCCACGAAGATAGTAGGATCGTAGAGTGTCATAAGACCACCCGCAACCACCACCAGTCTCCCACCCAGCTCAGAACACCAAGGTTCCAATATTATAAAAGGTACTTTAAGGTCCTGTCGCTCATTTCTTTTATTCTCACCTGCCTCTAGTTGCTCTTAAGACGCTCTTCTGAGTCCTGCACAATATTTGTATACTCCATTAACTTACATTCTCTATTTCTCATGAGCAAGGTGTTAAGACATTATTTCCCAACATCAATTCTAAATGATTGCAGTTGAACGCCCTATCGAATCCAGTTGTGTGGTTAAAAATTGGTATCCTGCCAGAGAGGGTAAGATTAGCAGCCCAGAATTGAGATTGCAAGCCAGGGCCAGGCTCGCACGTTGTCTACAACTACCATGCAAGCCCACTGCCACCAATACCAGTCACGTGACATCCTGTAACCAACCACCGGCTGCTCAGCCTGTCTACCATGGTTTTCACGGTGGTTAATTTTAGAGCCGGCAGATGCCAGCCAGCGGGCATGTACCGAAATATATGATGTCAGGGCGGTATGAGGGGTGACGTTATGTGGCAGTTATTTCGGGTCCGCTTTGTTAATGAGCAATTAGCAGTTGTTCAGTTATTTTAGTTCTTCCGTATTTTACTGTTAAGTTTGTTACATAGGATTTATCAGATTCAGAGACTGAATATCAGAAGATTAAGGTATTTTCCATATAAATATTTAAAACTGTTTCTAATTGCCAAAATCCTTCGGCGTGGCAAACTAAGTCATATCAAAGTTTCACAAAGTGTTTATCTGTACTGTACGTTGAATGTACAATATTTTGGTTTGACTGCACAAAGTACAAGAAATATTAATCAATTAATTAATAAAACAATGAAGTGATGAAACAATTCACTAACAATTAAAAATTACCCTATTAATCACCAGTAATTAATTACACTAATTAATCACCAGTAATTAATTACACTGATTATAAACCTAATTATTTACCAGTAATGATCGACGGACTGATTCTGAGCAACGTTCGCACGAGTTCTCCAAACGCTATTCTAGCGCCGACGCCGATAAAGCTCCAGAAACACGTAGTCAGCAGCATGACCACGCCCACTATGATATCTTCTACATCTTACAGTTGTGAGTCATATATTCATACTTTGCATATTTGTAATCTTATTATTATATTGCATAATTCATCGGCCAATATTAACGTATTCGTTTTAGACATAGATTCATCCTGAATTAGGCTTCATTATGACTGATGGAATTTTACTTAATGTATGTGCAAAACTTACCTAACTTAATTTCGGTGCTCTTTTATTACACCCTTGAGCACAGAAGAACTATTGAACTTGTCTATATTCATTTTAAAGCTTATCTACATTAAAACTTATATACATTTAAACATTAACACCCCCATTCTCCCCAGCCCCTAACTCCACAACATCTACCACCTCCACCAACAGTAGCAACCCCTCCCCAACCATCGACTGGACTCACGAGAGGATAATAGGCTTGATAAAGCTGTACGAGAAGAAATCCGTCCTCTGGAATCCCAGTAATCCGGAGTATTTTCATAGGGATATCCGGAACATGGTGTATGATGATCTGGTCCGGGAACTCAACATTCCTGATCTCACTGGTACGTCTAAAATTGATATCATTAATTGATTGGTTAGTCCATTAATGAACAATTCATTCATTAACTTTCTGTCTTCTATTGAATGATATTACTAGGTGGTAGATCATTTGGACCTTTACCGATTGTTGAAATTCGACATCTAGCGTCATCTAGCGTTAAATGACGCTAGATGACGCTAGATGACGCTAGATGTCGAATTTCAACAATCGGTAAAGGTCCGATCATTATACCTGTTCGTTTTTAAACGCGAATTTCAAATATATAGTCTGAGTTCCTGTTTTTATTGCAACCTTATATTCCCTCAGTTAACGAAACGAAGAGAAAACTGGAGAATTTACGAAGCTACTTCCGAAGAGAGACAAAAAAGTTGCAAGACCACGAGAGGAAAACAAACGAGAAGCTCCAGTCGAGATGGCCTTATTACGAGAGTCTGCAGTTCATCCACGAGTTCATGAGTGTTAAGAATGAGAGTGGTGCTGAGCTGGGGTTCGCAAAGGTTCGTTACGTTCTCTTTCATTCTTCATTTCATAAAAATCTGCCGAGCACTTTTCTACTAACAAACTATTTTTCTCCGGACAATCCTTCTTCGCAAAGTTTTAATCTGTGTTTCCTCCGCAGAACATGTCTGCCAGAAACTCCTCCTCCTACCACCTCCCCACTATGAAGAGAGAGCACGTGACCGAGGAGTGTGCCGTTCAGGTTCCCATGGGTAGCACTTCAGGAACTCTGGACGCTAGTGCTTTCCATCTGGCTAACAACGCTGACCTAGTCGCAGTTCTCAAGGCTCTTCAGGTATAATATTTAGGATTAATTTTGAAAAGTTAAAAAACATTCGAGACAACGACGAACAATTATGCCATTTGTCTTGTACAATTTTATAAAAGAAATCTAGTCGAATGCAAATAATGAATAGCGCTGATATAAACATTCTCTCCAGGGGCCCCTAGCAGAAACCGCGGCCTCCTGTTTTGGGATAACACCAGATATAAGCGATCAGAACAGCAATGCTAACGGACTAGTTCACCAGATGAACGGAGTTAATCACTCCTCTCCGCACTGTAGTCCTAACAACACTACCAGTCCTAGGGTACGGAAATATTTCCTTGTGTTTGATAATCGGCACTTCCTGCGCGGGAAGGCAATGATTTCTCATTTTCTTTATTTATTTGATCGCGCTCCCCTGAACCCTAGCTATTATTCACAACTAGTGAAATTGTATATTGTCAATCACTGTTGAGAAAGCTATATGGTATTATAACGTCCCGGAGGGTATTATTATTTGAGATATTAATGTTAAGAGAAAAGCACCTTGACTAATAAAGTAACCTCTCACAGGGTGACAACAGTGAACAAGGCCGCTCCGAAACACCAGTGGCTCCTCTCTTGCCCCAAAACTTGGCCATCCCCGGCAAATCCGACTGTGACAGCCGTAAGTAACCAGCCACACCTTATACCACGATTACATGAAACTTGGCTGGAGTTAAATTGCGACAGCAGTAAATATAATTTTCTCGATATCAGAGAGTCTTATTCGCTTGCTGTCTGCCAGATTTATTAGAGAAATAGGTGGGCGGCGTTTAATAAGGGACGTCACGTAGTTCGTGGGAGGCGTGTCTGGTCACTCCCAGACAGGTATTAAAACGTGCTACTGTCACTGTCAGCTATAACCCTTCAAACGTCAATAAATCATGCAAATGTCAGGAAATATTGTAAGTCCTGCAAACATCATTTAAGTAGTTGTAGAGTTACGGACCTTGTAGATAACCAGTGAAACCACGCAAGAGAGAGGAAACTATTTAGAAAGGCGTTTATATTTAGGGATTTATAAAAATTCTTTTCCCGAATTCAAAAACTGATAAATGACGCTTGAAAATTCAATATTTTCCCTCACAGAATATATGCAATATATAATACGAAGTATATATATATATATATATATATATATGTAATATACAATATACATGTAGTTTATATGCAGTATATAACATATATGTAGTATATATTATATATTATATGTATTATGTAGTATATATGTATTAAGTAGTATATATGAAATATGAATATGTAGATTGTAGTATATACTATATGATATGGGTGTAATAGTATATGGGTCCTAATCCTCATAGACTGTCTCCCTTTGTTAAGTTTCTTTTCTAATGCGTCTTACCACGGTGCAGAATGTAGATATTGACTACTAGCATGAATATGTTATACGTTATAAAGGACATGAAAACCACACAAAAAAAGAAACAATGACAATAAAAAATGACCCAACATTAATACCGTGTTGTTTCAGCTGGAGATGTGTGTAAGAAGAGGAAGCTGTGTGAACGACAGTCCTCCAGCAGGTCAACTGAGGAGGCGGACCTTTGCGGGGACTACGGACGAACTGTCGCTTATCAGCTCAGACAGATGCCCACATACGATAGGGATCTGTGTAGATTACAGGTAAATATTGATAGGGATCTGTGTAAATTACAGGTAAATATTGATAGGGATCTGTGTAGATTACAGGTAAATACTGATAGGGATCTGTGTAGATTACAGGTAAATACTGATAGGGATCTGTGTAAATTACAGGTAAATACTGATAGGGATCTGTGTAGATTACAGATAAATACTGATAGGGATCTGTGTAGATTACAGGTAAATACTGATAGGGATCTGTGTCGATTACAGGTAAATACTGATAGGGATCTGTGTAGATTACAGGTAAATACTGATAGGGATATGTGTAGATTACAGATTAATACTGATAGGGATCTGTGTAGATTACAGGTAAATACTGATAGGGATCTGTGTAGATTATAATGCGTCTTACCACGGTGCAGAATGTAGATATTGACTACTAGCATGGATATGTTATACGTTATAAAGGACAAGAAAATATTGATAGGGATCTGTGTAGATTACAGGTAAATACTGATAGGGATCTGTGTAGATTACAGGTAAATACTGATAGGGATCTGTGTAGATTACAGGTAAATACTGATAAGGATCTGTGTAGATTACAGGTAAATACTGATAGGGATCTGTGTAGATTACAGGTAAATATTGATAGGGATCTGTGTAGATTACAGGTAAATACTGATAGGGATCTGTGTAGATTACAGGTAAATACTGATAGGGATCTGTGCAGATTACAGGTAAATACTGATAGGGATCTGTGTCGATTACAGGTAAATACTGATAGGGATCTGTGCAGATTACAGGTAAATACTGATAGGGATCTGTGTAGATTACAGATTGATATTGATAGGGATCTGAGTAGATTACAGGTAAATACTGATAGGGATCTGTGCAGATTACAGGTAAATACTGATAGGGATCTGTGTAGATTACAGGTAAATACTGATAGGGATCTGTGTCGATTACAGGTAAATACTGATAGGGATCTGTGCAGATTACAAGTAAATACTGATAGGGATCTGTGCAGATTACAGGTAAATACTGATAGGGATCTGTGTAGATTACAGGTAAATACTGATAGGGATCTGTGTCGATTACAGGTAAATACTGATAGGGATCTGTGCAGATTACAGGTAAATACTGATAGGGATCTGTGTAGATTACAGGTAAATACTGATAGGGATCTGTGTAGATTGCAGATAAATATTGATAGGGATCTGTGTAGATTACAGGTAAATACTGATAGGGATCTGTGTCGATTACAGGTAAATACTGATAGGGATCTGTGCAGATTACAAGTAAATACTGATAGGGATCTGTGCAGATTACAGGTAAATACTGATAGGGATCTGTGTAGATTACAGGTAAATACTGATAGGGATCTGTGTCGATTACAGGTAAATACTGATAGGGATCTGTGCAGATTACAGGTAAATACTGATAGGGATCTGTGTAGATTACAGGTAAATACTGATAGGGATCTGTGTAGATTGCAGATAAATATTGATAGGGATCTGTGTAGATTACAGGTAAATACTGATAGGGATCTGTGTAGATTACAGGTAAATAGTGATAGGGATCTGTGTAGATGACAGGTAAATACTGATAGGGATCTGTGCAGATTACAGGTAAATACTGATAGGGATCTGTGTAGATTACAAGTAAATACTGATAGGGTTCTGTGCAGATTACAGGTAAATACTGATAGGGATCTGTGTAGATTACAGATAAATATTGATAGGGATCTGTGTAGATTACAGGTAAATACTGATATGGATATGTGTAGATTACAAGTAAATACTGATAGGGATCTGTGCAGATTACAGGTAAATACTGATAGGGATCTGTGTAGATTACAGGTAAATACTGATAGGGATCTGTGTCGATTACAGGTAAATACTGATAGGGATCTGTGCAGATTACAGGTAAATACTGATAGGGATCTGTGTAGATTACAGGTAAATATTGATAGGGATCTGTGTAGATTACAGGTAAATACTGATAGGGATCTGTGTAGATTGCATGTAAATACTGATAGGGATCTGTGTAGATTACAGGTAAACACTGATAGGGATCTGTGTCGATTACAGGTAAATATTGATAGGGATCTGTGTAGATTACAGGTAACTACTGATAGGGATCTGTGTAGATTACAGGTAAATATTGATAGGGATCTATGTAGATTACAGGTAACTACTGATAGGGATCTGTGTAGATTACAGGTAAATAGTGATAGGGATCTGTGTAGATGACAGGTAAATAGTGACAGGGATATTACTCTGCTAACGATATCTTCAGTTTGCAAGTAATTTATTTATTCGATTTTTTAGTATTCATTAGTTTTTTTGGTAAAATTTTTGGTAAAATTTGAAAGAACAACAACTGCCTCCAATAAAGAAGTTGAACTTCTTCCAAATAAAAGTTGCAATTTCCTGGGTCAGGGTGGTCCGGGTTGTGAGGAGACTATGTTGCTGGGTTTCATGCTCGTGTTTAATTATAATTAAATTATCTTGACCATCGTCTAGTTGGTGGGTTAGTCTTGTGCGATATAGTAAAACGCGAGATGTCTAGCGTTCAACTCGGTGGAGTTGTATTTTTTGATCAAAGTTAAATTCGGTGACAAATCTTTAAAACTACGGTCTGGATATTAAACGTCTGAGCTGAAAGAAAGATGTTTAACTTTAAATCGTTGAGTAAATTTTATATTTAGAATATAGGGAAAGAGTGGTGTAAAATGAAAATATTGGGGCTGTACAGCGCAGGCTTTAAAAAATTAAGCGTTGACCATGTAGATAAAAATTATGAGAAATATGATACATAAAAACATCATCAAAAGGCTTTTCAACTTGAGCATGTATTTAGACTTTTCCACAACTTTAGTAATTAATTATTATTAATAATTAATTTAAACATAATCTCTCTTCAGATTGACCAGTTGATTTTCAATATCATCCACAAAGAAAAGAAAGAAGTATCCAACGGTAGTAGTGAGACTAAGGAGTCAACCCCACCACCCACTAAAACTCAAAGCTAAACCGCTTCATTACCCTCTGGTGAACATTGATGACGTCATCAAAAATCACGTGACTTCATCACACCCCACGTGACGTCATCAAATGAGAACCAGCTCTGTTGAAGTAAGATTTGCTTGAGGTTGAAGAAACGATGTTTGAAGAAACGATGTTTGAAGAGTTAGATAGTGCCCGGGTGGCGATTCTTTGCTAGACTCCCTTTGAACTCTGTAGGACTTTCAATAGAAATTTAGGAATTGTTAGTGTCACGCACAAAAATCTGATACCCTAAATTTCGAGCACATATCCGGGCCGATGTTCATGTAAATTGTGCTGGTATTATTTTATGTCAGCAATACTGTCTAAGATTAAGAATACTAGGAAAGGCTTGTACCTGCTGAAAAATAATCGCCTGTTGAAAGAGGAGCTCGAAATTTCGGGGCTGCAGATTTGTTTGTGCATTAGGTGTAGAAAGACCAGTTTTGTAGTATTTTAAAGCTGGTGCAAACTCGAACGTTATCTTTGTAGTAGGACAGAAGTAATGACGAGGTCAGAGCAGGTGCTACAACATCAAACATATTGCGTATTTTTATCAATGTCAGATTTGTTTCATGATATCGTGTGCAATGTTTATTTTGGTAAAATGTTAAGTTTTTTTGCGCACGTAACCCTTATTTAATTTTCGATATTGGCAGATTTTTGCTTGGCATGGAGATTGTGTTTTCTATAACAGAAACTATTCAAACAGTTTAATTTATTTTCAAGGGAATGACATTTTAACGTTATTCATTGAAATTATTGCATTCAATTTGATCAGAATTCAAACTTTATTGATTAAGTTTCTTCGAATATTTATTAATTATTTAACTTGAAAATTATTTATTTGCACACTATTCCCGTAATGGGCTCTCTTTATTTTCTCTTGCATGGACTAAATGTACTAACGCAGCTATCTTTGTACATTCTAATGTGCCTAGTGATAGACTGGTAGATTATGCCATTTTTCAATGTGTTTATCTCTGTAGTTTACCGCGATCTCGTGTATTGACTGTAGTATTTTAACTTCGATCGGCATATTTGTCTAACAAAGGATTTTCTTATTTTGTACATCCACTTGAACTTTCAAGGATATGAACGTTGAATCTGTGATAAAGTGAGATAAATAAACAATTTATAAATCATTGTCCTGACAATGACTGACTTAGATCTTCACACTTTAGGAAATATATGGCCTAATGATCCAGCAGTAAAACTGAGACAAACAGAAACACAGAAAAACAGACAAACAGACAAACAGACAAACAGACAAACAGACAAACAGACAAACAGACAAACAGACAAACAGACAAACATACAAACAGACAAACATACAAACAGACAAACAGACAAACAGACAAACAGACAAACAGACAAACAGACAAACAGACAAACAGACAAACAGACAAACAGACAAACAGACAAACAGACAAACAGACAAACAGACAAACAGACAAACAGACAAACAGACAAACAGACAAACAGACAAACAGACAAACAGACAAACAGACAAACAGACAAACAGACAAACAGACAAACAGACAAACAGAGTTCGAATACCGCACAACCATAAAAATCACAACGCAATCATAATCTTGATGTATTTAAAGGTTTAGCAGATCCACCGTTACAAATCCTAACGCGTCAAGTCTAACGCGTGTGACATAACGTGTGAGAGAACCCTTGATCAGTGCGTGAGTTTCTTTCATGGAGGAAGCCTTGCGTGATGTCGATTTATCAGATCCCCTAACTTCTAACTCCTCGTTTCGTCTCCTCTCAGACATAGAACTAGCTGTTTTGGTCACCAAGGAACTAGGCTATCTCATATCAAAATGGGAAATGCGCCAAAGCTCTGGGAAGTTTCCCGGGTTGGGAATCAAATCGTTGAAGGAGCGAGTGAGAGGGGTTGATTGTTTGGCGGTAAATACAAAGTGTGATATGTGGAGTATTCTCCACATGGCACACCCCCTCCTGTTCCAGTCTTGTGTTCACAAATTCAGAGAAAATGAGCGGGAAGTATTCCTGGCACTCCGCCAAGATGTTGTCACCACTATCAGAAGTCAGCTGAGTACTGATGATGGGAATCCTGGAAGGTTAGATGGGCGAGAGACAGGGAATACAATAATGTTTCCCAAGCCGCGGGACTCAAAGTCGAATAAAGTGGCAGCATCGTACCCAGATTATGATGGTATTGGGGATCTGGAGCTAGTAGTGGTGTCTTGTAAGGAGCTTGATGTTATATTGACTGAGCAGTTCTTAAAGCCCAAACACAAGGATTTGTCAGATTTTGCAGATAAAATCAGACACGCGATTAACATAGACTCGGATGCAAGACATAAGCTTTCAAGGCTGAACAATCAAAGGGACGTTTTCCTAACAGACAGGGCTGTGAATAATTTTGCTGATGACCAATCTAGGGAAGTTTATGTCAACATCTGCAAGGACATTCGCAGTATCTTGAATCCAGATGTTAAGAGAAATCATTCTAATTCATCAAGCGACCCCGGACAAAATGTTGATGGAATGGACGAGAGATTTTTGATATCGGGAATTTTAGTTGGGGAAAATTTGACCTCCAAACATATCAAAACAATTTTTGTGCTTTTCTGTGTCTTTTTACTTTTCGTTGTAATCTCCGTGTTGATCTATGAAATGACAAAGTCGAAATAAATTTTTAATCTGTAAATGTTTTGTTTTATAACATATTAGATATGTTTAAATTTATCAAAATGAAATTATTTGAAGGTTTTTTTTTTAATCAATAAACTTTCAAATTGGTACACAAATACATCATTTTATTTCAAAGAAAATATCGCCGAATGACCTTACATGCCTTGACAAGTGACCGAGTGTAAACAAAATAAGGGACACCGAAACACCAGTTGACCAGTAAACTGATCATAGCAATTACATCGGGCCCTAAATGCACCTATAAGTGAAGCGATGCTGCAACCAAGGCATGCTAGGTTTATTTCATTGAACTAATAAGGTTACAGCCTAAAATATAAATATAATAAATAACAATGTACCATAAATCATAATTATAAACACACTTTATTTAACATATTTTATTAATTATAAATGTCGAGGAATACAATATTCGATCTCGTTGTGTGTTGGCAATACAAATTATAATGTACCTTCTCAAAAACAATGAACCAGTTTATTTATTAACCAGTTGACGGTTACCAGGTGACGGTCACCAGGCGATGGTACAGACCCCAGAGCTCCCAGTATCGTAGCATTGTCCTGAACTGTTGTCTTCTTCGTATTTAAAATCTGTGAATAAAAAACGTCAAAATAGTTATTAGCACTAGCAGAAAGGTCAACAAAGTACAAAAAACTCACTTCACGTATATATTGTACATCATGAAACTAGAGTACACACTACACTACAGTAATTGTCCAACAAGCATTAGTATTTAATTATTATTTAATTAAGTAACCACTGACCCGGATTATCTGTAACGACACTGCTAGCGACTAACATTCCGCCCTCTCCTCCTCCGTCCTCCTTTACCAGCTCAGCTACATACTTTACCTCCCTTGTGAGATCTTTTTTGTCTGATACTCCCCGTTTTGTGTTGCCACGACATGTGGGGCCCTTTTGTGTTGTGGTCAGTTCTACAGGCAACACCTGACCAGATTAAATTAAAAATCTAATTGCGTTTGGTTTAATTGCCTACACAAAAGATTGTACTGATCGAACCAAGTCTCCAAAACTGAATTGAATTAATCAAAATCAAATCAATACGAAATTAAAACCTTTTAGACCTCTTTGAAGTGATAAAGCTGTTGCGTTGACTTTTCCGAAGACTCATTATCAGTTAAGCTGATGACGCTGTTAAAAGCCATGAGAAAAACCAATATCGAGGATATCATAATAGAGTATTGTAAATGCAAATCAAAATGGATCGAACTGAATACTTAGTTAGGGATGTGTGAGTAACTTGAAAATGAAAGATAAAGAGTCAAGTAGGAAATAGGTCGAGTACAATACAACAGTTTTATACATGTCATGCTTGTTATGGCTGTTATACTAAGTACTATTGTACATTCAGTTGAACTTATGAACTTTAACATTCAAACTGCGTAGTCTGTAGTCTTACTCTTTTCTTTCCGTTTAATTGTACATTTTGAATTATACTTTAACTAATCCAATCTTCCCATGCCCTAGACTATAGACTAGCACATGTATACTTTCCCCCAACAGTTTTGCGTCGAGGTTATGATCAGCAATCAGGTAACTTCATTGAAATGATCAGTAAAAGCTTACTATATAACATTAACATGTAACAACTAAGTTCATTTAGCCGGCCCATGCATGTATTTTATTTACGCGTACTTTACTCCGTGACGAACTTAACGGGTGATACTCGTAAAATATCTGTTCCATACATCCAGGACTGTCGACGAGTCCAACTCGGCGCGCGTCCTGGTAGGTTGTAAACCTACAATGACGAACTTATTAAAAGATTTGAACTACAAAGTAGATGATACAGTTACGAGTTAATTCATAAATTATTTTTATGGTTATGTTCATGCTTCATTATATAAAATACCAGCCAGATCGAGCAAGCGCTTTTGTAGGTTTACAACCTACCAGGACGCGCGCCGAGTTGGAACAGATATTTTACGAGATTTTACGAGATTTTACAGATATTTTACGAGTATCACCCGTCGAGCTACTCGCATTGAGTAAGACTAAGAGCAAGCAATAAACTAGCAAGCTAGGTAAATGTGGAAATGGGAAAGAAAAGAGTAAGAGACTAGCAAGTGCAAGCTAAATAAAATTGTTAATTGACGATGCCAACCCTCTTCAGCTCATATATAGTTACTTGACGGCACTCAGCCTGTCATTCCACCGAATCTCTATTGATTGCTCCAATCAGAGCTCTTTCGCTTGAAGTAGCGCGCGACCGCCGAAGGCGGCTCTATATTACTTGCGAAACAAGCGCGTTATAACGCAGTACACAGTACGCGTAGACTCATGGCTAGGTGAACTCTATTGATTGTAGCGCGAGATCGGTGAGATGCGCTACTGTGCCGCGCCGAGCTGAGATGAATTGACGTCGTCAATTAATCTATTGACTATTTTATGTTTATAAACATTATAGCCTGGGGACCTCAGGTAATTGTATATAGTTGCTGATCTAATTACTAGCAACTAGTTACTATGTACTAGAGCCATCGCGCTTGCGCCTTGCAATAGCTTGACGTTGTCATACGTTGTATGACCCGCCGAGCACGAGTGCGCGGCTCCACCTGTATCGTTGTAGCGCGATGCACTACTGGGTCGCGCGCGCGCATCCAATAATGCTTCTCGCAACCACACGTATGCAGATCGGCGAGATGCGAAGGATTGACATCGTGAATCAAGTTACAAACCTATAAACGTTAAACGCAATTACTGGCAACATTAATTTATTGCAGCTTGTGCATTGTAGCTTAACAAATTTATTAATTGTTGCAGAAAATAATTTTTGGAGGACGTATAACACGACTCGCTTCGCTTTTTATTTTACTATTTACTAAAAAATCAGATGTGCAGCACAATTATAATATATACATATTAGACTAAAACTAAAATTTTTATAGTTGAAGTCAGAATTTAGTTTTGCATTTTTAAATTTTTCAGCTGTAACATCAAACATGTAAAATTACATTTGACGTTCACATCAAAACTTACTTGCTCCAAATTTAATTTATTAGTAATTCATAATTGCTATTTCATATTTTCTGGTTAACCATGTTGTTAATGATTTGGCCCGGCGCGCGCTACTTCGTAGCACTTGCCATCGGGAGAAGAAAGCGGCGCGCGCTACTTCGAAGAAATTAAGACGAGTAACATCCGTCAAATTTTCTGGTTGAAGGATGTTACTAGTACAGTGATCGTCTAAATTTCTTCGAAGTAGCGCGCGCCGCTTTCTTCATTCTTTTCGGAAAGTAAATGGCTCGAGGCAAATGCATGCTACGATGTACGAAGTAGCGCGCGCGGGGCTAGTCCATTAATTCACCTAAATTAACCATGTGCTTTTGCGCCATGCACTGCGGGCGCGCTTATTTCACAAGTAAAGAAAATGTTTTTTACCGCCGGCCGGGAGTCGGGCTGCAAGCGCAAGGCTCCGGCTCTAGACAGAGACAGTCCATTAACAACAGACAATTTTCTAGACGCCAAAAAATGTTATTTCATCATTTATGTACTGAAAAATACACTTTCAAATACAAAATTTATCGCCCCACATTATGGGTCCGACTCTCATATACCCATGTCACATGTGTCTACGCGTACTGCGTGACGCGCTTGTTTCACGGCGGTCGCGCGCTATATAGTTATACTGCAAGCGAGAGGGCTCTGGATAGAGCAAGGTCCGCCTAATTGCCTCACGTTCGCGTGGTAGGCCTAGGCATGCCGTGCAAAAGTACGTGGCCATATTTTGGCTCGCGTCAACGATCTCGTCAGCGAAGCAATCTCTCTCGTCAGTAATATCTCGTTAGTGGTCAGCGAAGTAAGAATGATAGTTCGCGCGGCGCATCGCAGCGGCAAAATCCTCCAGGATCACGCGACATGAGACAAAAATTACTCCTTTGACTTGCTCAAGAATATGCACAAGTATTATATGCAAAATATCACAAGAGAACACCGTTGTCTCATATCCTATTCTTTCACTTCTCTAACCTTCCTTTTAAAAGCAGCCATAATTTTTAGCATGTTCACTTGTCCCCTCAGGCCTGGATGCAATACACATGCAGCTTTGGACAACAGTAGAAAGGCTCGAAAATTGTATTTTACGGAAAACGAATGTTTGCCGATCAAAATAATTTTCAAGGTTTTCCATCCAAAAAATAATATTTGGTTACTTCAACTGAATTCGGGGCTCAAAAATTAACTATGTCAGTAGTTTAGAAGGGTCGCATTGAAATTATATCTTTTTGGGCCTAGACAACCCCAACTTATATTAGATTATTATATTTATAGATTAAAATCATTCCTTGATAAGATATCCCAGTTTTAGACTGTTAAACTTTCTTGCTTGCATAACTCTTCTCGTATAAAAAGGAGCTTTCCTTCAAAATATGTGTAATGGACTCATAGCTATGCAAATTTTATAGACTGATGATGAGGATCCGCTAGGGTTGGTTGTAAAGTTTGGAACCTTTATATTAATGACTTAAAAAGTTGTAATCAGTGATACTATCTATCTGAAATATTCATATGTTATGCTCATTGCTGCTTTGAAATACTTAACCATGTTAAAATTCAGATGGTGATGCACCCATTGAATGTCTGTGGATGGATCTAAAACTACTTCTAAGAAAAAGAAACGAGCTGCATTAACTGTTAATATAAATGGAACTAGATACGATGTAGTTCGACGATGTGCAGAAGCTCTTGGGTACAAAACCACTACCGAAAATGATGAATCCTTCATCATTTGGTCTGACCACACAATAAATGCAGAGAGATGTGCTGAATTAAAACCTTATCAGAGAATCAATCATTTTCCTGGTATGGGGGAGATTGCCAGGAAGGATTGTCTTGCCAGAAACCTTCAGAAGATGCAAAAGACACAATCAGATGAATATGATTTCTTTCCCAAGACTTGGACTTTGCCAGCAGACTACACCACTCTCATGAATTATTATCTGGATTTGAAGAAAAGGAGAAAATGTAAAACATTTATATGTAAGCCATCAAATGGTGCCATGGGCAATGGAATACATCTCCTTCAAAACTTGGAGAAATTAAATATGCATGACAATTTGGTGGTACAGGAATATCTAGAAAGACCTTTGATTGTAGATGGAATGAAGTTTGATCTTCGCATTTATGTGTTAGTCCTGTCAGCTGATCCTTTAAAGATATTCTTATATGATGATGGACTTATGAGATTCAGTACTAATGAATATATGCCACCCACTGAGAAAAACTTAGATAACATGTACATGCATCTGACTAATTACAGTATAAACAAGTCAAGTGAAACGTATGACAACTGTGATGATGAAAACAAGGGAAGTAAGCGAAGTATCAAATACTTAAAAATGTGGATGGCAAGTCATAACTACAGCTTTACTATACTTTGGAACAGCATAACAGATATTGTAATCAAGACACTGATTGTTGCTGAACCATATTTGCTTCATACTTATCGCATGGCACGTCCTGGAACAACATCTTGTTCATCAAGCAGTGTGTGCTTTGAAATTCTTGGTATGGATATTTTTATTGATCGAAAGTTAAGACCCTGGCTTTTAGAAGTGAATAGGAGTCCAAGTTTTGGCTGTGATAGCAAAGTTGATGCAGATATTAAATTTGATGTTATAAGAACTGCTTTCAGTTTGTTGAATTTAAAACCAAGTGAAAAGTGGAGAGCTTTAGCTGCACAAAAGCAACTGAGTCGAGCAAGACTGTTAAAACCAAGAAACAACTTGCAAAGGAAAACTCAGTTTAGCGTCAGAAAGACATTCCTACGATCTCAGCTGCATGAGTTAAGAAAAGTGTCAGAGCAGACCAAGTATGAAGATAAAAACTCTGGGAAATATCATAGAATATTCCCTGCACGTTCCTCAAAGCAACCTGAATACATCAAGATGCTCAATGGGGCTTTCAAAACGTTTTTAGCTGGCAGAGGTAGCATGTTGGAACAAAAGTCCCACCACGGAATGCTGCAACATCTCAGAGAATCCGAGTTACTCGACATGTTACAACAGTGCGAGTTTGAAGAGCAAACAGCTCAAAGTCAGTCCAGTGTTCAAGCTCAACCCAAACCTGTACCCAAGATACAACCCCTTGCTAAGTTGAGACCCTGGTCATCTCCTCCTGTGTCACCGTTCTTGTTTTCTCGATACACATCCTCCCCTTCCTCACTTCCAAGTAACATCAACACTTCTCATGCTGGTTCAGAACACAATTTACATTCTTACGGGGAGAGGGCACGGAGGTTACGCATGAACGACGATATGGAAGTCTCCATGCGAAAATCTAATGCCCTACTTCTCAAACAGATCGATTCTCTTTTTAAAAACGATCGTGAGACTACGAGTGGGACACCGGACTCTCAGGAGACTTTTAAAAAAGACCTTAGTCAAGTTGCCAGAAAACCCCAAATACAAAAGGTTCCTTTCAGGTCAAAAAAAATAGTGTTCAATTCAATAATCAAGTACAAGAATAAGTCTATGTTATCATGCAGCATCAACAATCTCGGGGAGAACTCATTGGATTTGTCAAGACGACCTATACGGGCTAAAAAGTGTTGCCACAACCGGTTTTGTTCCTGTCCCGAGTTGTGTTCAAGACTGGGGAACTATCACATCAAGTCGTCACGATAGCTCCAAGTTTAGGAATTAAATATCTTACTAGAATTCAGTACTTACAGGTGTGCTACTGGTTCCGTTGAAATGCAATAGAAATGTGGTTGAATCTGGGGTCTTATCTTCTACTACATGTTATTCTGATTAATAAAAACTCAGTTTCGACTACATTTCGTCGGCACTTGGACCACCCAATCTCGATGGGACCTGTAGAATACCTGGCATTCAACATATCATACAATATTTATTGCATGCTTTGTACTTATAATGCACTATTCTAAATGCTGAAAAAAATATATGTTGTACCGTTTTATCGTATCAATCTCATATTTTCTTATCTAAAATTATTGCTGAAAATGTTAATCCTACTTGTTTGTACTCATATTTAACCGTTCCAACCGTATTAACTTCAATTAGTTTAAATTGTATATTAATGGACTGTTATTTTAGCATTATAGATTATAGTTTATAGGCTAGAATTCCAATTGTAATAATATATAAATCCAGATTTTTGTAAGGTAATATTGATTGAGTATTTGTGAGGCGATATTTTAACGAGTAAATAGAAGCAATAAAATGATTATTTGTTCAATTGATAATATGTGATTGATAGTCAACTTGTGAATTATTATTCTCTTGATCCCTTTAGCTCTGTCTGTTCTTGCTTGGTCTTATTACTTTATTAACATGCAACATTAAAATAATAATTATGCAACGTACGTTAAACACTGTACGTGCGAATAAGAAAATTAAAGTTTTGAGGTCGAGCTCACTCCACAATGATTTTAAAACAACCTCTTTTAAATTATATTTATCTCCTCGTTAAGGTAGTAGTCAATATGGACGAGACAAAGCGACCACTGAAGATTCCTGCTGAATTTACCATGTATGCAGAGAAAAACGAACTTTTCTCCATGTATGAGGTATGTTAGCAGCTGCTATAAAAGCGATATTTTGCGAATTCAGATCACTTTCTTTAATTTCTTAATTATAATATTACAAATTTGCAAAAGGGTAACCCAGAATTATTGCTAACTTAAGCAACAAATTTGCTTCCTCTAGCTCTCCTGCTGGAGAGCTCGACAAATGCTTTAGTCGAGATGTTATTGTGATAAGTGTTTTCATTTAGAATTGGCTGGGCCCCCTGGAATGAGCCCAAAGTAAGAGACCCAAGAGAGCACTAAATTAGAGAACACTTAAAAATAAAGTTAATTTCAGTAACCTCATTTTCAACTCACAACACTCCTAGGCCACTCTGGATAAATAATATTTAACAATATTTTCAGCGAATGATTCAAGAGGTGATATGTTCCCAGCCAACCGACCCTCTTGAGCATATGATAAATTTCTTGCATCGTGAAAATGATGACGGTAGGTTACACTTAGTTCCATTTATGTTTAATAAATTACTTTAAACTGTTTATGTTATTTGTTGACGTAGGAAATACGCATTTATTATTGGAAACGGACGAGTTACGAGCTTAAAATAAATCGTTAGACTTATTTCTTTGCACTTCAAAGTGATCCACTGCACCATTATTGAGTGTTTTAGCACCTTTAAAGTTTAAACTGTATCATTCTTCCGTCGGTAAATTATTGAAGACACGATATATCCATTTAATGAACTGAAACTTGTTATGACTAATATATAATAAATACTAACATACTTACATACCAACATACTGACACGCCAACTTTGTGTCAGTTCCTCAGATAATGATGATTGGACCTCCGGCCTCCGGCAAGGGCAGCATTGTAAGTAGCAGACTTTAACTAATGTCACGTCACATGCACACATCAATTTACTTGATTGTGTGTGCACACATACACTAGTGAATACTACACATTATATCGGCGCATATTTTATCATCATCTCCAAGCGATATGTAAAGGGATAAGATTTTAAAGCCTCTGAGAAGTATAAAGCTCTAAAGTAACCACGTGATATTGGTCACGTGACACTAAGCTTATCACGTGATATATTCCAGGCTCAGCTGGTGAATAACGAGAGTGGAATTCACAAGATCGACACAGCAGATCTTCTCACAGTTGAAATCGAGCAAGTTAAGAAGGTACGGTTGACCACAATTTAACGTGATATCTCCACTTTTTAAGTTTTCAGAAAAATTAATTTTTATTATTCTCTAGAAATATGATTATAATTCGAACCGCAAAATATAATCGAATATTTCTCGTTTTAACTCCTCATATTATTCAGTAACCGCGGTTTTTTAGAATCACACCACTACTGATATCGACATTTTAATATTTAACATAATGTTGCTTATTGACTTTTTGTGAACTGCAAAAATTTATGGTGGACTGCATGCTATCGGATTGAAATCTACAATAATTTTGATCAAACTGTTAATATAAAGTTATAAAATTAGCTATTCTTGTAAGTGACGCTCTGTAATGTCTAGGCAAAGTCGTCGCTAGAAAGCGATGAGGACATCCCTGGAGATATTCTTGGAGCGCTGGTAAAAGAGAGGATATCTAAAAAGGATTGTGCTGATAATGTGAGTCTGTCTGTAATCTCTTGTAGTCCCATTTTTAATGAACATATAGATGAAATAAAGGTTAATATTTAGCAAATAATTAATAGATTAAGGTATTAATACTGAAGGTATCGGTGTCAGGTATAATCGAGGTATGGTGATCAATTGTCCATCAGTAGTTCTACTCAAAACCAGCCTCAATATTCTCCAATTATTACAGTCCACCTTAACTAATACATCATCATGGCAGAAACTAATTTTGTATCGTACCATTTCAACTGTCACTTGCCGGGCCCAAAGTCATCTTGTTTCTCCGGCTACTCTTCTCATTACTTATTATTTCGGAAAGTCACCCGGATTTCCTTTTTATGAACATATAGATGAAATAAAGGTTAATATTTAGCAAATAATTAATAGATTAAGGTATTAATACTGAAGGTATCGGTGTCAGGTATAATCGAGGTATGGTGATCAATTGTCCATCAGTAGTTCTACTCAAAACCAGCCTCAATATTCTCCAATTATTACAGTCCACCTTAACTAATACATCATCATGGCAGAAACTAATTTTGTATCGTACCATTTCAACTGTCACTTGCCGGGCCCAAAGTCATCTTGTTTCTCCGGCTACTCTTCTCATTACTTATTATTTCGGAAAGTCACCCGGATTTCCTCATTTTAATCTACCATTGGATGAGAACGTGACATCACCTCTACTCTACATACACCTTGTTTCATATTGAAACTTATTATGATGCTGGTTGATTATTTATCCATTTATTTACGAAATATTCAACATTATTTAAGTAACCAATTCGTCATGACTCAACCGATTTTTTTCATGTGCGCCATCTTCTTTCTCCTTGTATTGATCTGCTATCAAATTAAATTTCTCTCAAATTTGTTATTGGGTAAATTCGGATTGGTCTTCCACCTGTGAAAGAGCTGGAGGTGGGGCAAAAGAGGCGCACGCATTCCACACTGAACCTAAAATGGTGTCAGCCGCAAAATTATAAAAGGGTTATGTCAGCCCTTGTTAGTACTTTAGTTTGTTTACCGATCCTTCTGCAATCTCTACCTCTGATATATACTCAACAATGGGAATGTGCACATCTCGCAAACAACACCTGGAACCAGAAGAAATCCCCTCTCCGAAGCTGTATCAAGAAGAAGACCTCCCCTCCTCCGAATCCATAAACACATTCGAATCCTCCTACTCTCTACAAGAGAAGATTGGGTCTGGAGGTTTCGGCACAGTCTTCAGAGTTACCCACATCCTCTCTGGAGCAGATCTGGTGGCTAAGAAGATCAAGACAGACCCAGATAATAAATTACCAGCAGAGATAACCCTGATGACAGACCTGGAGCATCCCCGGATAATCAGACTCTTGGAGTTCTACACCACCCCCCGACACCTCCTCCTTATCCTGGAACTCCTCCCTGGCTGCTTGGACATATTCGACTACATCGACATAAAGACCAGGATCCCGGAGCAGAACACCAAGTACATTCTCCACCAGCTCACATCCGCTCTATCCTACCTGCACGAGGAGAAACAAATAGCTCACTTGGACGTTAAACCTGAGAACATCCTGATACAACCCTCTACTGAAGACATCAAGCTCATTGACTTTGGAGCAGCTCAGAGAATCAGACCAGACCTCCACTCCACCTTCAAAGGAACCAAACAGTATGCCAGTCCTGAAATCCTCTTCACTGGTCACTACGACCCTGTGGCTGCTGACATCTGGGCTTTGGGAGTGACTTTCTACAAAATGATAATGGGGCACTTACCCTTTAAGAGGCCACGTGACTATTTGAGACCTCTAACTTTTACCTACACTGGAGTATCAACAATTTGTCTGGAGACGATAGCTATTATCCTGAACCCTAACCCAGATCTGAGACCGCTCACTATAAGAGACATTATGAGCTGCCATTGGATGAGAACGTGACATCACTTTACTCTACCTACACCTTGTTTCATATTGAAACTTTTGATTATGATTTATTTATTGATTATTTATTGATTTACTGGTTATTTATGAAATATTTAACATTATTAACACAAATCGATTCGTATCAATGCAGTCATGACTGAACCAATTATTTTATAGACCGTCATCTTGGGTATTATACAATAATTTATTATATTTCAAAGAGAAGATTATTAAATTTTGCATTTAATCTGAAAAAATGAGATGTGAAACAGATTAAGAAGTTATCAAACATATTGTGTATCTCGTTATCAAAATTGACTGGGTCACGTGATCAGGTAAGCCAATCACCTGATCACACGTAACGAATTAACTCGTTATGCTTCATATACCAAACACAATTCAATAAAATTTAGCTCGATCTGACTATCAAACTATCAAATAAATGCGAAAATGAACCTTCATTTGAAAAAATGGACACTAATATTTTTCTAGTTGACAAGTAAGTCATACCAGAAAGAATTATTTCAATTGGGCACTCAGTGACTGAGCTATTAAGGCCAACGTATGGGTACTGACTTTTGGCCCACCATGTATAATATAATGATATGTAGATGTAAGTGATCTTGCTTAGTGATTCGATTTAATACAGCGTTGATTTATTAAATTTGAGGTTATAATAGCATTTTTTAGTAAGGATTCTGCAACTTCTTTATAATACACCATTGTTCAATTTAATTTGAGGTTAAAATAGGAGTTTTAATGACCGCAAACTAGTCGCTCATGCATCTGCTTGACGATATGGTTAAAAAGGTCTTCAGGAGATTAGTTATGGAGCGCGCGATCAACAGTTTTATTGATTGAGTTGCGCAAAATTGTGCGCGTTGCCATGGTTACCAACAGATAATGTCCGCCGTCACGTCAAAGTTGCCCAAATTGTACGTCTGTTTACTGAATCTCTTAATTGTTGTCACTAGCATTGACAAAACAAGTAATATATGCAAGGTGTGCACGAAGAATTGCTTGCTCTGATCACTATGCTTCACAGGGCTGGATGTTGGTTGGCTATCCAAAGACAAGAGATCAAGCTCTTGCTCTCCAACGACATGGAATATTTGCCAAACACGTTGGTTAGTACTTACTTATTACTCCTTAATTTAAGAAGCCGATCATTTAAATATGATTCCTGTGGTTATGATCACTCGGCGCTTCGGCCGAGTTTCACCATGCTGCAACATTTCTGATTTGTTACTTTTTTAGTGTTTATGGAAGCTCCTGACATGGTCTTAATCGAACGGTTCATGGGTAAACGTGTAGATCCTCAAACTGGAGGTAAGCATATCTGATCTCAATTTTTTAACCGATCATTGACGAAATGGTATATTTAAAAAATCTGTCTTGCATTATTTGACTTCAATTATGATTTCAGGGATCTATCATTTAACGTTTGAGCCTCCCGAGAGCCCAGAGGTAGTTAGACGAATAAAACCAATCGAGAATCAATCAGAAAAGTTCCTCAGGAAACAGCTCCTTCACTATCACAGGTTTTTATCTTTTGCTGAATCTTCCATGGAGCAGATTACTGAGTTTATGTAACGATAATTTGACTACTTGAACAGAGCCATTGACTGAGTGTTATAAGAATATTTATTTCAGGAATATTGAAGGAATACGTGCCGCGGTTTCCAAAGGAACCACTAAAATTATAAATGCTGATCAGCCGAAAACAGACGTTTTTGCTCAAGGTTAATTTTTTATTTAACTTCCATATTAAGCGGGTTTGTGTTCATTGGCACCTAAAAGATCTCATGATATAGTTGTGAAATCCAGACAAATTGCTCTGCTAACTCCAGTTACCCTGTAAGATGTAACATCTGGCACTCTAATCTAACTCTTGATCCTCACTCTAAAGTCAGCTCTGATCTTTTGGAATTATCAAATAATATGATATATTGACCACGTGTGCTCACAGTGTACCACTTCTTGTGCCAGCAAGCTCGCTCAGTGGCTCCGCAATGTCCACGTGTTATTCTTCAAGGACCTCGTGGTAGTGGGAAGGGAACACAAGCTGCTCTGTTGACAGCCAAATATGGTGTCGTGAACAGTAAGTATCTTCTTTCGTGATTGGTTAAAGTATGCAGCTAACATGAAATATTTACTCAAGTTTCAGCTTGTACCGCCAGATTTCCTGGATGATGAATTAATCATATAATTTCATGCTCGTGTTTGTTTGACCCAACATATCGGTAAATAACCGTGTATACACTGCAGTTTCTATGGTGGAACTAATAAAACAAGCGATAGCTGATAATTCGAAAGTTGGAAACATGATGAGCACATACATCGACAAGAAGATGATGGGTAGGTTACTAACTAGGTTACTAACTAGGTTACTAGGTATACATCAGTTAGATATACTAACTGAGAAATATTCAATCAATATTCAATTATGATTTCAGTAGATTAATCGTTATCTAAATCTCACACTGTTCAAGGTGTAATTTTAGCTTAAAGTTGTATAACAACTTTTGATAATTAAGCAACTCAGGTCGATCAAAAAACAATAGGCATCTCATGGACGTTGGTCCTTGTAAGTCTAAATCCATAATTGTATTTTCAAACTCAGAACAGCACAACTTTTTGGTATAGCAGAGTGGCTGAGTCTACTTCTTTAATCTCAATGAAGCAGGAACATTTTTGTCATTTGCCTTATAAAATCTTGGAACAGCACACACGTTCATAGCTCATAGCACAGATTCAGAAAATGCCTTAATCGGCCGACTTTTTATTTTATATTTCTTGAAAATTTCTCCCACTTTTTTATTTAAAATGGAACCGTTTTTCAAAAAATAATAGACATACGATAGTTTATTTGACAAACTGAAAACAGCACTAAAAACCAAAATGCAGTATTTTGATAAAACAATAAACAATTCCATCATGATGTCATTGTAATACAGCCTACCACCAGGAATCATCTTACTCTTACTCCGTAACATACTAGCTTGGAAACGTACTGATGTGTTTAGTTTAGAACGATTAAACTTCCCATCTTCTAGTGGGTCCCAAGCACGGATATATTTCTGAGCTCACTGTTGTTCCCCCCTCATGTTTCATTTCATCCAAGTTTACCCTTCCTATTCTGCAGATATTGTCAGTATTTAACACTCGTAACTCCTCAGTGCCAGATAACATAGTGTTGAAATGTCTAGTGGAGCGACTTAGTAAAATTGATTGTGCAACTAAAGGTTGGGTTCTGAGAGGATACCCCAGATCCAGACATCAGGCTGAGGCGCTTAGTGAGGCTGGATATGCTCCCAACAGGTTTTTATAACTAATGAATAGATATTTTTAACCATTTTATCGGCAGGTTTTTTATTCATTAAACAGCACTTCGTGTTAGATCGTTAAGTGGCTCTATCATAACAACCAATGAATGGCTGTTTTGAAAGTAATCAAGGACCGTTCTCGCAAGATGATTGGTTACTGCAACTAGCGTAGCTGCATAACAGGGGGCCTCTTTGTGAATGTTTGTTGTGGAGTTGGGTTTGCTAAAGGAGGATTGTCAAATCAATTCAATTTATCTACTTGCAAACCTTTCATTTGTTTATCAATATGATAGAATTATGCATGAACCGAAATATATTCAAAAATGTTTGAATGCAACATCTTGAATGGGAGCATCTCGTTCAATATTTTAGCATGTTTAGCACATATTTTGCCAACGGAGGGTCACAAAATCCTATTTCAATATCCGAGCATCACAGAATATGAAACAATTACAAACAACTACTTCATAGCACTTACTTTTTTTCTAACGCTGTATTAACTATTACTTTTATTATCTTCAGAGTGTATTTCCTGGAGTGCCCCACTGACACGATAGTAGAAAGATTATCTCTGAGAAGATCAGATCCCGTCACAGGACAGCAGTATCATCTCATATACAATCCTCCTCCAAGTCTTGAAATGAAGCGACGACTCAAAACGGTGAGTTAACCTTTCAAACAATATCCATGGATAAATCAGTAGACTTCAGGTTAAGAAACCACAAATCTCCCAAAAACCTTTTCCAAACCACGAAACTGAACCAACTTCCACATTTCAGCACCACAAAGACGCAGAATCGGCAGTAGACGAAGACGTGTTATCGTACGACAGCCAAGTTGAGGAACTAATGGACTACTACACGACTAGTCAGAGTGTAAATGCGGATCAAGATCCCCACACGGTGTTCGAGAGTATCGAGAGTTTACTCACAAAACCTCTTCCCAAACAAGCCCTTAAAGCGACGCTGTAGAATCGATAATAACTTATTTCTGCTTTTGTGGAGCGGTTTTCTGAGAAATGTTTTGACTATTAGTATTGAGACTGTCGTTGGACCAATGTTTGGACATTTCGGAGCATTTTTGTGTATTGATATGCTGAGAAGCTAATTGTAGATGAATCGAAAGAAACTAATCTGTTAAATTTAAAGATTGTACATAGAACACTTGTCATTGTTGTTTTTAGGTTTCAATGAGAAGGAAATGTTATTATTTACGTCATAACAATTAGTGATCGTTTACACATTACGTAAGCTAGATTTTGGCTATTGAATACCCCTTCCCCCATCATAAGCCACAGCTGTACACATAAGCCAAAGCTATTGTTAGAAATTACACTAGCGTAAGCCTTTCCAAACCCCTTCCCCTAGGCTGGTTTACGTAATATGTCAGCGATCACCAAGTAAAACTTAAAGAATCAAAAATAAAATGTTGACAACGGCGCTCATGACTGTGGCAAAAGAACTTTACCGGGGCCCGCAACCTGGCCGAAGGGGGCCCTACGGAAAATTTCAGTTAATTTAAGTTTCAGTTTGTAAATTTCAAAACTCGCCCCACATAACGTCATTTAATTCCAGTAATTTTGCACCCTTATAGTTAATACTGCTCCCAGATATACTTCTATAAATAGACGGTACGAGTTTTTGGAGTGCCCTAGTTGGGCGCCTGGAGAAGATTTTCTCTAGCAAGCTGTGCCCACCAGCAAGCTGGTGGGCACAGCTCTGGTGGACCAGATCAAGCTTTACAAGTCGTTGGGATTGTTCAACACGTATTCCTGCAGAGAAATGCTTGTGGCAAATTTGTTCTCAGATGATAATATGTATTGATGTTAATTGTACCCTAATTATTGTTTGGAGGTAAATCGTCGTAGCTCGCTCACAATATTTGAAGAAATGGAAGCGATACTTGACTTCTGCTTCCCTGTGATCAGCCTGAGCCACTTCCTAAAATCCTTCATGCGTGTCAAGTAGATGACGACATCAAGTGTGGTGTTGAGAGTATTCAAGAGACATCTTGCCAGCGGCCACGAATACCAAAACATAAAGTAGTTTGAAAATATTCCAGAATCCAGGCCAAATTCGTCTTTGTAGATAGTAGATAAGCAAACGTAAAGAGCGCATAAAGAGAAGATTGGAAGGTAGCAAAACAGAAATACTCCAGTGAAGATAGTGATGGTAATGGCAGCACTGCGGTGTCGTGCTTGTCTAGAACCAGAGGATATTACTGGTTTTGATAGGAGAATTATTGTGCTCAAAATGAAATTGATGAATGTCAGGACGGCAGGTAATCCGGTTTCAATAGACAGCAAGGCATATTCGGCCGTTATGTAGGAGCTTTGGAAGTGGTTTAAAGTGCCTGTTTGTGTGTCAAAGAACGGGTAACAGTACCCAGAATCTGCTCCATATATCACCCCAAATCCAACTAAGAAGTTGGCTACTTGACGCAGTCCCAATACAAGTAAAAGAGGTAAATGTAAAGGACTACAATGACTGCGTTCTTTCTGATCCCGTAAAAAGGACAGGCGATGGCTATTGTTCTGGATGCGCTTAGCAGCAGAACAGTCATGGGGTAGAATTTAGTGCTGATATCAAATACTACGGTCCAAAAATTACAAAACATCTTTTCATCGAACAAGCCAGGATTCCTGCCGTTGAGGAATGCCTGAATAACTGGAATCTGACACAAGCAAATAACAATATCAATGTAACACAAGTATTTATAGAGTCTTGGTGCTAGTTCTTTCTTGCTATGGAAGTATCCAAAAGCCAGAGAGTTGCCCACAAAGCCCAAAAATGTGGCCACTAAAGTTAACATTCCGATAGTTATATCCCACGTTACTGAGGGATCACCTGAGGGCATATCTTTGTGCATCCAAACATGATCTTCATAGCTGTGGTTTTCTGCCATAATCTCTGCACAAGTTTGATGTAGTAATTCCCTTAATATATAAACGGTAAAATAATATATAAAACGGTACCAACGAAACTATAGTGTAGGACGAAATGGAATAGATGCCTTATATCGTTCGGGGCGTTATCTCTAAAAATGGTAATTTTATAGTTCGTTTTGTCTTGTGCATGAAAGGGCTATCGAAAACCAAAGGCGTAGAGGAATTGAGCAAATTATATCGCAAATTTGTACATCTAATAGCGCAGTTCAGAAAAACAAACTGAATAGTCAATACAAATAAATGGTAGGGTCAGAATCTGGCACGGTGAAATAATTTACATCGTACAATAACAATACCTTCAATCTTCATTCAATTCTGTTCTTAACAAAAGTTCAAAAAATAAATCAATTGTGAATTGTCAATGAATTCTTACAGTTTGAAAAATGCAACGAATGATAGTAATTCAAATTGGTAATGGTATTGAATCAAATTCCTCGCTTTGCGATGTCAGATATGAATAAAAATCCTCAAATATGTAGTTTAATCCAATTAGTTGCACTACAATAGTACAATAGCCAACTTTGTCGATAGTTATAGATTATAGAATAGTCGAGAATCTCGGAACAAACAGTGGTACATGTATACAAAAGTATTTTACAGTCACCAATATGGACACTATCTTAAACTCATTGTTCCTCGTGTAGCACACTAGGTGTACCTAGCTGCTCGACTTAGTGGTAAGTTTTACAAAATGAAAGACGTTAAATATGGAGTTTTGCGGAAGAGAATTAAATATAAAAACTTAATAAAATGGTAATCCACAGAACTAATCTCCAAAAACTATGTCATGACTCGTGAAACTAAAACTTGTGAGGAATGGTCATGTGACATGATAGTGGAATAAGTTTAGGAGTGAGCAGACGAATGCTGACAAACTCTTTCAACAAGGTGAACTAAAGCGGAAAATGATAAATGGAATGGTGTGTCACGTGATTGATGAAAAGGGCCTGCTAGGATGGCTAATTAATTGAGTAAAGCTTATTGGTTGAAGTGAAATGCGTATACAGAACTTATAATGAAATGTATGCAACTAATTGCTGGGAAATGAGAACTTACATGATTTGAGGTGCTGAAACTGTGGAATCTAAACGGTACAATTTGAGGTGAAGGTGACTCATGATAGTTTCAAGTTTACAACAAACAAAATATAAACTATATAAAATCAAGTGTCTTTTTATCTATTTCTGAGTAATATCAATAACTGTAAATTAAAGTAACTTCTTTAACAAGTAACAAAAAACAAAAATTTCGGTTGAAAATGTATGGCCTCTGAAAAAAACTTGAAAGGTCGGCCACCGGTAAATTCATGACCGGGATAATTTGGCGGGTTTTGGGAAAGTCCGACATATTTTTCCCGGTCATTAATTTTCCCAGTTATAAATTAACCCGCTATAATATAATATTCCCGAGTAAGGTATTCACTATTGCAAATAAATTTGTCATGCCATAGTTATAATACACTGCAGCCACACGCGCTGCTGCCGTGCGTCGCGCGACCTTTTCTGTCATGGTAAATGAAAAATTGTTATATTTTATTTTGTATTTGTCATTGCGCCCTCCTATTATAACGTTTGGTTATGGGACAGACAGAAGGACTTTCGACAAATCTGTTCCAAATAAAAAGTTCGAAAATCGAGTTTTTAGTGAATAACTTAAAATATATTTTTGATTTCTCAAGAACTGACCGACAGAATTTTCTTTAACTTTCCAAATAGGTAGGCGAATTTCTATTTGCCAAACTTGAGATATGACTTCAGACACAAGAAAATATCTCCAAATTGGCGGTTTCTAGCGGAACACAGGCATATATTTCGAGATCTGACTAATTCAAATTGGTGGTTATATTTTCTTGTGTTTGAGGTAGTATCTCAAGTTTGGAACAAACTCGCACAGATTGTTCCTATTATAGTTATTTTACTATCTGAAAAGTTTAAAGAAAATGAATCAACATAATCTCGAGATAAATGCTTTGGTACCACACAAAACCACCAATTTGGAGATATTTCCTTGCGTTTGAAGTGATATCTCAAGTTTGGCACATAGAAGTTCGCCCAAACTCGCGCAAATTATCCGTCTTATTGCCATGTAACTATCTGGAAAGTTTAAAGAAAATTGATCAACACGATCTTGAGATAAATACCTTGGTACGAAATATTGTACGATGGTACAGTTTGGTAAATAAAGTACAACTCAGGACAGGCTGACATACACGTTACAAGTGTTGAAGGAAGTACCCCACTCAATATTGGGATAGTATCAGAAAAGGTTCTCTGAGTCTTGTGAATAATCATTTGGGGCCCCTTTCTTGTGCAGTGTAAAAGCGACATGAACCCTAAAAGGTGACCAGAAGCGACCCAAAAGCGACCGGAAGCGACCTAAAAGCGACCAAAAAGCGACCAGAAGCGACCAAAAAGCGACTAGAAGCGACCAAAAAGCGACTAGAAGCGACGAGAAGCGACCCAAAAGCAACCAAAAAGCGACGAGAAGCGACCAAAAAGCGACTAGAAGCGACGAGAAGCGACCCAAAAGCAACCAAAAAGCGACGAGAAGCGACCAAAAAGCGACCAAAAAAGCGACCAAAAAGCAACCAGAAGGCGACCAGAACTCCAGAAGCGACCAAAAAGTGACCAAAAGCGACAAAATTGAGTCAAAAAGTGACAGAAAAGCGACAAATTTGTCATTTTACACAGCTTACACACATTTTACACAGCTTACATACATTCTGTTTGGAGAGAAGAAGAAGAAAAATAATATGAATTGGAAATTCAACTCATAAAACTTATTTTGATATCTTGGTTGTCTCTAAGAACCTCGGGCCCCTCTCTTGTGTAAGATATAAGTTAAACAATTTAGGGAATTTAAAGTAAAGGAGGAGGTGGAAGAGGAGAAGGACTAAGGAGGAGGAGGAGGACTGAGGAGAAAGATGAGGAGGAGGACTGAGGAGAAAGATGAGGAGGAGGACTGAGGAGGACGGGGAGGAGGAGGAGGAGTAAAACTGAGGAGGACTGAGGAGAAGGAGGAGGAGGACTGAGGAGGACTGAGGAAGAGGACTGAAGAGGGAGACTGAGGAGGAGGAGGGAAGGCGGAGGATGACTGAGGAGGATGACTGATGAGGAATGATGAGGAGAAGGAGGTGGATGAGGAGGATGAGGAGGACTAAGGAGAAGGAGGAGAAGAAAGAGGACTGGTGAAAAGGATTGATGAGGAGGAGGAGGATCAGGATGACCCAGGAGGAGGATATAGGAGGAGAAGGAGGAGGACTGAGGAGGAGGATGAGGACTGAGGAGGAGGAGGAGGACTGAGGAGGATGGCTGAGGGGGATGACTGAGAGGGAGGAGGAGGAGTAAAACTGAGGAGGACTGAGGAGAAGGAGGTGAACTGAGGAGGAGAACTGAAGAGGAGGACTGAGGAAAGGAGGAAGAGGAGGGGAGGTGGAGGAGGATTGAGAAGGATGACTGATGACTGGTGAGGAGGGGAAGGAGGTGGATGAGGAGAAATATGAGGAGGACTGAGGAGGAGGATGAGGACTGAGGAGGAGGAGGACTGAGGAGGATGGCTGAGGAGGATGACTGAGAGGGAGGAGGAGGAGTAAACCTGAGGAGGACTGAAGGGAAGGAGGAGAAGAAAGAGGACTGGTGAAAAGGATTGATGAGGAGGAGGATATAGGAGGAGAAGGAGGAGGACTGAGGAGGATGACTGAGGAGTAGGACTGAAGAGGGGGACTGAGGAGGAGGAGGGGAGTCGGAGGAGGACTGAGGAGGATAACTGATGAGGAATGATAAGGAGGGGAAGGAGGTGGATGAGGAGGATGAGGAGGACTAAGAAAAAGGAGGAGGAGAAGGAGGACTGGTGAAGAGGATTAATGAGGAGGAGGAGGACTGATGAGGAGGAGGAGGACTGAAGAGGAGGATCAGAGGAGGAGGAATGAGGAGGAGGAGGACTGAGGAGGAGGAGGACTGAGGAGTAAAAATAGGAGGAGGACTGAGGAGGGGAGGAGGAAGAAGACTGAGGAGGATCAGGATGACCCAGGAGGAGGACCCAGGAGGAGGACCCAGGAGGAGGAGGATGACTGAGGAGGAGGACTGAAGAGGACTGAGAAGGAGGAGGACTGAGGAGAACTGAGGAGGAGGACTGACTAGGAGGAGGAGGGGGACTGGGGGAGGACTGACGAGGACTGAGTAGGAGGACTAAGGAAAACGATGAGGAGAAAACGACCAGAAGCGACCAAAAAGCGGCCTCAACGTAAAATAAGTGACCAAAAGTCGACGTTGTTAAAAAAAAAGTGACCCAAAAGGGCCACTTTTCTGCCAGAAGTGTCATCAAAAGTGACGGTCACTTTTACACAAGAAGGGGGGCCCCATTGGCTCGTTAGCTAGGGTTTTGGCAGTGATATCATAGTACAACTAAGTACCACCCCGGCCCCTGACTAATTAATTATCTAAATGCTAATTAGGCAAGAACACTGAAGCTGTTCTAAAGTGTGAGCTATAGTTATTTTAAAAGCTGTCGCTAAGTATCCAACTTTCCATTATAAAAGCCGGATGAGTTTATTTGTGAAGTTCTTCTAATGATTATTGGCAGTATTGGGGAGGCACAATCAGAAATACAGTTTTGTGATTGGCTACCCATAAAACAATGCGGTAACGGGTAAGGGTCTTGTGCCTGTCCTCATTTCTCAGCAGCTCCGTTCAGTTAAACCACTTAATTTTTCGGCAGTTGTAACCCAGTTACCTCAGAGCCTCGTGCTGGCTTTTACAGAACTATTTGCCAGAATATTTACGAAGAAATATTAAAAATTAATTTAAATCGAATTATCTTGATTTAATTTATAAAGAACAAATTACAAAAAAACCACATTACAAAAAAACCACATTACAAAAAAACCACATTACAAAAAAACCACATTACAAAAAAACCACATTACAAAAAAACCACATTACATATTTATCTACAAAAATTCAATTGTACTTTGGTAAAACTTTCCATATCCTTTACAGCTTTTTGAACATAATCATAATTCTAACGTTTTGCATACTGGAAACAGTTCAATACTCTAGAACAATTTCAATTCAGAAATAAAATAAACAACAAACACTACAAAATCGAAGTTGTAACGAATTGGTCCTCTAATGATGATGAATACCCCGATAAATACCACCGTGGTCACAAGAGAGCATTCAAGATATCAGATACTCTGGCTTTGAAATCATCTTTAGTTGACATCAATTGCTCCACTAAATCATCTGATTTCTCAATCAATTCATCTGAAACAATTCCAATCAAGGAGCTATCAGCAATACCAATATTTTTAAACCTGTAGCTGTGTTTTGCATAATTTAATAGATAAATTCAATAATCTTAGACACAATTCTATGTTTGATAGATCATTAAAATACAAACCTAGCATTTTTATGACGGTTAATTCCTTCTCACAGCTCCATTCGACTTTAGACTGGACATCATTAACTAGATCAGTCCACTCCAATACTAAATCTTGTTTGTCAGCTGACATCCCCTATCAGTTATTTATAGTTTATTAATTGAATCGATAAATTAGTTCAGAATGTACAGTGGGGTTCCATAATTTAAGTTTTAGTCATTCCTGCCCAGTGCCCACGCGCACGATTTTTTACTTTTTTATTTCACAATTTTTCAGCTTTTTTAAGCAGTTAAAACACTAATAATAATAAACTGCAAGTTGATTATTATGATAGTGGTAATTTTATTTAATGATTTTAAAAATAATAATGTTTTCTGCGGTGCCCCTTCAATGACAATAGGGTGAAAAAACAACAATTCACTTCCAATTTAAAAAATCTTCTTCATTTTGTAGAGTATGAACTTGCTTGTGGATATGTAACTTTAAAATCGGCCAAAAGTTTCCACTGGGGTAAAACCTTCATACGTCTTATAAACATCTAATGGGTCAAGCAAACTCACATCGTCGGGATATGATCTCTAGCCAAAAATTTTCTCTAAAAATTCTAAAACATCTGGGGTGCAATGCACTGCCAAAAAAAGATCTTTGACGGATCAACATTTCTTCTCTTTAAGCTCGGTCTGTAAAAGCTTTTCAGCATATTCAAATATACCGAAATTGTGAAACAGTATCAGCTTATCTTTAAGTATTTGAAAATATCCTCCTGAATTAAGGGTCCCATCAATCATGCTTATTGTTTCCACACCGAACCAAGAGATGCAACCCTATTATATCATCACTTGCATCTTTGGTTTCTTGTTGCTCCGATACAGGTCCGGTCGGCAATATCCTTCATCTTTCATCTTCCAAACGTACGCTGATACACCCGTCTATCCTGTCCTATTTTGATGCAGCGTTCGTCGGAAATATTTTTTCAGCGTTCTTTTTTCCATTGTTTAATCTTCCAGAACTTCCCCACCTTACACCAAGCTATCTTCAACCTTCTGTAATTGCTAATTGCTTGAGCAGTCTTCGTGTTTATATCGTTATCTTGATTATCACTTATATCTACCGATCAGTTGGTGCAGAAGTCAAGGTGTCGTTCCCACATTTTCTCGGAGAATCTGAGAGAATTAAGTTGATTTAATGAAATTGAAGAACGGTGTTCAATTATTTCATACAGTATTTACCGTTTTATTCTTGGCTTTGGGTGTAACAAATGTTTGTTAAAAATTAAATTAAATTTTATCAAAAAACGCCACTTTATCTTGACATGTTAGACTTTTCAAAATTCAAATTTGGGTCTTCACTTCATCCTCTTTTAACCAGAGTGTTTATCTTATATTTTCTATGTTAGGGCCGGGATGGTTATCATATCAAGAAACCAGATGTTTACCTTTTCAGACCCCTCCCCGGCCCCCTCTGTATGCCACTTTGCAAATAGCAATGGTATAAACATTACACTTACAAGCTTTCCCAAATTCCCTGGCCCTCCTCCTAGGCTGGCTTACGTTATAAAAAAAAGATATGTTAAAGACTTTAGCATGGCCATGTAGCTGGCTCTCACATCCTGGCTCTCACATCGCTCCAAAACAAAGACATTAACCCTCTTGCCGGGCCCTCCTAGCGCTCCAAACTAATGACATTACATTGAGTAAAACCCTTTAGCAAGGCATTGTTATAATGGTAATTTAGCATAGTAGTAGAGCATTAGTCGCTACCGCAGTCCGCATCTTTAAATACTAAAGACCGCATGGTGCCACAAGCATTTTGTATAACGCTAGTTGGTTTCTTTCGCGGAGATTTAACTCTCTGTGAGAGAGCAAACACCGAGGGAGCCATCAAATATGTTGCCTTACTTAGCATCGTGGTCGAGAATGTTTTCTTTTCATAATATTCCATATTCGTTTACTGTGTTGTGTTTATTTTCAGATAATAATGGCAGGTTATATAAATACAGAAGATTAAGAAGCTGCATACTTAGATATCTCATAATAATTATATGGGGTCGTTCACATATTATGTGATCACTTTTTGGACAATTTTTAGATGGTCAGAGAGTTATAACAAGCAATTTTTAAAGTTTTCTTACTACTTACTTAACTTTTTAACCCTCATAATATGACATTTGCTAAAGATATGATTACAAACGAGAGTTTTGGTGTCGTCCTTCTGTTGATGTCAGGATTATCATCTGCGCAATATACAGGTACGTTTAAAGTTGAGATCTCATATTATAAAAAATTTACCATTGTGATACATCATACAAGTATTAATTTACCTCCCTGCGGTGAGCCACCGCTTCCCTCCATCGCCATGTTTGAAGCTCTCTCATCAACTGTTATATTAGTGTTCTTATTAGTTATTATTAGTGTTCTACTTCAGAGGGAAGTAAAATATTTTAAACTTTACAATTGTTATTATTCCTGTATAGCAAATAGATTTTCTAATCGTGCAAAAGTCGTGTAGTTGTCAAACAATTTATAAAAATCCGAATAAAGATATTTGCCGGTTTCAGTTATTTATCATATTATGGCGTTTTACTGTTATTTCGCGCTTTACCCGGTTTGTCAAAGGCTTAGCAGGCTTACTAAGAGAAAATATCCATTAGCTTTTAATACAGAGGGTCCACACCTCCGTATAATTACGGTAGTAGCCAGTAAGTAAACTTAATTTTACAACAGGGTGGTCGGCCGTTCATAAATACGAGCTTATACAATTTAATCTGGAAAAGAAAATGTTGGAAATCAGGACAGACTCAGAGACAGGCAGCAGCAACATAACGAGTATCGTGTTCTTTGATTCTTCAGCAGTGATGGGAGTACTGCACGTCAGCTTACCCTCAGAGAAGGAAAAAGTGTGGGGTATTCAATTATCTGTGACTGAGTTTGTGTTGTAATGGTCAGCGGGTAGTAAGAGTAACAGGTGGATGTTTCTAAGCTAAATACAGAAAGTCTGTAAAAAGAAGATAGCTTTTTGGAAGAAGTCGGGAGGATCATTAGCGGATACAGCCTCTGTCGCGTTTATTTCTGATCTACAAGTTGAGATCAGAAATTTCTGTGAAATCAGTAGCTATTGAGACTTAAGGAAGATAAATTGAAACGTAAATATATATCATTTAATCAATTAGTATCATTAGCACTATAACTCCAATTTTGACCTATTTGGCGGCCATTTATTAATTCCATAATTGCACCGGTTTTTGTTCCAGGGGGTGCGATTACAAAACTAATTGCACTGTTTTGAGAGTGACCGAAATCTTATTAGGTACGATTACTAAACTAATTGCACTGATTCCCTGAAAGATGCTGTAAATCATGGCTCAGGCAGATAATTAGAGTTAGAGAGAGCACCTCGTAAAATGAGGACCTAATTGAAACCGAGTATTTTACTACTGTGAGGTGCTGATTCAAGTATTGACTTAAATCAACTACCTGAGGTAGTTTGGCAACCGTTAGTGCAACGGTCGCACGAAATAAATTTATGGGCATAAATTTAAATTTATAGTTTAGGACAACATCTTTCCTTGTGTTTGGAATAAGTCAATCCTTACATTGCATTAACACAACACAGTATGAGGCTGATATCTCATTAATTATTTGTAAAACAAAAAGTGGCATAACTTATGTGCTGATAAATATTTGTGCTTCTAAATTTCACAGAATGTTAATAACAAGTATCTAAACCTTTGTGGCAAGTTTTGTGTGATTGCGAGCTTCACTGAGCTTATTTGACCAATTTAGCCCCTGAGCGAGCTAGCTTGAATTTCTCACCCAGAACTGTTTACATTGGTTAATAGAAACCACAAAAAAAAATCCTGGGTAACAAAATTAAAAAACCAGCGATTTATTCACGTTTTACCAATTCTATTCACATGGATCCATCGCACATTCCATTCTCTCTATATTTTAACTGATAAGGACTATCACATAACAGATGATCCTTCCTGCTTGTTTATATCGTTCTTCTTACATGGAATGTGCGATGTATCATGGTGAATAGAATTGGTAAAACATAAATAAATCGGTGGTTTTTTAATCTTTTTACCCAGGATTTTTTTGGTGGTTTCTATTAACCAATGTAAACAGTTCTGGGTGAGAAATTAAAGCTAGCACACTCAGGAGCTAACTTTGTCAGACAAGCTCAGACTCACACAAAACTGAGCACGAAGTTGTGTCTAATTATGATTATCATTCTCTAAAAATTTGAATCAAAAATATTAATCAGAACGTAAGTTATGGCGCTTTTCCATTCTGAAATAAAATAATTAGTGAGATCTCAGCGAGCTGTTACAATTTTAAGAGATAAGGATGGGCAGACTTTTGAGGCCCACCCTGTATAACAACAAAGTCGGTGCGATTATAAACTAATTACACTGGTTATAACATCAGAGGCGTGGAGTTATACGCGAATCTAACTGCATGTATAATACGATTACACCAGTTATTGCACTCGGCTGCGCCTCGTGAAATAACTGCAATAATCGAACTCGGCTTCGCCTCGTGCGATTATTGTATCAATTTCCACTCGGCTGCGCCTCGTGCAATTAATAGTGTAATCGCATTATACGCAGTTAGATTAGCGTATATAATATTGTACGATACTGAACCTAACACTCTCCTAACCCTCAGTGTTTACTCCTGTGTCGGGGACTGAGTACAAGATCAAGAAAATTGACGGCCCAGCGGCGGGATACACGTTAACTTCAACGTCTGATAAAAGGAATGAAAACTCTTTTTGGTATTGGTTTTGTCTCCACTTGATTATGATTTTGTTCATCCAATAACAATCACCACTATCTTATCAAACTTTTTATGGTGTAGCCTTAACTGGAACTTAATTTCCTGGAGTCGATTAAACTGCACACTCACTATACACTATACACTATACACTATACACTATACACTATACACTATATATATACACTATACACTATACACTATACACTATACACTATACACTATACATATGTATTACTCTTCATCTTGTCCAGGTTCACTCACAAATGAGTGATGGGACTGATCAGGGAGAGAAGTGGAGGATAACTCTAAGTGAGCTGAACGGAGAACCTTGTTACAAGTTTCAAGTGTTGCATGGTACGTGATATACTTTGTAGTAGATATAATTAATGGATATTTTAATTTAATAGTATAATTTGCCTAATAGTAATGTAGTCGACATTAACATTATTTCTTAGGGGTGGTTCACATATTACGTAATCAGCCGAGGAGGGAGGGGGGGGGCCGGGGGTTTCCAAATGATTACGCTAACGTAATTTTGACACAATAGCTTAGCTATGTCTAAAAATAATTACGGAGGGGGGGGAGGCCGAGGGGGGGGGGGGGGTCGGGGGGTTAAAAATTGGCCAAAAAGTGATTACGTAATTATGTGAACGACCCCTTACAAATACCTAAAATTAGTCAATTAATATTACAGGAGTAAGCACGGATAGAAACTTAGCAGCACACGATTGGAACAAACGGGCGAATGGGGACGGAAGAGTCATGGTACACTCAACTCATGACGAAACTGACGAATGTTGGATTATGGAGGGGGTCAAGAAAGAAGGACTTTTCGTCGGCTACAGAGTCGTGAAATCTCAGGTGTGATTTATTTTTGTTAATGATCAGCGCACGATCACAAGATGTAGCAAGACTTCTATGAAATTTTGGGATATATAGTAAAAGACGGTAGTAATAGTTGTAAGTAAGAACTTTCACTCATAATTGGTGATCATAGAAAAACTTGCCTGTAATTATACGTTTGTTCCCTAAATCTAGCTGCAAAAATAATAATCCGATTTTATTTCAGAAATCCCACAGGAGCAAGTTCCTAGTTTCGAGACTCGCAAGGATAAGGAACGATACAACATTTTGGGTTGATGTAACAGACGATAAGACGGACGTTTTATGGAATATTGTCGCAAATTCAGTTGGTACGTTTTAATTAAAGATATTCAATGATATACATTATAAATATTATGCAATTCACTAAAAGATGGCGACTTTTTAACAGTTTTATTCTCCAAAGTCAATATCAGTATATTTCGGTCTTGTGTGGTAATTTTACCCTCAAATACTGACTCAGTTGTTAAGCTGCTTGCACACTTGTTGACTTTCTTGTTATCTCCTGTCGAAACCTTTCTCAAACAAAGCAGAGAATTATCAACCAGTAAAGAAGTACAGTAAAACCCCAATTTACCGTACTATTTTTCTTAACTCCAAACGTTACGGTAAATCGCAGTTTTTTTTTGTGTAGCTAAATCCAGTGCATCGGCTCTGATAGGGAAAACTAGTCAGATATTTGAGGGTGAAGACCAAACTAAACTTGAAATAAGTGGGATAGTTCTAATGAAAAGTCACTAAAAGGTGTTACAAGCAGTGTTGGGATAACGTTATCTTAACAGTACTTGTGATAGCACTTAGCAGTGTCAGGTATACTTGAGTTTTTATGAAAGATGATGTAAAGAGGACAAGCAACTAGGGACACGGTATCTAGACGTGAGAAAATCAAAGACAATCTGGTTATAGGTATGTTATCATTAGTATCAAACCTAAACATTAATTATCCCAGCATCAATCAAGCTTTAACTTACAACAGTTTTAGTTCTTCAATGTGCACACATCATGTTAATCATGTACTTTAGACACCTCAGCGACCGTATCATTTCAGATTAGGAAAGTAAGAAAAAAGAACTTCAGATGAAAAAAGGACTTGTCAGAAAGATGAACTTTTAAAGCACAGATACCGGCATTTTAAAACGGAAAATATAAGCTTTTTAATAAATATTTAGTGTTCCAGGGTCTTTAAACTCTTTTAAAAAGTATAAAAATATATGGTCTTAAGATAAACAATTTCACTAAAAATTAGTAACTCATAAAGACACAAACCTAGCATTTTTATGTTGGTTAGCTTCTTTGCATTTTAAACTGGGCATCATTAACATGATCAGTCCACTCTGATACTAAATCTTCTTCGTCGGCCGACATTATCTTTCCAGTAGATAACATTAACATAGTTAACTTATGATTGATTTATTAATTTAAAATGCATTTGATTTATAGAAACTTTAACTGTAAGCTTACTGGTTAGGGATGCTCATACAATGTACTTCAAAATCATATTGTTTTCCCTTCCGAATAACAGGAATAAGGACTCTATAATTTTTGCCATAAAACATCAGGAAGGTAATATTTTAGCTTGATGAGAAAATTCGAATAAGAAAACAAGTAAAGACCTGTAGCTGTTTTAACAATACAAATAATATAATCAACGATTTCGATTATCTCGGTTACATTTACAGTATAATTAACGAATGTTCTCAAACAGCACAATGTCAATATATGTCTGAAATAAACACAAAGCTATTATATGAAATGACAACAAAAAACCATCCGGCTACAAAATCATCAGAAATGACAACACACAAATGTGCATCCAGTCAAATCTCAATCTTAATGCCCATGTTAACTGCATACAAAGCTAATAAATCACTTTCGTTGATCTCTTAAAATCTGTGACCAGAATTGTCAACTTGGTAACGTTCTTCCCAAACTGAATCGAAAGGTGTGCTATTTCTACCCCGAGTATAATCTCTCACGGCTTCATTCATACCCAATGGGCGGTCCTGGTGTCTCGACTGAAGAAAGAAAGATAATTTGAAAAAGTAACATTCCGTAACTTAGTATTTGCACCGGCAATTCAAGTCATCGACATCAACTTTTACTACTTATTACAAAACTTTATAAAACTCAAAAGTGAGAATTGTGAAAATAACGTTCCTGCTACTAACACAACCGCAGTTACATAATATCAATAAAACTAATATCTTACCGCTTTATCCAAGAACTCGACTTGCTCTTCATTTGTTTTCAATACCTCGTCATCAGGCAGATCTTCACCGTCTGCTTTATCACGACGTAAATCTAGATGGAAACCGGGTCGGAACTTATCTGACTTCAGAAAATCGAACACGTTCATCTCCTTCAGGGATTTTGCATCGTAATCCTCTCCGTTGTTGATAATTCTGATCTGGTGTTCTCCGGTGGCGTCGTTTATAAATGTTTTCGGAGAATCTGTGGAGAATATAGGATAAAATTGGTAATGTTTACTAAGCAAAAGTGGGTAATGTGCATTGTGCATATATGACATGACCATCATACGATGCATAAATAAATCAAAACACCCGAAAATAAAATCCCTCGACCTCAATCCTCTGCAAGCCTTGTGTTTGAAAGAATGATCTAAGGCAAACCTCGGGAAATATTGAAACTTCCACCAACTCATCAAAAATGTATAGTGTATACTATTAGGTATGGAAGGTCGGTGAAAGACACAAGTTGCCATCAAGGTACTGGAAGCAGTACATCCGGAAAAAGCTTTGACGGAATGAAAATTTTGAAAATGTCCTACCGGTATACGCGTTACTCGGTAGGACATTTTCAGATTTCAGCTTTCCAGGACCCAAATTTCACTGCTTTGACTGAATTTTTCTCGAATGACCGTCTAGCAAGGTTACTGAGGATGGCACAAGACACGATTGAGGTAGTGAAAGTTCTATTCCCAAAGAAAGCTTTGATAAACGGAAAATCAGCAGGATAGAAAAAGATATTTTGGAAGATTTTTGAAGAGAAGATTTTCCAATCAGTGAGGTCGGTAACAGTGACACAAGTCTTCATCAAGGTACTGGAACCAGTATATCCGAAGAAAGCTTTGACGTCCGAATGTAAATTTTGAAAATATCCTACAGGTAGGACATTTTCAGATTTCAGCTTTTCGGGACCCAAATCTCAGTCTCACTGTTTTGACTGAATTTTTCTTAAAAGATCATCTAGCAAGGTCACTGAGGATGACACAAGATACGATTGAGGTAGGTATACTATAATTGTACAAACCATCATATTGCTTATCGATACCATCTGCTACAGTATTATAGGTAACATAAGGATGGTACTGCTTATCCTCGAGTCTCCACGCTGGGTGCTCTCTATCCTCCTCTAGCACAGCTCTGTTACTCAGTCTTATTTGACTGAGGGTATTAATTTGTCAATAAGATCATCATATTATAACTAATAAAATATTCCCTTAAAGGATGAGGGGACCTTAGAATTTACTTCCAAATATTCGCGTTTAAGTCCTGTGAAAGTGTGTAGAATCAAAAAATACGCCGGACTGTGAAATCGATAATTCGTGCAATATCACGCCGCGCTCCTATTGGCTGATAGCAATTTTGGGCTGTGACGTCACTTATGTGTTAAGACCAACGTGCGCGCGCACCTTTTGCTCGTGTCAACATTTTGTTCTGTTCTGTTTTAATTACGTCGTGTTACCTTTGGCGTTTGCGAGAGCGGTATCTTTGGTTGCACTGAATTAGTCTAAGTTACGAATAATTCTCTTTAATAATAATAGTTAAATGTAACTCAGAAAGGCTTTCTTGTAGTTTTAGTAGGTATTTCTATTTATAAATAGCAAAGATAAGTAGCATCCGCTAACTAAACCACAAACTGCTATTTTGTTTTGACTTGTTTGAAACCCGATATGGACACAATTAAAAAGAATGTATGATGTAGTAGAAGACATTTTACTAGCTGGCCCTTGGCGCCTCTAGTCCTATCTGAGTACGCACGTGCGGTTTGACACTGCGCGTGTACCGGCCTTTAGTTGTACACTCATTTATAATTTACCGTTTTAGTTTGCTGTGACTTGAGTGTAAAGCGTAACGAATGTGGATGTGTTCGTCTGCTATGCTTGGTATAATATTGCTTGGTGTAATAGTTGCAAATCTTGCTTACGCTATAAGTAGTGTCACATAGTGAGTTAGAACTTAAAAGCTTGGCGCTTGGTGCTTGTCCAACTGGAATGAAGACATGCATTTCATACCTACCCGATCCATTTTTATTAGGACCGTGTTGTGTTGATATGACATGTTGATATATCAACTGTGGTACGAAACAGGGAGTTGCTAGGTGTTACGTCGCGTTAGGAGCTATAAATATACATAATTTACATGCCTTTCTGTGTGACTTCAATCTTATTCCAGGTGTATCTCGGCTCATGGTTATCGTAGGGTGATAATTCTTTTTTCAACCGATCATATAAAGTCTCCTCTCCATTGGTTATAGGCTCGTTAGTATCGTAAATTGTTAATTTATTCTTAATTAGTAATTTAGTCGGCCCGCACGCTCATTTTACCTGTATTTCTAAATGCACGGATCAGAGCAACTCACATAATTGACGTCACAGGTTCAAATTGTTTTGGCTGGATATCTCGGCGCGCGAATGAAATACAACTTTGCGGATTTCACTAAAGTGGTTTATACGATTAATGTAATAAAAGGATTTGCACGAGAAAAAAACTTTTTCTAAGGTCCCCTCATCCTTTAACGAGTTTATTCAATGTGCGACCAGGAATGCATATGGTGAGTGGAATTTAATGTGAATGGTAAAACTCTCATAAAATATACATATTATAATGTACATATTATGATGTATTAAATACAATGTAGACATGTCAATATAACTCACACTTCAGAGTAGGGTTTTTCGCCTGGTTGAAGAATCTTTTTACGCATATCATCATTTGGTATATTCAACTTGTTACCCTTCTTCCCTGTCTTAACATTGATCCAGTCCACTGCAGTGTGTCTGTAAATACCAATCGGCAGCTCTTCAAACATTGTCTGAGCCACACTCACATTGATAAACTTGAACCGGCGCCTGAAATTATATTTTATCGCGTTTTAATACAACATTTTAAACATGGGCATTTAATTATTCGAAATGAACTTCCAGATGATGTAAATATCAAATTAAAATACCTAGATCAGAACGGATAGACATAATTGGACTTATTAGTGTCAGTAGTAATAGTAGTACAGACTACAGTGTCAGTATAAAAGGAAAAATTTCAGACTGAGCAGGCAATTCAAGAGTACTATTCTCCTGAAGAGGATCCCAGCGCAGCTAATCCCCACTAATCAAAAGATTCCCTTTGTCTATTAATAATTTGCTACTAGTGTACCATTATTGAAAAGGATGTAGGAGGCTCACTTACTTGGGATTATTTTCTTCCTGGGTCATCGAGTAGAGTTTGTCCTCAATATCTCGATGAGCTATCATTAGCCTTTCTTGCATGGCATACAATTTTTTATCCCTACCCCTCAACATATCGCATTGAACCTTACAAGAATATCCTTATTAATTTGAAGAGGTCGCTGCAACAACGATCACAAAAGTTTCATTCAGCACTTACTTACTGCACTTATTGAATGAACGAAATGTTGTACAATGAATTAAGACAAAGAATCTTTTATCATTACAATGGTTCGAGAAATTTTCTGCTCCAACTCCTTGACTTGGGACTCCTTCTCCTTTACCATCATGTACTGGTTTTCTAGTGAATTATACCCAGCCTGGTTGGGGTCCTTGACAATCTTCGTCTGTATTACTTTAACCTGTGATAATGAATTTAATGGCAAAAATACAATGATCATATTAATAGCATATTAATAAGCAATTTTGGTTCAACATTTGATTGTGTGTCATTAGAATAGAAATTGGATTATTAATTTTAAGCTGTATTTCGGGAAAATAATGCGGAGTTCGGACCTAATAAATATTAAGATTCTAACAGCTTACCCTTTGTCTCTCTTTTAAGTTTTCAATAGAATTCTGAATAGCCTTTATCCAAGTTTCTCTAGCAACAAAACTGCTAGCGGCAAGAACCAGAACTCTTCCAGAAAAAGCTGGTCCCGCCGATATCTTGATGGGAAACCTTCGGCAAAAAAAGTCAGTTTAAATAAAAGTTGAGCAATTCTTTACGATATTAGATTTATTTGAAATTTGCTACGAATAAAATAGCAGCACTAACTGTTGATTAAAAACTAACTTTTGTCCGAACATGGATCTCTCCACAGGGAGTGACTCTACAACAAGATTTGAAGTGAGTAGAGAGATAGAGCTTCGGGGTGGACCACTAACTGCTTGCTCGACCTTAAATATCCTTTCTTCCTCACCAGGCCAGTACTGCGAGTCAATGTTGATAAAAAGGTTTAGTCTTTGACAAATCCGGGGAACAAAGTATTAAGTATGTGGAGCTCGGGCTTGTCAGGTACACATAATCTGGAAGTAGACAAAGTTGTATCCCATTTAATGAATATTATAAATTTAAGTCTTATAAAGGTTGTAAACCTGTAACAGCATGGTCCGTGTATTGAATAAGAAAAATCGTTTTCCCCAACTTTTGTTGTTATTAGGTTTGAAGAAGCCAGACTGTTTGAACAACCCTCCATACTTGACATCACCTTCATAACCGTCAGCAGCCATGGCCAAATAAGCTATAAGAAGTAAGGTATGATTGACAGAGAAGTATAAATAGTTAAATTTTGGCTTTATTTCATTTAGTTGTTAAAATTTCTATGATGTTTTATGGCCAATAGCCATGGTATGGGTGTTATGAAACAGCAATTATCTTTTAGACAAAACATTTAACTCCATCAGATAGATTTATACCATACAGTGGTAATAATGAGTGTGTCCCACAACCAAGCACCATGCCTAGAAGTCCGGCGTTATGTATTATAACGATACTGGACCTAAGTGGCAATTAGCTCTATATTAAAAAAAAACAAAAAAAAACCGCAATAATGTTAATTTTAGTATAAGTTGATAGAAGCAAGCGCATAAAATATTAGAAATCAAAATTCTATTGTTCCCTTTAATTTTTATCACTTTTCATCTGAGTAATCAGATTCGGGAACAATCTTATTCTGAAATGTGAATCTTTTGACTTTTTCCCATTTACTTCTCGTATCGAGTGCAGATTTAATTGCAATTCCAGATTCTGCAGGTCGACGAGAATTGTCGTCGGCAGATCTAATCCTATGCTCTATATCCTCCTCTGATGCATCCGATTCATCTGATTCATCCATCTGATTCATTCCAGAAAACAAAGTAGCCTGCATTTTTGTATTCACTTCTTTCAGCACATTCTGAAGATCTTGTGGATTCACTGCACTAGACATTCTCCTGACAAAACCCGGCTCTGTCATACTGCTAACCTTCTCGGCTTGCTTCATCAGAATGTTAAGATTATCCGTATCCTCCTCTTTCTGATCTTTATATCCTGTTATTTCAGCAAATGTCATTTCCTCATTGTTGAGGATTAGCTTTTCAAGAAAAATCTTCCTCAAATGATGAGAGTCACAGGAAAGCAAAACTAATCGCAGTCGCCTGAGCCGAGCGCAGTCTTTCATCAGAGAAGAACAAGGATGGTTTGTCCACCTAGACTCATACAAGAACTTGTCACCAACAGGATCATCAGGATCATGGAACATGGGCAAGATATCAGGTATTGGGACCTCTTTAACAGACAGTATCCCTCCCCTACTTTCATCTACACGATCCGGAGGGGGTTTGTATCTGGGAAACAGGGACATGAGAAGTTCATCTTCTATATTTGCGGGGAATTCATCGTTTTGTGAATCAGCTTCAAAGTTGATGCGACGAGAATAACCAAAACCAAACATGCCAGATGAGAAACAAATTTTTACTTCCAGTTTAGCCATGGAAGTCATGTCTTTACTGAACTCGTGGACACCAGTAATGATTCTTTTGCTCATTATGTCCTGAAAATGATAAAGTTGAGGTTAATGACAGTATGTCACTTTTGAATTTTTACAGATCATGATATAATCATAAACTTGATGTTAAGGTTGACGTTTGGTGGGGGACGTGTTCAAACCTGGTTGGTGGTTTTGTTACATTTTTCCCACTCTTTACTTCTGGGCCCCCAGATTGAAATCTGTAACATTTTAAGAAAAACTGAAACTACTGACAAAAACTAGACCCTTTGACTGAGGGCACCCTTGAATCAGAATTTTTGTAACATATTCAGGTCCTGAGATATAGCAGTTTAGTTGGGGGCCCTGGATATTGAATTTTGTAACACATTTCTATGTTACACTTTTTCAATGAGTTTTTAGAGAAGCTTCTTAATAGTTTTTCAAGTTCAGACCAGTTTTTCTAGGTCACAAAGGGTTCCATCAACCATATTCTTGACCAAATTTTATACTTGGGCCCAAAACATTGAATTCTGTAACATATTTATGTTTTCACTGCCAAGGTCATATCTGGAATATTCAATATATTTTTATATTGGTAACATGGTTTTTAGATTCTCATACAAAATTCTGAAGCAATCCTTATTCATACAATTTGATAAAATGGCTGCGGAACTTGAATTATGTAACATTAGAAAGTACGTGTATAGAGTATGTACCCTAGTGTGAGGGGTGTTAGGTAAGCTTAATTATAGTTTTTGAAGTTCAGACCAGTTTTTCCAGGTCACAAAGGGTTCCATCAACCATATTCTTGACCAAATTTTGTACTTGGGCCCAAAAAATTGAATTTTGTAACATATTTATGTTTTGACTACAAAGCTCATATCTGGAATGTTCAATATATTCTTGTACTGGTAACATGGTTTTTAGATTCTCATACAGAATTGTAAAGCAATCCTTATTCGTATAATTTGATAAAATGGCTGCGGAACTTGAATAATGTAACATTAGAAAGTAAATTTATAGAGTATAGTATATAGTATGTATCCTAGTGTGAGGGGTGTTAGGCAAGCTATATTATAGTTTTTGAAGTTCAGACCAGTTTGCCTAGGTCATAAAGGGTTCCATCAACCATATCATTGACCATATTTTGTACTTGGGCCCAAAACATTGAATTTTGTAACGTTTTAATGTTCCGGTCAAGCATTTTGTACACCAAAATTGTAAAATTTTGTATTGTTACAAATTTTAATATATAGGGCCCAATATCTATTTTCTATACAATTTGATATATAAATTAAACGTTTTTAAATATTCAACCTTTAATCTAATTAGCTATATTCATTTGATTAAATTTACCGCGTTCTGTCGTAAATTTAAATTACATTACATTTAAATTGTTACAAAATTCAATAATTTGGTCCCAATTATCAATTTTTAAATTTGTTAAGTTGTTTCATGTCTTTATTTAAATGCATCAACCAACTTAAAACCAATACTAAATCAAACAACTCTGTATAACATACTCATTTGTAACCATGTTACGTTATTCAAAGAAATGGGCCTTTTATTGATTATGAACCATATACCAAGATTGTGGTAATGCCTTTATACAAGAATTGCTGCACTAATAACCTGGTTTTGGAGTTAAATACATATCCTACACTAGCTGTGGTTGTAACAAACTATAAAGATATCATGAAAACAAGATGTTACAAAATGTCCATTTTGGGCCTTTTTATGAACTCAAAAGTGGGCCTTTTTTTATTCCACAGCTAAGCAAATACCTAAAGTACATTTTTGTGAGGCAAGAATCTTGAGAATTTAATAATTGGCTGAGCCATTGAAAAGTGTAACCAAATGTTACATTTTTCAATATAACTGGGCCATTTTACAATATTATTCATAGCCGATGACCTGAGACTATTTTTTATGACAATTATAATCGTCTCTGAAAGTTTCAAGACCATCAATTAATTATTAATGGAGTTATTGTAAAAATGAGAAAATCGCCCATTTTGGCAGTGTAACAAAACCACCAACCAGGTTTGAACATGTCCTGTGAGCAATAGCGAACAGCACGCACACCCCTTTGCCCCGTCAACACTCAACCTATATCTAATCTATTTAAAGAGTGACAACCATACTACACATTGAATTAGGATTCCCTTAAATATCAAATTGATTTATTGTAAGCCTGTTTACTCTGTAATAAATGGCATAAAATTGAAATTTTTGTTTAACTGAAATTTTTGTTTAACTGAATGACGAATGTAATGCAACACATTAGTATTGTATCAAGAGCTTCTTTACTGAGATTGAAATGTGGTTTTAATTTTTTAAATCACCCATTACTAGCGATACCTTAAGATGAAACAACATGACACCCATTTGTCGTTTTTCTATGCTTATCGTTTTGTCTTTGTTGGCTTTGTACATAATCATCTCAATCTTCAAGTTGAAGTTTTTCAGAGTACTTCTGCTTACTGGAATATTCACTGGAAAATGCTTCACAGAATCAATCAATGCCTGCAAATATAAAAATATTACAAAATCTAAAGAATAAAGTGATAAAGAGAAACATAACGATTATCCCTGGTTTCATCCTTATGTGGCAAAGAAGCGTTTTATAAATCTTTATTCCACTGGGAAGTTTGATTAGGTTTTTAAACAGTATAATGTATTTGATAAATTTTTAAATTATTGTATTTGATAAGTAATTAATGTTGGTAGGGAAATATTTATTTTACATTTTTTTCACATAGTGCAATGATATTTTGTAGACACTAGACATGTTGATGATGTGATGTCATACATTTGACTTTACTTTGCTTTACTCTACTTAACTTTAGAATTCGGTATGTACATGCAAACTTACAGTATATTAGAAATAAGTGAAAAAAAACTAACCCAGATCCATCAGATGGTAGTAAAGATATTTGTATTTTTTGTTAGAAAAAAATAAATATTCAAAATAAATAAGACAATTTTATTAATAACCTCCTTGTGTGTGAAGAAAGGCAAAACATGAGTGCGCTTGACAAATTTTGAACATGTTAACTGAAGATAAACATGATCATATATACTGCAACTTTCATCATTGAACTGAGACAGAACTAACAGTTGAACCAAAACTACGCCCTGGATGTCTTGGTCAGGTATATGCGTTTCCTCAAAAGAATCCTCCAAATCTGAGTCACTATCCGTATCCATAACCTGTCCTAGGCGAAAGAGATGAAATGAAAAGTAATGTTTTGTTTAAGGGGGCAGGGGGGGGGGGGTCTTCATGAATTTTCTCTCGAAATTGATTTTATAGTTCTTTCTGATAGAGGGGAGTCATATTTATCTGCTGCTTTTGGTCCCATGGAAAAATATTGTTCCTAGCCGAATTTATTGTCGGTCAAAGGTCAGCGCTGATGTGTAATTGTATTGCGCGAGCGATTTTCAATCGCGTGCCCTAAAAATCGAGTCCAAAATTCTATCTTCTCCTACATTTTTTGAGCAATTACCTTGAAACTTTCAGGATATGTTCTAAGGACCATTTGCATTTAGAAGATTCCATTCGATCAGAATTTTAAGATATACTTAGAAAAATTTTTATTCGATTTTGAAAATCTTGGACCTCGTTTTTTGACGATTTTTCCAGGTCCAAGATTTTCAAAATCGAATAAAAAATGTTCTAAGGCCTATCTTAAAATTCTGATCGAATGGAATCTTCTAAATGGTCCTTAGAACATATCCTGAAAGTTTCAAGGTAATTTCTCAAAAAATGTAGGAGAAGATAGAATTTTAGACTCGATTTTCAGGGCGCGCGATTGAAAATCGCTCGCGCAATACAATTACACATGAACGCTGACCTTTGACCGGCAATAAATTCGGCTAGGAACAATATTCTAGGTGTCCTGTTTAATCTGATCACTTGAAGGGGACGTTTAATAATAATAAGTTAAATTATTAGCTATTTTAGATTTAATAATAATATCAATCTGATGGCGAGATAATAAAGAGAATTCTTTTAATCGTGGTTTATCACATCATTTACAAAATCTCAATTCTCAGGTAAGAAGTTAAACTTAATTTTTACTGTTACAGCTCTTTGTACAAGTTCCTTGTCTGAGGATTTATTGAAAAATCAATGAAACAAATAAGTTTTCAATGAAACAAATACGTTTTATTTTACATTCTATTCCTTTAATCTTAATAGGCAGTGCGCCATCGACAATAAGACGCGCGCGCTGACCATTGAATGGTTTTATAGCTCTTATTTCGGCCAGCACATTATTTTGGAAACAATCGAAAAGTTATAATACTTCCCATATAACAATTTTGTTGAAATTTGGTCAGCTTACGTAAACACTTATGTTCTACTGAACCTAATTTAGTTTGAGCAATTTCGATGCTCAGAATTTGAGTTATCAACGAATTTATACCTATTTTGTCATTTTTAGACCTCTTAATCAAGGCCAATCTCTCCCAACTAAATTAGGTTCGGTAGTTAAGTATGATTGGAAGGTTCTGACAAATTTTCAGCATGATTCATGTTCAGGAACCGAAGATATGACAAAATAATACGACAAAAATCAACGAATTTCGTCAGATTACGCGACTTTTACACCTAATTTTGCTCCAAAAGCCGCGCACCATTAAATATGGCACCTAGGCGAAACTTACTGATCATTCCAAAAAGGCATGATAAATTTGGTACTGTGAAAATTCTCACAGTCTCTAGAAAACGATGGTACAAAAATTTTGAAAATCCGAGCAAGTTTATTTTTATCGTGCACCGCCTAATCTTAAATAAAATAAGAGCTTAAACCACGAATTAGTTAACTAGAAGTAAACTTGAGGAAATATTATTTGGTGATTGTATACAATTATTTTCAAAACTTTATTTGGTTGTTAGTATTTTGACTCATTTACAAACCACTTCAGACATGGCAATGATGTCATTTATGCTTAATTCGTCTGAAACTGACCCTATACTACTGACCCTATACTACTGCACTTCTAACATTCTATAAAAATCTCTTCTAAAATAGGTATAAAGATGCATATTATTATTATTAAACCTAAAATAGCTAATAATTTAATAAATTAAAGATGCATAACACAAAACACACAAAAAAATGTATATAATCCATATATAAATTTATATAGAACTTTTCAATTTCTATAAAACCCATAAACCTATATATATAAATTTTGCACCCAGAGAAAGATGTGATCACAGAGGTAGTTTCGATATTATGTTAATGACAGGGTATGGGGCTGCTCAAAGTTATATTTTGCTAAGATATTACAGCTTTTGCAAGCTTAAGTAGTTAAACAAAATTTTAGTAAAACAACATTTTATTTTATAGCCACAATCAATCCATATTTAGTTCAAATATTTAAAGTCAAAATAAACATTTAATTTCACAGAAGTGGTTTTATTATAATAAAATAATTTGTGATATGTGTTGCTCTATCCAGAGCCCTTGCGCTTGCAGTAGCGCGCGCCCGCCTTTCTTGACTTGTGAAACAAGCGCGCCCGAAGTCAGAAGTGGCGCGAAAGCACATGGTTAGGTGAACCTCGGGACCTCAGGCTATTATGTTCATAAACATAGAATATAATAGAGATTCGGCGGAATGACAGGCTGAGTGCGGCCCAGTAAGATCGGCCCGAAATGCGCTACTGTGCCTCTCCGAGCTGCGATGAATTGGCATCGTCAATTATAAACCTTAATCCCAACCCGGCCTAACCCTTTAAAGTTTAACCCCCACAGTGGCTGCAAAAGCGCAAATTGCAAACTAAGTATTTTGCGCGTTTTCTCGCATTTTTGACAAGATATATATTATAAGCACTCTTTAAATGCTGTCTATAAATTCCAGAACAATCCTTTTAGTATGATTTTTAATACATCATACAATTTATGGTCTAAATATCATTATCTAGCAATTTTGAAATTTATAGCTTAACTGTAAATAGAGTTAAGTGCATTTTAAAACAAATAAAAGTCCTCCATTTTGTTTTGATCATAACATATGAAATAAGTAAAACTAAATGGGCATATTTACACGAAATGATCAGAAATTTTCTAAATAACAATACAGTCAAAGTTTTAGGTATAGGCAGGAAAATATTCATAACTAAAACGTTAATCAAAGATATACGAATTATACTTATTTGTTTAAAAGATTGACTTTAAATTGAACAAAATGCGCGGAACGCCTGTACACCCTCACGTACAGGCTACCACTGACCAGGTTACAGGAGCAGGATACTGTGTAGTTCGAGATATAAACACATAAGCGATGTCCAAAGACAATTTTCCGCTTAGATATGACAGTACCTAGGCAACTGTCTATTAACTGTTTGGCGATCCCATTAAGCAGATTTAGAAGTAACACTCACCAGGAACACTGCACACTCCTACGAGTTGCACATAGCAGGCCATGATATCTCCTGGAAGTCCCTGTCTCTCCGTCTTCAACCCGACGCGACGGGGTTGCACCAGGGGTTGTGATAACAGAGCTTCAAGACTCTCGAAGTCTGTAGTCGATATCTATGTTTGAAGATATCGACTACAGACTCCAAGAAAGAAGACTTCAACCCTAACCCAATTCCTAACTAAAGCATACGGTGAAATCCTATTAACCCGTTGAAATCTTATTAACGGTAAAATCTTATTAACCCTAACGATAAATTATACCAACTTTCTTACAATATCATATCAAATGGTAGAGACAGTTTTAAAAATCTTGAAGGAGGACATCTTCACTTTCAGTTCTCTACATTGCTGATTTCTGTATTGATTGAAATAAATTTTCGTGCACATACAGAATGAATGGTTAATAATTTAATATATATGTAGACCAAGGTCTGTGCACGGGATGCTTCCTGGAAGAATCCAGTTCTTTTAGCGGGGCACCCTACCAAAAGCCAAATTGAGATATAATAATCATATTCCTAGAGAAATAATCAGAAATCGAATACCAATCAAATAATATGATATATAGGAGTAGTAACCATATTTACTATGCAAAATGCCCCAACCACATAGTGTAAATTTATATAGAATTCAAATTCCATATCATCATTAAACCTCAATAGTCAATATAATAGCCCAAGCAAAATTAAATAACTTCTTATATACCTTACTGTCATACTACAAATTAATTAAACATTTGAAATCTGTTAACCAGAGAATAAATTTCTAAACCTAATGCAAGTGAAATAATTTAGATGCAATAATGAATGCCTAATGTGAGTATCATCTGTCAATGTCCTTGTAAAAAAGTCTGTAAAAGAGATATGAGTAACTAATATAGAAGAAAAAACAGGAAGTTGTCGTCTGTTGAAAAATAAATAAAATATCTAGAATATAAATTAGAATATAAAATAACATTCAGTCAATGTGTCGTCAATAAACTGTACAATTATCAAATGTTAAAACTGGGTGATACAGTCACCAAAAATAAATACTAAGTATAATAAGTAAATAAATTAAATGTGGTCTATAAAACTACCACTAGGTATAATAGGTCAATAAATTAAAAGTGGTTTATAAAACTACCACTGTGCGAACCCTTTCTCCGGTTAAAACATGTCAGTCATGTGCAAAATCAATCAAAATGGTAAGGTGGTAAAAAAGGGAAAATCCTTTCGATACATCAATTATATAATATGCCTCAGATTTAAAAGAATTAGAAGATACTTAGTTATCGTCGACTATGATTGCAGTGTAAAATTTGTCATATGAATTGTCGACGGTATAATTAGGGTCTGTTGTTATAGATGAGAGTAGCTGTTTCTTATACGAATCACTAAAGCTTTTAACATCGGGCAGATTTCGTAGATCTGTTGGAACATTATTCCAACATTTTGCCCCCAAGTATTGAAAGTTTTTATGTGATGTTGATCTATTAACATATAGGTTGCAGCTTTCGCCGCTCCTACTACCTCCTGATATACATATCATGATATGTAACTAAATTTGTTCATAAAGTTTGTAGGACAATTGTCATGGATGATTCTAAACATATAATTTGACAGATGGAGTTGTCGTCTAAGATGGAGTGGTAACCATTTCATGTCTCTATAAACATTAAGGCTGCTCTCTGTTTGTGGAACGTTGAGAGCTATTTTGGCTACCTTTTTGTACAGAGTGTCAAGTTCAGCAAGTTTTGTCTTGCTAGCTCTACAATAGATTGTGTCTAAATAATCGAATTGTGGCAACATGAGTGCATTGGCAAACATTTTCCTATATTTAATGGGTAGCAGTGCTTTACTTCTATACATGGCACCAATTCTCTTCATGACCTTCTTAATAATATAATCTACATGGCTTTTGAAGTTTAATTTACTATCTAGAATGAGGCCAAGATATTTTGTCTCTTTGCACTCCTTGATTGTGAAAGTTACCTCATTACATTCAATGGTTAATTCATCATGTTGATCAACAGAATCAAACAATAGGAATTCAGTCTTCTTTTCATTGAGTGATAATTTATTTACACTGAGCCATTTAAGATTGTCATAAGTTCTATTTTCATGTTTATAAATGTGCTTCTGCAGGTTTGATCAAAGAATAGTGCACCATCATCTGCAAATAGAAAGGGCTTAGATAGGTTACAGGCATAAATGATGTCATTTATGAAGATACTAAATAATATAGGCCCAATGATGCTTCCTTGTGGTACACCACTCAGAACTTCTAAAAATGAACTTAGTTTGCCATTGATCCTAGTGCATTGATATCTACAAGATAAGAAGTTCTTAAACCAGGTTAAAGCAATGCCACCAATTCCATAATATGCCAATTTTTGAAGCAATATTTCATGATTCACTGTGTCAAAGGCCTTCTTAAGATCAAGAAAGATGATTCCTGGTTTATAAGACTTAGATTTACTCATATATATTTCGTCCATCAGATCGTACATCAAATAAGTTGTGGAGTGATTTTTCCGAAAGCCATATTGATGCCGGATGAAAAGTTTGTTCTCTTCCATGTAATCAGTGAGTTGCTTGCCGACAAAGTATTCTATAAGTTTTCCTACAAGTGGAAGGATGGATATTGGCCTGTAATTATTAGGATCATCTTTCATTCCTGCCTTATGGATGGGAGTTACTCTAGCTTTTTTACAAAGGGTTGGTACAACACCTGTATTAAGGCTCAAATTGACAATATGGGTCAGTGGCTCAACTATGTGTGGTACAGCTTGCTTAAGTAAAAATAGAGGCACATCGTCATATGAGGCCTTGTCATTCTTGAGCGTTTCGACATACATTAGGATATCAGTTTCATTTATTTCTTGGAATCTATCAAATGAGATGTTAGAAGTTCTAGGAGGTAAAAAATCAGTAAAACTAACTCTTTCAATATTGGGGGCCTGATTTTGTAATCTTGATCCAACATTTGCAAAATGAAAGTTAAATAGCTCAGGATCATTCTCATTGATAGTTTGACAATTAGTTGTACCAGGGGTCATATTTGATGCCAGTTTGATAGTTTTCCATACCCCTTTAAGATCATTCTTGGCACTTTTAACTTGTAGATCATCGATTACATTAGCCTTTTTGCAGGTTTTAGCTAATTTATTTCTAATATTTCTCTGAATCTTGTAGCAATCCCAGGCCTCATTACACTTTATACATTTGCTACATATACCACATTTATTGCAATTTCCATTGTCTCTCTTATCCTTCTTTTTACGGAATTTCTTTAGAAGAAAATGTGTATGATTAATGGCATTTAAAAGTTCAGTAGAAGGTTTATGTATGAACTTTTCATGCCTTTCTATGGTCTTGCAAGGGAAGAAGGTTGCATATGCCTGTTCAATATGATGACAAAGGCCAGCAGTGATAGCTTCAACATCTGTACTTTCCAATAGTGGACTGTAATCAGAACAGGTATCTAGATAGTCTAAGAATTGTTTAACATTACGTTTACAATGATTTCTAATTTCAACCTTTTCAAATTTAGGAGCTATAGGTACTTTACAATCTATCTCACACATAATAGCTTGATGATCCCCAATACGTTCATCAAGAACAGAAGATTGAACAAAATCTGCATAACAGTTAGTGAATATTACATCAATAGTAGTCTGGGTAAAATTGTCTCCACGTTTGGCAACTCTAGTTATCCCTTGAATGGTTTGAACTAGATTGTAACATCTCAAGGTCATATCTAATTTTTTGTACTGGGTGGATGAGATATTATTCTGGTCAATGTTTATATCCCCAATCCAGATAACCTTTTTCCCGTTCAATTTTTTCATGCAAAAATGAATGTACTCAATAAAGTTATCAACACTGCAATAATTTCCAGAGCGATAGAAGCAGCAAACATTGATCTTGCTATTCTTAAGCTTCACCCATAATGCTTCAATGTTATCAAGCTTACTATCCATAACTAATTCTGTGTAAGCTAGTTTTTTGTTTATCATTAAGCCACAACCACCCCTAGAACTGTTTGGCCTGTCGCATCGCATAATGTTGAAGGAGGAAGGAATATTTATGGTGTCTGTGTCAATAGTATCATTAAGATTCATCTCATTTAGGGAAAGTATGTCTAGCTTATGATCTCGAATGAGTTGAGTAAGTTCATTACTTTTAGCTAAATTTAGGAGACCACCTTGAATGTTACAGTGACCAATGCAAAGGTTATGAAATTTGTCAGCTGAGTTGTGAATATTTGTCATTTCACAAAACGTGTTAGTCGTTGTGTCTGATTAAAAGTTAAAATCATGTGAAAATTATCTGCCTGTAAATATTTTCAATAGAAAAGTTTTAAACTTGAAATCAAAATAAATATTCAGGTGGAAATGTCATGTCGATTTCAATGGTGAGCATGGTACTTGATGTGCTTTGCTAGTTTAAAGATACCATCGCTGTTTAGATGCACATTGTCTTCCCCAAATCTACTAAAACAAGATGATTTCCTGAATCCAGATCTATCACTAAACAAAAATCGATTCATCTTTGTGGGTATAAAGCTAACAAACGAGTATTTGGAAGGAATCTTAGATAAAAAGATATTGATGTCATTTATCACTTTATTTCTAGCAAAACTTTCTCTTGGTAAATGTTTATGATCTTAATTTTTGCAGCTGGAGCCCACGAGTGAAGTGACTGGATCAGATTATCAATAGAGCGATTGGTGTTATCAAGGGCCTTTGCTTTTCCTGTGAACTCATCGGGTGACATTAATCTATTCCTCATGTGTCGAGGACTCTCTAGGATTAAGTCCACATCATTAGTTCCACACATGAGTACGATGGTCTTCACATTATTTGCATCAATTGACCTCTTTCTTTCATCTGAGTGGAAGCGTTCATTGATACCGTTTGCAATGCCACCAGGATAGTGAAATACATGTGCTTCTTGATGAGCAGAGGATAGTTTTGTAGCATCTAACTTGGAGAACATGCTTGAGCTAACATACACAGCAAGGGATTTGCTTTTGACTGAAGCAGGGGGTACGGTGCTCTTATGAGTGATTTTGTTGGGTGATGATTTCCCTTTGATTGAGGGTTCAGTTTCTCTTACAGTAACAAAAGGCTTACTTGAGGTATCGAGTGGAGCAGACAAGGTTGCACTGCCATCAATCTGGCGCAGAGTAATGCTAATTCTCATGTCATCAGTATGGTCCTGAATAAGGCTGTGTTCAAAGCTGTCCTGAGATTTTCTAGTCATAATCATTATGTCGCCATGGGAGAGAGTAAGATTGGCAACGTGGACTTTGCTTTTAGACCTAAAACTGAGGACTCTTGTTGCTCCTAACGATATGGTGGAAATCATGGAGCCTGGTGATATGGACCTCTCATCATCTGAATGGAATGGTATTCCTTGCTTGCCATTTTCATACTTAGTGATCATGGCGCTGTTAAATTTCAGACTTGGGAACTGTGAGCGTAAACGTTCTAAAATAGACTTTAAGTTAGTTAGTTAGTAGTTAGTAGGTGACGGGAGCTTCTAAGCTTTCCGTAGTGCTCCCAACCTGCTTTCAGATATGGGAGTCATATATGCCTTCAGTTTCCACCCGGTGAACCTGGTCGGCGAGCCTCCAGGTTTCAACTGCGCATAATAATATAGCCGTGCGGGTAATAAACCCCGGGTAGGCTTCACGTGTATTCGGTAGTGTGGCCGACCCCACTACTCTGCTGCGCGTTACCGTGTTGGGGTGCTATCCCGGCGCGCGCGCCGGAGCTAGCCCCTCTCCCCGGCCTCCGCGCACTTCGGCTTTTTCGCTATATAAGAATTGAAATCTGCGTTCGTTTTGCGTACTGTATGTTTGGTAAAATAATTGTTTATAAAGGATCAGAGTTGCCATGCCGCTCGCCCGAGCGTTTGGAGTTTTTAGGAGCCAGTCCAGACACTTGCCTGGATTGCATCGCAATAGCTCCGTATCGACTCCTTACGCCCGAGTAAGTTGTTATATCCTATATACTCTGTAAGTTTCACGTTAGCGTCTGGGGTACCAGTCCAGACTATGTGTCTGGTTCGCATCGCGAAGGCCCCATAGTGACGCTTTGCGCTTAACTCCAGAGATGTGAGTTCGATGAGATTGTACTTTTATTGTATGATTGTATCTTGGAGAGATGGGTTATCAGGATTAGAAAATGTATCGTTTCCAGTACCGAGAGGTTGGAACTAAGGGAGCCAGCCTGGACTCTTGTCCAGATTGCATCGCAATAGCCCCTTGTCGTCCCTCGCTCTCGTTCCTGGTAACGGTGTGTGGTTACTATGGTTCAGAGATCTGGGTAGTCGACGAAGTCTAGTAGATTTGTTAGCTTAAGTGCTTTTGTTTGTGCTATGGTTCGTATGACTTGATCAATAGTTGTTGGATCCTCACCAAACTTGTTCATTCTAATATGTGTGAATCGTACACATTCGCAAATTAAATGTAATGCGGTTTCATGTGTTTCTGATTCGCAATAGCTGCAGGAGGGTGCTGTGGTGAAGTTTATTTTATTTTGGAAGTGGTTTAGTCCGTTGTGACCAGTTATCAGTCTTGTAAGTGGTCTGAGTAATTCTGCTCCTAATTTAAAAAGATATTGTCCATGCAATTTGTGATGTAGTATCCCAGTTACAAATTCTTTAGTATTGTCGCTGATATTGCATTTCTCCCATCTTTTGTTGAATTTTAAAATAGACTTTAATAAGGGATTGTCATTTAACGGCCTTGTGTTATGGAAGCCTCCATTGTAGGCATATGGGAAATCCCCATAGTATGCTACAGCCCTATTGTTAAACGTTTGTGTGTATTGTGTTTCCATATCCAACTTGAGAGTATCAACAAACCTGAATACACCTCGACTCAAATCATGATATGGATTGATGGACTTACCCACAATGTTGGTTGAAGATTGTTTGTTAACATCAGAAGAATTCACAAGAGATGGGTTGCTATTAAGTTCAGTCACACTGCTAACTTCACAGTTTTGAGTTTCTGATTCATGTTCAGAGATAAGAACATTGTCCCCGCAAGAGAATGGAACCGCAATTTTGTCATGGCCTGAGCCTTGGGTAAGTTTGGTTAGACGAGCAATTTGTCTCCTCAAATTGTCGTTTTCAAGACTTAGTGATACACAGGTAGAACATTTTGCTTTTGCACTGTTAGGTCTGTCACGAAGGCTGTAATTTCTGATTGGGATACCGGACATAGTTCAAATAAACACAATAATGCAAAGAATTCAGGATAGAGTCTAAAAGCGATGCAACTGTTTATAGTTATTTAGTTGTTGATTACAGTACCTTTGCAGCAATTCAGAAGATGGGAATGAGTGGTGTCTGATATTCTTTAGGTGATAGATGGGTGATAGGTGATAGATGGGAGTTAACAGCTCTTAAAAACGATGTCTGATAGTCTTTAGGATGTCTTTATATAAACTATCATGCAACAACCATTTACATCGACATACAACCTGTAATGGTTGCTACATTTGATTGAGGTGTTAATTCCCACTAGGGGTCCTCAATAAATGTAATAGATTTGTAGTGTTGTAATTAGTTTGAAACTCTCTGTCTCTGATAACTTTTTTCAAGAAATTTATCCCGCCTAGCTCCGATGAACTAATGAAATCGTCTGAGTATAATGACTTGATCTTTTTTGCTTTGCTGTTACGTACCTATAAAAGAATTTTATCTCACACTTATTTTACTTTGGAGTATTCCAACAGCCACATTGTTACACAAGAGTAACTAGCCAATTACAGGAAGCCGACTTAGGATTTAATTAGGCCAGTGACGGTTAAGGTAGTGTGTACCATACTTTCTTCGCCCGAGACTTCGCTGCAATGGACAGCTTCTCATTTAACCCTCACACAGGATTTCTCGAATATTCGGCTGAGTAGACCGGGGGGCTGCATAGACCACTCAGGATCTTTAGCTGAATGTCGACGACACTCACCCCACGACTAGGCAGGCAGTGGGTTTCGAACTCGCAATCTCACGATTACAAATCCGATGATTAACCAACTACGCTACCTGGCCGTTTAATAAAATTATAATCTGAACTTTATTTCCAGGGTTAATTTGCCCTTTCGATATAGCCGACAACTTAATGTCTATTTACAAACGCAAAATTTGATCGTCTCTAATACTTCATTTCATGAAACTCCCAGGCAATATTAGTTTAGTGGTCTGGGACCACCGCGGAAGAGACAATGTCAGTGATACTGTTAAAGATCAAAGTAAGCCTTCTAAATTCGGGATAGCCTGTGGCAAGCAACGCCCGATTTTAATGCTTCTACAGACCTACAGTCCATAAGAAATTGGTTTTAAAGATTTACCTCATTCCTTCAACAATGTGATTCAGGAACAAGTCGTACCACAGAAAATCAATGTTTTTAGAGTCTGGCCCAAATTCGTAATCAAATTTCCTAGCCAAGAGCGGGAATTCCTGTAATAGATTTATACTGTTTAACAGTTATGTAATAATATTTGATCTATGCAGTATGTAATACAAAGAGTCAAGAGAAACGAGACCGGAGATATATCCAAAATCTTCGGTCTCGTAGAAGAACATTCTACACAAAAATCACCGAATCACATGACCCCCAATAGGCTCACGTGATACGACAGTAAACCAAATAAAGCCCCTCAAGGGTGCTGAACCTAATTATCAGGTAAGGTAATCCTAAAACTAAATAAATCACCGCAAGATTCCCAAGTCACAAGTAAACATTGCTAGACAGGTATTTAGTAAGGTAAACACATAATAGCCCTGTGATTCCGCTGTTAAATAGCCTAGTTACACGCGAAGTAACACGTCAATATACGAGAGCACAATAACAGGTCACTTAAGGTACAGTTAATGTTACGGCATGGTCAACGCACACATAACGGACACTCAATCCACGATAAAGGCACAGTAAAGACACGTTTAACGCCTAATGTGGTTACTTAAGGAACGGACACTTAACGGTAACCGTGCCTTTAATTAAGTGACCATCGATAGATTACAAAATTGCCCTTACCTGATATCGTCCCCTTATCAGAATCAGATGAACTTTCCTCTCGATATACATTCTGACCTAGATTCTTCCGAAATAATGGTTCTGGCGTAGTACTCTTCTCAGAATTCATTGACTGACCTGATAAAACCAGGTCATAATTATATTATTACATATTATTGAAAATTATTAAATACTTTCTACTAGAGGGACCTCGACCACAAAGCCATTATTAAACCTTGGCAGTCGGCAACACTCATTCAGAGTAAGCTGCAAACCTAAGGACTAGATAGATAGGTAGCAAGAATTAGTACAAACGGAACATTATTTTGATCATTGAACTCGGGCAATTCATTGTATTTTCGTTTCGTGTGTTGGACATCTCTCATATCACGTCCGATGAAAGTGGACACACTACGAGACTTTGTTTGTGAGAGATTTCTCAGATTGAGTTATCGCAGTCTGATCGAAACTCTTATGCCTATATTGCCCGTATTCCGTAATGTTTTAACTTGTCGGGTCCATTACAAATATCTCTATTAATATTATAATAATCATACCTTTTGAGATAGACTGAAGTATTATTATATCTCTATATCCAGCTATATCGTCCACGTTAGTTTCGATTCGATCGAACTCTGAATCAGATTCGGACTCACTCGACTCTCTTTCGGTATCCATTATTTCTTGTATCTCTTGATTCGCTAAATAAAAGTAGTTTCAGATGTTTAAAAAATCCATAACTAAAGCTTTATTCATCAAATTCGATCGAAATGTTAATTAGTACTGTAACATTGTAATTAATGCAGATGGCATAAAAGTAAAACGGGTAAAGAAAATTTAACGGTTTTTTAATCTAAAGTACCGCACGCTGGAAAGTATTTCCAGTGTAATTGTAGCTGCAATTCACGACCGACCTATGAATTATTATTATTCGTGCCAAAACATATAAATATGTCTTTTCTCAAAAAAAATTGTCTTTTCTCGATATTATAAATATAAACTATATAAACTATATAAAGCGTGTTTTATTTAAACTTCAACATTTTTACTCACTCGTATTCGTAAGGAGTATTTCCTGATCTCCTTGTGAGAATTAGAAGTAGAAGTTTCTTCGGTAGAATTCATACTCGCAGACTCCATCTTTAACTAAAAAGTACAACTTTACAAGTAAAGCCAGTAACCACATAAATCAACAGTCGAAAGCGGAATATTTGTGGTTGATAAAGTAATGGTGTTAACAGGGAATAATAGAAACCTGTGGTCAATTGTTAAAATACGTGACTCATAAGTTCGGAAATACAGGAATGGGTGTTTTAAAACTTCGGACGAATCTGAACTATACTATGGACAAGTTTAAGCGGATGGTCTACAAAACAAAAATTATGCTGACTGCTGACGGCATAAGTATGTGGCCCTACAGAACAAAGAAGATTGTAGTATCAAGTATGATGTAGCATTTATAAATTCGGAAAACGTACTGTAACAATTTAAAGCAATGCGGAAGCTTTTTTATGCATTGACGTGCGACCAACATTGGTTGATCAGGCGTTGATCGCGCTTTAAAATAGTACACAAAGAAATGATTCTAGATTGAGCTCTGGAAATCTAATTTTTGAGTGGAGCTCTTGTGGAAGAGGTATTGCAAATTAAGGCTGCCTGGTATGTGAAACTGTGGAAGAGGCTGAAAATTGAAAAAATTGCGGAGAACATTGGCCCTAGCTGTTTTATCAAAAATTGTGTTGCGACTGTGCGCGGCGTTACTGCGCATTTACAAAATATTTGTGCAAATATGGCAAAATCATTGATCATACGTTGTCAATGATAAATCGACGTATAAGGTCTGCTTAGTTCGACTGACTGTGGGGCGTCAAATTTGTGTGCTAGTTGCAGCGCAGCCACTGTGACCCCGAAGCTTTACATAGCCACGTGTCTATGCGTACTGCGTGACGCGCTTGTTTCACAAGTACAGTAGGCGCCAGGTGGTCGCGCGCTATATACTGCAAGCAAGAGGGTCCTGATTAGAGCAACCCCGCGGAAACTGTTCATAAACCTTACTAGTTGACCGGCTTGTATAGTAGTTAACTATAACTACAACCCGGCGGCTTAACCCTAACTCGAGCGGCCTAAACAATTGAATTTGTGTTTAGCCTGTCACGTGACCAAAACATTTGTTTGCCCATATAACTCTCCAGGAAAGCGTTTTTACCTTGCTCTATCGATCCAGAGCCCTTGCGCTAGTGCAGTACACAGTAGCGCGTACTCACCTCACGGCGGTATAAAAGGGCTCTAGCAACCAACCCCCCCATCGATTTTGGCAACCATATATTGGTAGCCAAAATTTCCCGCGCTTTGCAGTTTCTATAAGGGTAATTAAGTATATGACCCCTGAGCCTAGCGGGAAACAGAGAACACATAACTTTTTAATTAATTTGTTTAACGAGGTTGGAGGTACGTCGTACGTCACTTTAAAATCGGGTGACATGGGGCTGACCAGGCCAGAACCTAATTATGAATTAATTGGGTCTGAGGTCACGTGATTATGAGTCTGAGGTCACGTGATTATGAGCTTGTAGGTTTACAACTTACCAGGACGCGCGCCGAGTTGGACTCGTCGATGGTCCATGGAACAGATATTTTACGAGTATCACCCGTTAATTATGAGCCTGAGGTTTCTTGACTTGTGAAACAAGCGCGCCCGCAGCGGCGCGAAATTGCACATGGTTAGGTGAAATTTTTACCATAAGTCAAGGGTGATTCGGATTAATCAGTTTTTAAAAATACGCCGAATAAAATTGGTTTCATACACTCAGGGCTTTTACTGTTGAGGTTGTAGCGCGATGCACTACTGGGTCGCGCCGCGCATCAAATAATTCTTCTAGTTCTCGCAACCATCGTATGCAAATCGGCGAAATGCGAAGGATTGACATCGTGAATCAACTGTTGACGTTGTCACATTCACAAGAATTTTCTTAAAATTTGGGCGAGCGATTTAGTGGGAGCGGGGCACAATACAATTGTTGATTATATGAAATTTCCCAAATAGCGTGTATATTGTTTATATTCACATAGCCATGTGTATACGCGTACTTGGTACTGCGTCGATCTTGTTAGAGCAATTGTTTATAAACAATAAATAAACAATAAATATATTAACCTTATAGTTATATCATGAATCGAGATAAAATCGTTTTAGTTTTTAAAACAGATTAAAAATCAAAATGTGCATTTAAACAAATCACTTGAAATATGAAATACTCTTGAAGAGAATCTACATATTTTAAAAATCTAATCTTATATATAACTGACAAACATTTGTTTCATTTTTTTGTATAAAACCCAACAGCAAATAGTGAATATGGAATAGCATGAGTAGCTAATTTTTGAGGTACCTTATTCGTTGCTAGCATTTTATTTACAAGGCATTAATAAAAATTATGACTAGCAAAAGATATTTTATTCAAATTATTTGCTCTAAGTCTAACCACAAACCATATTCCTTGCGCTTGCAGTGTGCAGTGGCGCGTCCGCCGTCCGGTTTGGTGACCGAGCCAGGCAGTACTAATAGTTATACTGTATGAGCCGCACCGAGCTGCGAAGGATTGACATCGTCAATCAAACCTATTCATTATTATCGAGGTATTTTCTCAGTCCGAAGGGAAATACAAGGCACATTGCAACAACTGATGCGATCATACAGTAGCAGTAGGTGTGGAGATCGAATAGGGAAGGAGAAAACATGGAACAGATGTAAAATACATAGTAGCCAATGGCGTTCGTAGCAAACCCTAGGGCCGGTTCGTGTCCGTAAATTCGTCCAGCTGTTGTAAAGTAAATGATGCTCACTCCACTGTCAGCCAGCCCAATCAAAGCACAGATCACAGCAACGTGAATGGAGTCAGGTGTGATGTAGGTCTCAGCTGAACCAAGCGCCAAAAGCTCCGAGGCTGCACCTTTCGGGAAGATCAATATAGAAAGTATGATTGATGCCAAGAGCATCGCTGAAGCAAACATGATGCAAAAGATGTTGTTGGTGATCTTTGAGAGAAGGTTCCAAGTTGACGATCCAACTAGGGTACATACCCCATTTATTACAGATGTAAGAGGAATAAGGTTTCTTTGATCAGAAATGGATGCTGTAGCTGTAGGAAGTATCTTCATGAAGTATCCCCAAATAAATCCCCAGTAGATAAGAGGGATGACCAAAAACCAAAATGCAGGAATCCTCGCCATAACTTTGAACCAATCGAGACCTTCTTTTAATCCAGCTTTCTTAGTCATAACTTTGAACCAATCTTTGACTTTATTCACAACAGATGGTTTCCTAGGCATCATAATATTCACATCTGCTTCCCCTCCCTTGGTGGAGTATGTAACTTCGTCCAAATCATCCTGGGAGACGGTTTCAGTATCTTCATCTTTTAGTGGTTGATGTCGTTTTGAGCTTTTCTTTATGTCAGTGATCCCAAAAGCAGCTACAAGACTAGTAAACATGGTAACACCTGCACAGGTTGTGTAGAGCATGACCCTGTTTTTTGAGGATATCTTTGTCACTCCTTCGAAGTAAAAGTAGTTTGCCAATCCCCCCATCAACGTTCCGATAGACATTGACATAAACCAGTAACCCATATTCCTCTGTGATTTCTCTCCTGCTGAATTTTCAACCACAACCATGGGCCACAAGACCCACAACGCTCCCCAGCCCATTCCACATAAAGCAGCTCCGAAGTATAGCATATACTTATTCACAATCCATACCATCACCCAGTAGTTGCCAGTCACCAGAACAGTGGACAGCAGTGCAGTGACCTTGATCCCAACCAGTTTATGTACTGGATGAAAAATGATTGCTCCGACGATACCTGCTACCGTTTTCACCACCTCAGAATAATATCCGACTGAGAGGTCGATGTCCGTGCTCTCAGCAAGGGCTATATTTTGAATTGTCCCGGCTGGCGCACTAGCAAACAACAACAGACTCGTACAGAACGAGGCCACAACAAGGTTTTTAGTTCTCTCATCGCAGCAGTTCTTCAAGTTCATACTAAGTTTTTTTGATAAAGCCATATTGTGAGGAACAATGTTACATGGTTTTTAAAAGTGAGCAACAAAACCTAGTGCTCTGACCAGCTGGTGGTGAAGTTGGCTGAACGAATTAAATACAAAAAGTGCAAAAAATGTAGAATTCTAACGTTACAATCATATGCAAGAAGAATCTGTTACTCAGAGTATTTCTCACAATCAGAATATTAGATAAAACCAGAGAATCTTAGTTCGGGTGCACAGAACAATCTCAAATAAATTGCCACCTCAAATATAGTAAGAATATGCAGCTGACATTTCAGTAACACAATATTTTAGAAATCTATCACGTACCAACGCTGTGTCTGTTAGACTTACGGATATCAAGTATCGCACTTATAACGGTTGATAGTACCAGTAATGACTTGCAAAAAAGCTGCTTTGCTATTAAAATAAATGTAGATCTACAATATCGTTATTTATTTATTCGTGCAGGGCTTACACTTACAGCAACCAACAGATGAAACATAGGAAACAGTCAAGATTGAGCTTTATAGTGTGTTATAATTTCAAGAATTTACACTCCCTATCATCCATCTTTTCCCCATGAGGTTGGTCAGATTCATTTTGCTGTTGTTTGTTTGCTGTGATACCCGCACCAAAAATAGTTCAGTCTACACAAAGGAGAGAAATTTGTACATCTCCAAGCAGAGATATGGATCTCTAACCAAAGGTGTCGTCAGATATATATAATTACTAATTCTAACAAAATCTTAAATGCAAGAAGAATCTGTTACTTAGAGTATTTCTCACAATCAGAATATTGAATCGTGTTTTGGAATGTACATTAAACTCGATAATAAAATGCAATCAAACCAGAGAACAATCTCAGATAAGATGCCACCTCGAATTTTGAAAGAATTTGCAGCTTAAATGTCCGTTATATAATATCTTAGAAATGCATTAATTACATTTACACCATCATGTACTAAAGCTTTTATTATTTTGCTCAAAACTCCTCAGGGAAGCATTTTCACCTTACGTCATGGGGGTGATTTGGAATCATCGTCCAAAAATACATCGATTGACGTTACTTTCATACTGTCAGGGTCTATCAATTTTCAAAATTTGGGCGAGCGATTTAGTGGGAGTGTTGCAATTGCAGTGGTGCCAGTCCTACTCTTATGTTACTTAACAATAAATTTAATCGATTTTCTTATCAGTCTATGACTCGATTCTCTGATCTGGGTAAGGAGGATGGTAATTGATATTCTACATTAATCCTAATTTACATAAACTTTTTCAAATTGTCAGATGGTCAATTATGACGGTCACCTGCTTACCATTTAGTGATGTCAAATATAAAAAATGGGCCGAGTGTGGATGGATCATATGTTGTAGTGCTGTCACCAAAACGAGAAGTTTCGAAAAAAATTTAACGGACTTTGATTTGATTGAGAGGACAGACGTTATTCAAGCAGTCTTTATTTAAATATATTATGAACACAAAGGCCTTCAGTGTCCGAGTAGAATTGTCCGTTAAAATAAAGTCCGCTAAGGTATATACATATTGCATAGCATGATATGATCTTTACTAATCTCAACTTTAACTAACGTCGGAAATAAATAGTTAAATGTTATCGTTTTACAAGCTAGCATGGAGCTGACTTTGACAAGGTAGCTAACTACCGTCGACCTTTACTGATTCTGATTTTTAAAACCGGAGATTTATGCCCATTATTCCACTCAATTGCTTTGATAATTTATATGATTTGCCTCCCTTCGACTGTATGGTTATAGATATCGTGGTTATAATTCAATGAAAATATGCCTTGTCACAGGACACAGCGTATGTATGTGTTTCCCGCTCCAGATAAAATCATTCAAGAATTAAGAATCAAGTTGCCATCGCTTGAATATTAGACTATGAAAGTATGTGGAATCCATTTATCAAAGTAATGGATAACAGATAAATGATCACGGACTTTAGATGGAAGAATGGAAAAAGTAGAGCGATCAATTTTATTTTCGGTGTCCATGTCATTTTTAATTGGGAACGGTTTGGGAACGGTTATTAATAAAACAGAACTCTACGGCGTGGGGACATTTACAATGTGTTAGTTATGAATATGACAGCATTCTGCAGAAGACCGCTAGTAGCTGTACTACTAGTACTACTCTACTAGTACTAATACTTCTATGGTATGGATTGTGAATAAGTATTTGCTATACTTTGGAGCTGCCCTATGTGGAATGGGCGCGCGTCTTGGTAGGTTATAAACCTAAAAACTAGCGGTTTAAACGGCCGGGGGTCCTTTATAGAATGTAGAAGAATCTCGAAGTACCAGTATAGCAGTATTGAACGATTTAGCACGCTCGCAAGTGAGTATTGAGTCCCAGATTTAAATATAAGAACAAATATATACAATACTCTTGTTGTTGTAACTTGTATGATCATAACGAGATAGCTAAAATATTGGAGGACTTCGCCGCTTCGACGCGCGAACTAGCATTCTTGCTTCGCATCGATCAGCAGAGCAACGATCTCGATGGGTTGACATCGTCAACCAAGCTAAAATAAAGTAAGCGGTCTATGGGGTGAAACCAGTGGTTAAAATAGGAGATCTAAAACGTATCAAGAGTAATACAGTAAGAAAATCCGTACCAAAGAAAGAGTCCCGACAGTCTCTCTGACTGCCTCTAAATACTACTATTCACGTGACACATATGCCGGTCACATGATACGATCTTAAACTAATATCATCCAAATAGGGTACAACTAAACATGTCAATTTGTAGAGTAAACAAAAGAGGTGGAAAATAAGCCTAATTAAGGAAAGTGAGGTGGAAACAGCTTGCTAACTGTGTGTAATGAGGTTTAATGAGATTAGAACAAGAGGCCAATTAAAGCATAAGAAGAAGAACTAGTAGTCTAAAATGACGTGTACACTCGTGAAAGGAGAGTACACCGGGATATCTCCCTGCACGAAACCCCATTTGATGAAGATGATATGTGATATTAGATAATGATCATGTAAACGTATTTCAACATTTTTACTGATTAAAGACTGCCTTTATTGCTTACTGTTTGTAAATGGATTTAATAATCATTTGCTAAAATTGTTAAAAATTTAAAAAAAAGATGACAAAAATTCGAATTTTTGATGCTTTTGATTGCCTTCTAGCGTTCATATCAATGTCCGTTTATAATTATGTCCGTTCAAGTAATGTCCGTCCAAATACGGTCCGATAAGGTATGACAGTATTCTGCAAAAGACCGCTAGTATAGTACTACTATAAGTACTACTAGTACTACTACTTCTGTAGAATGCTGTCATATTCATAACTACTGCACTGCTGTCCACTCATCCACTGTTCTGGCGACTGGCAACTACTGGGTGATGGTATGGATTGTGAATAAGTATATGATATACTTTGGAGCTCTAGCTGCTCTAGCTATGTGGAATGGGCGCGCGTCTTGGTAGGTTATAAACCTAAAAACTAGCGGTTTAAACGGCCGGGGGTCCTTTATAGAATGTAGAAGAATCTCGAAGTACCAGTATTGAACGAATTAACACGCTCGCAAGTGAGTATTGAGTCCCAGATTTAAATACAAGAACAAATATGCTTGACACTTAAAACAATTTTAAAGGATCAGATCAATGGGAAATGAGTGATACGGCTTATATCAATCGAGAGATTTTTTGTTCATTCAACATAATACACAGTAGTCATATCAGCTGTAGTGTACATGTCAGAATTTCTGATCATTTTGATCAAATTGGAGGTTCCACTTCCAGTGAAGTATACCGATAAACTTTTATCTTTTGTTCTTCTTCGCCTTATCTATTGAAGTTGCGTTTGATAGCTGTCTCTCTTTTTTATTCGGCGACTCCCCTGATGATGCTGACCTGAATAAATTAAATTTATTTAACGACTCTGTTATTTATCATACTATATTGATGATTAAAGTAATTTGTCATATCGGTTACCCAAAATTATGATTCAGTCGAAATTACTTACCGGTTGATAGATTTTCTGTTGGCACTTGGAGGTTTGTGTTTTTTCTCGTGGGCAGCTGCCATTACCAACTTTGTGGCCAGCCTCAGGCGATTAAGTTTTCTGGAGCTGCTTCTTTGGCCTGCACCCTCGACCCATGTCGGGATATCTAAGCTATCTGAATCAGAGTAGTAGGTTAGTAGTTGTACCTGTTGTGGTAAACACTTGCACTATCAGTATCACTGCTGACTAATTTCATAAAAAAAAGAAGAAGAAGCAGCAATGAACAAAATTAACCTATACTATGAAACCTAAACGAATTATGTAATCTTTCAGTAAATGAGCATATAAATTTTCATACTTCAAATCTAAAACACCAACCTAACAAAATAGGATAATTGAAGCAAGCTTTTTCCAACAACGGAATGTCTTGTACTTTTCCAGTTTCATCGTCTGAAAAAATGAGCAGTAATCAATACACGATATCATCATAATCCGGACCTTGTTGCAACATACAATGATCATTATCAATAGTGACCACCTTCACTTTTTCTTGTTTATGTTGAAACTAAAGAATTATACTTACGCTCTATTTTTAGGAGAATGTACTCTCCTCTATTAATATCTGTCAGGCGATGAGAAGCATGAGCCAGGTCGTATTATTACTACTTTGTAATTGTAGGTTTACAATTCCTACCAGGACGCGCGCCGAGTTGGACTCGTCGACGGTAATATATGGAACAGATATTTTACGAGTATCACCCGTTAATATACTACTCTATACTAGTCGAAAGCTTTCTTCGAGGAAATTAAAAAATCATTCATGTTTAAATTTTTCTAATCTCTTCACCATTTAGTAGTTCTAAGTGAAAGTTTAAGGTCTGTACTGTAAAAAGTATGAATTTTATTTCAGTGATTCACAATGACATGCAGACATCAACGTTGTAACTTTGTAAGTATTCATGGATTCCCTAAACAATACTTTTTACTGCATCATAAATAAATTATCAATAGTCATAGAATGAGCGTAAATGTGAAAGCTAGAGTCACCATGCATGACGCGTATCATAATTAGCAATAAGACATGACGCTGTCTCTTATTTTTATCCTTTTTCACAACCCTGCTAAAAGTAAAAGTTGCAAGGTTCCAACTCCATTTGCAAACTAAAATTGGTCAGGAAGAATAATAAAAGGGCCAGGGTCGGTTTTTGGTCAATTTTCAGTGTTTAAAAAAAAATGTCCCGGCCCTGTTGCCGGGGGGGGGGGGGGGGATTTTTACAAAACGGTTTTTATACATAAACAGATAAACCCCAATCCCTACCCAGACCCTAACCCCAAAGCTATCCATAAGTATAACCCTAACTACAACCCGGCCTAACCCTTTCCCGAGCCCTAAACAACCGAATTCGTGTTTAACTAGCCGGTCACGTGACCAAAACAGTTTTTTACCCATAAATCTCCAGGGAAGCATTTTTACCCTACGTCAAGGGTGATGGGGGGGGATTCGGAATCAGCGTCCAAAAATACACCGATTAAGATTAGTTTCATACCCTCAGGGCCTTTTCACAAGAATTTTCTTGAAATTTGGGCGAGCTATTTAGTGGGAGCGGGGCACAATACTGATATGAATACATTCATAAGAATACATTCATCAGAAATTTCCCAAATTAAATAGCGTTTAAACTTCATGAATCGAGATAAAATCTTGTTAGCTTTTAGAACAGATTAAAAATCAAAATGTGAATATGAAATACTCTTGAAAGAGAATCCTATAACTAACAAAAATTTGTTTTATTTTTTTGTAAAAAGCCCAACAGCAAATAGTGAATATGGGATAGCATTAGCAATGCATGAGTAGCTTTTTTGAGGTACCTTATTTGTTGCCAGCATTTTATTTACAAGGCGTTATTGTTAATAAAAATGATGGCTAGCCAAACATATTTTCTCTAAATTATTTGCTCTAAGTCTAATAGTAATTGTCTAACCATATTCCTTGCGCTTGCAGTTTGCAATGGTGCAACCGCCGTCTGGCTCCATAACCGAGCCAGGCAGTACTATGGGCCGCGCCGAGCTGCGAGTGCGAAGGATTGACATCGTCAATCAAACCTATTCAATATTGTCGAGGTATTTTCTCAGTCCGAAGGGAAATACAAGGCACATTGCAACAACTGATGCGATCATACAGTAGCAGTAGGTGTGGAGATCGAATAGGGAAGGAGAAAACATGGAACAGATGTAAAATACATAGTAGCCAATGGCGTTAGTAGCATACCCTAGAGCTGGCTCGTCTCCGTAAATCCGTCCAGCTGTTGAAAAGTAAATGATGCTCACTCCACTGTCAGCCAGCCCAATCAAAGCACAGATCACAACAACGTGAATGGGGTCAGGTGTGATGTAGGTCTCAGCTGAACCAAGCGCCAAAATCTCCGAGGCTGCACCTTTCGGGAAGATCAATATAGAAAGTATAAGTGATGACAAGAGCATCGCTGAAGCAACCATGATGCAAAAAATGTTGTTGGTGATCTTTGAGAGAAGGTTCCAAGTGGTCGTTCCAACTAGGGAACATACCCCATTTATTACAGATGTGAGAGGAATAAGGTTTCTTTTATCGGAAATGGATGCAGTAGCTGTAGGAAGTATCTTTATGAAGTATCCCCAAATAAATCCCCAGTAGATAAGAGGGATGACCAAAAACCAAAATGCAGGAATCCTCGCCATAACTTTGAACCAATCGAGACCTTCTTTTAATCCAGCTTTCTTAGTCATGACTTTGAACCAATCTTTGACTTTATTCACTCCAGATGGTTTCCTAGGTATCATAACATTCACATCTGCTTCCCCTCCCTTGGTGGAGTATGTAACTTCGTCCAAATCATCCTGAGGAACGGTTTCGATATCTTCATCTGTTAGTGGTTGATGTCGTTTTGGGCTTTTCTTTATGTCAGTGATCCCAAAAGCAGCTACAAGACTAGTTAACATGGTAACTCCTGCACAGGTTGTGTAGAGCATGACCCTGTTTTTTGAGGATATCTTTGTCACTCCTTCGAAGTAAAAGTAGTTTGCCAATCCCCCCATCAACGTTCCGATAGACATTGACATAAACCAGTAACCCATATTCTTCTGTGATTTCTTTTCTGCTGAATTTTCAACCACAACCATGGGCCACAAGACCCACAACGCTCCCCAGCCCATTCCACATAGAGCAGCTCCAAAGTATAGCATATACTTATTCACAATCCATACCATCACCCAGTAGTTGCCAGTCACCAGAACAGTGGACAGCAGTGCAGTGACCTTGATCCCAATCAGATTGTGTACTGGATGAAAAATGATTGCTGCGACGATACCTGCTACCGTTTTCACCACCTCAGAATGATATCCGACTGAGAGGTCGATGTCCGTGCTCTCAGCAAGGGCTATATTTTGAACTGTCCCGGCTGGCGCACCAGCAAACATACACAGACTCATACAGAACGAGGCCACAACAAGGTTTTTAGTTCTCTCATCGCAGCAGTTCTTCAAGTTCATACTAAGTTCGTTTAATATTAATATAACCATATTGTCACGTGTTAGGAACAATGTTACATGGTTTTTCAAAGTTAACAACAATTAAATAACGTTGCTATCTCACACTCAGAATATTCGAGCGTGCTAAATCACTCTACAGTAGATCTTTGAGATTTTTCTAAAATGGGCCTTTGACAGTTGAAATCTACCTGGTTCGATGTATTTTCGAACGCTGATTCCGAATCACCTCAGATGGCATAGGTTTAAAATGCTCCTGATCCCCTAGCAAGATATGGGCGATCACGTGATATGACCATATAGGCATATAAGGAAGTTGGTATAATTTCTCCTTAGGATTAGGGTTTCAGCATATGCTTCAGTTAGGGATTGGGTTAGGGTTAAGTTAGGGTTGAAATCAGATTAGAAGGGTAAGGTTTCGAATAGTCATTCAGATCCACCTAGAGGACGTGTTAGAAAAGTCATCTGCACCTGACAGTCGACTGTAGAGTGGTTAATCATCATCCAAGGACTTGCGAATGTCTAATGGACGATAAAATTAATGCAAGTGAGCTGAGGAGTTTTATTGACAAATCGAATCATTAACTAGACAAACCTAGTGCTCTGACTATAATAAGTATAGCTAGTGGTGAAATCGGCTGAACGAATTAAATACAAAAAGTGTAGAATTCTAACAAATTAATCTTAAATGCAAGAAGAATCTGTTACTCAGAGTATTTCTCACAATCAGAATATTAGATAAAACCAGAGAATCTTAGTTCGGGTACACAGAACAATCTCAGATAAGATGCCACCTCGAATTTTGATCGAATTTGCAGCTTAAATGTCCGTTATATAATATCTTAGAAATGCATTAATTACATTTACACCATCATGTACTAAAGCTTCTATTATTTTGCTCAAAACTCCTCAGGGAAGCATTTTTACCTTACGTCATGGGGGTGATTTGGAATCATCGTCCAAAAATACATCGATTGAAGTTACTTTCATACTGTCAGGGTCTATCAATTTTCAAAATTTGGGCGAGCGATTTATTGGGAGTGTTGCAATTGCAGCGGTGCCTCTTAACTTACTTATCAGTAAATTTATTCAATCATTGGGGCTTTTTTGTTTTTATCTTTAGTCTTTACCCTACCCTTTTATTATTCAGTTTAATTAGACTGATGGAGTATAAACTGTTATGATAATATTTATTGCAATAATTCTTTGAAAGGGTGGGGAAAACGCGATCCACGAACAATTTTATTCTCGCTGCAGTCTATGACTCATTAAATATATTATGAACACAAAGGCCTCCAGTATCCAGTGTCCAAGTAGAATTGTCCGTTAAAATAAAGTCCGCTAAGGTATATACATATTGCATAGCATGATATGATCTCTACTAATCTCAACTTAAACTAACGTCGGAAATAAATAGTTAAATGTCATCGTTTTACAAAATACAAGCTAGCATGGAGCTGAATTTGACAAGGTAGCTAACTACCGTCGACCTTTACTGATTCTGATCTGAAAAAATTCGGAGATTTATACCCATTATTCCCCTCAATTCATGCTTTGATAATTTATTATGTTTTGCCTGCCTTCGACTGTATGGCTTTAGATATCGTGGTTATTCAATGGAAATATGCCTTGTCACAGCGTAGGTATGTGTTTCCCGCTCCAGAAAAAATTATTCAGGAATTAAGAATCAAGTTGCCATCGCTTGAATATTAGATTATGAAAGTATGTGGAATCCATTTATCAAAGTAACATAGTGTAACCCGGAGTGCCCTCACGTATCCAATACTCCAATAGTATTTAACATAATCGCATATAATCAGTTCTTTCTCGTGGATAATTAAGTCATTATTAGGCACCACATTCCATGATCATAAGGTCTGTACACCCTGTACCACGACTATTACACCTCATCACTCCCGCCTTGAACCGCTTTCCGTTTTTATTTAAATCATTTTAGAAATTAACCCTTATTAACTCCGCACCACACCCGCCTTTTATATTTGAATCACACTCATAGAGCCTGGTAAACTCTAATCACAGGTTATTCAGGCAGTGGTTCACAGTCACACTCTGTTGATATCTCTTTAATGAGATTTAATTTGAGGCCTCTCAACTTCCCTAGTTGAGTGTGTCCCACAACCAATTGTATATATACAATATATACAATATATATTACTAGAAACCCGCTAGTCGAAAGCTTTGTTCGAGGAAATTTTAAAAATCAGTTATGTTTTAATTTCTCTTCATCATATAGCTCTGTTATACTGTAGACATAATGGAATTTATCTAACAATGGCGACAGCGTTGTTAGTATTCGGATTCCCAAAACGATACTTTTTACCGCATCAAAAAATACCAATCACAACCAAAGTTATGAATATAAGTCATAGCGTGAGCGTAAATGTGAGCTAGTTTTGAAATTATGACGTAGCATACAGCATAACAACGCGCGTAGTTAAGATGTTCTTGCTCGCGCACGTGCATTTTAACGTTGCTACGCAACAGCGCAGTAAACCTTTGCTAAAATAACGACATTATTCTAACGGTTATTTTACCTCACTTCCGACGTTAATTATAAAAAATCTAAAGCCTAAATCAAAATTCTAAGAATGCTATAGCCTATTCCTATCCTTTTTCTACAACCCTGCTAAAAATGGCGAGGTTTCAACTCCATTTGCGAGCTGGGTTTGATTTCACCAGAGGGTCATTTTGAGGTCGATTTTCGGTGTTTTTTCTTCTATGTCCCCGTTGCCGGGGAAATTTCGTCCCGAAATATATTATATATTATTATATATTATATATTCAGAAGCCAGGGAATCCAAAAGGACCTCTAAAGAGCCTCAGACCTCTTTGCCTTCTGAATGAAACTAGGAAACTGCTCTCCTTGATTACTCTACACAGAATTCAAAGACAAATTGCAGAGTACACAGGACCATGGCAAAATGCCTACAAGGCTGGTCATAGTTGTGCCAACATTGTCTGGACTCAACGAATTCTGATTTCTGTTGTGAAAGAGAAGAGATGGGAGTTCCACAAGATTGGAATCGACATGAGCTCGGCCTTCGATACCATCAAGAGATCAGTTATCCTGGAACTTTTGGCTGATGCTGGTTGTTGTGAGGATGACATTCGTTTGGCGAGATACTTGCTCTCCAACACCAAATTGAGGATAAAAATCAACAACACCATTTTCTTAGAGTTTGAAACATCCGAGGGTTCGTTTCAAGGTGATGCTGCATCTGGTGCATTCTTCACACTGTACTTTGCTGTACCACTTCCGTGCCGTAGTGATGACCATTCGGCCTAACCCACCGTTCAACCCTGAGACCCTCATGCCTATTGAATGGGAATACGCCGACGATGGCGATTTTGCAGACGAGGATGAGGAAACTCTTAGAGAAATGCTGCCCATATGTAAGGACTAAGGAGATCCTTGAAGAATGGAACTTGTTTGTGAATGAGGACAAAACAGAACATGTCCACTTCTACATTGCAGATCTTGGATCCAGGCTCTGCAGTAAGGCTTATATCTCTCGCCGATGCATCCTTGCTAACGCTACCTTTGAGAAATACAGCAAGGTATGGGCAGAGAAATCCCGCATTTCTCTTCCTGTCAAAATCAAGCTGTATGAAGCATTTGTTACCCCTGTTTTATTGTACAACTGTACCAGCTGGGCAGCTCCACAGAACATTATCAATAAAGTTGATGTATGTCAACGCAAACATCTCAGACGTGTCATCAACATGACCTATCCCCGCATCATCAGCAACAAGGACTTGTATGCTCGTTGCAATGTAACTCCACTTTCAGAGAGAGTTCATAAATCCCGCTGGAAAATGTTTGGGCACATTTTTCGTAGCGACTGCAACTCACCACCACAACTAGCTCTAAATTTTGCTGTTGATAGTATGTCAAATATGAGGGGTAGGATTGGTAGACATCATGTCAATGTAATATTTTTAAAACTATTTTAGACGATTTAAATAAAAGAAATATTAATTTGAATAATAGTGACGACTTGACAGATTTAAGGCATTTAGCCTCGAACCGCCAATTGTGGAGAAATTTATTTTGAATTTGTTTAGTTTGATAATTTCAGTTTTAAGTTCAATTTTTGCATAATTTTTGATTTTGATAATTTCAGTTTTAAGTTCCATTTTTTGCATTCATAGTAAGTTTTCAGTTCTGCAAGTCTTTTAAGTAGACTTATCAGGTCTTTAGGATGTTCTTAGTAAATACTTTGGATTTGTCTAAAGTTCGATAATAATATATATTAATATATTATATAATCAAACAATAACCAAACCTAACCTAATTATGATATATTATATGTACCAACGCTACATAATATGCAGTAATGGGAGAGAGAGCGAGGAGGGAGAAAATTTGAGCCATTTTTTGTCACATTTGTGGTACAAAACCATCAATTAAACCGGCCGATTTAAAAAAAATTGCTTATTGGCTTTGTCAGAGTTTTGTCGGCACTATACCGAAAAAACCAGTCCCGTAACTCTTACCGTTTTTAAAAATATAGCCGCTCGGAAATTTCCCGCACACACACACACACACACACACACACACACAGATTTATTGAGATTATCATTTAAGATTGTCATACGTTTCGGTTTAGTTGTATGACCCGCCGCGCGGCTCCCCTGTATCGTTGGAACGCTTAGTGAAACGACAATGGTGGTCACAAAACGACAATGGGGTCAGATCACGACGTGATACAAATTTAAGATGAATAAATTACCGCGGATTTTTACTTTTAGATGAAAGAATGGAAAAAGTGGAGCGATCGATTTTATTTTCGGTGTCCAAGCACCATGTTATACTCATTGTCATTTGGGAACGGTTTGGGAACGGTTATTACCAAAACAGGACTTTACGGCCGGCAGTGGCGTAACGTTGCCTGTTGGCGACCCCGCTGAAAAATCGCCCCCCCCCCCCCCCTGTTGGCGCCCCCTCCACTTTCAGAGCCCCTCCCTAAAATTGAACAAATTAGATGATTTTAGAGGATACACCGGTAAAATCTCTAAAAAAGTGTGTTTCTAGAGCAAAACGCGCAGTTTTGCTAGTACCGTAGTTAAGTTTTTTGAAATTGTCCCACATTCAAACGTCGATTTGGCGCCCCCCCTAAGAGTAAGATTGCCCCCCCCCCCCCCCCCGCACAGCGGGGTCGGCGGGGCCCTTCGTTACGCCACTGCTACGGCGTGGGGACATTTACAATTTGTTATAGTTGTGAATATGACAGTATTCTGCAAAGTGCAAAAGACCGCTAGTATAGTACTACTATAACTATAAGTACTACTACTACTAGTACTACTACTTCTGTAGAATGCTGTCATATTCATAACTACTGCACTGCTGTCCACTCATCCACTGTTCTGGTGACTGGCAACTACTGGGTGATGGTATGGATTGTGAATAAGTATATGCTATACTTTGGAGCTCTAGCTGCTCTATGTGGAATGGCCGGCGCGCGTCTTGGTAGGTAAGGTTATAAACCTACAAACTAGCGGTTTAAACGGCCGGGGGTCCTTTATAGAATGTAGAAGAATCTCGAAGTACCAGTATTAAACGATTTAGCACGCTCGCAAGTATTGACTTTGAGTATTGAGTCCCGGATTTAAATATAGAAACAAATTTGACCAAAACCCATAATCATGGGTAGAGTGGACCGCTGCCAGTGTCTCTCTTTCCCAAACAAAAGGAAATGATATTAATTTGATTGACCGTTCTCAAATGCAAAATGATACCGAGAATGAAATCGGTCGCTCGCTTTTCCCATTCATTCACGGCTTCCGAATTGTAATAAGTTTCGATTGATTAGGTACATCAATCAGATGCTGTAAAAATCTCTTTGGGTTGCGTTCGGGTCGATACCTAGTATTTCGGGGTAAGGGTTGTAGTTATTACTTATTGAATTAGCTGAAGTTTATTGAATCTTTATTGCCGAGTACAGCTGCCTTTGGGTAGTTCTTCTTAATCTATTACAATTGTAAATGAATGGGAAAAGCGAGCGACCGATTTCATTCTCGGTATCATTTTGCATTTGAGAACGGTCAATCAAATTAATATCATTTCCTTTTGTTTGGGAAAGAGAGACACTGGCAGCGGTCCACTCTACCCATGATTATGGGTTTTGGTCAAGTATCATCTCTTTTTGATTATAATGTCAGGGTACTTTATAAAGTCGAAATATAAACTGATATCTTCATTAATAAGGAGGAAGTTTCAACAATTTCGAAATTTTTCCTTTAAAAACATTTCCTTGTGTTTAGGTAAGCATATCGGTCGATCACTGACTGAATATGCCACTTAATACTCATTCAAGTTGACATTAAATTCATTTATAATGACATTAAACTGTCGTGGCAAAGCAGAATTTGTTGGAAATCACGAATGAGCAAAATTCTCACCTTTCGCACGTGCAAACTTTGAGCGGACGTTGCGTGCGCATCCAATATTGAATCGCCGTAAATTTTTGCATGTAATTGTTTTATATATAGCTTGATAAGCACGCAAAGTTTCAAAGTATTTCAAGAAGAACTGTTATCACAACGGCACTCTAAAGTTGACAGAAAATGACGAAAACAGCAATTTTCAGTGATTTTAGCAATTTTTTATCAATTTGGGCGTGTCCCCACGTGTGCAACTTTTCGATTTTTAACTTTAAAACTAGCCTAATGCACAATTTATACCTATAGGAGGCAGAACTGAGCTCCACAACCCAAGGCATGGCCCAACACCAGAGAATACTAAATCGCAAAATTGACGTTTTTATAAAATAATTCTTAAAAAAAGCACAAACTTCAATGACGAATATCTTTATGAAGGAGCAAGCTAGAAAAACTTTCCGGTAGATTTTCAGAATGCTTGAACAATTATCTAAGATAAAAATTTCCTCAGATTTTGAATACAATTACGTTTTAATGGTGTAAAATCATTTTTAAAAGTTATTACTTTGTCAAAAATCAAGTTTTAAAAACGGTTAACTTGATGACGTCATCAAGGGGTGTTCATGACGTCAAATTATTTGCTTATACAATGTAAACTAAAGTGTAAACAATTATTTTCAAGACCTGTGGTCGGAAATGGCTGTATCTTTTATACTTTTGAATCTATGGACAATTAAATACAGGCTACAATTGACTGGCAAAGCGTCTATCCCTGAATATATATATATATATGTATATATATAGATAGATATCACGACAATCTGTCGTAAAACAGGGGTTCTAGAAAACCCACTTCCCGATGTTCCTGAAACCTGAAACTTTTTTTGCAGTCGATTTGGTCAACGTCTAGACGCCCTGAAAAATTTCAGATCTCTAACTCGATTTTAACATGGTTTTTAAGGCACCTGAATATGGCGATTTTGGGTTTTTTACCGAATTTCGTATAACAGTGCTGGCGAGTATTTTATGCAAATTTCTTAAAAATCTCAACATAACTATTTTTTATTCCTGTCATCTTTGACATCAAATTAGAATGTTTTGAATTAAAAATAAATCTGCTGAACGACTTCCGATGAGTCTTAATGCCTGAAAAACTCCTGCCGGAGGCGGCGGCCTTCGGCCGCCGCCTCCGGCCGGAGTGCACGCTTCGCGTGCACGAAAGAGGCTTGTAACGTGTACCAAAGGGGGTATAATAATAAAGGGGGTATAATAGTAAAGGGGGTACATAGTATACCCACAATAAATGCACCGGTCGTGCTTGCCAGCACTGTGATATATACAATACTCTTGTTGTTGTAACTTGTATGATCATAACGACATAGCATTAGCTATAGTCTGTATAATTTATAATAAAAATTAGAACTTTTAACTGACAATGCTCGACACTTAAAACAATTTTCAAGGATCAGATCAATGGGAAATGAGTGATACGGCTTATATCAATCGAGAGATTTTTTGTTCATTCAACATAATGCACAGTAGTTATATCAGCTGTAGTGTACATGTCAAAATTGCTGATCATTTAATTTTGATCAAATTGGAGGTTCCAGTGAAGTATACCGATAAACTTTTTATCTTTTGTTCTTCTTCGCCTTATCTATTGAAGTTGCGTTTGATAGCCGTCTCTCTTTTTTATTCGGCGAATCCCCTGATGATGCTGACCTGAATAAATTAAATTTATTTAACGTGCCAAATTTGGTTTATATTTGAGACCCTGTTATTTGTCATAATATATTGATGATTGAAGTTATTTGTCATATCGGTCACCCAAAATTATAATTCAGTTGAAATTACTTACCGGTTGATAGATTTTCTGTTGGCACTTGGAGGTTTATGTTTTTTCTCGTGGGCAGCTGCCATTACCAACTTTGTGGCCAGCCTCAGGCGATTAAGTTTTCTGGAGCTGCTTCTTTGACCTGCACCCTCGACCCATGTCGGGATATCTAAGCTATCTGAAACAGAGTGGTAGGTTAGTAGTTGTACCTGTTGTGGTATCACTTGCACTATCAGTATCACTGCTGACTAATTTCATAGAGACAAAGAAGAAGAAGCAGTAATGAACCAAATTAACCTATACTATACTATACTATACTAAACGAATTATGTAATCTTTCAGTAAATGAGCATATAAATTTTCATATTTCAAATCTAAAACACCAACCTAACAAAATAGGATAATTGAAGCAAGCTTTTTCCAACAACGGAATGTGCTGTACTTTTCCAGTTTCATCGTCTGAAAAAATGAGCAGTAATCAATACACGATATCATCATAATCCTTGATTTTTCTTGGAGAAGTTATCTTTTGACTCTTAAGATTGCGAACAAAATGAAGAAGCAGACTTTAGGCTAGAAACTTTATTGAATTGAAATAATCATTTCACGTAACTACGTCTTCTTCAGTTCTGTAATCAAATTGTTAAACATGTGTAAAATTAACGACGGAAAGAAATTTAAAATAATATTAAAACAAAAACAGAAAATACAATTTACGAAATATGACCCAAAAAATGTAAGTGCAAAAAATTCAAAAACTTCAAAAAATACGAAAAGAAGAAATGTAAGTCATAATCCGGACTTTGTAATTGTTGAAACATACAATGATCATTATCAATAGTGACCACCTTCACTTTTTTCTTGTTTATGTTGAAACTACAGAATTATACTTACGCTCTATTTTTAGGAGAATGTACTCTCCTCTATTAATATCTGTCAGGTGATGAGAAGCATGAGCCAGGTCGTATTGGGATAACAGGGACAGGTTCTGGAGATTACCTCTGGTGTCTGTCAGATCAATTGTATCTGAAGCATATTCTTTGTAATCATTGGCCATTCGATTGGAGCCACACAATTTATTGGTACAGATCAGAACTTAATTCGGAATAAAGAGTCGTGGTACGATCAATGATCTTCAAAATAAAAATAATGGTCAATGATTATTTTTAACCTGCCGTCTGACAGCTACACCTTCGTCTGATGTTATCCAGCAAGTTTCTAATGTTGCACTCAGGATTACAAACTAACACTTGGTTTTCTGAAAGATATGGGATACGTTGTTATGATCATATTGTAATCATTTACTATTTTTGACAATAACATTCAAAGAGGAGTAAAGTTATACATTATGAAGAATTAAGACCTTAAGGTCCTCACTAGTCGCTAAAATGAAACTTAAAAGTCTTGAACATCTTAAAAAGTTGTATTATTTACCTCCAAAGTGTATTGTGATGAACATATTATCAAAGGTTGATTGGCGACATTTTTGATATGCGATTATAATCGATACTACTGTTGAGTGTTGCTCGTTAATCGAACCTTGGGTAATGAGCTATGAGGTTTCTTACTTACATTACTGCCCAGTGTTGCTTTTGGGCAACACAACTTTAAGAGCTGATTGTGGCTAAACCATAAAGGATGTGATAACATGCTCAACACCATCTTGAAAGAAAGATACAGACCCTCACTTTTGGATGAAAAGAAAATTGGTGGGACATTATTAATTGGCTAATTAATTGGCCTACTTATGGTCAATTACCGAAAATAATGGACTTTATGGGACGTAATTAAAAGGAGTTAACGAGGCAGGCACTTTAATCCCCAACTGGGTGGTAAGGAGGGGGCAAAGGTTTACGTGGCCTAGGTGAAATCTCCAGAGCCGTAGCTTATTCCAGTGAGCCACAAAACGCTTCTTTAGTTCGGTTGCCTTTGGGCAACACTGGGCAGTTGCCTAGAAGCAACAAAATGGTTAATCATCCCCTGTAGCCTGGTTTTCAAGGTTTTTGGCTGTCAGGCATGCTTATTTGGTTTATCATAAGACTAGGTTATGATATTGTCCAAATTTAGCTATTTTTAGAAAATGTTGCTTTTAGGCAACACTGGCAGATAACATTTTTAGACATTTTTCGGTCTAAAACGGCATGTTTTATGCTTCCAACAGGTATAGGACATGTATTTAGGGTTGGTACACTTATTTCCTAAATACAAATGTAATGTTCGACTGTTGCTTTTGGGCAACACTGGGCAAGGACACTGTTATGTCATTTTTCCTGTGCTAGGGAAAAAACAAAGATTCAATATGAGGACTGAGGTGGAGGACTGAGGAGAAGGATACGGAGGAGGACTGAGGAGGAGGAGCACTGAGGAGGAAGAGGGGGAGGAAGACCGAGGAGGAAGACCAAGGAGGAGGACTGAGAAGGAGAACTGAGGAGGGGGAGGAGGAAGAGGCTAGGAGGACTGAGGAGGACTGAGGAGGAGGGGGAGGAGGAGGAGGATGACTGAGGAAGACTGAGGAGAAGGAGGAGGGGGAGGAGAAGGACTGAGGAGGAGGACTGAAGAGGAGGACTGAGGAGGAGGACGGGGGAGGCGGAGGAGGACTGAGGAGGATGACTGATGAGGACTGATGAGGAGGACTAAGGACATGAGGAGGATGAGGAGGAGGAGAACTGAGGAGGAGGACCGATGAGGAGGAGAAGGAGGACTGAGGAGGAGGGGGAGGACTGGTGAGGAGAAGGAGGAGGAAGAGGACTGAGGAGGAGGACTGATGAGGAGGAGGAAGACTGAGGAGGAGGAGGACCCAGGAGGAGGACCGAGGAGGAGGAGGAGGACTGAGGAGGAGGACTTAGGAGAAGGAGGACTGATGATGAGGATCAGGATGAGGAGGAGAAGGACTGAGGAGGAGAAGGACTGAGGAGGAGAAGGAGGAGAAGGAGGAGGAGGACTGAGGAGGACCCACGAGGAGAAGGAGGAGGAGAACCCAGGAGGAGGACCCAGGAGGACTCAGGAGTAGGACTGAGGAGGAGGAGGACTGAAAAGGACTGATGAGGAGGAAAAGGATGTGGAGGAGGAGGACTGAGGAGAAGGAAGAGGAGGAGAAGGAAGACTGGTGAGGAGAACTGATGAGAAGGAGGAGGACTGAGACTGATGAGGAGGACTGAGGAGGAGGAGGACTGAGGAGTAAGAGTAGAAGGAGGACTGAGGAGGGGGAGGACTTAGGAGGAAGAGGTGGACTGAGGAGGACTGAGGAGTAGGAGGAGGAAGAGGACTGAGGAGGATCAGGAAAACACAGGAGGAGGAGGACTTAGGAGGAGGAGAAGGAGGAGGAGGAAGAGCTGAGGACTAAGGAAGACTGAGGAGAAGGGCTGAGGAGGGGGACTGATGTGGAGGAGGAGGATGTCTGAGGATGAGGACTGGTGAGGAGGAGAAGGACTGAGGAGGAGGACTGATGAGGAGGAGTAGGAGGACTGAGGAGGAGGAGGACTGAGGAGGACTGAGGAGGAGGACTGAGAAGGAGGAGGAAGAGGACTGAGGAGGATCAGGAGGATTGAGGAGGAGGAAGACCCATGAGGAGGAGGACCCAGGAGGAGGAGGACCAAGGAGGAAGAGGATCCAGGAGGAGGAGAAGGAGGAGGAGGACTGAGGAAGACTGAGGAGGAGGACTTATGAGGAGGAGGAGGACTGAGGAGGACTGAGGAGGATGGCTGAGGAGGATGACTGAGGAGGAGGACTGAGGGGGAGGAGGAGGACTGAGGAGGAGGTGGAGGAGGAGGAGGAGAAGGAGTACCGAGGAGTAGGACCCAGGAGGAGGAGGAGGAATGAAGAGGAGGACCTAGGAGGAGGAGGAGGACTGAGGAAGAGGACCCAGGAGGAGGAGGAGGACTGAGGAGGAGTACTGAGGAGGAGGAGGAAGAGAAGGAGAAGGAGGAAGAGGAGGAGGAGGAGCAGGAGCAGGAGGAGCAGGAGGAGGAGGGGAAGGAGGAAGGGAAGGAGGGGAGGAGGAAGCATCTACATGTTATTTCCATTTTTGTCTTTTTTTGTCAGTTTTTGCCCGCTCTAATTTTTGTTCGTTTTAAAAATATAGGGTACCGAACGGACAAAAACGGACAAAAAACATGATCCCCCCCCCCCCCCCCCCCCCCCCCCCCCCCCCTAATATGTTTTAGGAAGCGTTTTTTCAACTGGATTACGAATTTTGCCACTAAAAAGTGTCCTTGCCCAGTGTTGCCCAAAAGCAACAGTCGAACATTACATTTGTTTTAGGGAAATAAGGTGTACCAACCCTAAATACATGTCCTATACCTGTTGGAAGCATAAACATGCCATTTTAGACCGAAAAATGTCTAAAAATGTTATCTGCCAGTGTTGGCCTAAAAGCAACCTTTTCTAAAAATAGCTAAATTTGGACAATATCATAACCTAGTCTTATGATAAACCAAATAAGCATGCCTGCCAGCCAAAAACCTTGAAAACCAGGCTACAGGGGATGATTAACCATTTTGTTGCTTCTAGGCAACTGCCCAGTGTTGCCCAAAAGCAACGGGTCGTAACTCCTAAAACTAAAGGACCTACGGACTTCCGGATTTCAAATTTCAAAATAGATACCATAAACCACCTAGAATCTATGAATCAAATTATTTTTTTAAAACTTTTTGGAGTTCCGGGCAGTAATGGGTTAATTAAACTATCAAGGGCGAGGATGTTACAGTTTGATTTAAGTGTTCAGTTAATCCAGTCAAGTTAGGATATAATAATATATAATATAATAATATAATATAACAATTTAATTAATTTAATTTAACGTATCCAACCGCAGTTGCGGCCGAATTTTCAAACGATTGGATCAGATAAAATTATACCTTAAATGAAAGATGATACAATAAGTAACAACGGAAAAACAACGGAAAATTATTTCAACGTCGAAATTGTCTTACGATGTAAAAACTAAACTAAAGAACGAACTGTTTCGTATGGAGGACTTGAATTTTGTGGGTCAAACAAACGGTGTAAGATTCAAAAATAAGGCAACGGTGAGAAACAAAACCTTTAGCAGTATAAATGATTAAAAAATCATATCTTTGACCGAATGGAATCGTGTGAAGAAGCATGAAGCAACCAGAAACAAACCTGGGATCTTGATACTTAATACCCATTACCCAACCGTAACAAATTGCATTAATTAGCCTACTCGAGAAGTGATCAAGTAATCTGAGGTGACTAGGTAGTAGGTTCATGTATTTTGAATATGTCGGCAGGAATGTGTTACTAATACCAACCAGGTAACATACCTTATCTAAAACCATTGTCACTCAATTTATGTAGGACTCGGAGAAATTAGCAGTGATCGTTTCTTAAATTCCTAATTTGTTTCCTGAGAACGTCCGGCTACTTCGCTACTTGGGTTACAGTTGCTCATTCAATTCATGCATTGAAATTGCATGAACATAGCGTTTTTATGCCAATAAGTCGAACAAGCATGTAAGCATAATTAAAATAATTGATTCCGACTTATGATTTGAAAGCAAACTATACCTTATTATATATTAGGAAACTTTAAAATCACTAAAAAGTTGTAACGTTTGATGTAATAGTACACAATAGCGCCCTTCGAAATCAAGCTAAGAATAAAGAAATAAATTCATCGACAATAAACACAGGTGTCATACAGACCAACATCAATAAAGCAATAAGCATCATCAACTGAAGCGAACATCTTTCAGCTCAGAACCTATGAACTTCTCAACTTGAGGCGCATGTCACAAGGAAAGTCATGATCGCGATGATGTGTTAGTAGACAGTTATAAAATAACATGTCAGGTGCCGTTTACCGCGAACGGTAAGTAGACCCGATCTATCGTGCACAAAATTGTCTGCATAGACGTGAGATATGCATTATGGCTATGCGGCATACAGGAGGAGTATTCAGATTAGGACAGTTTATACAAAACAGATATTTTATGTGATTGGTCCGAGCAGTCTGATCATGAAGTATACTGAAAGCAGGTCATTTACCAGGAACTATGCCAGTAGCTCCTGACTGTTTTTAAATTCAATAAGTAGACTGACTGTTTAAAAATCACAACTAAATGATGAATGTTTAGCGGTAGAACCAAAGATGCAGCATTAATCCGGGTAGAAGTGGAACTCAAGATCTCACGAGAAGTTGTTGGCAAGATTACTATGGCAACGAAAGTGTTGGGTTGCTTGTTAATTGCTATTTATGTGATCTTAATCTTAATCACTAAAATGGGAGACCTTAACGCAAAAAGGAAAGAAGGGAAAGGGAAAGGGGGAAAAAGGAAGGAAGGAAAGAAGGGGAAAAGGAAGGAAGAAGGAAAAGGAAGGAAGGAAGGAAGGAAGGAAGGAAGGAAAGGGAAAGGGAAAGGAATGAAGGAGGAAGGGAAAGGGAAAGGGGGAAAAGGGAAGGGAAGGGAAAGGGAAGGGAAAGGGAAAGGGAAAGGAAAGGGGAAAAAGGGGGAAAAAAAGGAAGGAAAAGGAAAGGGAAAGGAAGGGAAAGGGAAAGGGAAAGGGAAGGAGGAAAAAAAGGGGAAGGAAGGAAGGAAGAAGGAAGGAGAAGGAAGGGAAGGAAGGAAGGAAGGAAGGAAGGAAGTCGGAAGGAAGGAAGGAAGGAAGGAGGAAGAGGAAGGACGGAAGGAAGGAAAGGAAGGAAGGAGGAAGGAAGGAAGGAAGGAAGGAAGGAAGGAAGGATGAAGGAAGGAAGGAAGGAAGGAAGGAAGGGAAGGAAGGAAGGAAGGAAGGAAGGAAGGAAGGAAGGAAGGTAGGAGGAAGGAAGGAAGGAAGGAAGGAAGGAAGGAAAGGAAGGAAGGAAGGAAGAAGGAAGGAAGGAAGGAAGGAAGGAGGAAGGAAGGAAGAAGGAAGGAAGGAAGGAAGGAAGGAGAGGAAGGAAGGAAGGAAGGAAGGAAGGAAGAAGGAAGAGGAAGGTGGAAGGAAGGAAGGAAGGAAGGAAGGAAGGAAGGAAGGAAGGAGGGAAGGAAGGAAGGAAGGAAGGAAGGAAGGAAGGAAGGAAGGGGAAGAGGAAGAAGGAAGGAAGGAAGGAAGGAAGGAAGGAAGGAAGGAGAAGGAAGGAAGGAAAGGAAGGAAGGGGGAAAAGGGGGGGAAGGGGAAAGGAAGGAAGGGGAAGGGGAAGGGGGGGAAGGGAAGGGGGGGGGGGGGAAGGGGGGGGGGGGGGGGGGGGGGGGGGGGGGGGGGGGGGAGGTGGGGGGGGGGGGGAAGGGGGGAAAAAAGGGGGGGGGGGGGGGGAAAAAGGAAAAGGGGGGGGGGGGAAGGGGTAGGGGGGCCGTCTTTTTGTTTTTTAAAAAAATTTTTTGGGCTTCGTTATCGTTCCTTTTCTCCTTTTTTTTTTTTTCCCCTAAATGGGCAGCCCTTTTGTAAATTGGGAAATTGTTATTTCTTTTATAACTTGTTGGAACAAAAAAGTTTTTACCCCAAGAAAATTTTTTTTTAAAACAAAAAATTTTTTCAAAACACTTGACAAAAAAAAAAATTTAAGACAAAAAATAACAAAATTACCACGAAACCCCAAAAAAACAAAAAGCCTTTTTCAGTTTTTAGAAAAAATTTCGTTTTGATTTGACCCAAATGTCTTACGACTTTTTTTCGTAGATTTTTTTGGGGAGAGAAGAGAGGAAGGAAGGAAGGAAGGAAGGAAGGAAGGAAGGAAAGAAGGAAGGAAAGAAGGGAGGAAGGACGAAATCATTTTTGTATTGTTTTATTTAATTTTTTAAATTGGCTACAGGTTATAAACAGATTACCAATATATCAATACACTTTTGGGTTGTCTTACCTTAAACTGGACAGTAACCATTGAAATTATTACAATTGTATATATTGTTTGGTTAATTTATATTGTGTATTTCGTTTTTATAACGTTTGTTTTGGAATCAATCAATAAGATTTTTATTCTTTTCAAAGAAATATCTTTTAAATTCAAACATATTTGGCAAAATCACTTGACAAAAATTCACAGATACAGATCAAAAATTATGAACAAATTTGTACACGAAAGCTATGACTAATCTGAATTGACCTTTTTCAGTTCATTTAGAGAAATATTTCGTTTTGATTTAGAGTCAAAATCGTCTTTACTGATCTTTCTTTTCGCTAGATTGTCTTCTGGGGAGAGACTGAAAGAGGATGCCAAAGACTTTAAATCTAGTTGTAGGGCATCTGGTGTTGTTATTGTAGATTCCATAGCACTGCTGTTGTTGTTGTTGTTGTTGTTGTTGTTAGGATCTGACATTTTCAAACATGGTGGTCGAATGTTGCAAGATCTTTCGATTGTGTAGCTTCTTGTGTGAAAACTGCGGTCGACCTCTGCGTTAAGAAATGTATCATCTTGGAAGGTGTTTGTGGAAGCTGATGTATTCGTCGCTGAGGAACCTGATACCTTGACATCTTGTTCTTCAGGAATTAATGAAGAGGTTTTCAGACTATTTTCTTGTACCTCGTCAATTGACCCTGTTAAGTTTGTTGATACTGGTCGATTTATGTTAATGTGCTTTGACTTTGGCGGTAAATCTGGCGGTAAATCTGGTGGTAAATCTTCATCAGTGTTGACGCATTCTTCAATTTCTTTTCTTGAAGAGTATGGATTTTCTGTATTTTTTCGATTTAATCTATTGTAAAGTGCTTTTCCGACATTATCTGATTTCATTGGTTTGCTCATTGTCTGCCGGCGCCCTTGAGAATATCTTGGTAGCATGTGCAGATTAAAGTCGTGGTTAAGTTCAGTGCATAATGAGGCATATGTTTTTTCAAATTCCTTCGCATTTATGATATGTTTTTGAGGAGTGTCTTCACTGATGCTATTTATTGTATACCCTCTTTCTTGCTCCAAAGATACGCTTGGCCTTTTTGATTGTGACTCAAAGAAAACTGACTTGACTCTATTTATTTTGGTGCTTTTCTTAAGTTTGGAACCACGTCTGGCAATCTCACTGATCAAAGCGTGGCGCTGAGGTGTCACTGGAATGCTGGGGTCTTCCAACGTTTTTTCTGTCATCGATTTTTCCTGAAAGACTCTGTTCTCATGCTGATGCACCATTTTTTCATGTAGCATTCTAAGATCTGCTGGACAAACTTTGTCATGAACTTTTAAACATTCAGTTGCTACATCTTTCTGTTTGTCAATCTCATTCTTTAGAACTTCACATTGTTCAGTAAACTCGGGATTGCTTTTTACAAAATCTTCGTCCAAAAAAGTTTCTTTAAGCTTAGCTGTACCACCATTTACTGCTGCATCTATTGTCCCATTAAGCATCATTTGGAACTGATTTATATTCCCCTCTCCGCTTGCAAATTTCTGTGATTCTTGTTGTAATTCCGCTGACTTTTTCTTTATTTGCTCTATAGCCATCTCTATTGGGGATATCTTGTCACATTTCATAGATTTAAGTTGACAAAATGGCCTGAATGATGGGAGGGGAACATCGATTTCAAATGTGAATCTTTGGTAGTTCATGCGCAATAGCTCATTTTGTATGCTTTTGTCCTTAACTGTGCAAAGTTCAAATGAAAACTTATTGAACTTTGAATCTGTTTCCTTAATTTTTCGTGAATCTCCGATAGGATTGACTTTGATGACTTGAAATGCTTTTATAAATTGAGCAATTTCTTCCGCTGTTGGAATCTTTGCTGAGTTGATTTGTTCATACTGTGGAAAATTGAGCATCATGCGATTTGTAAAATCTATGATGCTCTCTAGTGGGTGTCCCCGAAAGATAAAGAGCTTATTCTGGAATGACTTGTTCACATCTTTGCCATAAAATCCTACCAAAAAGAAGTGGAAAGGAATATTCGGTTTTTCTGCAAGGTTACTGTATAATTCACTGCACTTATCCGATATTTTGGAAAGCATTACAAAAGCTTCTTTTGTCTTCATGTTCTCATATTTGTTTTGCAACGTTTTGAAAACCTCTAATGATCTGAACCACAATCCTGCCTCAGTGTAATAGGATGCTGCAGTGAACAACTCTTCCATCTTTTCAGCTATCACCTCTTTAGGCATCAGTCCACAGCAGTATTCAGTTAGTTCAGCTGCTTCTAAGAAAGCTCCACTTTTTATCAGCAAATCCTGATAGATCTTTGCAGTTTCCTTGAAGGGAGCCCAGCACTGATGCTTCGAGTAGAATTTGATGAGACTCACCAAGTTTTCAACATTCTCTATGTCGAATGTGTGACTCTGTTCACTTATTGTTGTGACTGATTGTAAAAGTTTCATCTGTTTCTTAATCATCTTAGAAAGATAATGAGCTTCCTCAAACATTTGATAGTCATTTTTTGTGAGTTTATCTTTGTGAGTATGAACACTCAACAGAATCTCTTGTAGCCTATCTGGAAATCTTTCTAGGAACATATCTATGAAGTTTATCAGCCATTCCATGTCTGGCCTAAGTGTTCCCATAGCAACAATTGGATCTATCAAAGCTACTTCAAAGTGACCTGTTTTACAGAGGTGATGAAGGTTTTTCTCTACAAGTTTATGTAACTCTTCTTGTAGACTCTGCATTCTGGTGACTATTATGATATTGGGAGCACTATCCTTGTCTACTATTGGCACCGGCTCTGTCAGTAATGTAGCTGCTATGAAAGTCACATCACTTATAAGATCGATCTTCTCGATAACTCTACAGCAAGAGAGAATTTTGGAGGCCAGGCCAAGCTTTTTGCAAAGATACGCATTTTTTATCTGCTTGGCTGCGAGAGATTTCTGGTGGTCTTCAAATTCATTACGGATTTTCACCGCTTCTTTAGTAAGTCTAACTGCATCCTCAAAGTAACTGTATGCTTCTTCATTAAGCCTTCCGTTAGGTGCCAAAAGAACATCAAATAACGCAGAGATAAGGCTCAAGAATGTTAATCTTGTTTCTACCCTCTGTATTGAGATTGTATCACTTGCAATGTTCTTTATGTACGATTGAATGAGTTTGACAATACATTCAGAGAAAGAAGGTTGGTGGGTGATCAAATCAATGGTAATCTCAGATAATTTCACGACAATGCTAGCCATTTTTTCAATATCTGATTGAGTGTAGGTCTCTTGAATAAAAAGTCCGCTGGTCAATTCATGGAAGTATCTCATTTGAAGATCCTTGTTCATCATAAAATCCGAGTTTACTATAAACTTCAAGTGATCAATGTAGGATATCCTAGTGGCAGCTGACTCCTTCAAAGAAGCTAGAATTGAGCCCTTCATGATGGAGATCATATGAAAAGAGAATTCGTTGATGGTTATGATGCCATCACTGTAAAGAACCCTCAGTGATTCCGGGAAAACCTTGATGATTTGGCTGCACAACATAACATTGGATCCGACTTCAGTTTGTGAGATGTCCACTAGCATGTTCGCGAGAACAGCTTTGTACCGGTCAATCTCTGCGTCAGACATAATACTTGCCCATTTTATGTTGACAAAACTCTTGCTCATTATTGTTAGCAGTAGGGATAGTGACTTGATTGTTTGATTGAATTGAGGGGAATTCTGATCTTTTATCACGAGTTTGATCCAGGACACAAACTTCAGAAGCCCCGAAACAAAAGTAAGCCTATCTAACGAATCCAATAGACGGCCTTTAAATTCATCATTTGTGTTCCAAAACTTGTTGAACGAAAACAGCACTGTCATAGCCCTGGCCACGATTTCACCATCAACGCAGGAATCAATGATTTCAAGTATTGCTGTGAAGATCTGTTGGCAATGATCGACACATTTAGAGAAATCTGTTCGATTGAGATCTTCGAGAATTTCCTGTAGATCTTTAGAGTGCAAATTCCAAGATTTAATTCTGTAGATAGCTGCTGTGTCTGTTAGAGTTGTTGAGTCAAGCTGAGTCGACACCATTAGTCGCTGTGTATATTTTGAGGCCTGGGAATTTTCGTCCTTTATCAAAACATCATGCTCCCACAGATCTTTGCTTATGTACGTGTTCTTTGGCAGAAGCGTTAGCCCATATTTTGAATTTGGCACAACATTTCCCACTTGTGTTGACAAAGGGAGGTATGTGATCCACTTCAGAAAAGTCTTGTGAGATATTTCCGAGCTCGTCACGTGAGTACACTCAAACTTGACGAAACATACTTTGAATGCAGAATCTGGCATAGCTATTGTAACCATTTCATTCCACAGGGGAGAATTGCAATGTCTTGTTACACTCGATCTATAGCATGGCTTCTTTTCGGGGCCCTCGATGATGGCTTTACTCATAACCTCGTCTTTCTCATTAACCACGCTTATCAAAACTTCTACGTTTTTCTCGCTTTTCTTTTTCCCTTTCTCAAACCAGCCTGAGATAAGACTGAGATACAGCTTAGTCTCGAGTAGAGGAGGATTTCTTAATATTTCACCGATGTTTGTCAAACAGATCTTGTTTGCTTGGTTCATTTCTTCTTGGGGTATCCAACATATTCGGTATGTCAAGAATTGCTGTTTGGATAAATGAAGATGTCTCGAATACCGCTTGGAGGAAAAAACAGCTTTGTCTCCCGAGTGGAATGGAATTAACGGTAAATTTGATGAGATTGTCAGATGAACGTTCATCTTTTTAACTTCCTCCGAAACGTTGAAACTACCCCAATATGCCAGCTTATAGATCGGGGTAGTGGTCTTCTTCTGTTCATTTATCGGAACCTCCAATAGAACTCTGAATGATAAGAAGACAGATGGTCGAACAGAAGATTGTTTCAGATCTTTGAATAGGAGCGGCGCCAACGTTGGAATTCTACCTAGTTTGTCAGTAGTGAATGATACCTTGCATGTTTCTGATAGCTGACAACCCTTTCCTTCATCAAAAAGATAGATAAGAAATGCACCTTTTGCACCTTGTTTCAGTTCATACCCCATCACCAGGTTTCTTATCTCAAGAGACATTATCCTAGAATTCTTTGAGAACTCCTTTGGGTTATTTTTTCTTTCTGTTATCATTTCTTTCAGCTCCGTAAATGAAACACTTTTCCAGTCATAACAGAGTCCATCTGTGAATGGTGGTACTTTGGTATTGGAGTAGCTGGCTAACTCCAACAGGCCATGTTCCTGACCTGTATGAATACACCACAGAGCCTTGTGGAACTTCTCCAAAGACTGGTTATACGTGTTTGGTGGCTCTGATGTAAATCGTTCAAGATACTTCGACCAAAGGATTTTCATCCAAATCGACCAGTAAATGTATTTGGCTTTGGCGGTTGTGTCAGGAAGTTGTAGTTTTCTAACCCTGTTGGCGGGAAATATCCCTGTGTGATGCGAACCTTGTCTTAGAGAGTAACCGCGATACCACTGAAAGATGGATTCTTAAACGTTACAGAAATGTAGAGCTGGGAGCCAGGGAGCAAATATTTTGGAGCACTGACTACATTATACAATATACATTATACATTATACATATTATAATATGTTAGTCTGAGATGGGATCCTTATAAATGAATATGATAGTTACCTCGTTGTTGTACGACTGCAAACATATCATCAAATCTAGCCTTGTGAGTGGGATTAAGGGTCTTTTATCCTCACTGAAAAATATTCAATAGTATTAGTTATGATTCCAGTATATATTTATTGTTTATATTTAATTTTTATCGACCTAACGAATATTTGCGGGAGCTAGTAACTAAACCAACTATGCCTTGATGTAAATAATAAACACTTAAGAAAATGATACGACGGTCTCGAAAGTTATAATCGAAAGTTATAACACACATAACCCCGGCATGCGCAGGGATTATATTTCAATTTTTCCCGCGACGCGCGGGAAAAATTTATAATAATTTCGAGTGCGAAGCACGAGGGATTATTATGAAAATAACCCCGACGTGCTTTAGCACGAGGGGTTATTTTAATATAACTTAAGCGTGCCGGTGTTATGTGTTATAAACCCCTCCGGGTTAGTGCTAGGACCAACAAATTTCATAATTCTAGCTATATGAGATCAGTATGGAAAATATGAAATGGAATTGGGGAGTATATTATACTACCAAATAAATACAACTAAGGTACTATGATATTTGAAATTGGCGTTATATCTAAACGTTATTCCTCAGTCAGAACGTTGAATGAAGATCGATAAGGGGCGTCGAATTAAGCCTGGCAAGCGATAAAAGGTGGAGCTAATAATGATATCGTGTCATGAAGTTCATCAAAGTAGACGACTATAATACATGGCTTATATCAAACAGGGCAATTGCTACGACAAAATTAACCGGACAAATGTAACCGTCGTTCTGGAACTGGTCCAAGTAATATAAGAGTTTAAGTAATGTACGCAGTGTGCTGGAGTTTTGCCAGCGCCTGCAGTAAGACCGATACGTAGATCAAGTGTATTTATAGTTCTTACGTTAAGCCATAGGTCACGTGACATTTTTTACCAATGCGCGTCGTAGTAGTTAGTCACGTGATACACGTCATCAAAACACGTGACAGTGCGCGGTTGAAATTCTCATGGAATATCAAAACAAAACAAATCTTGTTGAGCCAAATTAGCGGGACGGGATTATAGAAACTTTGCCGGGGTTATTCATTCAGCGGGAAAAAACTAACAGCGGGAGCCGGGATTATCAAAATCTATTTAGCGGGAGCCGGGATTATCAGAATCTTATTCTATCCCGGAGGGGTTTATAATCGGCTTTTCGGATTCAAATTCGACATTTCTCCAACTTTTACGCGCAAACACCCTTTAATCATGGCATCACTTCCAATTCACAAAGTTTGAAATATCGTTTTTAAACGGCAAATTAAACAAACTAAGAAATGGGAATAACTTGACGCACCTGAAATCGTATACAACCACAGAGAGTTGGTCTTGTGATGGGAGTTTAGTCCAGGGAACATGGCGCTTCATAACCGCATTTAGGTCATAGCATTCTTTATTTAAATAATTTGTCAGGTTAGGTATAGATAGATTCGATTTTAACGTTGACTTTCATAGTGACAATTTATATGACTTATCACGAGCACATCAGAGGACTTAATTTTACAAAACGTCAAAAGTCGTAAAAGTTAGATAAAAATCGAGAGCAGTTTAATCACGACAAAAACTTGCACTAAAGAATGCTGAACAACAAATGTTGAGCTGATAACAAAACAGCTGTAACACAATACCCAGTGACATTATCTTATCTCAACTCGTTTCAGCTTACAACACTTACAGTCCTATCCCAAATCTGTTCTCGCATCACTTGCTTTCAGAACAGTTTTCTGACATTACAACTGAGACGATGATAAACCGGAACTGGAGAATCGGCTACAATACATTTGTATTATGAGAACCACAGCTTTAAAATGGTCTGATTGTACTCAAGTGGTGAATTACTAACACAGGTTCGTACTCTTAGCTATATTTCACATCATCATACAAATGTGATTGGAAAGAAATACACGTATGATCTTATTTGTAAATTTACTGTTATATGATATTACTAGTGTAACCCGTGCCTACGGCCGGGACTTCAATATCGCAGTTGAAATGCAAAAGTATAAACCCGCTTATTATATTTGAAAACACGCATAAGATTGTCGTATGAAAGTATGAACTCTCTCTACAGTCCAAATAGACTGCCATGAAAAAACCAGTCCCGTAACTCTTACCGTTTTCTTGATTAAGCCGCTCGGAAATTACTCGCGCACACACAGACACACAGACAGACACACATTCTGAGATTATTTATCTGTGTTTAATGCCATCCATAGTTAAGAGGCGGGGCCGAGATCATCTTAATTGAAAGTTTCCTCTTCATTCTCAATGAAGGAGTACTTGGTATTTGTTGGTATGGCCTCAGCCAAATGAGAGTTTTCTAAACTTTCTTCTGCATCTGTCTGGGACTCCAATGAACATTTTCTGTTCTTCTCGAGAAGTAGCGCTCAACAGTAGATAATTCATGGACGCAAATAATTTCAAAGAGCTGTCATTTCTTAAATAGCCGTCACTGAAAGTGAAAGATAAACCAATAAACAGCATTAGCTTGATAATCCAAACATTTTTTGCTAATCTGGTAAACACTATTAAACAGTATAATTTACCAAATAAAATATAATAAATTGCCAATATTTTTGATACCACGGAAAAATGGTGAAGCCCTGGGGTCCAAAAAATCCTGTAAAAGAGCCTCCGAAAGGTCACAAATGAAAACATGTGGACGGATCGGGTCACTAAAGGGTCAATAAGCTGTCAACTTAAAGTTTACTGGTAGGTCATGTTACCAAGCTGAACCTGAGTCAGTACTAGTTGAAGTAAAAGCGGGTCAGATTGAGACCACTAGAATTTTAAATTTGTAATTAATCACAATCCCACTATGTTATATGAGATAGTTCATAAATATGGTATGGTAAGGGTCACAATTAACTGTTTAATTACCATCCCTAGATTAACGATTAAACTGTTCAATAAATAATAAATCTTCAGTAAAAAATATCAAATACTAAATAACATCTATCTGAACATGTCCTATCATCACTCAGGTAACTCAATACTCTCAGTGTCCACAAGACTTGGTATGTTCCTTCTACTGTCCAGACTGTCTCCCAACTCCACACTCAGGCCCGCTATGAAGGAACCCTTGGTCAGGTTCCTGGGGGACTCAACCACCGGAACAATGAGGAGGGGCCGTTCTTCAGGGGTGTACACGATGTTTAGTGTGTCTATGAAGTAGTCCGGGAGGGGCCTGTTCTTGGTCTCTGGTAACCACCACGATGCTATTGTCGGACCGACCTGCCAAATAAATTTATGTGAAATAGTATTAAAAACAATTTAAAGGCCATTTGTACATTGTAAATGAAATTAATTCACAAATAACAGGTTATTAGGATAAAAAATATCGTGTACCGCAACAGAAGCAGCGATGAGGAAAGGTAAGATGTCCAAGATTTCAGTGGTCAGAACCAGGGGATTTGCCACCATCCCTCCGATCTTTGAGGGATGATGATATTTTGTTAGAAACATTGCATCTTGGTCCAAAATCAACAACTGATCGATAAGCGCACCAAATACGCAGCAATACTCTCTAACTGCTGGTACTGTACTCCTTTCCGAGGAGTTAACCGAGAAGTTAATCTTAAGCCGCTACATTCTTTTAAGCATATACTGCTAATAAGTAAAGTAATAACTTCAATTTTTTTTTAAATCAATAAACTTTCAAATTGTTACACAAATACATCATTTTATTTCAAAGAAAATATCGCCGAATGACCTTACATGCCTTGACAAGTGACCGAGTGTAAACAAAATTAGGGACACCGAAACACCAGTTGACCAGTAAACTGATCATAGCAATTACATCGGGCCCTATATGCACCTATAAGTGAAGCGATGCTGCAACCAAGGCATGCTAGGTTTATTCCATTGAACTAAAAAGGTTACAGCCTAAAATAATAATAATAATCAAATAATTAATATCGTAATGATTACTCACCTCAGCCACAGCGATGCACCCAGCAGTGACTCTGTTCCTCATAGAAGTAGGATAGACCTCAGCTAGATACAAGTACACGTAGTTGAAGCTAACCGCTGCGAACGCCATGCACAGAACTGCACTTGCCAAACGAATCTGCAGGAGCAGTGGAGTTGGAGTTGGAGTCATTTACCGAATATATAGAGGGGATAAATTAACGCAATTTTTTAGCAAAAAGTGGGAGTAATGGTTGCAATTTAAAAGAGATGATGTCATTTGGTTAAGGTTATGATTTTATAAACTTAATTGATGAATTATTAACTACCTTATCGGATGTTATTTGACCTGAGTACATTGCGTGAACGGACATAATTTTTAACGGATATAATTTTGAACGGACATTAAAATGAACGCTAGAGCCTCCAGCATCCAATTAATGTCCGTTCAAATAAAGTCCGATAAGGTATACTGGTTAGCAGTCTCCACCCACCTGTGGTACACAGCAGAGAAAGCAGAAAGCTACAGCTACCGTCTGTACCCAGAAGTTTACCGGTCTTCTCTTCAAACTGAAATACAGAACATTATTGGGGGAAAAAACTGCCTTTTAGGGACTATTCAAAAAGCATTTAGATCAAGAGTCCTGGTGATTGGTGAATCGGGATTGTAATATCATTTATATTTATAATTCAACTTACTCGGAACAGAAGTGGATGAGAACAGCAGAGGGAATATCTGACAACGACAACAACCAGCAACTAAGGTAGGGCGAGGAAGACAGCTGTTCTGCGGAGAACTTTAGCATGTAGTAGATGAGGACGTTGGCAGCTGATGTTAGGTAGAAGGTCAGTGTGATGAAGATTAGACGGGGTCGTTGGAGGAGTAACCAAACACTCTCCGTTCCTGCAGAGTTTTATCAAATATTAATTTAAATCGGGTAGTGTAATATTCTGTGGTGTAAAATGTGTTGGAATGATGAAATAGCTCGGACTTATAAGATCTCTCTGGAGAGGTTAAAGAAACTGTACCAGCAGAAGATGATTCACTGAGGCAAATATCCTCTTCTACGTCGGTGATGGTCACGATTGGCAAACCGTTAACTTTAGCTGCAAACTGTACATTCTTCACTGCTTGTTCCTTCTTGCCGTTGCAAAACAGCCACCTGTTATGTATGTAAAGGTCAGTGATACTGGCGAATATGAGATCTTCATTTACTTATTTATTCGTACATTTATTGAACATAACAGTTTTGAACGGACTATGACAACTTAAACTAATAGAACCTGAACAACATGCTAAAATTACGAGTTTCGTTGGCAGCGTAAATTCCTATTTAATCTATAAGGATAAGAAGTTATAATTACCTGGGACTCTCTTTAAGTGACGGTAACATAATGAGAAATGCTGCAGCTCCAAAGATTGACAGAGCAACTATTAGCTGTCTCCATGGTCTTATGTAGTAAGCTGGAGAGAGTGACAGATATTAGCTAATCAGATCTCATAAAGAGGGATCGTGGTAAAAAGTGTTTATGATAACTTATTTGCCACGAAATTACAACCTCCACCAAAGTATTGTAATGTAAATTATACACATTTATAAACAGTTGATGAAGTACAACAAATTTATAAAAGTATAAACAGTCGATGAAGCAGAAGAGTTTATAAACAAATATTTGATAACAGTCAAGAAAACAGAAAAGTGTACGAACCCAGAGTTCCAAAGAGGGCGAAGGCGACACTCATATAGAAAATATGGGCTACGAGAGTGAAGGATCGGTTCTTCCTGCCTCCCCACTCAGTAGCATACACACAGGCCGTATTCCAGTGACATGCTGTAAACCCTGCGATAACACGTGATAAGAATTGATCGGGTATATTGATGCAGAAAATAAGATTATCTGAAATTTAGAGTTTGCAACTGTAGCTCAGTTCTAACAATAAAACCTGTAACTAAAACCTTCTCCCATTAAATGTTCTCTGAATACAGCGAGATGAAGAAGTAAGTACCCCCCCTCCACTGAAAATTTAGTAACCTGTAAGTATCCTAGCCAGGCAGTACCACTCGTAAGTAGGTGTAAGGGAAGTAAGGAATAGTAGACCGGTGTTTAAGAACTGGCACAGGTGAATGGTTGGTACTCTTCCGATCTTATCCCCTACCCATCCCCAGAATAAACAACCAAATGTATAGCCCAGGAAAGCGTATGAGGATACTGAAATCAAAATGATTTTAACTTGAAAAGTGAAATACTCTTACAGTTGTTCCTGGCCAAATAAAAATCACATTTTCAGAATATTCAAAAAAGGTTGGAATTTTGATTCTCAAACTTATAAAATGCTAATTTTATTTTATTGAACCGCGATCTCAAACCCATCTAAAACTCGCCTATCTTAGCCTTATACGCATCATGACAAGTAAGGTCAAACTCGGATATAATGGACAAGTTCGGCTGGTCCCACGTGTAGTTACAATATTTAGGATAACATATGTTTAGGGAGGAGCATTTCTTGGGACACCACCAAGAACCTTCATCAAAGTGACAGGTTGGAGTCAGGGCTGTGAACACCTGTAATGTTGGAAGTGAATTAATTTTGAGAAGAATTAAGAGTATTAGTTGTAATTCTATTATAGTTGACTACATAACAGTTTTACTACCAAAAAAGTTCATTTCCACTTACAAAGTTGAATCGTCCGTTAAGAAAACTATATGTATAAGAATTGTGTTTGTGGCGTTTCGTTTAAGCTAAAAAATTCAGAAATATCTTTAAAAATAGCAACACATAATAACACATTTTTAAATAGCAAGTAAAGCTGAAGCACGTTGTGCTCCGCTGAAATTTTAGCTCAATCTGACCTCCAGTGTAAGACAGAAGGTGTGCATGCATATCGTAGACGAAGATACAATGGCTATAAATATCTGGTACCTCCCCAAATCCCCTCCCGTCAGAACGAAGTCTTCCAATGACAAAACCATCTCTGTGACGGGCAGAGAAGTTTGTTATCCTTATAATAAGTAACCAAAACCTAAAACAAATTCAAAATCTTCACGCGAAAACAGCTATTAAAACAAATGATAGAAGTAAAACAAGAACCATTTAGCCGACACACACACACACACACACACACACACACACACACACACACACACACACACACACACACACACACACACACACACACACACACACACACACACACACACACACACACACACACACACACACACACACACACACACACACACACACACACACACACACACACACACACACACACACACACACACACACACACACACACACACACACACACACACACACACACACACACACACACACACACACACACACACACACACACACACACACACACACACACACACACACACACACACACACACACACACACACACACACACACACACACACACACACACACACACACACACACACACACACACACACACACACACACACACACACACACACACACACACACACACACACACACACACACACACACACACACACACACACACACACACACACACACACACACACACACACACACACACACACACACACACACACACACACACACACACACACACACACACACACACACACACACACACACACACACACACACACACAACATACACCATTATAGCTTTAAAGGAGCTCACAGCAACGCAGCAACTGATTCTTGTGGTATCAGTCTCACTGATTATCAGTACATGACCAGGCACTGGTGAAACGATACTATTGTCAACGGCAAATAAATGGTTGCACTGGGAATAAGGGGTTTAAATGTAAGTGTAACGCTGTACCAAGATTATATCGGTAATGTTGATTACAATTAATGGACTGATTAATATTACAGCGCTAATTGAATCAGTAGAAAGTAAATTTAATCAATTATGTTGAACTATAATGATTGTTTTATACCTTAAAGCATGTTGGTATGAAAATGGATAGAGGTCTTATCTTTAGTGCTTATCTTTTGATAGCCATATAAGGGGGTAAATATACAAACGGTGGTGCACCATTTGTCGACTATCCTAAGAAACATTGAAACATAATAATATATATTTCATACTTTGCTGCATCACCAGCATCTTGGTCCCATCCAGAGGTAGTTCACTAGTATTAAAGTGCAGTGGGTGCGGAATCGCACTATTGGCCTAATACCGCACTTTTCCGCACCAATATTTGTTCATTGTTCTATCACTATCAGATTTGTGCACTTGACAATGCTATAATGATAATATAATATACGTACAATAAGAAAATATCGACATACCCTTAACTAGAAGTAGAACTATGATTATGTTCCAATGTTTTCATGACGTAATGTTTTTTATGACGTAACATCTGAATAGAAAGGAATAGAAAGGAATAAAAAGGAATCAAAAGGAAGTAATGGACAATGGTATTATTTCATTTTGCAAAGCTTTTTCCGGAATTTAATTTCGATTTCTAGAACCTCAATTGGGTCTCATGCTAATGCAATCCTGAATCCATAGCCTAATTCAAATTGGTCTGATCAATGGAAAAAAATAGGCGGAATGACAAGCTGAGCCTTCACCTAACCATGTGCTTTCGCGCCACTGCAAGCGCAAGGGCTCTGGATAGAGCAAAGCACCGCCCAGTAACGCATACCACAGTTACACAGTACATTTGTATTTACTTTGTTATGAGCGTCATTCTACGATGAACGGGTTTACAAACGTATACTTACAGGAACAATGTTTTTGTAAATTTGCATATTGAGTAGGGACAGGCTATGGCGCGAGCCTGCAACCCGAAATGCGGAAAGGAAATTATAATGACACGTGACTTGGTTGTTGGTCGGTGGTAAGATTATCAGTCTTGAAACATTGATCAGTAATAACTTCCTGTACGTTTCTTTAGTGTACGCATATAATAGTATTACTATTAGTATGTGCATCGTAACTAAGTTAATGGATTGATTTTATTGATTTCGCCTTATAAAGTCAACTCAGTGATGAGCGAGAAGAAAATTATTAGGAATTTGGAAATCAAATAGCACTTTTAATAGCGGTACATATTCAATTTATATTTGTTTAAGTATTACTAAATACTATTGTTGAATAATATTAATAGTAATACTATTACTAATAGCTGAATGATTATAGTTTTAAAATTAAAAACTTATTAAAACTCAGCTCGCCATAACGTTATTCATATTAAATTAATAAGTTATATTGGACGTCTTGGGTCAATTTACGAATGATACTTGACACACGCTGTATACCCGAGCTAAATCACTCTACAGTCAATCTTCGAGATTGTTCTACAAAGGCCCTCGACAATTAAAACCAACTTCAATCGATGTATTTTCGGACGCTGATTAGTGATTCCGAATCACCCCCCCCCCCCCCCCCCACCCGACATAGTATAGGGTTAAAATGCTCCCCTAACGAGATATTGGCGAAAAACTGTCTTCATCACGTGAAATGACCGTATATATAAATAAGGAAGTTAGTCTAATTTCTCGTTAGGGTTAGGGTTTCAGCATATGCTTTTGTTAATAAGGATTGGGTTAGGGTTAGGGTTGGGATCAGATTAGAGAGTTAGGGTTTCGAATAGTCGTTCAGGATCAGCTAGAGAACAGGTTGAAAAAGTCACGTGACACTGACAGTCGAGTGTAGAGTAATTAATCATCATCCGTCGTTGAATTGCAGCGATGAGATATGAGGTGAGAAAGCTCAATAATCAACGCGAAACAAAACTACACACTACACAAAGCAAAAATGATAAATGATAGTTCGTGCGGTGACGTCCTCTAATTAAGTGGAAGTCTTACTACGATTGCTAGCATTCATTAAAGCAACTTTGTTGTTTGCACATTGCAGGGACGAATCAGGTGCTGAAAGTGAAAGCAAAAATGATATGATAAAATTAAAATCCAGTTTAAATGTTTAAGTTAGAATTTTCAAGACTATTCATGATTCGCGATTTAATGATTTGGATTGATAAAAGTATGAATGGTTTAATTACAATTTTATTAACTTTAAAACATCTACCTTGAACTAAACACAAAGTTGATTGTCCTATTTTCTCCGGATTACCTGGGGATCCCAGGCTATCATGTTCATAAACATAGAGGTTCGGCGGAATTGAGGTTTGGTGGAATAGGCGGAATGACAAGCTGAGCCTTTACCTAACCATGTGCTTTCGCGCCACTGCAAGCGCAAGGGCTCTGGATAGAGCAAAGCACCGCCCAGTAACGCATACCACAGCTACACAGTACATTTGTATTTACTTTGTTATGAGCGTCATTCTACGATGAACGGGTTTACAAACGTATACTTACAGGAACAATGTTTTTGTAAATTTGCATATTGAGTAGGGACAGGCTATGGCGCGTGCCTGCAACCCGAAATCCGGAAAGGAAATTATAATGACACGTGACTTGGTTGTTGGTCGGTGGTAAGATTATCAGTCTTGAAACATTGATCAGTAATAACTTCCTATACGTTTCTTTAGTGTACGCATATAATAGTATTACTATTAGTATGTGCATCGTAACTAAGTTATTGGATTGATTTTATTGATTTTGCCTTATAAAGTCAACTCAGTGATGAGCGAGAAGAAAATTATTAGGAATTTGGAAATCAAATAGCACTTTTAATAGCGGTACATACTCAATTTATATTTGTTAAAGTATTACTAAATACTATTGTTGAATAATATTAATAGTAATACTATTACTAATAGCTGAATGATTATAGTTTTAAAATTAAAAACTTATTAAAACTCAGCTCGCCATAACGTTATTCATATTAAATTAATAAGTTATATTGGACGTCTTGGGTCAATTTACGAATGATACTTGACACACGCTGTATACCCGAGCTAAATCACTCTACAGTCAATCTTCGAGATTGTTCTACAAAGGCCCTCGACAATTAAAACCAACTTCAATCGATGTATTTTCGGACGCTGATTCCGAATCACACCCCCCTCCCCCCTATGACATAGTATAGGGTTAAAATGCTCCCCTGACGAGATATTGGCGAAAAACTGTCTTGATCACGTGAAATGACCGTATAACTATAAGGAAGTTAGTCTAATTTCTCGTTAGGGTTAGGGTTTCAGCATATGCTTTTGTTAAGGATTGGGTTAGGGTTAGGGTTGGGATCAGATTAGAGAGTTATGGTTTCGAATAGTCGTTCAGGATCAGCTAGAGAACAAGTTGAAAAAGTCACGTGACACTGACAGTCGAGTGTAGAGTAATTAATCATCATCCCTGTATACCTCTTTTCGCGAAAAAAAGATAAGAGGTATACAACGTTTAACAAAATAATACTCGTAAATATAGATGTGGATACTGGCCGCGAGGTGAAACACATTTGTTTACTTTAATAGTAAGCACATGTTCGCGGCGGGTTGAGGAGGTGCGAAACATATTTGTTTACATTTTTAGGGTAAGCACATGTTCGGCGGGTTGAAGAGGTGATACACATTTTGTATTATAGAAGGCTTGTAACACTTGTAACGCTTTCTTGTTACCCCCCTTTTAAGGCCCCGAATTATTTTCTGAACGAAAGCTCAAAAATAACCGAGAAATCGACCTTCTTATTAACTCATTTAGATGACTGTTTCTGACCTAAAATTGCACGAAAAATCGATTTAGCTAGGTTTCAGAACCTATAAAAACTTCCTTATTGCTCAAAATTGATGTTTTATAGTTGATATGAGCAACAAGCAACATATGTTTTGATCCTTCGTTTCTACTCATGACCTAGGCAGTTAAACTGAACCCGACATATCGAGGCAATCCTCAGCTTAACTGATAAAAATGTAAAAAAATGTGTTTCAACTCCTCAACCCGCCGAACATGTGCTTACTATTAAAGTAAACAAATGTGTTTCACCTCCCCGCCAGTATCCGCATCTATTATTGCTTAAAATATTGTATCACGTTATGATCGTACAGTCTATATTACAGACCCTTAACCACTGTTAAAAGGGCCAGATGTTTGCAGATAATCAACCTAAAGTTATTAAAGTATTGATCTTTGAAAGCCACAATAAAATAGTATTCTAATCTCATCCAATTTAGCTTAAAGCTAAAGCTAAAAAACCGATAGCAAGGTGATCAGATGAGGTTGTCAATAGTGCTGATTCTTGTATGCCTTGTTTACAATGTAGACGCCGGGTTAAGAGTAAGGCGACGACGAAGATCATGTAAGTACCCAATACCGTAATCAAATAATTGGCTTCGGGGACAGAGCTAACAAAACAAAACGATAAGAATCTACATGTAAGTAATTTAGAAGATTTAGATTTTACTAATTATATCAACCAGACTTTATGCAAGAAAATAATCCCCAGGTAGTCCAGTAAATGCTGGGTGGTCTGGGTGGGGTGGTTGGAGCAGTTGTTCCTGTAACTATGCCACTGTTACTGGTACCAGGACTCAGTCAAGATCCTGCAATAATCCTGCTCCTTCTTGTGGTGGCAGGTAAGCATCGCATCGTAAAGTATCTTGAGTCTTTTAAAGCAGAGAAAAAAAAGATAGTGACATAAAGTTGAATGTGATTAAAAGCGTGAAAAAATCTTAAAATCTTAGCGAATTCTCAACCCACAGTTCATGTCCGGGATCTGCCTCAATGTCAGGGAGTTGTGATGACCAGTGCTGTAAGACGATTAACGGAGGGTTTTCTAACTGGGGAAGTTGGGGAACCTGTTCCTGCAACCATGCTGTTGGAACAGAACAAGGACCAGATCCAGATCTTGTACCAGTCCGTCTCCTTCTTGTCATGACAGGTAAAGGAATTTAAATAATAGTTTTGTCCTAGGTTTAATATTACATTTATAAGGCCGCCAGAGACAGAAGGCTTAGCGCCTATAATTGTCTGCTCACGTAATTTCCGTCCAGTTTATGCCAATGAACGCTTCTCACCGACATTTTATTTTCAGTTTCTGTGATGGATCTACGATTGATATAGATGGCGTAAATTTGTATGCCAAGAAACGGACCGATCAGATCTTAACTCAAATTGATACAGGATATTGTGACGATCAGTGCTGTCTTACCACTGACGGGGTTTGGTCTAAATGGGGTGGTTGGAGCAGTTGTTCCTGTAACCATACCACTGGTACCGGCACTAGGACTCAGTCAAGATCCTGCAACAATCCTGCTCCTTCTTGTGGTGGCAGGTAAACATCGCATCGTAAAGTATCTTGAGTCTTTTAAAGCAGAGAAAAAAAAAGATAATGACATAAAGTTGAATGTGATTAAAAGCGTAAAAAATCTTAAAATCATGGCGAATTCTCAACCCACAGTTCGTGTCCGGGATCTGCCTCAATGTCAGGGAGTTGTGATGACCAGTGCTGTAAGACGATTAACGGAGGGTTTTCTAACTGGGGAAGTTGGGGAACCTGTTTCTGCAACCATGCTGTTGGTACAGGGACAAGGACCAGATCCAGATCTTGTACCAGTCCGTCTCCTTCTTGTCGTGGCAGGTAAAGGAATTTAAATAATAGTTTGTCCTAGGTTTAATATGAAGTTATATTAATGTGGACATATGGCCATTAAGTAATGTTTGGTAACTCTTCAGCATCTATCTTATAGTTATCGGACTTCATTTTGGGCTGACATTAGATGGCCACCGGAAATAATTTTGGATAGACATGATTATGGACACAAAAATGTTTTTGACCGTACATCAACATAGAAGCCAGACTTTAAGTTTAATTAGGCAGGAATTCCGCATAATTTATTTGATTGAAGTTCGGACATTACATTTAAAAGTACGCCAGAAGGCTTAGCGCCTATAATTGTTCGCTAACATAAATTCCGTCCAGTTTATGCCAATGAACACTTCTCACAGATATTTTATTTTCAGTTCCTGTGTTGGATCTACGATTGATACAGGACATTGTGACGATCAGTGCTGTCTTACCACTGACGGGGTTTGGTCTAAATGGGGTGGTTGGAGCAGTTGTTCCTGTAACCATGCCACTGGCACCGGCACTAGGACTCAGTCAAGATCCTGCAACAATCCTGCTCCTTCTTGTGGTGGCAGGTAAGCATCGCATCGTAAAGTATCTTGAGTCATTTGAAGCAGAGAAAAAAAAAGATAGTGACATAAAGTTGAATGTGATTAAAAGCGTGAAAAAATCTTAAAATCATGGCGAATTCTCAACCCACAGTTCATGTCCGGGATCTGCCTCAATGTCAGGGAGTTGTGATGACCAGTGCTGTAAGACGATTAACGGAGGGTTTTCTAACTGGGGAAGTTGGGGAACCTGTTCTGCAACCATGCTGTTGGTACAGGAACAAGGAAGAGATCCAGATCTTGTACCAGTCCTTCTCCTTCTTGTCGTGGCAGGTAAAGGAATTTAAATAATAGTTTGTCCTAGGTTTAATATGAAATAATAAAATTATATTAATGTGGACATATGGCCATTAAGCAATGTTTGGTAACTCTTCAGCATCTATCTTATAGTTATCGGACTTCATTTTGGGCTGACATTAGATGGCCACCGGATATAATTTTGGGTAGACATGATTATGGACACAAAAATGTTTTTGAAATTCCGTCCAGTTTATGCCAATGAACGCTTCTCACCGACATTTTATTTTCAGTTCCTGTGTTGGATCTACGATTGATACAGGACATTGTGACGATCAGTGCTGTCTTACCACTGACGGGGTTTGGTCTAAATGGGGTGGTTGGAGCAGTTGTTCCTGTAACCATGCCACTGGTACCGGCACTAGGACTCAGTCAAGATCCTGCAACAATCCTGCTCCTTCTTGTGGTGGCAGGTAAGCATCGCATTGTAAAGTATCTTGAGCAATTTAAAGCAGAGAAAAAAAGATAGTGACATAAAGTTGAATGCGATTAAAAGCGTGAAAAAATCTTAAAATCATGGCGAATTCTCAACCCACAGTTCATGTCCGGGATCTGCCTCAATGTCAGGGAGTTGTGATGGTCAGTGCTGTAAGACGATTAACGGAGGGTTTTCTAACTGGGGAAGTTGGGGAACCTGTTCCTGCAACCATGCTGTTGGTACAGGAACAAGGAAGAGATCCAGATCGTAAATCAACATGAAGCCAGACTTTAAGTTTAATTGGGCAGGAATTCCGCAAGATTTTTCTGATCGGACATTATATTTAAATTTTAAAAGTACGCCAAAAGGCTTAGCGCCTATAATTGTTCGCTAACATAATCTCAGTCCAGTTTATTATGCCAATGAACGCTTCTCACCGACATTTTATTTTCAGTTCCTGTGTTGGATCTACGATTGATACAGGACATTGTGACGATCAGTGCTGTCTAACCACTGACGGGGTTTGGTCTAAATGGGGTGGTTGGAGCAGTTGTTCCTGTAACCATGCCACTGGCACCGGCACTAGGACTCAGTCAAGATCCTGCAACAATCCTGCTCCTTCTTGTGGTGGCAGGTAAGCATCGCATCGTAAAGTATCTTGAGTCATGTTGATAGGTGAAAATTCTGTTTTTCCTCCACTAGCGAGCTCAACAAGTGAAACAAGTAGTTAATGACACAAAAATATGTTCGATGGTCTAAATCTTCATCAGTTCTGAAATTTATCAATTAAAATTAAATATAACGACAAGGAACATATTATGTGGTAAAACTCTGACAGAAAAATATATTAAGTACTACGATACGAAGAATTATGACATAAACTGCCAGGTAGCCTTAACCGTTGCTGGCCTTAGGAACGATCCTTCGGCTTCTTGTAAAGCTCTTCCTTGAAAGTGCTGGTTTACATTGTAATGCAGGTAATGCCGAAGTAAAATAACAAAGGTGGTCGACTCATTCGATGGCCTTGTTGCGTCGCAACGAATCCTCATAAGATAAGATAAGATAAACTGATTACAAAACTAAACAAAACATAAAAGTACAAAACACCTACGAATTGGAAAACTAACGTCACTTAAACTTAAACAAAACAAACTGTAGCACAGGTGCAACTGTTCAACACTAAATTTAGTCCAAGTAAATCCGGCTAAACCGGTGTTATCAGATTTTGTAATCAGTGTATGTCATAATTCTTCGTATCGTAGTATTTAATATATTTTTCTGTCAGAGTTTTACCACATATGTTCCCTGTCGTTATATTTAATTTTAATTGATAAATTTCAGAACTGATGAAGATGTAAACCATCGAAAATATTTTTGTGTCATTAACTACTTGTTTCACTTGTTGAGCTCGCTAGTGGAGGAAAAACAGAATTTTCACCTATCAACATTACGTACTCATGCGACTTTTAAACAAAGCCCCACTTACTCATCTTATCTTGAGTCATTTAAAGCAGAGAAAAAAAAAGATAGTGACATAAAGTTGAATGTGATTAAAAGCGTGAAGATCTTAAAATCATGGCGAATTCTCAACCCACAGTTCATGTCCGGGATCTGCCTCAATGTCAGGGAGTTGTGATGACCAGTGCTGTAAGACGATTAACGGAGGGTTTTCTAACTGGGGAAGTTGGGGAACCTGTTCCTGCAACCATGCTGTTGGTACAGGGACAAGGACCAGATCCAGATCTTGTACCAGTCCTTCTCCTTCATGTCGTGGCAGGTAAAGGAATTTAAATAATAATTTGTCCTAGGTTTAATATGAAATAATAAAATTATATTAATGTGGACATATGGCCATTAAGCAATGTTTGGTAACTCTTCAGCATCTATCTTATAGTTATCGGACTTCATTTTGGGCTGACATTAGATGGCCACCGGAAATAATATTGGGTAGACATGATTATTGACACAAAAATGTTTTTGACCGCAAGGTTGTTAAATACGTATTAGGAGGGAATACGTATTGGAATACGAATACGTATTAATCCTCGAAAATTGACGTATTACGACGTATTCTTTATTCAAAAAATTCAAAAATTCAAATATGTTGAGGGGACTGAACTTTAGAAAATGGTCTTAAACTTTGATAATTGCGAGATCATTTTAGGAAACGAAATCATTAAATATGTATTAATATGTAATTGATAATTTCGCAAAAAATGTTAGCTTATTATCCATGAAATTTGATTACAAATTTAAGTTATCATGTATAACTGCACTCCTTTAATGCATGATCAATGATGAGGGTGGCGCGCAGCTGTAATGTTTAATTTTGACAAATCAGCGTATTACGGCGTATTATGGCGTATTCGTGGACGTATTTAACAATCCATAGAAATTACCGTATTCCGGCGTATTACGACGTATTCTTTATTTATAGAACCGAATACGTCATATTCTTTTACGAAAATTTGACGTATTTAACAACCTTGTTTGACCGTACGCCAGAAGGCTTAGCGCCTATAATTGTTCGCTAACATAATCTCAGTCAAGTTATTATGCCAATGAACGCTTCTCACCGACATTTTATTTTCAGTTCCTGTGTTGGATCTACGATTGATACAGGACATTGTGACGATCAGTGCTGTCTTACCACTGACGGGGTTTGGTCTAAATGGGGTGGTTGGAGCAGTTGTTCCTGTAACCATGCCACTGGCACCGGCATTAGGACTCAGTCAAGATCCTGCAACAATCCTGCTCCTTCTTGTGGTGGCAGGTAAGCATCGCATCGTAAAGTATCTTGAGTCATTTGAAGCAGAGAAAAAAAAAGATAGTGACATAAAGTTGAATGTGATTAAAAGCGTGAAAAAATCTTAAAATCATGATGAATTCTCAACCCACAGTTCATGTCCGGGATCTGCCTCAATGTCAGGGAGTTGTGATGACCAGTGCTGTAAGACGATTAACGGAGGGTTTTCTAACTGGGGAAGTTGGGGAACCTGTTCCTGCAACCATGCTGTTGATACAGGAACAAGGAACAGATCCAGAACTTGTACCAGTCCTTCACCTTCTTGTCGTGGCAGGTAAAGGAATTTAAATAATAGTTTGTCCTAGGTTTAATATGAAATAATAAAATTATATTAATGTGGACATACGGCCATTAAGCAATGTTTGGTAACTCTTCAGCATCTATCTTATAGTTATCGGACTTCATTTTGGGCTGACATTAGATAACCACCGGAAATAATATTGGGTAGACATGATTATGGACATAAAAATGTTTTTGAACGCTCATGAACATGGAATCCAAACTTTAAGTTTAATTGGGCATGAATTCCGCAGAATTTATCTAATCAGAGTTTGGAAATTACATTTACAAGGATGCCTAAAGCTTAGCGCCTATAATTGTTCGCTAACATAATTTCAGTCCAGTTTATGCCAATGAACGCTTCTCACCGACATTTTATGTTCAGTTCCTGTGTTGGATCTACGATTGATACGGAACATTGTGACGATCAGTGCTGTCTTACTACTGACGGGGTTTGGTCTAAATGGGGTGGTTGGAGCAGTTGTTCCTGTAACCATGCCACTGGTACCGGCACTAGGACTCAGTCAAGATCCTGCAACAATCCTGCTCCTTCTTGTGGTGGCAGGTAAGCATCGCATCGTAAAGTATTTTGAGTATTTTATAGCAGACAAAAAAAAGATAGTGACATAAAGTTGAATGTGATTAAAAGCGTGAAGATCTTAAAATCTTAGCGAATTCTCAACCCACAGTTCATGTCCGGGATCTGCCTCAATGTCAGGGAGTTGTGATGACCAGTGCTGTAAGACGATTAACGGAGGGTTTTCTAACTGGGGAAGTTGGGGAACCTGTTCCTGCAACCATGCTGTTGGTACAGGAACAAGGAACAGATCCAGAACTTGTACCAGTCCTTCACCTTCTTGTCGTGGCAGGTAAAGGAATTTAAATAATAGTTTGTCCTAGGTTTAATATGAAATTATATTAATGTGCACATATGGCCATTAAGCAATGGTTGCTAACTCTTCAGCATCTATCTTATTGTTATCGGACTTCATTTTGGGCTGACATTAGATGGCCACCGGAAATAATTTTAGGTAGACACGATTATGGACACAAAAATGTTTTTGAACGTACATCAACATAGAAGTCAAACTTTAAGTTTGATTGGGCAGGAATTCCGCATAATTTATTTGATTGAAGTTCGGACATGACATTTACAAGGATGCCTAAAGCTTAGCTTAGTCCGCTTACGTAATTTCCGTCCAGTTTATGCCAATGAACGGTTCTCACCGACATTTTATTTTCAGTTCCTGTGTTGGATCTACGATTGATACAGGACATTGTGACGATCAGTGCTGTCTTACCACTGACGGGGTTTGGTCTAAATGGGGTGGTTGGAGCAGTTGTTCCTGTAACCATGCCACTGGTACCGGCACTAGGACTCAGTCAAGATCCTGCAATAATCCTGCTCCTTCTTGTGGTGGCAGGTAAGCATTGCATCGTAAAGAATCTTGAGTCCTTTAGGACAGAGGAAAAAATTGTAGTGATATAAAGTTGAATGTGATTAAAAGCGTGAAAAAATCTTAAAATCATGACGAATTCTCAACCAACAGATCATGTCCGGGATCTGCCTCAATGTCAGAGTGTTGTGATGACCAGTGCTGTAAGACGATTAACGGAGGGTTTTCTAACTGGGGAAGTTGGGGAACCTGTTCCTGCAACCATGCTGTTGGTACAGGGACAAGGACCAGATCCAGATCTTGTACCAGTCCTTCTCCTTCTTGTCGTGGCAGGTAAAGGAATTTAAATAATAGTTTGTCCTAGTTTTAACTTTTAATATGAAATTATATTACTGTGGACATATAGCCATATTTAAATAATGTTTGGTAACACTTAAGCATCTATCTTATAGTTATCGGACTTCATTTTGGGCTGACATTAGATGGACACCGGATATAATTTTGGGTAGACATGATTATGGACACAAAAATGTTTTTGACCGTACATTAACATGAAGCCAGACTTTAAGTTTGATTGGGCAGGAATTCCGCATAATTTATTTGATTGAAGTTCTGACATTAAATTTAAAAGTACGCCAGAAGGCTTAGCGCCTATAATTTTTCGCTAACATAATTTCAGTCCAGTTTATGCCAATGAACGCTTCTCACCGACATTTTATGTTCAGTTCTTGTGTTGGATCTACGATTGATACGGGACATTGTGACGATCAGTGCTGTCTTACCACTGACGGGGTTTGGTCTAAATGGGGTGGTTGGAGCAGTTGTTCCTGTAACCATGCCACTGGTACCGGCACTAGGACTCAGTCAAGATCTTGCAACAATCCTGCTCCTTCTTGTGGTGGCAGGTAAGCATCGCATCGTAAAGTATCTTGAGTCATTTAAAGCAGAGAAAAAAAAGATAGTGACATAAAGTTGAATGTGATTAAAAGTGTGAAGATCTTAAAATCTTATCGAATTCTCAACCCACAGTTCATGTCCGGTATCTGCCTCAATGTCAGGGAGTTGTGATGACCAGTGCTGTAAGACGATTAACGGAGGGTTTTCTAACTGGGGAAGTTGGGGAACCTGTTCCTGCAACCATGCTGTTGGTACAGGGACAAGGACCAGATCCAGATCTTGTACCAGTCCTTCTCCTTCTTGTCGTGGCAGGTAAAGGAATTTAAATAATAGTTTGTCCTAGTTTTAACTTTTAATATGAAATTATATTACTGTTGACATATAGCACTATTTAAATAATGTTTGGTATCTCTTAAGCATCTATCTTATAGTTATCGGACTTCATTTTGGGCTGACATTAGATGGACACCGGATATAATTTTGGGTAGACATGATTATGGACACAAAAATGTTTTGACCGTACATTAACATGAAGCCAGACTTTAAGTTTGATTGGGCAGGAATTCCGCATAATTTATTTGATTGAAGTTCTGACATTACATTTAAAAGTACGCCAGAAGGCTTAGCGCCTATAATTGTTCGCTAACATAATTTCAGTCCAGTTTATGCCAATGAACGCTTCTCACCGACATTTTATGTTCAGTTCTTGTGTTGGATCTACGATTGATACGGAACATTGTGACGATCAGTGCTGTCTTACTACTGACGGCGTTTGGTCTAAATGGGGTGGTTGGAGCAGTTGTTCCTGTAACCATGCCACTGGTACCGGCACTAGGACTCAGTCAAGATCCTGCAACAATCCTGCTCCTTCTTGTGGTGGCAGGTAAGCATCGCATCGTAAAGTATCTTCAGTCATTTAAAGCAGAGAAAAAAAAGATAGTGACATAAAGTTGAATGTGATTAAAAGCGTGAAAAATCTTAAAATCATGGCGAATTCTCAACCCACAGATTATGTCCGGGATCTGCCTCAATGTCAGGGAGTTGTGATGACCAGTGCTGTAAGACGATTAACGGAGGGTTTTCTAACTGGGGAAGTTGGGGAACCTGTTCCTGCAACCATGCTGTTGGTACAGGGACAAGGACCAGATCCAGATCTTGTACCAGTCCTTCTCCTTCTTGTCGTGGCAGGTAAAGGAATTTAAATAATAGTTTGTCCTAATTTTAACTTTTAATATGAAATTATATTACTGTGGACATATAGCCCTATTTAAATAATGTTTGGTAACTCTTAAGCATCTATCTTATAGTTATCGGACTTCATTTTGGGCTGACATTAGATGGACACCAGATATAATTTTGGGTAGACATGACTATGGACACAAAAATGTTTTTGACCGTACATTAACATGAAGCCAGACTTTAAGTTTGATTGGGCAGGAATTCCGCATAATTTATTTGATTGAAGTTCTGACATTACATTTAAAAGTGTTCCAGAAGGCGTAGCGCCTATAATTGTTCGCTAACATAATTTCAGTCCAGTTTATGCCAATGAACGCTTCTCACCGACATTTTGTGTTCAGTTCTTGTGTTGGATCTACGATTGATACGGGACATTGTGACGATCAGTGCTGTCTTACCACTGACGGCGTTTGGTCTAAATGGGGTGGTTGGAGCAGTTGTTCCTGTAACCATGCCACTGGTACCGGCACTAGGACTCAGTCAAGATCCTGCAACAATCCTGCTCCTTCTTGTGGTGGCAGGTAAGCATCGCATCGTAAAGTATCTTGAGTCATTTAAAGCAGAGAAAAAAAAAGATAGTGACATAAAGTTGAATGTGATTAAAAGCATGAAAAAGTCTTAAAATCATGGCGAATTCTCAACCCACAGTTCATGTCCGGGATCTGCCTCAATGTCAGGGAGTTGTGATGACCAGTGCTGTAAGACGATTAACGGAGGGTTTTCTAACTGGGGAGTTGGGGAACTTGTTCCTGCAACCATGCTGTTGGTACAGGAACAAGGAAGAGATCCAGATCTTGTACCAGTCCTTCTCCTTCATGTCGTGGCAGGTAAAGGAATTTAAATAATAGTTTGTCCTAGGTTTAATATGAAATAATAAAATTATATTAATGTGGACATATTATGGCCATTAAGCAATGTTTGGTAACTCTTCAGCATCTATCTTATAGTTATCGGACTTCATTTTGGGCTGACAATAGATGGCCACCGGAAATAATATTGGGTAGACATGATTATTGACACAAAAATGTTTTTGACCGTACGCCAGAAGGCTTAGCACCTATAATTGTTCGCTAACATAATCTCAGTCCAGTTTATTATGCCAATGAACGCTTCTCACCGACATTTTATTTTCAGTTCCTGTGTTGGATCTACGATTAATACAGGACATTGTGACGATCAGTGCTGTCTTACCACTGACGGGGTTTGGTCTAAATGGGGTGGTTGGAGCAGTTGTTCCTGTAACCATGCCACTGGTACCGGCACTAGGACTCAGTCAAGATCCTGCAACAATCCTGCTCCTTCTTGTGGTGGCAGGTAAGCATCGCATCGTAAAGTATCTTGAGTCATGTTGATAGGTGAAAATTCTGTTTTTCCTCCACTAGCGAGCTCAACAAGTGAAACAAGTAGTTAATGACACAAAAATATGTTCGATGGTCTAAATCTTCATCAGTTCTGAAATTTATCAATTTAAATTAAATATAACGACAAGGAACATATTATGTGGTAAAACTCTGACAGAAAAATATATTAGATACTACGATACGAAGAATTATGACATAAACTGATTACAAAACTAAACAAAACATAAAAGTACAAAACACCTACGAATTGGAAAACTAACGTCACTTAAACTTAAACAAAACAAACTGTAGCACAGGTGCAACTGTTCAACACTAAATTTAGTCCAAGTAAATCCGGCTAAACCGGTGTTATCAGATTTTGTAATCAGTGTATGTCATAATTCTTCGTATCGTAGTATTTAATATATTTTTCTGTCAGAGTTTTACCACATATGTTCCCTGTCGTTATATTTAATTTTAATTGATAAATTTCAGAACTGATGAAGATGTAAACCATCGAAAATATTTTTGTGTCATTAACTACTTGTTTCACTTGTTGAGCTCGCTAGTGGAGGAAAAACAGAATTTTCACCTATCAACATTACGTACTCATGCGACTCTTAAACAAAGCCCCACTTACTCATCTTATCTTGAGTCATTTAAAGCAGAGAAAAAAAAAGATAGTGACATAAAGTTGAATGTGATTAAAAGCGTGAAGATCTTAAAATCATGACGAATTCTCAACCCACAGTTCATGTCCGGGATCTGCCTCAATGTCAGGGAGTTGTGATGACCAGTGCTGTAAGACGATTAACGGAGGGTTTTCTAACTGGGGAAGTTGGGGAACCTGTTCCTGCAACCATGCTGTTGGTACAGGAACAAGGAAGAGATCCAGATCTTGTACCAGTCCTTCTCCTTCATGTCGTGGCAGGTAAAGGAATTTAAATAATAAATTGTCCTAGGTTTAATATGAAATAAAAAAATTATATTAATGTGGACATATGGCCATTAAGCAATGTTTGGTAACTCTTCAGCATCTATCTTATAGTTATCGGACTTCATTTTGGGCTGACATTAGATGGCCACCGGAAATAATATTGGGTAGACATGATTATTGACACAAAAATGTTTTTGACCGCAAGGTTGTTAAATACGTATTAGGAGGGAATACGTATTGGAATACGAATACGTATTAATCCTCGAAAATTGACGTATTACGACGTATTCTTTATTCAAAAAATTCAAAAATTCAAATATGTTGAGGGGACTGAACTTTAGAAAATGGTCTTAAACTTTGATAATTGCGAGATCGTTTTAGGAAACGAAATCATTAAATATGTATTAATATGTAATTGATAATTTCGCAAAAAATGTTAGCTTATTATCCATGAAATTTGATTACAAATTTAAGTTATCATGTATAACTGCACTCCTTTAATGCATGATCAATGATGAGGGTGGCGCGCAGCTGTAATGTTTAATTTTGACAAATCAGCGTATTACGGCGTATTATGGCGTATTCGTGGACGTAATTAACAATCCATAGAAATTACCGTATTCCGGCGTATTACGACGTATTCTTTATTAGAACCGAATACGTCGTATTCTTTCACGAAAATTTGACGTATTTAACAACCTTGTTTGACCGTACGCCAGAAGGCTTAGCGCCTATAATTGTTCGCTAACATAATCTCAGTCAAGTTTATTATGCCAATGAACGCTTCTCACCGACATTTTATTTTCAGTTCCTGTGTTGGATCTACGATTGATACAGGACATTGTGACGATCAGTGCTGTCTTACCACTGACGGGGTTTGGTCTAAATGGGGTGGTTGGAGCAGTTGTTCCTGTAACCATGCCATTGGTACCGGCACTAGGACTCAGTCAAGATCCTGCAACAATCCTGCTCCTTCTTGTGGTGGCAGGTAAGCATCGCATCGTAAAGTATCTTGAGTCATTTGAAGCAGAGAAAAAAAAAGATAGTGACATAAAGTTGAATGTGATTAAAAGCGTGAAAAAATCTTAAAATCATGGCGAATTCTCAACCCACAGTTCATGTCCGGGATCTGCCTCAATGTCAGGGAGTTGTGATGGTCAGTGCTGTAAGACGATTAACGGAGGGTTTTCTAACTGGGGAAGTTGGGGAACCTGTTTCTGCAACCATGCTGTTGGTACAGGAACAAGGAAGAGATCCAGATCTTGTACCAGTCCTTCTCCTTCATGTCGTGGCAGGTAAAGGAAAAGCAATGTTTAGTAACTCTTCAGCATATATCCTATAGTTATCGGACTTCATTTTGGGCTGACATTAGATGACCACCGGAAATAATTTTGGGTAGACTTGATTATGGACACAAAAATGTTTTTGACCGTACATCAACATGAAGCCAAACTTTAAGTTTAATTGGGCAGGAATTCCGCAGAATTTATCTGATCGGATATTATATTTAAAAGTACGCCAGAAGGCTTAGCGCCTATAATTGTTCGCTAACATAATTTCAGTCCAGTTTATGCCAATGAACACTTCTCACCGACATTTCATTTTCAGTTCCTGTGTTGGATCTACGATTGATACAGGACATTGTGACGATCAGTGCTGTCTTACCACTGACGGGGTTTGGTCTAAATGGGGTGGTTGGAGCAGTTGTTCCTGTAACCATGCCACTGGTACCGGCACTAGGACTCAGTCAAGATCTTGCAAGAATCCTGCTCCTTCTTGTGGTGGCAGGTAAGCATCGCATCGTAAAGTATCTTGAGTCTTTTAAAGCAGAGAAAAAAAAAGATAGTGACATAAAGTTGAATGTGATTAAAAGCGTGAAAAAATCTTAAAATCATGGCGAATTCTCAACCCGCAGTTCATGTCCGGGATCTGCCTCAATGTCAGGGAGTTGTGATGATCAGTGCTGTAAGACGATTAACGGAGGGTTTTCTAACTGGGGAAGTTGGGGAACCTGTTCCTGCAACCATGCTGTTGGTACAGGAACAAGGATCAGATCCAGATCTTGTACCAGTCCTTCTCCTTCTTGTCGTGGCAGGTAAAGGAATTTAAATAAAAGTTTGTCCCAGGTTTAATATGAAATTATATTATTACGGACATATGGCCATTGAGCAATGTTTGGTAACTCTTCAGCATCTCTGTTATAATCATCGGACTTTATTTTGGGCGGACGTTAGATAGCCTTGTTTGAAATTGAGGAAGCTATCAAGAAGTTGAAGAACTACAAAAGTGCTGGAATTGATGAAATTTCAAATGAGCAGTTAAAGTACGGTTCTCCTGGACTTCTGCCTTGGTTAAAAGATTTGTTTGAAACTGTATGGAAAAGTGAGGATATTCCTAGTGATTGGAGGAAAGGAATCATCACCATCATCCCAAAGAAAGGGGACCTCACATATTGCAACAACAACAGAGGGATAACTCTACGCTCCACCGTATCGAAGTTATTTCAAATCGTGTTGTTAAAAAGACTAAGTAATGGGCTTGAAAAGTTACTTAGAGAAAATCAGTGTGGTTTCAGGAGAAACCGTTCTTGTATAGATCAGCTATACTCCCTTCATTGTATAATACACAATTGTATAGAATTCAACGTCCCTTTGTATATAAACTTTATTGATTTTAAAGCTGCTTTTGATTCAATCAATCGTGACTTTATTTGGAAAGCTTTTGAACATTATGGTCTTCCAACAAAATACATCAATGTTTTCAAAGCGTTCTTTAGAGCAACTGAAAGTGCAGTTCGTGTCAATGGGGAATTGACAAGATGGTTTGATGTCGATTCGGGGACTGGACAAGGTGATGTGCAAGGGCCTCCCATTTTCAACCTTGTACTTAACTGGGGATTAGAACTTGCCGAGAAGTTTAAAAATATATCGCGTGGTTTTACTCTTCAGTACAGACAAAGTTCCAGACAACCGGAAAAATGTGTCATTGATTTGGACTATGCTGATGACATAGCAGGCATGGATGACACTGTCGAGGGACTGCAAGAAACAACGGACAATATTGCGAAATACTGTGGGCTTGGGGGTTTAAAGATGAACGCAAAGAAAACAGAGATCATGGTAATTGGGAAAGATACGTCGCAGCACCCACTCCCAGAGAATAGGACCATAGATATTACTGTCGATGGAAACTCTGCAAAGCAGGTCACTCAATTCACTTATTTGGGTGCCAAAATTACATCGGATGGCAAGATCGATAAAGAAATAAGTGTCAGGATTGGAAAAGCAACCGGAGCTTTTAACCAACTCAATAACATTTGGAAGAATAAGAACATAAGCATTAACAACAAAGTGCGAATCTACATCGCAGCTGTTCTTACCATTCTGACCTACGGAAGTGAGATATGGAACACGACTCAAGTGCAGACAAGAAGATTAGAGTCTTTCCATCAGTACTGCTTACGCAGAATCCTGAGAGTGAGGTGGTTCCATCGAGTAAGAAATGAAGATGTTTTAAGAAGGGCTTCAATAACTGCTCTTACTGACATAATAGCAACAAAACGGCTACGTTGGTTTGGACATGTCAGTAGAATGCCTGAAGATCGGTTACCTAACTATCTACTTGAATGGAAACCCAAGCATGGGAAACGATCAAGAGGCAGGCCTAGGAAGAGCTTAAATGATGTATTTATTGAAGATGCTGAGCAGAGATTGGATCGTAATGGACTCACGATTGATTGTATGAGAAGATTGGCTGCAGATCGAAAAGGATGGAGAAATATTACCCGCCGAAGTTGTATAATACAAAGTAATGACGCAGATGACGCAGACTAATCCTTTTGGATGGAGATCTCGCCATGTAACATGTATGTATGTTAGATAGCCATCGAAAAGAATTTTGGGTAGACATGATTATGGACACAAAAATGTTTTTAACGTTCATCAACATGGAAGCCACACTTTAAGTTTAATTGGGCGGGAATTCCGCAGACTTTAATTGATCGGACATTACATTTAAAAGTACGCCAGAAGGCTTAGCCGTAGCGCCTATAATTGTTCGCTAACATAATTTCAGTCCAGTTTATGCTAATGTACGCTTCTCACCGACATTTTATTTTCAGTTCCTGTGTTGGATCTACGATTGATACAGGACATTGTGACGATCAGTGCTGTCTTACCACTGACGGGGTTTGGTCTAAATGGGGTGGTTGGAGCAGTTGTTCCTGTAACCATGCCACTGGTACCGGCACTAGGACTCAGTCAAGATCCTGCAACAATCCTGCTCCTTCTTGTGGTGGCAGGTAAGCATCGAATTGTAAAGATTCTTGAGTCTTTTAAAACAGAGGAAAAAATTGTAGTGATATAATGTTGAATGTGATTAAAAGCGTGAAAAAATCTTAAAATCATGGCGAATTCTCAACCCACAGTTCATGTCCGGGATCTGCCTCAATGTCAGGGAGTTGTGATGACCAGTGCTGTAAGACGATTAACGGACGGTTTTCTAACTGGGGAAGCTGGGGAACCTGTTCCTGCAACCATGCTGTTGGTACAGGGACAAGGAAGAGATCCAGATCTTGTACCAGTCCTTCTCCTTCTTGTCGTGGCAGGTAAAGGAATTTAAATAATGATTTGTCCATGGTTTAATATGAAATTATATTATTGCGGACATATGGCCATTAAGCATCTCTGTTATAACTTATAATCATCGGACTTTATTTTGGGCGGACGTTAGATAGCCATCGAAAAGAATTTTGGGTAGACATGATTATGGACACAAAAATGTTTTTAACGTTCATCAACATGGAAGCCACACTTTAAGTTTAATTGGGCGGGAATTCCGCAGACTTTAATTGATCGGACATTACATTTAAAAGTACGCCAGAAGGCTTAGCCGTAGCGCCTATAATTGTTCGCTAACATAATTTCAGTCCAGTTTATGCTAATGTACGCTTCTCACCGACATTTTATTTTCAGTTCCTGTGTTGGATCTACGATTGATACAGGACATTGTGACGATCAGTGCTGTCTTACCACTGACGGGGTTTGGTCTAAATGGGGTGGTTGGAGCAGTTGTTCCTGTAACCATGCCACTGGTACCGGCACTAGGACTCAGTCAAGATCCTGCAACAATCCTGCTCCTTCTTGTGGTGGCAGGTAAGCATCGCATCGTAAAGAGTCTTTTAAAACAGAGGAAACAATTGTAGTGATATAATGTTGAATGTGATTAAAAGCGTGTAGATCTTAAAATCTTAGCGAATTCCCAACCCACAGTTCATGTCCGGGATCTGCCTCAATGTCAGGGAGTTGTGATGACCAGTGCTGTAAGACGATTAACGGACGGTTTTCTAACTGGGGAAGCTGGGGAACCTGTTCCTGCAACCATGCTGTTGGTACAGGGACAAGGAAGAGATCCAGATCTTGTACCAGTCCTTCTCCTTCTTGTCGTGGCAGGTAAAGGAATTTAAATAATAGTTTGTCCTAGTTTTAACTTTTAATATGAAATTATATTACTGTGGATATATAGCCATATTTAAATAATGTTTGGTAACTCTTAAGCATCTATCTTATAGTTATCGGACTTCATTTTGGGCTGACATTAGATGGACACCGGATATAATTTTGGGTAGACATGATTATGGACACAAAAATGTTTTTGACCGTACATTAACATGAAGCCAGACTTTAAGTTTGATTGGGCAGGAATTCCGCATAATTTATTTGATTGAAGTTCTGACATTACATTTAAAAGTACGCCAGAAGGCTTAGCGCCTATAATTGTTCGCTAACATAATTTCAGTCCAGTTTATGCCAATGAACGCTTCTCACCGACATTTTATGTTCAGTTCTTGTGTTGGATCTACGATTGATACGGGACATTGTGACGATCAGTGCTGTCTTACCACTGACGGGGTTTGGTCTAAATGGGGTGGTTGGAGCAGTTGTTCCTGTAACCATGCCACTGGTACCGGCACTAGGACTCAGTCAAGATCCTGCAACAATCCTGCTCCTTCTTGTGGTGGCAGGTAAGCATCGCATCGTAAAGTATCTTGAGTCATTTAAAGCAGAGAAAAAAAAATAGTGACATAAAGTTGAATGTGATTAAAAGCGTGAAAAAATCTTAAAATCATGACGAATTCTCAACCCACAGTTCATGTCCGGGATCTGCCTCAATGTCAGGGAGTTGTGATGACCAGTGCTGTAAGACGATTAACGGACGGTTTTCTAACTGGGGAAGCTGGGGAACCTGTTCCTGCAACCATGCTGTTGGTACAGGGACAAGGAAGAGATCCAGATCTTGTACCAGTCCTTCTCCTTCTTGTCGTGGCAGGTAAAGGAATTTAAATAATAGTTTGTCCTAGTTTTAACTTTTAATATGAAATTATATTACTGTGGACATATAGCCATATTTAAATAATGTTTGGTAACTCTTAAGCATCTATCTTACAGTTATCGGACTTCATTTTGGGCTGACATTAGATGGACACCGGATATAATTTTGGGTAGACATGATTATGGACACAAAAATGTTTTTGACCGTATATCAACATGAAACCAGACTTTAAGCTTAATTGGGCAGGAATTCTGCAGATTTTATCTGATCGGATATTACATTTAAAAGTACGCCAGAAGGCTTAGCGCCTATAATTGTTCGCTAACATAATTTCAGTCCAGTTTATGCCAATGAACGCTTCTCACCGACATTTTATTTTCAGTTCCTGTGTTGGATCTACGATTGATACGGGACATTGTGACGATCAGTGCTGTCTTACCACTGACGGGGTTTGGTCTAAATGGGGTGGTTGGAGCAGTTGTTCCTGTAACCATGCCACTGGTACCGGCACTAGGACTCAGTCAAGATCCTGCAACAATCCTGCTCCTTCTTGTGGTGGCAGGTAAGCATCGCATCGTAAAGTATCTTGAGTCATTTAAAGCAGAGAAAAAAAAATAGTGACATAAAGTTGAATGTGATTAAAAGCGTGAAAAAATCTTAAAATCATGACGAATTCTCAACCCACAGTTCATGTCCGGGATCTGCCTCAATGTCAGGGAGTTGTGATGACCAGTGCTGTAAGACGATTAACGGAGGGTTTTCTAACTGGGGAAGTTGGGGAACCTGTTCCTGCAACCATGCTGTTGGTACAGGAACAAGGAACAGATCCAGATCTTGTACCAGTCCTTCTCCTTCATGTGGTGGCAGGTAAAGGAATTTAAATAATAGTTTGTCCTAGGTTTAATATGAAATAATAAAATTATATTAATTTGGACATACGGCCATTAAGCAATGTTTGGTAACTCTTCAGCATCTATCTTATAGTTATCGGACTTCATTTTGGGCTGACATTAGATAACCACCGGAAATAATTTTGGGTAGACATGATTATGGACACAAAAATGTTTTTGAACGTTCATGAACATGGAATCCAAACTTTAAGTTTAATTGGGCATGAATTCCGCAGAATTTATCTAATCAGAGTTTGGACATTACATTTACAAGGATGCCTAAAGCTTAGCGCCTATAATTGTTCGCTAACATAATTTCAGTCCAGTTTATGCCAATGAACGCTTCTCACCGACATTTTATGTTCAGTTCCTGTGTTGGATCTACGATTGATACGGACATTGTGACGATCAGTGCTGTCTTACCACTGACGGGGTTTGGTCTAAATGGGGTGGTTGGAGCAGTTGTTCCTGTAACCATGCCACTGGTACCGGCACTAGGACTCAGTCAAGATCCTGCAACAATCCTGCTCCTTCTTGTGGTGGCAGGTAAGCATCGCATCGTAAAGTATTTTGAGTATTTTATAGCAGAGAAAAAAAAGATAGTGACATAAAGTTGAATGTGATTAAAAGCGTGAAAAAATCTTAAAATCATGGCGAATTCCCAACCCACAGTTCATGTCCGGGATCTGCCTCAATGTCAGGGAGTTGTGATGACCAGTGCTGTAAGACGATTAACGGAGGGTTTTCTAACTGGGGAAGTTGGGGAACCTGTTCCTGCAACCATGCTGTTGGTACAGGAACAAGGAACAGATCCAGATCTTGTACCAGTCCTTCTCCTTCATGTGGTGGCAGGTAAAGGAATTTAAATAATAGTTTGTCCTAGGTTTAATATGAAATAATAAAATTATATTAATTTGGACATACGGCCATTAAGCAATGTTTGGTAACTCTTCAGCATCTATCTTATAGTTATCGGACTTCATTTTGGGCTGACATTAGATGGCCACCGGAAATAATTTTAGGTAGACACGATTATGGACACAAAAATGTTTTTGAACGTACATCAACATAGAAGTCAAACTTTAAGTTTGATTGGGCAGGAATTCCGCATAATTTATTTGATTGAAGTTCGGACATTACATTTACAAGGATGCCTAAAGCTTAGCGCCTATAATTGTTCGCTAACATAATTTCAGTCCAGTTTATGCCAATGAACGCTTCTCACCGACATTTTATTTTCAGTTCCTGTGTTGGATCTACAATTGATACGGGACATTGTGACGATCAGTGCTGTCTTACCACTGACGGGGTTTGGTCTAAATGGGGTGGTTGGAGCAGTTGTTCCTGTAACCATGCCACTGGTACCGGCACTAGGACTCAGTCAAGATCCTGCAACAATCCTGCTCCTTCTTGTGGTGGCAGGTAAGCATCGCATCGTAAAGTATCTTGAGTCATTTAAAGCAGAGAAAAAAAAGATAGTGACATAAAGTTGAATGTGATTAAAAGCGTGAAAAAATCTTAAAATCATGGCGAATTCTCAACCCACAGTTCATGTCCGGGATCTGCCTCAATGTCAGGGAGTTGTGATGACCAGTGCTGTAAGACGATTAACGGAGGGTTTTCTAACTGGGGAAGTTGGGGAACCTGTTCCTGCAACCATGCTGTTGGTACAGGAACAAGGACCAGATCCAGATCTTGTACCAGTCCTTCTCCTTCTTGTCGTGGCAGGTAAAGGAATTTAAATAATAGTTTGTCCTAGGTTTAATATGAAATTATATTAATGTGCACATATGGCCATTAAGCAATGGTTGCTAACTCTTCAGCATCTATCTTATAGTTATCGGACTTCATTTTGGGCTGACATTAGATGGCCACCGGAAATAATTTTAGGTAGACACGATTATGGACACAAAAATGTTTTTGAACGTACATCAACATAGAAGTCAAACTTTAAGTTTGATTGGGCAGGAATTCCGCATAATTTATTTGATTGAAGTTCGGACATTACATTTACAAGGATGCCTAAAGCTTAGCGCCTATAATTGTTCGCTAACATAATTTCAGTCCAGTTTATGCCAATGAACGCTTCTCACCGACATTTTATTTTCAGTTCCTGTGTTGGATCTACGATTGATACAGGACATTGTGACGATCAGTGCTGTCTTACCACTGACGGGGTTTGGTCTAAATGGGGTGGTTGGAGCAGTTGTTCCTGTAACCATGCCACTGGTACCGGCACTAGGACTCAGTCAAGATCCTGCAACAATCCTGCTCCTTCTTGTGGTGGCAGGTAAGCATCGCATCGTAAAGTATCTTGAGTCATTTAAAGCAGAGAAAAAAAAGATAGTGACATAAAGTTGAATGTGATTAAAAGCGTGAAAAAATCTTAAAATCTTAGCTAATTCTCAACCCACAGTTCATGTCCGGGATCTGCCTCAATGTCAGGGAGTTGTGATGACCAGTGCTGTAAGACGATTAACGGAGGGTTTTCTAACTGGGGAAGTTGGGGAACCTGTTCCTGCAACCATACTGTTGGTACAGGGACAAGGAACAGATCCAGATCTTGTACCAGTCCTTCTCCTTCTTGTCGTGGCAGGTAAAGGAATTTAAATAATAGTTTGTCCCAGGTTTAATATGAAATTATATTATTGCGGACATATGGCCATTAAGCAATGTTTGGTAACTCTTCAGCATCTCTGTTATAATCATCGGACTTTATTTTGGGCGGACGTTAGATAGCCATCGAAAAGAATTTTGGGTAGACATGATTATGGACACAAAAATGTTTTTAACGTTCATCAACATGGAAGCCAGACTTTAAGTTTAATTGGGCGGGAATTCCGCAGATTTTAATTGATCGGACATTGCATTTAAAAGTACGCCAGAAGGCTTAGCGCCTATAATTGTTCGCTAACATAATTTCAGTCCAGTTTATGCCAATGAACGCTTCTCACCGACATTTTATTTTCAGTTCCTGTGTTGGATCTACGATTGATACAGGACATTGTGACGATCAGTGCTGTCTTACCACTGACGGGGTTTGGTCTAAATGGGGTGGTTGGAGCAGTTGTTCCTGTAACCATGCCACTGGTACCGGCACTAGGACTCAGTCAAGATCCTGCAACAATCCTGCTCCTTCTTGTGGTGGCAGGTAAGCATCGCATCGTAAAGTATCTTGAGTCATTTAAAGCAGAGAAAAAAAAGATAGTGACATAAAGTTGAATGTGATTAAAAGTGTGAAGATCTTAAAATCTTAGATAATTCTCAACCCACAGTTCATGTCCGGGATCTGCATCAATGTCAGGGAGTTGTGATGACCAGTGCTGTAAGACGATTAACGGAGGGTTTTCTAACTGGGGAAGTTGGGGAACCTGTTCCTGCAACCATGCTGTTGGTACAGGGACAAGGAACAGATCCAGATCTTGTACCAGTCCTTCTCCTTCTTGTGGTGGCAGGTTTATTGATTTTAAATTATAGTTTGTTCAAGGGTTGGTATTGTATTTTATTATTGCGGACATATGGCCATTAAGCAATTTTTGGTAACTCTTCAGCATCTATCTTATAGTCATCGGACTTTATTTTGGGCAGACATTAGATGGCCACCGAAAATAATTTTGGGTAGACATGATTATGGACACAAAAATATTTTTGAACGTTCATCAACATGGAAGCCAGACTTTAAGTTTAATTGGGCAGGAATTCCGCGGAATTTATCTGATCGGACATTACATTTATAAGAACACCAGAAGGCTTAGCGCCTATAATTGTTCGCTAACATAAGTTCAGTCCAGTTTATGCCAATGAACGCTTCTCACTGACATTTTATTTTCAGTTCCTGTGTTGGATCTACGATTGATACGGGACATTGTGACGATCAGTGCTGTCTTACCACTGACGGGGTTTGGTCTAAATGGGGTGGTTGGAGCAGTTGTTCCTGTAACCATGCCACTGGTACCGGCACTAGGACTCAGTCAAGATCCTGCAACAATCCTGCTCCTTCTTGTGGTGGCAGGTAAGCATCGCATCGTAAAGTATTTTGAGTATTTCATAGCAGACAAAAAAAAGATAGTGACATAAAGTTGAATGTGATTAAAAGCGTGAAAAAATCTTAAAATCATGGCGAATTCCCAACCCACAGTTCATGTCCGGGATCTGCCTCAATGTCAGGGAGTTGTGATGACCAGTGCTGTAAGACGATTAACGGAGGGTTTTCTAACTGGGGAAGTTGGGGAACCTGTTCCTGCAACCATGCTGTTGGTACAGGAACAAGGAAGAGATCCAGATCTTGTACCAGTCCTTCTCCTTCATGTGGTGGCAGGTTTATTGATTTTAAATTATAGTTTGTTCAAGGATTGATGTGGAATTTTATTATTGTTTGGTAAATCCTCAGCATCTATACTTCATCGTATATTACTTTCCATTTAATGTCAATGGACGTTTCTTACCAGAATTTATTTACAGTTTCTGTGTTGGAGTGACGAGTAATACAGGAAGTTGTGACGATAAGTGCTGTCTTACCACTAACGGGACCTGGTCTGAATGGGGTGGTTGGAGCGGTTGTTCCTGTGACTATACCGTTGGTACCGGCAACAAGTCCCAGTCAAGATCATGCAACAATCCTGCTCCTTCTTGTGGTGGCAGGTAAACTTTCGATCTACTGACTAAGAATAATCTACTTTCAATTTTATTCTTGATAACTAATTTTGATAAGCACTGCATTTTTGTAACATCCAGCACGACTACCTTATTGGACTTTTTTGAACGGACATTATGTGGACAGTGGACACTGGATTAGGTCATATAGCGTTCAAGTCAAAGTCCGCTCAAATTTTCTATTTCTATTGGATTAAATGATTTCATTATCATGAGAACATTGTAAACGAGTTATTGTAAGAAATGATTATGAACGTATTTTATTGCGTTTATCCATAATAGAAAAACTCTAATTCGGCACTTTTTTCAGTCACTGTGTTGGCCAAACCGTAAAACTTGATTCGTGTAATGTCAATGATGGATGCAGTAAGTTACTAATTGCATTGTATTTGTATTGCACAGATGGATTATGGTTGGGAGTTGAGTCATATTTTGGGCACGTGACAATCATATGCAAATCAGTGATCTGTCAGATCCCCAAACCAATATCACGTGCCAAATCAAATATGACTCTCCTCCTCGCCGTTCCACCGAGTTATCTCACATGATAATTTCTTAGATGGCAAGTACGTACGGTACAGGGCTTTAAGTACGTACGGTACAGCTACTTTTAAAGGTACGTACCGTACAGGCACTGTAAGGTACAATTTTTTTTCAAATTTTTAGAATCAACTTCAGTGAATTACTTGCAATTTTTGATTAGTATTATCATCATAATTTTTGAAATAGAAGTCGAAAATAAACACAGTGGTTAAAACAATAAAAGATTCAAAAGGAAAATTTGTGTACCGGATCTACTACACTACTACTACTTGTAATTATCGTTAAACTCAAAGCTTCATCCTTTTGTTGCAGTATACGAACACCAGCTTTTCAGCTAGCTCAGGTCGCAACCTTAATCTACGCTTGTCCATAATATACTTGTAATCTCTAAAATTGGTCTCACAAATTGACGAAGAACTTAAAACACTGAATGAATACTATTTGGGCCAACTGTTTAAGCAGAAAAATTTTGAGAATTTCGCGCGAAGGTTCCAATTCTTCTACTTCTGAATTAATCTGCGCACGTACCGTCTAGTTTTTGTTTCCATTGCTATCAACTGGATTTGTACCTTTCAGCCTACTTTATTAAGTACGTACCGTACAGCTAATTTAAAGGTACGTACCGTACGTACTTGCCATCTTAGGATAATTTATGATCGTTATCAATTTCGTGATTAATATTAAGTTTACTTATTGCTTATCAGAACTCGAATTGAGACCACGATTTCCTTTCTTGTTATGAAATGTTTGTTTTAGTTTCAGCACTGAGCATGGTCGGAATTACAACTGCAGCAATTATTTTCGCTGGAGTGGTAATCGCAACTGTGGTTTTCATTATACGGGGAAAAATAGTGAATTCAGCGACTGCTCCAGTTGAAGGTAAATATAATAATCACATTGTCCATTGTTACTTCGTCAGTTCGGCTAAGAGTGTCATCCGTCAAGTAATCACAGTACTGGCAAGCATTTATACCCAGTAGCGTACCTAACGAAGGGACGGCTGGGGGACTATTATTAATTTTGTCGATCCAAATCATCAAATTATTATTTTGTAATATGCTACTCAGAGTCTAAATAGATTTGCTTTTATTTAATGAAGATGCAATTTTTACAACGTTTTCAAATTCTTATCGCCAGCCCCCATAAATGATCATGAGAAATTATATTACGGTTCTTTTCAGCTCCTGGTTCTTTCCCGGAAACGACAGTGTTGCCTCAACTCCCGGCGGCCTGTAGCGAGGATAATTGTCAAGACTGTCAAGACTGCCCAAATTGTCACTTGTACGAAAATGAAAGCGAGTTTGAGAACGCCTACGCGACTTTCACTGCCTAGTGGATTGTAAATTGAAGAAAATTGAAAAGAAACTTTCTGTTTTATGTGATGTTTCATCCCGTGACGTAAACTTAAAGTTGAGTCACTTAAACTGACACTTTTTACATCTTTATTTTGCAAGCTGTTTATTTGATAAGAATTATCATTCGTATGACCTCGCTTTCAAAAACTTGACCGCACTAATTTAAGACTGGTCTAAAAACAGCTTCATACTTATAGTTATAGTTATACTTATAGATAGATCAACACTGTCAATCTATTTAAATTTAAATTTGCTGTTGACAACAGCAAATTAAACTGATTTTTATGAATGAGATTGGGAAATGAAAAAATTGAAACTGGAGGGGGTCCGTAGCCGGCATATTTTATGGCTGTTAGAGTAAAAGTCCAGAGCACGTGTGCTCTAACATGGATGTTACTGGTTTCCCTGCAATCATATAGTACAGTCAAATCCTGTTTATTTGTGCCTGCCCTAACACCTAGTCCTAACCAGCCTGAGCTCATTTTCCAGCATAAACATTTTTTGTCGCCAGTGTTTATATACTTTTATATAAGTTCATTGCTGTACATTTCTGTATTGTTTGATGAAAATTTCAAATCAAATCAGCTGATCGCAAACCTTACACCTGTGTTTCATTTGTTAACTTTCTAAGAAATCTTACAATCAGATTTTACTGGGCCCCCAGGTAAAATCAGATTAAGTTCCTTATATAGAGCCCACACTATTTTAAGTTATTTAAAAATTGTAAATAGTTATTAGTTAAATTAAATTAAACTATTTAAAATTGTTCACAACTTTTGACACAAAATTTAGCAAAAAGAGATAACATGAGGCTGCGTTATCCTAGAATTAAACTTGTTCCGATTCCTAGTTGAGTTGAAGTTCTGATTCGCGATCTTGTGACCTACGGCGGATCACATGATAGTCATATTACAGTCACTGTACCATCGATAAACCTATTTGGTACGTAACATACATGTTAAATTGTAAGGTCTCCTCTTAGTCGTTGGAGTTGCCTGCATCACACACATTACTGGGCCGCGCTCAGCCTGTCATTCCGCCAAATCTTTATTCGGTTGAACATAATAGCCTGGGGTCCTCAGGTAACACACACATCGCGTTGGCGTCGTAAAATATGTCTCCACTGTTCTCGGTTGGTAGCTAAAGCTTCTGTTGTGTTGCTGTCGATGTTTTCCACACCAGTAAACTTAGCAGCATCTTCGAGTACGCAGGTCGTCCAGTTCTTACGGGGTCTGCCGGCTACACTGGGTCAATTGTCGCGAAATCTAGGACTTAGTACGACAATTGACCCCCTGACAATTAATTACACTGGGGTCAATTGATCGGGTTAGGGTCAGGGTCAGGGTCAGGGTCAGGGTCAGGGTCAGGGTCAGGGTCAGGGTCAGGGTCAGGGTCAGGGTCAGGGTCAGGGTCAGGGTCAGGGTCAGGGTCAGGGTCAGGGTCAGGGTCAGGGTCAGGGTCAGGGTCAGGGTCAGGGTCAGGGTCAGGGTCAGGGTCAGGGTCAGGGTCAGGGTCAGGGTCAGGGTCAGGGTCAGGGTCAGGGTCAGGGTCAGGGTCAGGGTCAGGGTCAGGGTCAGGGTCAGGGTCAGGGTCAGGGTCAGGGTCAGGGTCAGGGTCAGGGTCAGGGTCAGGGTCAGGGTCAGGGTCAGGGTCAGGGTCAGGGTCAGGGTCAGGGTCAGGGTCAGGGTCAGGGTCAGGGTCAGGGTCAGGGTCAGGGTCAGGGTCAGGGTCAGGGTCAGGGTCAGGGTCAGGGTCAGGGTCAGGGTCAGGGTCAGGGTCAGGGTCAGGGTCAGGGTCAGGGTCAGGGTCAGGGTCAGGGTCAGGGTCAGGGTCAGGGTCAGGGTCAGGGTCAGGGTCAGGGTCAGGGTCTCTAATACTGGTAGTGACAAGGTCTGTCATTAGGATAGGGGTAGTATTGAGGTGGAGGAGGAGGAGGAGGGGGCCCTGGAGGACAGGGCCCCCGAGCTAATGAGCCCGCTCCACAAAGAAGGGGGTTCATTAGCTCGGGGATCCGACGGCAGATTATCAAACACTCTCGAACCTTTAGCCTCCATAGACACCAGGAAAACGAAGAAGTTCTGTAGGATTCCCACTGCGAGGAAGGCCCAATAAACCATATCAAGCAGATACATGTCTCCCATCAGGGTCAGGGTCAGGGTCAGGGTCAGGGTCAGGGTCAGGGTCAGGGTCAGGGTCAGGGTCAGGGTCAGGGTCAGGGTCAGGGTCAGGGTCAGGGTCAGGGTCAGGGTCAGGGTCAGGGTCAGGGTCAGGGTCAGGGTCAGGGTCAGGGTCAGGGTCAGGGTCAGGGTCAGGGTCAGGGTCAGGGTCAGGGTCAGGGTCAGGGTCAGGGTCAGGGTCAGGGTCAGGGTCAGGGTCAGGGTCAGGGTCAGGGTCAGGGTCAGGGTCAGGGTCAGGGTCAGGGTCAGGGTCAGGGTCAGGGTCAGGGTCAGGGTCAGGGTCAGGGTCAGGGTCAGGGTCAGGGTCAGGGTCAGGGTCAGGGTCAGGGTCAGGGTCAGGGTCAGGGTCAGGGTCAGGGTCAGGGTCAGGGTCAGGGTCAGGGTCAGGGTCAGGGTCAGGGTCAGGGTCAGGGTCAGGGTCAGGGTCAGGGTCAGGGTCAGGGTCAGGGTCAGGGTCAGGGTCAGGGTCAGGGTCAGGGTCAGGGTCAGGGTCAGGGTCAGGGTCAGGGTCAGGGTCAGGGTCAGGGTCAGGGTCAGGGTCAGGGTCAGGGTCAGGGTCAGGGTCAGGGTCAGGGTCAGGGTCAGGGTCAGGGTCAGGGTCAGGGTCAGGGTCAGGGTCAGGGTCAGGGTCAGGGTCAGGGTCAGGGTCAGGGTCAGGGTCAGGGTCAGGGTCAGGGTCAGGGTCAGGGTCAGGGTCAGGGTCAGGGTCAGGGTCAGGGTCAGGGTCATGGTCAGGGTCAGGGTCAGGGTCAGGGTCAGGGTCAGGGTCAGGGTCAGGGTCAGGGTCAGGGTCAGGGTCAGGGTCAGGGTCAGGGTCTCTAATACTGGTAGTGACAAGGTCTGTCATTAGGATAGGGGTAGTATTGAGGTGGAGGAGGAGGAGGAGGAGGGGGCCCTGGAGGACAGGGCCCCCGAGCTAATGAGCCCGCTCCACAAAGAAGGGGGTTCATTAGCTCGGGGATCCGACGGCAGATTATCAAACACTCTCGAACCTTTAGCCTCCATAGACACCAGGAAAACGAAGAAGTTCTGTAGGATTCCTACTGCGAGGAAGGCCCAATAAACCATATCAAGCAGATACATGTCTCCCATCTGACAGCACAAAGCGATAGCACTGAGAGCTCCAACCTTACCCCAGGCATCAGCGTATCCCACTCCACTTGCTCTAATAAAAGTGGGACTCTGAATCAGGACACTGCTCCACAGCGAGTATTGGGTAGCTATTAAGAACACCATACCAAAAACCAACACAATGATAGTGAAAATGTAGCTCCAGCAGATATACAGGAACGACAAAATGATACACGAGAGGGTTGAGTATGTAATGAGGGTAACACGACTACCAAAGTACTGCTGAGTGAAGTAACCCACGACCAGACCTAACACAATGCAGGCTGCTATAGCCAGCAAGTAAAGGAAACTATAAGTACTGATCTCCTCGCACTTCTGACCGGTAAAGAAATCAGTTATCACCTTGAAGATCTGGTTATCGTGGGTGTTCTCCCTGAAACCCATCCCACAGTAGTCCCAGTAAAACATGTAAGGGAGTATCACTATGATACCGTACTCGATATAGTAGTTGCAGAAGAGGAGGGTAGCGAAGAGACTGACCGCACAACAGAGGTATTTGAAGACTAGACAGATGTTACCTCGCATGTGCACGTAGTAGATATCAATGGGGGTCGTCACGTTAGGGTTCTCCGGCTGGTACCCGTACTCTCTTAGAGCCAGATCAGCTTCCTTGAGAGTGCTGCCAACTCCAAGCCAGCGGGGTCCTTCTTGAGTTAAGTGAGAGAAGACAACAGCTAGCACTATTGGAAATACAGACAAGCCACAGATGAACTCGTAGGCATAGCTCTCTGATACACTTGAGAAGATAGCTGCCAGTGTGAAATCATATGCTGCTCCACTAGCGAATAGAGCCATGAATGCCAGCATACCTTCCTCCCTGTGATTGTAAGCGGAAACCTCGACCCAAAATATGAGAGGAATGTTCATGACACCCGGCAAGAAGAAGCCCATAAGGAGTCGAGCTGTAAAGAGGACCCACCAAGCGGAGGCAAATATCTGGACGATTCCAGTGATGAGGACGAGGTAGAGGCAACCTATCAGCGACCATTTCCTTCCCCACTTGTCCGCTGTCCAGCCGATAAAACAAGCCCCAAATGGATAGAGAATGAAGATAGAGCAAAGCAGCCAGGATCTCTCAGATGAACTCAAGTCAAACTTGCAGTTAGCGTATGCCTGGATAACACAAGTTAGGAACACTTGACTACCAGCTCCAATCTGGGCCAGAGACCCCGCAGCTAGGAGTAGACTGTGGTATTTGGAGTACACAGCCGTGTCCAGTGCGTAGTTGATATCCACAAGACCTGGTGGAGGCATCCCCGACTGAGCGGGCTGCCCCATTCTGGTCCTGGTGGGGAGCGGCCCGTCATCTATTGGAGGTGCTGGCTCATCAGCAAGAAAACCACCCATTTGATACCTATTGTCCTGCCGGGGTTGCTGGTATTCACTGTATTGGGGTAATCTTGGTTGTGGGGCAGACTGAGAGTCTGCTGAGGGGATGGCTTGTTCTGGGGCAGCTTGTTCTGGGGCAACTTGTTCTGTCGCTGAAACTTCATTTGTGGGCGCCGCTCTGTCGGCTGAGTCAGTGGGATTCTCATTTGTATTTGTAGTGTTATAGCTTGATTGAGGAGTTATCTCGTTTCCTACAATCGGCTGTCTCTCCTAATTATCCATATCTGCTAGATTCTACTTCAACTTGCTCGTTCTCTTAAACTACATCTGCTTAATTAATAACTAGTTGTTGATCTCGCAATCAATTCAAATTACACCAAACAAAACAGTGCCAAAAAATGTAGATATAAAATTTAAAATTCTCATAAAAATCGAAGCACGTTTCGCAAAATATACTCCAGTGTAGTTTTGTGTAAGCTCTCAGTAAACCACGCAGTGTTTGCAGTCTCATTTGTTAGAATGTGTCAGCTAACCCATTATAAACATTGTAAATTCAACGTTGAACTTCTCGACAAGAATTGCGCCCATTTTATTTGGTGGCGGACGCTAGATTTCCATGCACTGCAAGCTCCTATCAGTTCACTTCACAATATATCATGCTTGTGACCGGATATCCGGCTGAATGTCCTGTGATATTCTCTCTAGATAGCACTATATACGAGTCTGAACATTGTTTTAACTAAAACTTTCTCTTTCAGTATTGACGACTACATGAAGTACAATTGCCTGCAGAAGAAGCAGAACAAATTGATGCTAAGACGAAACAGTATATTAGGATGGGAGAGTTGCTGAGGGACAAAACCACCGAAGACACTCAGCTTATAGTGCTGTAAGTTCTAAATTCTTGCATTTTAGAGCGAGATTCTCATCTACAGGTGACATGTTTATGTTTACTGTCCCTTCAGATAGATCCAGTGGTACTAATTGTGTATCCTATTTTATTTTCTACCATTGCCTGATCACCCGTAAGTGTTGAGAACCTCGCGAACTGTTCTTATCTCCTTCCAGTTCTTGAAGCGGAGGTTCGATCTCAACATCTGAACATTCTGTGACAGCTAAAAAATCCCGAACTGCATTATGTCGGATGATAATGTAACCAGTCCACCAAGATGACAATAAAGAGCAAGGTTCACATAAAACACTGTGATGGCTAACGATCCAAGTCGTTCGTTTTATGAGATTCTGGGGGGTCTAGTGGTAGCCTATAGTGGTAAATTAATTTATATCATATTATGAGCATATTACATGGGATTGTGGTTAAACTGGAATATAAACTGATGTGGTAACTGCAAAGAGTTGGAGTGGAGTTGTTCTTCTTACTTTGGCTGCTCGGTTTACTGATGTGGTAACTGCAAAGAGTTGGAGTGGAGTTGTTCTTCTTACTTTGGCTGCTCGGTTTACTGATGTGGTAACTGCAAAGAGTTGGAGTGGAGTTGTTCTTCTTACTTTGGCTGCTCGGTTTACTGATGTGGTAACTGCAAAGAGTTGGAGTGGAGTTGTTCTTCGTACTTTGGCTGCTCGGTTTACTGATGTGGTAACTGCAAAGAGTTGGAGTGGAGTTATTCTTCTTACTTTGGCTGCTCGGTTTACTGTTTAAGCTGCTCGAGAAGACTTAGTATTTTATCAGATTCGTTTAACCCGGGGAGGGGGGGGGGATCGGGTACCAAGTGTCGGACATCACGTCGACTAAGTGCAGTTTTGGATATTTTTCACTAGACACACCCAACCCCTTTGCGGTACTAACTGTTTTTTTGGATAATACGTAAGACACCCACCCCTTTTGCCGCCTTTTGCGGTACTAACTGTCGAAAAATCGTGTTTTCTGGAAAATGGGCAGTAGACCCACCAGTTAGTACCATGTACTAACTGTGTTTTTAGAAGAAAAAATGACCCACCCACCAACGTCACGTCCGGTACTAAGTGTATGATCCCCCCGTTTAACCGTGCATAAAAGCAGACAAAACCCATTCTAAAAGAACCAAACAAAATTGAAAATTAGGTAGTACAGTCAGCATGATAAAAGTAGCAAATAACGTAAGCAAATCAACAACAAAAATAACAATCCCAAACAATTTAAAAGTAAATATTCTTAACTTTCAGCCGTTACTCGCATTGATAGAGCTTAATAGTTAGTTACGTAATAGCTAGTCAGATACATATCCACAGCAGTCAACAGTCAGCACGATCTAAGTAAGAACGATCTAATCCTTTCTTCAAATCATATGCGATCCAGATTTTTCCTGGATCTTTTGCTACTGTAATATAGTGTGTCACTTCACAACACATGTCTACATGATAGGCGCAACAACATTACTACTAGTACGTTCTTGCATCTCCATCTCTGCAACCCTGTTGTTAATTCTTCTTGGGTTAATCCAAGATATCATTTCACGTTTCAGTATTGCGATCTTCCCTGTCACCCAGTCATATATCGGCTTGCAATGTATCAAGGGGTTTATCAACGAATTGATCGGGACAACAATTCCAATCAAAGTGTCAGTATCCAAGAATGGAATGGACCAGTCGAAGAAGCTCCCAATGATTGCAACATTGACGGGGATCCAACATACCAGCTGGGATCCGATCACCAGGGATATCTTCAGAGATAGAAAGAAAACCTGGTCATTAGACTCATTCTCCGCTCTGTTGGTTGGTCGTGCTTGTGCTCGAGATTTTATAAACTGACGACAGATCAGAAGGTAGCATGTCATAATGATTGTCAGATACAGGCAGCTTTCTATTATGTAGAAGATTTTGTAGCCTAGCATGACTCGTTCGTTTGTGAATAAGTCAGGATAGCACATGGACGATTTTCCATAAAACCAAATGGATGTGATCCTGTCTGGAGCAAAGATTCCGCCGTTGAAGGTCATACTGCTCAGTTCCTCTAAAAGTTTTTTGGTGGACATGGAGGAAGTTTCATTCAAAGAAATGCGCTTGTATGCAGTCTCCATCCTCGCTAAATCTAATTTCTTACCTCTTGTAATGAGAGGATTATCAGTAAACAAATTTTCATGAATGATTATTTCAGCCCACTCAGACAACACGGTTATTGCTGCCAAAAACGGTGCAAAAGCTCTGGCAATATTGACACAGTTAACCAAGGGAAAGACCGCCATGAACCCGGACATGGTGATCTCCCTGCCGGACATTCCATTAAGACAGGTGAAACACCGGCAGATACTCATTGCTACAGATACCTGCAGCGCACCTTGACTAGCTGCGAAGAGGATTGTCCCCACAAATCTGCAGACCATGGAGGATCTCCAGTACACATCGAACAGACAGTACTCACCATCGTAGGCAAAGTTGGCTCCTACAATTGTGGCGAGGTAGACGGCGATTAGTAAGTCATATCCACCGAGTACTATGCACTGAATCTTGTCAACCCTGAATGCCGCCTTCGCAGTGGAGTCATATGTATTCAGATGATGGTAGATTGCATATATATTGAAGACTAATATGCAAGCCATCTGAATTGCAACCACGTAAGGAAGCACTCTGCCACTTATCAGATTATCTTGGGAGGAGAGGAAGGAGGAAGCGGTACAATTGGTGCATTCATCAGAGGAATCCGAGCAATCTGAAACTGAGTCACATGTCATGTTAATTGGAATGGGCTTGTTGTCTGACTTGCAGTAGAACGTGTCTGGGGAGTTCTGCTCATCAATACCGTTCTCACAGTGCTGAATACCATCACAGAATACCATCTTTCTCCGACCATCGCAGTGGCTCACACTTTGGATGTTACTGTAAGACTTGTTTTCGCACTTGTATGTCGGGAAGTTTGCTCCTTGTAGTTTATGATGCAAATTAATTCTTTTACAGTGAGAGCTGATTGAGGTACTATCCATTATGCATTGCTCAACTTTTTTGGGATCTAATGATATCTGTCCAATACTTATATCATCTTCATCTTGCCAAGGTTTTAAATCATCATAAAATTTTTCTGCCGCATAGTTTGCCTTTAAGGAGTCCAGCTCTATGTAGCATTCTGCTTGTGACTGATTATAACTGGGCAACTTTTTGCAAGTTAGAAAATCTTGACAAGCACATTCGTCACTGTAGTCCTTACAATGTGCTCTACCGTTGCAAACTTGCTGCAAAGAAATACAACCATCACCATCAGCGCAAAGGAAAGTCTCGGTGCCGCAGTAACACTCGTCCGTAAGACAGGATGAGTAGTTGTTGCACATCTGACTTACTGGGAGTACGCAACCTGCTCGCAGTAAACCTGACACATTGAAGTTCCCGTAGTAGCAAAGTTTGTATCCGGAAAAGGATTTCCCCTCCCTTGCCTCCGTAAATTGATCAATATCCCAGAATCTGTATTCTTTGTAGTTATCCCGTACCGCGATTAAGGACTCTATTTCCCCAAAGACAAAGTCATTACAGATTATTTGCTCAAATTTCCTTTGAGCTAGTCCGGGTGCCGTTAGCAGGAATTGGGTCGATTGTGTGATTCTATCCCAGGCCGTGAGGTTCAGTATTGAGAGGAGATGAGGTAGTTTCATTACCTCTGGTGCTTCATTACCAAGCTCAGAACAGACAAAAGTCAGCAGCCCTACCAGAACGAGTAGTCTCATATTATCGTGCCTAGAATATGATTCGTAAGAATATTACCACAAATATATAAAACCCCGATTTATCGCAATATCGCGCCCCGATAACCGCAAACCCCGATTTAACGCGGCCATTTCCCTTCTCCAAATGGCGGGCTTTATTTACAAGTTTAAGCCCCATTTGGGGAAGTTGCAGCTGTAATTTAAGTTTTCGGACAACGGAGAAACTGGATTGACCTTAATGGGATATTAATTTCTCTGATATACTGTCTCTGAGACAGCCTTACTAAAGTTGAAGTTGATTACGAAGCGACGAGATGCGACCGAAAAACAGCTAACACCGGCAATCGGCATTAGCACTTTAGCAGAACGCGAATACTTATACTATAGCTTAGCCAATAAAGATTGACCGGAATGAACTCTCCCATCTGAATGGGAGATATAATTATAATATAATGAATTTAATCATTATAAAATAATGAAGCCGCCAGATTAGACAGAAATATATGCTCCAGGGGGCGTTGATTGACGACATTGGTGAATAAAAATAGTTGTCTCTCTAGCTCTGGTATCTACTCACCAGTAACTCCTCCTTTCTTATTGAAATGAGGGCGGGTCATAATTCTCAATTTTGACAATGTTGACAATTTTCTTGGCTATCTAGCAGGCAACTTCGCCAATGCAGTATAACCGAAAGCTGCTCTCTCATCTGATTGGGTGCTCAGAAAAACAATCAGAGTGGGATAGAGACTCCAGGGCGAGTTGAGAAATCGACAAACGACAACTCACTTCCACGAGTCACGATTATTGGAATCAGTGCTTGAATCACGATTATTGAAATCAGTATTCGAAGTTCGCTCCGCAAACCTTAATTATTGAGCTCTATTCAGATGCGTAATTACAAACTATTCTGTTTTAATTGGTGTGCGAATGCCGAGACTTTACTGGGCCGCGCTCAGCCTGTCATTCCGCCAAATCTTTATTCATATTGTTAATGAACATAATAGCCTGGGGTCCTCAGGTAAGCCGAGACTCTGCAGTCTAATTGCGAATGTCACGTGTGACTTTCCTAAAATGCACGCAGAATCTTTAAAGTTCTGCAGGTCTAAAATGAAAACACGATTATCATGTGCGCTTTCCACTTGAAATAATTACTGGTAAAATTACTATAAATTCCCAGAAACCCTTACTGGTAGTAGAGGCTCTTACGGGCATTGTCTGCTCGATACGCTAGGGACCCCAGATACACCTTACTAGACGTATTTTTGACCGTAGAATCGATTAAAAGTAGTTTCAAGATGATTGGACTGAGTTAGCGCGGTTAAAATCGCAAAAAAACCGATTTTGGGGCCAAAAATAGGCCAAAAAACCATGTTTTTTGATAATTTAGGCAAGTTAATTTTGTTGGCATGTCGGCAAAACTTGCATGAAGATAGCTAAAAGACAGCCGCACAAGATGGTATAAAAACAAAACAAATCCCTCTATTTTAGCGCAGGTAAAAATCCAAAAAAGTGGTAAAAATTTTGACTTTTTTGCTTGAAGATTGAATAATTTTTTGCAGTTGTATTAAATCAACCCAAAAATAGTCAAATCGTGTTTGCCTAAATTTTTCCTTTCGAGAAGTACCCACTTCATATACTTTATCGAAGTTTGAATATTGTCACTCCGCAAGCGTTTTTGCCAAATTTTTGATCGCGCATGGATGGGGCCTAACTTTGAAAGTAAAAGAATTAAAGATTTCCGGTTTTTTGCAACATGTTCGTCTTGTAAAAGTAACGTTTCCCCCAGGGGGAACATTTAAAACAACGTAGATTTGGAGTTTATACCTACAAATTTCTAGAAAAGTGTCATTTTGGGCCGATCAAAAGTTTGCAACTTTAACTTTCCAGATTCCTGTACTCTGTTTGGCTGAATTGTGTTACGTAGGCGGTGCACGATAAAAATAAACTTGCTCGGATTTTCAAAATTTGTGTACCATCGTTTTCTAGAGACTGTAAGAATTTTCACAGTACCAAATTTATTATACCTTTTTGGAATGATCAGTGAGTTTCTCCTAAGTGCCATATTTGATGGTGCGCGGCTTTTGGAGCAAAATTAGGTTAAAAGTCGCGTAATTTGACGAAATTCGTTGATTTTTGTCGTATTATTCTGTCATATCATATGCATATGTTCGGTTCCTGAACATGAATCATGCTGAAAATTTGTCAGAACCTTCCAATCATACTTAACTACCGAACCTAATTTAGTTGGGAGAGATTGGCCTTGATTAAGAGGTCTAAAAATGACAAAATAGGTATAAATTCGTTGTAGCGCGATGCACTACTGGGTCGCGCGCGCGCATCCAATAATGCTTCTCGCATGCAGATCGGCGAGATGCGAAGGATTGACATCGTGAATCAATAAATTCGTTGATAACTCAAATTCCCAGCAGACCTTACCGGCTAGCGATATTACTACAGGGTGATCGCCTTTTCACAGCTTGTTGAGCTCCGCGCGCGCTCGTGAGTTCATTGCATTTGCACGCTTCAAACATTCCAAAGATGCAATTGTACCGCGTACCACGTGATACGATTCAGCCAATCAGAGAACACCAATCTGCAAAGTTAAAGCTGTGCAGTTTTATATGACCTAAAATATGACTTTTCGCTATAATTCAAAATCTACGTTGTTTTTAATTTTCCCCCTAAGCTAAGGGGGGGGGGGGGGGGGGGACGTTATTTTTACAAGGCGAACATTTTATTGAAAACCAGACGTTCGTTTCTTGATTCACGATGTCAATCCTTCGCAGCTCGGTGAGGCACAGTGGTGCATCTCGCCGATCTACCGTGGTTGCGAGAAGCATTATTTGATGCGCGCGCGACCCAGTAGTGCATCGCGCTACAATTCGTTTCTATCTCTTTTACTTTCAAAGTTAGGCTCCAGCCAGTAAGGTTTCCTGGGTTTTACAGAACCAAAAAAAATGTATAACAATTCACTATTAAAACATAATTTGTGTTTGGCATGGTGTATAACTATAACTTGTTACTTTTGACTGTTAATTGGATCGAGGGAGGATAGACAACTAACGGGACAAAAAATGTGCAGGCCAGAAAGATTTTACACACAATGAAACACTAGTTCGAATGAGTTTTTGAAGACAAGGCTCATATTTGAACCAGATAAGAACTGTGGCAGAGATAAAGGATTCTGTTTAGGGTTGTTACTGTGGATTACAGTCTTGTTGTGACAGAAAGTCTACACTTCAATTTATGTTGTGTAATTCGAGGATATGAATTGCAACTTGAAAGTGGATATGATTTATTGTGTTTAAGAACACGTACAGCAGTCGGTGCATATTTGGGTTACAACTACATTACTGGGCCGCGCTCAGCCTGTCATTCCGCCGAATCTCTATATGAACCTAATAGCCTGAGGTCCCCAGGTAACAGCTACACTGCCTAGTGGTAAATCCTACAATCTTCAATACATTGTAGCAATAAACACATTTGCCCCGTTAACGTATTAATGAATAATATTGCAGATTGTAGTCTTTTATATCATAGTCTTTTATTTACAATTTTATTTGTGCAGCGCTATAACATACAAAAGTCGAAAGCATTTTTAATGCAGATTTGCCTTAATACTTTATAAAAACGTAAAATTATCTCACAGTTCCTTTTAAAAATTCAGATTTTATCGACTTGTAGCGTGATGTATGACGGCTGGTATTGATTCACGATGTCAATCCTTCGCATTACGCCGATCTGCATCTACATCTGCGGTTGCGAAAAAATGCGCGGCGCGACCCAGTAGTGCATCGCGCTACAACACTAAAATTTACTTGACCATTGTTAATGGTCTGGCCCGGCGAGCGCTACTTCGTAGCACTTGCCATCGGGCCATTTCGAGAAGAAAGCGGCGCGCGCTACTTCGAAGAAATTTAGACGAGTGAAATCCGTCAAAAATTTACGTGTAATTTTTTCCCGATCCATGACTCAAAGTGCCGAAGGCACAAAAGAGTCAAGGACAAGGGTAGCGATCGACGTTTTTTTTATATGGTAGCTTTGCGACCGTACGTGCCTGCGAGCACTGTTATCGCCCACGTGACTACCTGCGCAAAGTTATTTTGCGTGACAATCTGAATTATATAATTGTTGGCGCGCGGCGCTGAACCAACCAAGTACATTATTAATTTCATCATGTACGTATCCCACTAGGCACTAATTAATAGCATATTATTATTATTTGAAAGCGGCGCGCGCTACTTCGAAGAAATTTAGACGAGTAAAATCCGTCAAAAATTTACGTGTAATTTTTTATTTGGCTAGCTAAGTTGGTAAGCATCGCATACACGATGCATTTAGTTTAAGATAATTGGATGCATGGCCCAGTAGTGTATTGCGCTACAATTCGGTGGGCCGTCCGCAACCCGTGGATTACTCAACACTGAACACACAATATAATACAACATGGCATCATGTATAATTCATTATATATGGCGGCATGCGCGCGCGTCTGCACTTTGATCGATACGATAGGCGCGCTTGCAAAATTGCGATAATAGCCCTACCATTTGATTTTCGCGTGTGCCGCACTTAAACTTGAGTAGACCCTTCAATTGTGTCGTGTTACAAAATAAGATGGAACAATTCTTGAATTGGTAATTTTAATATTTATAATAAAGTTATAACTACCTAACTTAAACAAATAAAATTAATAAAGTGACAATTCCCAGTTACCAACTGATAAAACCAATTTTATCACAGAGCAAAACTTCTTCTATAGAAACATGATAATACACGATATTGGATTGCAGAGAGAAGTGATGTTAATGAGTATTTCTACAATCATCTCGTTAGAACCAATCAAATGTCATCAAGCACAGCCAAAGAGGGATATACATCTTCAAAGCTATTGTGGGCATTATCTTCATAATCTGTACGGTGCTTAGAGTTAGACCTCCAACAATAATGAACTACTTTCAGGACTGCGGTTCCTCTTTCATACGTATTTCTGGTTTCCCTGAAAATATCAAAAATTTCTTGTTTACTAAGAGTAGTATTTAGTGACTATGCAAGTTACCAGTAATCTGTTGATAATGAAGCGCTATTTCAAGAAAGTAGTACGATAACATCTAGTGACTGACCATCAGTTTCTTTCTTTGCTGCAGAGTTGTTCACTAAATTGGCTCGTCTTCTAAAGTGGTGCGACCAGTGCTGCATTTGTTGGGACTGAGGAATTATAGTAGTTTATTATCGGATAATCAGATGCTTCAGCAAACCATCATTTTCAGTCAGAGCCATCTGGTGGATTCGTGTAATGTTTTTGAGTCTCATGATTTGTCAGTCAGAGCCATGTTATGTGCAAAAAGTGAGAAGTTTTTTACAAGTTTTTCGCATTCACTGTAATATTTGTATTTTCACCTCACCCTTTAGAACCGCTCTGACATGATTAGTACCTGACACTTGTGTCAGTTGCTAACCATATGGGCGGTATACAAGCAAATTATTTCATTTCATTTCATTTCAAAGTTGTGAATTGATTGCATGTTTTTGCATGATATTAAAACTGATTTCTCACCTGAATGAATCTAGTGCAGGGTACGTTTATAAGTTCATTCCTAAACTTTGGTTCCTGCAGGAGTTCTAACAGCTGCAGACACTGCGGATACCTGCCAGGATTTAAATATTATACATTATACATTGTATTATATATTGTATTATACATTGTACATTGTTATCTGCGTTGTTATTGAACTAGAATCGAAGAAGAAAAAACATATAAATATGGCGGTGAAATCTGTTTTAGTGTCTTTGTTCGGTTCTAAAATACCCTCACCTGTATCAAAGATTTAAGGTATGGTTAATGGTAGATTACATGTGAAGATTAGGTTTTACTTGAGGTAAAAACATTACTCTAATATTGTACAGTACAGAGAATTATAATCACGCTTACTTGATGAACCGAGCATATTTGGGGTCTTTCCAATACTGTAAATATTTGAGATAGTTAACAAATTCCTCCTCCTTGAAATAGTTGTGTTGAGCTAGATCTGAAAGTAATAATTACTGTCAAACCTGTCAATTTACTGAAATTGGGAAGTCATTCAGAAGCAAAATTTAAATTTGTATTTCCCATATTATATTATGTAACATGCTTCATATTGTTTTCTTGGGTAAATTTCTATTGATCCCGTTTGATGCGACAAGAAAAAGGCTCTTATCAGGAAAGGAATTATTCAACGTTTCAATGTGAAAACATCGTATTCATGATCTATATATAGAAATTTACCCTGAAGAAAAAATGTCAACAATTCAACTCATAAATAATAATCCAATCCGAATTTTACATGCTTCATATTATTATATCTAAATTATATAAATATAATCTACATTTGTTGCCCCAATAAGTGATCATCTTAAGATTCTGACAAGCAATACTTCCTACATAACGCTTCAACTAACACATACGTCATACACGCTATTATCTTTGATATAGGTAAATTTATAAACTGTCCCCATATCTAAACTACTATTATATCTTATACACTGTATCAAATCTACCATGTAACTAATCCACAGTCCACAACGTACTCACGTACAATTAAGATACTCAGGGTTAGCTAGACACTGAACAAACTCCAACTCCACTGTAAACCTCTGTATGTTTTCATCAGGAACCTCCATCACAACTGAGGGATAATTAGCGGTACAGTTTCAGCAACTATAACACTGTAACTGGTTAAAAGTGTAGACCTTCAATATGATAATTATAATAATTGTAATCAGTACTGTGAATTAGCACTGTAAAGTGTAAAGTTTATAACAACAAATATTGTTCATGGTGATAATATAACAGAGTTACGAGTAACAGTTTGGGGAGTGAGATTGATATTTATACAGAACTATTTAATAGAGAACTACACCAATATAATATATAATACAGAATACACTTTACGCTTTGTAGCCATAAGGAAAGTAACAAATTGTAATTAATTAACTTATTATTTAAATGATTAATTAAAAGTTCACCATCTTCTGACGCGGCCATTATGATGATCTCTGTCCGCTACACTGTTTGTCTGAACTATCTGGGTTGTAGGTTGATCTGGTGCTCACATTCGTTACCTTCGCATCGCTAAATATATTGACAGTAAGTAATTCGGTCCATTATGCACTAATGATAAATGTTTCTAATCAAACACTTTCACGCACATTTAAATAATCCGTATTAAATTTCCATCATATCACAACTTTATTCATTAGGGTGCCAGACTGAGATCACTAAAAGAATAAAGAAGTCAGTATGTTAATGGGTAGGTGCTAATGGTGGACAACACGAAGTTTATGTCGAGATCCTCTCTGCTAAACTGGCGACTCAAAGAAAACCAGAAACTTTGAGAAAAGGCCTCAAGATAGCCCCTCCGATATAAAGTTGGAATTAAGATAGCCCCTCAAAGAAAATAAGAGAGACTGAGAGAGTTAGTGACAGATGCTACATTTACAAATCTTACTTTTAGAGTTTTAGAGTTTTAGCCACTTAACTTAAAGTTAACCAATCTTTGTAACCATTACAGTTCTTTTTTATAACTCAGGTACTGCTTTTGCATTAGTTTACGTCTTGTTCTTTCGCCATATTTTGTAGTTATTGAAAACCTCAATCTCCCCACTATGAAATTGTCAAATTACGAATATTATTTTTGGAGATCACATTGTTTCTTTAGCTAACATTTTAACATAGACAAAGTTTGTGATCCCAAGGAGCTCTCTCTCTCTGAAGGAGCATCATGTATGGGTTTGGATTGGATGCCTTAAGATTGGGATGTTCTGAAGACTTCGATAAGAAAGTGTGGCAGGACATTTCGAAAGTTTGTCTATTTGAATTCGGGATATTTTACAAGATATCCTTAAAATAGTAAACAAATAGTCGATTATCATTTTGTAATTGTAATTGTAAGCATATTCGGTAGAAATTTGGAGAAAAATATAAATTTGTAACTGCACTTTTCTCCATCAGGAATTAAAGCCCCGTAAGTATAAGCCAGGACCGTTAAAGTTTACTTTATTATTTCAGGACTCTGGATGTCCAGACGAGTTTGACTATAGTATCGACTACAGCGCGGATATTTTCTACAAACTAGTTGAAGGTAATGGAGATCACACATGTTATATAATGTGATAACTACAGTATTACCGGGATTATGATTTACTCAACACATTCGTCACAAAGGATCTTTAGGTACCAAAATTCGTTACCAGAACGAAAAATACGTGCCAATTCTTTTTTACATTCTGTAATAAATGAAACAGCTAACTAAACCCTAATACTGTTCCAGTCGCAATGTTGAAGATGAGGTACACCCGTTCAGCGGTGCTCCAAATGTTTGGTAGATGGTACATGAGGTTCATTTGGAGCGAATGGAATATGAAGATACTGGGCCGGACTCCGGGAGAATTCTTTAGGAACTGGAGTGATTTCCTGGAGTACAAGTCTAAGGAGTACCCGCTCTTTATACATGACAGATTCAAGGTTTATATAGGTTTAAATAGTTCGTATTTAGTAATGATGAACCTTGGACCTTTCATGACTTAATTTTACGAATGCAAGATACAAATTTCACAAATTAACTACGAATTGATCATCTACTTAAGATCTGCAAGGAACAACTTACAACTTCAGCGGAAAAACATGAACTTAATTAAGTTAACTCTCAGGTAGTGAGTGAAGATAACGAAGGTATGACACTGGAGTACAAGACAGTTCACGAGGAAATGACCTCTTTCTGCCTGGGAATGATAGAGTATGTGATTAGTGAGCAGTTTTACGTGGTGAAAGAGAACCTTCAGGTGATGAACTAGTCTGTTAATATAATGAATTCTCAATTTTTGTTCTACATCCCAATATTTTAATTCACTAACTTAAGAAGATTTAAAGCTTAGTTCTACATTATATAATGTATGTATCTATTATATATTACTAACTTTTATGTATTATGATACTTTTATATGCTTATCATAAGCTGAGATTGTAAAGGATAAATCAACGTCTAGATAACATCAAAAATGGGCGACACCAGTGAAGACGACGAACAGAGAGATAACAAGTTTAACAAGTCTGTTGTGAAGATAAAGTTTGATAACCAGGTAACATGTGTCGGTCAGTCTGTGAGGGGGACGGAGAGAGGCAGGGAAGGGGGAAGAGAGGAGGGGAGACGTGGGAGGTGAGAAGGAGAGAAGGAGAGGGAGATATGTAGTAGATGAAGTATAGGTGAACATGACGATTTCTAGAAGTTTACAAACGTGGCAAAGAGAGGGCCCAACCAAGGGAAGTTACCGAACGAGGTTTTGCAGCGCTTCAGACCTTCTCAAATGTTGAAGAAATTTCCTTTCTATCTGAGCCATAATATGGTTTCAAGTTACTGACTATCATAATATAGTTATTATATTATAAAGATCTGATTATGTTACCGTTAAAACTTTAAAGGTAGCTTAAATAAAATGATTTCTACATAATATATCTTATTCGAAAGGGATTCGAAATGGTATGCATCTTAGGAAGAATCTTCTCGATATAATAATAAGTAGAAACAGAGCTTTAATTGAGTTGATCAATTCAAATACATATAACTAAAATTATATAAAAGTACAGTAACAATGAAAATTGAAAGTAATTCCCTGATATTGTCAAAAGAACATGCTCATTATTTAACAACTACACTGAGACCTCAAAGAGTCTGTTAGTTATGAGTCCTCTTGCTCTCTTGAACAGTTGACAACTGAAAAGTTTAAACAAACGGAATATCCCCGATATAAATTTGAAAATACTGCTTTCGTCGGTAAAGTTTTTAATATGATCTGTGAATACGTTGGTGTTTGAAAAGGTTACTTCTGTCAGAACAAGCATATTATGATCACTCCTTTGACTTGACAGGTTTCTCTCCATTGTGTACATGCTGGTGTGCTCTGAGATGAGATTTCTGAGTGAAAGATAAGGAACATTCATTACACTTGTGAGGTTTCTCTCCAGTGTGAATACGCTGGTGACTATTCAGACTAGATTTGTGTCTGAAAGATGCGGAGCATTCATTATACTTGTGAGGTTTCTCTCCTGTGTGGATAAGCTGGTGTTTTCTGAGAGTAGATTTATCAGAGAAAGATGAGGAACATTCACTACACTTAAAAGGTTTCTCTCCAGTGTGAATACGCTGGTGTGCTCTGAGAGTAGATTTCCGAGAGAAAGATGAGGAACATTCACTACACTTGTGAGGTTTCTCTCCAGAGTGAATACGCTGATGTGCTCTGAGATTAGATTTCTGAGTGAAAGATGAGGAACATTCACTACACTTGAACGGTTTCTCTCCAGTGTGAATACGCTGATGTGATCTGAGAGTAGATTTCTGAGTGAAAGATGAGGAACATTCACTACACTTGAACGGTTTTTCTCCAGTGTGAATACGCTGGTGATTGATCAGACTAGATTTGTTAGAGAAAGGTAAGGAGCAATCAGTGCACTTGAATGATTTCTCTCCTGATATTGGATTCATCAACTTTCCTGACAATTTTGTGGAGATTCTGAGTACCTTAGAATCTAAATTACGTACACTGCTTATATCTTCATGATGCTCTCTGACATGATTACAAAAGTACTCCTCGTACAGAAAATGAGCTTCACATTTCGGACAAAGAAAACCATGTGATTTACCTTGTAACTCCTCCTGCTCAGTTTTAATCTCTTTTTTTATTACAGTTGCATTGTTAGGTTTCATGATTGTATCAGCAGCTCCCACCACTGCATCTGGAGATAACTTCATCTTCTTTGACATATCCAATCCTACTGTTGATAAAATGAAGTATTAAAACCAATCAATAAGTTATGGAATATGGGGTAATTCTAACTATATAGAATACGTTTAATCATTTAAATAATGAATCAACCTAATTATCACCAACGAAAATTGGACAGTTTGAGTTAAAAAACCAGAATAAATTTTGAATAAATTAATAAAAACTCAGGAAAATATCAAATTTAAAACATGACAGCTTGCAATTTTCATAATTTACATGACGTCGTCAATAATGAACCGTGTATTGATTATTGCTATATGATTTCAAGTTACTGACTATCATAATATTGTTATTATATTATAAAGATCTGATTATGTTACCGTTAAAACTTTAAAGGTAGCTTAAATAAAATGATTTCTACATAATATCTTATTCGAAAGGGATTCGAAATGTTATGCACGTTAGGAAGAATCTTCTCGATATAATGATAAGTAGAAACAGAGCTGTAATTGAGTTGATCAATTCAAATACACATTATAACCAAAATTATCATTGGTTATAATAATGTTTAACTGAGTCAAATGTAACATGAATAACAAATCAGATCGCTTGTTATTCATCTTTTGGTGATTCATATAAAAGATATAAAAGTACAGTAACAATGACAATTGAAAGTAATTCCCTGATATTGTCAAAAGAACATGCTCATTATTTAACAACTACACTGAGACCTCAAAGAGTCTGTTAGTTGTGAGTCGTCTTGAACAGTTGAAACTGAAAAATTTAAACAAACGGAATATCCCCGATATAAATTTAAAAATACTGCTTTCGTCGGTAAAGTTTTTAATATGACGTGTGAATACGTTGGTGTTTGAAAAGGTTACTTCTGTCAGAACAAGCATATTATGATCACTTCTTTGACTTGACAGGTTTCTCTTCAGTGTGTACAAGCTGGTGTGCTCTGAGATGAGATTTCTGAGTGAAAGTTACGGAGCATTCGCTACACTTGTGAGGTTTCTCTCCAGTGTGAATATGCTGGTGACTATTCAGACTAGATTTGTGTCTGAAAGATGCGGAGCATTCACTACACTTAAAAGGTTTCTCTCCTGTGTGGATAAGCTGGTGTTTTCTGAGAGTAGATTTATCAGAAAAAGTTGAGGAGCATTCACTACACTTGTGAGGTTTCTCTCCAGTGTGAATACGCTGATGTGCTCTGAGAGTAGATTGCTGAGTGAAAGATGAGGAGCATTCACTACACTTAAAAGGTTTCTCTCCTGTGTGGATAAGCTGGTGTTTTCTGAGAGTAGATTTATCAGAGAAAGTTGAGGAGCATTCACTACACTTGAACGGTTTCTCTCCAGTGTGGATACGCTCATGTGCTCTGAGATGAGCTTTCTGAGTGAAAGATGAGGAGCAATCATTACACTTAAAAGGTTTCTCTCCTGTGTGGATAAGCTGGTGTTTTCTGAGAGTAGATTTATCAGAGAAAGATGAGGAGCATTCGCTACACTTGTGAGGTTTCTCTCCAGAGTGAATACGCTGATGTGCTCTGAGATTAGATTTCTGAGTGAAAGATGAGGAACTTGAACGGTTTCTCTCCAGTGTGAATACGCTGATGTGATCTGAGAGTAGATTTCTGAGTGAAAGATGAGGAACATTCACTACACTTGAACGGTTTCTCTCCAGTGTGAATACGCTGGTGATTGATCAGACTAGATTTGTTAGAGAAAGATAAGGAGCAATCAGTGCACTTGAATGATTTCTCTCCTGATATTGGATTCATCAACTTTCCTGACAATTTTGTGGAGATTCTGAGCACCTTAGAATCTAAATTACGTACACTGCTTATATCTTCATGATGCTCTCTGACATGATTACAAAAGTACTCCTCGTACAGAAAATGAGCTTTACATTTCGGACAAAGAAAACCATGGGATTTACCTTGTAACTCCTCCTGCTCCGTTTTAATCTCCTTTTTTATTACAGTTGCATTGTTAGGTTTGTTATTCATGATTGTATCAGCTGCCACCACTTCATCTGGAGATGATTTCCTCTTCTTTGACATAGCCAATCCTACTGTTAATAAAATGAACTATTAAAACCAATCAATAAGTTATCGGGGTAATTCTAACTATATAGAATACGTTTAACGATTTAAATAATGAATCAACCTAATTATCACCAACGAAAATTGAGCTTCACATTTCGGACAAAGAAAACCATGGGATTTACCTTGTAACTCCTCCTGCTCAATTTTAATCTCCTTTTTCATTACAGTTGCATTATTAGGTTTCATGATTGTATCAGCAGCTCCCACCACTGCATCTGGAGATAACTTCATCTTCTTTGACATAGCCAATCCTACTGTTAATAAAATGAAGTATTAAAACCAATCAATAAGTTATGGGGTAATTCTAATTATATATAATACGTTTAATCATTTGAATAATGAATCAACCTAATTATCAACAAGGAAAATTTAACATTTTGAATTTTAAAAACAGAATAAATTTTAAATAAATGAATAAAAACTCAGGAATACAAATTTCTGATATTTAAAGTTAAAGGGATCATGAAGTGTCCCCGACTTAATCGTCAAAACATTTCACATATACTATCACATAGAAACACTAATATAAGAATAGGGCTCGGAATTCCCAGATTCGTAACTTAATTATGTCGCGTGAAATCGATACTGGAAAATCGCCCTATTTTCTTGGATTGCGGCTAACTGTCAGACACTGCAATAGAAACAGTGTTAAAATGCACATTTTGATTCATGTGCTGTGGCGCCAATTTAATTGATAAAATCTTCAAATTAACGACACTTGATAGATTTGACTTTTATCTTTCGAAAATTGTGGTTGTATAATGTGCATAATATACACAAGCGTCAAATAATTGTCTTATAAATTTACTAGTAAAAGCTCTTACGGGCATTTTCTGCTCGATACGCTAGGGACTCCACATACATCTTTCTAGACGTACTTTTGACCGTAGAATCGATTAAACGTGGTTTTGAAATGATAAGTCTGAGTTTCCCCAGGTAAAATCGCAAAAAACCGATTTTTGGGCCAAAAATATGGCAAAAAACCATGTTTTTTGAATTTTTGAGCAAGTTAATTTCGTTGGCATATCAGCAAAATGTGCATGAAGATAGCTGAAACACAGCCGCACATAATGGCATTAAAATTAAGCTATTATTCCAGGATTTCGTGCTACATTCAAGTTCCATGAAGTGAGCTGCCTTTAATTGCTTGTAGGAACTAGATTAATCGCTGTGCACCAAATTTAGGAAGATATGTGAAATATAATGGTTTATACCTGATGGTAATCTTATCGGTTCAAAAAAATAACCAACAGAAAACTTGTTATGGACGATTAAAATCAGGTGTTTTTACACATGTCGTATATGCTATCCTGTCACCTAGCCGCAACTTGGAAAAATGTAATTGATATGCCCCATATTATCTCAGCTTGTGAAGCAATTACGACGGAGCTATTTTGGGATTGCGGCAGAATTACCAAGCCTAGCTCACTACCCAAGTTTCGAGTATTTTTGAAGAATTCGCAAATTTACACTTCATGATCTCTTTAAATCAGATACTTGTATAATCGTACTAAACTTTAGATAGGTTAAATAGCAAATAAAACATGGAAATTTGGTAATGTAGCTACGCACATTTAAGCACAGTTAAGGCACGGTTAAGGCACAGTTAAGGCACAAGGGTTACATAAGGCACGGTTGAGGCATGGTCCCTTAAAGACTTAAGGCCCAGTTAACGCACGGTTAAAGCACGGTTAACGCACAAACTGCCCAAAAGCAACCATTATGGTCGCTTAAGGCACGGTTAATGCACGGTTAACGCACGGTTGGATAAATATAACCTGTAAACATACAAGTGGCGGGGGAACAAGGGTTACATAAGGCACGGTTGAGGCATGGTCCCTTAAAGACTTAAGGCACGGTTAACGCACGGTTAAGGCACGGTTAAGGCACGAACTGCCCAAAAGCAACCATTATGGTCACTTAAGGCACGGTTAACGCACGGTTGGGGAAATATAAAGATATAACAGGTATAAACATAGGTTATATTTCTAAGTGTGAGGATCTGTAAATTTTACATCGCGATGAACTGTGTATTGACTATTGCTATATGGTTTCAAGTTACTGACTATCATAATATTGTTATTATATTATAAAGATCTGATTATGTTGCCGTTTAAACTTTAAAGGTAGCTTAAATAAAATGATGTCTACATAATATCTTATTCGAAAGGGATTCGAAATGGTATGCACGTTAGGACGAATCTTCTCGATATAATGATAAGTAGAAAGTAGAAACAGAGCTGTAATTGAGTTGATCAATTCAAATACACATAACTTAAATTATCATTAGTTATAATAATGTTTAACTGAGTCAAATGTAACATGAAAAACAAATCAGAACACTTGTTATTCATCTTTTGGTGATTCACATATAAAAAATATAAAAGTACAGTAACAATGAAAATTGAAAGTAATTCCCTGATATTGTCAAAGGAACATGCTCATTATTCAACAAAGTTTAAACAAAGGGAATATCCCCGATATAAATTTGGGAATACTGTTTTCGTCGGTAAAGATTTTAATATGTGTGAATACGTTGGTGTTTGAAAAGGTTACTTCTGTCAGAACAAGCAAATTATCATAATATTATGATCACTCCTTTGACTTGACAGGTTTCTCTCCAGTGTGTACATGCTGATGTGCTCTGAGATGAGATTTCTGAGTGAAAGATAAGGAGCATTCATATTTCATAACACTTGAACGGTTTCTCTCCAGTGTGAATACGCTGGTGACTATTCAGATTAGATTTGTGTCTGAAAGATAAGGAGCATCAATTACACTTGGACGGTTTCTCTCCAGTGTGAATACGCCGGTGATGTCTGAGGGTAGATTTCTGAGTGAAAGATGAGGAACATTCACTACACTTGAACGGTTTCTCTCCAGTGTGGACACGCTGGTGTTTTCTGAGATTGGATTTATCAGAGAAAGATGAGGAGCATTCACTACACTTGTGAGGTTTCTCTCCAGAGTGAATACGCTGATGTGCTCTGAGATTAGATTTCTGAGTGAAAGTTGAGGAGCATTCACTACACTTGTGAGGTTTTTCTCCAGTGTGAATACGTTGGTGTCGTCTGAGGGTAGATTTCTGAGTGAAAGATGAGGAGCATTCACTACACTTGAACGGTTTCTCTCCAGTGTGAATATGCTGGTGTGATCTGAGAGTAGATTCATGAGAGAAAGTTACGGAGCATTCACTACACTTGAAGGGTTTCTCTCCTGTGTGTACACGCTGATGTGTCCTGAGATTAGATTTATAAGAGAAAGATAAGGAGCATTCACTACACTTGAATGATTTCTCTCTTGATATTGGATTCATCGATTTTCCTGACAATTTTGTAGAATTTCTGAGCACCTTAAAATCCAAATTACGTACACTGCTAATATCTTCATGATGCTCTCGGATATGATTACAAAAGTACTCCTCGTACAGAAAATGAGCTTCACATTTCGGACAAAGAAATCCATGGGATTTACCTTGTAACTCCTCCTGCTCAGTTTTAATCTCTTTTTTTATTACAGTTGCATTGTTAGGTTTGTAATTCATGATTGTATCAGCAGCCGCAAGCACTGCATCTGGGGATAATATCCTCTTCTTTGACATAGCCAATCCTACTGTTAATAAAATGAAGTATTAAAACCAATCAATAAGTTATGGGGTCATTATTCTTATTATATAATACGTTCATCATTTAAATAACGAATCAACTTAATTATCACCAACGAAAATGTGACAGTTTGAGTTTTAAAAACAGAATAAATTTTAAATAAATTAATAAAAACTCTGGAAGTTGCAATTTTCATAATTTAAGCTCGGACAGCTGGTGTTGTCTGAGGGTAGATTTCTGAGTGAAAGATAAGGAGCATTCATTACACTTGTGAGGTTTTTCTCAAGGGGAGAAGGAGGGGTGGTGGTGGAAGGGGAGGGTGGGAGGGGAGAGGGAGGGAGGGAGAGAGGAGAGGGAGAGAGGAGAGAGGAGAGAGAGGGGAGAGGGAGGGAGGGGAGAAGGAGAAGAAGAGGAAGTAGTAGGTGAAGTATAAGTGAACATGACTATTTCCAGAAGTTTACAAACGTGGCAAAGAGAGGGCCCAACCAAGGGAAGTTACCGAACGAGGTTTTGCAGCGCTTCAGACCTTCTCAAATGTTGAAGAAATTTCCTTTCTATCTCCACTTTGACAGGTAACTAATAGAGGAAGTACCTTAATGGGGCCGGGGGGGGGGGTCTTCATCAAAATTCTCTCGAAATTGACTTTGTAATTGTTTCTGATGGAGGGGAGTGATATCTATCAGCTGTTTCTGGTCCTATGGAAGAATATTGTTCCTAGCCAAAATTATTGCTGGTCAAAGGTCAGCGCTTAAATGTGTAATTGTATTGCGCGAGAGATTTTCAATCGCGCGCCCTGAAAATCGAGTCTAAAAATCTATCTTCTCCTACATTTTTTTATCTTCTCCTACAGAATTTTGAGATAGGCCTTAGGAAATTATTAAATTAATTAAACTTGGCTAGAGGCTACTAAACTATTAGAGTTTGTGAAGCCTGAATTATAGTTCATAGTAACTGTTTCAGGGATCTGAAGATTTTGCACGTTGGTAAAAAACTAAAAAACTCATTTACAAAGCTACTTGGAGAATCACTTGCGTCCATGTTTGATATGAAACAGCCGACCCACGGGCACATGTCTTATTCTTACGTGAGTATAAAAATTGTACAATTAAATCCTTGTATTAATGTTATACCATGAACTTCAATTAACCAGATTAAACATTTATCATCACTATGTGTGATGATTTTGTTATTTGTGATGTATGACAATTTTAGTTTCCTTACTTTTTCTACTTTTCTACTAGTAACATGACGTGATGACGTGCTTCTTCAATCTTATAACTATTTTCAGCTCAATTGTATCAAACCTGTATCTTAGTCGTTTAAAGGAATTCCGGGTATTTACTAATTAACTAATTAATTTACCAATGCTGTCAAATTACCAGATAATTGGAAATTTACACGTGACATATGTATTGGGAATGAGGAAATCAAACTCGAAAGAGACTGAATACGATACACCACTAGTTCTACAGGTAATACTTTCTAATGATAGCTTACATAGTTTTTATAATTTATACCTTTAACAAATATCTTTTGATTGACCAAGAGTCGGATTCATAACCAAGAGGCTAATTTGTATTTTACCGAGACGTTTTCGAGGAAATATTTGATGAACAATTAAGTTTTCCTGGGTCGCTACAAAATAGATTAAGTTACCAGATGGTTGTAAGAATTAACTCTTTTGTTCAAGTCCCTACTAACTGAACTCAGTCACATTTGTATATTACAGACAAGAGAAACGAACTACTTTAAACATACTCCAACTCAATAATGTAATATATTCGTAGCGTTTTTTAATTAGTTTAAAATCTGCTCTAAGAGCATTAACAAACAACATGACAACTTTAGAGTGTCGTGAATAAGTTAGAGTTCGGATAATTTGTCGCACTTGTAACTGAGGGAACAGACATCTGGTGGTGGTATTGTCCTCAATTCCTATAAAATAGGGGGATCAGCAAGGAATCTTCACTTCGTATAGTCACTAATCACCATGAAAATCTTTCTATTCTTTTGCCTTTTGGCTGCCTCTCTTGCTACTGAGGATGCCCTCAGGAGCATTCTTAGGTCCCCCAAAGCAACCCTTCAGCTTTACGGAGAGTTCAAAACTCAGCAGCACCTCGACTACCTGTCATCTGAAGACCGAATGAGGTTCCGACTCTTCAGATCCAATGCCGAGTTAGTAGCTCAATCTAACGAGGAAGGGGGATCTGCCGTCTTTGGTCTTAACTTCTTCTCCGCAATGACTGTAGATGAGAAGCAACAGTACTTAGGAATAAACATAACTGGACATGAGACTGAACATGACGAGAACCCTATTCAAGTCCCCTCCTCTTTGTCAGAATCCCCCATTACCAAACTCTGGACTAATGAGGGTATGGTAACAAGAGTCAAGAACCAAGGAAGCTGTGGGTCTTGCTGGACATTCGCAGTGTTAGGTCATAGGATTAGATGATAGTAACATGGGAACAGGTGGTTCATCAATTGTGACCGGTCAATCGTGACCTGTAAACATTGCTGTTCTAAAATATGGGTGCAGAATATTCGCGAATTTTACGATTGGTCCAACAATAGGTGGGGCAGCCGTCCATTGGTTGTAAGTCATGTGACCTAGGTCACATGACCATAGCAGGTGGACTATGCCTCATTTAACCCCGGTCAGCTCACGGTGCACTAACTTTAGTGTGACGTTAAAATAGTTATTATGACCTAGAAGGTAGCTAATATAAATACAGATGTTTTGTGTCGAAAAAGTTAGTTTATTTTAAACCACTTCTCCTAAACTGTTGTTTCCGTTGTAACATTGGCGACGAGTGGAAGAGCCCACGCATATTCTCTAAACCATCAGAGACTGGAGCCCGCCCAACCTACAGCTACTGAGACTGGAGCCCGCCCAACCTACAGCTACAGAAACTGAAGACGAGAAACGAAGAGCCCGCCCAACGAAGAGCCCGCCCAACCTACAGCTACAGAGACTGAAGACGAGAAACGAAGAGCCCGCCCAACGAAGAGCCCGCCCAACGAAGAGCCCGCCCAACGAAGAGCCCGCCCAACGAAGAGCCCGTCCAACCTACAGCTACAGAGACTGAAGACGAGAAACGAAGAGCCCGCCCAACGAAGAGCCCGCCACAAGTGGAAGAGCCCAAACATAGAAACCTGCTACCGCACTGATATTTGAGGTATTGTTTATATCAAGTTTGGCGTTTAAAATTAAGAATGGCAACTTTTACAGAAGAGCAAGTTAATGTAATTAAACAAGAAACAGAAGTGGCAGCTAAAGAAAATTTGTTAAGTGATTTAAGTAAAGTAGTTTTCCGGAGGGACAACAGTACCTCGCATGCAAGCAGGAAACCTCAAATTTTTAAGTACGGCGAGGACTTTAATGCATATTTGGAAAGTTGGTCTAATTTTGCCCGAATTTTAAATATTCCGGAAGCGGATCGTGGGAGGCTCCTTTTCACTTATCTCGATACAGAAAGTAATGAGAAACTGAGCGCTATTAAACTTAATTCGGAGCAGAAAAACAACTGGACTGAATTAAAACAAAGGCTGCGAAATATTCTAGAACCAGACAGTAGACAGCAAGCACGAGCAAAACTATTTGCAATGAAGCAATTACCCTCCGAAACTTGTGAACAATTTGGCCGAAAATTACAGAGGATGGCTAGCAAAGCGTACGACGAAGCTGAATCTGCAGCTCGTGAGGCAAATATACGAGATATTTTTGTGTACGGCCTACTAAACAATTCAATTGCAATTCATTTAATGAATAATAAAACACCCGACTTTGCAACCTTATATCGGGACGCTATAGATTTAGAGAAGAATTTAGAAGCCAGGAAACAAGCTTCTGGCGGACACGAAATTGAAATTTTAAAAGCAGAAGCTCCTAAAATTGATAACTCTAATAAAGTTAGTGGAAATTGTTTTAACTGCGGAAAATATGGCCACTGGGCTGTTAATTGCATAGCACCAAGAAAGACTAAGAAAGTTTGTCACTACTGTAACAAAGCAGGTCACATTAAACAGAACTGTTTCAAATTTCAAAATGAGCGTCGTAACAAGTCATTTAACAATGCACAAAGAGGGGAAAGAGCAGGCAGTAGTTATGCTGGAAGAAATTTCAATGATAACCGAACTTACTACAAGCCGGCTGAAAATCGTAACTTGGGAAACTTCCAAGCCCCTCACACGAGAAAGTAAAATCGGATACAGTAGAAACTAAATACTGTGAGGGGCATGTGTACATAAAATCTAAAATATACTCGGAAATTACAAATTCGCTCATTGATACAGGAGCCTCACGTAGTTTAATTAATTCACAGTTTTTTAAACAAATTAATAAATCGACTCAGATGATAATAGAAAATAATTCATGTTCCTTAAAAGGCGTATCAGGAAATGTTATTAAAAGCGTAGGAATAATCAAAAATGTACCAGTGACAATTGAAAATTTTGTCACGGAAGCAAATTTTATCATCGTTGACGACTTGAGTGAATCTGTAATTTTAGGTATAGATTTTATTGACAAAATAAAGGCAAAAATTGATTACCAAAGTCACACTTTCTCAAATAACGAATTTACGGCTAAGTTAATAAAAATAGAACAGTTAGATTCAAGCCACTTTATGTATACACTTAAAACGTTACAAGAAGTTAAAGTTAAAAGTGAAAAAGAAATTTTGTGCACAATTGAGGGCAATCAGCCTTTTGTTCCGAAAGAATATATGTATTTTCCAGACCCCGAATTGTGGCAACATGGGAAAAAGTTACGGTCGCAAGGATGCGAAATAATGCTGACACAGCCTAAATTTTACACAAAAATTTACAACCCTAACAAAAGCACGGTGATATTTCCAAAAGGGACAATATTGGGAAAATTTTGTCCAGTGTCTAGTGTCAAAATTATTACCCCTAAAATGAAAGAATCTGATAGAATAGCTGAAATAATTAAGGCATTGAAAATTGAAGAAAATGATCACTTAACCAGTGAGCAGAGAAGTCAAGTAATGGATCTAATAAAAGAATACAACGACATTTTTGCATTAAATAGGTCTGAAATTGGAATTTGCAATTTAATGGAGCATGAAATTAAAACAAAAACTGACACGCCAGTAGTGTGCAAGTTTAGGAAAATTCCCCTGCATCTACTTAAAGATGTTGAGGCCGAAATTTCAGATCTACTTTCAAATAATATTATTGAGCATTCAGAATCACCCTATTCAAGTCCAGCTTTTATTATTCGACGCAATTCTAAGACTAGATTAATAATTGATTACAGGATTTTAAATCAACAAATTGACCGTAGTCAGAATCCGGTACCAGCTGCTAGCACGATACTTGCTCAAATAGGAAGTAATAACAAGTACTTTAACAATTTTGACATGAAGGACGGATATTTCCAAGTAAAATTAACTGAGGAATCAAAAGTTAAGACCGCGTTCAGCGTACCCCTGGTAGGACACTTCCAATGGGTGACAACCCCATTAGGTGTTAGTTCGGCACCACCTATGTTCCAGAGTTTGATTCATTGCCTGCTTAAGAATATTGGCAGTTCAATTGCATTAGGGTACTTGGATGACATCATCTCAACTAGTCAGACATTTAATTCAGGTCTAAAAAATTTAAAAACTTTATTCATTCGATTTCGAGAGTCGAATTTAAAATTAAATCCGGCAAAATGTAAAATTATGGTGCCAAAACTTAAATTTTTAGGTGCCTGGCTCAGTTCAGATGGAATATCTACAGATGAAGATAAAATTGACGCAATTGTTAAAATGAGCGCACCACGCACTAAGAAACAATGCCAGGCATTATTAGGTTGTATTAATTTCTTCAGAGGTCACATTAAAGATTTAGCAGCTATTCTTAAACCGATATCAGACACTCTTGTTAGCACTGTAAACGGCTATAAATGGACTAATGAAGCTAACACTGCATTTGAAGCTGCTAAGAAAGCGTTAATTTCATCTGAAGTACTAATATTTCCTGACATTAACTTACCAATGCACCTCTATACTGACAGTTCAGAAATTGCAATTGGTGGCACAATAATGCAAAAAGTAGATAATAAAATGAGACCTATATGTTACGGTAGCCGTGTTCTCCAACCTGCTGAACGTAATTACAGTACAGTTAAAAAAGAATTGTTGGCACTAAAACACTTTGTTAAATTGTGGTACTACTACTTAATAGGGAAAACATTTACGGCGCACGTCGATGCTAGGACTTTAACAGGAAAAAACTTTCTGAGCACAACTAATTGTTCAACTTTATTGCGCTGGTTAATGGAACTTATGGAATTTAAATTTGATTTGAAGTATGAAACCGGAAAAACTAACGTAACAGCTGATATGCTTTCTCGCTTACCAGCCACTTCCGACCAGTTTTACAATTGGTATAAAAATGAAGTCAATCCAGACAAACCTAGGGAAGCAGTGATTAAGGTCGTACAAGCACATCCGTCCACAAGCACATCCAATCTAGTTGAATTAGTTGAGACCAAAAGTGACGAGCACACCACCTTACTTACTAAATCAATAACTGAATTGCAATCAGAAGATCCAGTAATTTCAACCGTCGTGTCATGGATCCGTGAAAATAAAAGGCCAGACAAAATTCAAAACTTTACCGATATGGACTTAAAAACTTATTATGAAAAATTCAATTTACTCACACTCGAACCCGACAACACTTTGAAATTCGAATATTACAACAACAAAACACAGAAAAAGGTGTATTTAGTCTGTGTACCTAAAAAATTGCGGACAAAAATCATACAACTAAATCACGATAATCCAACAGGTGGCCATTTAGGACATCAAAAATGCCTTTATAAAATTAGAAATCGGTACTACTGGCCAGCAATGTCAAAAGAAATTGAAAATTACGTACAACTTTGTGAAATTTGTTTCAGAACAAATCTGAAATTTATGAAAAAACCAAAGAACAAATTTTCAATTTTCACGGCAAATTATCCAGGCGAATTTCTTTGTTGTGATCTCGTAGGACCTTTGACACAAAGTAAAGGTTACAAATGGATTGTAACCATGACAGATAAATTCAGTCGTTACTCTCGAGCAGTACCAATCATCAACGCAACCTCTGAGCAAGTCGCAAAAGTTTTAGTCAATGAGTGGATCAGTCACGAAGGTTTATTCCGAATTTTGTTAACCGATCAAGGAGCTAACCTCACAACTTCAAAGATAATGATAGAATTATACAATGTCCTTCAAATTGACAAAAGGAGGACCACCGGATATAGGCCGTCTGTAAACGGAATGGTAGAACGTTACAACCGCTCATTAATTACTATTCTTAAAAAGTACGTGCAAGAATTTCCTAACACGTGGAGTGATAAACTGAAATTAGCCTGCCTAGCTTATAACACGGCCATACATGAGGGCACTCAACTGTCACCATTCTTAATTATGAGAGGCCGCGAATGCACATTGCCACACGATCTACTATTTGATACACAAACAACTTCATTTTATCGTGATGGACATCATTATCAGTCCGAAACTTACTTCTAGATCAAGAAAATTTGGGATATAGCACGCGAGAATAATTTAAAGTATTGTATGCAAGTGAAGCGACGACATGACCAAAAACTTAAGGATCAAGTTGAATACAAGCCAAATGATTTAGTATTAATTTGGAAACCAATTAAAGAAAGTTCGTACAGAAAATTCCGCAACAATTTCATTGGACCGTTCAAAGTTATAAGTCGTATTGCAGATTATAACTACAAAGTCCTTAATGAAAAAACGGGAAAAATTATGGTCACTAATTTTGAAGCTATGCGACGGTATTCGCCTGATCTACGAAAACCGCTTGATAAACAAAATAAAGATGAACAAAGCCATGCAGTTTTAAATAACAGCGAAGATAGTGACGATGAACTTTCTCTTGAATCACCAAAGTTTGAAATTATAAGTCCTCAAATTGGTGAAATTGATGAAACTACAAATTCGGTCATTGATGCACAAATAATATCTGAACAAGTGCTTGATGAAATTCCTAGCACAAGTACAAATAATGCTGCTGATAGTAATAACGATAGTTCAGGTAGGCCTAAAAGGACCACTAAGCAGCCTGATAGAATGAAAGTTAGTTGGAATACTAAATCGTATTAAAATTCAAAAGGTTATGCATATTGATATACGTAGTAAAATTGTGGTATAATTTAAGTGTTGAGAAATAAAAGATGTAATTTCAGGAATAAGTTTAAAGAGAAAATGACGGTGAGATATATCATTCTGCTGTCATTGATTGGAAACAATTTGATTTTTAAATTTGAATGCGTAATGGCGTTCAATGCATTGCAATGTAGCAAAAATCCAGGAAAGATTTTTAAAATCAAAAATGATTTTATTGATTGTCATGACAATAATACAAAGAGAATCGAGCTGATACTTTATAAACGAAATGTAAAACAGTATGTAAATGATGCACGTGCACTTAAGATAGAGTTATTACACTGTAAAACCACACATTTTTTCTTTGGCGCCAAGAAAGAAGAGATATTTACTACGATACCGGATATAACGCAGGAACAATACAAATTAACGCTAGAAACAAAATCATGTGAAACCGAGAAGGCCTTGGAACAATATAAACTGTCAACTGATCCTATCTGTGTATATACTTGGCCAAAGACAACTATAACAGTTGTCGTTAAGTGTACTTTTACCAAGGGTATAGTGACGACTACACACAACGGTAATATGCATTCTAACTTAGGAAATACCTTAAGTTGTAAATATAAAACTGGCTTTTGTTTAACTCATGATAAAACTGCAATATCATTTACCCCCGACCCTACTGAGGAGGATGAATTTGTAGTTGTAGACAAATTTAATGGAACGGTAATAGGACATCATCTGATGCTCCCAAATTTGGGCATCAGCTTGAAATTACAGAATATTAGCATAGGTGTACAAATAATCAACGACTTTAAAATCGACATAATACAAATAACTCAGCCTCCAATCCTCCTAGCACCAAAGAACCTTGGGTTATCTGAATTACAAGTTCTTAAAAATGAAATTAACGCAAAAATCAGCTTTATTCTTGACAAATTAGCTACACCATTAGCAGAAGCAAAAGTATTATGTGAGGCTACACAAATTAACAATAGACTCATAAGATCAGTGGCCCAAGTGAACCCTACAACTTTAGCTAGAACTATATTAAAACAAAATGAAATAGTGGCAACAGCTGGAGGACAGGATTATATAATTGTACACCCATGCAATGTCGTATACAATGTAACTTGGCAGAAAACTCTAAACAGTAAGTGCAGTACATTAATTCCAGTGAACTATGTCAATAATAGACAAATCACGGTCCAGTCCTATTTCGATCCATTGACTCATGGTCTATTTAGTGATTCTCCAAAGGTGAATTGCGATCAGGGCCCAGATCAATATTTTAGCCTAGGAAATCAAACTTTTATTTACAAGCCAGGCCATATTCCAAAACCGGTCCACAATAAAAAAGTTCAAGACTGGCCTACACTTAGGGCAAATATTACGGATAGTCTAATCGAGCTCCCTGAAAGTTGGATATTTAATGAATCCAACAAACTAGACCCATCTGACCTAATTTGGGATTTTCTAGATAAACGTCTTGATGAATTAAATCATAGTGATTATGATGAATATGACCAGTTGGCAGGAATATCAATACTCGGTTTTCTCGGTCTCTCATTTGAACATATCATAGATGGCATAATAACAAACCTTTTTAGAGTATTTGCATTTCTAGGTATGTTAGCGTTTTTCAGAAAGTAAGCATAATATAACATAATCAGAGCCGTTAATTATAGGTGATCAATGCATCGACCCAGACCTCCAACAAACACGATGGATTTGAGGGGTACTATTTTGCAAAACATGTGCATACACAACTGCTCACCACACCAATTCTAAACACTTTAGGATATTTATTCAGATATGTAAATTTATTAGTTCTGTTAGATATTTTACCGCTATCAGAAGTTAAATTTAATGAAAAAGTCGCATGGGATGAAGCTATTGACAAAATTTCAACTAGCAAAATAGAAAGGGCACAATATTTAACTAGATTAAGTGTTAGTATAGACCTTTTTGCCGACAGATTAAACAATGAGGCTTATCTTGCGTTAAACAGTTTTAATGTAGTCTGTACTATTGAAGACAGAATTAAGTTACCAGGTATCATGAATTTATACATCAAAAAAGTGCATCCTTACTATAGAATGTTGGAGATTAATATTGATCTAATCAATCAAAATCTCATAACGCGAAATGATCATAACTAAAAATTTGTCTCAAAAATGTTTTGCCAATCGTATATTAATTCTACAGGGCCGACAACGAAGAAATAAAAAATGCTACAAGTGTCATTCGGTGAGACATCTGGCTGCGAACTGCACAAATTTTTTTGATCTACCCGAGGAAATAATATTTGATTTAATGTTATATATACGTCCAAAAGATCTCCTCGAATTTAGAAAAGTTAATAAATACTGTTTCAATCTTTCAGAGGACTCAGTTTTTTTAGGAAAATTTCGTTCAATGCTTAGTAATTTGTCTGTACCAGAAATCCAGTTAAAAGTAGATAAGTATTTGCCTAACCTTAATTTACGAGTTAAAGAAGCATTAGGATGTGATTTTAGAAACACTTTACCTTTAGATTATTTCACTTTTAAGGTCCCATTATGGATAAGCTTTATCAAGCCACGCTCCACTAAGTTTATGGTTTTTATGTCAAAAAACCCACATTTAAGTTCTGCAGAAAATTATTTTCAAAGGCATGCAGAATACAAGGAATATTTTCTAGCTTTAACTAAATTTGAAAGAAAATGTTTAAAATGGGAAGGCAAATTTACGTTTTTATTAAATAATAAGAGATGTGGAATTAAATTTACAAAAGTATTGAACGATGCTCTAGCTTCAAACTCAAGAGTCAGTTAATATATAAATTAAATTTTCCTTAAAAATAGCCAAATTTTTAATGGCATGAATTTAAGACGCATCCTTTTTCAGATAATGTTCTCCTACCTGGTAATGATATCGATATATATGAGCCTACAACAGGCAAACAGCTCAAAGTTTAAGCCTGTGAAGCTCTACATCAATCAAGGCATAGCTCTTGAAATGAAAGGAATAGCAGGATTAAGCACTTATACAACACCTATATCAGTTTTTATCAAAGTGAAAAAACCAGAAATCGTGCGAGTCGACGGATCATGTAGAAAAATTTGCAAAACATCAACACTTTTTTCACTCGCGGTTAAAAATTGTATGCGATTTGAGGTCGGCTCTGGTAAACAACTACAACGTTTCCAAGACGTTGCTGATGCAACACAATGTATGAAACACTGTCAGGCACATGATAATTGCAAAGCCTTCGTCTATGTACCGGGCTATAAAGATTGTGCCTTAAAAACCAATTTCACAGTGGACCATGTGCCTAGGAAATACACAATTTATGAATTTGATATGGACTGCGTTGGTCAGCTCACTGACCCATGCAACTCATTGGATGCTCGACCTTCATCTGAACTTAGTGATATTTTGTCAAGTTCTCTCGAAAGCCGAGTAGAAAACTTTTGGAAGGCCAAAAAAGTTCAACTTAAGAACCTTAATGTAGGAAACGTCACACGAGTAAAACGCCAATTAACAGCAATTGCCATGTTATCTGTGCCAATAATAGGCAGCGTTCTAAACTTTGGTTACAGCTATTGGGAGTCACACAAGCTTAACGAGAAAATTGAACAAATGCAACATAAATTTGACGAGTTTACTCATCAAGTATATGATTTTGAGAAACGTACAATTCTGTGGGATTATGAAGCTTTGAGACTGATCGAAAATCTAGATACAAAATTTTCCAAAAATATAGATGAACTTCAATGTGAAACAAATATTTTGGGCTATGCAATATTACAATCACATGAAATTGCAGAGTGGGAAAGAAAAGTAGACGAAATTTTGCGTCCATTAGAACGGGGATCTAAAATCGGCCCGCTTTCTCCTCAAATTTTTGATATAACAATGCTTCAAAATATAGTAAATTCGACAAAAGACCTCAGCGATACAGTTTATAAGCAAGAACCTTCATATTTGTATCACACCACTACTGCCAATTTGATAGATATTAAAGAAAACACAGCAGATTATAGTTTCCATCTAATTCTGCAAGTCCCAGTGATTAAGAAAAACCATGCATACCCGTACTACGCAGTCAGGCAAACTTCATTTACTGCAAAGAATAAATGCTATTATCATGACCTACCGGATTACGTTTACTTCTCAAAAGGAAACTTTATTGGACTTGACATGAACCTATGCGAAGGTGGCACAGGAGAGCTACTATATTGTTATCAAAATTTGGCATCGGCAAAATCTGCCGATGAAAATAAAGCTAGAGCAGCCTGCCTAAATAGTGAACTAATGTCAGATTGTAAAATTTTACCAATTGAGTGTGCAGACAAAACGGTTGTGCTACAGACAGGTGTTTTAATCCACACCATGTTTGTTGTGAAAGCTATTTATCACACTGCCATTGACAATACCAAAATAACTGAAATCCACCCGAACGAAACTGAGACACGGGTAAGTTATTATCCGTGGAAACAATTTGAAACAATCGAATTTCGAAATGGTTTTGTCTCAAATCCAGAAAACACGGAGTACACAGTCGAACTTGAAGTTGAAATTACAGCACCCTTAACTTGGAATGAGATGGTAAACAAAAATCAAATTAAAATTGACCAGTTGAACACGACCAAGGCTCTTAATATGCTCAAAGACACTGTTCATACAATTAATACCGGCACTCTTATACATAAATATTTTGGTTGGAACAAAGTTTATGTAACACTGACTATTGTGTCAGCGGCTTTTTGGTCGCTGGTTTTGGCTTACGGAATCTATAAAATGATTAAAGGCAGAAATGTCCCAAAAGCATATGCTTATATCAGACCTCGCAGAAGGCCGGAACAAATTGAACTTAGAGATTTGGACCTAGAAAGGTCTGAAGTTCAGAGTCCTCAACTCAGTCGCAGCTCATCACTTCCTGATTTGATTGAGCCTACATTACCGAACGTAAATTTTCCAATTGAAACGGCACATAACTTGATACGGCCGCAGACTAGAAGACCCTAACAAAACTATAGCAGACACATCTGCCAGTTCAGACAGCGAATAAACAATTTTGGTAGATTTAATATTGGTCTGACTGCCCGTTTAGTGGCAGCTGTACCTAGAGAAAATTTATGTTTAATTTTGGATTGAAATAATGTACAGGTTCTAGGGTTGGCAAGTTGTGGTAATCAAAAGCCGTAAAACCGCAAAGTGATTACCACACGAGCTTTGTGCCGGCCGTCCCTGGGCCTGGAGTTAGATTTCTATCGATGCACCGGCATCAATAGGAAACTAACGGCCAGAAGTACTGATAGTATCATGCTCTGGTTATAAAATATATATGATATGCATAATAAGCATGCATATGAAATTCTCTTGAAATTGTTGTTTTCTTGAGAAATACTAATTGTACAAATTTCGTTTAACGCGAAATCGCTTTGATCGCGAATGCAGTTATGATCAAAACAAAATTAAGAAAATTATAAAAAAAGGAAATATACAAAAATAATAAAAAAATTTTTTAGACTAGATATATTAACTTGCTCATGCTCTCAGAAGCATAGATATTTAATTTAAATTATTGTTAATGTTTTGAGGAGGGAGGAGAATGATGGACAATTCATGAACAATAAAGAGACTGAGAGTAGAATTTTAGATGAGTTTTATTATTGTTGATATATTAATAGTTGATATATTTTTAAAATGGTTGACTGTACACATTTACCAATTTCCAGATTGTCAATAATAAAAGAAAGAAAAGTTCGAAAAGGAAGTACAGCCAATCATTTATGTTTACTAGAAATTTGAATTTAAAAATTATCTTTAAGTAAAAGCTCTAGAGATATGTTTTCATTAAAAATGTTGTATTAAGACTAAAATTTTGTTGCATTGTAAAATACATGTTGTAAAGATTCAGTTAATAATTTTATTCCTCTAAACACAAAACATCTAAAAAAGTATTAAATAGAATAAAATTATTATTAAAAAAAGGAGGTATGTTAGGTCATAGGATTAGATGATAGTAACATGGGAACAGGTGGTTCATCAATTGTGACCGGTCAATCGTGACCTGTAAACATTGCTGTTCTAAAATATGGGTGCAGAATATTCGCGAATTTTACGATTGGTCCAACAATAGGTGGGGCAGCCGTCCATTGGTTGTAAGTCATGTGACCTAGGTCACATGACCATAGCAGGTGGACTAAGCCTCATTTAACCCCGGTCAGCTCACGGTGCACTAACTTTAGTGTGACGTTAAAATAGTTATTATGACCTAGAAGGTAGCTAATATAAATACAGATGTTTTGTGTCGAAAAAGTTAGTTTATTTTAAACCACTTCTCCTAAACTGTTGTTTCCGTTGTAACAGCAGCTGTTGGTGGTCTGGAAACTAGGTACCGAAAAGAAACTGGTGTCCTGAGGAACTTCGCTGAGCAGGAATACCTGGACTGTGTGTACGAGGGAACTAGGGACGGTTGCACGGGTGGATGGCCTGATGACCCTTACCGATACTCAGCCAAGTACGGAAGGTTGTCCTCAACTACACACTACGGATACGATGCAAGCGACAATTCCTGCAAGAGAAGTTCAAAGCCTGACGCTTTGATTGCTGCTAAAATCACTGGTTACACCAGAGTTGGCCGAAATTGGGCCGCTCACATCGCAGCCCTGACAACAGGCTCTTTGTCCCTAACTTTCCAAGTAACAGAATACTTCCAACAGTACACTAGAGGCATCATCCAGGACAGATCATGCACAGGAAACTCCAACCACGGCGTCTCAGCTGTAGGATACACACCCACATACATGCTGGTGAAGAACTCTTGGGGATCCAGCTGGGGAGAAAGTGGATTTGTAAAGTTCGCTCGAGGCTACGACGGAAAATGTGGTCTCCTAAGTTGGAGCAGCTACCCCAACCTTAGATTAACCGGGCAGTCTGACACCACTCCCTCTGACGCTGCTACCGGTTACAGAGCTGATGATAATTTCGACCCACATCCCAACCCTTCCTGCAAAGATACAGTATACAATTGCCAGGCATTCCATTGTCCTCACGACAACATAGCTGTGAAGTACTGTAATAAGACTTGTAAGAAGTGTTGCCCCAGTGGTACCATTAGATGTCCTGATCTAGTGTGCCGACATGAACACATGTGCTGAAAACCTTCAAATCCTTTCTGTAACGTTTGATGGATAACAGTGTGTTTGAGATTTGTTTTATTTGGTCTCCGAAGAAAATTGATACGAAAATCAACTTCCCTCCTCTAAATTTTTCAGAAATATTTGCACAATAAATTGCAAATAGCAGACCCTACTCTTGAAATTAACAAGAAAATTATTAATTATGTATCATACTAATCTGGATCTCTTAGAATCGACCAAGGATGAAGTCACTAGAGATTGGTTTCAAGACTTCCTCCCGGTCTCAAATTTAAAAGGCAAGCGCTAAGTTCTATCCCAAAAATCGATAAAACCTCACACCCTCTACCCCACCCAGGGTCAGATGGTGTCGGGGATGGTTGACAAAAGTATCCTCTTTCTCTGTTCACCTACAGTTGGCTGCTTCCTCAGTCAGAGGAATACTTTCTATGTTGGAGATGTACCAGCTGGCTGCCTGAAACACACCCTCATAGCACTGATGTGCCTTAAGAATAGTCTCGTTGAGCACTCGCTAGACGTGGTGAGATAGATCTGTCAAATTAATTTCAGACTTTTCAATAAGATCAAGTCATGGTAAAGAAAAAGGTGACAGTTCATGCTGTTAACTATAATAACTATGATAACCTACTACTATATTATCTACTAGTAACCTACTACTATAACAAGGAGAGAGAAAATACCAGGTACAGAGAGATGTGTGCAGAAACAGCCTTCAGAGAGATGGAACTGTCCAACAACCTCCTCAACCAGCTCATGCCTCCACATATCCACAAAGCAGTGAGAGTCGGCCGGCCTTACGGGGAGTCATGCGAGGTTTGTGGTTTGTGTTCCTGTGTGTGCAGGTGAGCATGGTGGTGAGCAGAGTGGTGAGCAGGGTGGTTAGGGTGGTGAGCAGGGTGGTTAGGGTATAACCTAACTGGAATATCTCTCAGAATTGCTGTATTAGAGTGCTTTTATTGCATATTTGGGTGAACTAAAACTACAATTAGACCTTGTTTCTTTGTGATAAGTATTCGAGACGGAGCATAAAGGAACATATTATTTTATTTCAGCTGTATAAGAACGTAACAGTGTTGCTGAGCGACATGGTGGGGTTCACTTCAATCTGTGCGGAGATAAGTCCCATGGACGTAGCTAGGATGCTCAATGCTATGTACATGACCTTCGACAGTCTGATCTCTAATAGGAAATCTGTGTACAAAGTGAGTTTGCTCTGAATTAGACCTGAGTTGATTATACAAGGTGGCCCATAAAAATGTCGCGTTAGAATAATCACATGAGAATAATCACATGAAGCCATGAGAATAATTACCTGAGAATAATTACATGATAATATTAATTACCGAGCACTGCAATCCACCAGTAATATCCCATCCGTAATGTCAGGTGGAAACAATAGGTGACGGGTACATGGTGGTGGTGGGTATTCCCAACGGACAAGAGAAGCACGCAGAGTATGCAGCTGAGATGGCTATAGATATGCTGGTCAACTTGAAGAATGTTAAACTTACCTTCCTGGAGAATCAGATGACTGTGAAAATAGGTTAGAAAAATAGAAACTTATGAGCTCTATAATTTTTATTAATGTATGTAAAATAACAACAGTTTATTGACATTTCCAGCATATTGAATAATAACGGATAAGACATCATAACAATTTAACTGACTAATTGTGACACTAATGCAGGTATCAACAGCGGGCCAATAGTGGCGGGTGTCATGGGGTGGAAAGTACCAAGATATGGCGTATTTGGGGACACTGTTAATGTCGTGAATGTGCTGGAATCAACAAGCAAGGTAGGGGACAACAGCAGTTATCTTATCTTTTCTGGCACAACTTACTTTTAATTTCAATATTGACATTAATTACCCATAACATTGTGTGTGGCAGTAACCTGAATATCCAACTATGCTCTTGACATGATTTTGACCTGAATAACCATTAAAATAATATTATATTTCAGCCCAATAGAATTCACATAAGTGAATCGACTTACAATTTGTTGAAGGGCACGGGAATGTTCCAACTAAAACCACGAAGAAGAAACAGTGTGATCAATAGAAAGGATATTAATCCGAAGACGTTGGTTAGTTTAATGTTGAAACATGTAAGATATTTTGTTTCAACAAAATTCAACAACAAGATTACAAGAGAGCCTTTCTTCAAAATCAGTGCAATTTTGCTGATGACTATTTTCTCAATGAATTTGCTCATTTAAAGACTTTAAGGACCGATTTCAGAATCTGATAACTCAAACGTACTGGTTGTGTGGAAAAGGAAACGTCTACATCTCCCCCTTTGGGAGCGAGGAAGGAGAAGAGGACACCCCCGACAAGAAGGTAAAGAACGTATGCAGCTCATCATTCACTAATAAATTCACTATTTTAATATCAATTATATGAAGAAAAACTGTAAAAATTAGGAAATATAGAAAAATGATACTGACATTAATAATTGTACGTATTCAAATTAGATGTCTTTAAGTCTGTAGAGAATGAAAAACGAACTTTTGATAATGAGCTATTTTGGAAGAATAACTTACAGAGGTTAACTAATTTCAGAAACTGGAGCTGGCTGCAGAGACCTCTCCACAAGGAAGAGAAGAGGATGGGGGAAGAAAAGAGGGGGTAAAAGCGGAGGATAGATGGAGGACGATAGCTGATCGGATTCAGAGAACGGATCATTCTAGCAAGTTGTGCACAATATCTTAAACACTTCCCCACGTTTAATCAACGTAGTAACTTAAACTTTCTCTGGACCTGGCGTTGTTATTATAGTTCCACCATTTGGAACGTAGAAACTACAACTATTTGTGAAATATTTACAGATATATTGGTATTATGATTTCATCACAAGAATAATTGCTCTCATTATCACATTTAATCTTTTATTCTAAATTATTAGGTTCTGATTATTCTTGCTTCTCGTATATCATATGCCACTAATAGTACTGGCACTATGTCAGTAGAATGTAGATACTAGGTATCAAACAAGTGTGGGAAATGTGAATTCTGTTGATAAAGATCCTTAAAATTGCAGTTCACATCATTTCATAAAACAAATAACTTAAAAGCTTAAAGAATAAAACTTTTTCTAATAAAACTCGTCAGTTGCAAAATATAAAAGCTAAAATAACCCTGACTCAAATAGTTCTATCTATCAACATCAGTGTCATTATCGGTGTGCCATGACTTGATCCACGATGTGACGCTTTGAAGATTAGTATCTACATCTGCTAGATTGTTACTGGTAAGTTGTTGTACTATATCAGGGTCATAGCTGTCCCAGGCTTCCTCCAACAGCACCTGTGTAGGAATTAAAACTGTCTGCATATTTAAACTATTGAAAAATAATTCAGAGTGCAATTGAAAAGTAGATTAATTTCATATTAATATAATTATTTTTATATTAATATAATAATAATAACCTTTTAACAGTGAAATTAATTATAAATGTGAAACACTTCAATTATGAGGTTTTTTTATTATTAAACCATGGCAGTCAGTGATATCATCTCAAACATTATAAAAAATGAATAAATTTTAGCGTTTATAACACACTAAACTAACCTGAAATATTTCTGATTCGAGATTATTCTTGATCTTGTCCTCATTGTATCCCCGTTCTTCCAGCCTTTTGTTCAGAACCTCAATCTCCGCACGCAAAACGAATACTATGTCAAACCAGTCCTCGTCGAAGAAGTCAGATCCATGATAATCCACAATGTTGTTTCCTGGAAGAAAATATGGGTACCAGTTAAAGTTGGACAAAAATGGACAACAAAACATGATCCCCGTATTATGCAAATAATTATTTAATTTTTGATAATTCTATATAAATTGGGTAAGGTCTCACCTTTTGACATGTCAGACTCAATGCAGTTTAAGATCTTGTCCTCATCTAGAACTTTACAGGCTAAATTCTCGTCATAACCGTCATAACATTCATTTTCTTCAGCCACTTTCCCAATGTTTATGTGCTTCATATCTACGAAGAAATTGTTTATCATACAAGAAATCCGGTTGAGTTATTACTTATTAAGGAAGTCTGAGTTAAGAAGAGTGAGTTAGCTGGGAGAACGTGAAGTTGTATTTCAGAAGATGGTGAGCATTGAGCAAGTTTCCACTAATTTAGTGTAATCTTTCTGGGAATCCTATAACTTACTTGTCAGCTCGGCTAGTCTGGTAGCTAACTTTGTCTTTCCAGTACCAGGAGTTCCTGTTATCAGGATGTTGGGATGTTTTCTTGTTTCTGACATCCCTCTGCTAGATATGTTGAAGTGATAGGATAATAATTTTATGATCGTAATTTTCATCGATTAAATTTAAATAGTATGATCGGAGCATGCCCTATAATATACAATATACATAATTGGATGTTTGGATATCAGTGGTTCTTATCCATAAGGACGTTTTGATACTTGTAAAATACACGAAATTTTGTTGTATCACGCAATTTAGAATCAATAACAAAAGACGAGTGAAACGTCCTTAAATCAGTAAGATAACGATATAACAAATGAAACAAAGACATCAGATAGATCCAACAAATAGTTAACAGATCAAGTGGAGTCACAAGGTTTCATACGATCCGCCAGGCTCACCGAGATTCGTCTGAATTTTGTCGGCCCCCCGGGCTGCAATGCGACAAGTGCTGCAATGCGCAAGGGCTGCAATGCAACAAGTGCGGGATATCACGGTAAATAGTTGATTCAGCAGAGACTTGAGATGTTTTATTCATTAATGTGGTTCAGCTAGTTTACGTGTGTACTGTGTTAAGTGTAAGTGGATAATCCTCCTTAGAATTCGTATCTTAAGTGTCTAGGTACTGAATCAACTTAATCTCACCACAATATCCTCCTGTCCTATCATCAGTGCAGCCAGGAGAGAGTTAAATAAATAAAACATAATCCAGATGATCACAGTGGAATAAAAGGATCATGTGAAACCCCGTGATCCACAGTTCATAATGTGATCTTTAGATATTAACCCTCGTCAAACCTGTCTGGTATCCTCGCTTAGTATACATGATCAAACGGTCAGTACTACACTCTACAGTGGTACCTCGATATACCTGGTACCTCGATATACCGTGCCTCTTCTTCCCCTAAAGTTATATTTATTATAGTGCATTTGGTGGTTATAGAGCTGTCAGCTGTATTCCACAACAATACGTGAATATAAGCCTCTAATGGTGTATATAACACGACAGGTTATTTGAAAGATACTGCCATAGTGGGGATTGCTATCATGTGAACCTCTTCATACCAGTTTTTATACCGTGCATTTTTCGTTTCCTCCGAGAGGACCGGTATATAGTGGTTCCACTGTATAATGTACATAATACAATAATAAATTGGGGCTAAAACGGGTTAAGTTAAGATATTCGTGAAATAAAATTAGGTATCTGTTTAAAAGTTTAAAATGCCTATATCAGATACGGGTATATGGCCCCCAGAATATAGGTCGTTTTTTGAGCACTTAGAAACAGGTGTTAAAACTACTTCTAAGCATGTTTAGGGCTGTAAATATGTACATAATAACCCTTTAAATGTTTCTTGGGTAGTTGAAAATAATTATTAGGTTTTTAAGTGTACTTTTTTTTCACCTGTAAAAATACCATTTTTTAACAGGGCCCCCAGAATATAGGTCCAAACATCTGTTCCTAAGTTGTTCTAAAATTGTCACAGACAGTTATATGCAGTCAGAATATGTTGCTGAGACTGTATTGATGATGCCAATGGCTCCAGATACTAAATTGAAATGGTTTAGAGTATACTTAATAGCAAAAAATCAAAAACTACGGCCCCCAGAATATAGGTATGCAAAAATCGTCCTCAAATACTCCACCTTCATACATTTTGATGATGCCATCTCTTCAGCATATGTTCTTTAACTGTTTCTCATCACTACCCCACATTCCTTAATGCTCAGGGTGACAGAGAAAATGCAGAATCTTGGTCGCTATTTTTTTTTAAAACCTATATTCTGGGGGCCATATACCCGTAATGAGTAAAATCTTTAATTTTACTAGTTAAAAAGCATTCATGCACTCATTTAGTAGGGATCTTAACTAAATACTTAAATAAGATTGAAGGAGTGTCCCTAGATATGATTGAGGGGGCTGTTTTTATCTGTATCAATACAATGTGCACCTCAATGACTGTAAATCAGACATTTTTGGCCGCCAAATTTTTTTAAAGGCCTATTTCAAAATTCTGTCCCAAAACTTAGGGTCATGAGACAATTCTACGTTGATTCTGAAAATTTCATGTGAAAATATTGAAAACCTATTGAGTTCTATTGTTTTGAGCTAAGTCAGTTTGAGATATGGGCGATTTTGTTCATTTTTTGCGATTATTTGAACACAGAATCCACAGTTAGGTAGATATTGAGCTGATAATCATAGAGAATGTGTAATATATGCTTACCTTCCATATAAAGTTGGTTTCATTCAAAAATATTGATATTTGACCAATTTATGGACCAAAATCGATCAAATTAGGTGCGTATGCCCAAATATGGGCATATGGTTTTTGTTTTTATCCCATAACTCGGCCAATTTTTATCCTATTTTGATAAAACTTGATATGTGGGTTCAGGAGACTAGTAGCTACAAGTAGAGCATCCCACAGCATGGTTTTGGGCATGTTCAGGGTTTTTGACCAACCTATATTCTGGGGGTCGTATGGACCTATATTCTGGGGGCCCGTAAAATTGTGATGGCCATAACTTTTTTCCAAATTGTCAGTTTGCAGATGTCTCGATGAAAAGATAGCTTAAAATAATACTTATACTCATACCAGTAGTCTTAATGGCATGTGTTGGACAGATTTTTGTGATGACAATTTTTCGCCATATTTACCCCTCTAGAAAATGACAACATCGTTTAAATTTTTCGCTGTCATGACCAAATATATACCAAAATACCTCATGTAGGTCCAAAATTTTTATCCAGAAACATTAGTTACATGTTTTACTCCAACCTAGCAGTAACAGATCCCATTAGTATCGCTTATCTTGGTTAGAACTGTATCCACTAACATGACCTATATTTTGGGGGCCACCTATATTCTGGGGGCCATATACCCGTAAGACCCAAGATATGAACCGTGAACGGCATAGTTTATTTCATTTAAAAGTTTGCAAGATAAGATAATATATGTGAGATAAGATTTAAAGTAGGAGATCTTGTCTAGTCGAGATAACACTGATAAGCGTTTAAACACCGAACATATCCTGCTCAATCGGTTTCCCGATCCAGTTGCCGTGTCCACTCTTCTTGAAGTTGTCAACAACGCTTTTCTTAGCTTGCTGGTAGTTACTGGCATCCTTCTTTATCTCTAGGTACATTCTTCCGGCGTAGGGTTTGTTGGAAGCAACTATCTCACAAACTTCATGGAACTTTCTGCAAAGAGGTTTTTGTTAAAGTTAAGTTTTAACTCAGACATTCTGATGAATGTAAGTAGAGGATGATTAGTTTATCAGCCTAAATATTCTTTAAAGAAACAGCCCAACAGGGGATTTCTAAACATTACATTCAAGTTGGGATAAATTAGGACGACAATCGCTATAAGCAGAAAATTCCCCAACTGATTCAGTAAACTGACGTGAAAAGTGAACTCTTGCAGAGCCGGCTGACACTGTCATCTACACATTTTCCAGAGTTTGTCTTGGTCACTTCAACAGAGCCCTCTCCTAAGATCCAGTTCATGGAGTAACCTGGATTAACAAAATGAGATTAAGTAAAACATCAGAAATTTGTAAATCTGATCACAAAACTTAAGATAAATAAAAATTTACAACAAAAACATCCGAGTCGTAATTTTTGTTTGCTGTTAATTATAGTATTCCTTTACCTAATCATCAAACAAGAACTGACAACTGTAATTAAATTTTTTCCTTTTCACCCTTTTGAAAAAAGGCAATAGTGAAAGGTTACGAATGGAGGTTTTTGCAGAAAAACGTGGATTTTGGAGAACGAGATAGGTGGGTTTAAATATGTCGTGTGTTCGTTCGTTACCATGCAACGAAAAAGTTGGGCGCGCGCGAGGATTGCTTGCGGAGATGTGATGTATAGATAGCCTGTGATCTATGAATGCGCGGCGCGACTGTGTATATGATGCATGTAATGTATAATATTACTATTAGGTAATACACCCAATTTGTACGTGGCACGCGTAGTGTATTGATGTGTACACGAGTATAGTTTACCTTTGCTGATAATTTCTTGAATTACAGATACAAGTTAAGTTCTACGGCAATTGAACTGAATTTCAAGTGTTTCCCGTATTTGATGCATAATTGATCAATATTATTATCATGAAGATTGAAGTGAGCTGATTGGAGCTTATAGTTATACTTAAATTTATAGTAAATGTGAAATGGAAATCTAGCGTCCGCCAAAACGAAACAACGGGCGCAATTCTTGTTAGTATTTTCTGTGGGGTGCACATTGTGATCAATTGATATCTAAAGCAAGCTCAAAGCTTGGGCTCTTAAAGAGAACCTGTCATTTTACCATGGATAAACGCCAAAAGAGGGCTTTCTACCTTACCATTGTAAGATCAATCTTTGAACATTGCTCAGTTATATGGTGTCCTCAGCGATCGACACACATGTCGAAGTTTGAGGCAATCCAGAAAAGAGCGATCAAATGGATCAATGGACAACAGTTTGATCATTATAGTGATATTGAATTCTATGAGAAGCAGAAGGAGCTTAAAATTCTACCCATTAGATCTAAGTTCATCCATAATTCAATTACGCTCTTCTATAAAATAGTAAATGATTTGGTAAGTATATCTCTACCTGAATATATTACTGTTGTTGAAGCTGGAACAATGAGGTACACAAGGAGCACGGCATCAGTCATTGAAGGACTTGACACCAGCACATATACCTGCTCTATTGTACCAAACTGCGATAGTTTCAGAAACAGCTTCTTTTATAGAACAATGCTTCTGTGGAATGCACTGCCAGCCTATGTTAGACAGACTGAGAAAATTTCTATTTTCAAAACAAAGCTAACTGAATTTCTCTGGTCTTCTGACGTATGCTGGCCTGATTAGATGGCCCATCATGGAATATTATTATATATATATTTTACTTCATGAATGTCATACTCTCTATAATTTGCCCCTCGCACCTGCAGTAGAACGCGCCGTTTTTTCTTTTATGAAACAACCCGAAACAAGCGCGTCACGCAGTACGTGAGTGGCTAGATTGTAGATTGTTTTATTATAATATTATTTAATTATGTTATTTTGTTGTTATGTCGTGTAAGTTTGTGGAGTAGTAGCAAGAAGGTATCGTATACATTTAAATTTGTTCTCTTGATTATTTATTAATGATTTTATGTAGGGTCGGCACCAATGTTATTATGGTCTTACCACCGTGTTTTGGTTCAGCCGAAATAAATTTTACCTTGATGTTTTTACAATTTGTTTCTCACTCCAGCTGAGTCTGGTAGTGTTGAGTATCATGAATATTTTTCTAGCTCTCTTTTTCCATGTTTTTGCTTCACAGGAGATATTGTGGTCTTTTTATTGAATATAACTGTAATACATTGATGTAAAGTTTATTTGAATTTTGAAATAAAATAAAAGTATAAGACTTACCCGATGATTTAGACGGAATCCTCTGACCCTGTTGAGATACAGGTAGAATGAGAGGTTTGTGCATGGCGTAAGAGTCCGGCAATCCTTCACAACTCTGTACTCTAAATATTGGAGATATTACATATTATGAAGGAGCAAGGTAGTAGAGTTGTCAAGCAGTTCTGGAAAGTTGAATAACAAATACAATTAAAATATTGGCAAACTATTCTCAAGGATTGATAAACTTTCGACAAAAGAATTTTTGGTCGATTTCATCATTGTCACAAAACTAAAAGCATATTTCATTACGTCATATACAATTAATAACCGATTAAATATATTAAAAACGATCCATAAAACACTTAAAAAGTAAAAGTACCTGTTCACAAGTGCTCGAGTAATGTGGTACAAGCTGAAACAGCCCCCAATAATCACAGTGTCAAAATATACTGGCTCCATAAAGTGAGTCAACACTGCTCCTTGTAATCCAACTATATTCCACATAGCTAACTGAAATTAAGATTTATACGAAAAATGAATAACAAAACAAACCATATTCTCAAAAACTACAAAAAAAAATGTCTAAACGTTCCACAATTGTACGAATTGACTTACAGTTACATATTATGCATATTATAATTAAAGAACTAACCTTATCAGAACAAGACATAGTGCACAGCCTCTCCCCGGCAAGCACCCCATCCCACGTCTGTACTGAGTTCATGTTATTGACAGGTATTGTACCTTCCCCACACTCTATCTTACTGCGCAGTACCCCACGTGCTTGTTTGTTCTCTGTTGCAGCGTTCTCTCCTGGGCTCGCCATGTTGTAGATGCGCGCATCACCACAGGGAGAGGTGGAGATGTAGAGATGGAATGAGAGACCTGACAGTTTATGGTCATGAATAAGATTTGTGTTTTACTTAAATTTTATCATTAAAATATGAAATTTTAAAACTTATCTGAGCTAATAGAAATGAAGGTGATTAATAAGACTGAAATACAGCATCAGTTGCTTTTGACTTCTCACTCTATCACAACTAACCTGGTTTGATTTTGAGTAAGAAAGGAGGAGTTTCACTCTTGATCAGAATACTGCTCTCCTGATTATGGAACCTCTTGACCTGCTCCAACAGGAACCTCTTAAAGGCTCTCCTAGCCAGTACTTCAGCGTGACTGTCATTCAGGGCCTGTCCGTTAGAAGAGAGCTTGGAACCGTCCACACATTTGGTACCTGTTGCTACTACTAGTACTTGTAGGTCGTCTATACCGCTTACATCAGTCTGGGAAAGAAGTGAGGGTGGTGAGATTTAAATAAAATCTTTGACATCATTTTCACTGATGATGTTTTCCATGTTGCTAGAGGAGAACACTCGGGATAAGAGGTGCGTACCGGGAAAGGAATGCAAAGAATCTAGTAAATGGCATGCTAACCCTAGAATATACTGTAGAAGCCCAATATACGTAAGGTGATAATTAAATAGGTGCAGAGCTGCAGATCATGAGATCATGATAGTTACCTTATCAAACTACGATAATAAAGATAATAACCTTATCACAGGATCTGATGAGGATGCCAGAGAGAACTTTCCTCTTCTGCTCATGATCCTGAACATCTTTACTGACCAGATCATACTTCTGCTGCACAAGATTAGCTACTGTTTTAGCGAAACCCAGCTCGGAGGGGGTGAAGTCGTCTGCATTCCAGGACTGGGCCTGCAATATAACTCTAATTTGTAATTGTAACAAATACAGAAAATTCTAGTTAAGTTACGACCCCGAGATCTAAAAACACTATTCGTTAAAATAAGGCAGCTCTCCATAATATTTGAAAAACGTGACCTACCATTGCGACCGTGTTGTATTGGCAATGTCCAACTTTCTCTTCCAAACATGCAGCAGCAGCGATCACTTTCGCTTTCTTCTTGCTGTTTCCCGTTCCTTTGTACGTCTCCTCGTTTATTTTCAGAGTCACTACAAACTCCTTTCTGTGATCGGGTTTGTCTGGCGTCTGGTGGAAAAGTTTATAATTTCAAAAACGTTAGATTGGTATCCTTCTTGAAGATATGATATATGCTGTTGTTAGTCCAATGTATAAGGATAAAGCAAAGTGATGTGAAAATATACCTTCTATAATTGCGTAACCTACTTCTTCAACTGTGATCTCAGGAGAAAACAGCTGGTTGACCAGAGCTAGAGGATTCATCTGACTCTGAGGATCTATCTCGTGAATCTTATTCTTTTCTGTTTTGGGCTCTGAATTTAAAGTTGGGCTGGGTGTGGTCGCGGCTTTAACAGGTTTCATGTCTTTTATTGTCGCTTGAATCTCATCACGTATGTTCTCTATTTGCTTTATCATGTTGTTGGCAGCTAGGGCTTTTGCAGCTTTGATGGTAGTTCCGCAACCTGAATAGTGATCAAGTATATTTATTTTACTGCAGTGCCCCTTATTAATCGGCGATAGAATAAGAAGCTGTGGGAACACTAAACAGCACAGATTTTTTCCCAGTTAAGTTAAGAAAGTCAGCATTTAAAATAAATAACAAATCGCATAAGTGATCACTGTGGAGACATGGCAATAGAAGAATGCTAGAGAGTTACCTAGGTCCTAGATGTATTATAATAATAATAATAAAATTTGGTAGCTTAAACACAAACTCTAAGCCCAGTGGATAAACCACAAAACTTACACTCTATTGTGTGAAACAAAGATACTAGATCAAGATAACTATCAAGGAGTGTATGCATAGGACATAAAAAGTTTTGGAACGAAGATGACATGCTTATGAAGCGAGCTAACAGTCTAATTGCTAATAAGTTCAAAAAGATCATGACATTAGGTTGCATCCTAAACAGTTTAAGCAAATAACATAACTAGTTTAGCTCTTTCTAGTCCCCTGCTACACGGCATGTAAACAGGGATTGGCTAGTTAGAGGCGGTCCGTGTAGGCCTTACACTGTGCTTTCAGCAATACTCATAAAGTTATATTGTCAATTAATCGCTCATGCCATAACTTTTCTTAAACAGGTGAGTTATTATTAACGTACATGGATATAATTTTAATTTATTAAGCACTGTTTGCATCGACAATCTTATTAACTTTATCTAGTGCCAGCGAAAACCCTCTCCGGACGTCCACGATGTGTATTGTGTGGGCTGGGTGGGGTCAACTAGAGGTGCGAGGTATCTGATGCGTTGCTGGGTACGGAACTCGCTATTTCGACAGAATGCCTTTATGACTCAGGTTAAGGTTCCTCTGAGCCAGATTGAGATATAAAAACATTCGGGATTTTCATGTTGATGGGGCCATTTGAGGCAGCAACAACAACTTCTAGCTTAAAGGGCTTAAAATTTATGAATATTTTGCACCTGGTAATTTGCACTTATGAAATATGAATGACCCTTGTTTTCAGTGTAACTTTCAATTTCTTCTATAGACTGATAATATTTTAGATCTTTATGGATCAACAAAATGAATTAAAGGATATAATTGAAAATTTCCATCAAGGATACAAATTAAATACTTTCGAATATTGGACAAAGAGCAATTACTAAACCATAATTTTGATTGACTGTTTACATTTTATTTTTAAGCACTCTTTGAAGAGAATAATCACCCTCTTCGAACAAGCATCAGCGAAAACTCAAAACTGTCCCGAAAGTTGTCGAAAAATGTCTATAGTTCAAGCTTTATATATCAGGTACATTGTACAATACTGTTAAAATCCTTCAACTTTCCCGCAACATCCCTAAACCCATCTTCGAACCTCCCCTCGATCTTCACAGCAGATTGCACATCAGGAATGTCATATAGACACAATTTCTTCACTGAAAAATACGCGTAAGCCCTGTAGTAGAAACATCTCTAAAAATCTTTTACCAGAGTCCACCGAGTGAAGGATGTTTGGTACAGTGGGCCAGTCTCCACAACTCCGTAAGGGATATCAGCCGCGGCCATATAATTGAAAACCTGGACCGGACTATAGCCTCGTTAGTAGTGACAGGTTTTGGAGCCAGGGCGAGAAGAGTAGCAGCCTTAACAAAGCGGGAAGGTGAAGTGTAGTCCTCAGTTAGTCCCAACATCCCAGATCCGGTCCATTGTGGGCCATACGAGTAGTCCTCTCCCTGGGAAGAGTATTTGAACCCTTCTCTTCCTCTGTCATTCCTCTGAAAGTGGGGATAGTTCCTGAGATTGGTCATGTGCCAGGAGTATGGCGAAGAGTTTGTCAGTAGCCCGAATGTATTGTCATACCACTTCACTCCCTCTCCTTTGACATGTTCCAGCACTAATCCTGCCCCGGTCTTGTCGATGATGTTGAAGTGGATTGGCATCACGAACCCCAGTTCATATCCCGCCGCAACAACCAGAAATTCTTAACTTGTTGAACTGTTTTGTACATAGCCAGGATGTAAGCAGCAACCATGGTCTGTGGAATAGCGTTATCACATGCCACACCTGTGATCTCTGCAGGGTCGATATACTCGGCATTGTCTTTGAAGTAGAGTACACTTGCAGACAACCCTGCTGCATTAATACCATCACCTGTGTTGGTCCATTTCCCCCGAAAGATTCCTTTATACGCGATTTGTTTGTAACGGTTACTAAAAGTGAAGGGGTCTCCAGGACATTTGGGCAGTGCGGGGGCAAGATGTTTAGTGCCAACAGGCTCGGTTATCAAGAAGTAATCCAGAGGAGCACCAAATTCGAAGCTACGCCCCACAATCACTCCTCCGTCTTTAGCTTTTACATTGATCTCCTGACAAGACTTTACCAGGACAACAAAATGAACAGAACAGTAAAACCCAACATACTGCGAAAATGCAAAGTAATAAGTTGTACCATATACCTGACCGGATTCGACCCGGATAAATAGTAATGAAATCTGGTCGAAGGAAGTAGGTTCATCGGCTCGGAACCAACAGTGAGAACAAAATATGAAATTTTATGCCTATTCGGAATTGTCTAATTTTATCTGCAACATAACTTATATTATTAAATTAAATAATATACATCAATTTCTATCTTTATGATTTTAGATATTTTCGATCAGGCCTTGCTCAGCAATGGGTAGGGTTTGCAGTTTAGATAACCATGTGGCACGCTGCAACTAAATTATTTGAAATTCTTCTCGAATAATTTCAAGACTTGATGTCATTTTATTATCGGAGAAAAAGACGATTTATGCAGGAGCAACCTTCATTCTACCTACTACTCATTTCTCAAGATGTCCACTACATGATGTTGCTCTACCACTTTGACTTATGTCCGCTTTTAACTACCGTTCACCGAACCTTGACTGCAGCTTTGTTAACAAGGTTTGGCCGGTAGAAGGTCCGCTGTAGTCCCATTACTTTAGTATTGCTGTACAACTACTACAGAAGTAATCCCGATAACACTCGACCTCTGCCTGATCAAGAGGATGTCACCATTTTACCTTCACAGACATCGAACGCTGTAAGAAGATGACGATCAGACCTCGTTATTTTCGATCAACAATGAGAATATTGAAAATTTCTATCAAGGATAAAGATTTTAAAAGACATTTTGAATATCAATAGTAAAAGCAATCATCTAATCATAATCAAATTTAATTCATTCGACTGTTAACAATATTATAAAAAGTATTTTAAAGATATAATATTTTAAAGATATAATAATAATCAACCTCTTCAATCAATAACTGTCAATCAATAACTGTCCTCCTAACTGTCCTGAAAATGTTCAACTATTGTCTATAGTTCAGTTTTTGTATCAGGTACAATACTGTTGAAATCCTTCAACTCTCCTGCAACATTCCTAAACCCATCTTCAAACCTCCCTTCCATCCTCACAGCAGACTGAACATCAGGAATGTCAAGTAGACACAGTTTCTTCACTGACAAGTCAGTGTAAGCCCTGTAGTACACACACCCTCTACCCAGATCCTTGACCAAGGTCCACCAGTTAAATGCAATCAGGTCCAGTGGTGCTGTCATCATTACTCCGTAGGGGATATCAGCTGCACTCATGTGGTGGAAAATCTGGACTATAGCCTCGTTAGTAGTGGCAGGTTTTGGAGCCAGGGCGAGAAGAGTAGCAGCCTTAACAAAGCGGGAAGGTGAAGTGTAATCCCCAGGTAGTCCCAACATCCCAGATCCGGTCCATTGTGGGCCATACGAGTAGTCCTCTCCCTGGGAAGAGTATTTGAACCCTTCTCTTCCTTTGTCATTCCTCTGAAAGTGGGGATGGTTCCTGAGATTGGTCATGTGCCAGGAGTAAGGTGGAGAGTTTGTCAGTACCCCAACTGTATTGTCATACCACTTCACTCCCTCTTCTTTAACATGTTCCAGCACTAATCCTGCCCCGGTCTTATCGATGACGTTGTAGTGGACTGGCACCATGATCCCCAGGTCATATCCCGCCCAAACAGCTGGAAATTTGCCACTCTCCAAGTCATTCTTAACTTGTTCAACTGTTTCGTACATAGCCAGGATGTAAGCAGCAACCATGGTCTGTGGAATAGCGTTATCACATGCCACACCTGTGATCTCTGCAGGGTCGATGTACTCGGCATTGTCTTTGAAGTAGAGAACACTTGCAGACAACCCTGCTGCATTAATACCATCAGCTGTGTTAATCCATTCACCACGAAAGATTCCTTTAAACGTGATCTGTTTGTAACGGTTGCTGAAAGTGAAAGGGTCTCCAGGACAGTTGGGTAGGGCGGGGGCCACATGTTTAGTGTCAGCAGGCTCGGTTATCAAGAAGAAATCCAGAGGAATACCAAATTCTAAACTACGCCCCACAATCACTCCTCCGTCTTTAGCTTTTACATTGATCTCCTGACAAGACTTTACCAGGGTCAACAAAGTGAACAGAACAGTAAAACCCAACATACTGCGAAAATGCTAAGTGACAAGTTGCAGCATACATAACCGGATTCTACCCACATAAATAGTAATGAAATCTGGTCGAAGGAAGTAGGTTCATCGGCTCTGAACCAACAGTGAGGACAAAATATGAAATTTGATGCCTATTCGGAATTGTCTAATTTTATCTGCAACATAACTTATGTTATTAAATTAAATAATATTATATAATAACTAGTGTAACCCGGCCTACGGCCGGGATTTCACTGCCGCAGTTAAAAAGGGTAGGAGTAATTACCCGCTGAGTCAAAACCCGCATTAGGTGACCCAATAGTTTCTTAAACAATAATCTCATAATCAGTTATTTCTTGTGGATAATTAAATCATTATTAGCAATGAGGCACCACATTCCATGATCATAAGGTCTGAACACCGAGTATTACACCTCATCACTCCCGTCCTGAACCGCTTTCTATTTTTATTTAAATCGTTATAGAAATTAACCCTTGTTAACTCCGCACCACACCCGCATATTATATTTGAAAACACGCATAACATTGTCGTATGAACTCTCTCTCTCTCTCTCTCTCTGCAGTCCAAACAGACCCCAAACACTAACAGTCCTCCCTCCCCTAATAAGTTTAAGGTATAACATTACAGCAAATCTTCCGGGCTAATCCAATTATGACGCTACTTAAATGCAGCAGATAACATATTACACAGTAATGAGAGAGAGCGAGAGTGAGAGAGAGAGCAGGCCCCGTAACTCTTGCCGTTCTGCTCAAGCAACTTAATTATGTAACATTTCTGGTACAAAATCATCAATAAAACCACTTACCACCGGCCGATTTAAAAACAAATTTCCTATGGGCTTCATCAGAGTTTTGTCGGCACTTTACCGAAAAAACCAGTCCCGTAACTCTTACCGTTTTTTTTTGTATAACTGTTCGGAAATTACACACAGACAGACAGACAGACAGACAGACAGACACACACACACACACACACACATTCTGGTGTTATTAAGTTGATATCCATTTCTATCTTTATGATTTTAGATATTTTCGATCAGGCCTTGCTCAGCAATGCCGTAATGGGTAGGGTTTGCAGTTTAGATAGCCATGTGGCACGCTGCAACTAAATTATTCGAGATTCTTCTCGAATAATTTTCAAGACTTGATGTCTATTTATTATCGGAGAAAAAGACGATTTATGCAGGAGCAACCTTCATTCTACCTACTACTCATTTCTCAAGATGTCCATTACATGATGTTGCTCTACCACTTTGACTTATGTCCCTTATGCTTAAGCGCTTTTAACTACCGTTCACCGAACCTTGACTGCGGCTTTTTTAACAAGGTTTGGCCGGTAGAGGGTCCGCAGTACTCCCATTGCCTAAGTATTGCTGTACAACTACTACAGAAGCAATCCCGATAACACTCGACTTCTGCCTGATCCAGAGGATGTCACCATTTTACCTTCACAGACATCGAACGCTGTAAGATGATGACGATCAGACCTCGTTATTTTCGATCAACAATGAGAATATAGAAAAGTTCTATCAAGGATAAAGATAAAAGACATTTTTAGTATCAATAGTAAAAGCATACAACCAATCATAATGAAATTCAATTTATTCGACTGTTTACAATATAAAAAAGTATTTTAAAGATAATAATCAACCTCTTTTAACAAGGAGTAACTCCTAACTGTCCTGAAAATTTTCAACGATTGTCTATAATAGTTCATTTTGTGTATCAGGTACAATACTGTTAAAATCTTTCAACTCTCCTGCAATATTCCTGAACCCATCTTCAAACCTCCCTTCCATCCTCATAGCAGACTTCACATCAGGAATGTCAAGTAGACACAGTTTCTTCACTGACAAGTCAGTGTAAGCCCTGTAGTACACACACCCTCTACCCAGATTCTTGACCAAGGTCCACCAGTTAAATGCAATCAGGTCCAGTGGTGCTGTCATCATTACTCCGTAGGGGATATCAGCTGCACTCATGTGGTGGAAAATCTGGACTATAGCCTCGTTAGTAGTGGCAGGTTTTGGAGCTAGGGCGAGAAGAGTAGCAGCCTTAACAAAGCGGGAAGGTGACGTGTAATCCCCAGGTAATCCCAACATCCCAGATCCGGTCCATTGTGGGCCATACGAGTAGTCCTCTCCCTGGGAAGAGTATTTGAACCCTTCTCTTCCTCTGTCATTCCTCTGAAAGTGGGGATGGTTCCTGAGATTGGTCATGTGCCAGGAGTAAGGTGGAGAGTTTGTCAGTACCCCGACTGTATTGTCATACCACTTCACTCCCTCCCCTTTAACATACTCTAGTACTAATCCTGCCCCGGTCTTGTCGATGACGTTGTAGTGGATTGGCAGCACGATCCCCAGGTCATTTCCCGCCCAAACAGCTGGAAATTTGCCACTCTCCAAGTCATTCTTAACTTGTTCAACTGCTTCGTACATAGCCAGGATGTAAGCAGCAACCATGGTCTGTGGAATAGCGTTATTACATGCCACACCTGTGATCTCTGCAGGGTCGATATACTCGGCATTGTCTTTGAAGTAGAGAACACTTGCAGACAACCCTGCTGCATTAATACCATCAGCTGTGTTAATCCATTTACCACGGAAGATTCCTGTAAACGTGATCTGTTTGTAACGATTGCTGAAAGTGAAGGGGTCTCCAGGACAGTTGGCCAGGGCGGGGGCTACATGTTTAGTACCAGCAGGCTCGGTTATCAAGAAGGAATTCAGAGGAACATGAAATTCGAAACTACGTCCCACAATCACTCCTCCGTCTTTAGCTTTTACATTGATCTCCTGACAAGAATTTACTAGGGACAACAAAATGAACAGAACGGTAAAACCCAACATACTGCGAAAATGTAAAGTAACAAGTTGTTGCATACATGACCGGATTCGACCCAGATAAATAGCGCTGAAATCTGGTCGAAGGAAGTATAGGTAAATCAGACCGGGAACAACAGTGAGGACAAAATATGGAATTTAATGCCTATTCGGAATTGTCTAATTTTATCTGCAACATAACTCATGTTATTAAATCGATCCAGAAATAATATAATATATCCATTTCTCACAAGTTTTATTAAATGTTTCAACGAAGTTAATTTATGACTTAATATTATACCACTGTTCAACGATCATAAAAATGAGTTGCATCATCTAGCTGAACGTTCCCAGATCATCTCTGACTTCGCATGTAAATAAACAAATCTATTAATTCAATTTACTGTTAACGGAAAACGATAACAATTTTACATATTATAACTATTTCCAGGAATTATATGCATTAAAACTCGTCGACACTGAGAGCTGATAATTTGCAGATTTTTCCCGCAAGGAACCGAAGGTATTATGAGCACAGATTGCAAGTCACCTCAGACTGGCTGGCGGGAAGTTTCAAAACAAATAACAGTGGCGCACTATATATATGTAAAATCCGGATTGGAGTATTGTTTATGAGTCACATCGTATTCATGATCTCAAATTATTTGTTTTATAGTAGTGTTGAAAGTACTAAAAAATTTTTTTAATACTTTCAACACTACTATCAACACTACTATACTATAATAGTATAATATAACAAATAATTTGAGATCATGAATACGATGTAGTTACATTGAAACGTCGAGTAAACTCCTTTCCCTAATAAGAGCATTTTTACTTGTCGCAGTAACCGGGATAAAGATAATTTTACACAGAATACAGCACTATACAATATATATAACACACTATATTGTATCATGCGCACGTATCACATTACACATCTTACACAAGCCACCGTCAATAGTTATAACAAATTCATTGCGGTCTGTTTGTTTAATTTCATACGACAATGTAATGCATGTTTTCAAATATAAGGCGGGTGTGGAGTTAATAAGGGTTAATTTCTAAAACGATTTAAAGCGGTTTAAGACGGGAGTGATGAGGTGTAATAGTCGTGGTACAGATACTATTGGATACGTGAGGGAACTCTGAATAGAATTGCTCACCTAATGCGGGTTTTGACTCAGCGGGTAATTACTCCTACCCTTTTTAACTGCGGCAGTGAAATCCCGGCCGGAGGCCAGGTTACAATAGTATAATATAATAACATCGTGGGGCAAAAATGTTGTCAACCGACCTGAGGCAAAGTGTTCTTTTCCTCCAACTTTTATTGTCACAAACATGTCAAAATTCTGGATCCTATTTCGTGATAACTTAGTGTGGAATATCCCCTTTCTCGCATAGACTGGTACTTCGAGGCCAACCTTCTGACAAAACTCCTAGCATAATACATTGATAAGTTTCAACTGACATCAATTCGTACAAAACACCAAAATTAAGTTCTCGATTCAGCGATTTAATAGCCGGGTATGGCCTTAAGGGGGCATACACCAAACCTGTCCAACCCAATACATGACCTCATAGGCAGTTCAGTGACCATCTAGCGCACCGTTTCTACATTTAAAAACAGCCTTTTTAGATACGATATCAAGAATTTACACACACCTTGAAATATATGTGAATAAACGGCGAGCAAAATTTCAACCCGATACCGCAAGAAATGATTAACTTATAGCCTCTCCATGAAACAAATTGTGTTTTCCCGAAAATTCCACTCTAACCAGGAAATGCTCGATTACAAAAATAGGTATTCTCAAAATAATTTTTTTAAATGTAGAAACGGTGCGCTAGATGGTCACTGAACTGCCTGTGAGGTCATTTGGGTTGGACGGCACTAACCACTGTTTTGGTGTATGCCCCCTTAAGAAGCACACAAGTACCTGAAGCAAGGATATGGGGTGTTTCCCTGAAGACACCTCAATTGTAGGAAGAACAAACTTTTCTTTCTCCTCCTCGTTTTCATTTGTAGTTTGGTTATCTTTAGTTGTCTTAGGGCCACTTTTCTTCTTTCGGTTGTTTCTGGTCTTGGTTGATGGTGGCTCATTGATATTTAATGGTTTCTGAAAAGTATAATAATCGGTCAAGAAATAGAATCATTGATCATTATCATGATAAGTGATAACTAATAAAAAACAAGAAAATCGAGTAGGTAGTCATTAGTCAACAGTCAGTATGTTGACAAAGACCCATTCTTTTGGAGTATATTCATTGTATCTTAATTTCGATATAATAGTGTAGTAATTTCATTTCATAGATTTGATGTTTTTGCATCAGAAATGTATACCATGGTCCCCTGTTCTCCTTCCTTCAATTTTTGTAAAACTTCCATCATTTTGACTGCAGCAGAACTCTTTGCAGCACGCTTGTTCATCCCTGTAAAGATACAGCTGTTTGACCAAATATCAATATCATAATTCCAAATACCTAATGACCTGTTTTTTAACAGTTACCTTTGATTCATATATAATAATTGAATTAGCAGAGCAACTTATAACTGATATATTAACAAATATAAGCCCACCTAGTCCAGTCATTTCCATAGCACCAACTTTAACTTTACAACTAAACATGCCTTGCTCAATTCCATCTGAAAATGTGAGCTCCAAAGAATTCCTCTGAGTGTACTCGTGTATGATACTGATTGGGTTTTTCTTACACTCTGCTACATCTTGACCACCAGTTTCATGTAGTGTGTAACTAGATGAAAGAGGCTTTTTCACCCCACACAACTCACTGAAAAGCTTAGCAGCTGCATTGGTTTTAGCCTCTCGTTTTGATGAACCATATCCTGCAGATGTGCTTAATTAGAACTCATAAACAGTAAAGTAACCTTTAGATACTAATGTTGACGGATGCCAATCCTCATTGAAGAGTTTTCATTTTCTATGTTTCCTGTAGTAATTACTGAATACTAACGTTTCGTTATACATCTATATTGAACATACCTGGTACCTGATTCCTTATAGGTGCAAGCTAATTCATTCACACAAGACTGACCTTTGCAAGAATAGTCTCTATAGTTGTAGTTTCCATAACCATAGAATTGATCATACCCCAGCTGAGAGTAAAGACAATTTGCATTGTTTGCAGGTACTTTTGAACGAGTGTAGACTTGATAAACGAACTTCCATCCTGGTTTCCCTTCTGTACTGGACAAATCTTCGTATTTAGGGGAAAAAATTCGCCCCTGCTGGGCAAACTCCTATAAAATATTAACTGTTACTCAGTTTCTTATACTTTATTTAACATGAAAGTTTGAAAGCAATTAACAAAAAATTGACTAAGAAAAGATGATTCATTTTTAGATGCTAACCTGGAGTTTTGATATGGGATTCTTTTGCAAGCATGGAACTATTGCCATTTCATCAGCCCGTTACATCTAAATAAATATAAATAATTGTTCAGGGCAAACATTTATAAGGCCAGGGGGGGGGGGGGCTCTGACTTTTTGACCTTTCTGATCCTTAGTTGAGAAAACCAGTCATTCTCTGATCTTGACGTATCTGCTAGAGGAGTTTGAAGTCCATTAATGATAAGACATTTCTTGACAGTAGGGTTTCACACCCCAACTGGTTATCAAACAGGACAAAGACTCTTCAAGACATATACGAAATTATGAACGAGAACGAGAAGAAAGATGAGTACCTAGAGCAGAGAGAGTGTTGAATGTGGAGAAGGCAACCTTCACCCTGGCTGTGTTTCTCACATCTGGAAGTATGTCGAAAGAGTGTAAGCAATTGTGCTTTGTTGCTTTGTTGCCCCATACCCAAGACCAAAGAATCATAAGTCTGCTAAGTTAGCAAACGCATTGCAAACAACTTGCTATGCAAACCAAATCTCGGCTGAGGTAATTGAGTCCCTGGAGGGTATAGTAGAGCAGAAAATGAAGCATATTACCCAACCCACGACTGACTTCATTTCATCGATACAACATCAGCTGACAGAGCTATCCCAAAACATAGCATCCTTAAAGAACACTCCTAACCGTCCTCCTCCTCCTCAAATGAACGACTACAATCCTCCACAACCACCACAACCCCCTAGGAGGGCCCCAATTCAAGTAGAAAATGTCAGTTCAATCAACTTGGTTCCTGATATAAAGCATGTAGAAAACCAGCTAGAAGACTACATCACAGAGAAAGAAGAGAGCGACCTCATGAACATGCTACAGAATCAAATTGCAGACTTCTCAATAGAGGGGCAAAGAAATGTACTTCAATATGGAGAGCACTACAAGTACATGGGTTCAAAGTCAAACCCTTTGGAGATGCCTGAACCCATCAAGAAACTGATGGAGCGTCTCAACAATGAGTATGGGTCTTCACACCAAGAGGAAAGGCACCACTACAGACTAAACTCTTGCCTAGTGAACATGTATGATGATAAGGAGTCAACTCTCCCAGAACACGCAGACAATGAGGGGGACATTGACCCTAAGTCATCTATCTTCACCATATCTCTAGGGATCCCACGTCACCTTCAGTTTAGGAACTTACAGTCTGACGAAACAATGACTGTCAAATGTAATAGCAGAAGCATGTACCAGATGACTAGGCATAGTCAAGACTTCTTCAAACACACCATCAAAGAAGAAGATGATGATTCTGTCTCTGACGGCATTCGCTTCAGCCTTACATTCAGGGCCATCCATTGGTCAAACTTCAACTCAACTATTCTCGTAGGGGATTCTAACTTTGGGCCTATAACATTCGGAAGCGGCAAAGGTAAACTTGGAGAGTCGACCCCTGGCCTCAGATCTTGGGCTCCTACAATAGACTCGATAGACCCACTATCATGCACATCATACCGTAATGTTGTGCTAATGGTGGGCACTAATGACCTCAAGAACAAAGTCACCGACCAAAAGGTCAAAGAACTTTATAAGCAATATAAAACAAAACTTAGTCTGATAAGGAAGTACAACCCTAAATGTAAAATATTCATATGTCCAGTACTTCCCACAAAATCACACGACAAGAACCGTAGAATTTTTATGTTTAATAGATTTATTGCTGAAGATTTATGCCAGTGTGACCTTAAAGTTATCCTAGTTGAAGGTTTTATCAAGTTCCTAGACAAGCGAACAAATCTTTTAGATTATGATCTTGCAAAGACTGATGTTGGAGATGAACTCCATCTCAATAGAAAAGGCACCAGCATCCTTGTTGTCCTATTAAAACGCTGCATCTTTCAATTTAAATCTAGTAAAACTAAATTATCAAGCAGTAGGTTATATTCTAACGCACTCAGAGGTGGCCCACCAAACCCTGTATAGATAAATGACTCCATCAATCAAACGAGAAATATGCGACTGCTGCAACAAAAACGTCCTTATATTGGTCAAGGATACTTGGAATGTCAAAATTGTCCCAAAATAATACACAAATTATGCTTCAAAAATTCAAAATTTAGCCAAGGAGGCTCTGGACACTTATGTACCAACTGCTATAGTATTAGTGTCATGATCTACAATCCCTTTAAGGAACTCATAGGACTTGAAAAAGAGTCTGATGATAAGTTCTACTCAGAAGACTTCCTGGAGTCTTTTGACTGTATTAACCAAGCATCCACAATTTTGGAAAACTGTAAGAGTTACAAACTTAAATCAGTCCATGAAAAGGTCCCTAATAACTCTGATTTTAGCACAATGTTCTACAATATAGATGGAAATCTATCCAACTTTGACTCCTTTTCTGCAGAAATGAGCATGCAAAAACTTACCTACTCAGCTATTGCTCTTGCTGAAACAAATGTTAATCAAAACAAAGGTGATCTGTACAAATTAAGCAACTACTCGCATTTCTATAATGATAAAATTCCAAATAAAACAAAAGGAACAGGTGTCTGTTTATATATCCACTGTTCCTTCAATGCAACCATAAACGACAAGCTTATCAGTACAACTAAAAACCTTGAATCACTCTTTGTTACTGTCAATAAAGGGAGTGAAAAAGTTAATGTTGGTGTGGTTTATAGATCACCCAATGGGGACTCGAAAGAGTTTCTCAATGAGTTGACACACCTGAAGTCACTCTTCCCCAAAGACATAAAATCTATGAGTATTGCTGAAAGCACAGTGTAAGGCCTACACGGACCGCCTCTAACTAGCCAATCCCTGTTTACATACCGTGTAGCAGGGGACTAGAAAGAGCTAAACTAGTGAGCGGGGCATAGCCAATACACTATACTTCCATCATTGAGTATATTACCAACCAAAGGAAAAATTTCCTTGTGTTTGGAATCTACCAAGACGAAAGTTGTACAATCCAGCGAAATTCCCTATAATTTTGGGAGACTACAACTTTGACCTTCTAAAGAGAACAAATCCCACAACTCAAAAATTTGAAAATTTGTTTCTTTCATTGGGATTCTTTCCGCTCATCTCATTACCAACTCATTCCACAAACATTCACCAACATTCCTGCATGACAATATACTCACCAACGACATTGAACACGTCACGATGTCTGGGGTAATTGATGATATGAATTCCCACCACAAACCAATCATAGCCATGTTCAACCTTTGCATGCCTATGAACGAAACTTCTTCAGACCAAAAGCTACTCCAACACTACAGCTTCTCCAAGAAAAATGTTGATACTTTAATTACAGACCTTGAATCCAAAGAAGATATCATGGCAAACAGTACCAACTTTGAAACCTTCTTTAACATCTTCACACATACAATTGACTCTAACTGCAAACTAGATAAACCCAAAGTCTCCAAAAGAAATCCAGTTAACAATCCTTGGATGACAGATGGAATTTCAGAAGCTATTTCAACTAAAGAGGAGCTGTATGATGACTGGATAGCCTCGAAAACGTCAAAAGAATTTAGTCCAGATGGAAATATTGATCTCCACACAAAATTTTCAAACTATTGTCGATGTCTTAAAGGTGTAATAAAAAGTCAAAAAAAGAAATATTACTGTACTAAGATTATGGATCATCAAGGAGACAGCAAGACTTGGGAAGTTATCAATGAATTAAGAGGAAAATGCAAAAAAACCATAAAGCCTCAATTCTGTGTCGACGGAGTACGCATCACAGAACGTAGACTCATAGCCAACAAATTTAATGAGTACTTTGCCTCAATAGCGTCGAAATTGAATGAACAAGTTGATGGGGAAATGAAAATTGAGCCACTTCCTTCATTTGTTGAATTTTTACCAAAAACTCACCCAAATTCGATGTACTTAACAGACTGCACTGAGAGTGAAATATCTCATATCATTTCTGAGCTACAAAATGGCAAAGCTAGTGATTTCCCCATCAGTGTTATTAAAAAGGCCTCACACATTCTCAGCCCAGTGCTTTCCATACAATACAACAACCTTATGTCAACAGGATGCTTTCCCGCCATCCTTAAGATAGGTAAAATTAGCCCCATCTACAAAAAAGATAACGAAGAACACTTACAAAATTATCGTCCAATTTCCACTCTCCCAATTTTCGGTAAAATTTTTGAAAAGGTTATCTACTCACGGCTTTATGGTTTTCTCTCGAGTCAGGGAATACTGCACGATAGCCAGTTTGGGTTCCGAAAGGGTCATTCAACATCACATGCACTCAACTACTCTATTCACCACATTCAGCAGTCACTCAAAGCCGGTAATCATGTTTTAGGAATCTTTATCGACCTAAGTAAAGCATTTGATACAATAGATCACTCAATACTTCTCAAAAAATTAAACACATACGGGATCAGAGGACGGGCACACAAACTCCTGGAAAGTTATCTTTCCGACCGTAAACAATATGTTGGTGTGCTCAATGAAATATCTGATACTCTACCTGTGCTTTTTGGAGTGCCACAAGGGAGCTGCTTAGGGCCCCTTCTGTTCTTAATTTACATAAACGATCTTACAAACTCTGAAAAGAACTCTAAATTTGTTCTATTTGCTGATGACACAAATATCTTCGTCGCTGCAAAAAGTAAAAACCTAGCATACAAAAAAGCCAATGAAGTCCTAAATTCCGTACACCGCTACATGCTTGCCAATAAACTTCACATAAACACTGGCAAGAGCTGTTACCTTGAATTCTCAAACTCTCGATCCAACAAAGATGAAGATACACCCTCTGATCAAGAAATCAATATCAATGGCATACCCTTGGAGAGAGTACATGAAACTAAATTCTTAGGTGTAACAATCGATGAAGACCTAAACTGGAACGCACATAGAAGGAAATTAGCAAAAAAACTAGCCAGCTGCTGTGGCATGCTAAATAGAATTAAAGATAACATTCCCACATCACTCCATAAAGATGTATATCACACTCTGTTTGAAAGCTATCTTGCATATGGTATAACTGTCTGGGGAGGGGCATCTAACAAAAAACTTGAACCTCTGTTCAAAGCACAGAAAATGTGTGCCCGCATAATGTTTGGAGATAAAGAAGCATACTTGGATAAATTTAAAACTAGTGCACGATGCAGACCCTACGGGGAGCAAATCTTGGGCAAGGAATTCTACAGAAAGGAGCATACAAAACCCCTCTTCAACACTCATGAAATCATGAATGTGCATAATCTGTACTTCTACCATTGTATTAATGACATCTTCAAGGTCTTGAAATATAGAACCCCTATATCACTATACTCCCTCTTTGAAACATCTGGCAGACTTGGCAAAGAGACCCTCATTCTCACACCTAAACCATCAGACAGCTACATATACAGAGCAGGGACAATATGGAATACAGTACGACAAAATCTCATGCTAACTACATTCACCTGTTATAAGCCCAATCACCTCAAATCATCCATAAGAATCACCATCACTCACACTCAAAAGGAAGGAGAACCAAATGACTGGAACTTAGCCTTAAACAGCGTTCGACAAAATTCAAAAACTTTAAAATTGACCTTGCCTAGATTACTTAAGCTTGAAAAAGCGGTAATATCTTAGCAAAATATAACTTGCAGCAGCCCCATACCTTGTCATGAACATAATATCGAAACTACCTCTGTGATCACATCTTTCTCTGGGTGCAAAATGAATATACTTTAGTTTTAATACTTTCAACACTACTATATAACAAATAATTTGAGGACCCCGAACTCAATTTTGATTCTCTACTGACTCTGCTGATCTGCACTGTTTCACTTTGTAAAAGAAGTGCGCAATGATCGGAGAAGGTGGTTTTGATGATGAGGGTAACAGGTCCTCAATCTCGTTACAGGATGATACGCCAAAGAATGACAGGAATGTTAGCGAAGATATGTTATCCCCACAACGTTTCACACCTACCCTGAACTCATCCACATCCTCTGAAAGTACTCAACAGCGACAAGGTAACATTCTTCAATACCAGTTTGCCTACATCAAAGACGGCACTTGTAACACCTGTAATGATGTTCAAGCTAATGACACTGCTCTTACCTGCTTTTTGTGTAAATCGTCATTTCATGCTGTTTGTCGAGATGCTGATAAAGATAGGATCAATAATGCTGTAATCTGTCCTCGCACTTTCTTCAAAGCATACTCCGACAGAAACGCAACCAAGGGTGTTAACAGTTCCAGATTTGGGACTTTTACGTTTGTGTGTAATGTCTGCAAGACACACTCTGAACAGAACTCCGCAGTCAGTGCCGAAAGTAAAGTCGACCTGATTGACAGGCGAGTAGATAATCTGACCCAATCTATGGAGGACATGAAGGGTTTACTTATGAAAGTTGTGAATATGAAAACATCTCCGGACAAAACTGAAATTTCTTCTCCTCCATCTCCAGCACCAGTTGCCCCTTCATATCGCTCTGTATTAATCATGTCCAGCAAAACACCAGAAAATCAAGCAAAAGATCACCAAGAAGAAGTTGACAAAATCATCAAAGACAACGCCATTCATGCTGACAAACGGTATGTCAACAAGAATGGGGACATTGTGGTTGTGTGTCCGACAACGGCTGACAGGGAAAATCTTGTCAAGAAAGTATCCCAGCAACTTCCAGAAATGAAAACGCACCAGCCACCAGAACGTTTGCCCACAATCTCTGTTGCTAACCTTGCTGATAATTATTCTGAAGAAGATCTAGAAGACCTGCTCCTTCAAGCTCACCCCAACATTAAGGCATTAAAATCCCAGGGTGAAACATTTTCTGTACTAAAAGTTAAACCTCAGATCAAAAACAGCAGCAAGCATCAAGCTACTATACGAGTTAGTAACAATATCAGGAAAATCATAGAACAACAGGGAGATCGGCTATACATCAGTTCGTTTAGTTGCAAAGTTTATGATCAATTTCATGTAAAACGATGCAACAACTGCCAAGGTTTTGGACACTACAGGTCTGAGTGCGAATCAGAAAAAGCTATTTGTGGTTATTGTTCCAAGAATCATACGTCAGAAGATTGTCCAGAAAAGAAAACTAATAGTCGTATTTCATGCTGCATTAACTGCTCTAAGGGCAAGTATCGGGATGAAAGAAACACACACACGGCATTTGATAGGACATGTCCAGCTTATGTTGCTGAACAGCAGCATCTCCGCAAAACTATCAATTACTACAGTTCAAAAAACTTGTAAGCAGTGGTCTGAAATCCTCTCCGGCGGAGATTCTTGGCTGTTGCTGGAATGTGAGATCTCTCAATAATAAGATTCAACCAATCATGGAATCTATAATCGACCAAGGAATCTCTGTCCTTTTTGTCACTGAGACTTGGCTCACCAGCATGAAGAATGATGTTACTGCTACCATCAAGTCTTATGGCTATAACTTGATTCACTACATCAGGAAAGACTCCGCTAAATGCAGAGGCGGAGGAGTTGGAATTATTTACAATTCAAGTGATTTGAACCTTACTCCTGTGTTTGATAAGTGTGGAGATACGTTTGAAGCAGTTTTAGGCAAATTTCGAGACTCATCGGGTGATACTGTCCTCTGTGCTTGTGTTTACCGACCAGGGTCATTGACTGATGTATTTTTTGAAGATTTGGATGAGTTTATTGGGAACATATTCATGAAATACAAGAAGTTTTTAATCTGTGGTGATCTTAATATTCATTTGGATGATCATAAATCAAGAAACACGGCCAAACTGACTGAAGTATTGGCCAGCTATGGACTGCATCAATACGTGAGAGATCCAACTCACAACAAAGGACATATTCTGGATGTTGTAATCTCCTCCCATCAGATAGTCAATCCACAGTAGACTCGCACACCTCGGAAATGTTCCCAAACTGTGACCATTTCCCGGTTACTTTTAGCCTCACAAAAACAGTTGCAAGCAATCTCAACAAGAAAAAAGTTATCACATTCAGAAATGTCAAAGAAATTGACAAAAATTGTTTTGCGGATAATCTTGCTGAGGAATTGGTTACTGTAATGGATCCTGAGGGTCTATCACAAGCTGAAATGCCGTCATTTGAAAGCCGCATCAGCCTATACAACTCTAAGTGCCTAACTGTGCTGAATAACCATGCTCCTCTCCTCACAAAGGAAATCAAAGAACGTAAGTCTGCCCCTTGGTTCGATGGTGAATATAAAGCACTTAGAAGCCAAAGAAGAAAAGCCGAGACAAAGTGGAAAATCTCCGGATCTTTAACTGACAAGAAACACTATGAATCAATCAGAGAGCAGTGCACAGAACTCTCAGACAGGAAGAAACATGAGTTTTTCAAAGTCGAATTCATAAAGCATTCCTATTCTTCTAAGAGTCTTTTTAGATTTGTGGACACCTTTCTTGATCGGGATAAAAGCATTGTGTTGCCTTCGTCGGAGTCTCTCAAGGACACAGTCGAAAACTTTAACGTATATTTTCAGGAGAAAATAAAGGCAATACGAAATAACTTTGATCATGTGGAGTCTGACGATCAAACGCCCTCTTACTGCGGAGAAAAACTAGCTGAGTTCTCTCCAACTACTCTAGAAGAACTAGAGGAGATAATCAAGGCATCTGAGATCAAGTCTTCTTCAATTGACCCTCTACCTGCAAACATCTTTAAAGAAAACCTTGAGGTTCTACTACCCGTCTTAGTTGACATAGTAAATGCTTCATTATCTTCTGGCAGTATTGATGGCGCTAAACTAGCTCATATCACACCCCTGATCAAGGGCCAGGGATTAGATAGTGATAATCTCAAGAATTACAGACCAATATCTAACCTTAGTTTTGTGGGCAAGTTGATAGAAAGAGTAGTCCTCAGGCGTCTAAATGAACATCTCGAAAACAACAACCTGAACATCCCACAGCAGTCTGGATACAAATCAAAACACAGCACCGAGACTCTGCTTGTGAGAGTTGTTAACGATCTACTCATTGCATCTACAGAAAGCAAGGCAACTGTTGTTCTTCTCCTAGATCTCAGCGCAGCTTTTGATACAGTTGACCACTGCAAACTACTGAACATCCTCAGAAATGAGTTGGGAATAACAGGGACAGCTTGGAAATGGTTCAGCAGCTTCCTCACAGGTAGATGTCAAACGATTAAAGTTGGAAATGAGGAATCTTATGAGATAGTGATTAAGTTTGGAGTCCCACAGGGCTCTGTGCTGGGTCCAGTCCTGTTCAACATCTACATTCGCTCTTTGTACTCAGCAGCACATGATTTGAACTTCTCCATCCAGGGTTACGCCGACGATCATCAGCTGTATAAAAGTTTCAAGCCAAACGAGGAGCCCACCGTCCTTATCAACGATGTTCCCAAATGTTTCCAAGAAATTAATGACTGGATGAAAAAACATTATCTACAGCTCAATGCAGGAAAAACTGAGATTCTTGTCTTTGGGACACCGCTTGTTCTCCAGCAGCTGTCCATAGGGGGCGTGTTTGTTAACTCTGAGACGTGTGTCAGGCTGTCACCTGTTGCAAAGAACCTCGGATTTCGTCTCGACTCTCAACTAAACTTTGGTGAGCAAATCAAGCAACTTAAAACATCGTGTTTTCTGAAACTAAGAGACCTTGCTAAGATGAAAACTTTCCTCACAACCAAACAGATGGGAACACTGACTCAAGCAATTGTAATCTCATCGCTTGACTACTGCAATGCACTTTACTACGGTTGTAGTCAAGCCTCAATTACGCAGCTGCAGAACATTCAGAACCGAGCATGCCGTCTGGTTTTTGGATTAAATAAGAGAGACTCAGTCGAGGAGAAGCTCAAATCCCTTCATTGGCTCAAGGTGAAGGAGAGGATTGAGTTTAAGTTATGCTTACTGATTTTCAAAGCAGTCAATGGTGTTGCTCCTGCATATCTGTGTGATCTAGTAACATTTGTTAGTTCGAGTAGCAGAAGAACTTCCTCCTTACACCTACCCGTCGGATCTACAAGATCACACCCAAGAGCGTTTCAGACTGTTGCTCCGAAAATCTGGAACCAACTACCAATTGAAATTAAATTAAGACTTGTTCCGATGTTGATCTGTTCAAAACATTATTAAAAACTCACCTGTTTAAGAAAAGTTATGGCATGAGCGATTAATTGACAATATAATAACTTTATGTTATTTGCTTAAACTGTTTAGGATGCAACCTAATGTCATGATCTTTTTGAACTTATTAGCAATTAGACTGTTAGCTCGCTTCACAAGCATGTCATCTTCGTTCCAAAACTTTTTATGTCCTATGCATACACTCCTTGATAGTTATCTTGATCTAGTATCTTTGTTTCACACAATAGAGCATAAGTTTTGTGGTTTATCCACTGGGCTTAGAGTTTGTGTTTAAGCTACCAAATTTTATTATTATTATTTTATTATATATATATAGGTTTATTAGTTTTATAGAAATTTAAAAGTTCTATAGAAATTTATTATATAAGGATTATAAACATTTTGTTTGTGTGTTTTGTGTTATGCATTTTTATACCTATTTTGGAAGATATTTTTATAGAATGTTACAAGTGCAGTAGGGTCAGTTTCAGACGAATTAAGCATAAATGACATCATTGCCATGTCTGAAGTGGTTTGTAAATGGGCCATTGTTAGCCCCAAGCGTTTTGGTCCCTCATTCCTGCCACTCAGCATTGCCTACTGTAAAGTAGAAATTTTTCTAAGATAATAGAGAAACTGACCTTGTCTCACTAAATTCAACCACTTACCATAATTCAAATACTAACAACCAAATAAAGTTTTTAAAATAATTATATACAATCACCGAAAGTATTTCCTCAAGTTTACTTCTAGCTAACTAATTCGTGGTTTAAGCTCTTATTTTATTTATGATTAAAGGAATGTAAAATAAAACTTTTCGTTTCATTGAAAACTTTTCGTTTCATTGAATTTGTTAACCGAATAGCAGATCTCATAGCCAGAAAGAGGAAGGAGAGGTACTGCGATGTAGTAAGGTATACAAGAAAAAGAACAAGATTTGCAATGCTAAGAACAAAACTCATTGCTTTACGTGGGTACAGAGGAAAGAGGATGGAAAACAAAAATGAGACCCCTCATGTTTGTTTGAGACCCCTCTATCAGAAGTCTTGGTCAACCTCATCCCTGCCCCAATGATGGAGTAGATGATGTGTTTAAAAAAATGTGCGTATATATATTTGATTGTTTAAAGTTCAAAAATATTGGTAGCAATGAACCATTTCCGTTAACTATGTATTGTGCTCTGCTAGTTGCAACACTTGATTTGATAGTGCTCTGCCAATTGCATCACTTGATGTAATTGAATGTATATATTGTTTAAATGACCTTTTCAATTCTCTGATCTTGACGTTTGGTACAGTGGTTCCTTGGACAACTGTCTATATATCTGAAGTAGGTATCTTTTCCAGTTCTAAAAAGTAGAGAGGAAAGATAAATTAGAAGTCTCTCAATTTTCTCAGTACAGTACCCTATCACATTTCCTGGTAGGCCGGCAGTCAAATGCATCTCTTCAAATCATTGGTGGTGATAGTTAACGCACGCACAAATTTTGTTTTACTTAACTTGAAACAAACAAATATATACACAAAGTTTTGAAAAACATAATTTACTCCATCATAGGGGCAGGGATAAGGTTGTATGAGACTTCTTTATAGATAACTATGGTGATAGTTAACCTTTTTTTCCTTAAACTTGTTTTAATTTAATAATAATAATAATAAATTAATGTTGTTTTTATACAGCACCATAAGGTTAAATAATTTAAATTTAACCCTTATGCTCAGCTGTAAATTAAACTTAAAAGACAGTAGAGATTGCGCATCTCGCCTTGAACGGGGGTGAAACTATAAAGAAAACAGAAGTTTATAACTGCAAATTAAATTCTGACTAGATAAGGCAGATACACCTAACAATTTTATTTATTTCTGATTTGGTTTATTTCAGAAGTTCCTGGGTTCAAATTCAGTCTAATGCAAATAAGAAAACAACAATTTCAAGAAAACAACAATTTTATTTAGTATCAATTAAAGCAGACAAAAATATATTTTCTATATATATATAACTAGCACGAACTTTAGATCAGATATCTTAGGGGACTTGGAGTAACAAGAGATTGACTAGAAGGTATATACCTTTTACAAAGATACGTCGAGAAGAATCCAGGGTGATACAGGATCGGAGAGTGCAGACCAAAAGTTTACGCACCCACCTTTGCCTCCTGAGTTCTTGGTTGGATAGAAATTTATGCAAACTTGGTCGTTTATACTCCAAGTCCCTTTCTTAAAAGAAGTAGTATTAACTATGTCTAGAGTTAGCTTCGTTCAATAATAACAATATCAATATAATCAATATCAATACCAGATAAACCTACCGAATAAATTATTAAATATCAATCAATTAATTCATTCCGATAAAAATTTTTATATATTTAGATATTTAGTATCTAAAAACATTACAACAAATGGTTAAAAAGCGCCCAAAATCGATTTAAAAGATTTTCTGTCTATAGTACAATCATGATAGTAATAGTAAGTGTGCGCCGCTGCAATTAGACTTGATTACTGCAATTTAAAATTGTTTGGAGTCCAAGTATCATTTAAGTCAGCTGCCTGTGCTTGTATTAATAGTGCTTTTGTTCTCAGTTTTATCAAGCTAATGGACGTTTCTAAGCAATTGCTTGAAGTTAAAATTTTTTTATGAACAGCGTTCCAAAGCTTGGCTGCATTAAACAAAAAGGTATTTGATTTATTTAGGAGAATAACTGTGAGACTCGTTGCACGGTTTGAAATGTTGATAGCCTCATAAAGGGAGTATGGGCAGTGGTACTTGATAATCTTAGAAAATTCTAAGATGCAGTGATATTTGTACAAGTTTTGAGCCGTAAGTATTTTTAATCTATTAAAAATGGGTTTTGTATGTTCCTTTTCAAAGTGTTTATGGTCTAGTTTTTGCATACCGTATGGTCTAGTACGTGCACATGTTGATTGTTTATCTAAATATGAGTCAAGGTCGCCAAAAAGGATCCTTATACAGTGCTTCTGTGTGATGAAAAGACTATCATTGGACCGTTCTTTGAGGACAACACCCCACACACTTATACCATAACTGAGATGTGATTCAAAAAGAGCATTATATATTTTCAAATATAGTTCAGAAGGTATCGAGTGCCGAATTCTGCAGATTGCACCAGTCATAGATCGCAGTTTTTTACGGATGTAGTGCATGTGGGCAATCCAGTTTAGCTTACTATCTACCTTACTCGGGATTATTATAACCGGGATAAAGTGGTGGTTTTTGGAAGATTCCGCCATATTTTTCCCGGTCAAAAATTTTACCAGTCATAAAAAAACCCGCCGACTCAGATTATGGGGTTCCAAGGGGGTGGTGATTATTATATTTTACCTGAAGTCTCATATGTGCTAGAGAAGACTTTTGAAGCAGTGGATGGAGGGCTGTAACTTTATTGGCGGTTGCTACCATAATTTCGTTATAAAAATCACAATTTGGTTATAGAAATCAGATTTCAGGGTGGACCGTGATTTTCACTTTTCTTGCCCATGAAGTGAGTAAACTGTGCCACTATTTCATGGTCCACGGTGGATTGATTACTGGAGCAGTTGAAGATGCAAAGCCAAGACGTTCCCCAATACCAAGCGGTGGGCAGGAAATTAAGCTCCGGTGAGTCCGGCTGACCTTCAGAGCAGTAGCCCCATTAGCGGACAAAATGAAAGTCTTGTTAAGACAACAATACAACTTCGAATTTGACGGTCAGCAGCAGGGGGATATCAATAATGATAATGGAGGGGACATTAGCGATAATGAGAATGAGAATACGCTTTAATGAAGATTTGACTTATTATTGCTATAGATTTATTTTCCTTTAAATACTAGACGTGTCTTTTTTTCTATTTCTGAGTAATATCAGTAACTGTAAATTGAAATAACTTCTTTAACAAGTAACAAAAACAGAAATTTCGGTTGAAAATTTGTTGACCTCTGAAAAAAAACTTGAAAGGTCGGCCACCGGTAAATACATGACCGGGATAATTTGGCGGGTTTTGGGAAATTCCGCCATAATTTTCCCGGTTATTAATTTTCCCAGTCATAAATTAACCCGCTATAATATTCCCGAGTAAGGTATAACAAATTGACCATCATCTTACTTTTGAGCCTCAAATCATGTCCCTCAAAAAGCATTGTTTCAGACTCCTTAGGAATGTAATAAGGAGAAAATATCTCTTTAGTAAAGCTCAGCTCAAGCTTATAATTAACAGCATCATTGTCTGCAAATTGGACTACTGCAATGCTCTTTATTATGGAATTAGTGACAACCTCATCCACCAACTCCAACTCGTTCAGAATGCAGCTGCTAAAGCTATAGTAGGACTATATAAATATGATCATCTAGGAGACACTCTGAAAGACCTTCATTGGCTGCCTATTAGTTACAGAATTCAATATAAGTTATTGCTTCTTGTCTATAAATGTCTTAATGGTATGGGACCAGATTATTTAAGTGATATGTTTAAATATGCCAATTATAATCATCTTATCTATTTGACTGAACCAAGAGTATATTCACAGTATGGAGAAAGATCGTTTCAGAAGGTTGGCCCTAAATTATGGAATGAGCTGCCTCTTGAAATTAAGAATTGCATGTCACTGGAATCTTTTAAAGTGTATCTGAAAACGTTTCTTTTTAAACGTGCTTTTGATATTAATTAATTTACTACTTTTTCAACGTTTCTACTGTTAAGTGCATACCCTTAACCTTGTAATTTAGTGTATCAAGTCTTTACAATTTTCTATGGTTTGGAACCTAAATGTGGATTGCTTTTCAGGTTTTCTTGTATCCTGACTTGTTTTCGTGGCACACCTGTGCATTTTAAGTTGTTGTGCCACTATAATCTATAAGTTTAAATTATTATTATTATTATTAACAACACCTAAGAATTTGGTATCCTTGACTTTAGTAATAACCTTACCATTGATGAATATTGATCTAGATTCATCTAGCAGGATAGCAAATGGTCTGGTCCGTGCACAGGTGTCATCATATTCAGAGGCAGGTTTAAAATGTATGTAGCAGCATTTGGACATGTTGATATGAAGTAGATTACATTTCATGTAAATCGAGACATGTTTAAGTACTAAGTTGGCTTTTTTGTATGTTGCTTCTCTAGATGGTCCTGATATGAAGATATTAGTGTCATCAGCATAAAGTACAAATTTCACCTCACTGTCTGAAAAGCAGTTTACTATATCGTTCATATACAATAGGAAGAGTAACGGCCCTAGAATTGACCCTTGTGGTACTCCAAATTTTACGTCCATTGTTTCTGATGGTACATCGTTATACATAACATACTGCTTTCTGTTAGTCAAATAGCTTTTTAGTAAGGTAAGTGCTGTGCCCCTAATACCGTAGGAATTTAATTTGCATAAAAGAATATCGTGATCAAGGGTGTCGAAGGCTTTGCTCAAGTCAATGAATATCCCTAGGACATGTTTATTGCTTGCCAGAGACTTAGTAACGGAGTCTATAGATTTGTGTAGAGCATGGGTGGTAGAATGGCCTTTCCTAAATCCAAACTGTGAGTCTGTTAGTACACCTTTAGATGTGAAGAAATTATAGAGGCGTTTATAAATAACCTTCTCGAAGATCTTTCCAAATAAAGGTAATATTGATACAGGCCGATAATTTTCAATGCATTCTTTATTGTCTTTCTTGTAAATAGGCCAGTCTAGTGTAGTGACATGCACAAAGTGGCTTCGGGTTACTGAAAAGGAGATCAGCACCTCATGCCACCCATCACTGGAAGAGATCTATATAATATTTAAAGGTTTTCAATTTTTGAATGGGTACCAAACCATTGAGTTATCATCTACAATGCTCAATGCTACCGCTATAAAAGATTCTAGAATTCCCAAGCCCACTCACAAGGAGCAAACATGCTGTGAATGAAATGCCAAAAATAACCCCCGGCGGGGCTCGAACCCGCAATCCCCGGCTTAGAAGGCCGATGCCTTAGCCATTAGGCCACGGAGGCATGTTTACTCTGATGAAAATTCTTAACATATTTTTTATTTCCGTTCACTTACATTTAGGATTAGCACTCACAGTGAGAGTGCAAATGTAATCAACAATAACCAGAACACAAGAAACTGGAACTACATCATACATGAGAAGCCGATTGTACATTTTCAACAGTACATTATTATTAAATCTAAAATAGCTAATAATTTAATTAATTATTAACAGGCCCCTTAACGTGGGCAATGACATACGCTTTATTATAAATTATAAAACAAGTTCAAGTCTATTTTCCGATTTTGCTAATTGTCTCTTTAGATCTGTTTCGGTCTTTCGTGGGAGTTCCCACATCTGCTGGTTGAGAATGCTCAACATAACATTCATGATGCTTGACTGCTTTATTAACCCGGGCAGGCACCGGGGGCAGACATCCCCACACCAGTGCGTTGGGACATAGTGTTGGTAAGTTTCAGGATGTGTTAGATCCCAGAGAATCCGCCATCTCCTCTACTGTTTTAGCTCAGCGGCAGCATGAGCCCTGGTTTCCTGCCACATTGGTACGTGTACCTCTGAAAGTACAGAAAGGTGGTGGATTTCGGGGTCCAGGATCCTCCCTCTTTATTCTTTAAGGTGTTATCATTTCTCTGAGATGTCAACAGTACAATTGTATACAAGTTGCAAAATACTTTGTAATGGCTGCAGTGGTGTGAAGTTAACATCCACTTGCTGAATCCTTGTTAGCGCCCCTTTAACATTTAATGTTCAAAAATATAAGCCCTGTTTATTAATAAAAAGAAGTTACGGTATTTTGGCGCCCGCTCGTAGTATCTTTTTTGTACTTTTCTATGTAGACCGATTTGTACTCCGTAAAAACAGCCTTCATCACACAAAAATTGCACACTGTGCACTGTAATATTGAATATGCACATTGGCATTGATCACTTACTATAATGGCGCAGGAGGGTCAACCTGAAAAGAACATTGCTTGACCCTCCTGCCCCACCGCATGGATCAGGAGGTTCATTTCAGAAACAGTGCTTGACCCTCCTGCCCCACCACATGGATCAGGAGGTTCATTTCAGAAAAAACAGTGCTTGACCCTCCTGCCCCACCACATGGATTACGGGGGTCACCCACAAAAACAGTGCTTGACCCTCCTGCCCCACCACATGGATTACGGGGGTCACCCACAAAAACGGTGCTTGACCCTCCTGCCCCACCACATGGATTACGGGGGTCACCCACAAGACCATGTGCGCTGCACTTATTTCTACATCGCGCGCGATACGTGTGTGCGTGATTACATGAAATATTACCGCGCCCTACGCCAAGTAGACGAAAAGCGTGGTCGAAGAGCGAGAGTCGGTACAATAAATAAAACGAGAGTTGGTACATTTAACTGGCATTTTTTAACCGTGGTACAATCAGAATTGAATACAGCCGACACAGGATGAGGGGGGGGGGGGGGGGGGGCAATGACTACTGATGGAGACTTTTGAGCACCAATGGGGACGAAAATCATAGGGACTGAAGGTCAAATCGCTGGTGAAATTTTCCATTTGTCCCCATAAGTACCCAAAGTTTTGGCGAGTTTTATGTAGTTTTGATATTATCTTTTATTAAATGACTTCTAAAGGAGACTTTTGGGTACCAATGGGGGCTAAAAATCTTGGAGACTTGAGGTTAAATTGCTGGCGAAATTCTGCACTTGTCCCCAAAGTACCCAAAGTCATTGGCTCCCCCCCCCTCCCCCGGGTGAGGTGACGGAGAAAAATAAACTGAGCTCAAGGCTACATTTCCAGATATCCCGCCACGGCACCGTCGCTCATGCTGCAAAGTGTGTTGAGAGATGCCCACGTCATCACACGTAAACTGTGTCACGAATACCTGAAATGCAGACGTGCAGAACAAACATAACTCTGATCTATATTTTTCATAAAACTTTCAGGATTTGCCAATGAGGGAAAAGACAGCACTGTCCGAGAAGCTAGAAATGCATGAATCATAGGTGACATGGATAGGGGTAAGAAGTTTTTTAAAAACATGAAAATTGTGAAAGGAAAAGAAGTAGAAATGAGAAAGGGTAGATTTAAAATGTTTGAGAATCGATTTTGTGCTGAAGAACTCCGTCCGCAGGACGGGCTTCCGGCTACTTATGATAATTCGAATAAATTTGAGATTCAAACAAGCTACGAATACGAATGCTTATAGCAGTGGCAAGCTCTTGTTTGCTGCGCATTGGCTGCAATGTATAACCGCAGTATGAACTGTCAAAATATTTGAATTTGCTTACCTAGTGGCTTTGTTTGATAAAGCATACATACTTTATATACCGATAAATCAATAACTCCTTTTGATTCTTCGGTTTGAGAATTGTGCGGTCACACATCTCTGCAATGTCTGAAAAGGTGGCAGGGAAGTATTGAAACTTACTTAACACTATATTTACAGTTAAACCTTGAACTACTATAACTAGGGCAGTAGGAAACGCCAAAAAGTAGATCATCTGACTAAAACAACTTAACTTCATCCAAGAGTCTAGTTAGCAGCATTGTAGCGATAAGATACCACCATAGTTTGAGCTGTCGACACTGAAATAAAACAAACAATTTACTTTTCACTACTGCAGGGGAATGCATGTAACATATAAAGAATAAAGATATAATATATTGTATGTTTTTCATCGTGGCCTCAGGGAGAAGGGCAGCTCGAAAAACCGAAAAAAGTCTTAAAAACCGTGTTGGAGCTGGTGAGTTAAAGCTACCGATCTCGATCGTGAGAGTCAGATGATCAGATCGCATGTAACGTGAGTTTCGCCCGCCTGAATAAGGCAACATGAAATCATATTGCTGGTGACAGGTCTCGACCAAGATGTAAAATAAAGATACCCCAAATTTGTTATTTTTAAGCCGATTCACATCGACCCAAGTCTCTGCTTTGACCCTAAATGCTCAAACTTCGTTAATAGATTGGAAAATCGTGTTATGCTTGTTACTAATAACTGTTGTTTGTGAGAGGACATCTCGATTTCCCGGATCAGAGGATCACACCAATGAGGGGTTGATTGTGCATGTGTGAACTTGACTAAATTTTCAAATTGCCCGATTTTTTTTCAGTAGGTCACATTACTCGTGACGTGCAAATGTATCTTTTGTCTTTTAATAGGTCAAGCTCAGAGCTTTAAAGCTTTAAAGACTTCTCCGTGACAAAGACGGGCCGACATATATCTTTACTCCAGGAAAAGTCAGAACTCTTTCCACACCACATTCTTAAATGTACACGACAGCAGAACGACGATGTAGCCCCACGCCGCAGTAAACTTTAAATTTCTGACCCGGAACGAGCCCAGCAACTGTAGACAGCTGCGTGAGCTATGTACGGTTAGCAGATTTAAGAGCTTATGCAATAAGCAGTCACCGTTCACTCTCATTTTTGACTTTTCTTCTTTTGAACAACAAATGTCCATTGAATGATGCCAAGCTAAGCGATTATGATTAGAAAAGTACCGTGATTTACACTGATGGCTCATACAAGGACTTGTTGGACTTCGTGAATTTGGAGGACCTGCAGCTGTAATCAGTACTTCACTACCAGATGTGCGAGGCCGAGGTTCCCGTTTGACAACATTACAAGTGGACCACCCAGGCCGGGATGATCACGCGCTAGTTGACATGAGATCTGATTCTCCCGGGAAAATTGGGCGAGATGACCGGTGTCCTGTCAGAGGTCACGGATACAAGGATACAAAAATATAAATATTTTATTGTACAATTACAATAGTCGTATAAACTTGACAAATTCGCCTACCATCACGTGACCCTCGTCAACGAGCAAGTGAAAAATGTGTTCACAGCATTTATATTATACGGTAACTACACCATAGATTGACAAGCTAAGCGTACAGAAAAACGTCCAACTCCTGACTATAATAAAACTCCGGTATAATAGCGTTTTTGACGGAGCAATTTAATGGCCTGGAGTAGGAAACTTTGTTGACCGGAATAAATTTATCCGAAAGGCGAAAGATACATATGAGAGGCCATCATAAGATGGTACCAAAATATCTCTGTGAAAAGTCCTTTTTACTTTTTTAAGCGTCAAAAGTCGGTGCACTTACTTTATCCATCGAAAAAAAGGCATCCCCTGGTGGCTCGTAAAGTATCGATTTTAGCTGTCTAGTAGCCATCTTCTGTGCTCTCTGGCAGTCTAAGAAGAAACATTATTATATACGACTCTATACAAATAATCTTATTATAAAACAGGATCATACATAGTTAATAGAACTCCATTAAGAAAACATCTTAACTACGTAATCTGTGCCTAGTACAACAGTTTCCAACACTTCCTACAGCTAGCAATATCCCTTATTTCATTTAAATCACTCAAATTTCTAAGTTCTAAGTTTCTATATTTAAGGTCATCAACAAGCATATTTGATATAAGTTTGTATTAGGTCTACCAACACGCCCTTTAAATTTACCACTACTATTTAACACAAATTTCTCTTTGTGATGAAAAAGTTTAAAGAAGCTTTACAACTTAACTCAAACTAATGCTTCTGTCTGTCTGCTGCATTTGAGTTTATTTCTAAATGATTCGCAGCTTTCGGTAGCTCCATGTTCAGCCCACCATGCCTGAAAAAATTTGGTTCACAATAACTTTGGTTCCCATAAATATTATGGTTACCATAATATAAGTCACAAATTTTGTTAATTTCAAGTCAACAACAATATTAGTCGTATTTTTAAGACCATTTTTCCATATCATTTAATTTTTTTAAATTTATTCAGCTAGCTTTTTTGACTAAAATATTTTCGATCTGGGAAATTATTTAAAGACGAGTCAACATTACATACATCAATTACATAGCATCACATACATTTACCTATAACACGCAGTAGCGACTTGTATAAATTTAACGATACTTAAATTCGTTAAATCATATATCATGTATATGCTCTGCTGAAATCTTAGTCTCCTTTAAAATAAGTCCTCCCATGAAATTGTCCTCCCATAGGCAATTGTTTGACTTAATTTATGGTATAATAGATTTTTCGTTCCTGAGGAAAGGGAATTTCGGCGGATATAGTAACACCAGAAAATATTGGTTTATGTAAATTGAGTTTACGTTGTTTATCAATGATTCGAGGGCACTGCAACGAGAATTAGAACAATTAATCAAAAATTACTGCCTAAACATTTAATGACCAAAACCTAACGAGCTTAACCTCTGTCACTCTTTTTCGGAGATTCAATATCATTTGACACAACTCTATGGATTAACTATATGATTTTTTAAAATAGGAAAACTAATCTGGTTGTATCCTAGCAGAACTGATTATTATATAATGCCTGTGCAAAAGCAGTAACTGGAAAATATAAATTTGATCACCTAGGCGACGATCTTGATAAATTGCACTGGCTTAATATACCTAAAAGAGTGATTTTTAAAATATGTCTCCTATCTTTTAAGGCTATTAATGGAATAGCGCCACTGTACCTTCAAGATATGTTTAAGTATGCTCACCATGGACACACTGTTAGGCTCATAGTCCCTTATCGTTCAACCAAGGGTTTTGGTGATCGTAGTTTTAGTGTGGTTGGTCCACGAGTTTTTAATGCACTACCAGACTCAGTTAAACAATGTTATTCTGTTGAGGCGTTTAAGTCCGCACTGAAGACTTATTTGTTTACTTTATCTGACACTGAGGTAGCAAAAATGTTTTATTAATAATTTTAACCCTCTCTTTGACTTATCTAAATTATATTAGCTTTTTGGAAGTTTTATGAACGAATTTATACATAGAACTTTATTTTGCTTTTGATATATAGTTTTAAAAGTATTTTTGTAAACTAGTTGTAGTGACACTGCTGAGTAAAAGTGTACGCTTAATAGTGGTGTTTTTAAATTTCAATTTTAATTAATTAATTAATATACGTTAAGAACAGTGTCAGCTGGAATATTCAAGTAAGGTCATTTGTGTGCTTTCTTTTACAACAGAAACAAGGAATTGAAATATCATTGTAAACTAAAACTGACAAGGGTAATCATAACATAACATTGTGCTCACAGTGTCACTCCATTCCTGAAAAAAGCCCATTTTCTTCCAATAAGACAACAAATAGAGTATAAGATTGCTCTAACCGTGTTCAAATGTGTCAACAACGTAGCTCCAAATTATATCACCAAATGCATCAACATTAAGAGTCAACCTGTACGTGTACTACGGACCTGAACAAGACTATTTCCTCCTAAATGTTCCTACTGTTTCAAATTATAGTAAAACTGAGAGAAGCTTTAGTTACTGTGGACCCTTTGTTTGGAATCAGCTTCCTTAGCAATTTGAGAACTTAACCGATATCGTCTTGTTTAAAAAGAGATAAATACGCATCTCTTTGAAAAAAGCATTCATATAAGTAGCATATACTTTTAATAAAACCCAACTTCTAAAAAACAGATCTAACCACGTGCGATCGTGAGTCACATCTATTTCAATATTATGTCGCTGAGTATAGAGCTAGTGGATCTCGGCACGCGTTGCAACTGGTGAAAGTCCTTTATCGATGTCCATTAGTTTAGTGCTCAGTGAAACCGAATTGTCATAGAGAGATAGTCCTGTGTGACTCCATGTGCGAAATGTTGCTGTGATCCATTCAGTCACATATATCATAGTTATTGAATGCTACTATATATGCAAGTGATATTTAGAGTCGGATATGATAGTCATATCTTAGGACTGATCTAATTTTGGAAGCTCTTATAGTTATGAGAAAATGAGTTATTGATATGAGGCTTTCAGGTTATTCTGTTAATAGTATTTAATACATAATCTGTAGTCTTTCCTAATTACGACACCAATTGAATAATGAAGTGATTTGTTTAGAGAATAAAATTTAGGTCGAAAAATTTGTCTTCCCCCCCCCCCGCCCCTTGGCAATTTCATTAAATCATACAACCTGATCTTTGAAGTTATCACAAGGGAGGTATCCATAGGATGTCAGCATTGGGCGGTACTACACAGGAACAGTAGCTCATTTAGCTAAGGTCACCATGGCTGTGACAGTTAGTCTTGAATGTCCAATGGTCAACCAGTTCTGCGATTTACAGGTAACATCTAGGAAATGAAATGAAATAATGAAATGAATAAGAATAAGATTAAGTTGAATGTGCTTATGATGGGACCCCCGGAGGGCAAGATCAGGTTATAATACTGAATGACAATTCTAATGACAACCCCAAAATAGGAAGAGATCAAGAGGCAGGTCTATAGGAAGAGCCTTAAATGTAGTAGAAACTGTTACCTACCCTCGAAGATGTATAAGTAAAGTAATAAAACAGCTCCCGCAGACTAATCTTTTTGGATGGAGATCTCGCTAGAGTAACATGTTACTTGGTTCAATCCAATACATATAAAATTAAAGAGTTTAAGAGTCCAAAATAGGAATTTAACACAAATATATATTAAATTCATTCACTGCAACAATCACTTCATAAAATCATGTAGGAGTATTGATAAGATTGAGTTCCAGATCACCTATATATTGCTGTGGATGCTAAAATCCTGACACCTCTATAACCCCTAAAAGAAACTATACATGTCATGGGTAATGGATATCATTAGTAGGTAGTTATTGCAAACAGAGTGCTACCAAGTGGCCATTATGATTTTCTAGAAATCAGAAACAAAAAGTAAAACTCTAATCAAAATGCTGAGCAGGATGAAGCAAAGACTTGAAGAAGAACTAAGAGACAACCAGAATGGCTTCAGACCTGGTTGCTCTACAACTTCGCACATTCTTGTTCTGTGAAGAATTATATAGGGTCTAAAGAGTGTGAAGGCCACTATGATGTTTATAGATTTTAATAAAGCCTTTGACAGTGTACATAAAGGTTTGCTTATTAAGATACTTAAAGCAAATGGTATACCAGAATACATAGTGCGATTGATCTACACAAACACAGTGGCTTAAGTAATCACAACTGCAGATGGTATTACAGGGGTCTTCGAGGTCCTGGTAGGATCAGGATTCGGGAGTACTGCAAAGAGACACCTCATACTTGTTCATCATCGTGATTGACTATATCATGACAGTGGCTATAGATGATGACTCAGACTCTGGGTTCACTCTTAAGCCTGCACAGGGTGTAGAGGATTTGTGCTGAAAATATCACATATGTCAAATTCTCAGATGATGGTGCCCTTATCACTGATATAATTGAATGGGGCAAAACCTACTCCTGGACAGGCTATAGGAAGCAGCAAAAAGTGTGGGTTAGTCTTGAACAACTCTAAAACAAATCTCATGACTCTAAACACTACAGAGGAAAGTAGACTTTAAAGCTGTTCTGGAAACAGCTGGAAAACGTACCTTGGGGGCATAGATATCAACAACTGAGAGAGACTTTAGAGAGACTTTTCAAGAGCAACTATGAAGATCCAAGAGCGTAGGATGCAACTAGCTTTGCCATATACACTGCCACCTTGAACTAGTTGCTAAGTGTGGGGTACTTAATGAACCTAACCATGGTGTGCTGAGCAGGGGAAGAACAGTCATAACTTATGTTGATAGCCTAAGGGCTGATACAGGTTTGAGTAACACTGGAGAAATCACGGGACTTATGGAGGATAGAAATCTATCGAGACAGTGCATCAATACTCGGACGCTGAAGCCTAAATTAAGAGAAGTTTAAAAGTTCACAATCATAATTATTATTTAAAATTGCCTCTAATAGCTACTGATAATCAGCTTGATAGTCGTCTTCCAGCCAGTTTATCAGAAATAAATAAAATGCAGAACCTAACAAAAGGACTAAAATAACTCCAAGATATTTTTTCATGAAAATTACTAAATTTGCATTGGCGCTCGATTCCAAAGGATTTTTGTTAATGATGCGTTGACAAAATGCGCGGCGCGGAAAAATTATCATTTGAAATTGTTTTGTTGTTCAAACATATTTCATAAAATAATCTATAATATATAGTTCTAATAGTGTATAAAAAAGAATAATCTCAAAATATAACACTAAACAGAGCAAAAACGAGGATCGCGCAAAAATCATATCTATTTTAACAATTTCCGGGATTTTGAACAGGAACCATGTTTATACATATAGTGTAATTAACAAATTACGCAAACCCTAAATTTATTGATCCATAAATTTTTAAATTCTTTATATTTTTCGTATATAAAATTATTTTTGCAAACTATTGACCGGGACTCTACAATTAAAAATTTATGGATCAAGATTTTAATGGTTTGCGTATTTTGTTTTCATATATTTAAATGGTTCCTATTTAAAATCGCGGAAATTGTCAAAATAGATATAATTTTTGCGCGATCCTCGTTTTTTTGCTCTGTTTAGTGTTATATTTTGAGATTATTCTTTTTTATACACTATTAGAACTATATATTACAGATTATTTATGAAATATGTTTGAACAACAAACAATTTCAAATGATAATTTTTGCGCGCCGCGCATTTTGTCAACGCATCATTAACAAAAATTCTTTGGAATCGAGCGCCAATGCAAATTTAGTAATTTTCATGAAATATATCTTGGAGTTATTTTAGTCCTTTGTTAGGTTCTGCATTTTATTTATTTCTGATAAACTGGCTGGAAGACGACTATCAAGCTGATTATCAGTAGCTATTAGAAGCAATTTTTAAATAATAATTATGATTGTGAACTTTTAAACTTCTCTTATTTAGGCTTCAGCGTCCGAGTATTGATGCACTGTCTCGATAGATTTCTATCCTCCATAAGTTCCGTGATTTCTCAGTGTTACTCAAACCTGTATCAGCCCTTAGGCTATCAACATAAGTTATGACTGTTCTTCCCCTGCCTCAGCACACCATGGTTAGGTTCATTAAAGTTACCCCACACTTAGCAACTAGTTCAAGGTGGCAGTGTATATGGCAAAGCTAGTTGCATCCTACGCTCTTGGATCTTCATAGTTGCTCTTGAAAAGTCTCTCTAAAGTCTCTCTAAAGTCTCTCTCAGTTGTTGATATCTATGCCCCCAAGGTACGTTTTCCAGCTGGTTTCCAGAACAGCTTTAAAGTCTACTTTCCTCTGTAGTGTTTAGAGTCATGAGATTTGTTTTAGAGTTGTTCAAGACTAACCCCACACTTTTTGCTGCTTCCTATAGCCTGTCCAGGAGTAGTTTTGCCCCATTCAATTATATCAGTGATAAGGGCACCATCATCTGAGAATTTGACATATGCGATATTTTCAGCACAAATCCATCTACACCCTGTGCAGGCTTAAGAGTGAACCCAGAGTCTGAGTCATCATCTATAGCCACTGTCAAGATATAGTCAATCACGATGATGAACAAGTATGAGGTGTCTCTTTGCAGTACTCCGAATCCTGATCCTACCAGACCTCGAAGACCCCTGTAATACCATCTATTCTGGTATACCATTTGCTTTAAGTATCTTAATAACTCTGACTTACTTCGCGTCCGGAGTATTGATGCGCGGTCTCCATAAAACTCTATCCGCCATAAGTCCGCCCATTTCTCCAGTGTCGTTTGAGACCCGTGTCAGCTCGTAGGCTATCAACATAAGTCATGGCTGGTCTTAATAAGCAAACCTTATGTACACTGTCAAAAGGCTTTATAAAATCTATAAACACCATAGTGCCTGTCACACTCATGGCCTTTAGGACCCTATATAAATTCTTCACAGAACAAGAATGTGCGAAGTTGTAGAGCAACCAGGTCTGAAGCCATTCTGGTTGTTCTCTTAGTTCTTCTTCAAGTCTTTGCTTCATCCTGCTCAGCATTTTGATTAGAGTTTTACTTTTTGTTTCTGATTTCTAGAAAATCATAAGACGTGGCACTTGGTAGCACTCTGTTTGCAATAACTACCTACTAATGATATCCATTACCCATGACATGTATAGTTTCTTTTAGGGGTTATAGAGGTGTCAGGATTTTAGCATCCACAGCATATATAGGTGATCTGGAACTCAATCTTATCAATACTCCTACATGATTTTATGAAGTGATTGTTGCAGTGAATGAATTTAATATATATTTGTGTTAAATTCCTATTTTGGACTCTTAAACTCTTTAATTTTATATGTTATTGGATTGAACCAAGTAACATGTTACTCTAGCGAGATCTCCATCCAAAAAGATTAGTCTGCGGGAGCTGTTTTATTACTTTACTTATACATCTTCGGAGGGTAGGTAACATTTCTACTACATTTAAGCTCTTCCTATAGACCTGCCTCTTGATCTCTTCCTATTTTTGGGTTGTCATTCAAGTAGACAGTTGGGGTAACCGATCTTCAGGCATTCTACTGACAAGTCCCAAAGCAATGCAGCTATTTTGTTGTAAGTATGTCAGTAAGGGAAGTTATTAATGCCCTTCTTAAAACATCCCTTGGACCAAGAGGAAGATTAAGTGAGTGTGTAATGTCACCAGACAGTAACCACCAACTCTATTCAAAGATTCAAGATCCACTTGTCACAGAAAAATTTCGAAGAGATATTTCAGTCTATTGTATTATTCATAAATTAAGGTGTTTTTATTACTAACTGATCTTGCTCGGGGTCCCTATTATGCAATTCACTTAATCTTTTCTTTACCTAGATGTACTGTAAATGCAGAATTCGGTTGGGACAATGGACATCAAGAGACTACTGTCACAGTTGGTGACTAGAGTAACTGAGCTATGATTCTGTGTAGACTAGATGTGGGACCGGCTAGGCTGTTCTCGGCTTATTGTGAGTACTTCCAAGTCAGGTGTAAAGATATAATGACAATACGTCCGAGGTGTTGTTTTGGTGTTGTGGACCACCCCCCCCCCCCCACCCCCCCCCCCCAACCCCCCCCCCCCCCCCACCACGGAAGGAAATCAAGTTCTACATCGTGGGTGTGACCTCCCGCAACGTACAGTTGTGAGTGTGGGATCAAGTAGTAACAAACGCGCACATTATTATTCAATTGGTTGATACCCATGAGTAATTACATAGTGCATATATGGACCACGAGCGTACTGTGATGAAGCTGAGTGATAATAAGAATACCATGAAAGCTTCATAATTAACTATTTTCAGATAGGAGGCATATAAATTCTTTCAAAATTAGGGAGATGGGAGGTCAAATCTAGTCCTAACTTCAGGATATATATAGGCATTCAATAACTATGATATATTGACTTGAAATTGAATATTATCACAGGGAAAATATAATGACAATTCTTGTTGACACTGAGCACTAAACTAATGACAGCTAAGTAAAGATTCAGTTCAAGCCATCTAAAGCGACTCATGAATATTGAATATGTACATTAGAATTATTTTTATGAAGTTTGGGTTTTATGATAAAGTTATTATATGTACTTATATGAATGCTTTTTCAAAGAGATGCGTATTTATTCTCTTTTTAAACAAGACGATATCGGTTAATGTTCTCAATTGCTAAGGAAGCTGATTCCAAACAAAGGGTCCACAGTAACTAAAGCTTCTCTCAGTTTTACTATAATTTGAAACAGTAGGAACATTTAGGAGGAAATAGTCTTGTTCAGTCCGTAGTACACGTACAGGTTGACTCTTAATGTTGATGCATTTGGTGCTACGTTGTTGACACATTTGAACACGGTTAGAGCAATCTTATACTCTATTTGTTGTCCTTATTGGAAGAAAATGGGCTTTTTTCAGGAATGGAGTGACACTGTGAGCACAATGTTATGTTATGATTACCCTTGTCAGTTTTAGTTTACAATGATATTTCAATTCCTTGTTTCTGTTGTAAAGAAAGCACACAAATGACCTTACTTGAATATTCCAGCTGACACTGTTCTTAACGTATATAATAATCAGTTCTGCCTAGGATACAACCAGATTAGTTTTCCTATTTTAAAAAATCATATAGTTAATCATAGAGTTGTGTCAAATGATATTGAATCTCGAAAAAGAGTGACAGAGGTTAAGCTCGTTAGGTTTTGGTCATTAAATGTTTAGGCAGTAATTTTTGATTAATTGTTCTAATTCTCGTTGCAGTGCCCTCGAATCATTGATAAACAACCGTAAACTCAATTTACATAAACCAATATTTTCTGGTGTTACTATATCCGCCGAAATTCCCTTTCCTCAGGAAACGAAAAATCTATTATACCATAAATTAAGTCAAACAATTGCCTAAATTGTTGTAAACTAAATTTCATGGGAGGACTTATTTTAAAGGAGACTAAGATTTCAGCAGAGCATATACATGATATATGATTTAACGAATTTAAGTATCGTTAAATTTATACAAGTCGCTACTGCGTGTTATAGGTAAATGTATGTGATGCTATGTAATTGATGTATGTAATGTTGACTCGTCTTTAAATAATTTCCCAGATCGAAAATATTTTAGTCAAAAAAGCTAGCTGAATAAATTTAAAAAAATTAAATGATATGGAAAAATGGTCTTAAAAATACGACTAATATTGTTGTTGACTTGAAATTAACAAAATTTGTGACTTATATTATGGTAACCATAATATTTATGGGAACCAAAGTTATTGTGAACCAAATTTTTTCAGGCATGGTGGGCTGAACATGGAGCTACCGAAAGCTGCGAATCATTTAGAAATAAATTCAAATGCAGCAGACAGACAGAAGCATTAGTTTGAGTTAAGTTGTAAAGCTTCTTTAAACTTTTTCATCACAAAGAGAAATTTGTGTTAATAGTAGTGGTAAATTTAAAGGGCGTGTTGGTAGACCTAATACAAACTTATATCAAATATGCTTGTTGATGACCTTAAATATAGAAACTTAGAACTTAGAAATTTGAGTGATTAAATGAAATAAGGGATATTGCCAGCTGTAGGAAGTGTTGGAAACTGTTGTACTAGGCACAGATTACGTAGTTAAGATGTTTTCTTAATGGAGTTCTATTAACTATGTATGATCCTGTTTTATAATAAGATTATTTGTATAGAGTCGTATATAATAATGTTTCTTCTTAGACTGCCAGAGAGCACAGAAGATGGCTACTAGACAGCTAAAATCGATACTTTACGAGCCACCAGGGGATGCCTTTTTTCGATGGATAAAGTAAGTGCACCGACTTTTGACGCTTAAAAAAGTAAAAAGGACTTTTCACAGAGATATTTTGGTACCATCTTATGATGGCCTCTCATATGTATCTTTCGCCTTTCGGATAAATTTATTCCGGTCAACAAAGTTTCCTACTCCAGGCCATTAAATTGCTCCGTCAAAAACGCTATTATACCGGAGTTTTATATAGTCAGGAGTTGGACGTTTTTCTGTACGCTTAGCTTGTCAATCTATGGTGTAGTTACCGTATAATATAAATGCTGTGAACACATTTTTCACTTGCTCGTTGACGAGGGTCACGTGATGGTAGGCGAATTTGTCAAGTTTATACGACTATTGTAATTGTACAATAAAATATTTATATTTTTGTATCCTTGTATCCGTGACCTCTGACAGGACACCGGTCATCTCGCCAATTTTCCCGGGAGAATCAGATCTCATGTCAACTAGCGCGTGATCATCCCGGCCTGGGTGGTCCACTTGTAATGTTGTCAAACGGGAACCTCGGCCTCGCACATCTGGTAGTGAAGTACTGATTACAGCTGCAGGTCCTCCAAATTCACGAAGTCCAACAAGTCCTTGTATGAGCCATCAGTGTAAATCACGGTACTTTTCTAATCATAATCGCTTAGCTTGGCATCATTCAATGGACATTTGTTGTTCAAAAGAAGAAAAGTCAAAAATGAGAGTGAACGGTGACTGCTTATTGCATAAGCTCTTAAATCTGCTAACCGTACATAGCTCACGCAGCTGTCTACAGTTGCTGGGCTCGTTCCGGGTCAGAAATTTAAAGTTTACTGCGGCGTGGGGCTACATCGTCGTTCTGCTGTCGTGTACATTTAAGAATGTGGTGTGGAAAGAGTTCTGACTTTTCCTGGAGTAAAGATATATGTCGGCCGTCTTTGTCACGGAGAAGTCTTTAAAGCTTTAAAGCTCTGAGCTTGACCTATTAAAAGACAAAAGATACATTTGCACGTCACGAGTAATGTGACCTACTGAAAAAAAATCGGGCAATTTGAAAATTTAGTCAAGTTCACACATGCACAATCAACCCCTCATTGGTGTGATCCTCTGATCCGGGAAATCGAGATGTCCTCTCACAAACAACAGTTATTAGTAACAAGCATAACACGATTTTCCAATCTATTAACGAAGTTTGAGCATTTAGGGTCAAAGCAGAGACTTGGGTCGATGTGAATCGGCTTAAAAATAACAAATTTGGGGTATCTTTATTTTACATCTTGGTCGAGACCTGTCACCAGCAATATGATTTCATGTTGCCTTATTCAGGCGGGCGAAACTCACGTTACATGCGATCTGATCATCTGACTCTCACGATCGAGATCGGTAGCTTTAACTCACCAGCTCCAACACGGTTTTTTAGACTTTTTTCGGTTTTTCGAGCTGCCCTTCTCCCCTGAGGCCACGATGAAAAACATACAATATATTATATCTTTATTCTTTATATGTTACATGCATTCCCCTGCAGTAGTGAAAAGTAAATTGTTTGTTTTATTTCAGTGTCGACAGCTCAAACTATGGTGGTATCTTATCGCTACAATGCTGCTAACTAGACTCTTGGATGAAGTTAAGTTGTTTTAGTCAGATGATCTACTTTTTGGCGTTTCCTACTGCCCTAGTTATAGTAGTTCAAGGTTTAACTGTAAATATAGTGTTAAGTAAGTTTCAATACTTCCCTGCCACCTTTTCAGACATTGCAGAGATGTGTGACCGCACAATTCTCAAACCGAAGAATCAAAAGGAGTTATTGATTTATCGGTATATAAAGTATGTATGCTTTATCAAACAAAGCCACTAGGTAAGCAAATTCAAATATTTTGACAGTTCATACTGCGGTTATACATTGCAGCCAATGCGCAGCAAACAAGAGCTTGCCACTGCTATAAGCATTCGTATTCGTAGCTTGTTTGAATCTCAAATTTATTCGAATTATCATAAGTAGCCGGAAGCCCGTCCTGCGGACGGAGTTCTTCAGCACAAAATCGATTCTCAAACATTTTAAATCTACCCTTTCTCATTTCTACTTCTTTTCCTTTCACAATTTTCATGTTTTTAAAAAACTTCTTACCCCTATCCATGTCACCTATGATTCATGCATTTCTAGCTTCTCGGACAGTGCTGTCTTTTCCCTCATTGGCAAATCCTGAAAGTTTTATGAAAAATATAGATCAGAGTTATGTTTGTTCTGCACGTCTGCATTTCAGGTATTCGTGACACAGTTTACGTGTGATGACGTGGGCATCTCTCAACACACTTTGCAGCATGAGCGACGGTGCCGTGGCGGGATATCTGGAAATGTAGCCTTGAGCTCAGTTTATTTTTCTCCGTCACCTCACCCGGGGGAGGGGGGGGGGAGCCAATGACTTTGGGTACTTTGGGGACAAGTGCAGAATTTCGCCAGCAATTTAACCTCAAGTCTCCAAGATTTTTAGCCCCCATTGGTACCCAAAAGTCTCCTTTAGAAGTCATTTAATAAAAGATAATATCAAAACTACATAAAACTCGCCAAAACTTTGGGTACTTATGGGGACAAATGGAAAATTTCACCAGCGATTTGACCTTCAGTCCCTATGATTTTCGTCCCCATTGGTGCTCAAAAGTCTCCATCAGTAGTCATTGCCCCCCCCCCCCCCCCCCCCCCTCATCCTGTGTCGGCTGTATTCAATTCTGATTGTACCACGGTTAAAAAATGCCAGTTAAATGTACCAACTCTCGTTTTATTTATTGTACCGACTCTCGCTCTTCGACCACGCTTTTCGTCTACTTAGCGTAGGGCGCGGTAATATTTCATGTAATCACGCACACACGTATCGCGCGCGATGTAGAAATAAGTGCAGCGCACATGGTCTTGTGGGTGACCCCCGTAATCCATGTGGTGGGGCAGGAGGGTCAAGCACTGTTTTTGTGGGTGACCCCCGTAATCCATGTGGTGGGGCAGGAGGGTCAAGCACTGTTTTTTCTGAAATGAACCTCCTGATCCATGTGGTGGGGCAGGAGGGTCAAGCACTGTTTCTGAAATGAACCTCCTGATCCATGCGGTGGGGCAGGAGGGTCAAGCAATGTTCTTTTCAGGTTGACCCTCCTGCGCCATTATACTTACCTAAATATCGATATCATGATCACAAATCAAAAACTGACTACATCTACAAAATAGGAGTGTCATGTTAACTATTTGAACATTAATATTATTTTAATTTTAACCCTCATGTTCAAAATTAACGTTTGGCTATAATAAATTGGTAAACAGTAAAGCACGCGTACTAAATTGAGGGATCTAAACTTACTATGAATTCTCAAACTCACACTACAAATGAAAAAATTAATCGTGATTAATAGTTTTCAATCGTTCGCAGCTTGGTGAGGCTCACTGGTGCATTTTGCCGATATTGCGAGAAAGATTATTTGATGCGCGGCTCGGCTCAGTAGTGCATTGCGCTACAAATAAAAAGGCTATTGTAGTTAATAAGCAATTTATCGGGCACACCTATCCCTATCACCTATGCTCAATGCTGTATGTGTACTGTGCAGCGTTAATTTCGAGCTTCTTGCAATTAAGGACCTGAGCAAAAAACGTTGCGAGCTATGAATCTAAATAATTTAACAAACTGCAACTGACCACGAGCCGCGCATCACTTAGCCATTAGCACAGGGATTGGGGTGCTAGGTTGCTCTATCCAGAGCCCTTGCGCTTGCAGTACAAGTGGCGCGCGCCCGCCTCCCGGCGGGCGCAGTCCACAGTGGCGCGAAAGCACACGGTTAGGTGAACGTGCTAGGTAAAATTGGGTCGTGCAATTAAATAATTTACTTTTACCTGTATACCACACAGCTGCAGTTATGTTAATAGTTTACAGCTTGTACTTGTTATTTTTTACTGGAAAATAAATGAAACGATGCGCCAAAACAAATTTTAGAGTAAAATTATTAATCCAACCATATTATGGTTTTTATACCTTCACTACTGACTGCAAAAAAGTACTTTTCAAATTGCGCGCTTTGCAATAAATTCTTTTAGATTTTATGAAATAAATGAAACTTTGTTGTAAATATATTTCACAATTAAATTGCAAAAAGGATGGTTGGTTTTTTCTTCTAAAAAGGAAGCATGAAAAATTAATTATCTGTGCACTTGTAGCGCGATGCACTACTGGGTCGCGCGCGCATCCAATAATGCTTTTTGCAACCAATTATGCAGATCGGCGAGATGCAAAGATTGATATCGTCAATCAATCTGTGTACCAATTTTATTTCTGTATATTGTTTAAATATTGAAAGATATAAGTTACAAAATAATTTAGTTTAAAATGGTCATATGATTGCTATTAAGATCACTGACGTTTAGTTGGGATCCATTGCATTCCCTTCTTCAACACTTGCTCTCATGTCTGCTGTTGATGCGAATCGTACAAATCACGTTCTTCTTTTTAAGCACACATCCTGGTCGTCGGGATTGAGGGTGGTCTTATTAATTCATTTTAAGATTGAACGCAAAATTATGATGCTCCTCTATCAGACTATAGTCTGGAATTGATGTTTTCTTATTTTGAGTACTCACTTACATATGTGTACGTAAGGGTACCCTTTACTAACATGATTTGGCAACCATCTGGCAACTTCTTGGAAGAATCGATTGGTAAATGGTAATGTTTGAATTTATAAGGGAGTAAAGCTTGAATGATCTTGCTTTTTCGATTTCATTCTGCTGTTTTTAATATCTGGCACCTATTTCCCTCTACCCATATACCTATCTGTTTCTACTGCAGCTCTTTGATGTTCTTATCCAGAAATAAATATCTTGTTTTCACTTTGGACGAACAGAAACTTGGCTCTGTCAAGTACACTTTCTACTCTAGTGCCTGGGTAGTAAGCAAAGGCGGGATTCGTCTTGCACAGGAGGCTCCATCAGTCCATCATCCTGAAAGTTCCCTAGAACCATATTCGGCATTATTATTATTTTTATTATAATTATTATTAAATCTAAAATAGCTAATAATTTAATAAATTATTAACAGGCCCCTTAACGTGGGCAATAATATACGCTTTATAAATTATATAAACAAATTGAAGTCTATTTTCCAATGTTGTTAAGTGTCTCTTTAGATCTGTTTTGGTCTTTCGTGGGAGTTCCCACATTTGTTGGTTGAGAATGCTCAACATAACATACATGGTGCTTGACTGCTTTATTGACCCGGACAGGCACCGGCGCGGGGGCAGACATCCCAACACCAGTGCGTTGGGACATAGTGTTGGTCTGCTTCAGGACGTGTTAGATCCTAGAGAAGCCGCCATCCCCTCTACTGCTTTAGCTCAGCGGCAGCATGAGCCCTGGTTTCCTGCCACATTGGTACCTCTGAAAGTACAGAAAAGTGGTGGATTTCGGGGTCCAGGATACTCCTTCTAACCTCTTTGTTCTTTATGGTGGTAATATTTCTCTGAGATGTTTGCAGAGTCTTTATTTCATGATCTTTCTAGTCGGATAAATCCTGGAGAGCATCATTTTGTCCCCAAAGAAATTCGACTCTCCTAATGAATGCTTTTTGTGTGCTGCTTTTTGTTAACACTTCATCTAGATAGGAATGTGAGTCTGCCCCACCCAGCTCTTCTTTCAGTTGCAGGTAACTGGTGTCTTGCACCTCCAGACACATATTCGGCATAGCAAACCAACCTTATCTGCTTACCGTGGTCTGCTCATCTTTGAGTCTCTATCAATAGAGGTGGTCATCCCCTATTATTGTAAAGCAGTTCAAATATACTGTTGTAAGTTAATTACATATATATTATGTTACAACCTCAATCATTGTTGCTAACAACCTCACAGTTTCTTAGGCTGACAAGGAGGGACCAAAGTATTATATTTTAATTATAATATCTTACTGATTGAGTGATAAAATTGTTCTAGATATCAATTATTAACCTAAAATAAACCTATCAGCTAACAGTTCAATGTATTCAGAACCACGGACTTCCGTAAACCCCAAATACAAACTTGCTGCGTATAAGGTATATCTAAACCATAATTGAGATTGAGGGCATCTTGCTCCTTTGTCTGGAGCATCCTTGATAAGCATATGAGATTGATCATCTATGCTTTTTTTACCCATTTCATGCATGCTAACTTCTTATTTTCCCTCGAATTTTCTTTATCATATAACGGTTTATAAGCCATTCAATCTCATCATCATATTTCAGAGGCTTAAAAAATTATAATTCAGTCAAATTCATTGGAAAGGTGAGCAGTCAGTTTTATCTTGAAAGCTGAACTTTAATGGTACAACATTTTTTGTTTTTTGGGCTTGCTTTACATAAATTCAGGTACCTGTTAATATTAATATGAAGTTCTCACTTGTGAAAAACAGGTAAACGACAGTCCCAGTTAAAATTCATATTCTAAGTTACTTTATATAATATAATTATTTATAATATAGTTTTAAACTAATTACAACACTAAAAATCTATTACATTTATTGAAAATTATCTAATGTAACATGATGGAAATATTTTAAACGGGTCGTATCCTGTCCAAACCCAGGATGCATAACATGAAGAATTTGTTGTAACTTTGTATGAAAAGCATTTATAATGATATAGTTTCTCTGCTTCCGTTTTAGAAATTTTGTTTTATAACTTTTATGTTCATGATTCACTCACAAGTCACATCTCACCATCAGAAGAATCTTTATATATTTATTATATACGTTTAGTGTAAATTATATAATATATTATGTTGATAAATCCTCATTGGTATTACAACCTAAGAATTTAAAATAATACCTTAACATATCGGTTATATTATGTAAAATTGCCGTTCAGTACATATATAAATATGTTACTGTCCAATTGCATGTCAACATTTCACTTTTGATTAGAAATGACATAATCGAATGGTTGATAAGAGTACCTTAAATAATTGAGTAATCAGAGAAATAGCAAAACAGCCAATTCCGGCAAATTGTTGTGGTCACAACTTTTGGGGCGAGTTATCAACAAGTTTCAGTGCCTGCATGGCTTTAAACAACATTGCATTATAGATTGAAATATTTTTACAATGCATTCATTAAAATTCAGTAAATTTTTAAAAGTTGCAAGTATCATTTTGACTGGCCCAGCCTATTATTTTAATCTTCTAGTCAAATATAGCTTTGTTTTGGTTATTCCCATTTTGATTGATCTTTTTTCTACTCAGATCCAGATGAATTGTTTTTATTATAACAATTCAACACTCTTTCATCAAAAATATATCGTTACAGAAAACTTCATAATAGTTTTATTACTTGGCAGTCCCACCAGGGTATGTCCGACGCTGCCCTAAAGTATCTTGTTGCGGAACGGTCACTTGCACTCAATGCTATATCACAAGCTGAATGGGCCGAGAAAAAGTAAGTTGTCGATATTGTGGTGGTTTCTTCTCGAAAGGGAACATGTCAAAACAAGCTAAATAATTTTATAGGGTTATGCTGCTGATTTAGTTCTTTGATTTGATTAACTTCTGACTGTTCACGTGATACAGGTACATTTGGGTGCCACACACTGAACATGGGTTTGTAGAGGGACAGAAGATCGAAGAGCTTGGAGATGAGATTAACGTACTCTTCGCTGATGGATCCACTGCTTGTATCAGGTGTGTTTTTCTTAAGTGTTTCTTAATTGTTTCCTACTTGGTCTAGCAAGTGGAAGTGAAATGTTACTTCTATGATATTTCTATTGTCATATCTTTATTAATCGGAATACTATACACCTATTTACACCCAAAATCTCTCCCTCCCAGTGCGGATGATGTACAGAAGATGAACCCGCCAAAGTTCGACAAGGTGGAAGATATGGCAGATCTAAGTGTGCTCAACGAGGCTAGTGTCCTTCACAACCTCCGGGACAGATTCCAGTCTGACCTTATCTACGTGAGTTTTCTTAACGTTTCTTTTCTTTTTTACACGAGTTTGCTACAGGTACAACGTCTGATCAATAGTCATGATAGCTATAGGTTTCAAATTTTCATCATAATTATCTATACTAACCAAACACTAAAATTCCACATTTAAACCTACCTACTATCATTGCCTCATAGCATATTATATAATATAACAATCAGCTTACTTTTACATAATGGTGAGTGATGTCATGTTAGAACTAACTTACTAATAGGAGACCTCAGCAACATCAGCACGTCACTCCCGTAAATTGCAATGCTGCTGTAACCGGATCGTTATGAGTGGACCTGACATATTGATGTAATAATGTCATACTGTATACATCCACCAGTGAAATTCTATATGTGTGATGTGTACAATAGTCCGCATGTTGTATATATGTTTCCTAAGCGGTACCACGTGTCTTGTCTCTTGTTGGTGAGTATCACGTGTCTTGTCTCTTGTATCACGTGTCTTGTTTCTTGTTGGTGAGTATCACGTGTCTTGTCTCTTGTTGGTGAGAATATTTGGAAAGTTCTGGGAGTTTAACAGTGGTTATTTTATGACGAATTAAGCATCTGACTATTCTGTCGGCAGAGTGAGATAAAAATGAGATAGAATTCAAGACTTAAGGTATTCCAATTATGACCGTAAAACTGTCGCCGGAACATTTGGTAAAGACCCCGGCGCCTTTTGCTTACACAAACAAAACACACAAAAAAGAGTACATAATTATGTGACATATTTCTACACAAAAACACCAACATTTCCTTTCATTTCAGACATACTCCGGTCTGTTCTGCGTGGTGGTCAACCCCTACAAACGACTTCCTATCTACACTGAGAGAGTAGTGGACATGTACAAAGGAAAAAAGAGATACGAAGTGCCGCCCCACATTTTTGCTATTACTGATAACGCCTATAGGTCTATGTTGCAAGGTAAATTGTAAATAATTTTGTTTAAATTATAATTATTATCACAGCTTTAATGAAGAAATTTAAGGAATTTTGAATAATTCAAGCCTGGAAAAAGAAACGTGAAATTTTCTCGAGGATGTTCAAGGAGCTTCTTTAAATAATTGAAGTTCTTTGTAATGCTATATAAATGCGGAAATGTCATATAATGATATTGCTATACTACCTCAATTAGTAATAATGTTAATTTATTCTATGAATAGGCACACAATATTATATGTAGTTAACCTTATACGGCAATCTTTGTTAGTACAGTGCCTTATAAAGCAATGCTGAATGCAGTTATTGTGGATCTAATTCCGAATGACAACTGTATAATATGCAGTATAATATTGTGATATACACAGACCCACCCTTCCCTCGGAGCTTGACACTGTCGTACAACTAAATGATCTTACTCTCTTACAAGAGCTTTGTTTAAAATCAATCTGTATATTGCATGACGGCTAGCGAGCTATTCCTTTCCGCAATCAAATGCATTACTTAAGTACATACAGTATGCGTTAATCATAATTATCTGATTCTGGGATATAATCACATATTTTTCATAATCTCAATCAAAAGCATTTTAAAACTGTGCAAACCTCAAATTTTAAAATATCATCTGAATCTAGGAAAATAATAAATCACACCATGGCAATATAATAGAATTTAAAACAGCCGTCTTGCCACAATTTTGAATAATTGATGACGTCACAACTACTTAATGACGTCACAACTACATAATGACGTCACGACCCACCTCCGCAGACCGTGAGAACCAAACTATCCTGTGTACTGGAGAATCAGGAGCGGGAAAAACAGAGAACACAAAGAAAGTTATCCAGTATCTTGCCAGTATTACCAGTAGAGGAGGATCTGCTTATTTGACCGATACAGCTGTTCAGAATGGAGGGCCCGTGTCTCCTGTCAAACCTAATGTAAAAGTTTCAGCTAAGGTAAGAACTAAGAAGTTTGTATAATAAGCCTTGTGAAAACTTGAAATAGTGATGTCGAAAATACTCTTTATGTTGCGCTAAAGTAAACAACCGATGCAGATGCGAATACATTTTTAATGTGTAGCCGTGAATTCTCAGTACTAATTTTGTAAGTTCTCAGTACTAATTTTATAAGTTCATTTCAGCTTAAATTTTTGATATCATTGACTCACCAGTTTTGAGATATTGTTGTTGTTTTGAAGTATTATTATCTTATATCTCTTGTGTTAGGGCAGTATATCCTGTTTCCCATTCCTTACAGAAGAGGTAGTATTATCACCACTCTTAAACAGAACAAGTTGACCACGGTTACTATGGTTACCATGGTTACTACTTGTGCCTGGTCGCCTTGTTTTATTATGCATGTTGCCAGCATTTCAGGGACTGTCATTTGCTTCAAAGTTTAGATCAAATCTTCAGTTTTTTTGCATGTAAAAAATGGGACATCTCTTCAATGAGCCTAACTTCGCCTAAAAGATTGTACTTACTTACCTCACCACTTACCCTCCTTACTTACTTACCTCACCACTTACCTCCCTACCCTCTTATAGTCTTTACTAAACACATAGTAATAGTATAATAGGGAGGGCGAAATGGATACTTTTATATGTTACAACATTTTTCTTATCACATTAAGTGATGCCTACACCAAAGGGAGGAATGATAATTACAGGGCCTTTGAAATAAGACATCTGTGCTATCCGTGATGGATGAAAAGTTATGTGGTTTTTTCGAAAATTCCTATGACACATTTTTCTTAAGTTCGTCCCACGTCGGTTCCGGTCTTTGATAATTAGCAGTAAAAGGTGTGTTCCTCTCTTGGACATTCTCTACATATATATTCCCTAATTTACAGCCGGATGTGTCACAGACACAACCTTACAAAAATCAGTAGCATCGAGGTGCTTTAAGATTAATCACATAGTACGAGCATTTCTTACATACCTCGCATATTTCTCTATATAATTTTCAGCATGTTTTCGTGCATTTTCAGCACATAATCACATATATTATCAGTACTGACATATTTTCAGCAAAAAGCGCTGATGAAGAGGAAAAGCTCGATGTCGCTGAACGCTAAAACAGGAGCTCAAGTTAATATGGGTGATCTGGAGCTGCAGCTTCTGCAAGCTAATCCTATCCTCGAGGCGTTCGGTAACGCTAAAACAGTCAAGAACGACAACTCCTCGAGATTCGTAAGTATATACATGACACATACATAGAATATAGATGTAGTATTTAATGATATTGAATTGGGATGTGATGAATATTATTTTCACGTGTAATAGCGATCTTTATCATCAGCGATCAGCTTCAACATGTTAAATTTACCATACAAATGCATGCTACATGCATAACTCTGAACCTATTTATAATTCATAATATCTCTAATCCTAACGGGGTCTTGGTCGATTAAAGCGGTCCTTTTACAACATGTTTCTTAACAGACTCATGCTGTTCGCAGGGAAAGTTTATCAAGATCACATTCGATGTATCAGGATACATATCAGGAGCTAATATTGAGACTTATCTGCTGGAGAAAGCAAGGGTTATTAGACAGGCTCTAAATGAGAGAACTTTCCATATCTTCTATCAGATGCTCTATGGTGCTACTAAAGAAATGAAAGGTTTGTTGAGTATCTTTGTCATCCTCTTAGTCATTGCTGCCAGTTGCATTGGTCATGCTCATTCATTTAACTCTGATTAATTATAAACTAATTTATGTTATTATCTTAACTTTTGATTTGCCACGTATCCTTGAAAAAATGCCAAGGTAGCTGTAGGTGATGATGACATTGAAAGTGCTTCGGCGAACTTTAAAACTTAGTCGTTAAACTTAATTTTTCAATCAACTTAGTTGTTAAACTTAACGTTCGACAATAATATTGAATGTTTCTTTCAGAAAAATTCTTACTGGAGGATATAAACGAGTATCCGTTCATTTCAAACGGACACGAGTCCATCGCCGGACAGGACGATTCACAGGTACTTCCCCCTATTATAGTCGATATAAATTACACTCGATACGCTTGGCGATTGTTTATGTTACACAAAGGTGTGTTTTAAAATACTGATATAATTCTTTTGCCCGAGCTCCATCTCTGGAGGGATAAGGTCATTGATCAAGTTTAGAAACTAATGATGTGTCACACATACTACTCATGTGGATTGTACTTCTTTGTACAATGTACAGGATATCAAGTTTTAAAATGTCTCAACTCGCTCAGGTCCACTACCAATGGGCAGTGTATGCTAATAGTGTATCATAATAGTGTATCCTAATAGTTAACGCTAATATCATCAGTACGCGATGATCTTGAAACATGATCTTGCTTTCGCAAACGGGTATTTGCAATTATAGTCATTCGACGTAGATCGTGCAGGCAAAACGATAAACCAATTAACTAATCGCCAACTAATTAACTAATCGCACAATTTCCAGGACTTCCTGGACACGCTGGAAGCTCTAGAGATAATGCAAGCTGCACCCGAAGAGATTGAGACTATCCTAAAGGTGGTCAGTTCTTGTTTACTGTTTGGTAACGTTGAGATCAAACAAGAGAGGAATTCTGATCAAGCCATCCTTACTAACAACACAGGTGACTAGACAAGAATTTATGTTTCTGCGCTCAATTCGAAAGATTAAATTTGATCTGAATTTAGATTATTTTGTCGTCGCCATTCATATTTTTTATTTATTTGTTTTCTGGTTTATAATATAATTGAACAAGGGATTACATGTAGTACACGACTAGTATAGGAACGATGTAGACTGGATTAGAAGGACAAACAAAGAATTATCACATTATTAATCATCATTATGTCTAGTAGCTTTACACATCATAGCGCTGCTTGGAATGATGATGTTATGTTTAATGTTGATAATTATGATAATACAGTGTATGGTATGAGATATCTGGTCATGAAAAGAATGTTAAACATGTAGTGCTATATTGTGTTTCAGTCGGCCTTTTGATCCTACCCAAAGTGATATCTTAGCAATTCTCAATTCATCCAGGGAAAGTAATGTGTCTGAGAAGCTTTAATGATCAAAGAAGTTCTTAAGTTAAGATATTTTTACAAGACTTAGAGAATACCCATCTTAAAGGTAATTGACTTCAATTGTTGGGACCAGGGGGAGTATTTGAATGACGTAAGAGAGCTATATTAAGGTATATTCTTAGAACTAAAATATCTTACCAATACCACACTCTCGGACCGTATTCTGTCGGTATAGCAATGAGAGACATGAGATAAATGAAAATAATCAATTTAATGTACTAACTCTGTAGCTGTCGCGCCACGATCACGCCGGACTGAGCTGAAGAATATTATATAATGATCCCGAATATCTTTCAGCCGATTTAGTATTTTGGTATTTTTAGACCTTATCTGATCCGGTTCATACTCAATATAAAGTAATATAATTCGCTGTATTTGACACACAGTTATTAGGCAATATAAGTTATTAGGCACTATAGCGGTGTTATTGCAGCGTTGACTGCAAGACTGACCGTTCCAAGTAGCCGTTAAACCTATATTTCCGCGGTAAAACGTCATTCCCAGAACCGGTTTAAGTTCGTAAAAATCGAGATTTTGCCCGAAATAAGTCGGTTTGGTAATCTGAAGATTTAATGCTTGACGCAATGAATATGTACAATATACATAGGAGGATGTTTCACTATTATGTACAAAAAAGCTGATCATTGTATGAAAATAATATTATTACTTTCCTTCTTTTGATATGAGTTTACAAGATCCTCTAATCTATAAATTGTTTCAGTAACCCAGAAGATTTGCAAGCTGCTCGGAATGCCAGCAGTTGACTTCGAGAAAGCCCTCCTAAAACCTCGCATAAAAGTAGGACGAGAGTATGTTGTAAAAGCCCAAAATCAGGACCAAGTCCGGTTCTCTTGTGAGAGTATTGCTAAGGCAATATACGAGCGAACCTTCAAGTGGGTCTCTCAGAAGATCAACAAGGTGCTGAGCAGAAACCAGTTCCAGGGAGCAGCCTTTGTGGGGATCCTGGATATTGCTGGCTTTGAGATCTTTAGGGTGAGTCAGCTGTGTAGTCAGTAGTGTGCTGTTTTGTGAACTTTTCACTGCTAATTAATTATAAGAGAGCGCTAAATATAGCTGTACTCAGTTCGTCAGAAAAAGAAAAAAAACAAATTTAATATTGTCCTCCGCCTTTATAAACACCGCCATCAAGTTGGTTTTTATTTGTCACAGTGGCGTGATCCAATCCCGTAAAAGTTATAATGTTGTGTACAATATTTGATCAATTGATGGTTCTTTAATTGTTTGTTGTGCGTCACACATGTATTATTTATTAACAAATGTTAAAACCACCGCACAATGCGTCGGTGAGCAGGTCCTCTCAGCTTGCTTGGTAATCATTATGTATTCCTTATGTAAAATATGCTGAGCACGGATTGATGTGCGGTGAATGTGTCAGACTTTGTTTGTTAATTATGTGCTGTGAAACACATTTCTTAACGGCAAATCAGGAGTCCCTTTTACAACATCTTTAAAATTTGAATTTATTTTATTGAATTCTCTTTGCCCTGGAAATTATAGTGAACATTATAAACTTTCGCATACTAAATGAATGAACACCAGGGTTTGTAAGGTCCATCTAATTGAATTTCTAACTGAATTTCTAAAGCACTCCCTCTAAAATAAAACCAGCCACCTCTTCTCACATAGTTACAGAATTCCCCCCAGATTAACAGTTTTGAGCAGCTGTGTATCAACTACACCAACGAGAAACTCCAACAACTCTTCAACCACACCATGTTCATCTTGGAACAGGAGGAGTACAGAACTGAGGGTATCGAGTGGAAATTCATCGACTTCGGGCTAGATCTGCAGCCTTGTATTGACCTGATTGAGAAGGTAATTGTTGCAATTAATTTATTAGAATTAGTACTTGTAATTATTGGAACACGTTATTTCAGGTCAATTGCCGATTCATTATTGAGAAGGTATAGGACGCCACAACCGGAGCTTTGAACTGTGTCATAATATATTGCACATCAGATTGACAACAATTTAACAGAATACCGGTTTTATATTTATTTAATTTGCCCGAGGAAGTGCAATACTATAGTGACATTAAGATAAAGGGAGGGGTAGTTTTAAGTTTTACTGAAAATAATTGCCTTAAATGGTAGCAGTGCACTGTAGAGGCTGTATAAAGAATTTGTAATAAAGTTATAAGGAATATACTGACCCCTCTGTCCGAGCTGTGTAACATTATACAGTAACTCAAATTTAATGAGAATAAATAAATTGTCAGGTTTTCTTACACGCTCCGATAATTAACCTAATATATGATATTAGAATATTCTGAATTCTAGAGTCACGTTTTAATGGTATCTGTTAAGGAATGTTATTAATTCTACAGATTCACATTGAACAATAACGTTATAATATGTGATCATGCACACCCGTAAATTAAATCCCCGTCAACCGAATACAATCATCATTAACAGGGGTTTCAGGGCCGACTTCACTCTAAAATATTAACTCATTTCTATAAAAGATATTGTAGCTTCCGATTCAAACACACCGTGCGGGGATTTGATTTACGGGTACTTAATCTTCTAGGGTATTTAATTTAATTTACAGGTATTTAATTTTAAGTTGACAGCATAATAATAAGCGGGCCGGCTGCAGCGAGCTACAAACACTAGTTTGGTAGATCTGTCAGTATTAACTATCATAACAATAAATTACTAAGCAGCTCTAGGCTGATCTTTAGTCGCGATGTACATGTAAGTTATCCTTTACATCTTGTTAGAAACTTCTTTTTAGCCGTACCTAGCTCTTAGCCAGATATATCATAAATCATTCCTAGTACACGACGTGACCGGAGGTAATGAGGTTCGATTAAATTTGCAATTGCTAATGATTCACTAATGAGTTAGTAATTACTAATGAGTTCCCAGATGTTGAGTTTCATGACAGTTTAAGTGTAGTTCAATCGGAACGCAGCACGTTTTTTTCAATATTCAAATTCTTTCAAAAGAATTAAGATGTAAAATATGAGTAGAATGGATCGTGCTGAATGCTTTACATTTATATGGTGTTTACAATTCCTCTCTAACTACCGTAACAGTTATTGTTGGGGAGGGGTTACTACGCCCTCAGCTACGATACGCCTTCTACTAAATTATTCGTGTTCAGTAGCCTTAATATCGGCTGAATATAGCTCAATATGAAGCATTAACAGAGTTATTTTTGTGGAAATAAAACATCAAACATTCGTCCAGATTTACAACTGGTACGAATAAACTGAAAGAGAATCAGTAGAACATTCTAGTCCCTATCATCAAACACTTTATTGTTGTACCCCTATTAATATCTCTTTGTTTCAGCCTATGGGAATCCTGGCGTTGTTAGACGAGGAATGTTGGTTCCCCAAAGCTACTGATCAGACTTACGTTAGCAAGGTGGAGAATGAGATGGTCGGCAAGAGCAAGTTCGCCAAACCCGACTTCAGATCAGACGCAGACTTCTGCGTGCTCCACTACGCCGGATATGTGAGTATTTATGTGCATAATTTATGAGTACATGTCAGCATAATCCGCATAATCCACGAGAAAGTATTCAAAATGTGATAAGAAAGTGTGGGCCGCGGAGGAAAGAGACATTTTGACAGTCTGATAATCTATGTGACCTGATAATAATCCATTGGACAGTCTCACAGAATCAAGTTTAAAACATGTCCCATAAATAGAAGGTGTCTTATTGGTCCTCGTTTAACTCCGTCCTGACTATTAATTAAGACCCCGTTTATGAGTTATGACTCCCATTATTAATACTACTGAGATTGAGTTAGGGAGGTGACATGGGCACAACTAATTGAACTCAGATGAGAGGCTTTAAAGTTACACTCACATTATGTAGCGAGCACATGTAACACACATAGGCTAACAGGGAAACCTCAGGTTCATTGGGTGTTGGGTAAAAACAGCGAATAGTGAGGTTTGCAGTGAATAGTGGGGAGTGTTGTGATGCTATACATAGGGAGACAGTGCACAGATCTGAGTCAATCAGCTCACAGAAGTGGATCTATTCTGAGTTTTGTGGGTCATAATAGTTTTACATTGGATTGGAAGGTAGAAAAACCCAGTATTAAATAGTTTAAAACACCTGGAGACGTTAAAATAGCGGTTGTGGTTGATATGATATGAAATGTTACCCGCCTCCCCACCTGTGCTCCCCGCCTCCCCGCTAACGGGGTAACATGATACCGGTAATACACCAGGTAATTGTAACTGTGCTGTGAGTAGAGGATCAGGGGCACTGGGACGCGCGCTATTTCTACTTCTTGTGGGAGGTCTTAATGTGAAATGTGAAAATATGAAGTACTGGATAGTGGACGGACATTTTTAGTGTACTGAATATCACATGTACATTGTACACTGTAGGTATCTATTACATGATGTAAGAAAATCTCAGCATATTCTTGTTCATTTCATTACATGAAGACACATTTCCCCGTACTAAAAGATGGGTTTTATATCTTGTATTCTGTTTTTTGACTTAAGGATGCAGATAATATTTCATGAGAAATCAGAGTGAAAAATAGAGATGATGCGACTGGGACTTTCATACCAAATAATATATTCTTTGCTGTTAGATGGCCAGAACTAATAATTTTAATATCACCGATGTCTTTGACCCACAGCACAGAGACCTTGTTCCAAGGAGTAGGTTGAGCTCTAGTATGTTAACTCTTCTGGATACCTATTACTAATGCTGCCACAGGGGCCCAAAATGTTTATGCAACATATTTTGATAGCTATTGCTTGTAATGATCTAATGACCCATTAATAATAATGGCAACAAAAAGCGAAACAACCTTTCCCGGCCCTACCCTTGGAGTATTAATATGAATAATATTTGTCTCGTGTAATGTGTACAGATATGATTCATATCATTATGTGTATAGTGTATACTGTATAGTGTGTATTAGTATTTAGTGTATAACACATTGTAGTTTGAAGGAAGTCACCTGAAGACTTGTTGTCATAGAGATAGTATACTGATTATAACACACGTGAGAATAGTACTGGAAATAGTGCTGAAAAACAATAACTTTGACTTACTGAACATAAATTAGTGAGCGTTATATTCCGGATTCCCTGCAGACAATTTCTGGGGTTGCTGATTTAGCGAAATCATCCAAAAACCAGATATGGAGGTCCTAACATGACGTCACTTTATCCAAACTCACTGTCTTATATTGAGGATTTAGACATTTTGGTCCACATTTGATACAAGTTCGTCTGCTCTGAAAGATGAAACCGTAGTTCATTGATCTTGCAATTTAAAAACGTTTCTCACGGATCATTGCAAACCATTGCGACCGTATTTTAAAATAGTTAAATATCACCATTGGTATGTTAAATATTACCAGTTGCAGTGGTATGTTAATATGTGCCCAGCATCACAAATGAGTTTGTCTAGACAACTAGACAAGCTCTAGACAGCAGATGGCTTACTACCTGAATACATCTGTTAACGCTATCTTGTCACCAGAATCCAGAATCCAGATCACTGGGATATATAGTATATATACGATAAGCCTTACTATTATAAACTCTACTATAAAGAGTATTTACAGAGCACTTTAGAGAACTCTACTATTTGGAGAACTGAAACATCTCTCAAGATGATTTATAAACTCTATTGACAACTTATAGACATATATTGTGAATTATGTACAAGTTATTAACCTCTATAGTCTATATTATAGAGAACTTATAGATCTCTAACCTGTAAATTTATGGATCTCTCTAGAGAACCCTCGAAAAAACATGAGCTCTGAAACTCAACTAATAAACCCGTGTCTAACAGGTAGAGTACAAAGCGGACAAGTGGTTATTGAAGAACATGGACCCTCTTAACGAGAACTTGGTACAGCTGCTGTCTGAGTCTGCTGACTTCTTCGTTGCGGCCCTCTTCAGAGATACTAGCAGTAAGTATTTTAATTATTCGTTAATTAAAATTTGCATTTATTTTTGTAAAGTTATTCCTCTCTGTTTCGGAACATGTAGAGTCCATCATTGCTGCAAAGCTCATCAACAGATCTTGGTGTTTATGACATTTGCTTTTAATAACGATTAATTTTCACCGAATTTTCAGTTTACTCTAGCGTTTAAGGAATTAGTAAACAAATATTTGGTCAATAACTGTTAATTGATTAAAACAACTATTTGCTTTACAAGTAATTGATGGATGGTTAACAGCCAATTTGTTAAGAACTTGATGACAATTTGAACTGTATAAAACAATTGAATTTTTGTGATAATTCGAATGAACAATGAAATAGCTTTCTGTGGATGGTTAAAAAGTCAAAAGTATCCGCATAACGAAAAACGCCTTTTCTCTGTAACTAAGTTTACCTTTCAATTTTAAACATTTGCCTTAAGTTCATTTCAACAGATATTACATAGCGACCCACCCTAAAAGTTACTAATGGCTTTCTAGAAGTATTCTCTAGAAGTATTCTCTAGAACTGCTTTCTATTCAAGTTGTTCATACTCAAATTGGTGCGCTAAGCACTGTGAATGTAACGTAATAACATGCGTGCTCTTTTGAAACCCATCGACTGTTTGAGAATATGATAAATTCAGATAAAATTGTACAATAAAACTAAATAATAATATACTTAATACTTCTGCTACAGCTCTAATTATTGTAATACCATACTATGTTGAACCCTCCAAAGAATGCAAATGTGTGATATTACATTTAACAAAAAGTAACACAAACTGCCATCCGGTTTAAACACTCCTACTTTTATTAACTAACAAAATATAGATACTAAATTCAGCTTACTGAATCCTCTAAACATTTCACAGGTTTTGTGTGATATCACATTTAACATAAAGTTACGCATCTCCTTAATGTTAAACACACTTACTTTCATTATCTAAGACATGTAATATTTACAAAACTGAATATTTACAAAACTCGCCCACTCTCAACTCGTACGAGTCCGCTAAACCCAGCTTTCTGTCTTGTCCCGACCAAGACTGTTTTCTATTCAATCATGGCACGACATTAGCCGGCTGAGTGTGTTTACTCGACAAGTTTTCAAGGAGTTTCGAGACTTTTTCAAGGAGTTTCGAGACTTGATGGTCCAACTACATGATTGCTATAATGTCGAAACTAGCGTGTAACTCATCGCTCCACATCCCTTAATTTACCGTTACATAATATTTACATCTGTGAACTAGGAAGAAAGGGGGTTATGGTGATCCGACAAAAATGACCAACATTACTTAACATCTATCTTTACATGTGTGAGTTGCTGTAAGTTGCACACGAGTACAATAGCCGTGAATTACCGGTATATTGCTCGGAACAGGACAATTGTTGACATGTTGTAAACATACGTTGTCAGAACTGAAGACATTAACTAACAACTTTCTTCTTCTTGCAACTAACGTTGTAATTATGATCTAACACTATTTGTGCGGGAAATACGCAAACTAGCAATTATACGAAAGGGTGGAGCCGTGGCCTGGAGGATTATTATTGTTGCAGATTTTAGGATGGGGGCCTTTGCCAGGGCCCAAACACGCTGTGTATTACGTACGTGTTTTGTAAAATCCCGTTATCTAACCCTGTGGTCTGTTTAATGAGGAGCTCTGTATAACTTTTACCCTGGTGTATTTTCCGGAGAACAATCTTTGTTTCTGCGAATTCGGCATTGTTCTAATGCTCTGTTGATCTTCTTTTAGCGTAAATGATATCCTTCACCTCAACCTTTAAATACTTTCTCTTTAGTAAATTTGGCTCCTCTGTACATTTTCTTGAGAAAATCTAACTCCTTTAAACATTTCCTCCAGGTACTACCTGGCACCGCCTGTTACTTTCAAAGCAACTTTTTATTTCGTAACATACTCTAAATAGAACAGCTAACATTATACAACTTTACAAGCTCGTGATAGATTATAAACAGAGCGTATTATTTTGATTTTCACTGCTCACAGAACACAGAAGTTTTAATATTCCCAGCTCAAATCTTGCTTTAAAACTTGCAGCTCGAGTTAAACCGCACACTGTTCTTTTAAAAGAGAGAAAACAGTGCTTGATAAAGATAATAACACATATTTTTTCAAAGAACATTTTGTCAGGATGAGTCTTATATGTATAGTTGTAGTCCTATTAAGATGCCGATCGTCCATCCAGAAGCTCCAAATGAAACCAGATGTCCGATCACAAAGCGACCCTTATAATGGAGCCTATATTTACTATTCAGGCTTATTCGTCATCCATATTCTGTTTTAGGGGGTGTTAGTTCATAGTTGTGATGTCGGAAAACAACAAAGCTGCAGACCCAGTGCCCGTCTCTCCCTTGGGAGTCACAAATATCATGATCATCACATATATCAGGACTATAATAATAATATCGCAATAATGATAAAAAAATGTACACAAAGAAAGCTCTAATATAGCTAATATGTTGAAATGTTTACAGTATTTTATTAAATACGCTGCTTCATGACAAGGGTATGCCGACAACAGCGCCTATCTTTCTTTGTACCGGACACACGTTAGGGTTGATATCTTACTTGGTGAGTGGTGGAGTAATGAGGGCTGGGCAGCCCATTTAACTCCTTATAAGGAGGTTGCTGTTACCTTATTTGGTTAAGTTTCAAATAGTTAACACCATGTAAGGTAAAGTTTAAAATAGTTGTCACTATGTAAGAAAATGTTTCAATGATCTCTGGTTGATGAGTGGTTAAGTAAAGTAGGCTAGGCTGTCCACCCAGCCTGCGCTTTGGCAAATATTTTCTAGTTTAAGACTTTTGGAAATATTTTAAATTCTACATACTTTTTGAAAGTGCTTTATCAAGTAAGTGGTAAGTGTCCTAGCTCCTTATAAGTAAATATCACTTTCCAAAACTAGTTTTGGAGTGGGAAAAATTGGAAATTTTAAAGATTTCAAAAAGCCTCTTTGATCGCCTTAGAAGATTTGTTTTAAAAATAATGTCTAGAAACTCCACCTACATATTCCCCATCACTTTACTCTGCCAACACTGTAAGCAAAGTGAGAAAAACACATGTAAGAATCGTGTTGTCCTTTCTTTGACTAGAAGTATGAATATTTTACTCGATATAAGATTTCATAAAGCCATTCTGTTCACCTGTGAAAGGCTCAATTTTCAAAAGTTTTACTTTGCAGTTTATCACTTCCTTCAGCTCGATACACTCCTTTTGAGCCAAATATAGAACACTAGAAACCCGCTAGTCGAAAGCTTTGTTCGAGGAAATTTTAAAAATCAGTTATGTTTTAATTTCTCTTCATCATACAGCTCTGTTATACAGTAGACATAATGGAATTTATTTAACAATGGCGACAGCGTTGTTAGTATTCGGATTCCCAAAACGATACTTTTTACCGCATCAAAATATTGCAATCACAACCAAAGTTATGAATATAAGTCATAGCGTGAGCGTAAATGTGAGCTAGTTTTGAAATTATGACGTAGCATACAGCATAACAACGCGCGTTGTTAATCTGTGGTTGCTCGCGCACGTGCATTTTAACGTTGCTACGCAACAGCGCAGTAAACATTTGCTAAAATAACGCCATTATTCTAACGATTATTTAATCTCACTTCCGACGTTAATTATAAAAAATCTAAAGCCTAAATCAAAATTCTAAGAATGCTATAGCCTATTCCTATCCTTTTTCTACAACCCTGCTAAAAATGGCGAGGTTTCAACTCCATTTGCGAGCTGGGTTTGATTTCACCAGAGGGTCATTTTGAGGTCGATTTTCGGTGTTTTTTCTTCTATGTCCCCGTTGCCGGGGAAATTTCGTCAAGTTTAAAATATAATATAGATGAGTTAGAATGGTTTCACTACAAGAATGAACATTCATGTAATGATGATATTGAAGAGATAATAATATGATAGTCAAGACGTCACAAATGACTAAGTTACACTGGATTTAACAATTATCTTACAGTTAAGTAGGATAATTGCGCTGGGACACTCTACATGTTACACATGCTACACTAAGATATTTACTTTACTCTTCTTTCCTATGAGGGGGAGAATGTACATGAGAAGAGACAAATGCGTGTGAGATTCCAATCTCTGTTTATTATTTGGAGATCACTTTCGTGGGGGTTTTACTGGAAATCATCGTTTGTATGGAAATAGTTATCACTCTGAATAATTTGTAAATAAATATTTCACTCTGAATGATTAGAAAGTAGCTGTCGCCGTATAAGGTAGTGTTGCACATAAAAATCACCATATAAGGTGATGTTGAACCTCACCGAATCAGAATCAGTGACACATGAATGTAGGTTAATTACACAAAACAAAAACACCATATTCACACTCAGTGTTGAGTTTAGTCATTTTCCAATACAAGATAGGGGACGGGTTCTATAAACAAACAACACATATTATCATGATCACACACACAGTCACACACACAGTCACACATCTTGTGATGATTCCGTCACCCGCACGACACACTCTCAATTTAACATCGTGACTTATCTCGTAATCTAAGGTCCACGTGACTAATCACGCTGTATGTGTGAGTCATGATAATAATCTGACCACACATTACATAAACAGAGCATGTGTGAAACTTCTCCACGTGTGAAACGGTCATCATTATGATGGAGTTAACCGCTGTGGTGAGTGTAGTGGTGGAATGTGAGGTGGTAAATACTCCAATTACATGTCTGTGATTACTAGTGGTGTTATAGTGTGTAATATTATTATAGGCGAGGTCCTGGTTCCAGGAGTACGATTCGATAGCTATCATGTACGAAGCTCTTTAAGTAAGATCTTCGTGCTTGACAAGATGTGTTTTGTTTTGGATGACGTGATTTTCTGATTTTCTGATTGGTATGCTAAGAAACGAGAAGCTGCTGCTGGCATGTAGTGCTTAACAGGAATACTACATATTAATTATGATACATAATTATGATAGACATACTCAACAGCTGTAATTTTTATATTGTTATTTATGTGTATTTTAAACAATTAGAGCAGTTATAGATTAAGTAGATTTACAAATGGTATGTTCAAGATGCAATTCTTATACAGAAACTGGAATGTCAATTTTACATTTTTTAACTTTACTGTCCTGAGAACTAACCGTTTATTCTTGAAAAAAAATGTATTAACTACAAAGTAATTTATGCCTGGCACTCTGGTAAAATTATTTATTATAATCGCCTACTCAAAAGTAGGTTAAAATGGTTATAAAAATAGTAGTTGAACTATTAGCTAGCCCCAGAGAAGGGTGTCGCGGAGTAAAGTATCTAAAGGCTAGGCCTGTAAGTAGGTATTTCTGTAGAACAAGGCGTTGTACCATGTTTTAACTTTATAACCACCCATTACTCGTCTAGTCGTCTTATTTAACGTTTTCCAGAAGGGGGGAGGGGGGGGTTTCCAATGGTGAAAAATGGTGAAATTTTACAATTTGGAAATTCGATTCACCATAAAATTCCTTCACCATTTTACACAATTTTTCACCATTGGAAACCCCCCTTCCAGAACCCACCAGAGATATGAGTAACAACTGTCCGGCTTCCCCCTAGTTGGCCTTAGGCCTACCGCCTAGTAGGAACATTATTAGCAGGTTTCTATCCCGAATATATATCTGTTGTTATAGAATATATCATTGTGTACCCTCGGCTTGTGAAGGAAATGTGTACAGGTGTACCGTATTATTTTCATATACCTTACAAGACATATTTATGTGGATCATAATTAGCGGGGATCGAAATTATGGGGGAACGAAAATATGGGGATTTTTTTTCAAAAATACAGTAATTCAGTACGAAATTTCAGAAATTCAGTACGAAAATATGGGGATTTTTTCCCATTTTTTCCAAAAATCCCCAAATTTCGTACCATATAAATATGTCTCGTAAGGTATTATAGTATATTATATAATCTCTACTATAATTCAGAGAATTCTTTTTGTCTGTATGTCTGTACGACCGCCCACGTGCAAATTAGATAAAAATAGGAATTTAGTTAACAACCAAAAGGTTCCATAGCAACGGTGTTTTAATGCACACATTCACGTGCAAAGGTTGTTTTAACGTCATTTTGATCGGTTTTGTGGTAATTACGTTGTGTTTAAAGTGTTTTATATTTAAATCGGCTGTATCTTCGGTTGATATGGATATTTTTTGATGCGATTAAAACTTTCTTTCAAAGAATACTACTAGCTTCGTCCCTGTTACCACGGGCTTTCTAGTATAATATAATATAGTATGTGATAAATCGACGTTTTAACTTGCTACAAGATTGTGAGAGTTGAGTTACATGACGTAAACTTCCGACGTTGAATATTACAGCTGTAAAATCTAGAAGGAATTAGTGTTTCGAGCAGAGTTAAAGTTTCTAGGTTGTTCGCGACAGGACAAACCTAAGAAATGATATGTGATGACATTGAATCTTGTTTTATTTTGTATAGGCTCACCCTTCAGATTTCAGAATTAGCAGAATCACGGGTGTTTATATAATATTGAACATTTCTAACTGCATGTTCATAATATAATGACACACGGCCCTTGCCAAGACCTAACAAATACGGCCATACAACTTCAGTACTGGACTGAGAATCTTGTCAGCTCTGATATATTTTTAAAAGTTACAAGTTAATTATGATTAATTATGGAATGTTCTCAGGTAATCCCGGATTCAGCTCAATGTCTACAGCAAACGCCGGACAGACCAGTCGTGTCAGAAAAGGAATGTTCCGAACTGTTTCCCAGCTCTACAAGGTAATTTTACACCACGTGACATGACTTCATACCAAGTGACATGACTTCATACCACGTGACATGACTTCAGACCACGCAGGGTTTATGTGAAGTAAACAAGAAGGTTTCCATTCTACACAGCTCTTTGCCTGCCAATATTTTGGCGGTTGTAACAACTGGTCTTTCCTTGGTGACTGTCAATTGGACTGTTAATGTTCCTACTGGGTTCTGACTGAGAGTGGCATGTGAGGAATGCGGACTACAACATCTGAACTAATTTAATATTCGTAATGTGGTATCTCATTTTAACTACGTACACACCGCTTGTTACCAACGCCCATATTCTCGACTCTCTAACTATACACCGGAAATCTTGGAATACCTGGAGGAGATACGTGCCAGAATAAGAAATAAGAAACTGAAATCTGACAATTAGAAGCCCAAATTTGACAACGCAGACGCCTGAATCTCGTGGTTTAATGTTGAGTAAGTACGCAGGGAGAATTAGAAGCTGTATAAGATTATACATGGAGAGGACTGAGATTCCCACACAAGTCAGCCTTATAATGGACTAGTCTCAATATCTGATCAAGACTTTCCACACAGAGAATTAGTATTGTTGAAGCAGTGGCCTTCATCTTTCCATCAGCCGGCTAAAGTTGCTCAGTACACTAACAGTATAGTTAATGTTCACTCACCTGAGTAGCAGGAGAGTGGGGGGGGGGTATCCAAGCAGCCCGACCACAAATGGTAGACATTAGGGTAGACATTAGGGTAGACAACTTTCGGGTTACGGATAGAGTAAAGGAGTAAGGGTCAGGGTTAAATAAGAAGGTGTATCGTAATCTTGTGTCCCTAGGGCCTAGAATATACATCATACTCTGTGTGTTACATAGCCTGTGTACATTTTACTCATTTCCGGAAAGATATTGAGACGATTTGAAGTTTTAATATTAACATAAAAGATAAATGACCTTAATATACTTGATAGAACTTTCTCTTTATCAAAGGCTCAATGATTATAGAATAATTGCGTAGCACGTACAGTACAACACAGTGCTATTCCATCTTCGAGATTAGTAAACATACCCGACTTGAAGTATTATTAAACTTTAACATTGACATTTCCCGTTAAAAACGCCTTGTGAACATTGAATATAAACTTTATAAACAGTAAGCTGTAAGTATTATTATATTATAGGCATTAAATACCTTCACTCCTGAGATTATTATTGCTGTTATAATCTAGAGAACACTATGGGTTTATGAACATATTGTTCTCTCTTCTTCGAGACAGCTGTATACCTGGTTTCCTCCTAAATAATAAGCGCACCAATTATCTTTACACCCAGGGTCGAGGACCCGGGTGTATATTTCATATGTTAATCATAACAAGTGTATATCATAATGTTATGTGCCACTCATATATAGACTTACCGTACTGTACAATATAGCTGAATTTATAAGGATTGACTCCTACTGCTGTCCGACAAGGTGCTATATCTTTTAGTTTATTAATACAGTAGGCCGCCAAGTAGTGTCAAGTGCTACTTAAAGGTCCTTATATATAATGCCGGCCACAATGTTCGGCCACAGCCCAAATGGTATGCATTTAGTAAGTTGTTCCAGATTGGATACGTACCAAAGTGACAGGTGGCGGAATAGACCTTGTACGCCTTGTGGTATTGCCGACTGGTGGAGGTAAAGTGGCTGTTTGTACTGGCGAAAGTGACGGCTGCTTCACGCAGGCCAGGCACGCACAGCACCGAAGACCTGGCTATATCACGCCTAAGCAAGCACGCGTTCAGCATTAGACTCAAATACGGCAGCCCATCTCACAGACTTTAAACCTAAAGAATTTCCCCCCTATTTAGATATAACCTGGTCCAACCCGGGGGATATGTTATAGTTTAGTAGGTTCAATCAGGTCTCCCCTTCTTTGTGAGAGCAACATACCGCTTACTTCATTCACATGCACTTCCCGCACACTGCTCAGCTAATTGCAGTGAAGTGTAGATAACACACAGATAGGTGAATGCGACAAAATGTGTTACGGTGGATGTTGTTAAAGTCAAAGAGGTGGAATTATAACCTTTGCAGCCGTGCGCAGTAAATTACTAGCCTTGTAACGCTGCTAGCATTTCGGGGATGTTTCTCTTATCAGATGACACATGATTTACTGCATGCATTGTTCAGACATACGTCCAAGATTACAGATGGGGGAGGGGAGGGGGGAAGGACTCAATTTGACAACAAGATGAAGATCATCTTCTTATGATTGACATTAGACAATTAAATGTTGCTGGAAAACGTTGAGTAGATTAGAGCGTCTAAGAATGATCGAGTTTTATAAAGTTATAACGAAGAAATAACTGCCGTTTAGCAGTAATTGAAATCGGTGAAAAAGATTGAGTTCATCCCCTCGTTAGTTTTAGTTTTTGTCTATGATGGAATGTTACACCCATATCCTGGTAATTAAATTCCTTATGCTCTTATGGTATTGAAATTCAATTTTTAACATTTGTGAAAATTAAAGATGTGATTTTGTTGTTGCGGACCTAATGAACCCGAACATGATTCATTCATTCGATGTGTCACAATGATACGGATAATTGAGCTTTAACATAGGTAACACCTATAATAGGTGTGTTCCGAATCCTCTTTAGCATGTAAAATATGCTGAATCGCATATTTTAGTCTGAAAATCATGACGATTATGTCTGCATTCCTGAGAAAGAAAAAAAGCATCATGTTTAAAAGTCAACAAGATGGGTCACATTCACTTATTGAAGCTTGTCATATACTAAGTGGATATATACTGCGAATATTGGCAAAACTTTCGTCATCATCAAAGTTAGCTTTATTATATTACCTCTCCGTCTTGGATCTAAAATCAAACCTTGGGAGGCAATCAAATGATTGGTATTTGACTGAACCAGGTACATTTATTTCTGAGTAAGAATATTAGTGATTTGATATAGTAGACTACACACCCAATATAACAGTTTCATTGCTCTCTTTAAATATTGCAACACTTACAAATTTAGACTCAGTTTAAATATTGTAGCACCTATTTTAGAAACACCTCTTGAATAACCTCATATCAACTACAGTGTACACTATAACTATCGCAACACAGATTTTAAGTACATTTTAACTATCATAACACCTTAAATTATGAACGGTACTTTAAATACCGTTTAGATACACAGTAATGATTACTGGGGGAGATTATATTATTGTTAGGGGGATGCAAGACAACACAGATCAGACTTTGGGAGGACGCGGTGTCGGAATAACCTATAAAGTAACTATCATCACATCTCACAGTATCCCAACCCTTCACACTTACACTGAATTAAGCTGCGTATAATGTTATAACTATAGAATTATAGCGTTTATAAACACGACTTATAAAACTAAACGCTGCTAACACTCTATTATTACCATGTTGTGGTGACTTTTAACATACACTATACAGTATTTTAGAAAGTCAGTAATACTAGTGGAGTCAAGGGTAGCTACTTTAATGGCTGACATGACGTGCGTGTATAACACCACATACCGGATTATCGTTATCCGGGCCAATTTAGAACCGGACATAGATCTCGGAAATTTCAGCCTGAAAACATAGTCACATTGAGAACAAATCGCCGATTTGCTTTGGATTAAACTGGCCCGCTCTTCACAGTTTTGCGTAATACCCAACCTCACACAATATCTTCAATACATGTGCTGGACGCTGGTGTTATCATTAAGATTATTACTATCTAGAGAACCTCTGAGTTACACGAGTGTGGCAATGTAACTCCAGCCAAGTAAACAGCCGAACTCCTACAAATGTAGTCTCGGGGACGTCTGTAACTGTACAGATCATATTTCCTCCAATTAACTGGGGTTATTTGCGGAGATTCCTTATCGGACATAATATTATAAGTTAAAACTATACCCAATATGAATTACCATCACGCTATATATGTGTATTGTGTATACAAAATTGTGTTGATGCTATTGGTGATCATACTAATTTTTGATATGTAATGATATTGGAGATATTAATTGAAATATCACATGTCAATGCGAATAGTACTGTCAATGAATATACTAATATTAATGATATTAACACAGTGTACTTTCAGCAACAACTGGAGACCCTTATGGGAGTGCTCCACGACACCAGGCCTCACTTCGTGAGATGCATCATACCCAACCACGAGAAGAAGCCGGGTACAGTTCATTAATATATTCAGACATTCCCCCCTCATTACAATGGAATTATGCAAATTGTTTTGTTATGCAGATTATGATGGAGTAGTTTCAGAGTTTTGCAGCACAGGTGAGCTCTGTTGCGTGCTGGATAGTAATTTCAGGAAATCGAACGGTGGTTTGATTTCCGTTACCTAATCGCCATCCAACCTGCAGAAGCAAATTTGATTAATTGTGTTTCGTGGTTGGCGCGCAAATTTACCCGATTTAAAATGCAGGTAAAATGGTGGCACCGTTGATCTTGGAACAGTTACGATGTAACGGTGTTCTGGAGGGTATTCGAATCTGCAGGCAGGGATACCCCAACAGAATCTTATTCCAGGAGTTCCGTCAGAGGTTAGAATTTCACTTACACAACTATATTCAATTATTGCAAGAGGGTCTTAAGTTCGCGCGCTGTGTTCCGGTCACATTGGCTGACTAAAAGGTCTACTGGAATCGTTAGACTTGTGATGAAAATTGTGGCAGTCATCAGTCACTAAATGGTGCGGCGCGCGCGCTCACGCATGTTAATCTATTGCCGTTACAGCTTGTAGACCTATGCATTAGGTAATCGGTCACACAAACGATAATGAATTTCACATGTACCATCCACATGAGTATGTTACACAAATTCCTTAACCGCAGAACTTAGACGCCTGCTCATCATTCAATCAATATATGATGCATACATTCATTATGGAGGCCACTGGCCACCAGCGCTGACCCGTGAAGTTAGGTCAATCTTGGAAGTACGTCGATCTCACAGAAATTGCGGCACTCCAAGATTTAAGTCCTCATAAGATTCCATGTGTAGGAACTAAGATAATCATTTCAGATACGAGATATTGACTCCCAATGCTATCCCAACCGGGTTCATGGACGGCAGAAAGGCCGCCACTGCGATGCTAAATCAACTGGATTTGGATCCCCGATTGTATCGAATTGGAAAATCTAAGATATTCTTCAGAGCAGGTGTTCTCGCTAACCTTGAATCTGAACGGGACGAGAAGCTCAGAGTTCTGATCATAGGAATACAGGTTTGAGCCTTTTTTATGTCGTCTTGGATAAGAAAGCCATCGAAGACTCTTGGAACCTTGAACATGTTTTTTTCCCCAAGATAAAATGCTAATTCAGAATGTTCCAGGCACTTGCCCGAGGAAGGTTGGCAGTTGAGAACTTCAAGAAGCTTATCCAGCAACACAAAGCTATTCAAGTGCTACAAAGGAATGGAAAGTGTTACCTGAAACTCAGAAACTGGCAGTGGTGGCGACTTTTCACTAAAGTTAAACCTCTATTGCAAGTAAGTTTTATACCTATGTGACTGACTTGCTGACAGCCTGGACAAGAATATTTATTTTACTTATTTTAATTAAGTTTTGTCTGTTTCATAGGACTTTTAGAAATAATGTATTCAATATCTCAATTGATTAGATGAACTGAATATACAGTTTAATTTCGAATTTCGCGAGTTTTCAACTCGTCAAATAAAATTATAGTGGTGTTCATTTTTTCCGAGTGAAGGTTCATTTTCGCATTTTTGAGATACTTTGAATGATTGAACTGAGTCACATGGTAATGCATTATCTCTGTTACACATTACATCTGTCCTGAAAATATGGAAGCTCCAGCTTCTCAGATGACCAAAATATCAAGCACAATGTGTTTGTTCATTAGGTGGGATCAGGTAATTGGCTTGACAGTTGACACGTAATCATGAGTAATTGTGCTCTAGAAATCTACAGAGCAGATGAACAAGACTTTGAAACTAGCATCTCTCTTCTTCAGGTAACCTCACGTGACAAGGAGATCCACGAGCGAGAGGAGGAACTGAAGAAAGTACAAGACATGCACTCCAAAGACAAGCAGACGATGGAGGAGATAGAGGCTCAGCTCAAGAAGACATCAGACGAGCGAGCATTGCTGGCTGAGCAGATATTCAGGGAGAAGGAGATGGCTGCTGAGGCTGATGATGTGAGTTTTAAAGGTGGTGGGGTGCTAGCTGATATTTTAATCGATTAGTTTTACCTTCAGTTTTGACTTATCAGAATGTTGTCAACTTTAATTTCCTGGTAAGTGCTGTTCGTGCAGTACATAGCATAGGTCAATTTGTAAAGACAGCTGGCTTGACCAGACTACAGTTGAAGTAAAATGGAGCGCAAAAGCTGGATAGCTAATATTGCTCAGCATCAATCAGACAGTTTTGAATTAATTAATATTGGAGTCGGGTACCCGGCGGTTAACAGCATTAAATTCATGCAGCTTAGCTTCTTTTGGTTTGTAGTGCACCTGAATTATATCTGAATCTGGTAGGAGCTTAGTTAACATGTTCGGACACAGTGTACAGTGCAATACGGGTTTCCTGTGTAATTTACTTGCGTGAACGACACTAACTTAACAATTAGTAAATTAAGTGCTCTGAATGCATATAATTAAGGTTAAAATTGAGATGTAGGAATATTTATACGTTACTTCAGAGTTTGGTGGTTGAAAAGGCTTTAATAGTTTAATTTGTGTCCGTTTGAATACGAGAATGCATAATTGTGCTGAAGCTGCATTAATTACATCGAGTACTTAATCTGCCTTGTACTGCACGAGCTCGTCAATAATTTTTGTCAACTGGTTCATTTTTGTTTTTTGCAACAGAACGATGGTTTTCTGTTCCATTTCTTATCACATACTAAATCATCCCAATTCCTAGCAACGAGTAAGACTCTCTACGAAGAAGGCTGAGCTTGAAGAGTATATCCATGATTTGGAAGAGAGGATTGATGCTGAAGAAGAGAAGAATGTGAAGATTATGTCAGAGAAGAAGCGTGTCGAGGGAACCATTGGGGAACTCGAATCCACGTAAGCTACCTTTATACATTTATTATCGTTTATATGGGTGTCCAGGGCCAGGGTGGTACTTTCATAATGGGTGGACACGAGGGCGGATCTCATGATACTCACTTTAACATGGACATGACTATGAGTCCTAACTCCTAAATTATGAACCAGTAATAAACTTGTCACACAATTTGATTTAACTTTTATTAATATGCGTCAACCTAAGCTACTGCAGTAATACACATGAATTAATATCTTTTAGCTGTTAACTTTTAGCCATATTCAACAATTTGATTACATCTAACAATATAAGACTTTTCTGTCAAAACATAGGAATTTTTATGTTCTCAGTAGTGATGTTTGTTAATGTCCTCGTTACAATGCTATCTTATACCACACAACTGTATGTGAGGACATCAGAGTCTGATCAACTGTTTCCAAACGAAAAGATTGCACTGTGAAACGACAACTTAACATCACATAAGCCTCATGTTGAGGATAATAGTGGGGGGGGGGGCATAATATTATGATTTAGTTCATACATACATGGTAAGGTCTCCTCCTAGTCGTTGGAGTGGCCTGCATCACACACATCGCGTTGGCGGCGTAACATGTTTAGTTCCAGTTCCACTCAAACCACAACATCAACCGTTTCGCTCTAAACTCCTCCGGGATACTGCTACGGGACGGAATCAGGGTTCTTTTCATAGCAATCCCTCGTGTTACGTGCTCTACATTGTTATCCGCTTATCCCTTGCCGGCGTTCTGTGTTATATGGCAATATGTTAACAGCTAGTAGATATTGATTCATGTGTATAAAAGTAGGTTGACGCATATACACAAAATTTGAATCAAATTGTGTGATATCACAAGTTTATTACTGGTTCATCATATAGCTAGGACGGTGTTTGGTTCCGCTCTCGTGTCCATATGTGAGTATTCTGGGATCCGCACTCGTGTCCACCCTTTTAAGACAGCCCTTTTGTCCTCCGCCCATGTGTCATCCACCCTCCGGTTAAACGTTTAAAGTATTGTATTATCAGACTTTTAAAACTCACTCTACTAAGTTACGGTTGAAATTCAATGGCTTTAATATATCTTTCTTGGTTTTTCATGCCGAATCGTGTTGAAAATACAACAGTCAACAATGTATTTATTTGTTTATTCTTGTAAGTAAGTACTTTATCATTCTTTGAATTTAATACCTCGTGGTTTGTCAATCAAATCTAGATTTATCAATGAACAGCTACAGGTCAGGAAGCATTACTATTTACTATGTTATAGTATTACTATTATGATATAGTATCATAGTACTTCCATCAAGTAGTGAAACCATTACTAATTGATAAATATAGTCTCATTACGATATCCTACAGTTACTGTTTGCGTCAATAAATCATACAACTACAACAATGGCTATTTGATCATCTCATCTTTCAATTTCACTTCGATCTCTCATTCTTCTCGTAAAAAAGACTATCCTAGCTATCTTTTTTTTGCCAGATTTTTACGATTTGTTTCAAATGATGAACGAGATGAGCTTAAAACTTTATGATTGGCAACCCCAATCAGTAGCCGAATTTCTGGAAGAATTCAAGGATTACATCTGCCTTATCGCTTCTTATCAGTACGTCACAGCTAATGTACTAAGATACTAAAAATACAACACTGGCTATCTACGTCCCACGATAATTTTCTGTCAAGCTGGCAAGGCTGCTCATATTTAGTGATTTAAGTAATTTTAGTTTAATGCAGTATGTAGTTTGGCCGTATCGTGACATGGGACTTAAATCATTGTTTAAAGCCAAGCAAACTTCTGCTTCCGTCATCCAGTAAGAAGAATTAGTACCCGGGCTTTCAAATTTTACATTTTCAGTTGCTGATTTATAATTATCACATATATATAAGTAGTAATTATTACATATTATCCAGTTTATAACCCTAACATTTCAAGCTGGAGTTAAACATGGTCTAATTTAAGCTTTGTAACAGCGTAAACGAGCAGACTATGTTTAATTAAGCAGCACAACGCCCCGTCACCATTTGCCTGGTACAGTGGCTGGCACCCTGCACCTCCTGCACCATACATGATAACACGTCTACCCGTGCAACACTGAAAATAGCATCTGTCTAGTACCTTCCCTAACAAAAGTTAGATGCTCACTTCTGCTCAAGTTGGGTACTCATTTCTGATCAAATGAACACCGGACACAACTCAATAACCAGCCTAGGCAGCGAGCAGACTCAGCCCTTGGATTTGATTTTCTGGTTTAGAAACCCGCGGTTATAATTAGCATTGTTGGTAAAGGTGCTTAATTAGTGAATGTTATCAATTAAAGCCACAATGTACGTGTAGTTGTAACGCTCCAGTCGCCGTACAATTTGTGTAGTTAGTGTTGCATTGCATGAAGGGTGGTTTCTGTTGTACCCGACCTCTTGAGGATGAATCTGAGCCCCACTTGAAATTACTTGTGTTTGTTCTGGAATAATCCACGGTCATGAAGAAGGCCTTACTTTCTCAGAAGAGCCTTAATCAACGGTTTGGTTATGATTGATTTGCTGGAAAGACTTGTTTACTGTTTAGCGATGTTGTTTGAAAACTGCAGTCATATTATGATGTCTTAGTCTAATAATTTATCACATTATCAATATCATAAACAAATTGTCACTACCATCATTTCACTTCAAGCCCATATCATGTTAAAAACATCATCTGACATGTTCCTTTAACTAGACCCTCGTGTCCACCATCTTGCGGACGCCGGACGGCCCTAAGATCATCTGTACCCCCGGCCCCCTTCTTTGAGCTCCTCCCCCATTTTTACCTCTACTTACCTATTTTACCTCGTCTTACCTCGTCTTACCCATCAGGTTGGCAGATGAGGGTAATGCTCGCCAGAAGCTCTCTATCGAGAAGCAGCAGCTGGAGAACAAGCTTAAGGCGCTTGAGGACAGTCTCGCTGGCAGAGAGGACAACATATCCAAGGTAAGGCAGAATCTTTTGTTCTTATCTCTCTCAAACTCAAAGTGCTCATGAAATAAACCGCTTTTGTTTCGCATCTTGATATTATTATGATTGTACTTTTGATTTGCCAGATGCGGATGCATAAGTTAACACGCAGATGCCCAAAAAAGTAAACATCCCATATTCTTCAGATGACACGTGACAAAGCCCAGATGGATTCCCGACTAAAGGACACCCAGTCAGCACTGATAGAGGAGGAAGATAAGGGAAAAGCTCTGACAAAACAGAAAATGAAACTAGAAACTGTACTTCATGAACTTGAAGATAAGCTCCAGAAGGAGGAAAAGGTAGGACGAACAGCAAAAGAGTTTACTTTTCTAAACCGCTCAAATCTATATTAAAATACATGAAGTTAAGTTCTTCATTCCGTCGGGTAACTGACCTGGTTAATTCCAGGCACACGAAGCATTAGACAAAGCGAAGCGAAAGCTAGAAAACACAATCCACACTCTGCAAGACAGCTTGAATGACAAAGAAAACAGAGTGACAGAACTCCAGAATTCACTGGACAAAACTGTGGAGGATGTTGCCAGACTTACTCTCAAGTATGTGGACTGGCGCTTTATTTTTTATTTTATCGCACTACTACAGGAAATGGATACATTTTCTGAACATTTAAAATATAATTTGGAACATAAAATTACAATTACATTATTCAAATCTCAAACAGAAAAAATGTAATTCAGAGTTTTAAAAAATGTCTCTTTTAAAGTGGGCGCCTCTTCAACCTTCAACGGTAGAAACTGTAATTGCGACGAATTATAGCTGTTACTAAACACCCTCTCGTAGGTCTGAAGACGATGCCAGTGCGAGAAGCAACCTGGAGAAGAAGATGAGAGAGCTGGAGAACAGAGTGAGTGATCTCAGTGAGGATCTGGAGGCTGAACGAGCTGCTCACAAGAGAACTGACAAACTCAAGCGAGATCTCAACGAGGTCAGTGAGAAAGGCGTCAAGTTATTTTTAAATACGCCGTATTTTTGCTGCAGAATAATGTTCGTAGAATCTGTTGTTTGACTTTGATTTTGATTGAGGATTTTTGGGATTTATAGACAGAAGCCATTGCCATTTGCCATTAGCCAAAGGTCAGTTCTGTGAATAACAACTAAGTCTTCCCAAACTTTTGCACAAACCTAAAGGTAAGTTTTCTGAATATTATCTAAGTCTTCCCAATCTTGTGCAATGTGCACAAACCCGACGTTAAGCGTAATAACCATTAACCATCACTTTTCTTCTACTGTGTCTGTCTTCAAACTCTCATCGGTGTCTGTTTACTTTTTGTCTCTGGTAAGCAAAATGCAACAATTAAGACCTAAGTTGTTCGCAAAACGTCACAAGAGTGACAAACTGCTGACAATTATCCTAACTCGTCTCAAACTAACGGAAGCCGTGAAGCGGACTTAACTCCGTTATTAGCAGCTAACGAAGTGTCCAGTTACCCTGCCAAAACATTTCTCCCTGGAAGTAAACTCCCCGACAGATCTCGCTTTCATGACAGCTTCTTCCAGATTCTCGCAACTTTTCCGAGACCTCCCCCCTTTTACCGGAGAATAATGTCACGGACTGCCGGACAGCTGCGTGATAATGTCACGGACTCCCGGACAACTGCGTGACGGATATTGGAGCAGTCTGAAGAGTTCAGTGGTTTGCTCACTTTGCTGGGCGTACCGAGCTTTGAGCAAGTGTTGAGTCCACGTCACTCTCTCCCTCATGCTCTCTCACATAGGAGACGCGTATAAATACAAGAGTTGTTATGTCAGAGTTGCCGGTTACATAATACAAACCCTTCGTGCTAACTTTTATTGGTTTCCCCTTCCTTGTAACTTGGTGTGACTCTATTTTTACATCCTTCCCCTGTCGCCATCGTCACATATCGGTCTGTTCCTACTTCCGATCATTTGTTACTAGTCATATTTTGTGAGCCACGTTTTGATAGACATGTAGTCGGAAGTTGTTTTGATTTGTTTTAAGATGCCAGGAAAGAAAGTTATGGTCAAGTTTGGGATTCTCAAACGGTTGGCCAGTCTGGGATTCAATAATGTAAGTATCGTGATAAGAATTAAGTTTCTGTTTAAAAAAGTAAGTTTGGGTGTAACTGTTCTATCAACAGGTAATTATTGTGAGAATTGCCCATCCCAACTGTTAGCCATTCAATCGGCAGTTCAGTATTGCCGTTATGATAATCCCAACTTTAAAAAAAAAGGTTGAAAAAAGTTTAACTATAAATTTGCCTAACTTTGTAAATGTAATGTAGCGGCGTATTGTTTATCCTTGTGATGTAACACATCGCCCGATGGAACCTGGGCACAGATCCGCCTATAATTACCATGAACCATGTATCTGATATTCGAGATCTTGATGGGGTCAATATCTTGTTAAACTCCGTCACCCCCTAACATGATAACTCATTACCAGCAGCTCCTCCTTATCACTCTTTATAACCTGGTCATATTACGGTCATCATCTTCATTTGAATATTTTAGTAGTATCGAAGTTCCTGGGTTCATTTGATATTTTGTCGGAGCGGTTATGTCTGTTGCACCGAGAGTGAACAGATCACTGTCCGTAGTTACAATTCCACTCAGAACTTATCGGCATCATCAGGTAATTGCTAAGAGGGAAGAGGGAAATGGGAGGCAGGAAGTTGGAGTAGAGTAACGGGAGTAGGGAAACGGGAGATTGGAAGGCGGGAGATGCGATGAGAGAAGAGGGAAGTGGGAGGCTGGAGGTATCATCGTTATCGTTAAATGATTGGGATAGACACCAGTCTGCAGTGAGACTATTCCAGTAGATCTGATAATCTGATAACCTTGCTATAACCTAAGTAGTGAGTTTGTCATCCAGTCATTCCTGCCAGGTTCTGTGGCCGTGTGTCAAATTCTTATCATAGCACTGCTGATAGTTTTGTGGCTCCTTTGATCCGACTATCTGATCACAAACTACTCTTATTCACTCTGTAATAAGAGCTGAAATCAACAGATGAGTTATCTTGACTTCCTTTTGACGTACACTGATAATTATTCGGGACCTGTAAGACTAGCGTAAGAACATGAATACCATAAGGGTAGGACTGAAGTCTTGGATATCTTTTATTTGCTGTGTCTGTAGGTCGTTTTTATGATAAAGAAGAATTGGTCGGGTGCTAGTTAGGGGATTTTAATTGACCAATAAGGATTGAACTTCAAAGTGATGTTTGATTTACGTATACATCAAGTTACCAAGAAGGATTGAACCCCTAAGTGATGTTCGATTAAAGTACAAGTCACTAGATATCCTTAATTTATTCTCACATTCGGGAACTTTAGGACATCTTGATTTAAATTACAATAAAAACATGTGCAGGAGCTACAGAAGATAAACAATGAGTTGATGACGAGCGTGGACAACACGGCCGTGCTGCAGGACCACAGGAACAAAAGAGAACAAGAAGCAGAGGAGCTGAAGAAACAGCTGCAGAAAGATAGGGACGAGCACGAGACCATGTTACAGACTATGAGGAACAAGTATCAGGTTAGTTTAGTTTAGTTTAATTTAGTATAGTTTAGTTTAGTTTAGTTTAGTTTAGTTTAGTTTAGTTTAGTTTAGTTTAGTTTAGTTTAGTTTCATCTAGTTTTAAAATTGTATTAAGTTTGTGTCCTCACTGCTCATTTCAATTTGATTATAAATTACTCAAGTTTTCTCATAATGTTATTCCAGGCACAAGTTGAAGATTTGGAGGAGCGAATGGAGACTCAGAAGAAATCTGCGGCCAGCTACGAGAAACAGAAAACAGAGATGGGAAAAGAACGAGACCTTCTGATGGATGAACTGGAGCAGATGAAACAGATCAAGGTTTGATCATCGTTTATTTTCTGTATGTTACCGAAGCTACTCTGAAAAAGTTCGTTGGAATAAAGTACATACATGTTGGGTACAAGGGAACCTATCAAGATAATCGCAGAACCAATTATCTTTTCAGTCTTCGTAGTTTTTACCATAGATGTACTTAAAATTCCCGACTTTTGGAAGACGGCTACCCTTAGAAAACGGCTGTTTGGCGTGAAATTAACAAATCAAATCAATTGCCAATCTTCGATGTAAACCAAGCACCGCTAATTAATCATAATTGATGATCGTCGCAAGATAAACACAACCATATATCTTTTAAAAGTCTCCCATATAAATACAACTTTTGCACATCTAGCTTGCCCTTCGGGGCTGCCACTACATCATACATGTTTATGAAAGTGGTATCAGGGCGCAGTGTAGAACTGTTGAACCCTGTACCGTAGGCATTGTTCTCTAGTGCAATGTAGAAATTACTGAAATGAAAAGTAATTCCTGCCTACGTGTCATACTGGCTATAAGGAGTAGCCGTATGTGATCGGCGATATGCCATCAGTTACACACCAATATGGTTGTCACAAAATGTAAAGTAAAAATATGAAAAATAAGAGGAGTATCCTCCTCAACACTTTTCTTTCTCAGATAAAGCTTCTTTTTTCTTTTCACTTACAGCTCTTTATTTGACTGAGTCTCAATAATTGCAATGCTACGAGCTTCAGTCCTGACATCATGTATAGGATCAAAATTCTTGTATTTGAAGGATTCGGTAGCCTACACTTTTATTTTATGTTATGCTGGCATGTCAGTAATTACACACTAGTAGTGTGACACTACACTGTGGTTATTGTAAGGAAAGTCGCACTAGAAAAGAAGCTTTACAAAACGGTTGATGGAAATTGGGACCCATTCGGCATTTATATTTGCCCACTCATGTTTACGTTGTGCGTCATATAGTGATGTAATATGTTTGTTGTGCCTATAGGTTGCTAGATTGCTTTGGGAGGCTGTAAAATTCCCATCAATTAATAAAGTAACTTGATTTAAGGAAAATTATTTGGCCGAAAATTGAATTTTTCATCTGAGGTCGTTAGTTTTGGGATCTTCTATTGCAATAAATGAACTTCTCAAGCCATATAAGCATGTGGGTTTCTTCTGTATACAAACGAAAGTATCAAAACAATCCGTTTTTCTGTGTGTTTTCAAACACAAGGTATTATTTTATTAAAGTTTCTGGTATAAAAACAACTTTTGCACTAATTAATTGCCCTCGGGCAACCACTTAGTAAAGTGTTATCGGGACCAATGGTCGCGACCGACGAACCCAATCAGAGGGGATGTAATCCCTTGTCGAGGAGTAGCTATACTCTGTTGGCTTTCAGTCAGATCTGCCTACTACGCATAGTCGGTATTGAAAAGGAATGAACACAGAGGAGGGTTCTCCTTACCTTTTAGCAAATTCTTATTCTTTGACACACTGATATTAGAATATGTTACAGCTGATTATTTTTAATAATGATTGATACTGCCAAATCCCAACGCATGTATTATCAGTGCGGTTGTTTAAAAAGTCACCTTAGTAGTTTCGATTATTTCACATCAAATTACAAATAAAAGCACAAAATTAATAAATGGAACAAAATTACAGCTTAACCAACATTTTCTGTGATCTGATAACTATTTATTGGATTACAATAAACTCGGGATATTTCAGGCTGACCTAGATCGTAAGAAGAGAGTTTTGGAGAGTACCCTCAACGAAAACACCGTCAAAATCGAAGAGTGTGAGAAAGGCAGTGCACTTTTAGCAGAGAACAACAAGAAACTCACAGCGGAACTCGAAAATCTCCTTCAGGTTACTATTTACATTTTTGGTGTAGTAGACTGTTTTTACAGACAACGATACACGGCATGAAAAGCCACTGAATCACATACCTTCGTCCTTCACACCATGCAACAACCAGGCGTTTCTCAGCATTTGCTAGTAACAATAACATCTCTGTTACTTTGTTAAAATACCTATAATAATTAACACGCTATTAAATATATTAAACATTTGCAGAACAAATGAACCACATGGACTAGCTCAATTTCCTAGATTTTTTTACCCTCGTAAACTCTTCGAATTATACCATTAACCACACTATAAATTATCATATGTATAGTGTATACCAATTATGAATACATATCACTTTAAAATGATAATTTCATCAGATTACCCAAATGTATCAATTAAATATTAATTTATAGCTATCGGATGTTAATTAATAGCTCTGATTTCAAATAAGCTTGCTGTTGCCTTCTCCTTAATTGTTGTCTTCTACTCGATTAGCAAATAACTAAATTCCCGATTTTTGACGTGTAAGCATCAAAATTATATTCTGTTCGGCTTAATCGTAAGTTGTGGGAAGCCAAAAAATTGGTTGTTCAGTAACATACTTTGTGCCGCAGTGACGTGAACTGTATCGTCTTGTATTCCTACAGCATGGCCATGAAGCATGGAAATTTTGACATTTTGCTCGATGTACTAATGTAGCTGGAGTCTGGACGTGTTTTCAATGCAATAACTTCTAGGGGTTTTATGGAGTTTCTCATTGGTCTGTATCCAGCTAACTCTTGTTAGTCCAGGTGCTTGTTTTCGTGTCTGTTTAAACATTCAACACCCAATACTACACTGTCATGTTGCGTGATTCTACCTTGTGTACACGATAAGCTGTGTGGATTTTGGGAGCTTCTCCTCCCAGAGTTCCCTCACTGTAATGAGTGTCACACGGGGTTCCTATTTCGGCAGATCAGTCTCCAAGTAAGATATAGCTGATAATGTAGCTGCTAAGTAAGATATAGCTGATAATATAGCTGATAATGTAGCTGCCAAGTAAGATATAGCTGATAATGTAGCTGCTAAGTAAGATATAGCTGATAATGTAGCTGCCAAGTAAGATATAGCTGATAATGTAGCTGCCAAGTAAGATATAGCTGATAATGTAGCTGCTAAGTAAGATATAGCTGATAATGTAGCTGCCAAGTAAGATATAGCTGATAATGTAGCTGCCAAGTAAGATATAGCTGATAATGTAGCTGCTAAGTAAGATATAGCTGATAATGTAGCTGCTAAGTAAGATATAGCTGATAATGTAGCTGCCAAGTAAGATATAGCTGATAATGTAGCTGCTAAGTAAGATATAGCTGATAATGTAGCTGCTGCCAGGTTTTCCACCTAATTGTAGCAGTATGTACTAAATAGCTAACAAAGCTGTTAACTAGACAATTGAGTGATAAGAGTATTATTACTCTGTCGTGCCTTTCCAATTAGTATTCCGCAACGGATAATTACGAAATGTCTAGCAGACTGTCTTAGCCTCAATTAAAGTTATGAAAATATGTTAGGAAGCCATTCTTCTGAATACCACTTCATGCAAGTTGGACAATGAGACAGACATTTTCCACAGTTTCTTGGCATTGGTTGTGTTGTTTTGTGTCGGGGAGGATATGTCACGAGACGTCCCTAATTAAACCAAATTGATCTAACAAAAGCTGTAGTGTTGTACTACAGTAGCTGACTAATGCTTGGCTACAGTACGCATTCTACCGCTATGATTGATCAGTAAAATAAAACTTCCGTGTTTATGATGTATCCCTGGACGTGGAGATGATTGTACAGATTTGTTACTCAACATGTTGCTCAACATGTGCTGACACGTCACTAATTGTTGAAAATCAGTGACATTTCGTCTTGAGAAGTTGTTTCGTCAGATTTTAACCTTGCAGAGCTAACTAATATAACGGCCATTTATAAAAAATCTTTAAAAATGTTGAATTCTGAATATCATGGCCCAAGATATGAAAAAGCTGTTTTAGTGTTTTACGGTAAAATGTAATCTATGGTATTTAATTAATGGTAAAGCTTTTTCCAGTAATTAAATACCATAGATTACAGATCACGTATTGCACTTCAGTCCTGGTTTTATACAATGTACAATGTAAGGTATCTTTAACTACACTACTATCATTACTAGGAGTAGTAATAGTACACACACCGTATCTCCTCTCCGTCCACTCGTTTACTCATTGTTAATATACATCTGTAGTCGTGTGGACAGTGCTAACAAATACAATGAGAGAGTTTGAACTCCTCAACTACTCCGCATATGCTATATTTTGAACTTTGTATTACTTGTATGTTCATCACTCTGCATAGTACAGCCTGTAGTGTTACTGCTCCATTTTAATGTATGTGAAATTTTAAATAAATCCTTTAAATCCGTTCCGCCAGCCGCATTTTACGTGATATTTGTAGTGTTTGATGGATTGTTTCGGATAACGGCTGACTTTTCTCAGCTCCCGAATTTACATTTCTCAAGTTTGTAGTTTATACTACGTTTGCATTGTGCAGTTTCACTACATAGTTTGCAGTTACCTCCTAGATCTTGGCTCCATCTCCTGCCGATCACCATTTTAATTTCCATGCCAGGATCCTGGCGGTATTTGCCTTAATACGACCAGGCACGCTCGTGTCCGACCGCTAACTCCTTGTCAGACAGTATCACTAAATTCTCAAACCAAATATTTTGAGTATTTTCTCGAGGCTTGCCGTTAAATTTGCCGCTCTTGATGTTACTACTAGTGTGAAATTTAACATTCTCGTATTTTGGACAAGCGCTGTGTTTAAGATTCGAATCAATCTTGATATCCCTTTTATAGTGGACTTCAACACTTTCACAAATAATCCCGAATAATTTCGCACCAGTTGTAATACAATGTTAATTGTTAATGGTTGACCATTAATATTAACAAAGGAATAAGGAAGGTGTAGCTAAAAGTTAATGAGTGTTTATAGTTACAGCCCGCCGCCAGAAAACGGATTTGACAGCGGATATCATGATATCCCTTACTTTATTTGTAAAGTTTGCGCTGAGGAGGTTTGTTTCCAGGGGTAAAGCCACTTTCACTTTCACTTTCACTTTCACTTTCACTTTCACTTTAGCCTACTTTATAACCTGTTGAAGTAAACGTATAGATATTCCATTATTATTCCATGAAAAGTTACTTCCTGTAGATTTGTAGCACCATCATAGTTTAAAACTATCATCGTGAGTACTAAGCCTTGATTTTTAGTTTTAACTCTTTAAATTTCAGAAACAAATGGACGCGGAGAGCAGAGTGTCGACGTTTGAGCGCCTCAACAAGGACCTAAACAGACAAATAACAGAGATCCAGGAGAACTTGGAGAACGAAACCAGGGATAAGACTACCATGGCCGCTAAAATGAGGTGAGATTGAGGGCTTGTTGTTCTCCTGCCTCCTGGCCCCTATACACTCACTATACAGTAGAATTATCAGCAAGATATTTCAATTTAGGTCTAGAAGAAGTTGGCCCGGAATTATTTGCGTACCACTTCCAGTAACCTTCGGGCAGATTTATTAGGCGTATTTACTATTGTTTACTTATGTAATACTATCATTGACTCACAACCATACAGGGACCTACAAGCATCACATAACCAAACTATCGAGTCATTAGAGAAGAACAAGATGCCAGAGAAGCTATTCAGAATAAACTTAATCAGACCTCACAACAAGTATATTTAATTTACAATTTATTGTAATGGCAAAATCAGTTTTTAAATGTAAGTTACATTAACTTGTTGCAGAATGAACGGTTTCACCTCTCTGGGAGTAGCTTTGGTGACCATTTAAAATAACACCACTGTCTACCCCCAGTTAGCGGATGCAAAGCGCGTCGCAGACGAGCACGCGAACTCATTGGAAGAGGTTGAGAACGCGCGCAGAAAACTGTCACGAGACCAGGAGGACCTTAACTCTCAGATAGACGACCTCAGAAACCAGATCCAGAAACTGGAGAAATCCAAGAAACGATTACAAGGTTTGTTTACGTTTACAGTGTTATAACTCAAAACTTGTGGTAAAGGCAAACTATAAATATGGGCCCTAAATAATAGGAGCAGTCTCCTTGCTCTTAATACATACGTTCTCTCTATAATATTTAACTCATACCAACGACCGAAGCACAACCATCGAAATTATTTGATTGAAGTGAAAATAGATAAGTTAGTGATCCTTGATTCTCCTGAAAAGATGTATTAATTATACCTGCTACAGTATTGTAGCATTACAGAACTGACGTATTGTTCATAACCTGTCGCAATGAAACGAATACTGTACAGTTCCATTTAATCAAAAATATGATTATCCATTTTATTGTCTCAATTATCCTTTTCTTGTTTTTAAAAGGATAATTATTATAATTTGATTTGAATATGATGGCTCGAGGCTGACAAATGTAACATTTGTTGTACAAATTTCGACTCGAAATATTAGTCGATGCCAAACACAAGGAAAATATCTTTATATTTATCTCTTATATATTTAAATTTTCCATATGTGTTGTGTCCTTCGGGGCAGCAGTTGAGCACTCAGCTATTGAGCACTCGGCTGATTGTGTATCCCTGAGTAGTACTTTGGAGTTGTGAAATACTTGAGAGCAGAGAAAGTACTACTAAAATGAAGGAAGTTAGTCATTGTACCATCTGAAATTGAGGTGGCCACACTGCAGCCGGCAACTCGTCGGGAATATGAAAACTAAAATGATGAGCTCAAAACAAGAGGAGTATTCTCCTCACTTTTCTTGACAAGAGGAGAATTTTCCTCACTTTTCTAAACAAAATGAGCATTCTCCTCACTTTAAACATCCTGTTGAGACAGAAATATCAATATAATCATATAAGATCATAATAATACGTATCGTTTTTATTTATTATCATACTCAATTAAAACTAATATTATTTCAGGCGAAGTTGACGACCTGCAAGTAGATCTCGAGAAAGAGAAAACCATGGTCAACTCCCTGCAGAACCAACAGAAGAAATTCGACGCAACTTTGAATAAGGAACGTGAGCGGGCGGACGGACTCGAGGGAGATAAGGACGCGTACGAGAAGAAGTGCCGAGATCTGGAGAGCAAAGTATTGTCTCTACAAGCTGAACTCGAGGATAACAATGAGAAACTTTCAGACAGCGAGCGCATTCGTAAACAGGTCAGTTTTTAGTTTTCGCGGTAATACTAATAGTAATATTTTTAAATAACGTTTAAAAACGAAACGCGATTTTACAGCAACAGTGTGCAGTGGACCACTCCCATCGGCTCAGTATGTACTTTTTTCGTTATTTTCCAAAACAAGGTTCCATACTCTTTATATCAGTATGCTTTATTTCTCTAAAATCCATAGTAAGTTAACAAGGATTACAACACGTATTTAGTGTTCTCATCTCACACGAAGGGGTTTCCCTACAAATACTGGGAATTCTTTAGCCTTAACTTCTACACGCTGTATTTAATTTATCTGTGAGAACGGAGTGACCCGTTCCGGCCTGCTCTGGTCCCCTTACTTCACCCTCTTTAGTTGTTTTACGGGCACATGCAACAGTCACCATCTCAAATTTGGCGGCAAAAGAATTGTGTTGGGAAGTTCAACATGTGCTCTTCTTCTCTTTCCCGGTCCTGACTCCGTGCTAACCGACATAATTTTATATTCTGCAGCCTCCAAATGTTCTGTATTGTAATGCAGCTTTATCGTAACTTGTGCTAATTTTAATTTTCCCGGAGTTAGAAAGATGAAGCTAATTTATACATTTCAAAGGTAATCTAAGGTCTAACTCTACTGCACTTTCGTTATCGTCTTAAGTAGACCGATACATTTTTATCTATACAGATAAATTTTTGTCTGTAACGAATTTTACCGGCAAAATAGATCGATTTAAACACTGTCGTAACTCTGTTGTAACGATTGAAACGATGGTAACGGTTGTATCTTGCAGCAAGCAGCTGAATTGAGCGAGGTGATGGAGAGCAAGGATGACGCGGGTAAGAACGTCCACGAGCTGGAAAAGAGTAAGAGGGCACTGGAGAACCTGGTCCAAGAACAGAAGGTTCAATTAGAGGAACTTGAGGATGAGCTGCAGGGAATCGAGGATGCTAAACTCAGACTTGAAGTCAACACGCAGGTATCTGTGAAACTCATCAGTTGAAATTAAGTAAATTTATTTTAACTTATATGGCACAAACTGCCAAGCGGAATATATAACTGTAACATTAATTGTAGTGATGCCCAAAAATTATGAGCTTGGACAGAACTGACGTATTGTTTTTAACCTGGCACGCATATTGTAGTTCCATCTCATCAAAATTTGATTATCCATTTTGCTGTCTCAAGTTTCAATCTTAGCATTCAGCATCATTATAAAAAGGATAATCTTACTATATATAAAGCGAGACGATATATATATATTTATCTGTGCCATTTTACTGACACCACGGCATCAACTTTAACGCGAATACAATTCTGCAATAACCGTAAAAGATATACAACTGAAACTTTTTTGACTGGGTCAAATGCTTTAATGGCCTCCAAATCAGCATGAAAAAATAAAAAATTGGCCAAGAAATAGGAGTTTTAGAGCCCAAAATTTGGTACCCCAAGTGGTGTCAAAAACGCTAATTAAATAGGTAATAATTGTTTTAGTCTCTTGAGTCTTGACACCATTTTAGGGTTAGACGGGTTCCTGCTAGTTATTATAATTTACTAGCAGGAACCCGTCTAACCCTAAAATGGTGTCAAGACTCAAGAGACTAAAACAATTATTACCTATTTAATTAGCGTTTTTGACACCACTTGGGGTACCAAATTTTGGGCTCTAAAACTCCTATTTCTAGGCCAATTTTTTATTTTTTCATGCTGATTTGAAGGCCATTAAAGCATTCGACCCAGTCAAAAAAGTTTCAGTTGTATATCTTTGACGGTTTTTGCAGAAATTCGCGTTAAAGTTGATGCCGTGGTGTCAGTAAAATGGCACAGATAAATATATATATATCGTCTCGCTTTATATATATAGTAAGATGTTCGAGGCTGATAAATTTAATATTTGTTGTCTCATTACGTTACAACTTTGTATACTAGATAATTACGAATTCCAAAGTGATCACAATATCTTTGCTTTTGCATCATGGGATAATGGATGGACAAATTTTGACTTGAAATCTTAGCCAAGGCCAAACACAAGGAAAGTATTTCTATACTCATCTCCAGTTGCTCGAGTGAATACTCGACTAGCTGTTGAACGAGTAAGCAAATGTACTCTTGTACCGCGCAGTGCAGGTGGTGCATGAAAGAAGCTAACCCGTCAAGCATGGAATATAACCGAAAACTATAATTATGAGCTCTAAACAAGAGGAGCAATCTCCTCAAGGCTCAACTTTTCCGACCTTTTGAGACGGAAATACCCGTGGCTACATATAATAATAATAAATATATCGCTTTTATCTTTTATTCACGTAGAATAAGTTATTTTAAAAGTAAAGAATCCTACGCGTACGGATACACAATACACATGTACATTTTTTCTTCTGCATATTTGAACTGCGGCCTTTTTTCTGAATGTCTTACAGAATTTTCCATACTTCCCGTTTTGACCATGGTGCCTGCTCAGGCGATGAAAGCTAACTTCGAGCGAGAGCTGGTATCACGTGACGAAGCGAGCGAAGAGAAACGGAGACAGATCCTGAAACAGCTCAGAGAACTGGAACAAGAAATCGAGGACGAGAGGAAACAGAGATCTAGCGTGAGTTTTATTTTAACATGTTTGAAGACTACGAAAAAGGAAATAACATGGGCATTCCTTACTATTGTTTCGGTTAAGCTTTTAAGTGCTTCTAATGCGAAAAGTAACCTTAGATAATATGACTACAACAGTGCTTTAAAACTTTCTTTCGGCCATCCTTTATTTTTGCTAGAACGTTTGTATTTACTGATACTGATAACAGGCGGTAGCAGCCAAAAAGAAGATAGAAGGAGATTATCAGGAACTTGAGATGATGCTTGAAGGAGCTACTAACGCAAAGGAGGACCTCCTCAAACAAAACAAGAAAATCCAGAACGCCCTCAAAGATTATCAAGTAGGCTTTCCTCAACTGTACTGATAAAACGTATTCTCATTTTCTTAGCAGCTCCATACAAATGAAGGACCTTTCCTTTACTGAATTTTAAGAAACATTACAATTCAATTATGAATATTGACAGTTAATGTAAATACTTACCACAATAATCAAAGCTTTGAACTCTATAATATATAGACATTTTGAAGGATCACACAATCATTATGCGTACTGTATCGGTTGTATCGGCACAAGAGCTTTAGCTTGAGTGTCATAGAAACCCGATTCAGCAAGAATGGTAATATTGTATAGTATAGCTGCATTCCATAACGATCTTATACTAATAGAGACGCCTCCGCAAACAATTAGATCCTGCCCACGTGAGTCTGCAACATGGCCTACAGAGGGTGTATTTCCGCGCTCGTGCTGATCCTTTCAGCATGGCTAGTTTCATAACCCGGGAGTTATGAAGTAACAAGCGGATATTGATTAATTTCTCAACCTCCTCAGCACGATCTGGATGATGCCAGGCAGAGGGCTGACGAAGCTAACGAAAACGCCAAGTCAAGCGAGCGCCGCGCTAAGGACTTTGAAGCGCAGTGTGTGGGTCTGCAAGAGGACCTGGCAGCATCAGAACGAGCCAGACGACAAGCTCAACAGGAGAGAGACGAACTGTTGGAGGAGATGAGCTCAGCTTCTCTTGGAAAGTAAGTACTGGTTTACATGGGGCTTATTTTATTGATAGTTTTAGCTGAACGCGGAATAAGAATACGACTCAAAACTAAGTTATTACTATAAATTATAGAATTTGATTTTTAATACATAAAATCAATGAAATAAGTTAATGCTGGTTAACTCATAAGCTTCAAGTAGTATCTTCAAGTGACTAGTAGTAGTAGGCCAGTAGTCTCGTATCTTTTCCCTTTAAAATAAAGCTGTAATTTCCTTATTAATCCGAAACCAGTCACATTGTTTACAGTCCTCGATCATCCAGTTTTCATTTCCACGAAAGCACGTCTCAGACTCTCATCACAATACGTCTACAATTATCTCGAAAAATCCTGCCAACAAAATTAACTCGATACTTTCCGCTAGATTGCACTAGTTAAGAAATGACATTTACAACACTTTGAAATTTTAAAACGCGGTGCAAAAAAACTAACGAGAAGAGTGAGAATTAGCCTCGCTGATTGAAGGGATTCTTTGAAGGGCATTGTCAGGAACAAACGGAGCCTGAACCAACAGAGACATCCTCCTGGTCGTAATAGACATTGCTCTCCCAACTTGAGAGGACGCAATCCTCTCTTTAACATTAGGGTTAAAGCAATAGTAGATGAGTGGGTCAAATATAGGAGTAAGATAGAACAAGACGACTGTAAGTATCTGGGCTAGTTTGTAGCTCATCCTGACATCAGTGTAAAGCATGAGCTGAGGAACTGCCACTACCACTCCCACAAAACATATCAGGAAGGATGTCCTGAGGAGCTTCCTAGCGTCCTTCTTTAGCCTGATGATGGCGATTAACATGATGGTGTAGATTATGATGAGGGCTTGGAGGGGTATGAAGTAGAAGAGACCTGCTTCCAGAGCGGCTGAGTCGTGGGAGTTGAAAGTGCAGCGATGGTACTCTGCTTGGTACGTCATCTGGGGACATCGTGAAGGTTTACTGGCTGCCATTATTGAGATGTTTTCATTATGCTGATGTTTTGTGAAAACAATTGAGGTAAAGTTGAGTTGTCAGGAATTTAAAATAAAGACTACTCGCGGTATCATGACCAGTGAAGAAGTTGAACCACTCAGTCGCTGTAAAGCATAGAGATGGTGTCCACTGAAGTGCTATCATCAATCTACTGGAACATGGTGTGATCCAGATCTTGTGTTTTATAGGATACAGCACAGCTATCATTCTGTCTACAGTGAGGGGCAGTAGAGTTGCCAGTGGGGCGCACCTGGGAAGGAATTTTTTTAAATTGAGTTGTAGTTATTTCTACGCGTTACTATTCCTTGGAAAACTGATTGGCAAGGTTCTTACCCTTCAAGGGTTCCTTTGGTAAACTGATTGGTAATGGTATACTTATAATTAAAGTCTCACCAGAATATCTGAGCGATGAGGGTGTAAATGTAGCAGAACAAATGAGTCTCCTCACCAGGAGGAGCCCCAATAAAGTTCCTGTTTATGATACCCAGACCTCTTACTCCCCCTATCACAGCTATTGCTAAGTCGTTAAGCAAAACGTTCAGGATAAATAAGTTCTGAGGATGAGGGATAAAATTTTGAGATAGCTATCAGAGATACTCAAAAGAATCCATATTAACTCAAGATGGCATGGCTGGTACATCTGAAACCATTCTGAATAAAATAAAATGTGAACTGTAGTAAATCCCCTATATCCCCAGCTCTCCACTAACCTGACCCCCGGCTAGCCGCATAACTCCGGACACGATGTTGTAGATAATCCAGCTACAGAGCACACAGCCCACCACCGCCATCAAACACACAAATACCCCCTGCAGAACACGTGACTATAATGTGACAGCAAGACTCACGGTTTGATCTAAACAAGAATTTGGGAGAGCAAACTTTTTTGCTCAAGATATGTATTTCGGGGATATTTGTTAAGAAACCAGGATCTTATCGAACTTAAGATTGGGTATAATTTGTGGTATTTACCGTAGCAATGTGAAAAACACATGTATCACCACCCACATGATGGACATGCAGACAAGACTCCGTAACAATGTTAAACCCAGAATTCTCCGGATGTGAGATCTCTGAGAAACTCTCGGTTTTGGGGCGACTGGGTAGGTGGTGCGGCAGACTGTCGTTCCCCATGTTCATCGTGTTGTATGACAAACGCCATTTAGTTAGATATTATCCTGGTTTGAGATCTCCAGCTCTTCGGACTTAGTGAATAAAGTGTATTAAAAAATAACTATTGATAAATTTGGGTCTCGTCACATAAAATTAGGCATATTTATTACCGACAATTAAGTAAATGAACAAGATTATAACTTGGCTAATATCTGAGCAGATTTAATCAGTGACCTAACTCTTGGTCCGCAGTCCGTGTCATGAGATATGTATAATACCGATTCAGGATATGTAACGTTAATGGTGAACTATTAGGATTGATTGGACAATGGCTGGCGTTAATTAAGTTGTTACAATTGTGGCCTTATCCGGGTATTTCATGATATTATGGCCTTCACTCTATAGAAACAGATTAAATTGTGTTTCTGGATCTAATTTAAAAATACCTAATTGCTCATTTGAGCGCACGTCTCAACTTGTTGAGATCACTCAAAGCTATGAACTAAGCTAAGTTTCTAAAAAGTTTGGTTTAGATAAATTATGAATACACGACAAAATGTAACTCTACAAAAGATCAGCCAATGCCAAAATTATATGAGCCGAAGTATGCCAGATGCACAACAATGTGGCACATTAGACAATTAAATACAAAGTTGAGGAAAACAACCCTCAGTGATACTTTAGACTTTAGAGGCTCGAGAAAATGTTATTTACACAGACCCATTGGCCATTATACTCTCAGCATCACTGTATTCGCTCCAATTATCTCCAATTGCCTCCTTAACCTGTGTTCCAATGATGTTCAATAATGACCATTGCTAAGCAGCCACTTGCTCTAATTGGTTAATTACTGTTTGTTCGGTGAGTCATGGCGTCAAGATCTTCAACTGAATGCTATTAAACTTGAAAATCCGGGAAAGCTTAGCTCCGAAGTCCGAACAATTCAAAAATTTACCGATATTCAAAATTTAGTTAGAGTGTGCAACAAATGCTTGACAATTTAAACACACACAACTGCAAGGAAATAGAACATATTTCAAACTGAAATTGACAACTTAATTAGATGCATATTATAAACACATACATAGCAATAAACAATTTCCCACTCTTTAATAACTGCAATTATCGCCACATCTTAAATTTCCATTTTGAGAAATTGTGCTAAGATGGCCAAATTTGAAATTATGATTAGGAAAAAAGTTTGAAAATGTTAAAACTTCTTTTTCAGGGTTCGTTAGATAATGATAAGTAGTCTCCTGCGCTAGCTTCTCCTAAACCACTCTCCTACGTAATCTCTATGTTACTCTGTCTTAAAATTCAAGTCGATTGACCGTGTCATCTAGGTTGAAGCACAGAAATTCAGAATAATTAATACAAAATATATAGGCAATGAGTTAATATCACAATTACAGTGGCTCGTGGTCGACTGAGATAATTACTGCGCTACTAAAGTTATCAAGTTTCTCATGGTTACGATTTAACCTGGGCCAATGCCCAATAGCTATGGAAGTTAAGCTATTTTAAGCTTCTTTGTTACTGGCTACTGCTAACAATTAGATGATAATTTTATTCTGGAGACAAGCAAATACTGGAGACAAGCAAATTCTGGAGAAAATTCTGGAGACAAGCACATTTAAATACCAAATATGATTAAAATCAAAGAAGTAGGACTCATCACAATCCAGGAAAATTAGCCACTATCAGATAGACAACACGCTAACACGGCTATGAGTATAGGAGATCCCAACACCTCTCTCAATATCACTGATCCTCTGAAAGCGGTACGAGTTACCAGGGTGACGGTAGCAAATACTCGGACTAAGCCGTCCTGCAAAGCTTCTAACACTAGTGGGGGTCCCCGGAGACTCTGATATTTCATCAGCACTTGGGAGGAAGGTAAAGGACAGTCTCACGTTCAGGTTGAGGTTGGTTATACTCTGAGAGAACCTCCGAACTGTTTGACCGATCCCAGACTCGGGTAGCATCTGCTGGACCATGGGGTTAACACAGTAGTAGATGAAGGAGTCGCAGAGCGGGGAGATGTAGAAGAGAGTTACTGTGAAGAACTGGGCTACTTCGTACCCCATATGGAGGTTAATGTAAAGCAGGGTCTGAGGGATAGCTATGAGTACCCCCACTGTGCAGATGGACAGGGAGGTTAGGAGCAGTTTCTTGCATCTAGTCTGCTGTTTGATAATGTTGACTAACATGATAGAGTAGAGGGTTATAAGGGTGATTATGGGGGTGAAGTAGAAGATAACCGCTTCAGCTATGCCCGTGTCGTGGTCATCTAGGGTGCAGCGGTGATATTCTATCTGGTAGGTCATCTGAAGAATGTGGGTTTAGTATTTAATTAAGGGCATCGTATTATACCTGAACTTCATCGACTGTCGACTGTGATACAAAACTATCTAAATTGATAAGAAGGGAGAGGGTCCTACCGCACTAGGACCGATATGGTACTTTGTTAGCGGATAGAGCGCTGAACACATGGCAGGTACCCACCACGCTCCTATCATAAGGAACATGACTCGCTGTGTCATCCAATTCTTGTGCTTGAGAGGGGTGATCACTGCCAGAAACCTGTCTATTGTCAGAGGCATCAGCACCATCAAGGGGTTGTTCCTGTGAGGAGGGGGTTTTAGGAGGGGGTAATGAGGATCATCGCCGTTAACCTCGACAGTTTATTTTATATAGATACGGTATTTCTTAATTATCAGTCAGATGGGTTATGTGCGTTTGTGATACAAGAAAAAGGTGAACAATCATATTACCAGAAAAGATGGCCGATAATCGAGAAAACAAAACAGAAATAATTCTCGTCTCCATTAGCATTCACACCAATAAACATCTTGTTGATGATGCCCAGTCCTCTTATTATACCGATAACTGCTACAAAAGTGTCATGGAACAGTACGTTCAAAACAAACACATTCTGAAAAAGGATGGAATCAATTAATTGGTGGTTTGGACTTTGGATGTCTAGTCATATAAAAAAGAGATATGTTAGCAAAGTTTGAGTAATTAGAGGGTATTAGACATAATGTACGATAATATCTAATCAAGCGCTCACCTGACTGCCCTGAAGTCTGATTACAGAGAAGACAATGTTGTAGATGATCCAGATACACATTAGCAGACCCGCCAAACTCATCAGACACAGGAACGAACCCTGGTGGGAGATATCGATAATCGAAGGGGCTAAGATATAAGCATTCTAGTTCAAGGAAAGTGTTGGATGTCAGCCAGGAAATACATCGGAGAAACTGAAATACCTGTTTAAACCTACATCAACTCACGCTTAAAATCCGGAAGGAACATAATTTCTCTGTCTCGTTTAGACAAGAACTGTAAGCTATATTGTAGCCAACCATCACACTAGCAGTACTTCAACAGAAGAAGTTAAAAAAGAGCAGATGTTTGGGATTATACATATCAGTTTCAAGGTATCACAACCAGCAGATAGAGAATGGAGCAGGACAAGAGTTCGCTGATAACGGAGAAAGGGGGCAGATGTAAAACTTTAATTGTATTGTTCTTGCTTCATGTAGTGGTTTAATCGTTCAATCTCGTCATAATTATAGTCATGCTCGGCAGATGTACACGAAACGCATATAATAATATTATTATGAATGAAGCTAAACTGGATTATTTAAGACAAAAGTAAAACTTAGAAACAAAATGCTCGATGACTAGGAATCGAGAAATTAGGTGCTCTATGAATATATGAAGTTGGATCCAAGAAAAGGGATCTGCTCCATGATCAAGGCATAGTTTGGAAAGAATATGCTTCACCGTTACAAACTGACTAAAACTAGTCCATCTTTAAACTGTTCACAAAAACTGCAATGTTACTGTTATAGCTTTAAATTGTCTAAATAGTTCGCCAAGCTTAACCTAGAAAGGTCTTTAATAGTCCGAGAATATATATTTTGTAGAAGACCTCGTGCTACACAAAAGATAAGCATTCATTTGTTTGATATAAATTCTATAATTAAATGATTAGCGTAAATGTGAACGAAAGGGTGGTCGAATAATTACTGATGTTAGTGTCTCAGTAGCATAACAAATAAACTACGCTAAGAGTAACTAATTCTATTGAAGATGGTCTTTACCTTTTTACAGCGATTTGAATCTGTTAGGAAGCCACACCAACAACAAGTACCGGGATGGTTCGTTCCAGGTAGATTATAATTACTGAGCTAACTCTCAATCATGTTTATATCTTAGGTAAGGACTTCTGACTTAGTTCGGCGGACAAATTTTTTTCTGAGTGCTTAAAATTCAGCTAACGTGGTAAACCCTCCCTGAGTGCCCTGATTTAAGAGTAAGACTAGCTTTACTAATCATTCATGCTATTTGCATTTTGCTGCTTCATATGGTTATAATTTCGCTAATCACTTAGGTCTACATTCTACATATCCAAATTAAATTTACTCAATGAACATGTTTTGAATATGTTTATGAATGTCAGAAACTATACATAAATTAATGATTGTGCACTGTGCAGCGAGTGGTTCATGGTGACGAGCTTATCTGCGCGCAATATATTATTAATATGAAATAACATAAGACCATACCGTATGCACTGTAGACCCGAATCTCTGCTATGTTGAGCTTCCTGTTCATTTTCCCAGCCAGCAACAGCTTCACTGCTCTTCCTTCCCTCATATCACAGCTAACTCTGCGGTGGAAGATATTTTGTCACAATATCAAGCAGTGCCTTGGAGGATATGTATCCCCGATAACATAACCAAAGTTCCAACTCTAATCTTAGCATGTGTCCAAATTCCCATCCCTTCACATTTTACAAGCTCAAATTCTTGTTTCATGATTTTCACCCCTTGTACATCAGTACCTGTGCGTATTATCCTCCAGTTTGACACTTTGTTTCACCCCCTCAATAGTCCCACACAACACCTCCTCCTCCTCCTCCTCTTCCTCCTCTTCCTCCTGCTCCAGCCACACCTGGGCTCCCTCCAGTCTCTCCACTTGACAGTTGTACTGATTTAGCGTGTCCTTACACCAGTCATCTGAGAACCTGCACAATCCAGATCAGAGAGACAGATTTAACAATCAAGTCAAAACTTTGTCGGAAAACGTTGGTCCAAAGCTAATTGCTCAATATTGCCTTGAAGCAAGTCCGGTGTAACCGGTTAGTGAATATGTCACAATTTTAGTGGTCACATTTTGTACGTGTCTGCAGATCAGCCCATGCTATGATCTGAGGACAGACTGTACGCAGCAGGTGTCCAGCTCACGATCACGTTATAAATTTGGTGTGCTTATGGTCACTTGAGTGTCACTATATTCAACTGTCAGTGTTATTAGTTTGGAACGTTTTAAAATATAAAATATTTCAAGAGAGGAGAACTTAAAACTCAGAAAAATATAGAGTGCCTCGACATCGACCAGAGGTTAGAACCCTGCAGCTGGATTCAGGAAGAGCTGTTCAAGCTCTGTATTCTGGGATAGAAGCAGGGAAAAAGCACAAACCTGTTGATAATGTGCACATACAGTACAGGAGATACCTCCTCAAACAAACCTGTTGATAATCTGCACATACAGGACAGCAGACACCTCCTCAAACAAACCTGTTGATAATGTGCACATACAGGACAGCAGACACCTCCTCAAACAAACCTGTTGATAATGTGCACATACAGGACAGGAGACACCTCCTCAAACAAACCTGTTGATAATCTGCACATACAGGACAGGAGACACCTCCTCAAACAAACCTGTTGATAATGTGCACATACAGGACAGCAGACACCTCCTCAAACACCACCCTGATCCAGGAATTGTTAGAAGCTGCTGTGTGAGCGTAGGTGGTGAGATCCCCATCTAATGCTAACTCTGCTGTAAAGTTCTTTAATACCTCACTCATACTACCTCCAGTCAGGTGCACCTCATTCTCTGACACCTTCCTTCCTGGTTTTAAGTGGAATTTCAGGTTAAAATGGGGTTTAGCAAAGTTTCATGAAGAGATAGGAATAATTTAGCATGGCGTAAGATTGGTAACAGCTACAATTAATGCTTCTTAATGTCTGGCACTGGGGCCAGGGGCTGAAAGTGCTTCTTTTGTGGTCGGGTATTTGAAATGAGAAGTTGCAACTTGTTCAGTTAAACATTACACACTATGGTGACTATGGTTAGATACTCACCTAAAGAGGCTACCACCAAAGTTATCAGATACGCAACACTGGCTGTCATCTTTCAGGGAGGAGTCACTTTAGCTGCAAGTCTTTTATTATTTCTACTAAGTTAGAATAATAGCCACACACCAAGTCTCAGCTTTATTCCGAAATATGTAACAGCAAAAAGTTGGTAATATCAGTCAGCAGTTCCGAACCACCTCAAAAATAAAATCAAAGCTGGGGTAATGGACCTGACCGAGTTGCAAAAACACGCCAACAATTATCGTGTCTCTAATCCGAACTCTTGAAGACGACCAGTAAGAGTGGGAACACAATTACCACAGCTGCAACTATCATCCCTCATTTTTAGGTAGAACAACATTGTTAGTCGACACAAAAGAGAGGAAGTTATAATTCAATTGGGAGGGTCCTTTTTTAAAATATCATATTATGCAATGTGGAATAAACAAAGCCCGGAGTTGCTAGTTCGGTAGTTTTTCGAGATCTTTAGGACACTTTTGTCTGCTGAGGACGTCCCATTGTTGACTGTGTCTAGATGAACAGTTATAACAATATCTAAGTTAAGGTATATCTTGCCGACAAAATGCTTCACTTTCACTTTCACTTCACATCACATGCACCATCCCTCGGAATGTCAACTTTTTTCAATTCACAACTTCTCATGCGCGTGGTAGCTATCAGCAGATCTGGTCATCATGCAGGTTTTGATGCTAGATGGATGATGGTATGGCCATAAACTTCCTAAGTCTATAATTGTATATTGTGTATATTGTTGATTATTGAAAGATATACTGTGATGTTTTGATACAGGTTGTTTTGGAATTTGTGGAAGAGATTATATGCTGGATGAATATTTGGTCACATGACTGTGTCACATGACTGTGTCACATGATTGTGTCACATGACTGTGTCACATGATTGTGTCACATGACTGTGTCACATGACTGAGTGATATGACTGTGTCACATGATTGTGTCACATGACTGTGTCACATGACTATGTCACATGACTGTGTCACATGACTGTGTCACATGACTGTGTCACATGACTGAGTGATATGACTGTGTCACATGATTGTGTCACATGATTGTGTCACATGACTGTGTCACATGACTGTGTAGGTTACCTGTGTTCTCGTACCCATACACTCTGAACTCTGCTATGTTAATCACGTTGTGTGCCAGACCCTGTTTACCAGTCCGAGTTAATTTAATCTTGTCACCGTAGCTAAGATATTAATTGTTAATCTTGTACAATATTAATATAGTAACTGGAAATCTGATAGTTATTTGCTGTAGAAAAAGTTACTAAAAACTAATCTAAACAAAAAGAAAAGAGGTAAAGTAGTCCTTACTGTCTGTTGCAGTAAAGAGTGTAAGTCTGATTTTTCTCGTCCAATGTATCGTTGTACGTTTCTATCTTACCGCATTTACCTTGCTTACTGCTGGTGTCTCTGTACACTACACCCTCTATAACTGAGAGGGGAGAGGGAAACGGATTTGAGAAAGCGGGGATTGATTTTAAATCGGGATTTTTTGGGTTTGGAGAATCATGGTAAAGGTGTAACGAAACAAAAAACACTCTAGGGACACATTTTCAAAGAGAATCTCACATTGGATTCTAGAAGCACATGTACTGGTCTGGTTAGCACACCATTTGTTATCGCCTGTCTCCGCAAACCTGCATAGAATAATAGATTTAGATGTTTTTTAAGAATATCATCAAAATTATACAATAGGGGCTGTCAATGTCGAATCTGTGATAAATTTCCCGAAATAAAAATGTATATGGTTTACCTGTTCACTATTTCGAGTCTAGCAATGTCATATCTATCTACAAGTGTGAATTCTATCCAACAGTCATCCCCCTTTTCATCCTCAGTCAGTGAAAACGTCGTAACGTTTCCTGAATATGGAAGTAAACGTAAAATTTAGTATTTTTTAGGTTGGACGTCCATCAATTTTTCATGCCTATTTTCTAGAGTTAATGGAATGTTATCTTTAGACCATGCTCAGTGCTCTCGGCTAAACTATATCACATAATTTTCAGTACCTTATTATTGCTGCAATTTTCCATAAATTTGCTTACCATCAAAAGCGTAAATGGCTTTCATCTGGTTATTAGTAGAAACTTGTTTAGCTTTTAATATCTGTATCTCCTGTGGGTCTGTAGGTCCGCCTGACACAGATAATGAACATTATACACAGATACATGTGGATGAAAACAAGATCAAATTAACCGTCTCCACTTATCCATTCTCATTGGAGCGCACTTGGGACATGTCTCAGTAAAACAACCTGAAAACGTTTCCAACAAAAGCGTTACTTCAACGATACCTTAGAGGGTCAGGAAGGGAACTAAACGAACCTGCAGTCTGTACCATTACAGTGAGGAACATAGCTAATGATAGAACGTTCCTTCTTCTTCTTGTACCCACAAACCTCATTCTCTTAACCCTTCAGACTAACATTCACCTAATAACCTCTCTGATATAAGGGATGTCAAGTATCAACTGTAATTTAAAGAAGCAAATAAGCAGAATTTTGTTAAGATTGAATAATAAACTACTTACACTAAGTGTTCTGAGGTACATAGTATGTAAGATATTGCTGCTGTGGTTTGACATATTCACGATATTTAACTAAATATATAATCGTCACAATGCGGTCTGGCGGTCATAATACAGGAAAATTATTTGCTTAAAACACTCGTTTAGTGGATAATAACGTCTATGAGTAACAATAGCGACGTAGTCTATTGCAGACACATAAACCTGTTTATGTTATTATTCTTTATTCACGTTAAACGCTTTCAGCAATGTCTACAATAGAATGTACCACTGCCATAGTATAACATAGCCACGGTTTAATGCTCATATTAAGACTAAAGACTATCATTATGTAATTTAGTGATAAAAAATTAGATATTTTATTATTATCTACCAATTATTTAAAATATGCTTATAACCAACTCCTTCAGGAACGCAGTAGCAGAAGAGAACAAGAAACTGCTACACAGGATCGCACAGTTAGACGATGACCTGGAAGAGGAGCAAAACGAAGCTCTCAGACATCTAGAGAAATCTAAGAAACTCCAGCAATTGGTAATTAGAATCAAGTTCTAAGCAGCTATAGTACTTGTTCCAGCAAATGGTTCAATGTACAAATCGATGCGAAAATTGCACTAAAATTGGCCGAAACTACCATCTTACGATTATAAACCATGAACTTTGAGGGCTTTTTTAGAAGATAGCAGAAAATAACTTGACCACTAAAAACTGATCGGCGAATCTTAAAGTTCGTATGTGGTTAAAATCAACAATTTACATTTCGTTATGTTCTTTATCTCAACACTGGAAAGTGGATGTAGGTAATAAGTATTTCAGAATCTATTTTTAGCGTCCATATGGTATATGCTATTGACTTATAGCAGGTTCTCTACTTAAAACTATCACTATATTCATGTAACGCAAAATATAAAATATCATGATCTACTAATAAATTCACGTCTTAAGTACTATAACTGCACAGAATCCAAATCGAGCCTCTAGGCCACGGCCTAATTGAACAATGAACTTGAAGATAGGCGGCTGGCGAAAATAAAGCAAGTTAAATTTGCGAAATTTCAAACCCCCTCTAATTCCAGACTGAATTACTGCTGGACCAGTTTAGTTCCAGCTGTGACCCTATTTAACATATAATAAGAAGGAGAATTTATTCATCGGACCAGCTAGCATTCGGATTTCGGAAATATCAAATAATACGATTTTAACGGGGCTACATAAATTGGTGCGGGAATAAAATGTTCACTGTAACTATTCTCGAAGACGTGAAACCACTATAACATGCTACCCTGCTCATTGTCTTAAATTTACCATCTTTGTAATTATGGCCGATGTTTGGATTTTTAGCCATGATGTCATGACAAAATTACTATGCTTGATGAATTCAATCCTAAATTCAGGAATTACTCCTAATGCTCGTCTCAGTATCACACAATATGTACAGGTTATAGATAGGTAACGGCTGCAAATAATATACTGCATGGCCTAATGCGTCACGTCTGGAACCTGTTAGGGATCACTAAATTTCGGACATGTTCACAGAAGATCAAACAGTTGTTGGTTTTGTGGCGGGTCACGGTCTTTAGTTTTATCAATACCCCCAGGATCCAATTTCTAAACAATACTTCATGCTATCGGCACCTGCACCCCGAATGTAGAAAAGTGGAGACAATTTTTTAAATTAAATTGTTCAATGCTCGCGGATGTACAAAAAACTGTTCCTCGGAAAGGCCTAGGCTTACTAGCGCTCGATTTAAAGTGTGATAATTAGGAAAATAAAACTTTACTACTTTTATAAATCCGGCTAAAAATACGAAAACGGTTTTCTAAATTTTGATTTGAGAGACTATATTAATTATAAAGTAATACCAATGAAAATTTCTTAACACAAGAGGAAGGTAACAAAAATATATTTGCTTAAAACTGTAATCAAATGCAAACACAAGGAAATGTTTTCATCCATGTCGCTATTATATAGTCGACTTTTGTACACAAAGATTGCCCTTCGGGGCCAGTCAGCTGCTGACTGTATAATAGGTATCACCTGATCTGATCAGGCAATCTCAGTGGTAGCTAGTCCGAGACTACGCTAGTCACAAGTACTCTAAAGTACGCACTTATCCATGTGCTAATCTCAAGTATAGGCATCTCAAGCCAACAAGCAAACATCTACTACAAACACACAAACAAAGGGAGAACTCTCCCTACCTTTTGATCTAGTTTATCACAAATCCTCGACTTTATACCTTATTGTAACAAGAATTGCGCCCGTTGTTTCGTTTTGGCGGACGCTAGATTTCCATTTCACATTTACTATAAATTTAAGTATAAGCTCCAATCAGCTCACTTCAATCTTCATGATAATAATATAGATAAATTATGCATCAAATAGGGACAAATTCAGTTCAATTGCCGTAGAACTTAACTTGTATCTGTAATTCAAGAAATTATCAGCAAAGGTAAACTATACTCGTGTACACATCAATACACTACGCGTGCCACGTACAAATTGGGCGTATTACCTAATATGTAATAGTAATATTATACATTACATGCATCGTATACAATAAAACACAGTCGCGCCGCGCATTCATAGATCACAGGCTATCTATACATCACATCTCCGCAAACAATCCTCGCGCGCGCGCGACTTTTTCGTTGCTTGGTAACGAACGGAAGCAAGCAAGCAAGGAACGTAACACGACATATATTTGACCCACCTACTGCTATCTCCAAAATCCACGTTTTTCTGCAAAAACCTCCATTCGTAACCTTTCACTATTGCCTTTTTTCAAAAGGGTGAAAAGGAAAAAATTGCTGATTAATTAACTAATTAATTGATAAACCTTTTCCCCCCTCAACAGTTGGATGACATGAAGGAAGAATTGAACGTTGAGAAGAATAACAGCGGCAGATTGGAGGCTGACAAACTTACATTCGAGCGACAAGTCAGAGAACTCCAAGGTATATCAGTAAAAATCCTGGTCAAGATCTGGTTTCAGATCTAGTTTCATATCTGGTTTCATATCTGAAGCCTCTGTGATATTTAGAGGATCAAATTGGTCACTAATTATTCAAATTGGTCACTAATTATTCAATCAATGTAATTGTTGGAATTGTAATAAATAAGTAACCAATAATTGATCCACTAGGTAAACTTGAAGAAATAGAAACGCAAGTGAAAGCAAAACAAGGAGCGGCTTTAGTTGCACTACAGAACAAGAACACCAGTTTGGAGGAACAGCTGGAGAACGAGTCAAAGTAAGTAGAGCTAAGGCAAGATCGTATAGTAAGACCTTGGGCGACTGTGTATATAACCCCAATTTTATGCATTTCTTGAATATGGTTGGCAAACTTTACTCGTCGGTATTATTTTGCATTCACGCGGAACCGTTTTTTAATAACCTACAACCTAATTACTGATACAGTTAACAGAAAACAATAGTTTTCGCTGAAAAATATACCAACTCTCAGAAAGTTGAAAATGTTAAAACATTAGAGAAACGAGGCTACCATTTGACTAGAACTAAGGTTATTAGCCATCACGAGCAGTATAATATAGTCGACAGTAGCCCTGAATACTATAAATTGAGCCAACTGCTGCCACCCTATAATTCAAACGGAGCCAATAAAAGGACGGATATTTCAATTAATTCACGTTACCAAGCTCCCTATTTACGGTCCGTTACTCTAATTAATTATTCTCAGTAACTGTAGGAACATGTTGTTACGACACCTTTTGTTCAAAAGAATAGATCTTCCGCCACAAGAACTGACTACTGAATCTAACATAAAATGTCGGCTTTATACTACATAATATTATGATGTTTAATGATATGACAGCCACGTCGACAATTAATCCAACAATTAAAGCAACAAAGCAAACTCCGTAGTAAATATTTAAATAGCCTTGATGTATAAAATTAATGAAATGAAAACCACACTTGTACTGATTGAAATTGAGTTTCTCCATGAGGGCTAGGTACAATCGCTATGTTGTATTTATAGAAAATACTAATCGATCAAGATCAGGTCATGCTATATTTTTAAGTCTGAACTCTGAACCGAAGTTTTTGGAATGATTTTAAATCTGGCAATTCCTGTCGGCCTGTATTTCTTTGATGATATTGCTTTTAAAAACTTAATTACAAGAAAGGGATCAGTATTATATATACTACAACGGATCCCCACCAATATTCAGGACGGTATACATAATGCCGTGATCGCAATTAAGAGGTCTGATCTGTAGTCAGTATCAGGTGACGGTTACGTTAGAAATGAAGTCTGTCTGTACTGGTAACGGCTGTTGCCACTGGCATCATATAATCACCGGATAACGACACAGTAATAACCATACCGTTTACCAAACCAATTTTACTTTAAATGTATAAGATGTCTGATTGTGTAGTGACTTATTCATCAATTACAATAATTTGTCTCTTTCTGCACATTTTGTTCACCGGGGTGTTACAAAATTTACTGCACCTCTATTGTCTCTTATGCAAGAAAATAAAAATATGCAACCGCTGCATTCGTATCACGATGTGACATAAGGTCATGAGTCCTGAGTCAGACCGCTAAGGAACTGTTCATCTAGAGCTGAACAGCCTGAATTACCATTTTAGTCTCAAAAATCGAGGGATATTTTACTGAAATTAGCTCGAATTCTGCTAAGAACGCCTAGCCACCGTTTTCAAAAGTCATGAAGTGACGTGACTCGGTGACTGGAGTATAATACCACCCATTACCATACGTCTTTAACATGGACCACATATTGGAATTAAGGCCCCAATACGTTAAATAAACCTAAGTGAATTAAACATATTAATACTTAATAACCTTGCAGGGAGAAACAAGCGCTGAGCAAGACAACGCGCCGCGCGGAGAGGAAAATGAAGGAGCTGGCTTTACAAGTGGAGGACGAGAGGAGACAGTCAGATCAGTACAAGGACCAGGTACAGCAGTTTTTAGTGTTCTGTTAAGTGTATTCTTTACAACTAATCTACTGGAACCTGCCAAACTTAATTACCTTTATAACAGAACCAGAAAACAGAATTGAAATTAGATATCTGAGTTCACTGTCCAAACTCAGTTATCCAAAAATCGTGACCGTTTTACGTTGTGGTATTCAACCTTTTGTTATTTAACCTTCAAGTACTGTTTTATAATCCTAATCACAGCCAAAAACAACTCACTCCTCTCAGATGGAGAAAGCAAACAGCAGGATGAAGGCGCTCAAGAGACAGATCGACCAGAACTACGATGAGATGAGCGCAGTTAACGCAACCAAGCGGAAGCTTCAGAGGGACCTAGACGAACAGATTGAGACTAACGACTCCCTTCAACGGGAGAACAACACTCTTAAGCAGAGACAAAGGTAAGAATAAGATAACTTAAGCGATTGAGGAGAAAAAGTATCAAATTTGGATTATACTTTAGGTGATCGAAATTGAGAATTACATGTTGTTGAATTTATGTGCTGTCTAAAGTTTGGTATTCGATTATATAGTTAGTTGTCAAATAGTTCAAGACACGTTCTTTATTATGTCCCCTATAGCTGATTGTTTCACCTGTAATCAAATAACACTGGTTTACTATGAAACTTCGTATATTCGACGTTTTCTCTTGTACCAACTACATAATATAACAAAGAACTTAATTATGTAACTCCTTTAGTAAAATCTTTGTGTTAAGTAAATTAGAAATTGCGTACAAATAACTGTACTGTGCTGCCTGAAGTCTTGTAAAAGATGATTTTATTGACATTATTTTGTGCGTGTAATTTTAGTAGTAGATCAACCGATGTATGCTTTCGATTTGTAATTGTTAATTAACATCAACACTAAACATAATATATGATTATTAATATAATTAACATAGTTAAAGTACAAAAACTCTATTTGATCTGTATTTGTGAGATATAAACACCTCATAGATCAAACACTGTGGGCTCAAGGAAAAATTCTAGGCAGTCTGTAGAGTAAGTGTTATCAGTGTTGATCTCCTCCATCTCCTCATTTAACGTCTAATACATTATCAGGTACTTCAGAAGTGGATTTTTAAACAAATTTATCACGAAAGTTATGAAATATTTACATTTTGCGCCCTTTTATGTCCACTTCTGGAGGCACCTATCCCAGATCACAAAGAAATCTTAACTAATTAAAAGCATGATCAGTAGGCATGATTTTCCTGTTACCAAAAATATTTACCAAATATTCTCAATGTTTGAAAGGTGCTGATTACATTATCATTAATTATTTAAATATTTAATTACAGCAGTCGCTCCATTCGATTCCAGTACGTATCAATAACACGGAATATCAAGCTATTCTCTTCATTTAATTCACTAAACGTTTGTTACTTGCTGTGTGTTCTCTTATCAACGTTATAATTAATGTTACTTACCAATCAAGAACTTTTACTACGTTAACCATTACACAAAACGTTATGGAAAATCAAATCTCACTTAAATTTCTCCCACTTAATTAACAACTTAACAACATCTCTTCATCTCAACCCCAGAGCCAAGTCCCACTTGCTTCAAGACTCACAACTTAACACAAGTCACCACTCACGAACATTTGACCACGATAATTCGAGAAACATCAACATCTCCTCACTTGACAGCAAATACACCAGTACACCAACAGAGTGAGTTACAATCACCAGTTACAATCACCAGTTTGTTCGTTTTGTTTGTTTGTTAATTTTATCGGCGAAAGACTTTATATCGAGGGTTATGAAATCTTATCATCGGACAAATGTATGTGTATGGAAGTGTGTGGAAGTGAGTGTTGTGCCTAGAAAGAGTGCAGTGTGACTAAATGAGATAGTAAATTGTAGTGCTGTGAATTGTAACCGGTGCTTTTGTAGAATAGAGAAATTCTTGCAATATTTGGTAATCTTACTTTAAAATTGTGCAGTCAGTTGAGAAATCGTTTTTACCGAAAGAAACAAATTCTTCACGGTTCGTGAGGAAGTGAGTATTGTTTGAGAATATCGTGAGGTGAACTTGAAGCAGTGTGAATCGTCACAAGTGTGAATTATTGCTAGTTTGAGTTATCACCGGCCCTGTCTGAATAACTTCCAGTGTGAATCATCGCCAGTCTAAATTATCGCCAGTAAAACCGATATGTTATCACTAGCGATTCATCAAGCCAGCATTTGGTGTCAAACCCATCACAAGCCAAATTAACTACTTGAAACCAATATTATAGGCCCCCCCCCCCCCCCCCCCCCCCCCACCCCCCATTATAGCACCCAAAACCTCTGAGTGAGTTTTCTGCACCTGGTTTTACCAAATTATCCACTTTAACCAAGCGTGTTCATCTGTTATGTTTGAAGCACCCCAAAAATAAATTACCACAACCCACGCACGTTCTGATTTCCCACCCCATTTTCAAGATTTCAACTTAAATCGAGTGTGATTGCTGTTTTAAAGAGATGAAACTAGCAAAACTAACACGGGTCCTTTTCCCAGACGGGGCTACGGCGACAGAACCTCCACCGTCAGCAGGAAGACGACCAGGAATCCCAGTCCTGAGGAGGAGAGCGACGACGATATCTGATCACGTGACCTGACGACGCGTGTACGTGCGTTATGTCACTCTACTTTGTTACACAACATTTTATAGATTTTTAATAAGCAATCCTAAGGGGGTTAGTTTCATTTGAAAATTGTTCTTTTTGTTTTAAAGTTTTAATTTTGTCACCTGATATGTTGCCATGATTGGTTTTATGATAAATTTAATAAGTGTCACAGCGAAAATTTATAGCTTATTATTCAATGTTTTTTCAAGAAATCAAGAAATTCCGATATAATACTGTATTATAACTATAGGTTTTAGGTTCTACCATATAATGATATGAAAACATTCTTAACCTTCTGATAGACGCACGCTTTTTGTGCTTGTACAGTTGCGCGCATGTTTGCACTTGTGTTTGTAAACTTGCACGTGCTGTTCTTTTGACAACCGAATGCTCAATTGGAGAGGGTATTGAGGTTTATTAAGTATATTTAGTAACTAACTTAGTAACTGAACTAAATGTGGTAGCATTTTCATGGAGAGGTTTGTACATAATTCCCCGACTGTTGTAGAGTTATAATATAGTGTCACGTAATTAATATTACACTACATAATATATCTTGTATCTGTACACACTGATTTACGTTTAAAAAGAACAGTTTTTGAGTTGAAAGTGTAGCTTTGTTTTGTTATTATATGAATTTTCAATACAGTCGATTTTTGCTAAGTTTGAACGAGGAACGAATATTGAGACGCTTCTTTGGAAAGTTCCAGATGTTTTCTTGTGAGATCCGTAGAATTATGTGACTAAAATCATGTGCTTGAACAAATCTGTCTGTTGATGACGCGCTTAGTTTTTAGTGTTTTTTGGAATTATTGGAAATAAACTTTTTAAAGTTCTGATAAGTATTTTAAGGGGCTGAGTTTTTAACCATCAAACTCTCATACATAGGACACGCAGTAATTAATGAATTTGGACAATTAATTAGTTAATTAATTGATCAAGTCCCCATGGGAATTTAAGAAATCGTTAGCCAAATGGTTCTGACGTGCAGTGTCTCGTTTTGCAACTAGAGCTTCTTAAATCGACATAAACATTACGATAACACGCATCTTACAAATACGAGCAACTTTTTACTGTTGAAATTTGTATAATTTTAATATAGTTTATTTCAAGGAAATACTTGTTTTACTTTTCTTTGTGGAAATCCAAACGTGCTAAATCACTCTACACTCGAACTTCGAGATGTCTCTAAAAAGGCCTTCGACAGTTGAAACTTGGATCGATGTATTTTTGTACGGAGAGTCCGAATCATCCCACATGACATAGGGTTAAAATGCTCCCCTGGCGAGTTATTACAGTTATTACAGTTGTCACGTGACATGTCACATGACCATATAAGGAAGTTGGTCTAATTTATAGTTATGGTTGGGTTTTAGCATATGCCTCAGTTAGGAATTGGGTCTGGTCGAGATGGGATCAGAGTCTGAGTAGAGCCAGAGGGTTATGGTTCTGAATAAACCCTCAGGGCCACCATCCGACTTCAGGGCACTATAATCATAGTTAACTTTTTTCGGAGGCCTGTGTCCTTTCCTAAGGCTAAAGCTAACTTTGATCTTACACACTACAACTCTGTGATCAGATCCCAACGACTGAAAAGTGTTGTAAACTTCAGTGTTCTTGAAAGAGTTTTTCCACTTCGCCGTATGAGTGATGGGGATATAGTCAATCAGACCTTTGTTTAGTGTCCCATCGGATAAGAAGGTCCACCTCTTGTTGACCTTCTTTCTGTTATGAAGCGAATATTGGTAATTTCCATATCGCACTCCAGGGCATTGTCTCTCAGTAGCTCTCCATTCCGATTGGTACGAGTATGAAAGTACCAACGGGAATCTTCTTCACTCTCCTTTCCAAGCCGGGCGTTCATATCTCCCTCTGTGATCAGCAGGTGGTGCGCTGGCACATCGTTCATAGCCTGTCTAAGGGTGCTATGAAAACTAGTGCTGCCTCGGTCGGACTATAAGCAGTTATAGTTGTGAGTCTGGGATTCCCGTTAAAAGAGATAGTCAGCACCCTTGAGCCATAGGGTTTAATGAGGCTGATTGCGCTGTATGCTCTTCTAGTCAGCAGAAAGCCCACTAGCCACCAGTGGCTGCTCCTGCTCCATTCCTCCATGCTGAAACAGTTACCAAGCTAACCCCTTTCTTGAACTTTTCAATCTTGATCGGCTCCTGGTGGACAATCCTATATTCTTGTGTCTTGGATCCCAAGGATCTCCATGCCACTCTCCAGAAACTGAGTCACGAGTTCAAGGCGCTTGTAACCTTCTCTAGCAGTTCGGACATTAAATGTCCCTACTAGAGCTACCTCACTTATACAAGAAACCAATGCATCCCCATCCATTTTTTTTGTGTTTTATGTTTTTTTTTGCGCCGGGTCAAGGAGCCGGCATATCATCTGTCACCCCTCTCCTAGGGAGTTTTAGGGTGAGAGAGTCATCATTCCGGTCCCCTCCGACATCTAAATCAGTGGTAGGGACTTTAACCCTAGTGTTATTATAAGACATCATCAAACTTTTCAATGGCTGGTGTCTCATGCGCAGTCCCCTGTACATCAGGCAAAGTGAGACACCTACTTAACGCCGGGCGCCACTTGAGCGTTAAATGACTTATCCATCTTGGCCACGTGAGTGGGTTTTGTGATGATGCCCTGTCGTTGTATTGTTTCTTCTTTCTTCACCAATTCCAATAAATGACTATTGACTATACGCTTTTGTCCCAAAGCTTATAACTTAGGGAGATTAGAGTGAGAGCCAAGGCTCCACTATTACGGGAGCTAACCTTCATAAACATAGAGATTATTCCGCCGAATAGAGATTATATATTAGGCGAAATGACAGGCTGAGCGCGGCCCAGTAACAATAGACAAGTGCGTTCTTTGAAAAAGTTTAGCTTAGACGAGTATCACTATCATCTGTCAGTGTCAATGCAGTATGCCAAACATTTATCAATTGATAACATGTACGATATACATACAAAAACAAATACTATTGTTAGTGTTATATTTAGCTTCATTAAGCGCTTTTATGAAATAAATGCAAAGATTTTTTGGCTCTTACTAAATCGCTCGCCCAAAAATTTCACGTGACTTTGGTTTTACATAAACCCTAATCCCAACCCTAACCCTAACCATAACCCCGAAGCTATCCATAATCTTAACCACAACCCTAACCCTAACCCGAGCCTTAAATAATCGAATTCACGTTTACTAGCCTGTCACGTGACCAAAACGGTTTTTTGCCCATAACTCTCCAGGGAAGCATTTTAACCCTACGTCATGGGGGGTGATTCGGAACCAGCTTCCAAAAATACACCGATCTAGATCACTTTCAGGCCTAAAGGGCCTTTTCACAAGAATTTTCTTAAAATTTTGGCGAGCGATTTAGTAGGAGCGAGATTTTTTATATGTTATTAACGCCAACGGGTGATACTCGTAAAATGTCTGTTCCATATCCATTATCCAGGACCGTCGACGAGTCCAACTCGGCGCGCGTCCTGGTAGCCCACATCCAGAAAGTTTTATATTTCCTCCCAGACATGCGTTTTTTTTTAATTCTGTGGCCCACTCGCTTCGCTCGCAAGTTTGCATTTTTTTCTGTGGCCCGCTCGTTTCGCTCGCAAAATTTTAACACTGGACCAATTCACGAGCAGGGACGTAGCCAGGATTTTTCTTTGGGGGGGCGGCGAAGCGAGCTGACGCGACCAATTATCCAGTTGCGCAGCGAGCGAAGCGAGCAAGCTATTACTGGGCCGCGCTCAGCCTGTCATTCCGCCAAATTCCGCCTGTCATTCCGCTATATCTTTATTTATGTTAATGAACATAATAGCCTGGGGTCCTCAGGTAAGCAAGCTATGGCAGGGGTCTGGGGGCGCAGCCCCCAGCGTTGTCAGTTGTAGCGCGATGCGTTACTGTGCCGCGCCGCGCACTCAATAAGGCTTCTCACAGCGACACTCAATAAGGCTTCTCTGGCTAGATCGGCGAGATGCGCTACTGTGCCGCGCCGAGCTGCCATGAATTGACATCGTCAATTAACCCCCAGGGTCCAGGGGCAGAGCCCCCGGAAAATTTTTGCGAAATAGGGTGTTTTAGACGACATTTAACATTAAAGAAATTTGTAGGACAGCAATAAACTGGGATTGAAAAGAATCAAGTACTCACGTAAATTTGGTAACTTCACAACAGCAATCTGCATTCTCCAATCAAAACATTTCACTGTTGACTGTGTTCCAAAACTGACAGGATGTTCCTTTTTGATTTTTTTAACGGGTGATACTCGTAAAATATCTGTTCCGTATATTGGACCGTATATTGGACCGTCGACGAGTCCAACTCGGCGCGCGTCCTGGTAGGTTGTAAACCTACAATGATTTTTATACAATTGAAACATTTTCTTCAAAAATTTCCTCAATTAATTTGTCTTTATTCCAAAAAAATATTTAGAAATTTAGGAGTAACTTCTCAACAATTTCCTCTTTTTCCTCCCGTTTTTTCCTCCCAAAAAAAATTTCCTCCCAGTATGCCTGGCAAGATGGCGTGTTTCTGGATGTGTGCCTGGTAGGTTGTAAACCTACAAATATGTTATAGATTATAGAACTTTGCTGATCAATTTTCAATTTTTCAGCCTCAAAAATTGGCCTACAAAATGTTTCCATTCGATTAAAATTTCGGGACTCGGCCAAATAACATTATCAGACTGTTATTTGATACTTAGCTACTAAAAGTAATTAAACGTTTCTAAAATGTAGAAGGAATTTCTTTGAATACAAAATAACAAATAATAGGTGCTCAGCTAGTTATAGCTTTAAAAAATCTCCCGAAATCAAACAATGTTTGTTCCTTGAACTTGATAGTTGATTAGGGCTGCTGTTGCTGCAGTCACGTGTGATCCTGGGCTGCAGCTTCACGTGTCCCCCGTAGTTCTTTCTCTGTTTTGTTAGCTATCCGTATCGCTCTCGCATGGTGAGTCATCACGACTCACTAAGTGAGTGTCCCCGAAGTGTTCATTTATCCCCTTTGTCAATTCAATTCCTTCTAATTGTACTGAAAGCAAGGTTATTGTTATTTATAATTATAGGTTGTTAAAACTCAGTCTTGCATGTACAATTACATAAGCTATAATAATGTTGAATAAATCGTTAGAAAAAAATGAGGAAATGTTGAAAATTGAAATTTAACTGTGGCGTGATATTACCTAAAAAGTGAGGATAAAGTAAACCTTATTATAGGTTATTATATATTGTTTGGTTAGAATCGTTAACTTTGTAAGGTTTTTATTAATAAATAGATCAAGATGTCCCTGGCCTCGGCTCCACGTGCCTATTTTCCAGTTTCGGATAAGTATAACTTACTGAGCATTGGAAGTGAGATTTGCTCGAAGACGTCGCACACGGGTTCTTGGTGGTACTGGCGGAAGTGTTCGACAACACCTTCAGTTATGTTCATACCTACCAACTTCCCTGAAAAAGTCATGTTAGATTAACTTGGACAACAGAGAATGTCAACATGCTCCAAGTGAACGATAAGTTACGCAGTTTACCTTGATATCATACGTTAATACACAATACAAATGCAAAGAGTGTAAATGATAAAGGAAATTTACACTTACCCAACATTCCCCAACTGGACGAGAGTTGCTTGAACGATTCCTCAGTGAGCACCTTGTTGAAATAGGATGAGGTGTATAGGATATCCCATCTGGTGATGTTGTGGAATGTTCTCGCGTCCTCCAGTCTGGTCAGTGTGCTTGTTAGGGAGGTTGAGCAGGTATCCAGCTTCTCCCCTGTCTTGTTGTGTTGGGCTGTCTCTGTCTGTAGCTCACGCTCCGTTCTTTCCAGTTCAGCTTTCACTGTCCCTAGCTCCTCCTGGGTGGAATTCAGCTCCTCCTGGTTGGAATCCAGATGACCTTTCACTGTCCCTAGCTCTTCCTGGGTGGAATTCAGATGCCCTTTAACTGTCCCTAGCTCTTCAAGAGTTGTATTCAGTTGTCCAGTAATATTTACCAGCTTCTCTTCAGACACCTCCAACTGAGAATCTAGTTCTTTCTTCCAGTGCTGACACCTCTTAAACTCCCCAACAGATCCGATCGAAACCTCACTCACAGATCCACTTCTTGACTGGGACAGGATGTGTTCCCATTTCAGAACCCTAGTTTCAGCGAATTCTGTAAGGTCAAAACAGAGTCCACCATCCGCTATTTTCAATACCTCAGTCGAGCTTAAGGCTTTGCTATACATATTAAGCTGGTAAAGTTGGCCTCCGAAAATATAGCTAGAACTATGACTGTAAGAGAGCTTGTTGAAGAATAGCGTACCTCCCATTTGCAGTGTTCTTCCAGAAGCCGTTGTAGCTGTGCCTACTAAAGTACCATCAATATACAGCTTATTGCTCCTCGAGGCTAGTGACCAAGTAAAACAATAACTAAACCAGCTGCCTGCAGGCTTTGTTACCGCACTCCGTATGTCTGCACTCACAGCTGTACCAACTGCTTGTTTGTGACTTCCCAGTAGCATCTAACAAGATCTCATTGTCCGAGCGCCCTATCACGTATTGAAAAGTAGCTGGTAGGACGGAAGTGTGTATACGTTTGGCCCAAGTGCAGATTGAGAAGGAGTCTTGGAAGGGGGCCATATCAATCTTGAATCCAATGTAGTCATTAGTGGAAGTACCGAAATGGAGAGCAGTGTACTGCTCATCATCAGAGGCAACAGTTGGTAAGGCGATGACGACGATTATCAAGAGGAACATAACTGCGGTTTGCGAGCGAGAAATGGTGATAATATTATCTAATCAGGGTATTCGGAGGCGTCACAAAATATTTGGGACTTTCAGGGCAAGGACTAATTGCTCTTAACTCGAACTTACTTTGAACCGCAAAGGTTTTAAATGCTAGATAATGTAACAGGGTGGCACGCCATGCCACATAGCCTGAAATTCTCGAACTTTGTTTCCTTAATATTGAGCTGCTGCTCTTTATTTCGAATAAAATGTAGATAAAGTTATGTTCTTAGGTTGTCCTTATCAAAAAACTAATTTCAATCGCCATTTATTAATCTAGTTCAAATTCACTTGCCGGCTAAATGACTTACCCGGCCGGGGACCCCAGGCTATTATGTTCATGAACATATTAAAAGATTCGGCGGAATGACAGGCTGAGCGCTGCCCAGTAATTTTAGACGTATATTGCACTGTGTTCTGAGACCCCGACCCTTAGATGGAATTGGAAACGATATAGTTATACCAGCATGCAAGCAAGGAAGCATGACAACATAATGGCCCTACTACAACTACAGTCTACACTTACAGACAGAGCGTAGTCACAGTTTGGTGCTTCACAGTCACTCGGTCTTTTCCTCCGAGGATTAAATTTAAGGTGCACGTACCTTGTCCTGCCTGCCATATGACTATGGCTGAGTTGCCGTAACTTGGTTTTCGGCGATGTTTCCTCTGAATCTCGCTAGGTAATTTCTGCAGAGGGTGACCTTTGCATTGTGTATGTTCGCAGACTGTGTGCTTGAAATGTAAGGCCATAAAACGTTGCTGGAAAGCTCTTGACCACTCCTCGTTCATTTGCTTGGAAGTTGGCCAGTTGGGGTGGCTCCTCAAACCCTGCACCGGACATCTCACAACTTGTCTCACGTAACCATTTCTTAGCTACTAATCTTTGGTGTGGAGACGGTGCACTAGATGGTCACTGAACTTCCTATGAGGTCATTTGGGTTGGCCGGCACAAACCCCTGTTTTGGTGTATGCCCCCTTAATCTTTTATTCTGCACCTAGTTCTAATATTATGATTCAGTCATTTGTAGCACTTCGCCCTCTGATTAGCTGATTATTCGGTCCGTTTACTCGGCACAGTGCCAATTACCCTCACCACTAGCAAGAACAATCATTTAATCACCTCTATGTTTTTTTTCATTACTCATTTTCTACATGTGGCATCTTCAACACGTGACTACATCACGAGATATATCCACGTGGTATCGTTTCACGTCTACCTCTCACCTCTGCACTCTTGATATAAATGAGTTTGGTGTCAGCGATTATTATATCCTTCTACCACCCACAACAAGAGCCTGTAACCGGCACCACAGACAAATGATACTCAGAATATCAACAACTCAGAAGATACTGTCTCAGTCTGCCATACTCATAGAGTCGGGCGATCTTTATTAGTATTCACAGGTTAGTCAGGCAGTGGCTCAGCACTCTGTTGATATCTCTTTAGGGAGATTTGAGGTGTCTCAACTTTACTTAGTTGAGTGTGTCCCACAACCAAGCCCCGTGCCCAGGAGTCTGGTTTCATACATTATGATCCTGGACCTATGTGCAGCGAGTTAACTCTATAAAAAAATAACAGCCGAGATGAGCTCTGCAATAGAAATAAAATAGTACACTATAATAAAGGTTGCAATTTGCAGACGACACCACACACCGGTGTTACTGTTGAATGTACATTGTACCCTCTACTGTCTAAAACGACGTACACAGTACACGTTGCCACGGTTTTCGTGAGGCGTAATTTTCTGCGTGGTGTTGGACTTTACGTATGCACACCGCAATTTCCAAAACTTGATTCATCGTTTTACTTGCTTTTAACCTTTATCATTTCCCTTTTATCATTTGGATATTGAAACTGTCAGTGCTAAAGTCGTTTCAATGATGATACAAGGTGCCGAGCTATTATAACAACACCACAATTCCAAAAGCCTACATTTGCCTCCAATATTATCAGACTATCTTCTCTTGATCGTCAATTTCAATTTGGTGACGAAACTTGCTGCTGAAGCCTGTAACGGATAAGTTTAGTATCGATCTATGCTGATTAACAGTTTCTGGAGAAGGAGGATGCTGACTAAACGCAAACTATCAACTATTGGGGGAGTGTTTTTCTTGTTCGTCTACCTGTTCATAACAACTCCAGAATACGAGCAAACTCCCTCAGTAAAAGGGTATTTTGGGAAACAATGTACTTCTAGAAAACACTTTGGTAATCTAACAGACTCCCATTACTTCCTCTTCATCAAAGCTAAATACGGAGATGACGATATTTTGTCCAATTTGTTCTTCTTTTTGGGGCTGAAGTACGGGAAAACGTTTGCTATGAACATTGAGAGACCGATGAGCTGGTACGGTTTGTCTACTGGAGAGTACGACAGTTCCTATCTTCAATACACCAAGGATCCTCCTAAAGTTCTAGCACAGGAACTCGACTACGATCCTCTTAGTCTAGATAAACTTCTGGGCGGGAGTTATCAGGTCAGTCCTAAAGTGGTGGTTGGGTTCCTGAGAGACCCCTACGACGTGTTCATGTCTTGTCTTCTCAAGATAACCCAGAACCGGAGACGTAAAAATCAGGATGTTAGTATGATGTTGGAGACGAATGTAGTGGATTATCTGAACCTTTATGAAACGGGCGGACATTTCAGAAGAGGTGATATCTATATTGGTCCGAGTACTTGTAATAATCAGTTAGCTCATTCTCTTGGTTTGAACAATAATTTGTATCAGGAAGATTATAACCACCACATAGATCCTAGTGCTGCTGAGAAGTTCGCTGATCTCGTTGAGAGAAGGGTCACTAATTTTCTCATATATGAGAAACTGACCAAGTCTATGTTTATGTTAACAGAAGATTATTGTCTAAAACCTGAACAGGATTTCCTCTTTCTTTCTAGACTTCCTGAAAGCTTTGTCGGGATTGGTTTGGGAACCTTATCAGATGAAACTAGAAAACGTCTTGAACACTTCTTACAATTTGACTATGAGATTTACAACAGGATCAACAAAAAGTTCGACCAGCGTTTCGCAAATTTGGTTAAAAACCCGGTATTTGTCGAGAATTTCCAAGTATTCCAGGACAAGCAGGAAATGTTCAACAAGTTTTGCTGCCGTAGTACACTTTCTCTCCAAAACGAGGCCATGAAGCAACGAGCGTACGGTCTGACAGAATCAGGAAGTAGAGATATGAGATGCTCGATGTTAAATGGCGGAAACATGCTTCTCAGTAACATGGTCTATCAGATACAGGAGTTCAACTTGAATACCAAGGTGGTGGATTTGATAGAAAGAGGGTCCGAATTCCAGGACTTCCTACAGATTATATCAGAGACTTTAGGAGAGGAGGAGGAGGAGGAGGCAAAGACGGGAGATGAAGTGATTAAAGAAGTGATGTGATCTGGACTATCTTTCAGACCGTTGACGAATGTTCAGAATTTTTATCGCATGGGGTAAAATAGTTTCAGCTGATTTTTATAAGTTTGATATTAAACATTAATTTTCTAATTTCATGAAACTTGATCAAACAATTCGTATTAATCGGATAGGAGTAACAACGAAATCCAATAAAATCACTACAAATTTCAGTGATGTTAATATGCTATTGCTATCATGTTATACTTGCAGCGCTAAAAATTGTTGAATGTTGAAGCTTAAGCAGGCTAGAATGAAAGAGTTAAAAGTCGAAATGAATTGTACACGACAACTTAGCAATGGCTGATATTAATAAATTAAATAATATAGCGATTGGCCAAAAATTTATGCACAGTTACAAGCAGCAAATTTCCTGTAAAAACCACTCACAACTTTATCATGAATGTGCTTAAATCCTGTTCTGATTTTAGAATTGCACACGAAATGTATTACTGGGTTCACACTACTCGTCAAGAAAGTGGCATAATAGAACCAGCCGTTAAGATACGTCAGAACTACTTTATTGTCCCTGGCGATTGTATTTAAAACTTCTGTTGAAGGTGAGACCGCATAAGAAAAGTAGTAGAACAATAAAATACAGTTCCAAGTCACAAAGTTCAAAGAAAATAACACCGTAACCATGACAATGTTCATCTCACGCCGTCCTTTCTCTTTTTTCTTCCTTTTGATAAACTTCTTAACCCTGGCTGGGGCGGCGATTGTTCTGTTCATAGGATCAGGAGTCAACCGGCCTGATATGTCGATACTGCTAGTGCTGGTGTTGACGAAGAACGACTTCCTAAATCGGGCCACTACTGATGTGCTGGACGTTACAGAGGCTCTTGTACGGTTATTTCTGTACGCTAAACCTGGGGAGTATTTCTGTTTTAGATATGAGCGCAATTAAAACTGGAACATATTCATTATTATTACTCTTCATGTTAAAACTCGCATTATGCTATATCAATTGGTAAAACTGACGGAATCAGATTAATATTTAAAATGTCGAAATAATAAATCAATGCAATATAATGCTCCGCTCCGTAAACCACGAACAAAAACTTACGTGGGCTGAGTCTTGAGGCAGAAATAATCTGACCAGGACTACCACACCGACGGTGGGGCTCCAGAGATGGACTTAACGGGCCTGTATTTAATCTGTTGTGAGAGCTAGGGCTGTACGAGCACATTCTGAGTCGTGTACTCTTGGAGAGTTGAGGGCTGCAGTGGTGGCTGGACTCGGAGGTACTGACTAAACTACCTCCTGGGGAGTCGAATGCGATCCCGCAGTGCATTGAGTCTGTGAGGACGACATTCAGCTCGAAGACGTTGGTGTTGATACGGTCTCGGTATACTGACTTCTGTGCTGGAGTTTCAGTCGCGGTGATCCTGGGGAGGTTGATGATTAAGGGGGAGGATTTAGTTCATATTTCAAGTCATGCTGAAAGCTAAATGTAAGCGATAAGGAGCATAAGATACACTGAAATGAACCGTCAAACCTAAAGTCGAGTGAAGCGGATAAGAGAAAATAGAAAGAAGAAAACAGAAGAAAAGAATAACACGGTTTGATAATGATAGAATCAGCAACATAAAATTGGAATTTAATGTCCTCTGGAACAATTTCCTGTAAAATTGAACTCTTGTTAAATTTTGTTTCCCATCATTTTTATTTTGAACTGCACCTCTTTTCCCTGAGGCTGAACCTCGTAGTTTTGGCGAAGATCTTTCTGGTTGTAGCAGCAAAAATTGGGCTATCATTAGCATTAGCGACCCTGGTTTGCAGCGCTTCAAATCTGAAAACAGCGCATGCTGGCATTGCTGGGAAACAAAAGGATAATAGCGGTAATCGATCATTCCTAATAATAAATATAATTTGAGCAGAAAACGGTGAGCAAATAACGTAAATAACAAGCGGGGGATTTTACTTTCACTGAGTAAATCCAAAACATGCAAGTTAAAAATAAACATTTATAGCGGGCGAATAAAGAAGTCGGCAGTTTCTAAACTTCTCATTATTATAGAAATATAGCTCGTTAAAGTGTAAATCATATGCAATTAAATTTAACCTAATCAACAAACTAATCAACAAACTAATCAACATATACTATATATCTGGAATCTGGATACTGGTGTGGACTTTATTGAGGTGAATTATATTTGTTTTTACTAGTGATCATTAGCTGACACTCAACTAAAGGCCATATAATATATGGGTATGGAGTGTAGCCCATCTGGAAGGGAGGTATTTATAAAATATAAGGATATAAGGATATAAGGATCAAGGATGGAGATTGGAGGTGAACCATATTTTGGATGAGGATTGAGGTCACATGTCATATCTTACTATATATAAAGCGAGACGATATATATATATTTATTTATCCGCACCATTTTACTGACACCACGGCATCAACTTTAACACGGGTTTCCGCAAAAACCGTACAAGATATAAAACTGAAACTTTTTTAACTGATTCAAATGCTTTAATGGCCTTCAAATCAGCATGAAAAAATCGAAAATTGGTCAAGAAATAAAAATTTTAGTGCTCAAAATTTGGACCCCCAAGTGGTGTCAAAAACGCGAATTAAATAGGTAATAATTTATTTAGTCTCTTGAGTCTTGACACTACTCAAGGGTTAGACGGGTTCCTGCTAGTATTTATAACTCGTATGCTTATATAATAACACTCGTGTATTTATAACTCTTGTAGTTCTTGTAACTCTTAAACCTCTTGTTACCCTCTCTACAACAAAAGTTCGGATTTACGTAGCATGATCGAGCATGATCGAGAGCTTAAAAATAGCCGGGAAAAAAATCGACCTTAATATGAATTTACATTGATGACCCGGCCAAAAATTGCTCGAGAAATTGCTGTATGAACAGAATAAGTATTCTCTTATTAACATTTCTAAATTGAGGAATTTACTGTACCATTCCGTGGAGGGTAAAGGCACAGTAAAATCGATATCTGAGTAGAAACTCATACCTCAACTTGTTCCTACGATTCCGAACTAAACGGGTCTGATGCTCAGTAGTAGAAGTAGTACATGGGCTTATTACGTGTTCCCCATTCTGTATATTATATTAGTTCTATCGAATTCACAAGAACTTATTTCATGAATCGTAATAAATGTGTCTCCACGAAATTGTATGAACGTTTTTGGTGCTTGCTTTGTGTCCCTTGCCACTATCTGTGCTTTCGTGGTCACAGTTCGCATGCAGTAAACATGCAGTAAACATGCAGTAAACATGCAGTAAACATGAAGTAAACATACACTCTTACATCTTACCCTTATGAAATCGGTAAATAAATTGGGCGCTAGATAGATGGATCATAGATAACCATTTCTGTTTGAGAAGCTCGATGTATACCATGAGTTAACATTAACAAACTGTAGATTTATTTACAACCGCTAGGTATTGTTTTTATTTGACCTCGTTGTATAGATCAGAGGAGACTTGAGGGATTGAGGAATAACAGTCTTACACAGATGTATCATGTGTTCAAAACGTACCACACGTCAGCTAATGGACAAACAATGATTTGACAAATTCCTGAAATAGTTTTCAGATTTAAGAACAATAGACTTCCATAGACCTTACCCTCTTGAACTAATTGAAGATCCCCCTCAGCGTTAGTTATGATTTCTTGGTAATGTTTTCTATGTTGTTATTCGTTGGACTTAATCATTTAATAATTAATTCGTATTAATCGGATTTTGAATATCTGAGCTACTCCAATAACTGTTCTTCAACGTTTATAATTATATCGGTTATATTGATTGGTTCTTAGACCCTAGCTAGACGGTACGTGACGCGTTACGTGATCGATTACGTGACGCGTCACCTACCGTATAGCTAGGGTGTAAATGGTCTGACAGTCTGATTTGCTATTGTCATCCAAAATATGGTTCACCTCTTTGCTCTTATCCAAATATGGTATGGCTTGTGACGTATTTCATAACTAGTTCACCTCCGTTATTTTTTCCTTTCACGGCATAATCTCAGTCTTATATTCCAGATGAGCCACCTTCCATGCACATTGCACATTGCACATATATAAGCATTGGCCAAGTGCCAGATTTTGATCACGTGTCAAAACAACTCACTCCCCACCAGCATACAGATCTGTAGACCTATCTGGTCTTATCAGTGATATGATCTAACCTTTTATCTGGTCTCACCTGCGGGCCGCTGAAGCATCTGCGACTGCTATGTTGGTTTGAAGAGCTGCCCCCAAACCGTTCGCCACAGAGATCTTCTTGTTCATTCGCTTTTGTGCTTTAAGCCTCATTTGCAGCAACTTCAGGGTGAAATTGTATTAAGTAGATGGAAATTAGAATTGTTCAGAACAATAAACAGATACTGAGACGATTGTTTGCGTGACGCTTTGTTTTGAGATTTCTTGATTAGGTCTATCTTTGGCTTCAATTTAATTAAGAGAATTCATGAGAATAACCGCAGAAGGTCTTAATTGGATCTTAAATGTTAACTGAAACTAACTTTCACGCAGATAGCAGAGTTGCAGAATACAAGCAGGACTGTAGAGAATACTAAAGGTATTGTGTACAGTGCTGTGACTATAACTTTTGTTTGAAATGGTGTGTACATCTCTATCAATCTGAAACACAAGGAATAACCAATTCAAAAATGAATTATTAATTTTCGTTAATCTGAAACACAAGGAAATATTTTGTTCTATCAATCCCTTACAATACGATGTAATCAGTTGTTTCCAATTTAAAACATCTAACAGACTCTACATAACAAGATATAAACAAAAGTTCCTTTTTTAATCTTATGGTTTATCTAATAGTAATTCTTTATATTCGCCAGAAGTCAGAACTACTTTATGCTTGTGGGAACAGTTTGATATTATAATTACGAATTGGAGTCACCTCATAAAATTTTTAGTTTAAGAGTGGTCTATTTATATAGAAGCAATGATCAACACCGCTACGCCTACACTGTGTACCCCTATTATATTACACTTATATGACGAACAATCAGGGGACATTGGTTAAAAATAATTCAATATCCAGGTAATCATAAGATATGTCCAGACTTACAACATTTTAAAATTCCGATCATTGCTGGTTAATTGGAGTAATCGCATTTTCTAGGATATTCGGGATACGTTGTACAGGATTTTATAATTTGTCGGATAGATTGTGCATGAAAATACGACTACGTAAATGAAGTTTCCGTGAAACTTACCCTTTTTCATCATTCCATGTACAAACCTAATTTAGTAAGTTCTAGATGGATGACGCCTATTATTGGCATGTTTTGATACGATACGTTTCTTGTTCTGTTACAAGACTTAGTGCGTTTTTACTTCTTACAATCTTATTGTCTCAAGTTTTCTTTACAAATTAATGCGAATGCAACCACAAGTCGCTTTGTTGTTATGTGCAAGCCAGCTCAATCTAGAGATGACGGGACCCTAGACGATATTATTATCCTAAAATATTATTGAATATGGTGTGGAGGCAGTAGGCACACTCTATGAAATCAACAACGTCTAAAATTTTATAACCAATATCATAACGATACATTAAATCTCTTCCGCCTTAATATTCTGAATTTTTGAACTGTCAATTTAAATTCAGTTCTCCTTCAGAATGGATGCAGAAACCCCTACTACACTCGAGATCGGCTGGTTACGGAACGACACGTACTGTGAAGGGTATGCAGAGGTCGGTTTGGGTTGGTTTTTCTGGGTTAAGAAAATCATCAAACTTCTGGAGGATTCTGTCTCCTTGATCACAATTAATCACCACCTAGACGGAACCTTGGAAAAGCTGATTTTCACGAACAATGCAGGTGATGAAACTAACCGGAAGACTATCATGGACAGTGTGATAAGGATTCAGAAGATGATAGAAGAAGCACAGTACCGCTTCACTAAGTTAGCCGCTGCACTGAACGACTCTGCGCGGGAGAGTATCGTTAGTAATAACTCAGGAGGAAGTCCAGTTGATGGAGGGCTGATGTTTAATACCTTCTTAAAAACCCTGTCCCAGAAAACCTCGTCTGAACTAAGAGACGTTGACGAGGGGATTGCGGAGGCGCTAAATAGTGTAGGCGATGTTCTCGTTGAGAAAGAGCCAAAAAGAGAAAATCAATCAGATGTATCAGTATTAGCTGACCGAGAGGTGAAGACATTAGTGTTAGGAGTAGCGAGTTGTGGCGTAGCTACTGTCTTGGTTGCTATTCTTCAGAATCAATTGGGGTTTTCGTTCACAAAATCAGTGATGACAGTTTTGGTGGGTGTAGCTTCTATTGGGTGTACCCTTTATTTCGGGCTGAAAATGCGATGGAATCGGGCCAAAGGGAACATGAAGGAAACGAAGGAGAAGAACGATTCAGCCGATACCTCGCTTGAGGATGCGACATTTCAGGCTGCTCATACCTTTTCCCTTTGAACAAGCAACTTGAGTTAATCATGCAAGATCCCCCTGATGTGAACGAAATGTTTTACCAATCAGCGATTGGGCACTCTTTAGTTGAATGTCTAGAGAAAATCGATGCCGTTTCACGTCAATATTTGGATTTGTCTGAAGAGAATTACGGTAGTTTGGACGATCGGGATCATTACCGGCATCTTTCATCTTGATCTCAGGACGATACTTTTCATGGTATTGTAGAAGAAACTGAGTATGGAGAAACAGTTATAAGTTCCACTAAATGGCAAGTATATATGCCATGGGTAGACAGGGGTCTGGGGTAGACATAAGAAACAGTTTCTATCTAAACCTTTGAAAGACATTGATAGAGTCATTGCTATGTAGCTTTTTGCAGATCTTGTATTTATAAATTGTGTTAATTAGATTGTATTTTGCAAATAATTATACAGATTACAAAGTTGTATGCTTTTCAACATGTGGGCTAAGTTTTAACACTTTGACTTATTGCTGAGATCTTGGTTTGTACTAATACTGTTACGATTAAACTTATTAAATTGCAATTCTAAACTCTGGTTTTATTTCTGCCATACTAAAGATATTCTTAATATTTAATAGTGATATTAAAATCGTTAAACCAATCAAATAAATAAACCAATGAACAAAAAATCAGACCTATAATCGCAGTAGCCCCAGGCGGGCTCCATTCTTGTATTTTCCAGTTTGTAAAGGTGCATCGTGCCCCCAACCGAGCTGATGGTCCAGAACAGTCCCAGACACAAAATCACGTTCCTTTTAGAGAACATCCCCTCATACCTGTAGATCAATACTTAGTTTTCCTAATTCCCAGGAAAGAATTCAATCTCATCATCAAAGTTCATGGATTCATAAGAATTTGTGAACTGATAACTTATAACTTAAATCGTGTTCAGAAGAGGCTAATATATAATATAATATTAATAACTGACGGAGACAAAAAATGTCATTTAAAAACGTCAAAGACCAGGCATACGTAATAACCCAGAACAATACCCGAGATAATGAGAAAAGTTTTATAATCTGGAAGTACCTGTGAGGGGTAAAAACTGCAAGGAAGCGTCCCAGAGACGTGAGGGACAACATGAGGGGTGTTACCACTGAGGTGACCCGCCACGTGATAGCTAGCATCTGACAGATAACATCATCTGAGAGGGAAATAGTAATTTGTAATTTTAATTGTGTGTCATCTCTCATGCAGTAATTTGTAATTACAGTGTGCTGGGTCCCACACACTATTGCGATTAGTAATAAATGATAGTTGAACTTCAATGTCGATTCTAATTGGGATCTGGAGGAGTAATTTTAGCCAGTAATACAGCCAGTAGTACAGCAAATTCCTTCGTTTTACAAAATGTTTTTTCAAGAAATTTTTAAAACTTTATAGAATTACCAATAAAATAAAAGTCGAAGAAGGTTCTTTTGGCAAGGAGAATATTGAAGGCGAAGATGGCATCAAGACCACCCACAACATCAATCACAGCTATGTTCAGGAATATCAGCTCAGAGTTTGTTCTTTTTTCGAACTTGGAGATTACAGCAATTACCAAGGTATTGGCTGAAAGGTTAGATTGAAATTGAAAAAAACGTTTGAAACATTTAGGGGTTATAATTTGAAATATACATCTACATATTCATTACTCTTCCCGTAAAAACACTGGTAATGAACATAATGTACGGAAGGCTAAAGAGAAGCATTTTACCAACTATGGTGCAACTTCCCAGGAGTACCCCAAACACTCCTATAGTCAGATCTGCAGTCCGTGAATAGTCTGTGAAGTTAGACATTTTCTCTTCTCAACCGTCACAACTCCATGAGAACTTTTGTATAACTATACCTTGTTAGACATAGTGCCACATTATATTAATTAATTATATTAATTAATTATATTAATTAATTATATTAATTAATTATATTAATTAATTATATTAATTAATTATATTAATTAATTATATTAATTAATTATATTAATTAATTATATTAATTAATTATATTAATTAATTATATTAATTAATTATATTAATTAATTATATTAATTAATTATATTAATTAATTATATTAATTAATTATATTAATTAATTATATTAATTAATTATATTAATTAATTATATTAATTAATTATATTAATTAATTATATTAATGTTTGAAAGAGTACAAGTTGTCTGGGAAGTTAATGGAAAGAAGTTTGAAACCGGAAGCGACACAACAGTGGAAAAGATTCTGGGTATGGAAAAATAAATCCACACTGAATCAGCAAAGGGCATGCGCTATAAGTATAATGTCCTGATAGTTACAAGTAAAACTTGCATTGAAAACCCAAATCAGGTTAACATTTAAAACCAACACGAAACGATTTGAACTATGAGTATAACTAAGTTATAAGAATAAAATGAGATCATTGAGAAAGCAAATACAATTCAATACGACTATCAAGATGCTTAATTATTCCTTATTGTAAATTATCTTTTGAATAGAACTGACTGAAAACAATTCGTTGCGAGACGGATCAAATTAAATTTTTAAACTATCGTAATAATCATAAACAGATCAAATTTAATTTGTTTGCGATCGATCATTTCGTTTAATTCCTGTCTAAAGTCTCGACAAATGTCTCTTCAGTTAGCACGGCGCAACATATTTCATAATTTATTGTCCTTCATTATTTCATCAGTCAGTCACCACTTATACCACATTACCAAACAAAGTGTGAGTGTGACTGGTACAGCATCAAGTTAAAATAAAACAAAAAACGGAGAGAAAGTATGTCAATTTACCCCCACATGCTTTGTATCTGTAATACTAATTATAACGTTCATTTTAGGAATCTGTATTTCACGACACAGCAATTACAAAAAATTCGCCAAATTTGCAGCCTTTAGGTACTTTCAATTCAGGTTGGATTATTCAACAGCGTGGTATATATAGCGTTGCTTTACACGATTGTTGTGTCTTACGTAATGTCTTACGCTGAGTTTTCTGATAATTCAAAATTTATAAACCTAGAATTATCCTCATAGAAGGTTCTACAATTAGATGGGCAGGATGGCTAGGTAGTTACGCATAATTGTAGTAAAGTATTCAATATTACTCTAGAATTACGGACGGAATCCGGATACAGGTCACCAAATCAAGCTTTCATTATTATAGAGCTATAGAGCTTCGAGAATAACACGGGTGCATACAGATTTGGGGTGGCGCCCACCCATGGTGCAGTAAAAGCTGTACCGAAAGGGCTGTGGCCGAAACGCCATTAGACAGGGAAATCCGACTGCGGTCGCCCAAATCATTATTTATATTATTCAATATTATAACTTTATAACATAAGACTCCAACACATGGTGCGTATAAGCGACTAACGTGACTCAATTTCAATTCGTTGAGGGATTGCGATCCAGCTTGACATTTGACAAGTTATTCATTTGTTCCTGTCAAAATTCACCCTTATTTGTCTTTTTAATCGAATATCGATAGTATTGAAAGTCGATAAATTATCAACTTGCCATCTGATAATAATAATAAAGAACTTCTGGCAATATTTTAAGGAAGAAAAATTGCCATTATACCCCCTGTATTTATTATAAAACTAAATACAGCTATTCATGAACACGAGAAATACATCAAATGGCCGAGTAGTCACGCATTCTTTATACTACTACTAGTTACCACATATTACACTGTTATGGGCCATATGAACCAGATTGTCAAAATAAGTCAATTTTAAAACTTTATGACTAAAAAATTATCTCTTTAAAAGGTTTTTAATTAACACATACAAATTGGTGGGATGAGCTCTTTCTCTCCCATTATAGACCTTACACGTTAAACATACAGATCTGAATGATAGGTAGGTGCAGGGGTGCTTTCACAACTCCTTAGTACGTGCCCAAACATTTTCCATCTATAAGCCTCTGCGATCCTACCCCCTATATACTATTATACAATATATACCCCTTTATTTTTTTTCCAGGCATTAAGACTGATCATCAGAAGTCGTACAACAGGTTTATTTTTAGTTCAAAACATTATTATTCAATGTCAAAGATGACAGTGCAGGAATAAGAAATAGTTATGTGGGGATTTTCAGGAAATTTACGCCAGCACTGTTAGTGTTAATGTTATACAAAATTCGGGAAAGTGACCGTCGGAAGTGAAGATCTATTGATGGCCAGATACGAATCAACAGAAGTCATCTGAGAAAACAATGTGGGTAGTTGCTCCAGCTCCTCCACCATCTCCCTGACTATACAGAACGTGAGGACGGTCACGGGATCTACTACGCTCCAGTTCTCAGATAGTGACGAAACTAACTGGGGCGCTGAGGTCTCTTTGGCAATAGAGGTGTCTGACGAGGTTTTCGGAGCGGGAAGTTCTGGGACCTTGGGTGAAGTATGTAAAACCGTTTGTAGTAATCAATTGTTTAATGATAATAGTATTACCAGCTCCCGTTCGCGTTAAGATGACATTTACAGAGTTTATTTGAAAATTGTATTCAGATGATAGTACATCTATTCACTGGCCTATATCGCGTGTTTAAAACTTTCTTTAAATAGCTCTGATAGACAATTCAAAACTCTACAGTCCCTCTGAGTCTGATCTACTCTGTCCCTCTGATCTCCAAGTTCCAGTGTAGGGTCAAAGTGATTGACTTTGAGGACACGCCTGATTTAATAGAGCATAAGTTATAAGACACGAATGCGTAGGACACAAGTGAAACGTCCATATCTCAATTTTATGTTATTCACCTGGTATGGGGACAGTGGTGCAACGTATTTGTGCAGTACCCCCCCCCCCCCCCCCCCCCCCCCCCGCAAATTTGTTTGCCGCCCCCAAAATTGTATAGGTCCTAAAAAATAAGAAAAGGTCGGGCCTTTTTTTTTCCCGCCCCCTACAGTTTTTGCTACCCCCGTGGAAGCAAAATATACCCCAAATATTTGTTAACGTTGACCGACCGTTAAATTGGACAGCATAATACACGAATTGGGCGTTTTTTCTTAGAAAAATACCTGAAATTCGGGAAAAAGCCGCCACTTAACTTATTAATAAGTTACAATATAATTAATCAAAAAGATTTCGGGCATTCTGCATGAATAGAGATATTTTTCTTAAAACAATACCTTGGTGTACCACTACTATGCTGGCGCTGCCACCTTACCAAAATTAGTGGTCAGCTCTGCCGCCGCAACCAGGGACAAATACAAAGCAACAAGTATAACTGCATCGTGCCACTCGCCTATTTTCTAGATTATCAGATAATTAGAGAATTAGAGACACTAACCAGAGACATTAGCCGCAAATGATACCCTTTATTCGCTATTAGCGTGTTCCCAGGAGATCTAAAGAATTTATCATGCAAGATACGTTACATCAGTGCTCTACATTAAAAAAGGCGTTTATAAAACAGTACCTTGCCTGTGGCCTGTTCCAGTTTACTAGCGCCGCTACTAGTTACCTAATTCAAACTCATTATACTTACGATGATCGATTGCAACATAGTTGTCCTCATCGGCCGATCGACAGGTTGCTTGAAGCATGTTTGAACTTTGAACAATGATATATTATTATTTGGTCAATACAAGTTGTGAACTCTCTATTCCACTATAATAATGATTATTATATTCATTATAATTACTATTATTATAACAATGCTAAATGTAACTAGAAGAGAAAACATTATCGACAAAATATTCTATAAATCAAGTGATAAATATGCATAATAAAATAATAGCAATTTATAGTTTGACAGTCTCATAGCAAGAAATGTTCGACCTCGACTCAAATAAAGTGTGAGCCCTAATTTCATATAAATACAACAAAACGATTCAGCGTTTTAGAGAAACATTTTGACAGAATGATCGTAATTCTTAAAAACAAGGATTTATGAATGATCCTTTCCGGAGACTATACCGAAGGTCGTCCTGGTGACGTCAAAAGAATCCAGGGGCATACTATTACTAATCTACAGATATTTTCAATCAAGCAAACAAAGAAAACTGGCAGAATATTCCGTTTTATGTCATCAAAAATATAAAATATCAGGATTCAGGGGTTGCTATTGGCAGCCACTAATTAGATAAGATATGCGGACGTCGACAACAAATGAAAGAACAGATGAAAGAACAGTTATTAGCTATATTTAATGATAGAATAATCGCACAAGAAGGCTGTCTATTGTAGTCTATTGTACGGTACAATAGGCTAATACAGCCTTCTTGTGCGATTATTCTTTCAGAGCAACTAAGATTCTGGATTCTCAATGCGATGTTCATATTGTATATAAGTGGCGGTATTTTGCAATTAGAGAAACCATCAGTTCGTCTCAGATTTACAAACTATCGGAATTTCAACTGCAATAATTTCCTTTTGGCAGACTTTATCTGTTCCTGAGGGATGATTACCCGTCGAGGGAAATTGTGAGGAATCAGTGGTACTGGGTAGCTGGACGCCGGTAGAAGGCTTTAATTCTTAGGCTTCAGACCAAGGTCTGAGACAACTATAAGTATAAATGATTGCGGTATAAAACTAACCGAGATGCTAGTAGTAGTAGTAGTAGTAGTAGTTAGTACGTAAAATGTTATAGCAACTCGGAATAATAGTAGCACGATATTTAGCTAGGTACTACTACTCCGTGACCTGGTTTCGTTTAGAGCCTAATCAAGTATCGCTATCTACATCAATCGATCGAATTTCACACCAACTCCGGTTGGTTTGCATAAACAAACTTTGAATACTCGATTGACTATTTAGCCATTACGTCATCTTATTGAATTAATATCGCAGCGCAATCACTATCAGTATCATAGTCAATACTGTTATCATCATGACGCCCTACTCCTATCAATTATTCAATCATTATTAATTAAACAGGCATAATTGAGTATGATGTCCTCCCTGGACTATTGCCATTTATTTTATGGTTTTAACTGGAAATATGAGCATGTCTGTATCCCCGATTCCCCTTTAATTCGATAGCAGCAATAATATCATTGATCATATAAAAATCGATTTACCTTATTTATTATTACACGAAATTTAGGGGACATTTAATTGTGCAATTTAGATAAATTAAATTTATATAAACAACCCAATAATAAGATTAAAATAAAATATAAGACGGAGAAAAACGAGCTACCAGTTTATCTCTCAAAACTGAACTTAAACATATTTTAGTTTAATAAATATATCATAAGAATAGAGCTTCTCCAAATCATATTGAGACAAATTGAATAATTATGTCTTTAAACCAATTTTAAACATATCCACTGAATAACACATTTTAACTGAATTCAAGTTGAAGATAAAAAATTGCGATAATAGGTCTTGTTAAATCAATCACTCATCTTCTAGTTCTACCATTGCTATGCCAGTGTCTTCCACTTCCAGCTCAATATTTATTTCGAATCGAATGAGGAATGCGTTATACTGCTAGTCACTAATCCAAATACTCAAATACTGACTCAAATTCTATATGGAAAAAGACCTCGAATTGAACTTCCTTCCAAGAAAATGACACAAATAAATACTGTCGGACTATATAATATAAGTGAGGCTTAAATTTCATGTACATAATAAGATATCGTATATGCATTATAATATTACTGCTATCGAATTAAATGGAATACAGAAATGCTCATAATATATCCAGCTATTACCATAAAATAAATGGTCAGTGACCCGAAGCGTTCCGAGGGCAATAAAAATATTTAGAGATAAATAATATCACAGACGTTGGTTTCAAGCTTTATAACGATACTATACTGTTATACTAGAAGGTGTGCTACGTGATAGCAATTTGGTGATATAGATGCTGTGTTATGTCATATGTGAATAGTGACCGACCATACATGTCATTAATGATTAAACTTGACATGTGTTACTGTTCTCACTAATGGTATACATCATATCATCCCCGACCATTCAAGTTCAACAAAATTCATGGCCCAACTGTGCATATTTTATTAATAAATTTGTTCGCACCAACAAAACTCGACGGAAACAATAAAAGAGACATAATAAAAGAGACATACAGATTAACTTGTCTCTCTAAACGAAATGATGTAATATGTACGTCTCACACACATACACAGTGAAGTTAGATTTAATAAGTTAATCTGATCTTATTGGCAGGTAATGCGACACTTGTATTGTGGTAGGATAATCGATGTTACAAATGTCTATCAGGATATCCAGCCTGGATATTGTCCAGGTGTGTCCTGGGATCTTGGGAGAGAGAGAGAGAGAGAGAGGGATCTTAATCATGTGAACTGTGTTAAACACTGTAGTAATGGTACTGGTAGACGTTACAATTCTCTGAACAGCAGTAATGGTAGACGTTACAATTATCTGAACAGCAGTAATGGTAGACGTTACAATTCTCTGAACAGCAGTAATGGTAGACGTTACAATTCTCTGAACAGCAGTAATGGTAGACGTTACAATTCTCTGAACAGCAGTAATGGTAGACGTTACAATTATCTGAACAGCAGGAATGGTAGACGTTACAATTATCTGAACAGCAGTAATGGTAGACGTTACAATTATTTGAACAGCAGTAATGGTAGACGTTACAATTATCTGAACAGCAGTAATGGTAGACGTTACAATTCTCTGAACAGCAGTAATACTAACCCGACTAGCATGACTAGGCTCACAGTCATGATTAGGAGCCGTATCATGGCTATTCCCTGAAAATTATATGGCAGGATTTTTGGCGATACGGAATTAATCTTATGTTATTCAACAGATCTAACATTCTTTGATTAAGCATGGCCGTACGGCGTACATCTCGCGATTAACCGTACCTTTTCCCTTTCAGTTTCCTCTTCAAATGCCTAATTTGTAGTATGATATCTATCACATGATAAGTCATAATTATAGCATGGCTGATAAACGAGATGTCAAGCAAGCCTGTCAGGCTAGTTAGTTAACCTCTGGTATACCACTAATATCATGTGCGGAGGGAAAACCAGTTTTGTCAAAAAATAAAGGCCATGTTAATAACATGGCATAATATTAATATGCGGCTTGGAATTTAAAATTTAATTATTGTTACCTACCCTGACCATACCGATACACCGCGATTTACGTAAATTTACCCGTTAAATAGTAGGACTAGGAAATGAAAATAGTATTACTATCACATTTACTAGTACTACCGCTCTATTTTCATTTTCTACAATTATTGGTGATAGGATGACGCCCAAACAACAGACTAGATACAGTAAGTTAAGCCTTACTTTGAAATGGTATATACGTAAACTTAAAGGATCATCAATGGCTACATCTCACTCTCAGTAAATTCACGAAGCAAGATAAGGCACTAGATAGTAGGAAATGGCATAAACCGAGGGGACCGGGATTATCGCCAGGCACTGAAGAAATCCTTTCCAGCCAACTAAAGACCAGTCCCAGCATTTATAGGGCGGTACTTGGCGCTAGATAAGACGGCTCAACGATGAGCGAAGATCAAAGACAAAGCGGACTTGTAGTAAGATAGGGCCAATTACATCATTTACAAACCACTTAAAATACCTCACGGAAAACCACTAGCGGTAAATCGTAGGAGAGGTTGCCACCGAGAAAGTAATGACGACATGACTTGCTCTGTATTGTTTTGTAATACCACGTGAGGTCCTAATATAGTCATAAAACGGAATGTCGTGCAAGGAATTTGCTCGTTCTGAAATGTAATATAATATAACTCTTTATCACCGAATTTAATTATAAGACTAAGAGATAGTGAATAGGGAGACATGATCGCGCGGCGCAAGAAACAAAAGTGTGCTTCAGTATAGGGAGTTAAGAAGAAGTTGTGAGTTTAGAATAAGTTGAACTACCAACACTCAACAGTAATACAAGAAGTTAGAATGTGTGGAGTCAAAGCAAATTACGAGAGGTGGAACGCAGCGCATTGAAATGACGGTACAGTGCACTATGGCAATAGTGATTTGTGCTGCCATGGACTGGCTGTTATTGTGATGAGGGCAACAAGCCAATTGCCTGGATCTTCCAAGTTAACCTAACGATCTGGTCTCTTATATAGTTCTGAACCAGAGACCGAATGAACCCCGTCCTAGATCATCATTACTTAGAACAAAGAATAGAATCCTGAGTCAATTGAGCGCTAATCATTCTGGATGTAATATGTGACCTCCGGTCGTTGTACTAAGTGGTTCAATTTGAGACTAGTCGTTGTTATCATAACCATGTTAACAAAGACACATTCGGTACAGCCAAGGAGTAAGACACTTACCAAGAGATGGTCTCGAGATGCTAATCGTTTCAAGGAATCATGATGTGGATGCGGAACAATTAATCTGTCACAATTTTAGATTTAAAAGTTAAAAAGAAGTAACCAGGAAGCATTGTTGGTTGGATAATTAAAAGTTGGTGGTATTTTTAAATACATTAGATAACATACAATATAATTATACACTACCCAACACAGAAATCAATCCAAATTAACTTCATATCACGGTTCATACATGTGTACTATTTGATATGTATGCCCCCATCAAGTAAATAGTAAATGTTGTAACTGTTCAAATAGCAAAACAATAATAAAACTGATACAAATACTAACAAATGGGGGGGGGGGGGGGTCCAACCCGATCATTTCCGATCATTCCGATCCCGATTTTGGCCTCATCAACCCTCATATCGGAAAAATCGGGAAAATTTAAATCTTTCCTCTGAGGTTTCTAGGCGATATAGGTAGCTATTTCTGTACTTAAATATGACAAGAAATCGATTGGTGGTGGTCCCAGAACCCCAAAATGGTTTCTAGTTCCAAACAAGAATCGTTTCGTCCGAAAAACAACACACTGTCGTATCAACTCTTGTTTGACAGAAACATCCACCCCGGTCCACAATTGAAAGAGGTACGGTTGGTAATAACAATAGTAACAAATAGGGAACGCATTAGTAACTTTTGATTTAAATTGTCTCCACAATTTGTAACAGGCTATCTGCAGAAATGGGTAGCACGGTTAATGACCATTGACCATGGTCCTTTCTCAAACTTCCAATCCTCAGTTAGATACAAAGAATAGTCTACACAATTTTAAATAACATTAAAAGAGAGGAGGAGGAGGAGAAGGAGGAAGACTGAGGAGGAGGAGGACTGACGAGGAGGAGAAGGACCGAGAAGGACAGAGGAGGAGGAGGAGGACTGAAGAGGAGGAGGACTGAAGAGGAGAGGGAGGACTGAGGAAGAGGAGCAGGATTGGTGAGGAGGAAGAGGAGGACTGAGGACGGGGAGGAGAAGGACTAAGAGAACGCGAGGGCTAAGGACGAAAAGGACTGAGGACGAGGACGAGAGCGAGGACTGAGGAGGAGGACTGATAAGAAAGAGAAGGAGGAGGAGGAGGAGGACTGAGGATGAGGAGGAGGAGAAGGAGGACTGGGGGAGGACTGAGGAGGAGGACTGAGGACTGAGGAGAAGGAGGACTGAGGAGGACAGAGGAGGACCAGGAAGAGGACTAGGAGGATGAGGACGATGACTAAGGACGAGGACTAGGAGGATGAGGACGAGGACTAAGGACGATGAGGACGATGACTAAGGACATGAAGAGGACGACTGAGGAGGAGGACTGATTAGGAGGAGAAGGAAGAGGAGAAGGAGGAGGAGGGCGAGGAGGAGAACTGAGGAGGAGGAGGAGGAGAAGGAGGAAGACTGAGGAGAAAGAGGAGGACTGGGGAGGAGGAGAAGGACCGAGGAGGATTGAGGAGGAGGAGAAGGACCGAGGAGGACTGAGGAGGAGGAGGACTGAGGAGGAGGAGGACTGAAGAGGAGAGGGAGGACTGAGGAAGAGGAGCAGCTGATTGGTGAGGAGGAGGAGGACTAAGGAGGAGGAGGACTGAGGAGGAGGACGAGAGCGAGGACGAGGAGGAAGACTGAAGAGGAGGAATGATAAGAAGGAGAAGGACGAGGACTGAGGAGGAGGACTGATGATGAGGAGGAGGAGAAGGAGGACTGGGGGAGGACTGAAGAAGAGGAGGACTTGTGGAGGACTGAGGAGGAGGACTGATATGAAGGAGAAGGACGAGGACTGAGGAGGAGGACTGATGATGAGGAGGAGAAGGAGGACTGGGGGAGGACTGAGGAAGAGGAGGACTTGGGGAGGACTGAGGAGGAGGAGGACTGGGGGAGGACTGAGGAGGATGATGAGGAGGAGGACTGAGGATGAGAAGGAGGAGAAGGAGGACTGGCGGAGGACTGATGAGGAGGTGGACTGGGGGAGGAGGACTTAGGAGTAGGAGGAGAAGGAGGAAAAGGAGGAGAAGGAGAAGGAGGACTGAGGAGGAGAAGGAGGAGGACTGAGGAGGAGAAGGACTGAGGAGGAGGACGAGGAGGATGAGGACGAGGAGGAGGAGGAGGAGGAGGACTGACGAGTAGGAGGAGGACTGGGGAATGAGGAGGAGGAGGACTGAGGAGGAATAAGATGAGCGCTGAGAAAGAGGACTGAAGAGGATGAGGAAGAGGAGGAGGACTGAGGAGTAGGACTGAGGAGGAGGAGGAGGACTAAGGAGAAGGATGAGGACTAAGGAGAAGGATGAGGAGGATGAGGAGGAGGAGGAGGACTGAGGACGAAGACTAAGGAGGACGAAGACTAAGGACGAGGACTAGGAGGATGAGGACAAGGGTTAAGGAAGAGGAGGAGGACGACAGAGGAGGAGGACTGATTAGGAGAAGAAGGAAGAGCCCGAAGAGGAGGATGAGGAGGAGGACTGAGGACGAGGACGACTAGTGTAGGACTGAGGATGAGGACTGATGAGGAGAAGGAGGAGGAGGACTGAGGAGGACGATGAGGAAGAGGAGGAGGAGGACTGAGGAGGACGATGAGGAAGAGGAGACTGAGGAGGAGGAGGAGGACTGTTGAGGAGGAGGAGGATGATAAGGAGGAGGACTGAGGAGGACTGAGGAGGACTGAGGAGGAAGACTGAGGAGGACGAGGACGAGGACTAAGGACGAGGAGGAGGAGGAGGACTGATTAGGAGAAGAAGAAAGCGGAGAAGGAGGAGGAGGATGAGGCTAGGAGGAGGAGAAGGAGAAGAATGAGGAGGAGGACTGGGGGAGGACTGAGGAGGAGGATAAGGAGGAGGAGGACTAAGGATGTGGATGAGGACGAGGACGATTGTGAGGAGGACAGAGGATGAGGACTGATGAGGAGGAGAAGGAGGAGGATGAGGAGGAGGAGGACTGGGGAGGACTGAGGAGGAAGAGGATGATAACTGAGGAGGAGGATGAGGAGGAGGACTCAGAAGGAGGACTCAGGAGGTGGACGAGGATGAGGAGGAGGACTGGGGGAGGACTGAGGAGGAGGATAAGGAGGAGGAGGACTAAGGATGTGGATGAAGACGAGGACGATTGTGAGGAGGACAGAGGATGAGGACTGATGAGGAGGAGAAGGAGGAGGATGAGGAGGAGGAGGACTGGGGAGGACTGAGGAGGAAGAGGATGAGGACTGAGGAGGAGGATAAGGAGGAGGAGGACTAAGGATGTGGATGAGGACGAGGACGATTGTGAGGAGGACAGAGGATGAGGACTGATGAGGAGGAGAAGGAGGAGGATGAGGAGGAGGAGGACTGGGGAGGACTGAGGAGGAAGAGGATGATGACTGAGGAGGAGGATGAGGAGGAGGACTCAGAAGGAGGACTCAGGAGGTGGACGAGGATGAGGAGGAGGACTCAGGAGGAGGATGACGACTATGAGGAGGACTCAGGAGGACTGATGGGGAGGAGAAGGAGGAGGAGGATGAGGAGGAGAAATGAGGAGGAGGAGGAGGAGAAGGAGAAGGACTGGGAGTAGGACTGAGGAGGAGGAGGGGACTGAGGAGCAGGGTGAGGAGGACTGAGGAGAAGGACGAGGACGAGGACGAGGAGTCAGGAAGAGGATTGAAGAGAACTGAGGAGGAGAAGGACTCAGGAGGAGGAGGAACACTTAGGAGGAGGAGGAGGACTGATGAGAAGGAGGAGGAAGACTAGGGAGGAGGAGGACATGTAAAAGTTTTGTCTGTTTTTGTCCGTTTTTGTTCGCCCTACTTTTTTTCCGTTTTGAAAATATAGGGTACCGAACGGACACAAAACATGATCCCCCAGCCAAGCATGTGTTACGATACAAATGTACTTGACTACTACTGGTATACATTTAAGGTGCAGTGTACTAGTGATATCATGGTATGTTTAAAGACCGGACCACAAAATATAACCCGGTACCTAGTGTTGTACTAATACATAATAACAAGTAACTGGGATAAAATTAATTCAAGAAACAATTTAACAATCGATGTCACGTCAAAAGGCCAAAGCACTCGGGTCTGGGAGTACATGACAACTCCAACTAGTAGTGAGCATACTAATAAGCCCCTGCAGTGGAAAAACACATAAAACATACTATTGGAATGTCCTTGATACATGTTTCGTATCCCAATATCAGAGATAAGAATTTGCACTTCATTTTAAAACGTTCACTTTGACAAACCATAACTCTCCACCAATCAAGTCAAATTTCAATTTTAAAATATCAAAAGAAAGTAGAGAATTTCGCCAACAAGAAAGGGGACTCTTGGATGGGTAGGTAAAAACGCGATCTTTGCCCTCAAAATCGACTTTTAAAACTTCATACATTTTCCGCCGAAATTATAAGTCTTATATCGCAAAACATCCCCCTACCTTCGGCGGCGGAGGAGGCGCGCGAAAAGTGGCATGCAACGTATGTCAAGAATGTCCAATTGGTTTGTTTTCTTATAACAATATAGCATATGTAGGGGTTCTGGTTGAATTATATCACTTCTGAGAGGTTTTTGAGATCGATTCTGTAAATTTCTCAATTTTCCGATTTTTCCGATTTTTCCGATTCCGATTTTGGCCTCATCAACCCTCATATCGGACATCGGGTTGGACCCCCCCCAACAAATAGTCAGAAGTAAGGTGAACCAGCCACTGAATCTCACATTTTAACATAATATTACCTCCTCTGAAAGCACACGTTACCCGATTCCAAGCAATCCCGAAATTCTTAACAATTTAAGCTTAAATTAGAAGTATAAAAAATGAAAACAGCTTTAATCTCTGCCCAATAGGATTTTATAAACACAGCGACTTCTTAAATCTCCAAAGATGTTTGATATCGGAGCATCTCCGATACCAAACGTCCTGCTAATATCTGATTTATACCACCGGAATAAACAAGATTTTTAAGAATCCGAAGACTCTAAACAAAGGTTTTAGTTAGGGCAACAATAGAAATTTATGGGACCATCTGTGAATAAATTCGTAACAAAGGTTTCTCTACAGGGATGTGTTGTCCATATACATAGTCCCAGGCACAACAAAAACCGTAAAACTGAAACTGATGGGGAAAACTTTCTGTAACAATTTTTCTCCAGGCGCCCACACGCCCCGACCTTAAAAGTCGGCTTCGGAAGGTCTGTCTGAAGACAGTTTTTAAGTGATTTTTCGGAATAAAACCTAATTATCTCGTTATGTGATTGTCAGCTCCCTTTGAAAACTTCGTGCGTCTGCCATAATGTGGCAATTGCGGTCATTTTCCATTTCCTCTTGAGATCTCACAGACCATCCGAAGCCGAGTAACGACTTTTAAGGTTGGGGCGTGAGGCGCCTGGAGAAAAATTGTTCTAGAAAAAGTTTTCCCCATCGGTTTCAGTCTTACGTTTTTTTGTGGTGCCTGGGACTATGGACAACACATTCCTGCAGAGAAACCTTTGTTACGAATTTATTCACAGACCATACTATATTGCTATTCTTGCCCTAACTATTTATTATTTAAACACCCAAATGTTTAACATCTTGCTAATATCTGATTTGAATGTCCCACAATTCTACAGAATCTTAAAGAACGGTTTCACGTTTCCTTGGAATCGTCTGAAAGTGTAAGCTCCAATTAGGATGAGAGCCAGGTAGGAGAAGATAATAGCGTACAGAGGAGACATTCCAGCCTCATTCATGAGTGTCAGACAGGATACCAGCTGAAATAGTAACTGTTAATTAGCAAGAAATTAACAGGTAATTAGCAAGTAGTTGATGAGCTTTTAGCGAGCCAATATCGATTAAATATTGAAAAGTTTTCGCGAAATCGGTACTCTATTATTTTTCATTATTGTATGACTGAACCCACAGCATAGTATAATCATGGGTCATGGCCGGAAAAAATGATAAAATTGAAAATTCCACCGTGGTAATTTAGTTGTACAACTAAATAATACCACGGTGGAATTTTTAATATTTTTTATTTTTAACAACATCTGGATCTACTTTAAGGTTTAAAGCCATTTTCTAATTTGTCGAACTTGTGCGGCTGATCTGTTAATCTACATCGCTTGGTATTTTAAGGTCACCACAAATTGAACAAGTGCGATGATGTTGGTCAGAACAGGAAATAATGTAGATTCAATTTCTCATTTCTCTAAAATTATGACAAAATTAGAACAAAATTACTCAACGTACAAACTCTAACGAATATTAAGCAAAGAATTCACGGGATATTTCTAAAAGTCCTAGGTAATTGTGCTTGGAGTCATCCAACTACTCCTAAAATACAAGAGTTCATCTCGAAGACTCTTCAGTCTCTAGTACATGGTACTAGCGGTAATGATTTCTGCAAACTGTAGTCCATACTTCACATCCAGACTCTGTACAGATTTGTATATTTCAGAATAGAAAGGGTTTTGTTGGATGCCCTTCAGTTTGTTGGACCAAATGGGGTGGTGGCTTGGTTTCACCATTAGCCATCTGAACATCAGCGATCTGAACAATGAGAACCTTGAACAGGGTTCCCTCAGGAATTCTCCCACTCCAAACTTCAAATTCCAGGTATGTGTGTAGCAACTAGAGTGGTCCACAGCATGTACAATAATGTGACAGAACAGCGGATCTAGCAACTCAGCTGGGAGATCAGCGTTACAAAGTGCATTTTTAACTGCCTCCTTGCACTCTGCAAGATACCCTACAAACGGGACACTTTTTTCAGGGATCCCCTGAGAAAGGTCTTTAAACAGTGGTGGGGACAGAGTTTCTTCGATCAAGCTTTCTCTGGTGATCTCAACAGAGTAGACTCTCGTGAAGAACCTATATCTCCACGGCCGCTCACTTCTCACTTTCAAGTCAGGAGCAGGGCTTCTATCAGATTGAGTAAGAGCATTGTGTAGAGGTAGAGATGTTTTGGTGGACGGTTGCAGGGTAGAGATGTTGTTGTCTACAATGTATTCGGTAAGGCTGTTAGAGTAGAGGTGAAACTTGGGATGAACACTAGCGGTGTGGTAGAAAAAGAGAACTTCCGTCATTAGACTTCTGTTTGTTATCTTCTCCCCGTTGAAATGGAATGATTCTATTGATGCTTTCCCCTGGGGGTGCTTCTTGAAAACCATATTTATACTGTTGATAGCGACCGATGGCAAACAGGACTCCAGGCTACAGTCTTCAACTTCCAACCTACTTTCTTCGGCATCAGAGTTCACTAGCAAAGCAAGTGTAGAATTCTCCACATATTCCACTATATCGTCATCTGTAGGGTCTTTGAGTAGGAAGAGATAGACGAAAACGTTGTAAATCAGTCCTGCTAAAAACTTGAAGATCATCCAAGGTGATTGGAAGCGTGAGTTTTCTTTGAATATCTTCTCGTATTTCTCTTCGTAGTCGCAGTTTACGAGTGAGGGTTTTATCAACTGAGACATTGATCTCTGTTGCGAATCTATGAATAACAGTGTGTTTTGAAGGTTTACATCAATTAAGTTGAAAAGGAATTAATTAAAATAAAAAGTAAGAAATTAGCTAGCGTAACCAGAGATCGAAGAGGTTTAATTTCATAGAAATAATAAATGGTAATTCGCAAGGCTCTGTAATTGCACGTTGTAGCCACCAGCCAAGAATTGTTAATCAAATAAGAGATGAATATCATGACTTTATCCAAGAATTGATGTTATTAGCTCAAGTAAAATTTAGAGAAATAACGCCGCAAAGAATAACGAAAAGGCTGCAAAGAGAAAATTCATTAAACTGGTAACTGACTAGATGTTGTAGCACGCAATAAGCAATCTACTATTTTACACTAGTAGAACAAAGGTCTGTAAAACTGTAACTATGTACCGGCTGCTTCCGAAAAAGTACTGGTAACAAGTAAAAATGGCCAGAAGTTTTAGCTATCATTACGAATAAGACTAATAATGGAAGCAAGACGTAATAGTTATATATTAGTAAAGATTGTAAGAAAAGTAAACAAGTGAAAATACGTGCTAAACCTTAACCTCTGTAACTAGATCCTCATTCCACACTCAATATTTGTACGGCAAACAGATTTATAAATAACACTCTATCATACTAATGGACAACAGACAGCTGAACACTAACCAGATGAGTAAGAGTGACAGAGAGGAGTAACACTAACCAGATGAGTAAGAGTGACAGAGAGGAGTAACACTAACCAGATGAGTAAGAGTGACAGAGAGGAGTAGAGACAACACTAACCAGATGAGTAAGAGTGACAGAGAGGAGTAACACTAACCAGATGAGTAAGAGTGACAGAGAGGAGTAACACTAACCAGATGAGTAAGAGTGACAGAGAGGAGTAACACTAACCAGATGAGTAAGAGTGACAGAGAGGAGTAGAGGCCAGGATCTCTTCTCCACCCCATCTGAGCAGAGTAGACCCCAACACACATGCAGTCCCGTCATGACACTAGCTTGGAGGGCTCCTGACACAAATATCGGCATACTCGGGGATCCTGGCGCTGAAAAAAAGTACGGTTAATTAATATTTATTATTTATTTTAGTTAATGAATATTTACGTAGTTTTAACTTTTATAAGTGAGTCATCTGTAATCAGAATTAGGGCGTGGCTTTGGTAAGACCCTAAACAAATCTTCAGCAGTATTGTTTAATTTTATAGACTCTAGATTTAAATGAAATAGGGATTCTTACTGTAGTAAGTTCCTGGACCACTGGCTTCAGAGAGAACGTTAACGTACATAAACATGGCACTCATCACTCCGTAACCGAGACCTGGGATAGTACTATGTAATTCTTTTCAAATCAAGCTACTTTAAAAGAGTTTGGGAAACCTAAACCCAGCTCACAGCCACCCCCAATAACTGTGTATTAGAGTATTAGTGCTCTCTTACCAGCAATAACAGAGTATCTGGGACCATGAAACAGGTCGGTAGTTTCCCGGGATATTCTGGACAGAGCAACGTTAGTTTTCTTAACCAGGAGTACAAACAGTATCCTCAACGCTTCCTGTAGATAATTAGTGAATTATACCATCATAATGTGTTCTTAAGAAAGTATGGACAATCATTCCCCACGCGCTATCTGGGGTAAGTCTCGCAGTGTGACGAGGATCAGGACGAGCGTTAGAAGATTCCTGAAATGTGCCCTTAAGTTCGCCCCAGTACACAGTAGATAATCTGAGAGATGAAAGATAAGATTACCTGAAATAGGACGGAGAAGACAAGTGTGAAGGCGAGATGTTTCCTGAGCGGGACCACAGCTAGCCACACTAGGGAGGAGAGCAGTAGAGAGAGTAACCAGAAAAACGCCGAGGTTATCAACAATATCACTGCCTGCGAGAGGATAGGGGTTACATCACGGGTAATTCAGTGGATGAGAGATTATCTGAACAGTCGCACGGGCTGATTTAGTAATATTCAATATTGAAATAGAGATTATTGTGATACGGTTGTACTTGTATAAACCACTGATGACTGACTTCATTTTAAGTTGTACCTTAAGGACTGGTTGGAGGCAGGAGCTGGCTGGGTTAATGATTTACATATTATTGTATACAAACAAAAACGAAGGACTTGAATGCAAAGTAAGATTATTACGAAGCAAGAGAATCAAGTTCACAGTGTTAGTTTAACACACGTGTTCGTGCCTACAGTATCCGTCCAAGCACTTGAATGTGCCGGAAGGGCATTCCCCGTCATCTTTACAGTAGCCACAAGTCTTCTGACAATAGTTCTCCTTGATACGGGGATTTTTACAATATCTCTCATAGCAAGGAGAGTAAGAGTCCACACAGTCAGGCGCTGAAGTAGGGTCACTATCATCATCAGGGTCAACCTGATAATCAGTTGCTTCGTCACTTCCTTCATCAGTGGAACCAGTGGAATCAAGTAGAGGATAGCTACCGTACTCCCACATGAAACAGTTGTGGTGGTTCCTGGTGAACTTAACAAACCCGCTTTCTCCCCAGCTGGATCCCCACGAGTTCTTGACCAGCACATAACGAGAGGTATATCCCACAGCTGCGACGGCATGGTTAGCCCAGCCTGTGCAGGTTGTGTCCTTGAATATACCTCTTGAATAACTCTGAAACTTGTTAGTCACTTCAAATGCCACAGAGACAGCTCCTGAAGCCAGAGCTTCTATGTTAGCTTGTTCAGTGCTCCTTGTATTAACTATGCCTATGATTTTAGCAGCTATCATAGCGTCTGGTTTGCTGGAACCTTTACAAGTGTCAGCAATCTGTTCGTATTCATAGTCGGCAGTTTTTGCCAGTCTTCCTCCGTTCGCTGCTGAGTAAACAAAGCAGTCACCAGGCCATCCACCGTTACACCCATCACGTGATCCCTCGTACACACAGTCCAAGTACTCCTGCTCAGCGAAGTTTCTCAGGACATTAGCTACCTCAGCGTATCTTGTCTCCAGTCCACCAACAGCTGCAAAGGTCCAACACGACCCGCAAGCTCCTGGTTTTTAACTTTGGTGATCTTTCCTTCATTTGTCAGAGTTTACTTTCGGGTACATCTTCTTCACTACTCCGGAGAGCAGGTTTAGCGTTCTTGTTGTGTCCTGTTACATTGAGACCTCTGTAAGAGATCTGCTCAGATTCAGTCATTGTAGAGAAGAAGTTCAGAGCGAACTCAGCAGTTTCTTTGTCCACAGAATTCTCATCCGCTACCAATTCCGCGTTCTTCCTGAACAGTCGGAACCTCAGTCTATCCTCCACCGGATTGAATGCAAGTTTCTGCTCCGCCTTAAAGTTGTCGTACAGCTTCAGGGTTTCTTTGGGAGATCGCAGGATAGCTTTCAAGTAGGATTCTTTCGTCAGATAAGAGATGCATCCAACAGGACGAGAATGAGAACAAGCTTCACTTCTACAATGTATGGTTGTCTTGAAAGCTGGATTCCGATTTTGATGCTGAGTTGAAGAAGGAGCTGGTTTATAAAGCGTCCTGTTCTGTACAGGTGGCAGGTTGCAGGTTGCAGGTTGCAGGTTGTTACAACTTGCACTTATCTTTTGTTTCAGCTGAACACCATAACCCTATTTAGCACTTAGCAGAGATTCCTCGCAAATCTTCTAAGTTTTTGTCACGTCTGTTTTACTAGGCATGTTATTGTTGGGTAACAATTCTGTTATTTAACTCGTTGAGGAGTTCATTTTTTTTGTTATATCGTATGCTACAGCTCACAGCTGTTCTCAGTATTTTATTTTGTTTTTATTCAAACTGAATATAATGATTAAGAAATTGAATAAGCAAGTTTTAAGAGTGAATAAGAAACGTGCTGTGCTACTGCAGTATATTAAGAAGTACCTAGCAGTTTTAATAAAAACAAAGAAAATACTGGGAACAGCTGTAACATAATATGGAATGTCAAAAAATAACATGAACTCCTCAACTAACAAATCAAATAAATGAATTGTTACCCATCACCCAAAAATAACATGACTAGTAGTAGTGAAACAGCCGTGAAAAATATTAGAAGATTTGCGAAGAATCTCTGCTAAGTGTTAAATAGGGTTATGTTCAGCTGAAACAGAAGATAAGCGCTGATGCTCATAAGAATCTTACTTTGCATTCACGTCTTTCGTTTTTTCTTTTTTAGTATTTATAATATATAAATCATTAACCCAGCTCCAATCAATACTTTTAAGGTACATTGTACAACCTAAATTGAAAAAACCACAAATATGATCAAAATAAACAATTTTCGGTGAACATATGCTGGAATTACTGCAACATTCACCAAATGAACTAACCTGAGCCTCCTTAGCAGCAGTACACAGAAACAGGGTTACAGACGGACCAAACGCTATGGACAGACATCCAATGAAGGGCAGCCAATTTACAGCCATTTCTCTTGCGTGTTATCTCTATTTTCTCTTTCACTCAGCCAAGTTTCTCTTTCACTCAGTCAGGTTTCTCTTTCACTCTACATTGGTTGTGTGGTCATGCTTATACTGCAAGGATTTGATAAGATAATTGAAGCTTCAAGTTAGTACGGATAAATTGGGAGCTAAAACAAAGCTAGGGACATTGTTCACCAATAATCGGAACATTTTAAGATGGCAACATTTTAATTAGACACAGAAGAACTTATTTCATTTTATGTTAGTCAATGAAACTACGATTAATTTAATTGAAATTGAGCAGGGCTTTCAGTAACAAAGTGGTAAGAGAAATAAATAAAACCGTTTTCATCTTGCACTGTTCTGCATTAAAAGTACATAATCAGATAGGTTATACTGTTGAAATTATTCGTCTTATTTTGGGTAATCTAACCACTTAAAAGATGTTGGCGTGACGTCAGATTTCCAGTGAACACGATATTCTTTTGACACGTGACACCGGTACTTTAAAAGCGGTTAAGTTTCAGATTTCTAAGAGCAAGGAAGGGAAATTAGTGACGGGGTTAATCACGTGTCAAAACAAATCTTCATCGTCTCCCGACCAGTAGTCTCATGTTATTAACCACCAGATAACAATTCAAGAGATACAATTTCTTTCTCCCCAAAAATTGACATAAACTCTCTAGACACAGACGAAAAATAATTTAACTTGAATTATTATAAACAAAATAGGTCCTGGTATTAATTAGAGATAAAAACAGACTCACATATAACTCGAGACAGCGCTATGGATAACTGCCCAACTGTTTTCTTCGAAAACAAATAAAACATATTCTTTAACCATATCTTACAAATTGGGACAAATCGCTCGCTCTCAGCTGTTTACCATAATAAAAGCATTAAAGAAGACATGAAGAGTCCAAGGGAAAACCGTCCTCCCGGTCTAGGTCAGGTCTTGGCACAGATAAAAGTTTATCATCCTACATTCATGACAGTTCCGATATAAGTCTACCACACATCTCAAAGAACTCTAAAATCTCGTGGCTCTCTTTTTCGGAGCCACTGCCGTCAGAGGAGGCAGAGGGGTATCTGTGTCTGGACATCTGCGGGGGAGGCAGGATCATTACATAAATTAGACATATTATATACTGATTACTGAATACGTAATATTGATAACATTAACTACCTGTGATAAGGGGATGATGATTCAATAATTTAGAGAAGGTTCTAGAACAAAGATATTAATTAAGGGTGGTTCTGCACAGACATATAAGTGTAGCAACACACCTTTACAACCTAATTAATATTATTGATATTCAACTGTTTAATTAACATGTTCTTTCGGTTCTTTATATCTAACTTATTAGTATTACTTATCAACAAATTAATCAACAAAATAAGTAGGAGAGTTTTCAAATTGGAACAATCCGCCATAGGGTTAGGAATCTAATGATAACATACCTCTAGCTCAATCTTGTTGTTGAGATCGCTGTCTTTGAAGCTGGAAACGTTCTGGAAGTCAAGTAGGCACTGTTTCTTGTTCATTTCATACAGTCGGAGGCACAGTTTGATGGGTCGGGCAGTTTGTCCCTGACGTTGGCGAGCTATCACCAGATAAGGGCTTATCACCTTCCATTCCTGTGGGAAATATTTTAGATTGTGAGATCTCTGATGGAATTCTTTAGGATTGTGAGATTCTTGGAGCAAATATTTAGAAATGTGAGTTTTTTAACAGGTTGTCAAATCACAATGTAGGGTATTACAAATATAGCTAATCATCTTGATTCATGTTAAGAGAGTATCTTAAAATTATCTATGTTTAAAATTTATAAATAAGAGTAACTTACAAAATTACAGCGTTTCATAGCTTTAAAGACAGCGTTCATAATATGTCCCGGAGAACTGTTCGAACGTAAACCTGAAAATGACAGTTTACTACTACTACTACTACTACTACTACTACTACTACTACTATTACTGCTACTACTACTACAAATAAGGTAACCTCACCGCATCCAATTCCAAAGGATCATGATCTTTAGAACTATATAACACACAAATTTGTCATGAATTCAGAACTATAAATTAAAGTAGGCCTTATAAAAGTCTAGAAAAGCTGTCCAGAATTAAACTAGCCTAGATGCCACTTCTTCTTCCTGCCACTGTCGTCCCCAGTAGCCATGGTCTCATCCCCGCCCAACTTATGGAGGTTTGGAGGAGCTGGGACTTGGGAAGAAACGGCGTTTGAAGCAGAGGAGCGAGGCAGAGAGGAGAGGGAGAAGTGAGCAGGGGAGGTGGAGAGTAATATACCACCGCTAGAACCGGGACTCTGAAATAGTTGGTGTTACCAGGGAGTTCACACATGTTGTCACGTGGTCTTCCTACAAATGCCATGTTTAATTTTAGATTTTGTAACAAAATTCACTATTATAAAACAAAGTGTATCTTTGCTTGAGAGGTGAATTATGTTTAAGAGTCCGATATAATGGCATTGACATTTGACAATGGTTGCTTGTTTTTATTATACCGTAGGTTGTGCTTTGTAGAGCTCTAGAGTTCTTAGTCCGGAGCCACCGAAAAAATCATTATTTTATGGCGGTGATTCAGATTTGAAGTGTTAATTCTTTTTGTCCACGCACCACGTTGATTTCAAAAGGATCCTCCACGGAAAGATGAGGAAAGTTCTCGAAGCAGACACCACATCGGCAGTTCTCCGTGTTGCACAAGGCAAATATATTAGAGATCATCATTTCTACGGGACCCGTTGTGTTTTAGTTTTAGAATGCCATCGCAATATTCAGACAGTATTTTCGACAGTTTCTGGGCAACTGGGTTACTCCGAGGAACAGCAAAGATTTAAACTCAACTACAAATACAATGAGCAATGTAAGCGTTCTGCGAAAAACTTTGCATTAATTTCGAGGAAATCTACACTACTCAGAACGAACATTAAGAACTCCTAGAATGATCGATCTGGTCTCCAGAAACTTCTAGCAGCAAGACTAGTGACTACTTATAAATCAAAGCCAGGGTAGATGAGATGAATTAAATACCATAAATATCTTCCGGCAGCAAACGGCAAGTGAAAGCGAAAACGTCAATAGGCAAAAGCAACGAAGTCACGAAGTGATAGCAAGGAATTTCGAGTAGTGTAAATTCTCATAAGTGGCGTCATCCTTTGTTCCACACTTTTAGAGCTCGCTGGACATTTAACCCCACCACATTTAGATCATTCCATGGCCTTCCATTTACAATACAATTCGAGTAATACAAGAGAGAGCTGCTAGAATGCCACACATCCATTCGTTACCGTGTAGAACTATTACAATTTCGCGAGACATGTACCAGAACATGTGGTTCTAGAAGGTTGTAGAATCTCTGGAAGCTCGCAACTAAGCTTCTGTTCTCCGCATATATACATATATATTTATAAATATGTCCATTAGCAGTGCTAAATAGCACTGGGTGGAAGATAGAAGTATCTAGAACTGATTGCCACAAACATTTACTGCCGTATATCATGTAATCTGTTTCTCCCGTATAAGAGGTGTCTTATCTTGTTATATAAGGGATAATTGAGGGAGGGAGGGGTAGGTTATGGCTGTTCTAGGACCACATAATCCTTGTAGTTATTATTCTAGTACAATGAACGTCCGTTTACGTGATGATCGTGTGCGTGTTATTTCGCTCAAAGCTAATTTTGTTGTGCTTACATGCTTATGACTGTGTTGAACTGCGAAAATGCTACATGTTGATGAATTATGTCATCGGAAGTATTTAAGGACGGCCACTTTTTCCGTCGCGTTTATCAAATTATGATAATAACTGAACAAGTTCTGTTGACTATCATTTGATTTAACCCACACTTTCGGAGAGTTTCCAGTTCCGCGGAATAGCAAACGCCCGGACATTTGAGATACTATGTTTATTGAATTTAGACTCAAGACCAATTATTAGTGAAAACTAATCTGTTGGGATAATTCGATTCTGTGAAATTATCGGTAAAAAGTGGAACCTACCAAGTGGCTGAGATTGTCGAACTCCTTCCATGCTCCGGATGGTGGTGTTGACCCGAAAACAAAGTCGTCAAGTGAGTTTGGGGGACCTGGGTGTAATATTACCAGTTATATCATCGACTCATCGTAAACAAGATAAATAATACAAATGCAACGTGTTACATCGCAAATTCGATAACAGTTGTAGCAAGGAGACGATGTTATACCTATACATTTTCAGAGACAACTTGTTCGCCGATAACTTAGATGTCGAGTGAACCTGGACCCGTGAAAAAGTGCTCCAGGAGATTTTTAAATTCCGAAAAATACGTTACCATTAGCCACAATCAAGTTACATCATCGTAAACAAGATGAAATCATAAATTGCATCTTCGAGGCGCCGTGCTTATTGAAATCAAGTTGCGCACATACATAAACACGCGTGCGCGGCGGTGTCATTATAAGAAAGACGTTCGCGTGTTCCGTTGATCCCACTAAAACAAACATATTTTGTGACCGATAGTTCGTGAGGAACTTATCTGAAACCTGAAACTTGGTATTCATTGGACCGCGGTTCAGTGGCGTAACTTAGGGCTCCGCAGACCCCGCTGTGCGGGGGGGCGCCGTATAAGGGGGGCGCAATTTTCCTGAATTTTAGGCCCTTTCACTGATAAAACGCCTTGTTTGTGTAATTCCCTGTCCAATTTAGCGTTCGGCCGACGCGAAAAAAATATTTGGGGTACCTTTTTTGCTTCAGGGGGCGCAAAAAGCTGTAGGGGGGCGAGAAAAAAAGTACCCGACCTTTTTTTTTTTTTTTTTTTTTTAGGGACAAAAAATTTTAGGGGGGCGCTTTTCGTCACTGAGCGGGGGGGGGGGGGGCGCCAACAAGCAAAGTTTCGCCACTGCCGCGGTTGTGTCACACTTTTCTTAGGCCAAGGAACGGAATTATTTAAAGAATTGCCGCGTTTAATGTTTACAGTGTTACTATTCTCTGTAAAGTGTAATTAGAGACATTAAAAGTAAATCAGTTCAGTAATTCCTAATCAATAACAAGGAAGTTGATTGTTCTAGTGCTAAACGTACCAATATGTCTGTTAGTTTTACTATCCAGGATCAAGTTGTAAGCTATTCGGTATTGGTTTGTGGGATCATGTACTTCCAGGGCAGCTATCACATCTTGTTCAGTGCAAGTCAACTTCTGGAAACATTTGGGGCTGCTATTTTTGAATGTTAACCTAATAATACTTACGTTATACTTAGTTTCTTAAAGAGAAAATATTTAAATTAGTTTAACACTGGTAAAACGCATGTAACATGTTACATCGCAAATTCGATAACAATTGTACCCAGGAAACGATTTTATACCTTGCAAACTTCGGTGACAACTTGTTCGTCGACCACTTCAACGTCGAGTGAACCAGAACGAGGGAACAGGTACTCTGGGAGGTCAACTGTGAACCAAGAGCACTCCCTGAGAGGTTACTAATTAGCTAATTATTCAATTATCTTATTTGTTAATTTAAGCTTTGGTAAAATAACAGTGTCAGTAAAACGTTTTATTTGTCGTATTGTTGAAATTTTTTGAATTTATTGATGAGCCCATAGATATGTCATGTCAATCAAAACTTTGATAAACATTAATTTCGTATCTCATAAAAGTCATGAGGTTATCCTTACCCAGATGGGACCAAAGAATCATTTATGGTGTCAAGGCCAAGGTTCAATAATTTCTACTGATTTCAATTAAGAACGTTTTCACGTGCTTTGCAAGGTATGAGCAGTCAGCACTGAGGAAGCGGTTCCTTGGTAAAAGGAATTTATACAACCCGGTAAATTGCGGGTAGATATGTCACTAACACTCATAATTAGGTTAAGCCTCCCAAATTCCACCTCTCAACAGTTCATAAGAAACATTCCCCAGAAAAACATGCTCAAATACCGGAGGTGAAATGTTACATTTTGATGTTGATTGGTCTGGTACACATGCTGAGGCACTGGTTAGATAGTAGATACAGCTAATATTGCAACAACTTATCTCTTTCTCACTTTCTCACTTTCTGTGGTCGATGATGTAAGCTAGTGAACAGAAAAAATAAGATGTGAGTGATCAGTTAAATTCATCTAACTCTCACCATTCTGAAGACCTTTCACTTTTATCAGTTTAAGATATTATGTGGCTTTTATCAGTTTAAGATATTATGTGGCTTTGAGTGTAACTAACAATTTTTCAGACTCATTAAATATACAATCATATCAACAATATTTCGTATACTTCAGTTCGTGTTTTAGTCAGATATAATAGTAACAAGATAACAGGTGAGTGATGAATAGCTGACGTACTGGAACACTGCCAAAAACCTGGTCCCAGTGATAGCCAATGAAAACACATCTGTTGTCACTTAATATGTCCGGGAGAAAGAAACCGGAAAACGAACCAATATTGTGTAGGACTGTAAGTAACCCATTACGTACAATATTGGATTACAAGAGACCAGGTGCTGGTATAATATATTATAATCTGCATGTGATAAGAGTGTCGCCTGAGAGGTTCGGAAACAAACTAAAAGGTCCAGTTAGGTCCAGTATTAGGGGGCCCGCATATTTACTGAAAAAGGGGCAGCCAGCAGCCAGCAGCCAGCAGTCAGCAGCCAGCAGCCAGCAGTCAGCAGCCAGCAGCCAGCAGTCAGCATTAAGGGGGCAGGGGGGGTCTTCATGGAAATTTTCTCAAAATCGACTTTTTAGTTGTTTCTGATAGAGGGGAGTAATATCTATCAGATGCTTTTAGTCCGATAGAAAAATATTGTTCCTAGCCGAAATTATCGCCGGTCAAAGGTCAGCGCTTGTGTGTAATTGTATTGCGCGAGCGATTTTCAATCGCGTGCCCTGAAAATCGAGTCTAAAAATCTATCTTCTCCTACATTTTTTGATCAATCACCCTCAAACTTTCAGGATATGTTCTAAGGATCATTTATAAGAGATTGTCCAGGCAAAATTTCGAGATAGGCCTTTAAACATTTTTATTCGATTTAAAAAATCTTGGACCTGGTTTTTTGTCGATTTTTCGAGGTCCAAGATTTTTAAAATCGAATAAAAAATGTTTAAAGGCCTATCTCGAAATTTTGCCTGGACAATCTCTTCTAAATGATCCTTAGAACATATCCTGAAAGTTTGAGGGTGCCCATATCCAAAAACCCGCATTCTCGCATTCTAAGAATGTAGGAAATTTTTAAAAGTAGGAAATTTTTGACAAAAAGTAGGAAATTCGAGAGCCAACTCTGAGAATTTTCGATAATATTTCAGTAGGAATTTAAGTGAAAGAGCAGACTAAAAGTTGCTGGACCGTTATTTAAATGTCCTCAGTCAGGGATCCACTGATCCAGTCTATCAAATTTCATTTCACAGACCAAAGTTTGTTGCTATTAGCTACAAAATCTGTGCATCAAGTAACCACTAACCAGATGCTAATTATTGGGGCATTTTCGCGTACACGACATAAATAGTTGTCATTATTACTTTATTAACATTTTACTATCTACTTATTTAGTCTATGAAACCGGATATGTCTACAGTGTCACCCGATATCTGTATTGGCAAGCAGTAGCATATACACATCACGTCTTCAATGTGTGTATCACACTGCACACACCCAGCCCAAATTCGTGTGGCGTGAGAAAATATCAGAAAAACAGGGCGTTTTAACTAAAAAATTTGGTCTCATACTTGCTTCCTTCTCCAAATTCCCTTAACCCTGTATTAGTTTATAGCTTGAAAGCAGAAAGTGATGGTAGTAGATGAGAAAACATTTTTGCCAAAATTATAAACTCTTGATACTTCATGCTGTCTCCTATTTCGTGCTTTAGTTAAGCCAAGTGTTTAGGGATTCTAGAATCCAGACAATTTATCCCAATAAAAATTGAAATCAGAAAATAGTATGCTAAAATCGTTCTCCATTGTCAGATTCGTTCCAGGAGGCCAAATCTAGTTTAAATTTCCAAAATTTTCGGGGGCTTCGCCCCCAAAAGTAACCTAGGATTATCTTTTAAAAAGCATTCCGGGCCCTAAAAAAGTAAAATTGAGAATCTGGAATCCGCCATGAAAAATCTTTGAACCGCGCGAATACAAGGACTTTTTATGCGAGCGAAGCGAGCGGCCACAGAAAACGAAAAAATTGAGAATGTAGGAAATTAAAAATTTTTTGGATATGGGTGAGGGTGATTGCTCAAAAAATGTAGGAGAAGATAGATTTTTAGACTCGATTTTCAGGGCACGCGATTGAAAATCGCTCGCGCAATACAATTACACACAAGCGCTGACCTTTGACCGGCGATAATTTCGGCTAGGAACAATATTTTTCTATCGGACTAAAAGCATCTGATAGATATCACTCCCCTCTATCAGAAACAACTAAAAAGTCGATTTTGAGAAAATTTCCATGAAGACCCCCCCTGCCCCCTTAAACACTGTGTTCAAGCATCATGATGTAAAGGTGTACTTTTAAGTGAAATGTAGTGAAACCGGAGCTTTTTGAAGCCACAAAATAAGTGTATATTTTAAAAATATGAAAAAAGCATTAGAACTGGTCCCTTTATCTGAGACGTTCGATAAAAAGGTCCGTCAAGCTAAGGTCCCAGTCACTGGTAATCCCAGTGTTACATTACTGCTATATAAAACCAGTAGATTCAGATACTGTATGTAATTTCAGAATCTGAATGGTAACAGTTACTGATTAGATGATAACCATGTTTCAGGTAAATCACTCTCATCTCACTTTGTAAATATATCCCGGTACAGATATTTCCCAGAAGGTTAGGTCACTATTGTTCGAATTGAAAAGTCCTTCCTGTCAAACCTACTATAGGTGTACGCCGTTACACATCCGGCAATGTTCTCTTATAGCTACCATCCCTGTGGTAGACCTTATAGCTACCATCCCTGTGGTAGACCTTATAGCTACCATCCCTGTGCAGTGGTAGACCTTATGGCTACCATCCCTGTGGTAGACCTTAGCCGCGGCCCAGCAGGTAAGGGCGAAGCACGGAATCTCAGCCCACCGTTTGTATAAACCCACAATTTCCCTCTGTAGTATGTCCATAGCACTCTGTAGTATGTCTTCTAATACTGACAGACAGACAGGACTGCTAGTTAGGTAAATACCTTCCTTCATAAGCAAGGAATACACGCTCGTACACATACAACACACCATACATACGCGTAACATGGTCGCTTTCAAATATATTTCCTCCTCTCATAGAAGGTGTAATGAAGCTAATTGAATGTCATGAGAGCTGTCAACTGTATCCAATATATCCCCACATTCCGGCCAACATTCCAAGTGATTAGTGATCTAGTGAGTTCTTCTTATATTGTGTCAAGTATGCGACGTGAGTTAAGATGCCTGCTTGAGTGTATTCAAAATAAAAGCAGGGAAAATGTCTTGAACTGCAAAGTCGAATCTTATCCTAACTTTGGATTTACCGGATAATAAACGCTAAATCGGACTGTAAATCGGTAAATAAAATAGCATTAAATAGAAAATAATAACTATAATCAATAGAAGAAAATAATGTTTAACAAATTAATAAACTAACTTGATATTAGCGATAGTAGCTCGTTCAGTAACATCAACCTTCAGCATGTGCTTGATAAGAACAGCACAATCTTTAGACATGAAGCTGGGTACATTAAACCCTCCCTCTGAAACAAAAATACCTTAGTTTTTATTTGAGATTACTTAATAAACGTACGCGTACGTGACTTTGAGATTATCTAGAATCAGTGCTTTGCTTTGAGATAATTTTAGATGATTTCATGGAAATACGTATTGTCTTTAAGTAACAAAGTAATGCTAAGTGCTGTTTAGTTGAAAGCGTCATTGTTACGTTTAATTATTTATTATAAAAGTTTCCGGTCGTTAAATTTGGGGCCAGTTAAAAACCAACGTCAGCTTATTACAAAGCCGGCTTACAAGTACAACTTGAATCTAACTTTAACTCTTACTTAATAACCGTACGTTACTCTTTAGATTACCAACAAACAATACTTTCAAGATCAGCCCACTAGGACGTGTACGCGGTTACTTTAAATCTTTTGAAGGATGCATAATAATGTAGGTGATGTAATAATGTTACCAGAGAAATTTTCTTAAATACCATTTGTTCGCTATCATAATATTATGGTTACATAATTCAACATGAATATATTATATTTCAGCGATCATTTTATTCATGTTATTGAAATCAACGTACGTTGTCCACGAAAATTGTCCTCTAAATTCGTACAATGTTGGCAGTCTGGTTTACAACTTATCAGAGTGTTAAATTTCTCCAAGCGAAGGAATATTGCAAGGCCATACCAAAATAGCTCACTTTGTATTATTAAGTAATTTTGTAATAAGTCTAAATATTAAATTACATAACACACGCTTTAAATATCTCGATTAGTCTAAATGCCGTGATGGTACGATCACACACATTACACAATATCTAATATGTATGGACTAGTTCATATAACAGATAACACGTGGTAGATACATACTGGATATTATATAGAAATACTAGATAATACATACCACAATATAGAAATACTAGATAATACATACCACAATCTAGATATAATAGAGATACTAGATACTGTAGAGATACTGGGTGTTGAGGATAGTAACATTCATGAAGAATTCGTGGTAACTTTGTATGAAAAGCATTAATAACATTTAACATAAGATAACAGCTCTGATATTACAGTTACCAGGTGTTACTAGAACAGTTACCAGGTGTTACTAGGTGTTACCAGGTGTTACTAGGACAGGTTCTATAAGCGCACTGAACCGTGTGATTGTTACACAGCACCGGTACGAGCAGTTAGTACACTGATTATATTGTTGATCCCAAAGTGGCGTACAATAAATGTCAAACTCATACAACGTTATCATGTCACTTCTTTGTGGTGAGAGAATTGAAGCTGACATTTTGTAAACTGCTAGGGCAGTTCAAGGTAGACATGGAATAGAAACTAATCTGGCAGTGAGCCAATAAATTATACAGGCTCCATTTAATCAAAAAATCGAATAGTAAAGTTAAACTGAATATAAGCAGATGTTCAAGTTATCTACAGTACTAGTAGTGAACCACCGGACCATTACCTACTTTAATTTAAGGAACTGTGTAGCACTTTATTTTATATTCCATTTTTAAAATAGATTTGTTACTCTCAACACTTTTACTTTCGTCTTTCAGCACTGCTCATGCTATATTAACAAAATATAATGTAATGGTTTCAGGGTTTGTAGGTATAGTTTTGGACCTTATTGCTGTTTGGGGTGGCAAGCGCCAAACATCGAACTGTTGTTTCAGTACCTACGTGTTGCGTTGTCATGAAAGATTATTGCCATGGTTACGGTTAAAATTAATTGATTTACCTTTAATTTTCCTGAATAACGTCGGAACGTGCGGATCATCAAAAGGAAGCTGAAATACATAACAGTTATTATACTTTTCAGGCAGATTACAGAAAGAAATTAAAGTAATCGTTATTAACGTATAAACATCAATTATAAAAGCTATTCATGTTCAAATTCATCAATTTGTAGAATATTTTATCTACTTACTGTGCCACAAACAATAGCGTAGAGTATAACCCCGCAACTCCAAATATCTACCTCCGGTCCAGCATACAATCTGAGAATAAATTGGTAGTCATTATCAATATCATGGTGAATTTGGTGAATTTAGTGAAATTTAGTGAAATTTAGAGAACCACTAGGAACTTTTTATCATTGAGCTTCTAATTTTTGACTATCTGAGCTTCGGCCAAATCCAATTTGTTTTCTTAAAACTTGTCCGGAATTTAAAGTTTCACGGTAAAATTTGATGCTTTTTAATCTTCACTTCGAGATGGCAGGGCCTACTCTCATGCTGTCTATAGGTGATGATTAATTCTGAAAAACTAGGGACAACTGGGGAATGATCCCAGAACCTCGACATTTCGCGTGTCTTGCTCTACCAATTGAGCTACTGACCCTGATTCTCAGAGCGAAATCACCACTCATATACAGCACAATTTCATGCTTTGTGTGGAATATCATTTATCAGTTATTTAGAATATATATATATTCGCATATATCCACACTATATTTACATTACACGTTCAACTTTTTAATCTTAGGTAATCAACAAGTTAACAATTGATTTCTTCAGAAATAATTCAAGGTTTTTACGAGGCCCATAATTTCGACATATATTATGAATCATGGGGGCTCAATTTTTTAAATTTATGCTTGTTAGCTTGTGGAATGTGGTTATTGTTAAAGTTTTGCAGTAATTACAACTTATTTTCAACTGCAAATTTTATGTATTGAAAAATAGAATGAACAGAAGAAATCGAACATTTGAGTGAGCAGTGATACTTCGGACCGAAAAGTTTATTATTTTCTGAACTGATAAGTTCAAAATTCAATTGCAGGTCCGTATTTGAATTCAACGTACAATTCTTTTTACCTTTTTACTTAACTCGAAGAATAGAAGTTTCCAAATGTTTAGAACATTCGGTAATTTTCGATACCAGATTTGAAAACAGACATTAATAATATAATTAGATTATGGGTTCCAGGTTCGTGCAATATGCAAGTTATGTTATCTGCAATACTGTAGTGAAAAATATGACTTGCATATGTTCTAGAAGGTCTGGATATAAACAAGAATCTTCTAAGTCGTGAGACTTTCTTGGCATAGAAATCAAAATATGTTTTCGCAACAGTTAAAAAGGGCCCGGAAACATCTTTATTCTTTACTGTCTGGAATTCTGTAGAAAAGATGTTTCCAGGCCCATTTGTAATAACAAATTCTAGACTTCCTGTTTTGCACAGATATCATTGAATTATATTTATTCCTTTTTACACTGAAGGTTTGAAATTTGAAACAGATTCGATTGAGAAATGTTGTAAACTAGAATATTGAATCTGAAAATTCCGGAACAATAGTAAATTCCCAGCTTTCGTTCACGTAGCTTGCTAACGGATACGTGCATGATATACCATGGCTGTAAATCACAATTATTCAGTATTACGCGCGAAAACGGGTTTTAAATTCGACTGAAGTGCAGCAAGTGATCCATGTGCACGTTACAAAGTCGTGACGACATTACAGGTAACTTCTAGACTGCACTTTGTAAAACTACTGTGATTGTGAGAAATTATATGAACTGGACTGAGGTTTGAAACATGTAAGTAGTTACTGTATTTTAAAATCGTATTTTTTATCACAGATATCACAGAAATCATCCATATTGAATTGATATCCCATATCATGGATTAATTTTATCTTTTTATCCTGTAATATATGACACGGTTTTTATGGGTTTTACTAAACTGAGGATTGAACTAGTTACAATCTCTACATGTTAATCTCCTGGCTTCAATGATAAGCATTGTGCTTTCTGACCAGCACTAATAATATCAACTGCAGTGACAAAACATCACCATTTCATTATGAGGCAACACCTTATTTCTTGGGAATTTCTATCCTGTAATTTTAAATTCAGTACCATTTGAATTGAAATTTAAAACAGGTATTTATAAAGTTCAGATATTCTATATTTAATTTCATAAACCAGTTTTTCTTACGCTCAAGCCTCAGTAAAATGGTGAGAGTTTACAATAATCAATATTGTTACCACATAGCATTATATAACACATATAACCACGGATCGCATATAATCGTGACAGAATATTTGCAAGGCAACCAACTCGCCGTGTAACGGTTAACTCTAAAATGACCAAATTCGCACTAACCGCTTTGATATTGTGACAGTCACATGACGGTCACATCTTATAAATTGAGAGCTTGCACTGGATCAAGGTTCATCCCCAGCTTACCCTGCAGTTCCACGGCTCAGTTTTGCAACCAGATTTGCTCACGTTTTTTCTCACATTTTTGCGACCGGAAATGAAATTCAAAAATGTTTCTCCGCACGGAGAAATATTTTTGATATGACCCAAAACTCCGTGAAAGCAGTTTTAACCTGGGCGCTTGCGTGGGAAATTTCATTAAAATGCGCCAACGTGCGCGCGCAAATCTGCGTGCAAATACTAACCGCATGGGAACGTACATTGTAAACAAAACTGCCTTCGCGGAGTTTTGCCTTTCAAAACTCTTTTCGCGGAGTTTTGTGTCAAATCTGGTCGCAAAACTGAGCCGTGGAACTGGGCTGTTAGAACTTAAACGGATATAGTTAGCATCCACTCGGCTACGCCCTCTCTCATGATGTTTTTTTTCTTCAGAATACGGGGATAATAAAAAATAGTGAAAATCTCGAAATATTTGTTTCCATTTTGTATTTCCTTCATAACGAAATTGCGTTAACTTCCGGGACAAATCTGATGAACCCCCTTTATCAAAGTAGATTAGATTTTAGACGTGTAATACTAATAGGCCTATAACTGAACAAGTGGCTGGTATAGTCCAATTTGTTGTTCTGAGATAATGTGGTGGCTGCTCTAATATTATGTACAATATATTACGAAGAAAGCCTTCACTACAGCACTCTATAGTCTGTATTGTTGGTTAGTGGAACTAGGTCCTGTAGAGTGTAGAGTGTAGAGTGTAGAGTTTAGAGTGTAGAGTGTAGAGTGTAGAGTGTAGGACATGTAGAGTGTGCACTACAACATAGTATTAGTACTTAGTGGATTCTAGGTATTTCGTGCTATTCTTAATAAAATGGGCAAATTAAATATTAAAATATGGAACTTCAATTACATGTAATTTGATATGCAGTACCATTTTAAAATATATAGGTATTCAGAAAGTTCATATACTCCGTTATAATATAATTTATATCTTTAATTTAATAAACCAGTTTACGCTGAAACCTCAGTAAAATACTATACTAAGATACAGTCTAACTAGCGGGATTTGCCAACCCATGGCAACATTATTAACATATCAGCTCTGTTACAACGCTTCCTAAAATTATTTGTTATTTATAGTAGTGCGGAAAGTATTAAAACTCCTATAATATTATAAAACTCGCATAATATTACATAACATATATTACCACGGTCCACGGGTTGTAAATAAATGTGCAGTGTACCAGGTACTCGGTGGCTATTCTTAATGAAATGTGAAAATTTACAGGAACACTACTGATCCCATTGGGGACCTGGGGTGGCTGTTGAAATGTGGTGAAAACTAATAACTTCTCATTTCTCAACCAAATTTTATACAAATTAGAACACCAGATGGTGAAATGTAACTTTGTAACATAACCTATTTTTATGGGTCTAACCTGAATGAGAAAGTGAAGCAGATAAAAATAATATATTGGTTGCACGGGCTCCCCACGACCAGAAGCATGCATGTTATCACGTACACGGTACTGAGTCCTTGATTTTTTAGTACCTGCCACATCCTTCAAAATTTCAATTAACATCAGTTGCAGTGGATTAGGCCCTGCAGAATCAAATTTCCATTTCTTTATAATTATAAGTTTAAATATAGCTTATCAGTGTTCTGTATGCATTTTAAGTTACCTGTATCCTGGCAATAAAGCGAGGTATTCAATATTTTGGATGAACCATGGAATGTAATATATGTCTAATAGTTATGTGAAGCACAGTGTATAATAGGTGGCTACCTCTCATACACTCACATATACTCCTTCATAATACACTCACATATATTTAATATATATTAGGACACCGCACGAAAGCACCACATACAAATTTCTACTTTATTTACTTCAAGAAAAGTGGGAGCTTAACATTAACAATGTTTATACACAAAACTACTACATCTCTAACTTATCCGCACTATGTACCCGGTATACTGTGCCAACATGAAGTGTCAGCGAATAGGTACAATGCCGACCGGCTAATAACCGGCTATTAGCCGGCTAATAACTGGCTAGGTATTAAAAACCTGTGATGTTAGAACGCATTTTTGAGCAGTTGTGGATATATAAGTTGTAATGTTTGTGCCATGTTGAGGTTCCAGATAATAATATTATGTATATTAAGTAAGTGTATAGATAAAAAGTATTATCCAGATTCCAGATCTTAGTACATTAAAAATCAATTAAAAAATACATACTTTCCAGAGATGACCTCCGGAGCAGCGTAGTTAGGGGACCCACAGCTCGTTTCCAGGAAATCTCCATCGTTCAACATGTTGGATAGTCCTGTAAATGGAAGATCAAACTCTCACAGTACAGTGCCAGGATGATGATAGTGGTGGGGAAGCGATGTCAATCCTTCCAATATTTACGTAAACATATCATTGCCCGTGACGACTATTGCGAAACAGTGAAATATATGAGCACAGAGATTGAACTACTTTCAGAGAAACACTGTTGAATTGACCAATGAAGGATTTAGGATAACATTTAAATAGACAGAGTTTCAGGCGGGGGGGGGGGAATGTTTGTTAAATTGATCAGTTTTAAGTAATATTACATTCATCAGCTATATTATTATTGCAGTTAAAAATGTACATAGGTTATCAATTAATAAAAATTTGTAAAACCTACCAAAATCAGCGATTTTAACGTTCCTGTTGTGGTCGAGCAGCAGATTCTCTGGTTTTAGATCCCTGCGATAAAAATAACTCATTTAAAAACTACGTAGAACGTTAAACGAATAACATTACACGTCTCATGAGGTAACTTGTGATCGGTAAATATCTTTAAACCATAATAATCACATTTGTTAAATTACAGAAAAGTGTCCTAAAAACCGCGTCTCACTCAATTTGTGTTAAAATGTAAAACCAACCTGTGTACGACTCGGTTGGTATGACAATAGTCGACTCCTGAAATTATTTGCTGGAAGAACCTCCTTGCCTCTGATTCGTCACACTAAAAAGGATTTACAATTAACAATGTATAATAGTGCATAATGTGTCAACACTTCACAGGGCAGTGTATTTGTGCTTATTAAAGTCAATGAATAGAATATTTTCAGTAAAATGGACAAAATCTCGTAAGGCCGAACGTGAGTTTTTAACATAGTAGTGTTTAGTATGAAGCATCACGGCTCTCGACAGACAAAGTAAAACAAGGCAAATAACTGGTATTTTATTTTCACATGTTAAAACCGCAGGGCACAAATGTTCAATCTCAAAATGTTCAAACTCAAAATATAGGTAAATGAACTGTAAAATATTAGTACTAACCCGCCCTTTCTTGACTATGTAGTCAAATAGCTCGCCACCAGAAACATACTCCATAACCATAAAGATGTTTGTAGGGTTTGTTATAACTTCATACCTGGATGTAATGACGCAAATTGTTAGTTTCTGTCTGAGACCTGATAAAATATTCGGGAAGGATTATGAAGAGCATACTTGTCTAGGTTCCAATAGGAAGAGGTGCAAATTTGTTACAGCAAGTGTGAGAGTAATTCTGGGATTTGATTGATCAATGCTGCAGGCTGATTAATTAATCTCTGCACCAAGTGCCAAAACAATCTTGCATCCTTTCCTGCTTTTTTTCCTGTTTGCCCAGGTTCCGTCTATGCTCTGTTAGATTCGAAATTTATATGTTGTATGCAATTTATGGTTAATACTTACATTTTAATAATGTGAGGGTGTCGGAACAGTTTCAAATTTTGAATTTCTCTCTTGATTTTACTTGCCAACTCCAGGTTTTGGATCTTATTCTTGTTCAGGAACTTTATGGCAACCTGCTGCCCTGTCTGATGATGAACAGCACCTGAAAGAAAGCCTGCTCAACTTGGTGTAAAAATAGTCCTAATTCTTGACATTGCAAGATAATGAAATAAATGGCAGTTCACACTTGCAGATACTCAAAAACAAATTTTCAAATTTTAAAGTTTGCCAGGCCAAATCATAAACAGTTTTGGTGTATGCCCTCTTAAGTCAGAAAGCTCTAACATTTGAAAATAGTTGTACCTATACATCATAGATATTGTAGGTATTGTGTACTAACTCACGTTTTACTTTGCCAAAAGTACCGCATCCCAAGGTTTCTCCAACGATGTAGTTTCCAATCTTCACATTATTACACGGTGTTAACTTAGACTGATTATCCATCATTACTATACACATGTCTTGATCTTCCAACTAAGTCATCTTGCTATGCTTATGTTAAAGATTGTCTTGTTAAGGTCCTTTTAAAAGATGGAACGGAGAAGACTGCACCAATCAGTGTTTACAACATTGGTCAGGGTTGGCTACAATATTTTAGCACAGTACAAATCACAAGATATTAAAGTAAATTTTGACTATTGCTGATTCTTCTTCTAGACCAATCACAGGTGATGCACACACTGTACTAGAGGAAATATCTACAGTTTTTTAGGGAAGTTTGAGGGTTCATTAAGCTTATGAGCAAAGAAAATATCTTACAGTAGTACTCAACGTACATGAGTACTACTGTGCCCTGCTCGGATGCCTTCCGAAATAGCTTCTTTCATAGATCTATGCTGAAATGGAATAGTCTACCAGTATGTATCCGGCAGTCAGAGCGGATTTCTACTTTTAAGGCCAAACTGATAAAGTACCTCTGGGCTGCCGATACAGTCTGGCCAGATTAGCTTCCAAGAAATGTGTTTTTTGTTGGTTATAATTCTGTCCGTCCGATTTCCTGTCTGCTTGTCTCCCTTAATTTTCTTGCTCTCAGTTCGTTGTGACAGAATTGTAATGATCAATATACTTATAATTATAAATATGATATGTTGTTATTGAGGTATGATCCCGAGCCTCAAAGCTATGAAAAATGACAAGGCTGCAGGCCAAACGCCCAGCAGTGAAGAAGCAGAGAAAAAGATAAAGAAGCCCTCAGAAAAAGGTACTGTTAAAATAAAAAAACCTATACTAAAGATTAAAGATGTTTCTAAAGATGTTTCTAAAGATGTTTCTAAAGATGTTTCTAAAGATTTTTCTAAAGATTTTTCTAAAGATTCTAAAGCCCCCCTAAAGAAAAGTGCCATTAACCCAAAAACAGTCCCCAAGTTTAATCTCAAAGGGCTGTGTTGTCGGTGTAAAAGTGATAACATGGCCTATGAGTCCATTTCTTGTCAGATATGTAAAGACGTTTTCCATGCATGTTGTAAGGATAAGGCTGGCACACTTATGCCCACGTCTATTTGTTCACGGACTTTCCTGACGAATATTTTGCCAGTAATTCACAAACACGGTAATACATATTCTCAAAGATATGGTGACTTTGGCTGGACATGTCCTAACTGTAAGAAAGCTCTCCTTGCAAAAACTGCTGTTAAAACTGCGGACTCAACTTGCAATACAAGCATGGACAGCACCAAGAGTGTGGCTAGCACCAAGAGTGTGGCTAGCACTGAAAGTGTGGCTAGCACTGAAAGTGGGACTACTACCACTACTGATACAACTTCAAGCAATGGAGATGAGAAGGCATTGATTGAAACTTTGAGCAATTTTAAAGTAAGTTTACTGTCAAGTGTAGAAGAACTTATTTCCATCAAACTTAAATCACACATAGATTCTTTGCTCACAGAAGTACCAAATCTTACACGAAGATCCAGCACCCCTAGTAGTGCATCATCTATCCCTAGTAGTGCATCAGCCCTAGCCCTGCAAACACCTAGTTCTTTAATTGCTTCCCCAATGAAGACTACCAGTTCACTTTCATCTTCAAAGAGCTACAGTGCTGCGTTGTCTCCTGAATCGGCTATAGATAGCTCCACTAGTACTGCTACTGAGAACTACATAGAACTAACCAAGAAGGAAACTCCTATGCAAAAACTTCCCTCTGGCAATATCCATAATAATTCTCCTGATAATCATGTTATCGTCCTCAATGTAGAAGCTAGTAATACTAATCTTGAGGAAGCAGGGAAGCTAGCTAGTAAAGCCCTTGGTACAATACCCATGATCTTCTTGACCCCTAAACCAAAGACAGGCAAAATTGTTATCTCCTTCCCTTCAGAAGAAGATAGAGAGGATGGGAAAATAGCCCTCGCAAACTCATCAGCTGTAACTTCGTCCAAAATCACTGTTAATGATGCAAAGAAAATGTTCCCGAAAGTCACAGTTACGAATATCCCAAACAACTTAATCTCCCACATTGTCTCTGAAAATCTATCAGTTCCTGAATTTCGAGAAAAGGTTAAAACCTTTATGGAACTGAAGCTTCTGGAAAAGAATCAATATGTTAAAGATTTGGTGACTAAGCATGATAGAACATTTAAAGTTGTGTATGTCAATTATGGAAGAGACTACACTACTGTTGGGATTAAAGTGTCTCCTGACATAAGGCATTTCCTGTTAAACAATCAGTCCATTTACATAGGAAATTCCAGATGTAAAGTAGTTGATAGATTTGATCTTAAGCAGTGCTTCCGATGTCAGAAACTGGGACACATTTCATCTCAGTGCAACGAAACTGATGTTATTTGCATGTATTGTAGTGCATCACACATAACACGGGCTTGTCCCTACAAAGAGGTCAGAAGAAGTCACAGATGCACCAACTGCTCACACTCCACCTATGAATCATACAGAGAATCTTGTAACACCCATCACTCTGGTGCTGAAAACTGTCCCATAATAATGCTGGAGAAAGAGAGTCTTAGACAAAGAACAGAGTACTCAAAAAACATGTGAAGACTACGCTTCTCAACCTAAATGTCGGACTGTTTAACACAAGGTCACTATGTAATAAAACTGCACAAGTATTTGAGCAACTGTCTGACTCCAATATCAATGCCTGTTTCCTGACAGAAACTTGGCTACGTAAGGGAGATACGTCAAAAATAGCGGAAATTAAAGACCTAGGCTATAATATTGTTCACCAATCTAGAGCTGGTAGAGGAGGTGGTGTCGCTATTGCCTTTAAGAAAGATCTTAGCTTCAATAAACGCCCTACAAAGACCCATAAATCCTTTGAACATGTTGAGAGTGTGCTGAAGTCAAGTTCCAATGACCTTCTTCGTTTCTGCTGTGTCTATCGATCTTGTACGGCTAAAATGTCCAAAATGACAGACTTTTTACGGGAATTTGATGAATATCTTGACAGTCTAACTCACCTTCCAGGTAGACTGATCATTGCTGGAGACTTCAATATCCATGTCGAAGACCTCACTGATCCTGATACGATAAATTTTATCCATCTCATATCAAACTATGGCCTCATCCAGCATATTTCCAGTTCAACACACATTGGGGGTGGAATCTTAGACCTTGTTCTTACTAGAAGCAATGCGTGTGATATGTTGAACATAAAAGATATAGATGTAGCTAAAACAGTAACAACATCAGATCACTACTTCGTAAATTTCTCTATTGCCTTTCCTCACCACAAAGGAAGCAACAAAGAAGATATGGTGGGCAGAAAGATATCAGATATAGACATAAATCTTTTTAAGGAGGATCTGTTGCTATCTGACATAAATGACCCCAACAAGTTTATTGACTGCAACTCTGCCACGGAACTCTATAACAAAGAACTTCGCAGAATTCTTGATAAACATGCTCCCCTTATCTGTTTTAGCATTAATCCTGATCAAAGCAAGTGGGTGGACACAAAATGTCAAACTGCCAGAAGGAAACGAAGAAAAGCTGAACGTGACAACAGGAGACTTAAAACTGCAGATTCAAAATTAGACTATAAAAAAGCTGTTAAGCATGCCGAGGCAGTTATAAACACCACTAGACAGCTATACTATGAAAATCGTCTGCAAAGCTGTGAGGACAATAAAAAAGATACCTACAAAATAGTCAATCAGCTGATGGATCGGGACATATCTAAAAACTTGAAGCCTAATAACAAACCTGCTGAAACTCTATGTGAGGAGATGAAAGAGTTTTTCAATGATAAAGTGGAAAAGATTTACTCTGCCATTAACAATGATACTGCAGCTGACATTCTTCTTGACCACTCTGAACCATTTCAAGGTGAAGCCTGGAGCCAATTTGAAACCATAAGCGACAATGATCTCAAAAAGATTCTTTCTGACCTTAACAAAAAAGAATGTGAAGAGGATCCCATCCCTCTAAAACTTCTAATGCAGTGTTTTAATGAAGTTAAACCAATTGTGTCATTTATTATCAATGACTCACTTGTCACTGGAAAATTTCCGTCAGTCCTAAAGAGTGCTCTTGTCAGACCAGCCATCAAAGATGATAAAGGAGATGTCAATAGCTTCAACAACTATAGACCGATTAGTAACTTACCTTTCCTCTCGAAACTCATTGAAAAGAGCGTCCAGAAACAGATGACCAAACATCTTGACTATCACAATCTTCATGCTGAGCATCAAAGTGGTTATAGGTCAAATCATAGCTGCGAAACTGCGACCCTTACCATCTACAATGATCTTCTTTGTATCAGTGACATGAAAAGTAAGGTTATCCTCCTCCTTTTGGACCTCAGTGCTGCTTTTGATACTGTAAATCATCACTTGCTCCTAAAAAAACTAAAAAAGGACTTTGGTTTTGAAGGTACTGTTCTCGAATGGTTTACATCATACCTTAATAACAGATCCTTCACAGTAACTATTGATAAATCAAGATCAAAGAGATGCTTCCTTAGAATTGGAGTCCCGCAAGGTTCAATTCTAGGTCCAATTCTGTTTATACTTTACACAAAGGAGCTCAATCAGATCGCAAAGAGACATGGATTTAACATCCACATGTACGCAGATGACACTCAACTGTACATTGAGTTTAACCCACTATTTCGAGATCTCTCAACAATCGAAGAGAGAATAACAAATTGTTTTGAAGATATTAAGACCTGGATGACCCAAAATAAACTCAAACTGAACCAAAACAAAACAGAAGCTCTTGTAGTACAGACCAAGAACAGTTACTCTTCATGTCCAGTCGATTCAATACAACTTGACAATGCAGCTGACCCTGTGGATGCATCCCGCACAGTGAAAAGTTTAGGTGTCCTATTTGATCAATTCCTAACATTTGAAGACCAAATAAATTCAATTATCAGTTGCTGCAACATCCATCTGAGAAACCTCCGAGTTATAGGCTCAAAGCTTAACTATGATCTAAAAAGACAGCTCATTCACTGCTTGATCTTTTCAAAACTAGACTACTGCAATGGACTCTTATACGGTTTACCTGATCTTCTAATAAAGAAACTCCAGAAGGTACAAAATTCCTGAGTTCGATTCTTGTTTGGTTGGAAAGCTATCAAAAAATGGGACAGTGTCACTCCATTCCTGAAAAAAGCCCATTTTCTTCCGATACGACAACGAATAGAGTATAAGATTGCTCTAACCGTGTTCAAATGCGTTAACAACATAGCGCCGGAGTATATCATCAAATGTATTGACATCAAAAGTCAACCTGTACGTGTACTAAGAACTGAAGAAGACTATTTCCTCCTAAATGTTCCTCCTATTTCAAACTATAGTAAAACCGAGAGAAGTTTCAGCTACTGCGGACCCTCTGTTTGGAATAAGCTTCCTTATCAATTGAGAACACTAACCGATATCGTCTTATTTAAAAAGAAACTAAAAACTCATCTCTTTGAAAACGTATTTGTATAAGTATCATGTATTACCTTTCTCATAAAATCCATACTTCATAAAAATAAGTTCTTATGTACATGTTACTCATGAGTCGCTTTAGATGGTTTGAACTGAATCTTTGGGTTTTGAGTTCTTTATGGCTATAAAGCGATGTATAAATTCCTACTTATTATTATTATTATTATGTTTGATTTCTTGTTAATGTTTGTCATTCAAATTTGGTAGACGGCCCAAACGTTAATGTGGCTCTTGCTCCCACATCCAGAAAGTTTTATATTTCCTCCCAGATGCGTTTTTTTCTAAATTCTGTGGCCCGCTCGCTTCACTCGCAAGTTTGGGGAGGGGGCTGTCGGCGAGCGAAGCAAGTCGACGTGTCCAATCCAGCTGCGCAGGGAGCGTAGCGAGCAAGCTGTGGCAGGGGTCTGGGGGCGCAGCCCCCAGCAGGGTCCAGGGGTGAAGCCCCTTGGCGGGGGCTAGGGAGCGCAGCCCCCCGGAAATTTTTTGCGAAATAGGGTGTTTTAGACGGCATTTGGCATTTAAGAAATTTGTAGGACAGCAATAAACTGGGATTGAAAAGAATCAAGTACTCACGTAAATTTGATAACTTCACAACAGCAATCTGCATTCTCCAATCAGAATATTTCACTGTGTTCCAAAACTGACAGGATGTTCCTCTTTGATTTTTTATACAATCGAAACATTTTCTTCAAAAATTTCCTCAATTAATTTGTCTTCATTCCAAAAAAATATTTCGAAATTTAGGAGTAACTTCTCAAAAATTTCCTCTTTTTCTCCCGTTTTTCCTCCCAAAAAAAATTTCCTCCCAGGCTGCCTGGCAAGATGGCGTGTTTCTGGATGTGGGCTCTTGCTATGTGTTGGTTCAGCCGAATTCTTTTCTTTCTTTTTTTAGATAGTTGTCATCCGGCCACACATTAAGCAACTTATATTGCAGCACCATTTATCAATTAGTATATCAAAATATATCGTTGTAATTTTGCATGGCTGAAATGTAACGCTTGATTTATTATTATCAAACTTTACACAAATCCAAAGTAGTTACTAAGAACATCCTAAAGACCTGATAAGTCTACTTAAAAGACTTGCAGAACTAAAAACTTACTATAAATGCAAAAAATGGAACTTAAAACTGAAATTATCAAAATCAAAAATTATGCAAAAAATTGAACTTAAAACTGAAATTATCGAACTAAACAAATTCAAAATAAATTTCTCCACAATTGGCGGTTCGAGGCTAAATACCTTAAGTCTGTCAAGTCGTCACTATTATTCAAATAAATATTTCTTTTATTCAAATCGTCTAAAATAGTTTTTAAAATATTACATGGATGTCTACCAATCCTACCCCTCATATTTGACATACTATCAACAGCAAAATTTAGAGCTAGTTGTGGTGGTGAGTTGCAGTCGCTACGAAGAATGTGCCCAAACATTTTCCAGCGGGATTTATGAACTCTCTCTGAAAGTGGAGTTACATTGCAACAAGCATACAAGTCCTTGTTGCTGATGATGCGGGGATAGGTCATGTTGATGATACGTCTTAGATGTTTGCGTTGACATACATCAACTTTATTGATAATGTTCTGTGGAGCTGCCCAGCTGTTAAGTGTTACAGTTGTACAATAAAACAGGGGTAACAAATGCTTCATACAGCTTGATTTTTACAGGAAGAGAAATGCGGGATTTCTCTGCCCATACCTTGCTGTATTTCTCAAAGGCAACTTAAGCAAGGATGCATCGGCGAGATATATCAGCCTTACTGCAGAGCTTGGATCCAAGAGAAATAGTGTTTCGCCAGGGCTCTCTGTTCTTCACGGGTTCACCCTTGGCGTCTACTTCGTCCTTATCTGCAATGTAGAAGTGGACATGTTCTGTTTTGTCCTCGTTAACAAACAGGTTCCATTCTTCAAGGATCTCCTTACATATAATGGGCAGCATTTCTCTAAGAGTTTCCTCATCTGCAAAATCGCCATCGTCGGCGTATTCCCATTCAATAGGCATGAGGGTCTTGGGGTTGAACGGTGGGTTAGGCCGAATGGTCATCACTACTGCACGGAAGTGGAACAAAGCTCCAGCAAAGTACAGTGTGAAGAATGCACCAGATGCAGCATCACCTTGAAACGAACCCTCGGATGTTTCAAACTCTAAGGAAATGGTGTTGTTGATTTTTTCCTCAATTTGGTGTTGGAGAGCAAGTATCTCGCCAAACGATTGCCATCCTCACAACAACCAGCATCAGCCAAAAGTTCCAGGATAACTGATCTCTTGATGGTATCGAAGGCCGAGCTCATGTCGATTCCCATCTTGTGGAACTCCCATCTCTTCTCTTCAAATCAAATCAAAATAGAACATTTTAGAACATTTGAATATAATTTGAAACATTACAGAAATGTTGTACAAATCGCTCAAACACACACACTCGGTTTTAATTCGGTAAAATTCCATTCGAAAATTAAATGATTCTCAAAATGTAGGTGTCTAATGAAAATGTGATACTGTGTGACAAAGTTAAGAATGTCGTAGTGAAAGAGAGTTAACTGTCGATAAATTCATGTGAGGTACTATCGAAGTTCAAAATGTTGTGTTGGGTGACATGATAATGACTGATAAGAAAAAGTTTTCATGTCAACTGTGCCAAATCCATAACAGTGTGATTACTGTCAAAGTGTCTACCACTAGGTACTTGGACGAACAAGTGTACCCGAGGTGTTCTGAGAGAATAAGGGGACAGGCTTGGGAACACGAACGCGCGCTAGTCGCTAGGGCAAAAAAGTGAAATGCACAGTAAGCGAGTTAAAAAACGGAAATTAAAATGCCGTTTGGGCCAAATGCAGTGAGCCAGTAAGGTACGGTCGTAGGAGCAAGTGGCTCTGAATACTAAAACTGATGAGGCTGATGCTGAAAATGAAGACTGAAAGAGGGGGAAGCAAAGGAGAAGGACAGGATGCAGGGGGACAAGAAAAAAGAAACAAGAGTGGAGACAAACCACCTTCTGAGGTCTGGCTAAAATCAGAATGCAGTGAGCGGCCCATGTAACATAATCGTCCGTGGCAGTCTACCCCGTACGCAGACTACGGTCCAAGATTTCAGGCGCCAGAATACACCTTTTGGTGCAGAGCTGGTCACGACCAGGGTCCTCTCGGATACCCCGTCTCGGAGGTCGGGCCAATGGAGCGATCCATTGCTGTACTGACAACCATTGTAACCCTATCACCCTGAAGGCCCCACAGTTCCTACATGGACGCACGGCCGGAAGCCCATGTAGGGACGGAAAGTCCCAAGAGTCGCGCATAGCACCCGTCACAGATCCAAAGCAAGAGGAGAAGGAAAGGAAGAACGAGAAAAGCAAAAAAGAGCTGAAGGACTACTTTCCATCTTCATCACGAAGGCTGTCTTTGTGCTTGAGGTTCAGACTGTACATTTCTCTGATGGTTGAGCATGAAAGTCTAATCAAGTTCACATCCTGCTCGTTAAGGTTACCGTAAAGATCTTGGGTACGAGAGAGAGTGTTGACAATGTTGGTCAGTCCGTTGTCATTGCTGTTTCCCAAGCTTTCACTAGCTCTGGTAAACTTGTCTCTGATAGCCTTCCCTTGTGGGCAGGAAGTGAGAAAGTGTGTTTCATCCTCTATGATCCCGGTTGATCCTTTCAGTTCACAAAAGGTGCAAATATGATGACACAAACATCATCACACATCATCAAAAATATATCTACTAAAGTTTAAAAATTATCTTAAATCTATTGGCCTAAAAAACCAAGTTAAAATGAATCTAATTTACATACTTTCCACTACTATATAAGTTGATGAGGTCCCCACGTATTCGCCGCTCTGCCAGCGTTGTTAAATTGAGGATTTCCAGTCGACGACTGTATGGAAGAGTACCCACCTCGTCAATCAGACGGGTAAATCGCCTCTGGACGCTCTCCAGCTACTCCAAGATGATCCCCCAACTTCCATGAGCCGCAACTGGACTCCACAATTGAACACAATACTCTAAATGGGGTCTTATCAAAGCTTTGTAAATGGATATCATCACAGATTTTTCCCTGATAATCAGATTTATATAAACAATCCAACATATCATTCTGTTGGCTTTAGATATTGAAGCCTTAATCTGTTCATTCCAAAGGAGAGAGTTATGGGTTATAAGTAAAATACAATTTTAAGTAAAATACAATTTTTATTTTCCACAGAAGAATCAATACATATTGAATTATAAATATCCGATAATTCCATTAATAATCATTAAAAGTTGCTTAGTCATTTGTAAAATCAAAAATAAAAAGCCGTACGCTGAACTGTGAACGCGCGCGGCGCCTTTTCTGCAGCTGTCTAGCTTCAAGCTTGTAGCCGCTAACATCAAAGCCGCCGCGCGCGCCCAGTGCTGGGGTGCATTCTCATTGACAATTAAACTTGGTCAAAGATAGTTATATACAATTCCTAAATTAAATCAATAATCATGTTAATATATGAGTATTCAACACTACTCGACAACAAATATTTGCCGGCCCATCAACGATTCAGTCGCCGAAACAAAAATCAAATGTTTGCTTTTTCGTTTCGGGGACTGTTTGAACTCAGTACTATATCCGACTAATCATACTTTATAATGGTTAAGATACAAAGTAAAAAGATTTTCCTCGATGGGCCGGCATTCCACATTCGCAACCGCGAAACGTTTTGAGTACGACGAACGATGACACCACCACCAGCCGTTAATTAATAAGTCCATGGGTGACGGGATAAAGTTAAAGTAAGATGTGTAATTTCATATTGCCTATCACCTATCACCAAAGTTACTTTGCATATACTGCTTCTAGTTACACGATAGCGATCTCAGTTCCCAATAACGTGTGACCCAACAGAAGGGATTGTGGAAGGACACGTACATTTTTCATTAACACGTGCCCTGATTACCCCCTCCGTTGAGCTACTATACGGGGAACGTTGACCGCCAGTCTGTAGTCAGATCGTTAATAAATTTTACTTTAAAATTGGTTGCCGGGTGATGGTGTCAGTGAGAGACGTTAAGTTAGGTGAACATTGGTACAAAAATATAATAATATAGCAGTTTATCTCAAAGTTAAAATCACTATTTGTTAAAGTATACAAACAGTTCTATTCAAAAGAACAAAGTCCGAGAGCAGAGATAAGAGAAGATTTGGAGACTATACACGCATATGTGGGGTTTAAATTTGGTATTAGTAATTTTAGGGTTCGACCGAAAATGTTGGTCGGTTGGTTAATAGGTTGACGGATGTTACTCGTCTAAATTTCTTCGAAGTAGCGCGCGCCGGGCCAGATCATTAACAATGGTCAAGTTAATAGGGAGTGCACTGTTGTAGCGCGATGCACTACTGGGTCGCGCGCGCATCAAATAATGCTTCTCTTCGGTAGATCGGCGAGATGCACCGCTGTGCCTCACCGAGCTGCGAAGGATTGACATCGTGAATCAAGGAGCACTGGAGCAGTAACAATATTATCTGATCTAACCAAACGAAGCAAGAAGCATTATTGAATGCGCGGCCCAAAAGTGCATCAAAACGCTACAACATTTAAAAACATTTTTATTTTTTATTTTAAATTTATATTTTTTGAAAACAAATTTTCTTATTTTGTTTTTTATTTTTATCTTTTTCGGTTTTTGTATAAATTAATAATTTTCAAATTACGTCTCGTCACTTGTTACCAACTAATATTTACTAAACTAAAATGCGCGTGCAGGGTTGACCATTGTTAATGGTCTGGCCCGGCGCGCGCTACTTCGTAGCACTTGCCATCCGGCCATAACATTTCGAGAAGAAAGCGGCGCGCGCTACTTCGAAGAAATTTAGACGAGTAACATCCGTCAAACGCAGGGTCGCTAATGTTAAACAATATAAATCAAATCAAATTAATCAATCAAAATATAATGACACAAACATCATCACACATCATCAAAAATATATATTTATTAAAGTTTAAAATTATCTTAAATCTATTGCCTAAACAATTACCAAGTTAAAATGAATCTTATTTGCATACATACTTTCCATTACTATATAAGTTGATAAAGCGGGTTTTTTAAAGCAACATGAAGATTACACATAAAATATTCAGTGTGCTTCTTTTTTATAGTTACTGGGCCGCGCTCAGCCTGTCATTCCGCCCAATCTCTATTCGGCGTTGTTTATGAACATAATAGCCTGAGGTCCCCAGGTAATTTTATAGTAGTCCATTGATGATAATTTAATAAATTGAATTTAACCTTTATGGATGATACTGCAGTGAACGGTAAATAAACGTGGTTTACTAAATAAAAACCATTACTAAATAAAACCATTGCACAATATATAACTCTGCGCGTTGCCGAGATGTGACAGGTTATTGATTTGATTACTTTTACCCTGTTACTAAAGCTCTTAAAATGTTCAGTACCAAATACAGAAGCAAAATCGACGAAGCTTTTTTTAATATGTGTCTGGACAAGAGCTTAAATAACATCTGAGCGTCATTCTCTATAGTCTTGGAAACGATTAGCATTTCTTTAGCTTTGCGAAGTAAAGTAGTGGGACGTTTATTCAATACATTGATGTCCATCCTCAGTGCCACAACATTCGTTCTCTAACTTTAAATCATATATTATTTTGGTTTCGACGTAAGGAGATGGCAGCTAAAATATAGAAAATTCGTCAATAAACGAAAACTAATCCGGATTAAGAGATGGGGAGACAGTATGGTCAGTGAGGTAGGAAATGATTAATTTAACCCTTTCGTTTTTTAACCACTATGTCTTCAGAATGTAACAGTAGCTTTGAATGAGATCAAACTTTTGGTGACAGAATAGCTGATTTGATATTATTAAACCAGATGATATTTTCAGTATATTCTAAAATTACCCATTTTCTATGGCCCTTTCATCCCTCAGCGCATTGTAATTGAGCACTTTAGTGACTATTAGATCTATTATATATTTTATATAGTTTAGCTTATACACACTATGTGTTGGAATCTAATGTTGTCAACAATCGTATAAGACAACTTTATTGATTGAAATAAATTTTCGTGCACATACAGAATGAATGGTTAATAATTTAATATATATGTAGACCAAGCTCTGTGCACGGGATGCTTCCTGGAAGAATCCAGTTCTTTTAGCGGGGCACCCTACCTAAAGCCAAATTGAGATATAATAATCATATTCCTAGGGAAATAATCAGAAATCGAATACCAATCGCTGTTGAATACCAATCGCTGTTGAATAATTCAACCTGGAGAGTACTTAATGGCTGAAAATTTGGCAAATTGGTCACCTTAATTGCAGCGTTTTTTGTCTCATAATTTGCTGTATACTAAAATAATCTGGGCAGGTGAGGAATCGCACTATTTGCAAAATATTAATTCACCTACATATCATGTTGCCCCTGATTCTTGTGAAACATGATAATCAAGTTCGGAGTGTTAGCTTAACATATGTGTTCTGGCTTGCAGACTCAGTTGTGGCACCTAATTGTGCCTTTCTTCCGACCCACTGTTTCGGTGGGTAGTTGAAGCACCTTCTACAAACAAGAGCCGCTTTGACCTACTTGCTGTGAGGTGTATCATCTACATGAGTCGGGCATCACATTTATGTTTATAGAACAATATATTCATTGAAGTGTATTAATTTTTTAGATCTTTAATTTAATATAAATTATTATTGATGTTTTATAATGTTTTAGTGGGCTGTAAGATTCTTGAAATCTCACAATTGTCTGTTGGGAATTAAAGTTTTTGATCTTTACTATATTTTGTTAGTAAAATGGTCATTTGCATTGTAACCAGTTATTTTAAGATTTTGATCATCATCTTCCATAATTTTGCTGGTTTAAGTGACTATTTATATTCTTAGGTATGTACGTTAATCTTGATGATTATTATGATCCAAATTACATTATGCCAGAATCTGTTCATCTTTTTAATTAATTTTCTTTCATAACAGAAAGCTAAGAAATTTCCTCATTAATGACCGTCTATATGTGTGTTTGTGGGATTCGAGTAGCATTCTTTTGATGTTACAAATTGTATTTGAAATGTTTTTTAAATGTTTAAAATCATATTCATTTTCTAGGTTTATTAAATGGGTCGAAACAAGAAAATCGGGGTGGCGAGACCGGGAAAGAAGACGGATGCAGCTTTCTCTAAGACAAAGAAAAAAGTTGGGAAGAAGATTTTAAAGTCAAACGATACTGTGATAAGCATTAAAACAAGAAAAATTGTTCTACCAGAACAACATGCTACCAAAGACAGCAACATGGTATTTAAAGGAAAAAGCATATCAGAGTACATAACTGGTACCAAACATACAAACAGCAATCAGAGAATTCAGAACTTGGTCAACACCCAAGAAATGCTGTCCACCAATCTACATTTAATAGAACCCAATGCTGGTGCTTTAATTGAGAGACTTGGTGCGGTTCTACAGGATCCAGAGGAAAATGTCCGATCATCTGCTCTTGTCCTGGTTAAAACTATTCTTAATCATATAAAAAGTGAAGATTTGCTGCCGTTCTTGCAAGTTTTTATTGCTCAGCTGTCCAGTGGGCTGCTTCATATCGATAAAGGTGTTCAGAAAACAACAGTTTTAGTGCTTCTGTGTCTGTTTCAAAATCATATATCCAATACCATGACATTCTCTGAACCCTTACTCTCGTCACTTGTCACCCTCCTGTCTGCCAACAGAAACAAACAAAACACACTCCTTTATTTTCAAGCCATTGCTCTCATCTTAAAATTCTATGTTCACTCCGAGGATAGCCGATCTTATGGTTAGTCATTTTCCTTCTTTTCCTGTATGTTTCACACATTTCATTATATTGTAATGGTTGTATTGCTTTTTAATATTAGAAATGTCAAATTTAATCTCCCATGATTCAACACTAAACCGCCTGCACAACAAATCACAGAAACCCAGAAGTCCAGTTCGGTGAACCTGTACAAGTACACGTCCCGCCAGGAAGCGGTCACGTCTCGACCGTCCCAATCCAACCTCTTGGTCAGGGTGTGTGAGTGTGCCCTGCCTCATGTGGAGACTATCTGGCTAGAGGATACCCCCTCTCAGGTAATTAAAAGTGATACTGTTATGGGCTTATTATATTCTTAATTAAGCTAACAGTTAAGGAGGATATGCTTTTATGTTCGAGATAAGTTACTTCGGCCTCCTTAATGTTTTATCATTTTTGCTTTGACCAAAATTGAGCCCCTCATGCATCTGCAATCTGTATCATTCACACCATCTTTCTGTCGTTAGCTGGTTTCAATGTTTATCCGCTATGTCGATGTCCTGACACGTAATGATTTTATGTAGTACCAAGCATGAAATCCTATCGGCGGTATTTAAATTTGTCATAAGGTTAACTGGTAAATACTATAGACATAACGGGAACACTAAACTCGTGATATCACTTTGCAGATGAAGACTCAGGACACCATCCTAATCTAATGATCCCAGGTTTACGCGCAGGCGGAACCTAATGTCCTTAAAACAGTCAGCTCCCTGGTAGATTTCCTGATACTGGTCCACAAGTCAGATCTGAAGCACAGTAAGCTGGCCCTGGTAAAGTTGAACAACATCAGTAAATCAGTGGCGGGGAGGTTCCCTCTTACCTGCAGTGTACCTAATCGAGACACCAACGTGGTGAGTTTGTTTACTCAGCGTCAAACAACTAATGTAAGGTTGCTGTTGCCCACAGACCGTGGTTCTCGTCCTTTTAATTTTATGTACATGATGAATATACTAAACATAAGTTGAGCACATTTAATAATGTAAGCCGGAGATATGACGGAAACGTTGATAACATTTTCCTGTCTGGAGAGGGATTTGTATTAATATGTTACATGTGACTCGCCTAGGATTCAACTAATTTATCCACTCTGGCATTGTTCAAGATATTTTACCCCTACATTATAACAATAAACTTAGCTTTATTCGCTAAGTAGTACAATGTTAATTTAAATTGAGCAGATGAACATGGTACAGATGAGTAATTTACTTGTTAGTCGTTAAATACCTTGTTAAATTAACTTGTCAGCTAGCTTAATACATTAGCTTACTTTAACTAACATTAACTGTGCCGGCTGCTAACTGTGGAACATTTTTCCAGCTGTGGTCACTAAATCTGAAAATGGCACAGTTTCTACTGGCGGTGGAAAAGTTCTCGAAAGTCGAACGGTACTTCGTGTACTACTTCAAATCAAGAATTCAGGTTTTTATCCTTTATATTTTACTAATTCTGACACTAATAATTCTAATATCGGTGTGTTCGTCTGATAATGTCTCACCAGTAGATAAGAGCAGTACTTAATTACCGGGATATTATCATTATTAAAGACTGCCTTTTCTACTACTCAGACTTACGTTTAATCTCACTATTCTCCGGGAAACTTAATTTCTCGCTTAATTTTATAAGATTTGAAACATTACCTGCGTCTTGCACCAAAGGACCTGGTATTAATTAGCAGAGGTTTAACTGCACCCTGCCAGAATAGGGTTTAAACTGATCCGTGAAGTGAGACTGAACCTTCCGTACGTGTCGTGTACCTTATCGCACCCTTCTCCGGTATAGGAATTTCTCCCTGAAATCTAATTAAACCAACTCATCCTGATATCACAGTGTAGGCTACCCTTCACCTGATCCTGGGTCTCCTCCTCATTTCCCGGTACACTTTCAGGAGTTGTCAGAGAGCGACGTGTCAGACGGACTAGCCCTGTTAGCTCGGATACCATCTCCTGCTCCTGATACTATCTCAGAACTGCTGGCTCACGCCGTCTCCACTGCCACACACGCCCCGTTATTCCTCTCTCAGTTTGTCAGAACTCCCTGGTTACATTCTGTGTAAGTCACCGATCTAATTTGTGGCAGCCCCCAAACTTTATTTGTCTTAGTGGAACAACTTCTAGAAGGTTCTGAGAGTTACTCTGGCCCTGCCTGAGCTGGCCCAAGAGTGTGTAATGAGTGTTTTACCTCAGTGTATGTTTGTGTGCGTGTGTGTGTGTGTGTGTGATGAACAATTAATGATATTGCTTTATTGAGCACTGAGCAGCCACACACTGCACCTTCTAATGTGCCGCTATATAGTCGGTGAAGGCCACGATAGCTAAGAGTATGTTCAGGTAATTATGGCCCACCTTGCGGTGTAAAGGACGGTGAAAGGTGGCGGGTTGTTGTTTTAAAGTTTGATAGAATATATCTGCATGTTGTGTGACCTCAACACTGCAGTAATTTGTGCTATCCACAGTGCTTATCAACAAAGAAACAAAGGTAGTGAATATCTTGAGCAGCTTTCTCAAAACGGGAACTTTAAAACTTGGTTCCGAAGAAAATTAGTTAAAAGGCCGGGTCATGAACTGTTTTAGACTACTACATGATAAAATCATGTTCTCGTAAAAATAACGATTTTATAACGATCAACTGCATGTGTTTTAATCGTGCTATAATTTCAGAAATCTAAAGAGCAACAGTCAGTTCCTGACCAGTCTGCAGGAACATATAAACCACGTGGCCCCCGACATTGTAAACAGCTTCTACAAGAGCCAGCCAAGTGGAAACACCCTGAGAAGTGGTGTACTTACTCCCGGGGTTCCTACACAGATATTAGCTCTTTGTTTGGGTCAGTACATTGTCTTTATGTTGCCCCCCTCACATCGACCCTAACAAAAACAACTCATGTGATATTATACCGTTTTTCTAGTCACCGCGGGTGATCACAAAAGAATTTCCTAAAAGTTTGATGGTAACAGCATCATCCACCGTGGGGTCACATTGTTCAACTGTTTACACTGGTTTCCTTCTAGAAACTTCCCTCTAAGCTAACCTAGTATATTTAGAGATGGTCTCACTCGGCCTGTATAGAATGTGACTCATTGCTAAACTATTCAGTAATATTCACAGCTTACACCGTGCTGTCATGTTTTAACTTTAAACTTTCGGAATTGCCTTTCTATAATATGAGGTATCCTGCCATCTACCTTAAAACTTTAAACTAAGCTGAAAATTTAAAAAAAAAAGAAAGTTTACTGAAGACTGCATTCAGCATTGCTACATTGATCACCCCAAACCAGTACCCGTTCAATTCGTAACTAATCAGCTGTGATGTTGTCCCAATTAGACGTTATCACATTATCACTGGCATTAGTCAGGAATTAAGCCGATCCTTAGTCAAAAGTGTGTTAACAGTACTCCTCCCCCAACAAAGTAGCAATATACCAGAGATTATCACAAAATAAGAAACCGTGCTATTTCAGATAAGACAGTGTACGGGTTACTACCGGAGTCAGAGCAGGTCAGATGTTTGGAACTGTATTTCGGAGGTGGTGTGGTGTTGTCCCCTCGCAGTGTGTCAGATCTAGGTCACGTTTCCAGAACCAGTTCTGTTAAAGCAAAGTTCTACTCAGTTCTTTTAGCCTTGTGAGTTTAATTTTTACCCACATTTGTTTCCAGTACACCGTAAATGTATCATACATAATTGAACATTTACCTGTACTGTCCCTACCACTTAGTGTTGGTACTTACCAAACAAAACGTACCTACCAAATACAATATACCTTCAACCTAAATCCACAAGGTCCAGTTTAAAACTGTGCGCTACACCGTGCAGTAATGAGTGGCGGCACATGAGTTGTTGATACGGTAACTTTATTCAGTACACCGACACTCATGTAACCCAGCAAGTCTGTACCACTCAAACTCTGAGAAACACGAGGATAACATCTCGTATCTCTGTAGTGAGTGTCCGGTACTTGTGTGGTACATACCCCGTATCTGGAGTGGGAGAGAGAGAGAGAGGTCCGGTCTGTGTAATAATTAGCAATAAAACAGGAGATTGAAGGGTGTACTGATCCGCTACCTGGATCAAGTTAGGATGTGATAAAGAGAGATACCTCAGCAGGCACACTAACCTGTAAGGCAGACTAAGTGTACGGTTCAGACCCGGTTAGCGTGTATTGGTAAGGGCTTTTCGTATCGGCTGATTGGCTGGTATGTTGGGCTCTCTCGGTTTTACACACTTAAACTTCAACCAGCAGGCTAAGGATTTGAGCTGTCCAATTTTCAGTTTTGAGCGACCTTGAAATGACGGGGAGGGAGGGCTCAGTTGCTCAGTGGTGTAATGGCCCTATTTTCAGACCAATGTTCTGTCTTATCGTCACTTATCAGTCAGATGACTCTATCTGGGGGCCAATGATTCCCTCCTTGTCGTGTCCCCGGGGGGGGGGGGGGGGGGGGGGGGGGGGTTGTTAAGTTACATTCATACTCTTGAGAAAATAACAAGAAAATTACATAAACTTAACCTGTTGATAGTTGTTTAAGCGTGAAGTACTTGAAGTACGAGATTCAGGTCCATCTTGTTTAACAATATGTGTCCGATTGCCAACAATATCTTCCCTACACTCTATAACAGTTAGTAGAAAGGTCAGTTTACAGCCCGATTCTCCAACAATATATTCAGTATTGTTTGGTAGACAGTTTTAAGTAGAAAGTTACGATTTCCAACAATGTATCCTCACTTAGGTTAAGTGGAAAGTTAGGTAGAAAATTGAGATTCCCAACAATGTCCTCACTTAGGTTAAGTGTAAAGTTAGGTAGAAAGTTGAGTTTAGAGCCCGATTCCCAGCAGGTTGTGACAGAACTCTCACTCCTCGACTAAGAGAACTGTCAGCCAGAAAACTCTCACATTGTGTACTCAAGGACTGTCGAGTGTTCTTCTAACTCTCCCGGCCAACCAAGTCTTCATTTTCAAGGATAAATTCTAGCAAGCACGCCGGATCAGAACAGAGATGCCCCGGCTTACTACATGACATGTTTTGTATTTGGTTATTTGAAGTTTAGATGACACAGAAATTTCCTGAAACTAGCCGGGTATATATACGGTACTCAGAGGTATGCTGTTAAGAACATGGTCGGCACAGTAGAGATAATTCTGAAGGTTGAAGTAGCAATGAAATCCGTCTCCTGTCACCCTTAGGTTCTGTGTAGGGTCCGGTGTAGTGCTAGGTTTAGGAGTGAAGTTCCCTTGAAGTACGGTGTAAAGTTACTGCCAAGGTTCTGGTTCTCTCTCCCCCTCTCCCTCTCTCTCTCTCTCTCTCTCTCTCTCTCTCTCTCTCTCTCTCTCTCTCTCTCTCTCTCTCTCTCTCTCTCTCTCTCTCTCTCTCTCTCTCTCTCTCTCTCTCTCTCTCTCTCTCTCTCTCTCTCTCTCTCTCTCTCTCTGCCAAAGCCTAGTTCTCCTTCCCTCTTTCTCCCCTCCCGCCGCCCTCCTGTGGCACTACAGTGTATATCTGTGTGTTCACTTGGCTGGATTCCCTCAGTCACTGTGTACGTGATAGTTGACACTAAATGTGAAGTTCTACTTCTTGAATACTCGACCTTTATAAGATTACTGTTTACAAGGCCACAGTGCCTAATTTGCTGATGCATTCTTGAGGGAGTGCGAAAAATTCGCCACTTTACTCCATTGTATGTAACGAGTACACTGTACAGTCTAATAACTGACAAATTAAACTATTACCATCTATATTCTTAATTAATTAGGGAGATTTTCTTTCTGACAGCTAATTTGGCACATGAAAACTGCCCGACTTTAGCTGGTTATCAATCGGTCGCTGGTCTGTCACTAACTAAACCGGGAGCTACAAATTATCATACGTCTTGCATACCACAGAATATAATTATTATTTAAACAATTCTACCGTCTTTCTTACTTCAGGCTTCATGAAGAGAAGATGACAATTGAGGATTACATCTCCATCCTCCTATCCCAGGTAAATGCAGCAATCTTAACAACGTAATAAGTTTTAAAATATCCTATCCTAATTCGTATTAATAAGTACCACGTGACACAAATCGCGTGTCACTGACCACAGTTAAAGCTAACAAATTCCAAGCACCGCGAAATCGGAATTAAGGAAGCTGCAATAATCGTAGCTTTACCTACCTCGTCATCGTCGCACTGGAAACACAAAAGTAAATAGCTCGGGTATTCCCTTTGGGAATATATTGTATTATTAAAGTTATTATGCTAAATATTATGGGTATGTTTACATGTATTATATTCGGGGTGTTGACCGAATATTACTCTACCTTGGTATTTCACTTCGTATCAAGGCTCGTTTGTTGAGCGGGGACATTCTTTTTGGCTGGTAATTTTTTCATAAAATTGCCTAAAAAGGCAGACAGACTTTTAAAAAGTTTCATTTTAGAACCAGGTATTTCGGGTCGTTACAGTACGTCATGATTAACATAATATTATGTATCATATACGTGATATATACGGGTGTATTAAATATATAATCTAGTGCAGGTGTCGCATGTTGTACTCGTACTGATAATTAGTGCCAGATATTTACTTTGAGTATTGTCCAGGGTTTTGGGTAAATAGATTTTCATATGATCTGTAGTTCAATGTTTTACAACAGGAACAAAAATCTAAGAAAAAGTTACAACTAAATTTGCTTAATTAGCTCTCGTTCTCAGGTTTCTACATTATGTGGTTACCCCTGACAGATTCATCAATATTAATCGTGACTTTATTGAAATAAGCAACTCTAAAATTCAGAGAATTTACCGCCAAATGTTACCTCAGATTTTCAGCTGAGGCACAGCCCTGACATTATCACAATTCTTTCAAATTATGAAAATTAAATTTTACCCGATAGTTCTGCAAGAAATACGTATATCAAATTCGAAAAAAGATAAAATTTCAGCGAAAGTTTCGTTTCTCTCACCCTTATTTCATTTCTTTTCAATCGATGTTTTTAATTTAATGCACTCCTTACTCAAAAGCTGGCTTGGATGCGTGTAATTCGATTCCACATTCTATAACTTTCGTTTTCTTCGATTGAAATATCTACTCTAAGACCGATTTCGCATTCTATGAAGCCTTAAAGGGTTTATCGAGTCTATAGCAGATATTGTTAATTTTATAAGAGCTTACTGTAGCACACAAACAAACCAACATAACTTCCCAATTTTCGACTAAATTTTCCTTAGAAGTTTTGTTATGGACAAGTAAAATGAAAGTTTAAAACTAACCAGTTAATTAATTTCTCACAAATTGAACTTTGCAGGCCAATAAAGACGACGAAGAAGGGGAGGAAGAAACAGGCGTTGACATGAGAACAGTTCGCAGCTTTACCAGCCAACTTCTCACTAACTTCACCCCTCTACCCCACGCAGTGAGACTCAATCTCTTCCAGATATCACTCCCTCAAATAGTTGAGAGACTCTACGCTGGGCTATCTGACTTCTCCTTGACGTCCTATCTCATCATACTCACCCAGTTCACCTCTTATTCTGAGGACTCAGAACTGGAACTACAGGTACCTGAAACTCTGGTCGTCAGGCTAGGGAAGATTATCTGCAGTTTGATCTTCAACAGGGATTCGGTGAGCGATTGGGGTGGAGATATCGTGAAACTGGCTGTGAAGTTGTCGGTTAATCAGCATGTTATATTTAGGTATATTACCCAGCAGATGAACTTGGAAAACAAGCCGACTGCTATATTGTCGTGGTACCTGAAAGTAGCACTGAAGTTGCTGCAGAGTGGTCAGGTTTATAAGCTCGGCCTGGTTCATAAGTCGGGGGTTGATAAGTTTATGGGGCATTTGAAGGGGAGAGTATCTAAGAGGGAGTATCAGGAACTTGTTTACAGGATGGAAGATACTTTCAGTGTTATGTGCTGATACGTATCATGATACGTATCATGTTCGTGTAATGATAGGTTATCATGTTCGTATACTTTTAACTATGTACTTTTTGTTTCAATCTTGACTTTTTTTTTCAGTCTTGACTTATTTGGGGTAACATATTTTAATTTATTATGACATCTTTATAGGGTTTCAACGAATGATTTTGTTTTCTTTTAAAGAGATTTTTATATTTATTTTTGTTTTTTTCCCTGTCTGATGTTATCTAATTTATTAATTTCACAGTATCACATTCCACCACGTGTATTCTTATTTCCACATCATATTTCCACACATTGAGCAATTGTACTAGCCACTAGGCTACTTTTTGTACGTATGCTTGAAAGCTTGAAAGAGCCCTCCTCCATTACCGGGGGAACAGTTATTTTAGGTTCTAGAACCTTGGTTAGACAATAGCCAGGTTCCTTGTTGGGCATAATCTTTGTAACATAATGTTATCTTTAAGAGGGACAAAGTCCTTAATGTTGGACCAACATTTAAAGGACTTTGTCCCTCTAAAATATATAACATATCGGCTCATAGCACTTTTCGTGATATTCAGTGAGTTCTGCAGAAGGAAACCAGCTGCTGTTGCCTTTATATCATATTGGACAAAGCCTCTCACAGTGCCACCATTGTGCACTAGAGATTCGCTACTTTCAAACGATAGAAATCCAACAATTTATAATTTATTATTCTTGGCAGCAGTCTCGTACAAGAGGTTTTGCAGCTGCTGAGTTTTGCAACTATCTGTATAACAGTTGCTCTGCGCACATGATGTTAAGACAATCCTGTCTGGCACTGTATTGAAACCATCTGGTTCTCCTGTCTTGGCCGCATTATATGCTTACATATTTTCTGTGCATATATAACTATTATTACTCGTATTACGTGACATAATTTCAATTATAGAATATGAATTATGATACATTATGTATAAATATGCGAGCTGCTCTCTATTTCTAGCTCGTTATTCGTATTCCTGGATACGCTCCACTGACCTCTCTCTCTCTCTCCTTCTCTCTCTCTGCAACTTCTGCTTCTGCATATTTTATAATTGCATAATTATTATTAGTTCGTTTCAGGGCAAATATACGTGACCTGTCTGCACAGCCGCACATAATAACTGAATAATGCAACATATATTAACGGTGGAGTAGCAGTGTTTTGTTCTGAATAATATATTAATACTTGTCATTATCATAGTAGTATGCCAGATATATCTAGCTCTGTTAAGTATTCATATAAATCACGAAGGGTGACAGCATTATTGCATAAAATGTCCTGCTAGGCTAATACATGTGAGGAGATGAAATGATGTAGATTTACGGGGAAAGTGTCTCGTGTTCAGGCTGGTGGTGGTGCAGAGTGAGCAATCTCTGAGAGCTACTGTCTTTGTGAGAGGTGTCATATTATGAGCTTGTGTGGGGTTGAATGGTTGATATGGTGTGGGGTTGAATGGTTGATATGGTGTGGGGTTGAATAGTTGATCTGGTGTGGGGTTGAATAGTTGATATGTGTGGGGTTGAATGGTTGATATGGTGTGGGGTTGAATGGTTGATATGGTGTGGGGTTGAATGGTTGATATGGTGTGGGGTTGAATGGTTGATATGGTGTGGGGTTGAATAGTTGATATATGTGGGGTTGAATAGTTGATACGTGTGGGGTTGAATAGTTGATCTGGTGTGGGCTTGAATAGTTGATATGTGTGGGCTTGAATAGTTGATCTGGTGTGGGGTTGAATGGTTGATATGGTGTGGGGTTGAATGGTTGATATGGTGTGGGGTTGAATGGTTGATATGTGTGGGGTTGAATGGTTGATATGTGTGGGGTTGAATAGTTGATATATGTGGGGTTGAATAGTTGATACGTGTGGGGTTGAATAGTTGATCTGGTGTGGGCTTGAATAGTTGATATGTGTGGGGTTGAATAGTTGATATGTGTGGGATTGAATGGTTGATATGTGCGGGGTTTCAATGGTTGTTATTATATGTGGGGTAATCATGTTGTCCCATTGTGTGAGCCACATATTCTGAGTTCGTTACCAAGCTCGTAATGTTGATTCTGAGGAAAGCTCACATTTTGATTATGATCTCCCCCACTCTAAATACCCTGAGGCCTGATTCAGTAATTGTTACCAGCGTGAATGGCCGAGCGGGGTGCCGACACTAATAGTGGGGTTCCACCACTATGCACCTCACTTACCAACCAGAGAGAGGTGGCCGGGGTAGTTACTTACTAACACAATGATACACAATACTACACTGTGTACTGTGAATATAAGACGCTATTTGTTCTGGGGAGTCAATGCACGCCAACACTGACAATAACAGATGTATAGGCCATAGGGAGTGTACTGTGGTTCACTGACAATAACAAAAGTATAGACCATAGAGAGCGTACTGTGGTACACTGACCTCTACACTCTACAGAGTGAAGATAGGGAGTGTACTGTGGTTCACTGACCTCTACAGAGTGAAGATAGGGAGTGTACTGTTGTACACTGACCTCTACAGAGTGAAGATAGGGAGTGTACTGTAGTACACTGACCTCTACAGAGTGAAGATAGGGAGTGTACTGTAGTACACTGACCTCTACAGAGTGAAGATAGGGAGTGTACTGTTGTACACTGACCTCTACAGAGTGAAGATAGGGAGTGTACTGTAGTACACTGACCTCTACAGAGTGAAGATAGGGAGTGTACTGTGGTACACTGACCTCTACAGAGTGAAGATAGGGAGTGTACTGTGGTACACTGACCTCTACAGAGTGAAGATAGGGAGTGTACTGTTGTACACTGACCTCTACAGAGTGAAGATAGGGAGTGTACTGTGGTTCACTGACCTCTACAGAGTGAAGATAGGGAGTGTACTGTTGTACACTGACCTCTACAGAGTGAAGATAGGGAGTGTACTGTGGTTCACTGACCTCTACAGAGTGAAGATAGGGAGTGTACTGTAGTACACTGACCTCTACAGAGTGAAGATAGGGAGTGTACTGTGGTACACTGACCTCTACAGAGTGAAGATAGGGAGTGTACTGTGGTACACTGACCTCTACAGAGTGAAGATAGGGAGTGTACTGTGGTACACTGACCTCTACAGAGTGAAGATAGGGAGTGTACTGTGGTACACTGACCTCTACAGAGTGAAGATAGGGAGTGTACTGTAGTACACTGACCTCTACAGAGTGAAGATAGGGAGTGTACTGTTGTACACTGACCTCTACAGAGTGAAGATAGGGAGTGTACTGTGGTACACTGACCTCTACAGAGTGAAGATAGGGAGTGTACTGTGGTACACTGACCTCTACAGAGTGAAGATAGGGAGTGTACTGTGGTACACTGACCTCTACAGAGTGAAGATAGGGAGTGTACTGTTGTACACTGACCTCTACAGAGTGAAGATAGGGAGTGTACTGTGGTTCATTGACCTCTACAGAGTGAAGATAGGGAGTGTACTGTTGTACACTGACCTCTACAGAGTGAAGATAGGGAGTGTACTGTGGTTCACTGACCTCTACAGAGTGAAGATAGGGAGTGTACTGTAGTACACTGACCTCTACAGAGTGAAGATAGGGAGTGTACTGTAGTACACTGACCTCTACAGAGTGAAGATAGGGAGTGTACTGTGGTACACTGACCTCTACAGAGTGAAGATAGGGAGTGTACTGTGGTACACTGACCTCTACAGAGTGAAGATAGGGAGTGTACTGTTGTACACTGACCTCTACAGAGTGAAGATAGGGAGTGTACTGTGGTTCACTGACCTCTACAGAGTGAAGATAGGGAGTGTACTGTTGTACACTGACCTCTACAGAGTGAAGATAGGGAGTGTACTGTAGTACACTGACCTCTACAGAGTGAAGATAGGGAGTGTACTGTTGTACACTGACCTCTACAGAGTGAAGATAGGGAGTGTACTGTAGTACACTGACCTCTACAGAGTGAAGATAGGGAGTGTACTGTGGTACACTGACCTCTACAGAGTGAAGATAGGGAGTGTACTGTGGTACACTGACCTCTACAGAGTGAAGATAGGGAGTGTACTGTTGTACACTGACCTCTACAGAGTGAAGATAGGGAGTGTACTGTGGTTCACTGACCTCTACAGAGTGAAGATAGGGAGTGTACTGTTGTACACTGACCTCTACAGAGTGAAGATAGGGAGTGTACTGTGGTTCACTGACCTCTACAGAGTGAAGATAGGGAGTGTACTGTAGTACACTGACCTCTACAGAGTGAAGATAGGGAGTGTACTGTGGTACACTGACCTCTACAGAGTGAAGATAGGGAGTGTACTGTGGTACACTGACCTCTACAGAGTGAAGATAGGGAGTGTACTGTGGTACACTGACCTCTACAGAGTGAAGATAGGGAGTGTACTGTGGTACACTGACCTCTACAGAGTGAAGATAGGGAGTGTACTGTAGTACACTGACCTCTACAGAGTGAAGATAGGGAGTGTACTGTTGTACACTGACCTCTACAGAGTGAAGATAGGGAGTGTACTGTGGTACACTGACCTCTACAGAGTGAAGATAGGGAGTGTACTGTGGTACACTGACCTCTACAGAGTGAAGATAGGGAGTGTACTGTGGTACACTGACCTCTACAGAGTGAAGATAGGGAGTGTACTGTTGTACACTGACCTCTACAGAGTGAAGATAGGGAGTGTACTGTGGTTCATTGACCTCTACAGAGTGAAGATAGGGAGTGTACTGTTGTACACTGACCTCTACAGAGTGAAGATAGGGAGTGTACTGTGGTTCACTGACCTCTACAGAGTGAAGATAGGGAGTGTACTGTAGTACACTGACCTCTACAGAGTGAAGATAGGGAGTGTACTGTAGTACACTGACCTCTACAGAGTGAAGATAGGGAGTGTACTGTGGTACACTGACCTCTACAGAGTGAAGATAGGGAGTGTACTGTGGTACACTGACCTCTACAGAGTGAAGATAGGGAGTGTACTGTTGTACACTGACCTCTACAGAGTGAAGATAGGGAGTGTACTGTGGTACACTGACCTCTACAGAGTGAAGATAGGGAGTGTACTGTTGTACACTGACCTCTACAGAGTGAAGATAGGGAGTGTACTGTGGTTCACTGACCTCTACAGAGTGAAGATAGGGAGTGTACTGTTGTACACTGACCTCTACAGAGTGAAGATAGGGAGTGTACTGTAGTACACTGACCTCTACAGAGTGAAGATAGGGAGTGTACTGTTGTACACTGACCTCTACAGAGTGAAGATAGGGAGTGTACTGTAGTACACTGACCTCTACAGAGTGAAGATAGGGAGTGTACTGTGGTACACTGACCTCTACAGAGTGAAGATAGGGAGTGTACTGTGGTACACTGACCTCTACAGAGTGAAGAGAGGGAGTGTACTGTTGTACACTGACCTCTACAGAGTGAAGAGAAGAGAGGGAGTGTACTGTTGTACACTGACCTCTACAGAGTGAAGATAGGGAGTGTACTGTAGTACACTGACCTCTACAGAGTGAAGATAGGGAGTGTACTGTAGTACACTGACCTCTACAGAGTGAAGATAGGGAGTGTACTGTAGTACACTGACCTCTACAGAGTGAAGATAGGGAGTGTACTGTGGTACACTGACCTCTACAGAGTGAAGATAGGGAGTGTACTGTGGTACACTGACCTCTACAGAGTGAAGATAGGGAGTGTACACTGTACTGTTGTACACTGACCTCTACAGAGTGAAGATAGGGAGTGTACTGTTGTACACTGACCTCTACAGAGTGAAGATAGGGAGTGTACTGTAGTACACTGACCTCTACAGAGTGACGATAGGGAGTGTACTGTGGTACACTGACCTCTACAGAGTGAAGATAGGGAGTGTACTGTGGTACACTGACCTCTACAGAGTGAAGATAGGGAGTGTACTGTGGTACACTGACCTCTACAGAGTGAAGATAGGGAGTGTACTGTGGTACACTGACCTCTACAGAGTGAAGATAGGGAGTGTACTGTGGTACACTGACCTCTACAGAGTGAAGATAGGGAGTGTACTGTGGTACACTGACCTCTACAGAGTGAAGATAGGGAGTGTACTGTGGTACACTGACCTCTACAGAGTGAAGATTAGGCTGTATCAAAAAACACAAACATGGTCCAATAATTGATTCACCTTCCAAAAAGTTGCATTAGGTCATTGTGAGTTTGGAAAAAAAATTTAGAGTTCAACTCCAACCTTATACGGTGGTATTTTTCGTTTCCATGGTAACCATTCTGTCGCGGTCGCGTTTACTGAATTAAATTCATATCTGGAGAACCATACCACTTAGAGAACTGTGTAATAGCTTAAAAGAACCGGAATGGCCAAGTTTATATTCAACTTATCAGTCAACTATATGCCTAAAACCTTTATTTTTTGAGTTAAAGGCAAAAAGTTGGTTTTGACTGCGTTGCTATGGCGATCGCGTTGAATTTTTGCATTTTATCCCATTATTTTTTACAAAAAAGTAAGCAATAAACAAAGTTGTAACAAAAAGGCAATATCATTTAATGAATAGATATGTAGGGAGGGGTGGTACTGGATTCAGGGCCTCAATACAGTACCATCTCTCCCTCCAGCCTCCCTAACACCCCAAAATCCTGTACAGCTGTACCACCCCTCCCTCCAGCCTCCCTAACACCCCAAAATCCTGTACCACCCCTCCCTCCAGCCTCCCTAACACCCCACAATCCATTACCACCTCTCCCTGGCCCTCCAGCCTCCATAACACCCCACAATCGAGTACCACCCCTCCCTCTAGCCTCTTTAACACCCCAAAAATCGAAATCCTGTACCACCTCTCCCTCTAGTCTCCCTAACACCCCAAAATCCTGTACCACCCCTCCCTCCAGCCTCCTTAACACCCCACAATCCTGTACCACCCCTCCCTCCAGCCTCCCTAACACCCCACAATCCATTACCACCTCTCCCTGGCCCTCCAGCCTCCATAACACCCCACAATCGAGTACCACCCCTCCCTCTAGCCTCTTTAACACCCCAAAAATCGAAATCCTGTACCACCTCCCCCTCTAGTCTCCTTAACACCCCATAATCCAGTACTACCCCTCCCTTCAGTCTCCCTAACACCCCAAAATCCTGTACCACCTCTCCCTCTAGTCTCCTTAACACCCCACAATCCTGTACCACCCCTCCCTCCAGCCTCCCTAACACCCCACAATCCATTACCACCTCTCCCTGGCCCTCCAGCCTCCCTAACATCCCAAAATCGAGTACCACCCCTCCCTCTAGCTCTCTAGCCTCTTTAACACCCCAAAAATCAAAATCCTGTACCACCTCTCCTTCTAGTCTCCCTAAAACCCCACAATCCAGTACTACCCCTCCCTCCAGCCTTCTTAACACCCCACAATCCTGTACTACCCCTCCCTCCAGCCTCCCTAACACCCCAAAATCGAGTACTACCCCTCCCTCCAGTCTCCTTAACACCCCACAATCCTGTACCACCCCTCCCTCCAGCCTCCCTAACACCCCACAATCCATTACCACCTCTCCCTGGCCCTCCAGCCTCCCTAACATCCCAAAATCGAGTACCACCCCTCCCTCTAGCTCTCTAGCCTCTTTAACACCCCAAAAATCAAAATCCTGTACCACCTCTCCTTCTAGCCTCCCTAAAACCCCACAATCCAGTACTACCCCTCCCTCCAGCCTTCTTAACACCCCACAATCCTGTACTACCCCTCCCTCCAGCCTCCCTAACACCCCAAAATCGAGTACTACCCCTCCCTCCAGCCTTCTTAACACTCCACAATCCTGTACTTCCCCTCCCTCCAGTCTCCCTAACACCCCTCCCTGGCCCTCCAGCCTCCATAACACCCCACAATCGAGTACCACCCCTCCCTCTAGCCTCTTTAACACCCCAAAATCGAGTACCACCTCTCCCTCTAGCCTCTTTAACACCCCAAAAATCAAAATCCTGTACCACCTCTCCCTCTAGTCTCCCTAACACCCCACAATCCAGTACCACCCCTCCCTCCAGTCTCCCTAACACCCCTCCCTGGCCCTCCAGCCTCCATAACACCCCACAATCGAGTACCACCCCTCCCTCTAGCCTCTTTAACACCCTAAAATCCAGTACTACCCCTCCCTCCAGTCTCCCTAACACTCTAACACCCCACAATCCAGTACCACCCCTCCCTGGCCCTTCAGCCTCCATAACACCCCACAATCCAGTACCACCCATCCCTCTAGCCTCTTTAACACCCCAAAAATTAAAATCCTGTACCACCTCCCCCTCTAGTCTCCTTAACACCCCATAATCCAGTACTACCCCTCCCTCCAGTCTCCCTAACACCCCACAATCCAGTACCACCCCTCCCTGGCCCTCCAGCCTCCATAACACCCCATAGTCGAGTACCACCCCTCCCTCTAGCCTCTTAAACACCCCAAAAATCAAAATCCAGTACCACCCCTCCCTCTAACCTCCTTAACACCCCACAATCCAATACTACCCCTCCCTCCAGCCTCCTTAACACCCCACAATCCAGTACTACCCCTCGTTGCAGCCTCCCTAACACCCCACGATCCAATGCCACCCCTCCCTGGCTCTCTAGCCTCCCTAAAACCCCACAATCCAGTACTACCCCTCCCTGGCTCTCTAGCCTCCCTAACACCCACAATCCAGTACTACCCCTCCCTGGCTCTCTAGCCTCCCTAACACCCCACAATCAAGTACTACCCCTCCCTGGCTCTCTAGCCTCCCTAACACCCCACAATCCAGTATTTGTGGATTGTGGGGTGTTAGGGAGGCTGGAGGGAGGGGTGGTACTGGATTGAGGCCCTGAATCCAGTACCACCCCTCCCTACATATCTATTCATTACATGATATTGCCTTTTTGTTACAACATTGTTTATTGCTTACTTTTTTGTAAAAAATAATGGGATAAAATGCAAAAATTCAACGCGATCGACATATAGCAACGCAGTCAAAACCAACTTTTTGCCTTTAACTCAAAAAATAAAGGTTTTAGGCATATAGTTGATTGATAAGTTGAATATAAACTTGGCCATTCCGGTTCTTTTAAGCTATTATACAGTTCTCTAAGTGGTATGGTTCTCCAGATATGAATTTAATTCAGTAAACGCGACCGCTACAGAATGGTTACCATGGAAACGAAAAATACCACCGTATAAGGTTGGAGTTGAACTCTAAAATTTTTTTTCCAAACTCACAATGACCTAATGCAACTTTTTGGAAGGTGAATCAATTATTGGACCATGTTTGTGTTTTTTGATACAGCCTAGTGAAGATAGGGAGTGTACTGTTGTACACTGACCTCTACAGAGTGAAGATAGGGAGTGTACTGTGGTACACTGACCTCTACAGAGTGAAGATAGGGAGTGTACTGTGGTACACTGACCTCTACAGAGTGAAGATAGGGAGTGTACTGTAGTACACTGACCTCTACAGAGTGAAGATAGGGAGTGTACTGTGGTACACTGACCTCTACAGAGTGAAGATAGGGAGTGTACTGTAGTACACTGACCTCTACAGAGTGAAGATAGGGAGTGTACTGTGGTACACTGACCTCTACAGAGTGAAGATAAGGAGTGTACTGTGGTACACTGACCTCTACAGAGTGAAGATAGGGAGTGTGCTGTGGTACACTGACCTCTACAGAGTGAAGATAGGGAGTGTACTGTGGTACACTGACCTCTACAGAGTGAAGATAGGGAGTGTACTGTGGTACACTGACCTCTACAGAGTGAAGATAGGGAGTGTACTGTGGTACACTGACCTCTACAGAGTGAAGATAGGGAGTGTACTGTGGTACACTGACCTCTACAGAGTGAAGATAGGGAGTGTACTGTGGTACACTGACCTCTACAGAGTGAAGATAGGGAGTGTACTGTTGTACACCCACCTCCACAGTTAAACTCAGATAGATTGTTACGCTGCCACGCTTACCAATTAGTGTCAGAAGTGTTGTGCGTGTAGAACAGCAGGTATGTGTGTTTAGAGTTAGCATGCAGCCGTGTGGCAGGTTGTGCAGCGCTGAAGGACCGGGCGGATGTTCCCTCCAAAATGTCGACCCTCAGAGCGGTTCCCATTTCCCGGTTTTAAGTTCTTAAGTAAACCGGCGACTCAGTAAACAATACTCTGCCACCCCTATTAGTATGCTATATCTTCTCCACATACGGCCCACTCCCGCTCCTTCAATCAAATCACCGTATCTGGCCCACGTGCCACTTTTCCACCAATGAGAGCCGAGTATTAGGAATGTTTGTTCAGGCGGAGAGACCGAAAGTCGGCTGGGTTTACACACAACAACTCGTTCTGACTCCGGAAATAGAGGTGAAGTGCGCTAGAGGAAGTAGAGTGATCGCGCATCCTTGCTTGTTGGAGGCTACCTTTGCTCTGTGAGCACTTTAGTGGGAACAGTGTCCGGGTTGAGACATTACTCTGTTCAGCTTGGCTAGGTTCGACAGTCCAGCACAGTCGTTGCAATGTAATGGCGGGCATTATTCCTAAGCCGTGCCGTCATTATGTATGTACCACACGACCTCATTTCTGGAATGTTAGCATTAAACGTAACGTTAATGCCGAATTTTGAGCCTGATTGCTTGGCTCAGAGAGAGAGAGAGAAAGAGAGAGAGAGAGAGAGAGAGAGAGAGAGAGAGAGAGAGAGAGAGAGAGAGAGAGAGAGAGAGAGAGAGAGAGAAGAAGAGAGAAAGAAAGAGGGTTAGTTTTTTTTTGTCGGGGACATTCGAACAAAATTATTCTTCATTATTGACCACATATTGTAGACTTAGAATTGAAAGGTGTCTTCCAAATACTCTGAGAAATATAACTCCAAGTTATATTCTCACAGATGGCGAGAGGTCTCAAGTATACACACTGAGGAAGTCGCTGGAGTAGGACAAGGAAAAGAAACTGATCTCTGGAGAGGAGCAGGAAAGGAAGATAATGGGATACGAGGAGGCGAACGATGCACAAAATTAAGGAGGCTACTGGTGTCTCTGATATTCAGGGATCGCGGCTTGTCGTGAAATAATCTAACTTACGTTTGTATTCCATATATTTTGTTTCTTGTTTTTGTCCTAGGAGTTCTCACGATCAGTTTAATACATACGTTGGATGACATGTCGGAATGGCTTTTCCACAATTTGTCTCTACAGAGAAGTGGTTCAAGATTCCTGCCTACAAGGAGAGACTCAGAAAATCTCGAGAACTGAAGTTCGAAACGAGAAGACTTCTTCTCAGCTCCCGAGAGGAGAAAGGTCAAATATATATTAAACATGCCGTTCTATTTCTTTCCCTTTACAGCAATTATCAGACACTTCACCGTGCAATATTAGGCCTTTACTCCAAGGACTCTCGTAACTGAGAAACTATACAGTTCATTAGTTCAGTGCGACCTAACGCTGTTTTTTAACATACTATATCATGACTATATCTGATTTCATCAACTCCAGGGGCAAATTTCTAGCTGAATTTGGAAAATATGAAAGTACTCTGGGAAGCAAAGTTTTGTCAGTGGGACAGAGAATCCTGGAGGACATGCAGGCTAAACTGGAGGAATGTGACGGAAAATTCCACGGAGAGCAGACTCAAACTGGAAAGATGGATAGAATCTTTCAACGTCAAGGCTGGAATCGAGACATCTTTCTGACTCACTCATTTCTTTAACTTGTGAGTAATTATGACCTATCTTAAATTCGCGTGACAAATTCTTCGAAAATTTGACGATTAGGGTACATTTTAATCAACCTAAATATCACTAGTAAAAGTGTCTGCGGATATTTCATAAATAATGCTGGACGTTTACATTGTTTATAATCTGTTCACCTTCCTCTTGCTTCTAAAATCCGACTATCTTCAAGCATGAGCATGAAAAGGTTTTAGTGGTTTTAAGGACACTGTGAATGTTATTGTCCAAATTCGTCGTTTTAATAGTTCATGTGCTGGTTCAAGGGTCCTGCCGAACTGAGAACTTCGTTTCCAACACAGAGTCAGAAGTTTCTTCTTAGTGAAAATTCTGAACGTAGAGGGTTGATACCAAATCTATAACGGATTAATCAAGATGATAGAAAGCATTTGCCCAAGCTACTTCGTTCGAACGCCAGTGCGTGGTGTGCGTTATTGGCATAACAGAGATAAAGTAAAGGAATAATTGGAAATAAAGAACCGGTCGTTACGGAAAACAACTTGCAGCAAGTCTTATGTTTTATTGCTGAATTTGATTTAATGATCGCAAAGATCACTAAACAGTGTTTAACGCAAAATAATGTAAGCAAGGTATAGTGCATAAAATTGCTGTTATCGTGGACATGAATAATCACCCTTGTGTCGCCTAATTTATCAGGTCTATATCTACATAAGCATTTTGCCTTAATTCTGGGACTCAAGATACCATTTGTTCACTCCAGTGTTGACTGATGTGTAAAAACCATCTTGAGTCCGTACGCCTTCTGGTGTGCTGGTACTAAGCTGACAAAACCGTAGATATAGTTAAGCTGATTCTTTGACGTCTTGTAGTATCCAAAGTTCCTCAAGGACAATACAAATCTCATCAACTGGTTGGAGAGACAAGACAGTCACAAGGAAAGATTAGCCACAAAGAAACGTAAACAGGTAGCATCAAAAAAGTCATAGAAGGTGTCCAAAGACTTGAGCGTGGAACAGTGTTCCAATATGAATGAGGATCATAGCATCAGGAACCAAGACACAGTTACAAATATCGCTACTGCTTGGTTACATTGATTTTCCAGATTGACATTTTGTCCAGCTTTATTGACACTGGTGACCAATGGTGGAATAAAGGACAAACATATTTCCAAAATGCTCCAAATAAAGCAGATCGGTTCCCACATAAACTGAAATATATGCTCGAAAAACATTATTGCGAATCCTGAAAAATAATCGTACAGTTTAACCTTATTCTGTTTTTATTATGACCATATGCGTTGAATATATAACATAAAATTCCATTGCATGCCATTGGTTATGCAAACACCATTTTAAATGTGCTAGTAAGAATTCACACTTATCATCGTGAAGTTTATTGGACCATCTATTTAATAGAAAAAAAGTTGGACCTTCTTATAAATACAATAAGTGTGCGTAGTTGCATCTAAAACTGTAAATTATAAATTTATTGATTTTTTAAATTTTTAATCAAAGAATTAATCACGACTGTCGTCTTAATTTCATGCTGGATACATTTGCGAATTTACCAACACGAAGCGTTTCAAAGAGCTGCTAAATTTTATCATGCGATTAATTTTAGTTTTTTGGCCAGCAAAGAGTTTGATTTACACAAGAGGGGGGGGGGGGGGGGGGAGGGTGGGTTTTAAGACAAAGCATCGAACAACAAAATCAGTTTTATCTGCAAATGAAGATAGAGTCACTTGTGCATTATATACGAACGTGTGTGAACTTAGCAGCTTTATAATTTCTTTGCCACCTGTGTCCAATTCCCTGTTTAAATCTGTTGTTATGCTATCTTTACCTCACTTATGCTGATTATTTTATATAAGGACGTTATTAGTGATGTGTGTTTGGTGTGCATTATTTGCTAAGGAACTGTTCAGTTACTCAAATACTGAACTATTTAAATACAATACTGATCCATTTGAACTCTTTTTCTCATCATTTAGCGTGATGATGTGATTGTGTGACTAAGGTATAAGGTACAGGTATCTATAGTATAAACAATCGTTGTTGCTTTCTAAGTTATATTATCACTTGTGAAATTCCATGCTTTTCATAGATAAACTAAAACAATAAGTTGGCAGCAACTTGTAAATTAGTATATAGGATTGAACAAAAAATGTATGAAATAATAATGCATTAACATAAGTCCTATTGATCTAATTCGTATAATTTTAATATAATCTCGTGTCATATCCATGATGCGTGATATAGTTCTCTCGCACTAAAATAACTAATCTCAATAATTACAGAAGCGCTCCAACTACAAAGTATTTCATAAAAAGCTTCTTGATATAGAAAAACGACTAAGTTCTGATAAAGCAAAAGTATTATATAATGGTAACTGAGAGAAGACTTTGTTAATGCAGATTGAAGAACGAGCACGGTGTTCGAGAACAAATGCTAGCTCATTTAGAAAACACATTCCTCTTTGTTTTTTCTTCTTTTTTTCTTGTTTTCTTGTCTCTCTCGCGGTTTGGAACCTAGTTAGCTCGCGTCGTTAAGTAACCTGCGGGTATCTGTTACTGATATCGGGCACTGTTCAGTTTCCCGCTATCTCACCACAATATTAGGATATTGTCGGAGAAACATCTGACATGATAATGTCTGAACAATACAACGGGCTCTGAATTTCTTGATTGAGTTTTGCGACCCTAACCAGTATTATTTATTTAGCGGTAGGGGTTTGCCGTTTGGTCGGTTTATGGATTCAGTCTGGTTACCTTGTCCCTGCTACCATCTCTATTTGCTCTTGCTAGTGCTGGTTCTGGGGGGCACTGCGGCCGAACTGACGATCTTTGTTTTCCAAACACGGAAGAGAAGATTTCTTCTTTGCGAAATTCTCTGAGTAGATTAACTAAAAAAATATGAACGGGTTGTTCGGAAGGAAGATGAGAACATATCGCCCAAGCTATCTGTCATATTGTTGTTTTGTTCTGACTCAGGTATTTGATAATGAAGTAGGAAGATGGATGCTAAGAATCAGTTGTCACTAAATAACCGTCAGAAGGTTCCTCTTCTTTATGGCTGAATTTGATTTAATATTATCGCAAGATCACTAAAACAGTGTTTAAAGTAACTAATGTATACGCAAGGGAGTGCATTAAAGATCCGATAATGAAAAACAATGAATACTCTCCCTTGTGTACCTATTTTATCAGTTCCGTATATATTAACATTACGCATTGCCTTACTCTACAGATCTCAGATAACTTTTCAAGATACCAGTGTTGACTGATGTGTAAGAAACCATCTTGAAGTCCGTACGCAATCCAGAGTCCTGGTACTACGATGACCTTAACCGTGGACATGGTTACGCTGATTCTATGACTTTTGTTGTATCCAAGTTCCTCAAAGGAATTACAATCTCCATTCAACTTGTTCGAGGACAAGCATTTCACAAAGGAAAGATAGCCACAAAGAACCGTAAACAGTAGCATCCAAAAACGTGTTAGAAGGTGTCCAAAGGGGGACTGAGCGTGGAACCGTTTCCATATTGTATGTGGATCTAGGCCTCAGGACCATGACACAGTCTACAAAATATCTACTGCTAGGTTCTTGATTATCCAGATTGACATTTTGTCCAGCTTTATGGCCTTATTCCTAATGGTTCGAATACAGGACAAATCATTTTCCACATATACCTAGAATAACCACACTTGGTTTCCAAACAAACTGGACACAACTGAATACTCAAAGTTGTTACACGAACTTTCTTGCTCAATTCTGAAAAATAATCCAGAGTTTGACATTATTCTTCATTAAAAGTAATTTGGGGAGCACTTAAGTGACATCACGTTGTAAACGTTAAATATCATCATTAGTATAATCGTTGTTTATTTAACCGTGCATAACAACTGAATTAATAATTTACACCGACCTTGCTTTTAATGGAATAATAGGAATGAAACCTCGTCAAGAAGGAACGCTATAGTAGTATTGTTAACCAGTAGTCGCTACAATCAGTAAGCCAGTGCAACACGTTCAGGGCATTAGTTTCCAGGGCGCCACATGTTTTAGATTACCTCGCCTCGTACAAATAAGTCGGTCTTACTTACCTATTAAAATTAATTGCGGCTGCTAGGTAGCCTAAATTATAGTAATATAATATAGCAGTGCAACGTGCAGATGGGGTGCAGTTGTCATAGCGCGGTGTACTTATTCTTGAAGAACCTAGAAGAAGAATCCTAGTACCCGTGTATCGGCTGCCCAAATCAAACTAAGTACATATTTATAATGAGCTCTGAGTTGCAACACAGTCTAACGCCACCTCACGACAGATAAAACTAGTCGGAATAAATAGCGATAGTTGATAATAATATACTTGCCCAATTATTTGGGACGTATTTTTCAGACCTATCGGAATTAAAACAAAATTACCGTGAAACCACATCTGCCGTCAAAAAACACCGTTACTAAAACGGCAATTTGACCTGAGAGTTGGATGCCGTTCAAACACATCAATAGTCGGACTTGTCGAAATTTTTTAGGTCAATATTAGATTAGGGTAGTTAGAACAACGAAATTGGTTCGTACCCCGTGTTCAACCTGTTGGCAACAATCAAAAGAGCAATTAACCGTGCCGTATGTACTAATATACGTGTAATGGGTTGATCGGTATCTAAATAATTAAAACACAGCATCGGTTGCCCTGGGAGAGTTCAGGACACTTTCGTGTTCTGCACGGCAAAAGTAGCCTGTAGTTTTACCATCTGACAACCCACTCAATACGGTCACACTATCAGAGGCAGTAAGTTTAAGAAACGCTACTTTCTAATTGAGCTACGAGAGGGTATTAACAGGAGTTTGAAATCAATAGTAGTGCACTGTGGGGCTAACTGTAGCGGAGTAGTCAGTAGGCAGATTAGCGTCAGATTCGGGGAATCATCCATGATAAGGGAGAAATAAAGAGTAATTGTTCATTCGTTGAGGAAGCGGAAAATAATATCCATCAGTTCCCACGCTCGATTCGTCACTAACTAAACTTAATCGATCGGCCGGTTAATATTTAGGAAATTGAGGAGCTACACCAAACTAAACTATCGACAAAGCGAAACATGAAGGGCTGGAAGAAGCTGAGGGCGGGGGAGTCACACAGCCACACAGCCAGGCAGCCATCTTCAAAGGAGCAAGGTTCATCAACCTCTTCTGCAGAGATGAGAGGAGAGAGAGGAGAGAGGAGAGAGAGAGGGAGGGCGAACAGGCTAACTTTAAACACGTGTACAGTGATGGGGGAAATAATTCACTAATATTATGGGCCATGCGATAGGATATCTTATAAGGGCTATATCTCTCTCTCTCTCTCAGTCCACAGATATCAAATATTTTATGTATATTTTATGTATGGTCGTCATGGTTACAAAAAATGTTACAGTTCTAGTATAATCATCAAATCTTTATATTATATTCATTGTTGTCCACCAGTCTGAACAAGTAGCTTTCCCAGGTTCAAAAAAATGAATTTTCTGAATATAATGCCCTAATTGATCATGGATAAATTTGATGTAATTACGATGAAATAATACCGGGCCAGAAACTTTTCAGGAACTAATGAAGGGAGGATGGAGGGAGAAGTGCAGAATTGTCGTTGCCGTGTGCTTCCACACTTGGGATTCTTGATGTGATCAGGATAAAATTAATTCGGCTACCCATTGTAATAATTGTATCAAAGAAAAAGGATCTGGGCGCCCGCCGTGGGGTCGGGGTACTTGCTCTGCATTCGAGAATTTCGGGGGGAGAAGAATTTGAAAATTATGACAAAAGATTAGCAAATTACTTGTGTACGTGTTTATAGAATCTGGTTTTTTACCGCGTGATTGGACACGTGACGGGCTATAAACGGGTTTGATTTTATGTTTAGTCAAAATAACTGGAAACAGAGCTAGGTATCCGGAGCAAAACAAAATTAATATAAACATTACAGTTGTACATCAAGACTATGATCATCCAGTAAAATTGAATACGTGGTTGACGAAAAGTGTATAAAATTTCGAGTTCAAGCAATCGAGTCCAGCTCCATGTTTTAAAATCTGCTCGATATATAAATTTTATTTATACAAACGTATCACTATTAACTAAATCAACAAAAAATAATCTTAAATCTTGAACCAAAGCGCAACGTTCGAACTAGTTTGCAGTGACTGAATTGTTCCCGAACAACTTCGTTATTATTGTGGTTGTTATTCGGCAGCTTATAATTTCTTAATTTCTTTTGCTTAATCGGATTACCTATTTATTAACTGTTAACCAGAAGTTGCGAATAAAAATAAATTTTAAAATTCTAAAATTCTCTGAGTGTGTGACATATTTCCGTGATGGGCTGGATTATTTTTCAATAGGCATATCAAATTTCAATATAGTTATAAAAATAAGAGTGAGCATTTCTTTTGAGTAATAAAAAATCTCATAAATTGAAGTTGTCCTTTGTGATCAAAGCAGAAAGTATATACTTACTATGTTGTTAATAAAATCCAGTACGTGTGCAAAACAATATAAGCACTTCTCAGTGCCGAGCCTTGAAACTTTAAAACAATTTTCTCGGTTAAAATTATTCTGTAAAGTCCAGTTCAAGAAAAACACGGACGCGTGGTAAACGTAAAAATTTTAAATTTAGCATGTCATCTGATAACGTAAAACAAAAATTTTAACCCCCTTAAACATTATATCGAAGAAAATAAACCTGAAACATGAGAGAAAGATAAGGAAACCCCAGTTCCCGTCTATGAAGTAGAAAGCAGAAGACCCTCTCGTCAAGAGTCGTGATGATGTCACGTGTCGTTTGTTAATCTGTTTATTTTCCAGATAAGAGAATAGAAAATAATAGGAACGAGAGAGACCCCCCATATAGTCAATAGCTAGAAACCGGTACGAACTCGAAGGAGGATGACCACACTCCAAATTTGCAATCTCCCGTTTGAGCTGTGCTGTTCCATCGAATCTGCTAGGTCGAACGCAACCCCTGGAGAGTGGAAATGGTTGGTTAAAATATAAGTAGTGTTCTCAGTAATTGTGATAATTCTGAAGAATTGGACCGGTTTACAGTTGTAAAAGTATCGTTCAAAGGCTGAAATCTGCCAACTGGAATTTTGGTATTAGAGATTTAGCATTGTGGGATTATAACCTGTGGTACTACATAATATATGCGAAAAATTGTTGATCAGTAATCCCCAAACGTTAGTCTAAAAATCTAGCCGGTATCCGGAAAGTACTTGTCACTTGGCATCATGCAGAAGCAGGTATAGTGAAATAGTGAAAACCTGCTAATTGTGGACCTAATTATTACAGGGCTATTCGATCTTATTTGGTTTAATTAGTATTAATGGGACGAGAAAACCCATTTAAGCTGTTAGCAAACCATCATTATTCCAAGAAATAACTGAGATAAAACCTAGCCTCTCCATTCATAAAATTCGGTCGACCTCAGTAAACATTGAGGATGGTTTTAAGCGCACCTGTGTGAGAATAAAATCAAAACAGGAATTAACCACACTGAAATGTGTTATTGCTACATCTGGATGCGGATGGCGACAGTATATGATGACTAATCACTCTGATTTTTCTCAAATTAAAGATTATGTCTTTCTAGAATTTTCCGCTAACGTCTTGATACGATTATCGAGATACGACCTGCTCACGCACATGATATGATACGGGTACGGTGTCACGCCATCTTAATATCTGCAACTGTCCAACAAAATCTTACCGGCTACCAGGAGGTCCTTAAAAGAGGTTTAACAGGGCCATCGTATCGCTTGTTACACCTCGATACAGATAATGGTCTACATGGTCAGTCGTCTGGTTGGTCATCAAAACACTGTATAACTTCGTCCGTCTCTGCAAATTATTGCTCCTTTTATATACTCATAAATGAGGGGATAAATAAAAGAATTTCCTATTTTTTAAGTGATAAAAAAAGCCGGCGAACCACGCGGATTCCAACAGTTGGAGAAGCCATAAACACACTTTAAATCTCGTGGACAAGAAAGACGGATTAATCTGAAATTAGATACCTGTTTTGAATCATAGTGTTCTGTTTTCCGTGTGACAGAGCAATTTACTGCAGAGCGCGCTTGTTCCACATGTTGTGATAGGGAGTCCACGTCGGCGTATTAACCATCGGCATTGTCGACTCTCAGTAGTACGGTCGGAGCAGTTGGTGCCTGGTTGTTATGTTGTAGAACGAGCTGTTCAGTCGTTGATACTGGAAATATAAAGGAGCTGTGTTCAGTGGATTGGATTAAACGTGCAGATGTTGTTGCAAAACATGCAACAACTTGTTTTATGCTGTTGCATATGATCTAACAAGACAATCTGAAGAATGATTAATCGGGTCGGATTAAAGGGCTGGTATCTAATATGATCCCCAAAATTACACAATTTGATAATATAAATTTAATTGTCAGTAAAATTCCAGTGGGGAGAGGGGAATCATAGCTATTTTTGTATAAGTGGTGAATTTTAGAAGAAAAAGAACACATTCCCTGCCATCCATAAATATAAATGAAGCTCCTATAAATCCAAAATTAGAATAATCTCGCCACTTCCAATATTTTTTGGAGAGCTTAAATTGAGAAGTTCTAGATCAAATTGCAAATGACAGTGTGACCCCTGGCCCTAAGGCCATATGGCCTCAGCAAATTGTCAGACTTCTTAATAGTTAGTGCCTTGAGTTCATTAAAATAGGATTTAAAAGCAGGTCTCTCTCATATACATACAGATTTGTTGAAAACTTCTTCGAAAGTCTTGATTAGAAGATCTCATAATTAAGGCCTCAATAACAATCTCAAGGATAGAATACATAGGATATTAAGTAGGCGCACTGTCATGGAAATGCAGTGCAGCATAAAGTGATATGACTGCAAGGTGGCATCAAATAAAATATATTGGAGCATTAATCTGCCCCATGGAACCTACGGAAATTATTTGCAGCATGGCCATAGTCAGGATTTTTTTTTATAGTGGGGGGGGGGGGGGTAGGGGTTCTAGAAATAGGCTGCTAGAAATCAGCAATGAGGAGTTCATTGTTATACCCAATTTGAGTATATCTAGGGTGGCTTAATTCTGCAGAATGTTTTTAAAGGGAGTAAATTTATAGAGGAAAAACAAAATGCCAAAGTTAATCTTGGGGGGGAAATTCTTGAAATTGGAATTCATGAATCCGAAACATTTTGGAAACATTGAACCAGAATTCAACCAACTTTGCAACAACCTTTTTTGCTATATTTATCCCTGTGGACTGTGTTGGAATTGATTGGTTATGGTAGGGTGCAAGTGTACACTAACTTTTTTAGCACTCAGAAATGTAAAATATTCCCCCTGGTTTATGAAATGAACAAAGAACTGAAGAAATTTAGTATTTATCCTAGAATCCTCTTGAAATGAGCTGAAAACGGTGAAATTCAATTCCAATTCAGTTCAGGGATAAATACCAGCAAATATAATGCTTTAAAAGTTGGTTCAAATGTTTCCAAAATTTCAGTTACTCTGAAACGAAAAATGGAAACATTGCCCCAGAAGCATTGCTGAAATGGCTAGACCAGCTTTTTTCAGGGCACAAAGTATTAATACCAATTAAGCCAACAGGGCCTGGGCATTCTGGGACAAGGTTCATTTTGTTTATTTTTGTTCATTTTTGTCATTTCACTCATTTCGTGAACCAGGGGGAAAATATTCGCACTTTGCCAAAACGTTAGTACACCTGCTCATTGCCCCTCCATATGCCAAAATCCTTTCTAACTTAGTTTAGCGACACTACAGCAAACAAACCATGGTTCAAAAGTTTCTTTCTCAGATTCAATTCCTGGGAATCTGTACACAGATTGAAGGCACAAAATTTCCTGTCAAAGGTGGACTTTGGGAAATTATAAACATAGGTTTAAAGCTTCCTTATAAACTCTACATGTAAACTTAAAATCAAAGAATTTAAAATATTAAATAAATAGTAAACTAAACATCTTGAAAAACAAGGGTGGACACAAATTGCGGACTGGTTTGGTGTTCTTCCCAAAGGCAATGTTGTTGACGTCAAGAGGAGGCTGTGGCTCCAAATTGAAGCTGCCGTTTACGGCATTCTGCTTCAAACTTGGTAACTGTGAGAACAACTGTGGGGCAAAGATGGAACACACATAGAGAATACCACATCAGTCAAGATTTGGAAATTAAAATCTACATCTGTGTTTTCCAATGAAATGTACATATATAAACATATCCTGAAAAATAATGCGTTTTAGATAAAATAGTGAAAAGCAGTATTAATATTTTGAAGGAGATCTAGCAGATGTATTACTTCAGTTGTCTAAGAAAGTGTCTATCTTTATAATTAATCAGAATATAATGAGGGCCAGGACAAGGTTAAGATATTCGGCTGGAGAATCAACGGGACAAATTTTAACACTTTTTGTCCATTTTTAATAATGTCACTATGGTAGGGTTCAAAAAGGAAATTTTCTCTGGGGCTGGGGATTGGGTCTATTGTTTTCGGATGGTTTTAGAGATAGTTCCCTAAAATCAAACTTTGGAAAAATATCCAACATTCAAGAGTGGTTCTTTAACACAAGAGGTGTTTAAGGGGGCAGGAGGGTCTTCATGACAAATTTTCTCAAAACTCGACTTTTAGTTGTTTCTTTAGAGGGGAGTAATATCTATAGATAGCTTTAATCCCGTGAAAAATATCGTTTCTAGCTGATATTATTGGCTGTCAAAGTTTCAGCGCGTGTGTGAAATTGTGTTGCGAAAGCGATTTTGATAGCATGCCCTTGAAAATCGAGTCTAAAAATATATCTTTCTACATTTTTCGCGCAATCACCCTGAAACTTCATGATATGATTCTAGGGATATTAGAAGAGATGAGCTGGGCCGGAATTTTGAGCTAGGCCTTTAAAAATTTTTTATTCGATTTAGAAAATCTTGCGACCTGTCTTTTGATGATTTTCCGAAGTCCACGATGTTCAAAATCGATAAAAAATTTTTAAGGCCCTAATCTCAAATTCTACTCGGCTCATCTTTCTAAATGATCCTAGAACATATCTGAATGTTTCAGGATGATTGCTCTAAAACATGTAGGAGAATGATAGATTTCTAGACTCGATTTTCAGGGCATGCGATCAAAATCGCTCGCGCAATTACATTACACACACCCGCTGATCTTTGATCCAGCAATAAGTTCTGCTTAGGAACATTATTTTTCTATCGGATTAATAGCTTCTGATAGATATTCTCCCTCTGCAGAAACACTAAAAAAGTCGATTTGAGAAATTCGACTTTCGAATAGAAAAAAAAAAAAAAAAAGGGGGGACCCCCAACCCATGTAAGCTGATCCACCTCACAGCAAGTAGACCAAAGTGGCTCTTACATGTGAAGGGTGTATCAACGACCGCCGAGGCGGTGGGTGGGATTCCCCCCTGGATCATTTCGTCCGTAAACTTTTACAACATTTACCAATAGCTACATAATATCTATAAAAATTTACTTAAACAAACTTAAGAGACCTAAAAGCTCGTCTTCTGAGCAATGAGATTGAAGGATACGTCATCCAGTCAGGTGGGGCTTTTTGTCTTCCCTCTGATTCCCCTGAGTGCTATGAGTGTGCTTGTAGCAGATCAAACCTGATTATTTTTTTCCCGGTGTTTGATGTGATTTTTGACCTGGCTCTTAGCTTCTTTATTGTTGCGTCAGCTCAGGTCCGTATATAGCCGATTTTGCAGATTTAGTTGAAGAAAAGCTAGCGGGTCCCTAGCGGCAATATCGGATAGCTAGCGGAAACTAGCGGGTGTGTTAATGAAGCTGTACTATTCTCCGCTGTTTTGAGCGCGGCGTCCGCTATACTCCGCTAGCCATTCGCTAGTATGGAATGTCTGCATTTTAGTGCAACTCCGTTCGGCGCCCGCTAGCCATCCGCTGGCTTTTCTGTACTTAATCAGGCAATACGGGACCCGTGAGCTATCCTTTCAGAAATACGATCTACAAACACAGTGCAGAGTGGGCCAATACCTCCGGTGTGTAAAGACTTGTGGGGACAAAGGACCCTTTCTTGATGAAGTACTCTCTGACTCATATAGATCTTTCTTCTCTTTCTTCATGCGCCTGTAGTTTATCTAGTGGCTTAAATGTATTGGCGTCGCAACATTTTAGGATTGGGTGGACCCTGATGTCAAAGAATGTTCTTTCGAATGGTGCATACTGTCCACCAGCTGCTACGTCCGAGGGCTTCAATCCTGGGTGTAGGTCTTCCTGGAGAATGAAGTTGGTTGGACAGGTAGGAGTGCGAATATAGTCATTTTTTATTGGTATCACAATCATAAAGATATAAACAATTGACTACACTTCAAAAGTATAGATAAATTTTAGATAAGAGTAAATGTATAAAATAAAACAAAGAAGTTTATTTTGGAAGAGATCTCTGTCCCCTGTATCGTCGAAACTTACAGGGTTACTAAGTGGAGCGACAGTGGGGGTCACCACGTGCTACAATTAGCAAGACTGTTTGCCTCTTTTGCCCGATATTTTGATGAGATCCGCTTTATTGTGTTTCCTGTGCAGATTGGTCCTGGCCAAGGGATCAAATGATTTTATTCCATATTGCGAGGACTATGATAAACGTTTTTTATTTTCATTTCGTTTTTGTATTATGATACGATGTCTAATCCTTCGCAGCTCGCAAGGCCCAGTGGTGCTTCTTGCCGATCTACTGAAGCATTCTTGTGGTGGCGAGAAATCATTATTGATGCGCGGCCCAGTACAGTAAAAAAAATTTGGTTTACTACACCAGTAGTGCATCCAGTCATGCACTAAACTTGTTATTGTAGTTAAAATATTCAGTACTATTTCAAAGGATAAAGGAGATTTTGTAATAACAGTTTGGTTTTATGGGACCCGTAATTTTGGAAGTGATAAATTGAATATTTTCATAAAATAAAATTGTACAATGATTTTTATTTAATTTGAACAAGAAACAACAAAAAATGTTGGAATATTGTCAATTTTCCAGTTAGTCCGAAGTTATTCCGACTTTTTTTTTACATGTTGCCGTTCTAGTGTTTGTTTGTATAATTACAAAACAACATTTGACAGTGAAGACTCGATATTCAAATACGTAGGTTACCTGTTATTTGTTATGGGCGGCGCTCAGCTGTCATTCCGCCCGAACATGAATTTTTAGTTATGAACATTATAGCCTGGGGTCCGATCCCTGTAAGGGGGTAATATTGATTAGTAGTGGACTATATGTAGCTCTCCCCAGCACTTCTAATTTTATTGATCTGGAGGTCAATTTTATTGAGACAGGTAAGCTTACTGGGGACCCAAGTTTTTAGATTTATGTTCTTAATCCATAAATGGATATTTGGTGGAATTGATCGAATGTACGGCTGGTTGATTCACGATGTCAATCCTTTGCAGCTCGGCGGAGGCCCAAGTGGTTGCTTAGCTTGCCGATCTACCGCAGATCGGCGAGAAGAATTATTGATGCGCGGCGCGGCCAGTAGTTGCATCGCGCTACAACATGCTACAATAAAGATTGTAACACATAATTATTTTAACAACTGGACGATGTAATGGCAATTCATCTCGCTCGGCGCGGCTCAGTAGCGCATTCGCCGTGAGAAGCTCATTGAGTGCGCGGGTGGCACAGTAGTTTACGCGATCGGCGCTACAAATAAATTGTTCGTTGTTAAATGATATAATATGGACTGACCCGGCTTTATACTTCGTTCCATTTGCCTCCAGACTCAGGTCTTAGGTCAATATTTGAAAAAGCAGGCGCCGCTAGCGCTACCTCGACGAAAATTTTAGGTAAGTATCATTGTTTAGGCCGTGACAAGCTAAAATTAATTAATATTGTCAATTGCAATCAAAAATTGTGTTCAAACAATTTTTTGATTTTGTCTGAAAATATCATCTTAACATTATGTATTTGTTGTTTTAATACTTTTTTTTTATTTAAAATTTTTTGTTTCAATTACACCTCGTTACTGGGGCGCGCAGCCGTCGCTCAGCTGTTCATGTAGTAGCGCGATGCACTGCTGTAGATCGGCGAATGCACCACTGGGCCTCGCGAGCTGCAAGGATTGACATCGTGAATCACGATAGCATGCAAAACCGAACTATAATACGACACTCCAACTTCAGAATGCTGCTAGAGATAAAACAAAATATTATCAGACTATACATGCCAGCATGAGTAACTGAGAGGAATAAGCCGTCGGTAAAAACGGACTCCGGAAAAAAACGTACAATGCGGCATCGGGTCCTTGGTATTGTCGTCGGTATATTGTCCCTATTTACGTTTCTGTTTCATAGTTCCAACAAATGTGAGCTCTAAATATTCAGCTTTGAAACCGATTGAGTATGAATGAATGAAATACATGACAATCCGCCACTCCTATAATTCATATGCTGAGTAACTCGTTAGTGATGTACGATTTCTAGGGAAAGTTTTAAATTAAATTTGGCGCTCCAGGTCTGAGATCATGTGATCGCCGATAATGTTGGTAAATGCGCAGGGCACCTTCAAGCTTAAATTATTCACATACTGAGGCAGTCAACCAACGCGCGGCTTACTTTCTATGTATGATATGTTTGATTGTTATTAATAAGTACCAAAATTTAATTTGTTATACTAAAAAATTTGTTTTACTATTCGAGCGTAAGCGTTAAAAGTGCATCACGCTATTTACCGGTACAAAGCTTGCAAAGGAATGGCGTGCAGGTGATACAATTTTGTCATACGTTGTATGACCAGCCGTGCACGAGTGTGGCGCGAGCTCCCCTGTATCTCTCATTGAAACTCTACAGTGAAACGCTATAGTGAAAACGACCCGTGGAGGGCGTCACGATGTGGGATACAAAATTCCAATCACAACAACTATATAAACATAGTTCGTTATTTTCAACGAGATCGTCTGATTACCTAAGTTGTCCGGTCAATCCCCATTTCTAAGTGTTTTTTAGGTATGTATTTTTAAACTTCAGGCAAAAGGTTTCTAGGAACTGAACTACTTTTAATACTATGATCAAATATTTGATGCGATTGGGGAACCACTGGAGTCTTTGATAGTACATGGTTTTGAAGACTCTTGAACAACGTTTTCCTCTTGTATGAATCTTGTTTACTGGCGATATTAATTTTAGAGTCAGTCTCTCTTTCGTTTAAATCGTGTTGTCAAATCCGGACCTGTTTTAAAATGAGGGGAAATTTTCTCAAAAACATAAGCATATTTTTTAAATAGTGCCTTTTATTAGTAGATTTTTGTTCTTTGAGCCAGACATTATACCTTTTTTGGATAATATACATATATATGCATAACGTTGCCTGTGGGCGGCCCTCCCCCTCACTGTAAAGCGCCCCCTGGCCCCTTCCTGTTGGCGCCCCCTCCCCTCTTAAAGTAGAAACGCAAAATAGGACAAATTAGGTGATTTTAGAGGATACGCCAGTAAAATTTTCTAATAAAGTGTGTTTCAGAGCAAAACGCGTGTTTTGTTAGTACCTCAGTTAAGTTTTTCAAAATTGCCTACATTCAAACGACGATTTTGGTTGCCCCCTATGATGAACAAAATTAATCATCTCTCATTTGCAAATTTTAGTTCTTGGGGCACATTGTACCAAACTTTCCAGGAGTCTGTCTGACTATGCTGCTTGTAACTGCACCGGTGGACAAAGCTCCGCACTTGCTTGGACCCTCTGATCAAATTATACAAAACCTTCAGGCAGTGCGTACATACTTTTTTAGAGATTTTTACTGGCGCATCTCTATTGGCAGGAGGGCTGGGGGGGATGGCCAACATGCAAAGTAACTACCACTGCCTTCAGGAGGCTTACAATTGAAATTGTCCACTATTTGCAGTCAGTGCTGACTATGGAGCACAGAAACTAGAAATTCCATTTGATGACGAATGTAAAAGCTATATTATTCAGATTCAAAACATTTCATTGACCGCTGGACATAATCTCTGTATGAAACGTCTGACTTAAATTTGGAAATTCTTCAATTTAGCGAGGCCATGGAGAAAACACAGCTTCTATCAGGGAGGAGATAGCAGATCTGAAGAGAAGCTCCAGCTTACAGTTTAATATTATGATGAATAGCCAAATTAAGATTACCATACTACGAAAAGAATATAAACTATCAGGTCAGATACCATAATTCTGTTACCTAACACCAGGCCTAGCCTTTAAAATATTTCTTGTTCAAGATGGGGAACCAAAAAGCTTAATTATCTGAGAGTTCTGAAATAACGATGAACAAGAACAAGGACACATTGCAACAGCTGTGGATGAGTAACAGAGCTCCATCAAGAGCTAAGCCGTGGCTAAGGGTCGGTGGTTGATGAGGACGTATCTTGAGTGCATTCATCGCTTCAAGCGAAATGAAGTTTCTCTTGTTAGAAGTGGAATTCTTAGCCAGGTTTTTTGCCAAATAACTTTAAAGCTGTGCAAATTGTTGAAAAATAAACGAATGATTAAAGTCAATATAACATACTCAATTTTATGATAAAATATTCTCCCCACTTATGTAAGAAATATTACTTATTAAGTTATTATCAAACTTTACACAAATCCAAAGTAGTTACAGGAATCATCCCTATAAGACCTGATAAGTCTACTTAAACGACTTGTTAGAAACTGAAAACTTACTTATAATACAAAAAATGGAACTTAAAATGAACTCTTATCAACAATTCAAAAATTATGCAAAAATTGAATCTTAAAACTGAAAATTGTCGAACAACAAATTTAAAATAAATTTTCCACATTGGCGGTTCGGGCTAAATACCTTAAGTCTGTCAAGTTGTCACTAATTATTCAATATAATCTTTCTTTATTCAAATCGTCTAAAATAGTTTTAAAAATATTACATGATGTCATACCAATCCTTCCCCTCTATTTGACATACTATCACAGCAAAATTTAGAGCTGTTGTGGTGGTGAGTTGCAGTCGTACGAAGAATGTGCCAAACATTTTCCAGCGGGATTATGAACTCTCTCTGAAAGTGGTGTTACATTGCAACGAGCATACAAGACCTTGTTCGTGATGATGCGGGGAATAGGTATGTTGATGATAGTCTTAGATGTTTGCGTTTGACACACATCAACTTTATTTGATAATGTTCGTGGAGCTGCCCAGCTGTTACAGTGTACAATAAAACAGGGGTAACAAATGCTTCATACAGCTTGATTTTTAACCAGGAAGAGAAATGCGGGGTTTTCTCTGCCCATACCTTGTGTATTTCTCAAAGGCAACGTAAGCAAGGATGCATCGGCGAGAGATATCAGATTACTGCAGGGCTTGGATCCAGAGAAATAGTGTTGGCCAGGGCTCTCTGTTCTTCACGGGTTCACCCTTGGCGTCTACCTCGTCCTTATCTGCAATGTAGAAGTGGACTGTTCTGTTTTGTCCTCGTTCACAAAACAGGTTCCATTTTCAAGGATTATCCTTACATATGGTAGCCATTTCTTTAAGAGTTTCCTCATCCTCATCTGCAAAATCGCCATCGTCGGGTATTCCCATCAATAGGCATGAGGGTCCGGGGTTGTTTGGAACGGTGGGTTAGGCCGAATGGTAAGCACTACTGCACGGAAGTGGTACAAAGCTCAGCAAAGTTACAGTGTGAGAATGCACAGATGCGCAATCACCTTGATGAAACGAACCCTCGGATGTTCAAACTCTAAAGAATGGTGTTGTTGATTCTTTATCCTCAATTTGTGTTGGAGAGCATGTATCTCGCCCAACCGAATGTCTTCCTCACAACAACCAGCATAAGCCAAAAGATCCAGGATAAACTGATCTCTTGATGAATCGAAGGCCGAGCTCCTGTCGATTCCCATCTTGTGGAACTCCATCTCTTCTCTTAACAACAGAAATCAGCAATTCGTCCCCCCTCCCTTGAGTCCAGACTATATTTGCACAACTATGACCGCCTGTAGGCATTTGCCATGGTCCTGTCGCTACTCTGCAATTTGTCTTTGAATTCTGTGTAGAGTAATCAAGCGAGAGCAGTTTCCTAGTTCCATTAGAAGGCAAGAAGGTCTGAGGCTCTTTATGAGGTCCTTGGTTTCCCTGGCTCTGAGAGGGGTTAGAAACACCTCCGTGAAAGAGGGGACATGCTCATGTACTTCGAATGATCGATTAATGAGACATGCATATTGCTGGAGTAGAATCAGGTGGTGCGTACTTCAGCAGCTCGTTAGGAATCTCATCAGACCTACTGCTTTCCATTATCCAACTTTTGAGCAGATATTGGACTTCTAAGGAAGTTATAGGAGTATTCAGAGGACGTGGGGAGTCTCCCGGTGAAAGGTACCAAAGGAGGGTCTGAGCTGGTGTAGTGATTTTTTAAACACTCTCTAATATACTTGCTTTCACTATCGTCCTTGCAATGCTGATTTTCAGAGTGGAGACAGTATTGGCTCTGACTCTAGGTTGGCAGAAAGAGATCTCTGGTAGCCTCGAATCATCCTCTTCGTGTCATCTGCAGCGTTGATGGTGTCAGCTGTATATTTGGTTGGCTAGAGCGTCTTAGCACTTTAAGACGTTTATTGATATCGTTCTTGAGTTTATGATTCGTTTTCTCATACTGTCCTTCTCTAATGAAATTTTCGTTCAGTTCTTGTAATAAAAGTGTGTGTCCTTCGTCTAGACATATTACATACATGCTGTATCTGATGAATTGATGATTGTCTTTGGGTTTTCTTCTTGACACCCACAGTGTTAGAGGGTGTAGACTTGAAGTTCAAACAGCTGTTAGAATCCTGTCCTTAGTGTCAGCGGAAGTGGAAAGACTGTCAAGTTGTGGAGGTGTCAGTTTGTGGTAAATGATCTTGTAGTTCATTGTTTACAACCAGCGATGTCGTGTTGTACCTTTTAGAGTGATGTACCTGTGTCGGAATACTTAGTTTGCTGCCTCAGGTCGATGGTAGCTTTTTCTAGCTGTATGATAGAATGTTGTGTAGCTCTGCATAGGCCCTTGCTCATTGGAGAAACAACAGTGCTGCGTGACCGAGGCATAAAACATAATCAATCTGAGAAAAATAGGGCGACTTCATTTGTCTTTTTGTCTTTCACCAACCAGTTCTTGTGGTTATATGCGATGGGAATGACGAAATGCAGTGTTTGCCAGCAAACAAACATTAGAAACAAGAAAATCCAATATCTCCCACATTTTCCATTACGTCTTCCAACGCCATGCCTTCCAGTGTCATATGAAGGCCATTTGAAAGTTCCATGATCAGACCTTTTGCCAAGTTTGAATTGAAATCTCCTAGATCCAGATTTCATGTCTTGCCGGCACATTAATTGCTTCCTGAAGCTACAGTAATACTGGTCGTAGCATCGGATTGATAAAGTTTTTGGGTTGGCTTGGACTGTAACAGTTCACGATTCGTAGCATTTTGCATGGTTGTGTGTAACAAACTTGGATGGAATAACAAAAGCCATGTAAAGCAACTCGATGCTGATCTGATGAAATGAACGGAAATAATGATTTACACGAGCGTTGATTAAGAACCCAGTCCACCATGACGTCCTGTCTTCTGATCAAACAAAAGGAGGCTGATGATTTCCTGTAGTTTCTTATCCTCAAACTGACAAAAGTTTAGTCTCTTGAATCTCTAATGTCCAAGTCATACCTGTCAACAGTCCGTTAGCAAGCAAGGCAGCTTGTCTGTCCTTCGTCAACTCGACATTCCAGTAGCAAATGCCGAGGAAGGAGCATTTGGTAACAAGGATTACGGTGTCCAGTTCTTCAGCGATCCTTCGGTAGGGGTAGATAGTCTGGTTGCAGCAAACCATGCGAGTCATCCGAACTAACAACGCCATCTAAAAAATTATTAGTATTATTAAGTATAGGAACATATAGAAGATGCTGTTGAATTGAAATAGCAATAAATTCTACTTGTTTTTCTTAAAAGTTGTTCACAGAGTTTTAAATTTAGCCATTCATTATGTACAGTGAATTAGTCTTATTGTAAATTATGATATTGAGGATAATGGCTCTTAATTTAAAATATCTTTAAATTCTCTCTGTTACACAAAATTGTCACGGAGACAGGTGATAACAAAGTATGACCAGAACAGGAAAGTGTGTGTGCTGATTAAAACAGTATAACGCTCTTTGGTCACAGAGCTAATTCAAACAGAAGAAATATACAGCAACTCCAGGTTTATTCATATTATTTTGAAATCACATCTTGATTCTTTGACAGTTCTCTACCTATTCGCAAATATCACATTCGGAATAGCTAGATCCTAACTAATACTCTAGATTTTGTTCAAATTTAGACAGAGCTGATGCAAATGAAGGACGATGCCGAGTAGCAGAGCCAGGCGTGCAGCTCAGGAGAGAGTGAGGGTGCGCAATCACTGAGAGAGCTGAGAAATCGCCTTGATAAGGTAACATCAAGTGTGTCGAGGCTCTAACCATTCAAAACACCTACAAACAGATTTTAACAAACGGCAGATGTAAGTGGTTTTTATCAAGCTGCGATTTTAATCTTCGCTCGCTTTTTACTCGTGCCTGAAAAAGTCTCACTAAAAAGCCGTAACAATGGACTTTGTACCTATAATGTAAAGAGTTTACACAGTATTGAGCGTCAATATTGTACACCAGGAACGCTGGAGTCGATAACCATGTTGACAAACTTCAATGATGATAAAGAACAAAAGAAGGAGGTATCAGGAGATTTTGTCAATGAAACAAGTGACGGCTGATGCTTGCTAAAGGACAGTGCATGGATGAGCTGGACATACCAGGTACATTTCGCGTTTTTTTTTGTTGTTGCTAAATTTAGGGCTAGATTCCATGAAGTTGTAATTGTACCTCAATATGTCATACTCTTGTTGTCTGTAAATAGTTCTTCGATGATTTTATGATAACTCTTGATTTCTCTTAGGATGGAAACTGCAACAAGACAAGAAGGAAAGGGAAAGGCCTGTTCGAATACAGAAACAAGCTGCGAGAAGAAGAACTGCTGAGAAAGTTGGAAAGAGGGTAAAAGGTCGAATCTCGAAATAAATTATACGTCTTATTGAAAGATTTTAGATTAGATTGAAATGTGTACCAAATACTCTGAGAAATATAAACTCACGTTAGATATCTCACAGATGGCTAGGTAAGTTATACACATGAGGAAGTCGCTGGAGTAGACAGGAAAGGAAACTGATCTCTGGGAGAGGAGCAGGAAGGAAGATAATGGGATACGAGAGGCGAGGCACAAAATTAAGGTGGCTACTCGTGTCTCTGATATTCAGGTATCGCGGGGTCCGTGAAATAAATAATCTTAAGTGTTATATTCCGTATATTTTGTTTTTGTTTTTGTCCTAGTAGTTCCTCACGATCAGGTTAATTATAACGTGGATGGAATGTAGGAATGGCTTTTCACATTTGTCTTACAGGAAGTGGTTTCAAAGATTCCTGCTACAAGGAAGAGACCATGAGACATTCTCGAGAAACTGAAGTTCGATAACGAGGAAGACTCTTCTCAGACTCCGAGAGGAGAAGGTAAAAATATATATTTAAAATGCCGTTCATCTTTCTGATTCCCGTTACAGCAAAACTTATCAGACACTTCACCGTGCAATATTATGCCTTTACTCCAAGACTTCAGTAAACTGAGACAAACTAGTCCAGTTCCATTAGTTCAGTGCGGACTTAACGCTGTTTTAAATACTATACATGACTATATCTGATTTCATTCAATTCCAGGCCCAAATTCAGCGAATTTGAACATATGAAGTACTCTGGAGAAGCCAAGTTGTCCAGTCGGACAGAGAAGCCTGCGGGACAGAGGCTAAACTGGAGGAATGTGACGGAAATTCCACTGATAGCAGACTCAACTGGAAAGAATGGTAGAATCTTATTCCAACGTAAAGGCTGGATATCGAGGAATCTTTCTGACAAACTCATTTCTCTTAAACTTGTGAGTAATTATGGAACTATCTTAAATTCGCGGACAAATTCTTCGAAAATTTGACGAATTAGGGTACATATTAATAACCTAAATATCACTAGTAAAGTGTCTGCGGAATATCAAATAATGTGGAGTCTTAACATTGTTATGAATCTGTAACCTTCCTCTTGCTTCTACAAATCGACTATCTTCAGCATGAGATGGAAAAGGTTTAGTGGTTTTAAGGACACTGTTTGAACTGTTATTGTCAAAATATCGTCGTTTTAATAGTTTCTGAGCTGTTCAAGGGTACTGCCGAACTGATGATCTTCGTTTCCACACAGAGTAGTAGTTTCTTCTTAGTGAAATCTCTGAACGTTGGCGTGACTACCAAATATATAAACGGATTAATCCAAGATGATGAAAGCATATTGCCCAATACTTCGTTCGAACGCCAGTCGTTTGTGGCGATTATGGCATAACAGAGATAAAGTAAGAATAATTTGAAAATCAAGAACCGGTGTTACGAAAAACAACTGCAGCAAGCTTTAATGTTTATTGCGGAATTTGATTTAAAGATCGCAAAGATCACTAAAACAGTGTTTTTAAAGCAACTAATGTAACGCAAGGTAGTGCATTAACAAATGCTGATTAATCGTTGATGAAATGAATATCTCCCTTGTGTCGCCTAATTTTCAGGTCCTTCATATTCACATATGCATTGCCTCATCTGAGGCTCCAAGATACCATTTAGTCACTCAGTGTTGACTGATGTGTAAAAAAACCATCTGAAGTCCGTCCGCATCTAGAGTGTGGTACTTATGCTGACCAAAACCGTAGATTTAGTTACGCTCGATTCTTTGACGTCTTGTAGGATCAAGGTTCCTCAAAGAGAAAATACACATCTCATCAACTTGTGATGAGACAAGACATTCACAAGGAAAGATTAGCCAGACAAAGAACGATAAACAGGTCGCTCAAAAAAACGTCATAGAAGGTGCTCACAAAGACTTGAGCGTGGAACAGTTCTCCAATTATTGGAATGATGATCTAGGCATCAGAACCAAGACACAGTAACCAATATCCGCTACTGCTAGGTTCTATTGATTATCAGATTGACATTTTGTCCAGTTTATGGCACTGTGACCAGTGGTGGAATAAAGGACAAACATATTTCACAAAATTGCCAAAATAAAGCAGATCGGTTCCCACATTTAAACTGAAATATATGCTCCGAAAAACATTATGCTAATCCTGAAAATAATCGACAGTTTACCTTATTCTGTTTTTCATTATGAACCAATGGGTGATTATATAAACAAAAATTTCCATCGCATGCCTCTGTATCGCAAAACACCTTATAAATGTGCTAGTAAGAATTCACACTTATCATCGTGAAGTATTATTGACCATCTATTTAATAGAAAGTATGGACCTTATTTTAATAATTACAATAAGGAGTGCGTTAGTTTGTGCAACTAAACTGTAATTATAAAATTATTGATTTTTAAATTATAATCAAAGATCTAATCACGCTGTCGTCTGATCTTCAGTTGGATACATTTTGAGAATTAACAACACGAAGCGTTTCAAAGAGGCTAAATTTTATTTCATGCGATTATTATATAGTGGCCAGCAAATAGAGTTTGTTTATCCACAAGAGGGTGGGTTTTAAGACAAAGCATCGAACTACAAAACAGTTTAACCTGCAAATAAAGACTAGACGTCAATTGAGCATTATATACGATACGTGAACTTTAGCAGCTTATAATTTCTTTGCACCTGGTCCAATTCACTGTTTAAATCTGTTTTATGCTATTTTAACCAGAACTAATGTTATTATTTTATATAAGAAGTTATTAGTGATGTGTGGTTTGGAATGTGCTAATTTGCTAAGGAACTGTTTCTGTTTATCAACATACTGAAAACTATTTAAATACAAACTGATCCATTTAGCTCTTTTCTCCTCCTCATTTAGCGTGATGATGTGATTGTTTGACTAAGGTTATAGGGTACACGGTATAATAGTTAATAAACAATCGTTGCTTTCTACGTTTGATATATCACTTGTGATATTCCATGCTTTCACCTAGAAAAACTAAAACAATAAGGTTGGAGCAACTTGTAAATTAGTATTAGTTTGAAACAAAACATTATCGAAATAATTAATTGATTAACATAAGTTCCTATTGATCTATTTCGTATAATTAATAATTAATCTCGTGTCATATCACATGATAGCTTGACATAGTTCTCTCACTACCATAACTAATCTAATAATTACAGGAAGCACTCTATACAAAGTATTCATAAAACGCCTCTCTGATTAGAAAAACGACTAAGTTCTGTAAAGCAAAAGTATTATATCATGGTAAAGAGAGAAGGACTTTGTTAATGCAGATTGAAGAAAGAAGCCGGTCGAGAACAATGCATAGCTTCATTTCGAACACCATTCCTCTTTTTTTTTCTTCCTTTTTTTCTTTTTTCTTGTCTCTCTCGCGGTTTGGAACTAGTTAGCCCTCGCGTCGGTAAGTAACCCTTGACGGGTTATCGTACTGATATCTGCACTGTTCCGTTCCGATATCTCCACACAAATATTAGGATAATGTCAGGAGAACATCTGACATGATAATGTTCTGACAATACAACGGCTCTGGAATTTCTTGTTGAGTTTTGCGACCCTACCCAGCTATTATTTATTTAGCGTAGGGGTTTGCCGTTTGGTCGGTTATGGATTCAGTAGGTTACCTTGCCCTGCTACATCTCTATTTGTTCCTCGTGCTAGTTGCTGGTTTCTGGGGGCCTGCCGAAACTGACGATCTTTGTTTCAACACAGTTGTTTCTTCTTTGCGAATTCTCTTTGAAGGTAGGATTTATAGGATTAACTAACCAAATATTTGAACGGGTTGATCCAGGAGATGAGAAAACATATCGCCAAGCTATCTCGTATATTGTGTTTTTGTTCCTGACTCAGGTTATTGATAAATGAAGTAGGGAAGACTGGATGCTAAGAATCCAGTTGTCACTAAAATTAACCGTTCAGAAGGTACTCTTATATATGTGAATTTGATTTATAATCGCATTAGATCCACTAAAACAGTGTTTAAAGTAACTAATGTAACGCAGTAGTGCATTAAAGATTCCCGTAATGAAAAATGAATTATTCCCTTGTGTCACCTATTTTATCAGTTCCGTTATATATAACTACGCATTCGCCTAACTCTACAGATCAAGTAATCTTTCTCAAGATACAGTGTATGACTGATGTGTAAGAAACCATCTTGAAGTCCGTACGCAATCTGAGTCTGGTACTACGCTGTCCATAACCGTGGACATGGTTACGCTTGATTCTTTGACTTCTGGTTGTATCCAAGTTCCTCAAAGGAATACACATTCATCAACTTGTTGAGAGCAAGACATGTCACAAGGAAAAGATTAGCCACAAAGAACGTAAACAGGTAGCGATCCAAAAAAAACGTGTGAAGGTGCTCCAAAGACTTGTGCGTGGAACAGTTTTCCCATATTGGAATGTGGATCATAGGCATCAGGACAAGGGGACACAGTTACAATTATACGCTACTGCTAGGTCTTGATTATCCAGATTGGACTTTTGTCCAGCCTTTATGGCCTTAGCCTAATGTCGCATAAGGACAAAAACATTTCCAAATATAACTGAATAAACACATTGGTTTCCAAACCAACTGGAAACACATCTGAAAACTCCAAAGGGTACACGAACTTTTGCTCATCCTGAAAATAATCAGAGCTTTTACATTATTCTTCATTAAATTAATTTGGGGGAGCCTTAAGTGAATCACAGTTGTAAAGTACAATATCATCATAGTATAATCGTTGCTTATATAACTTGCAAAACAACTGAATTAATTAATTTACACGACCTGTTAACTGGGAAATAATAGAAAAAATGAAACCTTCGTCAAGGAAGGAACAACGCTATAGTATTATTATAGTTAAAAGTAGTTCGCACATATCTGTAAGCAGTGTACACAGTTCAGGCTTTTAGTACCAGGGCGCACATGTTTATAATTACCCGCCTCGTACAATAAGTCGGTTTCTTACTATAAATTAATAGCGGCTGCTAGGTAGGCTATATATAGTAAATATATAGCAGTAGCACGTGCAGATGGGGTGCCAGTGTCTATAAGCGGTATTACTTTATTCTAGAAGACCTAGAAGAAGAACTAGTACCGTGTATCAGGGGACTGCCCAATCAAAAAACTAAGTAATATTTATAAATGAGCTCTGTGTTGAACACAGTCTACGCCACCTCACGACAGATAAAACTAGTCGGAATAAATAGCCGATAGTTGATAATAATATACTTGCCCAATTCTTAGGACGTTATTATTCTGACCTTTCGGCATAAAACAAAATTAAACGTTGAACCAATCTTGCCGTCAAAACACCGTTACTAAAACGGCAAATTTGCACCTGAGAGTTGGATTGCGTCAAACACCCATTCAATGTCGGGACTGTCGAAATTTTTAGGAATATTAGATTAGGGTAGTTTAGAACTCGAATTGGTGTACCCCGTTCCAACTGTTGGCAACCAATCCAAAAAGAGCATTAACCGTGCCGTATGTTATAATATACGTGTAATGGTGATCGGTATCTAAAATAATTAAAACACAGCCTCGGTTGCTCCTGGGAGAGTTCTGGACCACTTGTCGTGTTCTGACGGCAAAAGTAGCTGGAGTTACTTACCAGCTGGACAACCGACTCTAACGGTCAACCTACAGCTGAGCAGTAGTTTACAAGAAACGTACTCTAATTGGTGCGCTAACGAGAGGGTATTAAAACAGGAGTTGAATCAAATAGTAGTGCACTGTGGGCTAACTGTAGCGAGTAGTCAGTAGGCAAGATTAGCGGTTCAGATTCGGGGATTCATCATGATAAGGGACGATCATAAAGCGTAATTGTATCGTTGGAGAAAGCGGAAATAACTAATCCAGTCCACGCTCGTTCGTCATACTAAATTTAATCGATCGGCCGGTAAAATTTAGGAATTTGAGACTACACCAATCTAAACTATCGACAAAGCGAAAACATGAAGGCTGGAGAAGCTGAGGCGGCGGTCCCACGCCCCACAGCCAGGCCAGCCAATTTCTTCAAAGGAGCAAGGGTTCACTCAACCTCTTCTGCAGAGAGAGAGTGAGAGGAGAGAGGGAGAGAGAGAGGAGGGCGGACACAGGGCTAAATTTAAAACGTTTGTTCAGTTGAATGGGAAATAATTCACTAAATATTATGTGCATGGCGATAGGATCATATAATAAGGGCTATTATCTCTCTCTCTCTCTGTCCCAGTATCAATATGTTATGTATATTTTATGTATGGTCGTCATGGTTAAAATAATGTTACAGTTCTAGTATAATCATCCAAATCTTTATATTATATTCATCTGTTGTCCACAGCTGGAAAAGTAGCTTTCCCAGAGGTCAAAAAAATGAATTTCTGATAAATAATGCCCATATTGAATCATGGGATAAATTTGATGTAATTACGATGAAAATAATCAACGGGCCAGAAACTTTCAGGAAACTAAGAGGGAGGGATGAGGAGAGAGTCGAGATTTGTCGTTGCCAGTGAGCTTGCACACTGGGATCTGATGTGATCGGATAACTTAATTCCGGGCTACAATGTAATAATTGTATCAACGAAAAAGGGTTCTGGCGGCCGCGTGGGGTCGTACTTTCTTCTGCATTCGAGAATTTGGGGAGAAGAATTTGAAATTTATGAAAACAGAGTAGGCAAATACTTGTGTCCGTTGTTTCTAGAATTTGGTTCTTTACGCTTGACTTGGACACGTGACGGGCTATAACGGGTATGATTCATTATGTTTTAGTCAAAAACTGGAAACAGATGCTAGGTTATCGGAGCAAAATCAAATTAATTAAAAAACCAATTACCATTTGTACTCAAGGATATTTTGCCATGTAAACTTGAATAGTGTTGACGAAAAAGTGATATAAATTTCAAGTTCAAGCAATCGAGTCCAGCTCACTGTTTTAAAATTGCTATCGATAAATAAAACTTCTTATTTTATTACAACGTAATCCACTCTTAACTCATCAAAAATCAAATAATCTTAAAATCTTGAACCACAAGCGCACGTCGAACTAGTTTGCAGTGACTGAATTGTCACGAACTAATTCGTTATTATTCGTGGTGTTTTACGGCAGCTTATAATTTACTTAATTACCTTTTGTTAATCGGATAACTTCATTTATTAACTGTTAACCAGAAGTTGCGATAACAAATAAATTTTAAAATTCGAAAATTCTCTGTGTTGTGACAATATTTCGTGATGGGCTGGATTATTTTCTAAGCATATCAAATTCAATCATAGTTATAAAAATAGTGCCTGAGCCTTTCTTTGAGAATAAAAATTCTCATAAATTGAGTTGTCCTTTGTGTCAAAGCATAAAGATATAAACTTACTTTGTTAGTAGTTAAATCAGTCTTTGTTGCAAAACAAAATAAGCACTTCTCAGTGCAGAGCCTTGAAACTTTAAAACAATTTTCTCGAGTAAATATTCCTGCTTAATCAAGTTCAAGAAAATCCGGACGTTGGGTAAACGTTTAAAATTTTAAATTTAGGCATGTAATCTGATAACGTAAAACCAAAATAACCTTAACATTATATCGAGAAATAAAACCATGAACATGAAGAGAAAGATAAGAAACCCAGTTCCGTCTATGAAGTAGAAAGCAGAAAGGTCCCTCGCGTTCTGGAGTTCGTGGATGATGTCACGGTAGTGATGTTAATCTGTATTTCCAGATAAGGAATAGAAAATAATAAGGACCGAGAGAGACCCCAATAGTCATCGCTAGAAACCGGTTACAACTCGACAGGGTATGACCACACCCAAATTTGACACACCAGTTTAGAGCTGTGCAGTTCTATCGGAATCTGCTAGGTCGCACACGGCAAACCCTGGAGAGTGGAAAGGTTGGTTAAAATTAAGTGTGTTCACAGTAAATGTGATAATTCTGAGAATTGACCGTTTTCAGTTTACAGTTAAAGTATAGTTCAAAGGCTGAAATCAACTGGAATTTCTGTAATTAGGATTTAGCATTGTGGGATTATACCTGTGTTATACATAAGCTTTGCGAAACATTTTGGTGATCAGTAATCCAAACGTTAGTCCTAAAATCTAGCCGGTATCCGGAAAGTAATTGTCACATTGATCATGCCAGAAGCAGGTATAGGTAAAAGTGGGTGAAACCTGCTAATTGTGGACCTAATTATTACGGGCTATTCGATCATATTGGTTTAATTAGTATTAATGGACGGAAAACCATTTTAGCTGTTAGCAAACCATCATTATTCCAAGAAACTGAGATAAACCCTAGCCTCTCACTTTCATAAATTCGGTCGACCTCAGTAACATTGAGGATGGTTTAGCGCACCAGTGTGAGAATAAAATCAAAACAGATTATACCCACACTGAAATGTGATATTGCTACATCCTGGATGCAGGATGGCGGACAGTAGATGAATGACTAATACTCCTGATTTATCTAAATTAAGATTATGTCTTTCTAAAGCTTTCCGATAACGTCATGATACGATATCGAGATAAGAAACCTGCACACGCAACGTGAGATGATTACGGGTACGGTTTGTCACGGCACATAATATCTGCAACTGTCCAACAAATCTTACGGCTCCCCTGGACGGTTCCTTAAAGAGTTTAAACCGGGCCTCGTATCCGCTTGTTACACTCGATTACAGTAAGGGCTACATGGTCTGTCGTCTGGTGTTCATCAAACACTGATAACATCGTCCGTCTGCAAATTATTGCTCCTTTATAATACTCATAAAGGAGGGATAAATAAAAGAAATTTCCTAATTTTTAAAGTGGAAAAACAACCCGAACAGCGGATTCCAAAGCTGGAAGGAAGCCATAAAACACACTTTAAATCACGTGACAAGAAAGAACGGATTATCTGAAAAAATTAAAAAATAAAAATTTTAGAAAAAATACCCTGTTTCTGAACTCATGTGTTCGGTTTTCCGTGAGACCAGGCAAAGTACCTGCAGAGCGAGACTTGTACTCATGTTGTGATAGGAGTCCACATGTCGGGCGTATTACCATGGCATTGTCAGACTCTAGTACGTACGGGTCGGAGCGTTGGTGCTGGTTGTTTTGTTGTAGAACGAGCTGGTCAAGAGTATGATACTGGAAATATAAAGGAGCTGTGTTAGTGGATTGAATTAAACGTGCTGATGATGTTGCTAAAACATGCACAATTGTTTTTTGCTGTTGCACTAATGATCTAACAAGACAATCTGAAGAATGATTTATCGGGGGTAGGAATTAAGTGTGTAGATAATATGATCCCACAAAATTACACAATTGATAATAATTTTTAATTGTACAGTAAAAATTCCAGTGGGGAGGAGTTGAATGATAGCTATTTTTGTTAAGTGGTGAATTTAGAGAAAAAAACACATTCTGCCATCACATAAATATAATGAAGCTCATATAAAAATCCAAAATAGAATAATATTCGCCACCTTCCAACTATTTTTGAGAGCTTAAATTGAGAATTTCATAGATCAAATAGGCAATTGACAGTGATGACCCCTGGCCCATGCCAATATGGCTCAGCAAATTGTCCAGACCATTCTGAAATAGGTACGTGCCTGGAGTTCATTAATCATATGGAGATTTCTAAAACGCAGGTCTCTCTTCATAAAAAATAACAGATTATGATGAACAATTCTTCGAAAAGTCTTTGATTGGAAGATCTCCATATAAGGCCTCCAAACAACTCATGGATAGAATACATAGGATATTAGTATGCGCACTGTTTCATGAATGCAGTGCAGCATAAAGCTGAATATGCTGCAGGTGGCAACAAATAAAATATATTGGAAGCATTAATTCTGGGGGCCCTGGACCTACGGAAATTTATTGCTGCATTGGCCCATAGTCAGGATGTTTCATAGTGGGGGGGGGGGGGGTAGGTTGTTGAAATAGGTTGCTAGAATCCAGCATGAGGAGTTTCAATTGTTAATACCAATTTTGGAGTAATATATGTGGCTCTTATTCGCAGCAGGAATGTTTTTTAAAGGGAGTAAAAATTTACTAGAGGGAAAAAAATGGCACCAAGATTATCTTTGGTGGGGAAATTCTGAAATCTGGAATTTCCATGAAATCCGACACATATTGGACACATTGAACCAGATTAAACCAACTTTGAAACACCTTTTTTTGCTATATGTATCCTGGACTGGTTGGATGATTTGTATGGTATGGGCAGTACACTAACTTTTTAGCCACTCAGAAAGTGTAAAATATTCCCTGGTTTATAAATGAACAAAAGAACAGAACAATTAGTATTTTCCTAGAATCCTCTGAATGAGCTGAAAACGGTTGAATCAATTCCAATTCAGTTCAGGGATAAATACAGCCAAAAATATTGCTTTAACGTTGGTTCAAATGTTTCCAAAAATTTTCAAGATACTTGAACGAAAAGGGAAACATTGCCCAGAAGCTTTGTGAACATTAGACCAGCTTTTTCCAGGGGACACAATGTATTACATACCAATGTACGCACAGGGACAGGGCATCTGGGACACGTTCATTTTTTCAGTTTATTTTTGTTCATTTTGGTCATTTCACACATTCGTGAACCCAGGGGGAAAATATTTCGCCTTTGCCAAAAAACGTTTAGTTCACCTGCTCATTGCCCCTCCACTATGCAAATCCTGTTCTAACTTAGTTTAGCGGACACATACAGCAAACATAACCATTGGTTCACAAGTTCTATTCAGATTATCTCCTGGGAATCTGTACACAGATGAAGCACACAATTCCTGTCAAGGTGGGACTTTGGGAAATTAAACAGCAGGTTTACGCTTCCCTTATAAAACTCTACATGGTAAAATAAAATCAAAGAATATAGAAACTAATTTAAATAAATAGGATACTAACATCTGAAAAAGAGTGACACAAATGCGGGACTGGTTTGGTGTTCTTCCCAAGGCATGATGTGTAAGTCAGAGGAGGCTGTGGCAAATTGAAGGCTGCTGTTTACTGCCTTCTGCCCTTCCAAAACTTGGTACCAGTGAGAACACACTGTGGGGCAAGAAGGAACACACATAGAAAATACACATCAGTCAAGATTTGAAATTAAAATCTAATCATGTTTTCCAATGAACTGTACCTATATAAACATATCCTGAAAAAATAATGTGTTAGATAATAGTGAAGCAGTATTAATCTTTTGGAAGAGATCATAGCCAGATGTATTTACTTCAGTTGTCTAGAAAAGTGTCTATCTTTATAATTAATCAGAATAATAATGAGGGCCAGGACAAATTAGATTTCGGCTGGAGACTCAAGGGACAAAATTTCACATTTTTGTCACATTTTTCTATCCAATTTCACTATGGTAGGGGTTCAAAAAGGAATTTTCTGAGGGCTGGGGATTGGTTTCTAAATGTTTTCCGATGGTTTTCAGAGATAGTTCCCTAAAAAATAAAATTTGGATAAAATAATCCAAACATTCAAGAGTGGTCTTTAACACAGCGGTTGTTTAAAGGGGGCCAGCGGGGGGTCTTCATGAAAATTTTCTCAAAATCGACTTTTTAGTTGTTTCTGCTTGAGGGGAGTAATATCTATCAGATGCTTTTAATCCGTGAAAAAATAATCGTTTCTAGCCGAAATTATTGCTGGTCAAAGTTTCAGCGCGTGTGTGTTAGTGTTGTTGCGCAAGCGTTTTTTGATAGCCTGACTGAATATCGAGTCTAAAAAGCTATCATCTCCTACATTTTTCGGCAAATCACCTGAAACTTTCATGATATTTCTAGGGATCATTTAGAAGATGAGGAGCTGGGGCAGAATTTTGAGATAGCCTTTAAAAATTTTTTTATTCGATTTAGAAAATCTTGGACTTGTTCTTTTGATGATTTTTTCGAGGTCTCGGATTGTCAAAAATCGAATACAAATGTTAAAGGCCTATCTCAAAATTCTACTCGGTCTCTCTTCTAAATGATCCTAGAAATATCCAGAATGTTTCAGGATGATTGCTCAAAACATGTAGGAAAAGATAGATTTCTAGCTCGATTTTCAGGGCATGCGATCAAATCGCGCGCACGTGCATACACTACACACACCCGCTGATCTATGACCAGCAATAATTTCTGCTAGGAACATTATTTTGCTATCGGATTAAAAGGCTTTGATAGATATTACTTCACCTCTATCAGAAACAATAAAAGTCGATTTTGAGAAAATTTCGGATACGAATAGAAAAAAAAAAAAAAAAAAGGGGGGACCCCAACCCATGTAGCTGTACACCTCACGCAAGTAGACCAAAGTGGCTCATTACTTGTGAAGGGGGTATCAACTACCCGCCGAGGCGGTGGGTGGGAGTCCCCCCTGGGATCATTTCGTCCGTAAAATTTACACATGTACAAAAGCTACAATAATTTATCTATAAAATTTACATAACAAAACTTAATGTGGACCTCAAAGCTCGTCTTCTGAGAAGGAGATTGAAGGATACGTCATCCAGTCCAAGGTTGCTTGGGTTTTTGTCTTCCTCTGATTCCCATGAGTGCTATGAGTGTGCTTCGTTAGCAGATCAACCTGAATACGTGTTACTGATGTGATTTTTGACCTGGCTCTTAGCTTCTTTCTTGTGGTCAGATCTCGGGTCTTTCGTATATAGCCGATTTTTGCAGATTTAAGTAAGAAAAGCTAGCGGACCTAGCGGGCATATCGGATAGCTAGCGGAAAAAAACTAGCGGGGGAGGGTGTGCTTAATGAAGTAGTTACTTTTCTCCGCTTAGTTTGAGGAGGCGTCCGCTTTACTCCGCTAGCAATTCGCTAGGTATGAATGCTGCATTTCTTTGTGCGTCTCCGTTAGGCGCCGCTAAGCCATCCGCTGGCTTTTCTGTAACTTAAATCAGGCAATACGGACCAGTGAGCTATCCTTTCAGAAAATACGATCTACAACACAGTGCAGAGTCGGGCCCCATACCTCCGGATGTTTGTACAGACTTGTGGGACAAAAGGACCCTGTTCTTGACTGAAGTACTCTCGTGCTCATATAGATCTTTCTTCTCTTTCTAAGGCGCACTGTAGATTCTTTATTAGTGGCTTAAATGTTTTGGAGTCGCCACAATTAGTGTGGGGACCCTTGAGTCAAAGAATGTTCTTTCGAATGGTGCATACAGTCACAAGCTGCTACGTCAGGATCGGGCGTCATCCTGGGTGTGGTTTCCTGGAGAATGAAGTTGGTTGGACAGGTAGGAGTGCGATATATAGTCATTAATAATTTGGGTATCAAACATCAAAGATATAAACAATACTACACTTCAAAGTACTAGAATAGTTGTTATACTAGAGTAAATGTATAAAATAAAACAAAAAGTTTATTTTGGAAGGAGATCTCGTCCCCTGGTATAGTCGAACTCTCCAGGGCGTTCACTCATAGTGAGCGACAGTGGGGGTCCACCACGTGATACATTAGCAAGCGGTTTGCCTCTTTTGCCCGCTATTTTGACTGAATCCGCTTTATTGTTGGTTCTGGGGCAGATTGGGTCTGGCCAGGGATTCAAATGATTCTTATTCATATTGCGAGGACTATGATAAACGTTTTTATTCTTCTTTTTCTTTTCTTGTATGTATTGGATTCACGATGTCAATCCTTCGCAGCTCTGCAAGGCCCAGTGGTGCATCTTTGCCTGATCTAATGAAGCATTCTTGTGTTGCGAGAAATATTATTTGATCGCGGCCCCGTACCAGTAAAAAAATTTGGTTTACTACACAGTTGTGATCCAGCAATCGCACTAAAATTGTATGTTAGTGTAAAATAATTCAGTTACTATTTCAAAGGATAAGGAGATTTTTGTAATTACCGTTTGTTTTTATGACCCTGTAATTTTGAATTTATAATTGATATTTCCATAAATTAAAATTGTAACAATGTTTTTTTAATTAATTGGACAAGAAAAACAAAACTACGTTTGAATATTTCAATTTTCCAGTTTGTACCGCAAGGTTATTCAGACTTTTTTTTAACAAGTTGCCGTTTCTAGTGTTTTGTTTGTATAAGTAACAAACAACATTTGACATTGCCAGACTCGATATTCAAATAACGTAGGTTACCTGTTATTTGTTACTGGGCGGCGCTCGCCTGTCATTCCGCCCGACCGAACATTGAATTTTATTTATGAAATAATAGCTGGGGTTTTTTTTTTTATTTTTGTTTTTATTTTTTTTTTTTTTTTTTTTTTTTTTTTTTTTTTTTTTTTCCCGATCCCCAGGTAAGGGGCTATATTGAATAGGTAGTGGACTCTATGTTGCTCTCCAGCACTTACGTTAATTTTATTGATCTGGAGGTCACATTTTAATGAGCCAGGTAAGCTTCCTGGGGCCCCAAGTTTTATATTTATGTTCATATCATAACTGGATATTTGGTGGAATTGATCGAATGACAGGCTGAGTTGATTCTCGATGTCAATCCTTTTGCAAGCTCGGCGAGGGCCAGTGGTGCCATAGTTCTTGCTATCTACCGAGTCGGCGAGAAGAATTTTTTGATGCGCGGCGCGGCACAGTTAGTGCATCGCGCTACACATGCTACCATAATGATTGTAACACATAATTATTTTAACTGACGATGTAATGCAATCATCTCAGCTCGGCGCGGCACAGTAGGATCTCGCGTGAGAAGCCTCATTGAGTGCGCGGCGTGGCACAGTAGGGTACGCATTCGCGCTACAAATAATTGTTCGTTGTTAATAGATATATTTATGGACTGACACCGGCACGTTCTACTTCGTCATTTGCCTCAGCCTAGGGCTAGGTCAATATTGAAAAAAGACGAGGCCACGTATGTTCGCTACCTCGACGAAATTTAGGTAAGTATCATCTGTTTAGGCAGTGACAAGCTAATAATTAATTAATATTGTCAATTGCTCAATCAAAATTGTGTCAAACAAATTTTTTGACTTTTGATCTGAACTATCTATCTAACATTATGTATTTGTGGTTTTTAATTATTTTTTTTATTTAATTTTTTTTCAATTACACTCGTTACTGGGCGCGCAGCGTCGCTCAGCCTTGTTCATGTTGTAGCGCGATTGCACTGCTGTAGATCGGCGAAATTGCACCACTGGGCCTCGCCGAGTGCCAAGATTGACATCGGGAATCAAGGATAGCATGCAAAACGACTATAATACGACACTCCAAACTTACAGAATGCTTGCTAGAGGATAAAACAAAAATATTATCGACTATACATGCAGCATGGTAACTGGTGGATAAGCCTTTCGGTAAAAAGGATCCGGAAAAGTCCAATGCGGCACTCGGGTCCTTGGTATTGTCGTCGGGTCTATTGTCCATTATTGACGTTCTGATTTCACGTTTCAAACAATAGTGAGATCTAAAATATACAGCTTTAAACGTTATGTATGATGAATGAACTACATTGACAATCCGCATCCCTATAATTCAAACGCTATGAGTAACTGTAGTAGTGTGTACGATTTCTAGAAAGTTTAAATTAAATTTGGCGCTCACAAGTCCTCGTGATCCATGTGATCGCCGATAATGTTCTGTAAAATGCGCAGGGCACTCAGCTTAATTATTCACCATTCTGAGGCAGTCAACCAACGCGCGGTTTTTTCTATGATAGATATGTTTTGATGGTTATTAATAAATACCAAATTTAAATTTGTTTTACTAAAATTTGTTTTCTATTCGAGGTAAAGGGCCGTTTTAAAAGTGCATTCACGCTTATTTACCGGTACCTAGGCTTGCTAAGGGAATGGCGTGCAAGTGATACAATTTTGTCATACGTGTATGACCAGCCGTGCACGATGTGCGCGGTCCCCTGTATCGTTGAAAACTCTACAGTGAAACGCTATAGTGAACGACCGTGGGGGTCACGATGTGATAACAAATAAATCAACATATAAACATTAGTCGTATTTTCAACGAGATCGTCCTGATATTACCTTAAGTGTCCGTCAATCCCCATTTTATGGTTTCTTTAGGTTATGTATTTTTCACTTCAGGCAAAAAGGATTCTAGAACCTGAACTTACCACCCCCCCCTACTTTTTTAATACTATGATCAGATATTTGATGCTATTTGTTGAACCAACTTGAGTCCTTTGATTGTTACATGGTTAGAGACCTTTCTGAACAACGTTTTCCATTTGTAGAATCTTTTTTACTGGCTATATTATACTATTTGAGAGTTCAGTCTTTTTCGTTTAAAAGGTGTTGTCAATCAGACCTTTTTAAAATGAGGAATTTTCTCAAAACAGATAATATTTTATAATTGTGCCTTTTATAGAAGTTTTGATTCTTTTGAGCCAGACTTATACCTATTTTTGGGATAAATCATATATATTGGCATAACGTTGCCTGTTGGCGCCCCTCCCCTCACTGTAAAAGCGCCCCTGGCCATCTACATGTTGGCGCCCCCCCCTCCCCTCTTAAAGTAGAAAGCAAAATAGGAACAATTAGGGTTGATTTTAGAGGATACGCCCAGTATAAATTCTAATAAAGTGTGTTTCAAGAGCAAACGCGCAGTTTGTTAGTACCTCAGTTAAGTTTTTCAAAATTGCCGTACATTCAAACGGACGATTTGGTGCCCCCTAGCTGAACAAAATTATCATCTCTCATTGCAAATTTTAGTTTGTTGGCACATTTTGTACCAAAATCTTCCAAGGACGTCTTTCCTGGCACTATGCTGCTTGTAACTGCACTGGGACAAAGCCTCCGCACTTGCTTGGACCCTCTGATCAAATTATACAAAACCTTCAGGCAGTGGCGTAACCAACTTTTTTTGAGATTTTACTGGGCGCCATCCTCTATTGGCAGGAGGCTGGGGGGAGTTGGCCAACATGCAAACGTAACACCACTGCCTTCAGGAGCTTACAATTGAAATTGTCCACTATTGCCGTCAGTGCTGACTATGGCGCACCGAAACTAGGGAAATTCCATTTGAGATAATGTTTAAAGCTCATATTATTCAGATTCAAAACTTTCATGGCCGCTGGGCCCATAATCTGCTGTCTCATCGTTACTTATATTTGAATTCTTCAATTTAGTGAGCCAATGGAGAACACAGCTTCTATCCAGGAGGAAAGGTGAAGATCTGAAGAAGAAGCTCCAGCTTACAGGTTTAATATTAATGAGAATAGCCCAAATTCAAGATTACCCTACTACGAAAAGAATATAAAACATCAGGATCAGATAACCATTAAATTGTCTGTTACCTTAACACCTGGCCTAGCTTAAAATAATTTCTTGTTCACAGATGGGGACCAAAAAGCTTATTATGAGAGTTCTGAAATATCGATGAACAGAACAAGGACCAAATTGCAAAGTGAGGATGAGAGTAACATAGAAGCTCCATCAGAGCTAGCCCTGGCTAAGGGTCGGCTGGTGATGAGGAAGTTATCTTGAGTGCATTCAACGCTTTCAAGCCGAAATGAAGTTTTCTTGTTAGATGTGGGAAATTCTTAGCCAGGTTTTCTTGACTCAGAATAAATTTGAATGCTGGTGCAAAATTTGTTGAAATAAACGAATAGATAAAGGTTCAAATAAACATACATCAATTTATTGATAATATTCTCCCACTTATGTAAGAAATATATTATTAAGTTATTATCAAACTTTACACACATTCCAAAGTAGTTACTAGGAACATCCTAAAGACCTGATAAGTCTACGTAAAAGACCTTGTGAACTGAAACTACTATAAATACCAAAATGGAACTTAAAACTGAACTTTTCAAAATCAAAAAATTATTCAAAAAAATTGAACTTAAATGGAAATTATTCGAAACATAAACAAATTTAAAATAAAATTCTCCACAATTGGCGTTCGAGGCTTAAATACCTTAAGTCTGGTCACGTTGTCACTATTATTCAAATAATCTTTCATTTATTTCAAAATCGTCTAAAATGTTTTATAAATATTACCATTGGATGTCTACATCTTCCCCTCATATTTGGAATACTATCAACAGCAAAATATAGAGCCTGTCCTAGTTGTGGTGGTGAGTTGCAGTCGCTAGAAGAATGTGCCCAACACATTTTCCAGCGGGATTTATGAACTCTCTCTGTCTGAAAGTTGGGAGTTTACTTCAACGAGCATACAAGTCCTTGTTGCTGATGATCGGGGATAGGTCATGTTGATGATACGTCTTAGACTGTTTGGCGTTGAATCACATCAACTTTATTGATAATGTTCTGTGGAGTGCCCAGCTGTCCAGCTGTTACAGTTGTACAATAAATCAGGGTAACAAAATGCTTCATACAGCTGGATTTTTACGGAAGAGATATGCGGGGGGATTTCTCTGCCCAACTTGCTGTATTTCTAAAAGGCAAGTAAGCAAGGATGCACGGCGAGAAGATATCAGCCTTACTGCTGAGCTTGGATCCAAGAGAAATAGTGTTGCGCCAGGGCTCTTGTTCTTCACGGGTTCACCCTTGGGGGGGCGTTACCTCGTCCCTTATCTGCAATGTAGGATGTGGACATGTTTGTTTTGTCCTCGTTCACAAACATGTTTCCATTCTTCAAGGATTCCTTACATATGGGTCGCATCTTCTTTAAGAGTTTTCTCATCCCATCTGCAAATCGCCATCGTCGGCGTCTTCCCATACAATAGGCTATGAGGGTTCTCGGGGTTGAACGGTGGGTTAGGCCCCGAATGGTAATCACTACTGCACGGGAAGTGGTACCAAAGCTCCAGCAAAGTCCAGTGGAAGAATGCACCAGATGACAGGCATCACCTTGAACGAACCCTCGGATGTTTCAAACTCTAAAGAAAATTGTGTTGTGATTTTTATCCTCATATTGGGTGTTGGAGAGCAAGTATATTCTCGCCAAACGAATGTCATCCTACAAAAACCAGAGCAGCCAAAAATATCCAGGATAACTGATCTCTTGATGGATCGAAGGCCGAGCTCATGTCGGATTCCCATCTGTGGAACTCCCATCTTTCTCTTTCACAACAGAAATCAGAATTCGTTGAGTCTGACAACTATTGCACAAACGATGGACCAGCCTTTGTAGGATTTTGCCATGGTCTGTGTACTCTGCAATTTGTCTTTGAATTCGTGTAGGAGTAATCACGTGAGAGCAGTTTCCTAGTTCCATTCGAAGCAAAGCGGTCTGAGGCTCTTTAGAGGTCCTTTTGGTTTTCCCTGGTTCTGAAGAGGGGTTAGGAACCCTTCGTGAAAGAGGGTACATGCTCATGTACTTCGAATGTCGATTACTGAGACATGCTTATTGATGGAAGAATACAGGTGGTGCGCGTACTTCAGCAGCTCGTTAAGGAATCTCATCAGGCCCTACGGCTTTTCCATTTTTCCAACTTTTGAAGCAGCATATTGGACTTCTAAGGAAGTTATAGGAGTATTCAGAGAGACGTGGGCGTCCAGTGAAGGTACCAAAGGAGGGTCTGAGCGGTGTAGTGATTTTAACACTCTCTAATATACTCTGCTTTCATATCGTCACTTGCAACTATGATTTTCAGAGTTGAAGACAGAATTGTCTCCTGACTCTTTGTTGGAAGCAAGAGCTCTGTTGCCTGAACATCCTCTTGTGTCTCTGCAGCGTTGATGGTGTAGCTAGTTGGTTGGCTAGAGCTGTCTCTAGCACTTTACAGACGTTTATTGATATCGTTCTTGGTTTATTGATACGTTTTCTCAATACTGTCGTCTCTAACTGAATTGTCGGTCAGTTCTTGTAAAAGTGTGTGTCTCTCGTCAGAACATATTACATACATGCTGATTGTGAATGATCGCTGTCTTTGGGTTTTCTTCTTGACACCCACAGGGTTAGAGGTGAAGACTTGATAGTTTTCAAACAGCTGTTCGAATCCTGTCTTAGTGTCAGCGGGATGGGGAAGACTGTCATATTGCTGAGTGACAGGTTTGCTGGTACTGAATCTTGTAGTTCCTTGTTACAAACCTGCGATGTCGGGTTGTACCTTTTAGCGCTGATGTACTGTTTCGTATAACTTAGGTTGCTGCCTCGGTCTATGGTAGCTTTTACTATCTTGATGATCAGATGTAGTTTAGCTCCTGATAGGGCCCTTGCATCATTGAGTATAACAGTGCTGCGTGACCGGCATAAAAACCTAATCAATCTGAGAAAAATAAGGCGATTCTTTTGGTATTCTGTCTTTTCACCCAACCAGTCTTGTGGTTTTATGACGGAATGGAATGACGAAATGCAGTGTTTGCAGCAGAACCACCCATTAGAAACAGAAATCAATATCTCCACCATTTCATTTCGTCTTCCATACGCCATGCCTTCCCCGTGGTTCTTATGTAAAGGCCATTATGAAAGTCCTGATCAAGACTTTTGCCAAGTTTGGCTTGAAATTCTCCTAGGGGATCCAGATTTCCTGTCTTGCGGAATTAATTGCTTCCCTGAAGCTCACAGTAAAACTGGTCAGTTTGCAGACGGATTTGATAAAGTTTTTGGGTTGGTTGGGACTGTAATAAGTTCAAGATTCGCATTTTGCATGGTGTTTGTTTAACAAACTTGGATGGAATAAAAAAGTCCATGAAGCAACACGTTCGTGATTATGAAATGAACGGAAAATAAGATTTACACGAGCGTTGATTAAGAAACCCAGTCCATCCAGACGTCGGTCTTCTGATCAACAAACGAGGCGATTGTAATTTCTGGTAGTTTTATCCTCCAAAACTGACAAATTTTAGTCTCTTGAATCTATAATGTCCAAGTCATACCTGTCACAGTCGTTAGCCAAGCGAGCCACTGCTTGTCTGTCTTCGTCCAAACTTCGACACATTCCAATAGCAAAGAGAGAAGAGCAATTGTAACAAGGATTACGGTGTCCAGTTCTACAGCGATCCCTTCGCGTAGGGGTAGATAGTCTGGTTGCGCAACCATGCGAGTCATCACGAACTACCCGCCATCCTAAAAAATTATTATTATTATTAAGTATAAGGCAACTATAGAAGATGCTGTTGTAATAGCAATAAATTCTAATTGTTTTGTCTTGAAGTTGTTCCAGAGTTTTAAATTTAGCCATTCATTTATGTACAGTGAATTAGTCTTCTATTGTAATTATGATATGAGGATCAATGGCTTTAATTTAAAATATCTAATTCCGTCTCGTGTTTACCACCAAAATTGTCACAGAGAGAAGGTGATAACAATGTATGACCGAAAGTGTTGTGAGCTGATTAAACAGTATAACGGTCTTTGTCAGAGCTATTCCACACGAAGAACAAATACAGGCCAACTCCAGGTTTAGACCTTCTTATTATTTTGAAATCACATCTGATTCTTTTGAAAGTTCTCTACATATTTCGCAAAAATATCAATTCGGACTAGCTAGATTCCTAACCTAATCTCTAGATTTTGTACCCATATTTAGACAGAGCTGATGCAAATGAAGGACGATGCCGAGTAGCAGAGCAGGGTGCAGCAGGAGAGAGTGAGGGAGCACAATCACTGAGAGGCTGGAGAATCGCCTGATAAGGCTAACATCAGTGTGTCGAAGGTCTAACCATATCAACAACACTTACAACAGATTTTAACTAAACTGGCAAGATGTAAGTGGTTTTTTATCAGCTGCGATTTAATCTTCGGCCCTCGATTTTTATCGCTGCCTGGAAAAAGTCTCACTAAAGAGTAACAAATTACTTTTTACTCTTTATTTGTAAAGAGTTACAAGTATGAGCGTCAATATTTGTACACAGGAACGCTTGGAGTTCGATAACCATGTTGACAAACTTCATGATGATAATGAACAAACGATCGGAGTATCAGGAGATTTTGTCAAGACAAGGACGCTGAGCTCTGTCAAAGGGGACGCTTGCCAAGGATGAGCGACAACCAGGTAATTCGGTTTTATTTTTGTTTGGTGCTAAATTTAGGGCCTAGATTACATGAGGTAGTAACTTGTACCTCAATATGTTACTTTGTTGTCTGTAAATAGTTCTTCGATTTATGTTATGATAACTTTTGGATTTTCTTCAGGGATGGAAAACCTGCAACAAGAAAGACAAGTAGGCAAGGAGAAAAGGCCTGTGCGAATACAGAAAACAAGCTGACGAGAAGAAGAACCATGCTGAGAAGTTGAAAAGAGGGTTAGTCGAATCTCGAACAGATTATACGTCTTATTGAAGATTTTAGATTAGAATGAATGTGTACCAAATACTCTGAGAAATATAACTCAAGTTAATATTTCTCAACAGATGGCGAGGTCAAGTATAAGTATACACAGGAGGAGTCGCTGGAGTCGACATGGAAAAGAAACTGATCTACTGGAGATGTGCAGGAAAGGGAAGATAATGGGATACGAGGAGGCCGCTGCACAAAACTTAGGAGGCTACTGGTGTCTCTGATATTCAGGTATCCGGTGTCGTGATAAATAAATAACTGAACGTTTTTATTCCATATATTTTGTTTCGTGTTTTTGTCCTAGTAGTTCCTCACGATCAGTTTTAATACGTTGGATGGAATGTGGAATGGCTTTTCCACAATTTGTCTTACAGGAAGGGTTCAAGATTTCCTGTTACATAGGGAGACTCAGAAACATCTCGAGAAACTGAAGTTCGATAACGAGAAGACTCTTCTCAGATCCGAGAGGAGGAGAGGTAAAACATTTATATTAAATTGCAGTTCATCATGTCTTTTCCCTTTTACGCAACTTATCAGACACTTCACGTGCCAATATTATGCCTTTACTCCAAGACTTCAGGTGTAAACTGAGAACCTAGATACAGTTCATTAGTTCAGTGCGACCTTAACGCTGTTTTACATACTATACATGATATAATCTGATTTCTTTCAACTCCAAGGCCAAATTCCAAGCTGAATTTGAAAATATGGAAGTACTTGGACGAAGCCAAGTTGTCCGTGGACAGAGAATCTGGAGGACATGCTAGGCTACCAAACTGGAGGATGTGACGGAAATTCCACTGATTGCAGACTCAAATGAAGAATGGATAGAATTCTTTACTTAACGTAAAGGCTGGAATCAGAGCAGATCTTTCTGACCAAACTCATTCTCTTAACTGTGAGTAATTATGAACTATCTTAAATCCGCGGACAAATTATTCCGAAATTTGTCGAATTAGGGTCATTTAATAAACCTAAATTATCACTAGGAAAAGTGTCTGCGGAATATTCAATAATGATGGGTCTTAACATTGTTTCATATCTGTTACCATCCTCTTGCTTCTCAAATCCGACTATCTTCAAAGCATGAGATGAAAAGGTTTTAGTGGTTTATGGACACTGTTGAACTGATATTGTCAACATAATCGTCGTTTTAATAGTTCCTGGGCGGGTTTCAAGGGTACTGCCGAACTGATGAACTTCGTTCCAACACAGAGTCAGAAGTTTCTTCTTAGTGAAATCTCTGACGTTGGGTTTGATACCAATATATAAACGGATTTATATCCAGATGATAGAACGCTTATTGCCCAAGCTACTTCGCGAACGCCGTCGTGTTGCGCTTATTGGCATACAGAGATAAAGTAGGAATAATTGAATCAAGAAACCCGGTCGTTACGAAAAACAACTGCCGCAAGTCTTACTTAATGTTTATTGCTGAATTTGATTTAATGATCGCAAAGATCACTAAAACAGTGTTTAAAGCAACTAATGTAAACGCAAGGTAGTGCATTAAAATGCTGATAATCGTGAAATGGAATAATTCCTTGTGTCGCCTAATTGTTCAGTCCGTCATAATCTCACATCAGCATACTGCTAATTTGAGGCTCCAAGATACCATTTGTCACTACAGTGTTGCGTTGATGTTGTGTAAAAAACCATCTGAAAGTCCGTGAGCAATCTAGAGTGTGGTTCTATGCTGACCAATAAAAAAAAAAACCGTAGATTTAGTTACTGTGATTCTTTGGACGTCTTGTAGTATCCAAGTTCCTCAACGGAAATAACATCTCATCACTTGTTGAGAGAAAAGACATTCCAAGGAAACAGATTAGCAACAAAGAACGTCAACAGGTAGCATCCAAATCGTCATAGAAGGTGATCTCCAAGACTTGAGCGGTGGAACTGTTTCCAATATTGATGAGGATCATTAGGCATCAAGACAAGACACAGTTCACAAATATCGATTCTGCTAGGTTCTTGATTATCCAGATTGACATTTTGTCCAGCTTATGGCACTGAGACCATATGGTGGAATAAAGGACAACATTTTCCAAAAATGCCCAAAATAACGAAGGATCGGTTCCCACATTAAACTGAAATATATGCTCGAAAAACTTTATTGCTAATCTGTAAATAATCGACAGTTTAACCTTTCTGTTTTTCAGTTTGACCAATGGTTGCATATATAACAAAAATTCCATTCGCATGCCATCTGGTATCGCAAAAACACCATTATAAATGTGCTAGTTAAGAATTCAACTTATCATCGTGAAAGTATTATTGCCCATCTATTTAATAGAAAAGTATGGACCTTCTTTAATAAAATTCAATAGGTGTGCGTTTGTTGCATCTAAAAACTGTAAATTTAAATTTCTTGATTTTTAAATTATAATCAAGAATCTAATCACAGCTGTTCGTCTTGATCTTCAAGCTGGCATACATTTTGAGAAATTTAACAACACGATGCGTTTCGAAGAGCTGCTTAAAATTATATCATGGATTATTATCGTGCCAGCAAAGAGTTTGTTTACCACAATTGGGTGGTTTTAAGACAAAGCATCGCAACACAAAACAGTTTAATCTGCAAATAAAAGACTAGAGTAACTTGGAGCATTATATACGAACGTGAACTTTAGCCAGCTTTATAATTTCTTTGACACCTGGTCCATTTTCCACGTTTAAATCTGTTTTATGTTTTTAATCACTAAATGCACTTATTATTTATATAAGAGTATTAGTGATGTGTGTTTGGTGTGCAAATTTGCTATAAGGAAACTGTTTCAGTTTACTCTACATACTGAACTTATTTAAATACAATACTGACTCCATTTAGATCTTTTCTCTCTCCTCATTTTGCTGTGATGAGTGATTGTTGAAGAAGGTGAGAAGGACAGGTGACTCTATAGTATAAAACACTCGTTGCTTTCTAAGTTTTATATATCACTTGTGAAATTCCATGCTTACACCCTAGACAAACTAAAACAATAAGGTTGGGAGAACTTGTAAATTAGTATATGTATTGACAAAAACATTATCGACATAATAAATTGCATTAACAAGAGTCTATTGAGCTAATTCGTATATGAATAATTAATCTGTGTATATCACATGATAGCTTGTTATAGTTCTCTCACTAAAAATAACTAACCTAATAATTACAGAAGCACTCCCACTCAAAAGTATTTCATAATCGGCTCGCTCTGATATGAAAAACGACTAAGTTCTGATAAAGCAAAAAGTATTTATCATGTATAAAGAAAGAGACTTTGTTAATGCAGATTTGGGTGGGGGTGGAAGAAGAAGCACGGGTCGAGAACAATGCATAGCTTCATTTAGAGACACCTTCCTTCTTTTTTTTTCTTCCTTTTTTTCTTTTCTTTTTCTTGTCTCTCTCGCCGGTTTGGAACCTACCGTTAGCCCTCGGTCGTTAAGTAACCTTGACGGGTATCTTGTATGATATCGCACTGTTCAAGTTCCGGCTATCTCACCACAATAGTAGGATATTGTCGGAGAACATTTCTGAATGCATAATGTTCTGAACAATACAACGGCTCTGGAATTCTAATGTTGAGTTTTGCGACCCTAACCCAGCTATTATTTATTTAGCGGTAGGGTTTGCCGTTTGGTGGTTATGGATTCAGTCAGGTTACATTGCCCTGGCTACATCTCTATTTGCTCTTGTAGTTGCTGGTTCTTGGGCACTGCCGAAACTGACGATCTTGTTTCCAACACAGAAAGTTTCTTCTGTGCGAATTCTCTGAAGGTAGGATTAACTAACAAATATTAATGAACGGGTTATGATCCCAGGAAGATGAGCAAATATCGCCCAAGCTATCTCGTCATATTATTGTTTTGTTCCTGACTCAGGTATTTGATAAATGAAGTAGGGAAGATGGATGCTAAGATTCAGTTGTCACTAATAAACCGTCAGAAGGTTCCTCTTATTTATTGCTGAATTTGATTTTAATAATCGCAAAGATCACTAAAACATGTTTTTAAAGTAAACTAATGTAAGCAAGGTAGTGGCATTATTAAAAGAATCCCGCTAATGAAAAAATGAATAAATCTCCCTGTGTTGGGGGCCACCTATTTTATCAGTTCGTATATATAAAACATATCGGCATTGCCTAACTCACAGAATCCAAGCTAATCTTTCTCCTGATACCTGTTGTCTGACTGATGTGTAGAAACCATCTTGACGTCCGTACGCTATCCAGAGTCTGGTACTACGGCTGACCATAACGTGGACTGGTACGCTTGGATCTTTGACTTCGTGTTGTATCCAGTTCTCTAAAGTGAATTCACATCGCATCACTTGTTGAGAGACAGGCATTCACAAGGAAAAGATTAGCAACAAAGAACGTTAAACAGGTAGCCTCTACAAAACGTCGTAGAAAGTGCTCCAAAGACTTGAGCGTGAACAGTTTTCCCATATTGAATGAGGATCAAGGCATCAGGACCAAAAGACACAGTTACACCATATCCGATACTGCTAGGTTCGTGTTTATCCAGATTGAATTTTGTCCAGCTTTATGGCCTTATTCTAATGGTCGCTCAGGACAATCAACATTTCAAATATTACTAGAATAAAAACACATTGGTCTACCAAAACAAACTGGAACACATCTGAAAACTCAAAGTGTACACGAACTTTTGCTCTTCATGAAAATAATCCAGAGTTTTACATTATTCATCATTAAAAATTATTTGGGGAGATTAACGTGGACATCACAGTGTAAACGTACAATATCATATAGTATAATCGTTGCTTATTTACCTTGGCAAAACAACTGAATTAATATTTAACGAACTGCTATAATGGGAATAATAGAAATGAACCTCGTCAAGAAGGAAACGCTATAGTCTTATAGTTAAAGTAGTCGCTACAATCCAGTAAGCCGCAGTGCACACACGTTCAGGGCTTTTGTTTTCCAGGGGGCGCACTGTTTTAATTTACCTCGCCACGTACAACTAGTCGGTTTTTATTACCTATAAAATTAATAGCGGCTGCTAGGTAGCCTAAATATAGTAAATCTATTGCAGTAGCAACGTGAGATGGGTTGACAGTGTCATAAAGCGGGTATTACTTATTCTAGAAGAACCTCAGAAGAAGAACCTAGTACCGTGTATCAGGCTGCCAATCAAAACTAAAGTAATATTTATAAATGGCTCTGAGTTGAACACAGTCTAACGCCACCTCAGACAGATAAAACTCGTCGGGGAATAATATAGCCGATAGTTGTAATAATATACTTGCCCAATTATTAGGACGTCTTATTCTGGACTATCGGCATAACAAATTAAACCGTGAACAATCTGCCGTCAAAACCCGTTACTAAAACGGCAAATTATGCACCGGAGAGTTGGAGCCGTCAAACACCCATTCATAGTCGGACTGTCGAAATTTTAGGACAAAATTAGATTAGGTAGTTTAGAACACCGAAATTGGTTCGACCCGTCTCAACATGTTGGCAACCAAGCCAACAAGAAGCAATTACCGTGCGTAGGTACTAATATACGTGTAATGGTTGATCGTATCTAAATAATTTAAAACACAGCCATCGGTTGCCCTGGGAGAGTTCAGGACCACTTTCGAGCTCTGACGGCAAAAGTAGCCAGGGTTTTACCGCTGACACCACTCAAACGGTCACACATACAGAGAGCAGTAGTTAAGAAACGCTTACTTCTAATTGGAGCTAACGTGAGGGTATTAAACGGGAGATTTGACGCAATCAATAGTAGTGCACTGTGGGGCTAACTGTAAGCGAGTAGTCAGTAGGCAGATTAGCGGTCGATTCGGGGAATCATCCATGATAATGGAGAAATAAAGAGTAATTGTCTATAGTTGAGATGCGGAAATAAATCCAGTCCACGCTCGATTCGTCTCATAACTAATTATCGGATCGGCGGTAAAATTTATGGAAATTTGAGATACACCAAGCTAACTCTCGACAAAAGCGAAACATGTAAGGGCTGGAGAAGCTGACGGCGGGGAGTCCACAGCCACACAGCCAGGCAGCCATTCTTCAAAAAGGAGCAAGGGTTCATCATCCTCTTCTGCAGACGAGAGGAGAGAGAGAGAGAGAGAGGGGAGAGAGTAGGGAGGCGACACAGGGCTAAATTTAAAAAAAAACCGTGTACAGTGAATGAAATAAATTCATAAATTTTTGTGACCATGCGATCGGATAATCTAATATGGCTATATCTTCTCTCTCTCAGTCCTGTTATCAATCTTTTATGTATATTTTGCGTATGGTCGTCATGGTTACAAATAATGTTACAGTTCTTGTATAATCATCAAATCTTTATATTTTATTCATCTGTTGTCCACCAGCTGAACAAGTAGCTTTCCCAGAGTTTCAAAAAATTGAATTTTCGAATAAATTAATGCCCTAATTTGAATCATGGGTTAAAATTTGATGTTTACGATGAATAATACCGGGCCAGAAACTTTCAGGAACTAATGACGGGACGGATGAGGAGAAGTCGCAGATTGTCGTTGCCAGTGAGCTTCACACTTGGGATCTGATGTGATCAGGATAAATAATCCGGCTACAATTGTAATTATTGTATCAAGAAAAGGGATCTGGCGGCCGCCGTGGGGGTCGTTGCTTTCTCTGCATTCGAGAATTTCGGGGAGAAGAATTTGAAAAATTATGAAAAACCGATTAGGCAAATTACTTGTGTCCGTTGTTTCTAGAATTCTGGTTCTTTTACCGCGTGAACTTGGACACGTGACGGGCTATAACGGGTATGATTCTTCTGTGTAGTCAAATAACTGGAAACAGAGCTAGTGTATCGGAGCAAAACAAAATTAATAAAAATTACATTTGTACATCAAGATATTATATCCATGTTATATGGAAAAGTGGTTGACGAAATGTGATGATAAATTTCCAGTTCAAGCAATCTAGTCCAGCTCAATGGTTTTACAATTGCATCGATAATAAAATCTTAATTTATTACAAACGTAATTCACTATTAACTCAGCAAAATACAAATAATCTTTAAAATCTTGAACCACAGCGCAACTTCGAAACTAGTTTCGCAGTTGGGACTGAATTGTCACGAACAACTTCGTTATTATTCGTGGTGTATTCGGCAGCTTATAATTTTATTAATTACTTTGGCTTAATCGGATAACCTCCCATTTATTAACTGTTAACCAGAGGTTGCGATTAACAATAAAAATTTTAAAATTCTAAAAATTCTCTGAGTTGGGACAATATTTCGTGATGGGCTTGGATTATTTTCAAAGCATATCAAATTTCATAATAGTTATAAATAGAGCAGAGCCTTTCTTTTGAGTAATAAAAAATCTCATAAATTGAGTTGTCCTTTTGTATGATCAAAGCATAAGATATACTTCCTATGTTTAGTAATAAATCAGTCTTTGTGTCAAAGCAAATAGCACTTCTCCGTGCAGAGCCGGAACTTAAAACAAATTTTCTCGGTTTAAAATTATTCCTGCTTAATCAGTTGCAAGAAAAAACACGGACGTGGTAAACGTAAATTTTTATTTAGCATGTAATCTGATAACGTTAAAACAAAAAATAACTTAAACATTTTATCGAGAAAAATAAAAACCTGAAACATGAAGAGAAGTATAAGGAAACACAGTTCCCGTCTATGAAGTAGAAAGCAGAAGACCTCTCGTCAAACAGAGTCGTGATGATGTCACGTTGTCGTGATGTTAATTGTTAATTTTCCAGATAGAGATAGAAAATAATAGGAACGAGAGAGACCCCAATTGTCATAGCTCAGAACCGGTACGAACTCGACAGGAGGATGACACACCAAATTGACACTCCAGTTTGAGCCTGTGCTGTTCGATCGAATCAGCTAGGTCCGCACACGCAAACTGGAGAGTGGAAAGGTTGGTTTAAAATAAGTGTGTTCACAGTAATTGTGATATTCTGAGATTGACCGGTTTACAGTTAAAGTATCGTAAAGGCTGAAATCACTGGAAATTTTTTTTGTAATTAGGATTTCGCATTGTGGGGATTATAACCTGTGGCTACTACATAATATATGCGAAACATTTGTGCATCCAGTAATCCCAAACGTTAGTCTAAATCTAGCGGTATCCGGAAAGTAATTGTCCATTGGCATCATGCCAGAAGCAGGTATAGTAAAAGTGGAAACTGCTAAGTGTGGGCTAATTATTACAGGGCTATTCGATCTTATTTGGTTTAATTGTATTTAATGGGACGGAAAACCATTTTAGCCTGTTAGCAAACTTCATTATTCATAGAAACAGAAGATAAACCTAGCCTCTCCCATTTATAAAATTTCGGTCGACCTCAGTAACCAATTTTGGAGGATGGTTTAAGCGCACAGTGTGAGAATAAATCAAAACAGAATAACCACACTGAAATGTGATATTGCTACAATCTGATCGCAGGATGGCGACCGTATAATGAATGATAAACTCCTTGATTAATCTCAAATTAAAGATTAATGTCTTCGTTCTAGAAGCTTTTCGATAACGTCATGATACTGATTATCGAGATAAGAACCTGCTCACGCACATGATATGATCGGGTTACGGTGTCCGCACATTATATCTGCACTGTCCAACAAAAATCTTACCGGCTCCCTGGAGGTCCTAGAGTTTACAGGGCATCGTATCGCTTGTTTACACTCGATTACAGATAAGGTCTACATGGTCAGTCGTCTGGTGTTCATCAAACACTGTATAAACATCGGCGTCTGCAAATTATTGCTCCTTTATAATACTTCATAAATGAGGGTATAAATAAAAAATTTCCTAATTTTTAAGTGAAAAAATAAAAGCCGAACACGCGGATTCCAACAGTTGGAAGAAGCCATATTAACACACTTTAATCACGTGGACAAGAAAGACGGATTTAATTGAAATTAGATACTGTTTCTGAACTCATGTGTCTTTTTTCCGTTTGGTGAGACCAGAGCAAGTACTGCAGAGAGCGCTTGTCCACTTGTTGTGATAGGAGTCCCACAGTCGGGTATGACCATGGCATTGTCAGATTAGTAGTACGTCGGAGCAGTTGGTGCTGGTTGTTATGTTGTAGAACGAAGCTGTTCTGAGTTGGATACTGGAAATATTAAAGGAGCTGTGTTAGTGGATTGGATTAACGTGCAGATGTTGTTGCCAAAACATGCAACAACTTGTTTTGCTGTTGCAATATGATCTAACAAGACAATGAAGAAATGATTAATCGGGGTAGGAATTAAGTGTGTATATATATGATCCCACAAAAATTACACATTGATAATAAAATTTTTTTAATTTGTACAGTAAATTCCAGTGGGGGAGAGGAGAATCATAGCTATTTTTGTATAAGTGGTGAATTTTAGAAGAAAGAAAAAAAAACATTCATCGCCATCCATAAATATAATGAAGCTATAGAAAAAATCCAAAAATCGATAATATCGCCACCTATCCAACTATTTTTGGAGAGCTTATTTGAGAATTTCTAGAATCAATAGCAAATTGACAGCTGATGACCCCCTGCCCAAGGCCATATGGCTCAGCAAATTGTCAAGACATTCTTAAATAGTTAAAGTGCCTTGTGTTCCATTAAAAATATGATTTAAATGCAGTCTCTCTTCATAAAAATAACAGATTTTGATGAACAATTCTTCGAAAGTCTTTGATTAGAAGATCTCATTTAAGCCTCAACAAACTCAAGGATAGAATACATCAGGATATTAAGTATGCGCACTGTTCATGAAAGCAGTGCAGCATAAAGCTGAATATGCTTGCTGCAAACGGTTGGCAACAAAATAAAATATATTGGAAGCATTAATTTCTGCCCATGGAACCTACGGAAATTTATTTGCAGCATGGCCATAGTCAGGATTTTTCATAGTGGGGGGGGGGGGGGGTAAGGGTTGCTAGAAATAGGCTTGACTAGAAATCAGCAATGAGGAGTTCAATTGTTATACTCATTTTGAGTAATATAGGATGGCTTAATTCGGCAGAATGTTTTTAAAGGGAGTAAAATTTATAAGCGGAAAAAAATGCCACAAGTTCAATCTTTGTGGGGAAATTCTGAAATCTGGAAGTCATGAATCCGAACCATTTTGGTTACATTGAACAGATATTAAACAAACTTTGAACAACCTTTTTTTGCCTATTTTTACCCTGACTGTGTATGGAATTGATTTGTATATGGTATGGCGGGCAAGTACACTAACGTTTTAGCCACTCAGAACATGAAATGTAAACTATTCCCCATGGTTCTAGGAACATGAAACAATATGAACAGAAAATAGTATTATCTATGAATCCTCTGAAATGAGGCTGAAAACGGTTGACATCAATTCCAATTCGTTCCAGGGATAAATACAGCCCAAAATTAAAAAAAAAAAAATGCTTTAAAAGTTGGTTCAAATGTTTCCAAAATTTTCAGATACTCTGAAACGAAAATGGAAACATCTTGCCCCAGAAGCATTGCTGGAATCATGCTAGACCAGCTTTTTCAGGGGACACCAAAAGTATTAATACAATGTAGCAACAGGGCCAGGGCATTCTGGGACAAAGGTTCATTTTTGTTTATTTTTGTTCATTTTTGTTCATTTCACTCATTTCGTGAACCAGGGGGAAATATTTCGCACTTTGCCAAAAAACGTTAGTACACCTGTCATGCCCCTCCACTATGCAAATCCTTTCTAACTTTGTTTAGGCGACAACTTACAGCAACAAAACCATGGTTCAAAAGTTTCTATCTCAGATTCATCTCCTGGGAATCTGATACACAGATGAAGGCACACAAATTCCTGTCAAGGTGGACTTTGGGAATATTAAAAACAGGTTTAAGCTTCCGTATAAACTTACATTAAAATAAAATCAAAGAATTTAGAACTACTTAAATAAATAGGTACTAACATCTTGAAAACAAGTGACACAAATGCGCGGACTGGTTAGGTGTTCTTCCCAAGGCATGTTGTGAAGTCAGAGGAGCTAGTGGCAAATTGAAGCTGCAGGTTTACTGCATTCTGTTCCAACTTGGTTACCAGTGAGACAACTGTGGGGCAAAGAAAAGGGGAACACACATAGAAAATACCACATCAGTCAAGAATTTGAAATTAAAATCTACATCAGTGTTTTCCAATGAATGTACCTATATAAACATATCTGACAAAAAATAATGCTGTTAAGGTAATAGTGAAAGCAGTATTAATCTTTGAAGAGATCTAGCCCAGATGTCATTACTTCATTGTTCTAAGAAAGTGTCTATCTTTATATTTAATCAGAATAATATGAGGGCCAGGACAAGATTTAAGATATACGGTGGAGAATCAAGGGACATAATTTAACCACTTTTGTCACATTTTTATCAATTTCATATGGTAGGGGTTCAAAAAGGAATTTTTCTGAGGGCTGGGGGGATGGTTCTTATGTTTTCGATGGTTTTAGAGTGTTCCCTAAAATAAAATGTGGATAAATATCCAAACATTCATGAGTGGTATTTAAACACAGAGGTGTTTAAGGGGCAGGGGGATCTTCATGAAATTTTTCTCAAAAATCGCCTTTTTAGTTGTTTCTGATAGAGGGGGTAATATCCTTTAGTCAGATGCTTTTATCCGTGAAAAAAAAATCGTTTCTAGCCGAAATTATTGCTGTCAAAGTTCAGCGGTTATAAGCACATGCTGCGTGTGTAATTGTGTTTGCGCAAGCGATTTTTGATGATGCCTGAAATCGAGTCTAAAAATCTTATCTTCTCCTTACATTTTTCGGAGCAATCACCCTGAAAACTTTCATGATATGTTCTAGGGATCATTTAGAAGAGATGAGCTGGGCAGAATTTTGAGATAGGCCTTTAAAATTTTTTATTCGATTTAGAAAATCTTGGACCTTGTCTTTTGTGATTTTTCGAGGTCACGATTTTCAAGATCGAATAAAAAAATTTTAAAGGGGCCTATCTCAAAATTCTACTCGGCTTATCTCTTCTAAAATGATCCCTGAACATATCCTGAATGTTTCAGGATGATTGCTCAAAACATGTAGGAGAAGAATAGATTTTAGACTCGAATTTTCAGGGCATGCGATCAAAAATCGCTCGCGCAATACCAATTACAAACCGATGATCTTGCCCAGCAATAATTTCTGCTAGAGGAACATTATTTTTCTTATCGGAATTAAAAGCTTTTGATAGATATTACTTCCCCTCTATCAGAAAACTTAACAAAGTCGATTTTGAGATAAATTTCGAATTCGAATAGAAAAAAAAAAAAAAAAAGGGGGGGACCCCCAACATTGTAGCTGATACACCTCACAGAAGTAGACCAAGTGGCTCTACTTGTGACGGGTGTTCAAACTACCCGCCGAGGCGGTGGGTTGGGAGACCCCCCTGGATCATTCTCGTCCGTAAATCTATACACATTACAAACGCTACATTAAATTATCTATAAACATTTAATATAAACAAACTTAAGGAGACCTCAAAGCTCGTCTTCTGAGGAATGAGATGAAGGATACGTCATCCAGTCAAGGGGCTGGGCTTTTTGTCTTCCTCTGAATTCCCCTGAGTGCTATAGTGTGTTCGTAGCAGTTCAACCTGAATCGTGTTCTGATTGTATTTTTGACCAGGCTCTTAGCTTTTATTGTGGTCGCTCACGGGTCCGTTATATAGCCGATTTGCAGTTTTAGTTAAAGAAATGCTAGCGGACCTAGCGGCACTATCGGATAGCTAGCGGAGGAAACTAGCGGGTGTGTTAATGGGAAGGCTAGTAACTATTCTCCGCTAGTTTGAGCGCGGCGTCCGCATACTCCGTAGCCATTCGACTAGGTTGAATGCTGCATTTTAGTGCATTCTCCGTTTAGGCGGCCCGCTAGCCATCCGCTGGCTTTTCCTGAACTAAATCAGCAATACGGACCGGTGAGCAATCCTTTCAGGAAATACGATCTACAAACACAGTGCAGAGTGGGCCCATACCTCCGGATGTTGGTAAAGACTTGTGGACAAGGACCCTTTTTCTCTGGACTGAAGTACTCTCTGTCATATTGATCTTTTTCTTTTCTTCATGCGGCACTGTAGAGATTTTATCAGTGGCTTAAATGTTATATTTGGAGTCGCAATTAGGATGGTGACCCTGACTGTCAAATAATGTTCTTTCGAATGGTGCATACAGGCCAATCAGCTGCTACGTCAGACGGGCTTCATCTGGTGTTGGTCTTTACTGGAGAATGAGTTGGTTTGGACAGGTAGGAAAGTGGTGAATATAGTCATTTATAATTTGGTAATCAAATAAGATTTAAACAATTACTACACTTCAAGTACTAGAATAAAATGTTATACTAGAGTAAATGTATAATAAACAAATGATTTTTTATTTGGAAGGAGATCTCGGTCCCCCTGTTCGTCGAAAACTCTACAGGGGTTCACTATAGTGCGAAGCGACAGATAATAAAAATGGGGGTCACCAACTCGTGATACAATTAGCAAGCTGTTTGCCTCTTTTGCCGATATTTTGACTGATATCCGCTTTATTGTGGTTCTGGTGCAGATTGGTCCTGGCCACAAGGGATCAAATGATCTTATTTCATATTGCGAGACTATTGATAGTTTTTTCATTCTTCTTTTCGTGTCTTGTATGTATTGATTCACGATGTCATCCTTCGGCAGCTCAGCAAGGCCCAGTTGGTGCTCTTGCGATCTACTGACGCATTCTTGTGGGTGCGAGAAATATTCTTTGATGCGTCGGGCCAGTACAGTAAAAAAAATTGGGTTTACTAACAGTAGTGCATTCAGCATCGCACTAATTGTATGTAGTGTAAATATTCAGTAACTATTTCAAAGGATAAAGGAGATTTTTGTAATTACAGTTTGGGTTTTATGACCCTGTATTCTTGAATTTATAAATTGAGATTTTCCATAAAATAAAAATTGTTTACAATGATTTTAATTAATTGAACCAAGAAAAACCAAAAATAGTTTGATATTTTCAATTTTCCAGTTTGTAGCAAAGTTTTATTCGATTTTTTTTTTTAACCAAAGTTGCCGTTCTAGTGTTTGTTTGTATAATTACAAAAACAACGTTTGACATTTGCAGACTCGATATTCATACGTAGGTTACTGTTATTGTTACTGGGCGGCGCTCAGCTGTCATTCCGCGAACATGAATTTTTATTATGAACATAATAGCCTGGGGTCCGATCCCCAGGTAAGGGGGGCTAATATTGAATAGTAGTGGACTATATGTAGCTCTCCCAGCACTTCTAATTTATTGATTGGAGGTAACATTTTATTGAGCAGGTAGCTTACCTGGGGACCCCAAGTTATTATATTATGTTCATAATCATAAATGGATTTTGGTGCGGAATTGAATCGAATGACAGGCTCGAGTTGATTCACGATGTCCAATCTTTGCAGCGCGGCGAGGCCCAGTGGTGATAGCTGCCGATCTACCGAGATCGGCGAGAAGAATTATTTGATTGCGCGGCGCGGCAACAGTGTTGCCATCGCGCTACAACATGCTACCATAAAGATTGTAAACATAATTATTTTAAACTGACGATGTTGTAATGGATTCATCTCAGCTCGGCGTGCACCAGTAGCGCATCTCGCCGTGAGAGCTCATTGAGGTGCGCGGCGTGGCCCAGTAGTGTACGCATCGCGCTACAAATAATTCGTTCTCGTTGTTAATGATCTTAATATGGACTGACCGGCACGTTCTACTTCGTTCCATTTGCCTACCAGCCTCAGGTCTAGGTCAATATTGAAAAAAAGCACGCACGCTAGTCGTACCTCGACGAAATTTAGGTAAGTATCATCTGTTTAGGCGTGACCAAGCTAAAATTAAATTAATATTGTCAATTGCATTCAAAATTGTGTCAAACAAAATTTTTCGATTTTGATCAGAAAATCATCTAACATTATGTATTTGTTGTTTTTAATTTACTTTTTTTTATTTAAAATTTTTTTCAATTACACCTTTCGTTACTGGGCGGCAGCGTCGCTCAAGCCGTTCATGTTTGATAGCGCGATGCCCTGCTGTAGATCGCGAAATGCACCACTGGGCCTCGCCGGAGATGCATGGATGACATCGTGAATCAAGTAGCATGCATAACGCCACTATAAGACGACACTCCAACTTACAGAATGTTGCTAGGATAAACAAATATTATCAGGACTATACATGCGCATGGGTAACTGGTGGATAAGCCTTCGGTAAAACGGATCCGGAAAATCAATGCGCACTCGGGTCCTTGGTATGGGTCCGTCGTATATTGTCCATTATTTACGTTCACATTTGTTAAATTACAGAAAAGTGTCCTAAAAACCGCGTCTCACTCAATTTGTGTTAAAATGTAAAACCAACCTGTGTACGACTCGGTTGGTATGACAATAGTCGACTCCTGAAATTATTTGCTGGAAGAACCTCCTTGCCTCTGATTCGTCACACTAAAAAGGATTTACAATTAACAATGTATAATAGTGCATAATGTGTCAACACTTCACAGGGCAGTGTATTTGTGCTTATTAAAGTCAATGAATAGAATATTTTCAGTAAAATGGACAAAATCTCGTAAGGCCGAACGTGAGTTTTTAACATAGTAGTGTTTAGTATGAAGCATCACGGCTCTCGACAGACAAAGTAAAACAAGGCAAATAACTGGTATTTTATTTTCACATGTTAAAACCGCAGGGCACAAATGTTCAATCTCAAAATGTTCAAACTCAAAATATAGGTAAATGAACTGTAAAATATTAGTACTAACCCGCCCTTTCTTGACTATGTAGTCGAATAGCTCGCCACCAGAAACATACTCCATAACCATAAAGATGTTTGTAGGGTTTGTTATAACTTCATACCTGGATGTAATGACGCAAATTGTTAGTTTCTGTCTGAGACCTGATAAAATATTCGGGAAGGATTATGAAGAGCATACTTGTCTAGGTTCCAATAGGAAGAGGTGCAAATTTGTTACAGCAAGTGTGAGAGTAATTCTGGGATTTGATTGATCAATGCTGCAGGCTGATTAATTAATCTCTGCACCAAGTGCCAAAACAATCTTGCATCCTTTCCTGCTTTTTTCCCTGTTTGCCCAGGTTCCGTCTATGCTCTGTTAGATTCGAAATTTATATGTTGTATGCAATTTATGGTTAATACTTACATTTTAATAATGTGAGGGTGTCGGAACAGTTTCAAATTTTGAATTTCTCTCTTGATTTTACTTGCCAACTCCAGGTTTTGGATCTTATTCTTGTTCAGGAACTTTATGGCAACCTGCTGCCCTGTCTGATGATGAACAGCACCTGAAAGAAAGCCTGCTCAACTTGGTGTAAAAATAGTCCTAATTCTTGACATTGCAAGATAATGAAATAAATGGCAGTTCACACTTGCAGATACTCAAAAACAAATTTTCAAATTTTAAAGTTTGCCAGGCCAAATCATAAACAGTTTTGGTGTATGCCCTCTTAAGTCAGAAAGCTCTAACATTTGAACATAGTTGTACCTATACATCATAGATATTGTAGGTATTGTGTACTAACTCACGTTTTACTTTGCCAAAAGTACCGCATCCCAAGGTTTCTCCAACGATGTAGTTTCCAATCTTCACATTATTACACGGTGTTAACTTAGACTGATTATCCATCATTACTATACACATGTCTTGATCTTCCAACTAAGTCATCTTGCTATGCTTATGTTAAAGATTGTCTTGTTAAGGTCCTTTTAAAAGATGGAACGGAGAAGACTGCACCAATCAGTGTTTACAACATTGGTCAGGGTTGGCTACAATATTTTAGCACAGTACAAATCACAAGATATTAAAGTAAATTTTGACTATTGCTGATTCTTCTTCTAGACCAATCACAGGTGATGCACACACTGTACTAGAGGAAATATCTACAGTTTTTTAGGGAAGTTTGAGGGTTCATTAAGCTTATGAGCAAAGAAAATATCTTACAGTAGTACTCAACGTACATGAGTACTACTGTGCCCTGCTCGGATGCCTTCCGAAATAGCTTCTTTCATAGATCTATGCTGAAATGGAATAGTCTACCAGTATGTATCCGGCAGTCAGAGCGGATTTCTACTTTTAAGGCCAAACTGATAAAGTACCTCTGGGCTGCCGATACAGTCTGGCCAGATTAGCTTCCAAGAAATGTGTTTTTTGTTGGTTATAATTCTGTCCGTCCGATTTCCTGTCTGCTTGTCTCCCTTAATTTTCTTGCTCTCAGTTCGTTGTGACAGAATTGTAATGATCAATATACTTATAATTATAAATATGATATGTTTGATTTCTTGTTAATGTTTGTCATTCAAATTTGGTAGACGGCCCAAACGTTAATGTGGCTCTTGAGTCTTGCTATGTGTTGGTTCAGCCGAATTCTTTTCTTTCTTTTTTTAGATAGTTGTCATCCGGCCACACATTAAGCAACTTATATTGCAGCACCATTTATCAATTAGTATATCAAAATATATCGTTGTAATTTTGCATGGCTGAAATGTAACGCTTGATTTATTATTATCAAACTTTACACAAATCCAAAGTAGTTACTAAGAACATCCTAAAGACCTGATAAGTCTACTTAAAAGACTTGCAGAACTAAAAACTTACTATAAATGCAAAAAATGGAACTTAAAACTGAAATTATCAAAATCAAAAATTATGCAAAAAATTGAACTTAAAACTGAAATTATCGAACTAAACAAATTCAAAATAAATTTCTCCACAATTGGCGGTTCGAGGCTAAATACCTTAAGTCTGTCAAGTCGTCACTATTATTCAAATAAATATTTCTTTTATTCAAATCGTCTAAAATAGTTTTTAAAATATTACATGGATGTCTACCAATCCTACCCCTCATATTTGACATACTATCAACAGCAAAATTTAGAGCTAGTTGTGGTGGTGAGTTGCAGTCGCTACGAAGAACGTGCCCAAACATTTTCCAGCGGGATTTATGAACTCTCTCTGAAAGTGGAGTTACATTGCAACAAGCATACAAGTCCTTGTTGCTGATGATGCGGGGATAGGTCATGTTGATGATACGTCTTAGATGTTTGCGTTGACATACATCAACTTTATTGATAATGTTCTGTGGAGCTGCCCAGCTGTTACAGTTGTACAATAAAACAGGGGTAACAAATGCTTCATACAGCTTGATTTTTACAGGAAGAGAAATGCGGGATTTCTCTGCCCATACCTTGCTGTATTTCTCAAAGGCAACTTAAGCAAGGATGCATCGGCGAGATTTTTGTTTGAAAACCAGTTTTTGCTGGTACCCATAAGGGCTTTGGAACCAATATATAATAAATTGTATGAATAAATCAAATCCCCGTGGGGCACGCGACATTCAAGATCTAGTTGCAAGCACATGTTATAAAACATTGTAAAATAGCCTCAAGACCAGAACTGCATATTGCTTGGGCTTCCAGCCCAGTTTGCTCAACAGTTCGTGGCCTACTTACCTAACTTAAAACCTTAGTGCAATGCTTGCAACAACTAAAATCCTATTCTATAACTAAGTTACCCTATTACGTATAATCTAGAAGAGTGATGCAAAAAGTCAACTGATAACGCAACACAGTCTAATCATACTCTTATCAGTAGTTCCTCTAACCTCTGTTCTCAGTTATACAAAAAGTTTTAACTCCATGAAATTAACGTCACACACATACACAAATGCTTGACTTTCTCAAATAATTAGTCACTCAGCGACACAAACTTTGTTGTTTTTAATGTAATATTTCTTGCTCGGGTCCTTCTTGATTCCCTCTTTCATTTCCTGTACGAGCTTTTGGCGAGAGATTCGCTCATCCTGCGACCTGTCTGGAGATAAGTAGAGTTTGTTGTAGTTGAAATTGTAGTCTGCCACATCAACCGATTTCAAGACTTTTGCTCTGCTCAGAAATTCACGTACAATTTCAGAATCTCGCAAAGTAACTTTTATCGGCCGTGATCGAGGGCTGTCAGACTTCTTTACTCCCACTCTCTCAATGTTTGTTATAGTCGGCCTTCCAATGAACTTCATAAAACCCCAAATATCACCCACGAGATCCCGTTCGTTCATTTCTTGCTCTTCACATTCGAGCTGTTCTGGGGCCCCGAAGATGATAAAGTTTTTCGACCGATCATCTTCTTGATTTATTAGTTTCATTGTAATCGCTGATTTCACAGCCATTTTGATTTTAGCTGGAGAGATATCAGAAGCTACGCTGTTATTCTTCACAACATCTGTAAACAGTTTCATTTCTGTTTTCACTGTCTCCTTCACTGAAGCTAGTTTACCAGATTTGCATTGGATGAGCTCGTTCTGAGTTTTTATCTGTTCTGATTTCTGTTGGTCAAGCGTCTCTGCTGCTGATCTCAAAACATTTCTCGATTTACATATCATAGACCCCATCTTCAAAACTATTTCGGTTATTACATCCTTTGTAACGCCTTTTGGCTTGAACAAGTCATGAGTGAGGTCCTCTAGTTTCCTGCAATTAAGATTCGCTAAAACCGAGTCTGATAAGTCCTCAATCTGTTTCTCCAGTTCGTGAAGTGTACTGACCGAAAATTCCATATTGTGTATACTTCGTGTATAGCAAAGCTGCACAGTAAAAGGCAGTGCAATTACCTATTTACTGATAAGAGACAACTGATATCAACTCACAAGCGAAAAGATTGATTGTACACTGATTGATTGTACACTGATATATCAGCCTTACTGCAGAGCTTGGATCCAAGAGAAATAGTGTTGCGCCAGGGCTCTCTGTTCTTCACGGGTTCACCCTTGGCGTCTACTTCGTCCTTATCTGCAATGTAGAAGTGGACATGTTCTGTTTTGTCCTCGTTAACAAACAGGTTCCATTCTTCAAGGATCTCCTTACATATAATGGGCACCATTTCTCTAAGAGTTTCCTCATCTGCAAAATCGCCATCGTCGGCGTATTCCCATTCAATAGGCATGAGGGTCTCGGGGTTGAACGGTGGGTTAGGCCGAATGGTCATCACTACTGCACGGAAGTGGAACAAAGCTCCAGCAAAGTACAGTGTGAAGAATGCACCAGATGCAGCATCACCTTGAAACGAACCCTCGGATGTTTCAAACTCTAAGGAAATGGTGTTGTTGATTTTTTTTCCTCAATTTGGTGTTGGAGAGCAAGTATCTCGCCAAACGATTGTCATCCTCACAACAACCAGCATCAGCCAAAAGTTCCAGGATAACTGATCTCTTGATGGTATCGAAGGCCGAGCTCATGTCGATTCCCATCTTGTGGAACTCCCATCTCTTATCTTCAAATCAAATCAAAATATGATGACACAAACATCATCACACATCATCAAAAATATATCTACTAAAGTTTAAAAATTATCTTAAATCTATTGGCCTAAATAACCAAGTTAAAATGAATCTAATTTACATACTTTCCACTACTATATAAGTTGATGAGGTCCCCACGTATTCGCCGCTCTGCCAGCGTTGTTAAATTGAGGATTTCCAGTCGACGACTGTATGGAAGAGTACCCACCTCGTCAATCAGACGGGTAAATCGCCTCTGGACGCTCTCCAGCTACTCCAAGATGATCCCCCAACTTCTATGAGCCGCAACTGGACTCCACAATTGAACACAATACTCTAAATGGGGTCTTATCAAAGCTTTGTAAATGGATATCATCACAGATTTTTCCCTGATAATCAGATTTATATAAACAATCCAACATATCATTCTGTTGGCTTTAGATATTGAAGCCTTAATCTGTTCATTCCAAAGGAGAGAGTTATGGGTTATAAGTAAAATACAATTTTAAGTAAAATACAATTTTTATTTTCCACAGAAGAATCAATACATATTGAATTATAAATATCCGATAATTCCATTAATAATCATTAAAAGTTGCTTTGTCATTTGTAAAATCAAAAACGAAAAGCCGTACGCTGAACTGTGAACGCGCGCGGCGCCTTTTCTGCAGCTGCCTAGCTTCAAGCTTGTAGCCGCTAACATCAAAGCCGCCGCGCGCGCCCAGTGCTGGGGTGCATTCTCATTAACAATTAAACTTGGTCAAAGATAGTTATATACAATTCCTAAATTAAATCAATAATCATGTTAATATGAGTATTCAACACTACTCGACAACAAATATTTGCCGGCCCATCAACGATTCTGTCGCCGAAACAAAAATCAAATGTTTGCTTTTTCGTTTCGGGGACTGTTTGAACTCAGTACTATATCCGACTAATCATACTTTATAATGGTTAAAATACAAAGTAAAAAGATTTTCCTTGATGGGCCGGCATTCGCAACCGCGAAACGTTTTGAGTACGACGAACGATGACACCACCACCAGCCGTTAATTAATAAATCCATGGGTGACGGGATAAAGTTAAAGTAAGATGTGTAATTTCATATTGCCTATCACCTATCACCAAAGTTACTTTGCATATACTGCTTCTAGTTACACGATAGCGATCTCAGTTCCCAATATAACGTGTGACCCAACAGAAGGAATTGTGGAAGGACACGTACATTTTTCATTAACACGTGCCCTGATTACCCCCTCCGTTGAGCTACTATACGGGGAACGTTGACCGCCAGTCTGTAGTCAGATCGTTAATAAATTTTACTTTAAAATTGGTTGCCGGGTGATGGTGTCAGTGAGATACGTTAAGTTAGGTGAACATTGGTACAAAAATATAATAATATAGCAGTTTATCTCAAAGTTAAAATCACTATTTGTTAAAGTATACAAACAGTTCTATTCAAAAGAACAAAGTCCGAGAGCAGAGATAAGAGAAGATTTGGAAACTATACACGCATATATGGGGTTTAAATTTGGTATTAGTAATTTTAGGGTTCGACCGAAAATGTTGGTCGGTTGGTTAATAGGTTGACGGATGTTACTCGTCTAAATTTCTTCGAAGTAGCGCGTGCCGGGCCAAATCATTAACAATGGTCAAGTTAATAGGGAGCAGTAACAATATTATCTGATCTAACCAAACGAAGCAAGAAGCATTATTAAATGCGCGGCCCAAAAGTGCATCAAAACGCTACAACATTTTAAAACATTTTTTATTTTTTATTTTAAATTTATATTTTTTGAAAACAAATTTTATTTTTTTTATTTTGTTTTTTATTTTTATCTTTTTTGGTTTTTGTATAAATTAATAATTTTCAAATTACGTCTCGTCACTTGTTACCAACTAATATTTACTAAACTAAAATGCGCGTGTAGGGTTGACCATTGTTAATGGTCTGGCCCGGCGCGCGCTACTTCGTAGCACTTGCCATCCGGCCATAACATTTCGAGAAGAAAGCGGCGCGCGCTACTTCGAAGAAATTTAGACGAGTAACATCCGTCAAACGCAGGGTCGCTAATGTTAAACGATTAATGATCTTAAAAAACCTGAGATCAAGAATACAGCTGATATTAAACGAAATGTATTTATTCCCTTTATTAAAAAGATTGAGAAAATTCATGCTATTAACCCTAAGGCACATGTATATGTTTGTCCAGCCCTGCCTACAAAGCTTGCTGAACTGAATAGAAAAGTTGTTTGCTTTAACCGCCTTATTCTGACAGAGCTGATCCCTTCAAATTTTGGTGTGACTTACGTTGATGGGTTCGGTGGGTTCTGTGATGATGCTGGGCTTCTTAGCCAACAGTTCTCCAGAAACATCGGCCGAGACCAGCGACCAGATTATCTCCACCTTAACTGGAGGGGTACAGCTAAACTAGGCACTTTGATTCGTAACACAGTGCTTCTTAGAATGAATGGAGGAGTTGATAGAAGGAAAAGGAGAACAGACGAGGTTGATGGACGCTCATATCGGAACGTGTTGAGTGGGACGGGTTCTACTACTGCTGCTGAGTCTCGACACCAGGATGGTTACCAGCCATTCTGACTCCCCTGAGTAAAGAGGTATGCCTAGTCTGTGCGAAGTTCATTAACGTAGGACAATTCATTGTTGAATGCTGTGAATGCGACTGCCCAATGCACCATAAGTGCTATACCAAATCCATTAACAATGACACATTATCTGACGATTTTTACTGTCCCAAGTGCGTACATTTAGCAGTTATTCGTTACAATCCATTTCGACTTGCATGCACTAATTTAAGTGATATTGAAAGTAGTGAAGTGGATGACACTATCATAAAAGTAGATCAAATACTAAATAACTGCGTATCGTACAATGTCAAGGAATTCAACAAAGCACTAGATAATCAAATGAATGAATTTTCATCGCTTCTCTTCCAAAACATCGACGGCAATAAGTCAAATTTCGACACTTTCGCTATTGAATCCCATAGGCTCACCAAGAAATTCTCGATCATAGCCTTAGCGGAAACAAATGAAGGTCCTGAATCCAGCAGTTTGTATCAATTAACTGGATACAACAGTTTCTACCAAAACACAATACCAGATAAAAAAAAGGGCACTGGAGTGGCTCTCTATGTTTGTGACACTCTTAGTGCCAGAGTAAACGGCAATGTATCCCATATCACTGAACATTTAGAAACTCTTTTTGTGGCCGTAAGTAGTACAACTTCCCCAGTAACAGTTGGTGTAATGTACCGTCCTCCAAGTGGTAATGTCAATGTTGCACTATCTGAACTCTCTGACATCCTTGACAGTCTCCCCAAGTGTAGTTACCTAGCGGGTGATTTTAACATTGATTTACACGATAAGAATAGCACAATCGTACAACGCTATGAAGAAATACTATTAAGTAAAGGATTTTTCCCCCTAATTTCGTTAGCAACACATGAGAAACCAGGCTGCAAAGCATCCTGTATTGATAACATAATAACTAACGACGTAGAGAGTATAGTAGCTTCTGGAATACTGACTGACCGTATATCACACCACTCACCCATCTTCCAAATCTTTGATAGAAACTTGGACTCTAGCAGAATTGACCTGAAATACAAACAGTATTATGATTACAACAAACCGAATGTAAAAGCTTTTTTACAGACTCTGGAACATGATCTCAATAATAATGTTATCGACAATTTTACAACATTTCACGACATATTTAAGGACTGTATAGATAGAACTTGTAAGTTAGAAACCCCTAAATGCTCTAAAAGAACAGCACTGAACAACCCATGGATTACACCAGACCTTGTGGGCAAAATTTCATATCAGCACGAACTTTACGATAAATGGGTAAAGGTCAGAAAAGTTAAATGTAAATTTGGGGAAATTGAAAATAAAGGGGGGACATGCCAATGCCCAATATGTTGCTCAAAACGTGACAAGTATAAAAAATACAGTGACTGCAGGCGGAAGGTCAAAAAAGATCGCCGCAATGCTCAATCTAAGTTCTATGGTGGAAAATTTGCAGAGTTGCACGGAAACAGTAAAAAGACGTGGGAATTAATTAACCAAATACGGGGTAAACGAAAACGACAAACCAAACCTCTATTTACTATCAATAATGAAAAAATTACTAATCGTAGGGTAATAGCTAATGAGTTTAATAAGTACTTTGTCTCCCTAGCTTCTAATCTTAACGAGGCATACAATGAAATCGGCGAACTATTAATTAATGGCATCCCCAGTATCTATGACTACCTACCAAAATCCAACACGACCAGTATTTACATGCATGATTGTACAATCGATGAAGTATGTAAAATAATATCAGAATTGAAAAATGGCAAATCGTCTGATATCCCAATACATGTTGTAAAAGCGTCATCCAGAATTATCGCCCCCCTATTATCTGTACTATACAATGAATGTTTGAAGGAGGGAATATTCCCGGACGATTTAAAGATTGGCAGGATCAGTCCCATATACAAGAAAGAAAATGAAGAATTACTTGAAAACTATAGACCAGTCTCTACCTTAGCCGTATTTGGTAAGTTATTCGAGAAAATTATATATAGTAGGCTATACAGCTTTTTCCAGTCACAAAATATGATCTATGAAAATCAGTATGGATTCCGTAAAAATCACTCTACTAGTCATGCCCTGAATTTCTCAGTGAATTATATAGAATCATGCCTTAATAAAAAGCAGCACGTGCTCGGAATATTCATTGATCTAAGCAAAGCATTCGATACCATCTCAGCTGACAAATTACTGAGTAAGCTAGATAATTACGGAATTCGAGGCAATGCCAACAAACTCATTGCTAGTTATCTCTCTAATAGATATCAATACGTCTCGGTCCTAGGAGAAGAGTCTGACAAGCTTCCAGTTCTCTTTGGAGTACCCCAGGGATCTTGTCTTGGTCCGTTACTATTTATTATTTATATCAACGACCTATATAGGGCAACTGAACTAGGCAAGTTCATTCTATTTGCTGACGATACAAATATATTTGTCGCGGATGAATGTAAGATAAAGTTATATGAACGAGCAAACCAAATTCTCAAACTGGTACAACTGTATATGAAATGTAATCTCCTGCATATTAACATTAAGAAATGCTGTTACATTCACTTTAAACCAACGAATAGAAAAAGCAAGGTAGAACATAATGAAGAAGAACACGTACTTACTCTAAACAATGTAGTAATAAAGCAAGTCAAAAAGGTGAAGTTTCTTGGTGTTATTATTGATGATCAGCTTAAATGGGATGCTCATATACGGTCGCTCAACACAAAGCTGAAATGTGAAAGTGGGAAAATTTGTAGAATACGGCACATTATTCCAGAAAAACTCTACAAAGAACTGTACTACACACTATTTGAATCACACTTGCGATTTGGGATATCAGTATGGGGTGGCCTTAGTAACAACAGGCTTGAACCAATATTTATCACTCAGAAGAAATGTGTTAGAATACTATTTGGTAACCGAGAGGCGTACTTAGAAAAGTTTAGAACTTGTGCTAGAACACGAAGTAAAGACAAGCAAAAATTAGGAAGCGACTTCTATGAAAAACAGCACACAAAACCGCTATTTAAGAAAAATGGTTTACTAACCATACACAGTTTGTTCAAACACACATGTTTATTGGAAATGTTCAAAATCAATAAATTAGAATCCCCAGTCCCACTCCTAAATCTATTTAACAGATCATCAAGACGTGCTGATCGATTCATCACTCCAACCCCATCCACCTCCTTCATATATCAATCGACAAAAATGTGGAACGATTGTAGAAACACTGCTAGCAATATCAACTTCTCTACATCAACGAACCTTGTGAAATCCACAATAAAAAAGGAGTTACTCGGCATGCAGTCCAGGTACGACGAAATAGATTGGTGTGAACTGAACTTCGATTCCAACGAACTGAAATTCTAATGTCTACTCAATGAAGATATGCTGAGCGCTAAAGCCGATTGAAATGTTAATGTCTAAAGTATAAAATTTCGGCGGTCACGCCGCGCATTTTGCGCGCTGTGCCGCTATTTTTGGCCCATCTTATCAGATATTATTTACAATGTACTCGCACAGTACATGCAGGGCATGCCTCAAGATCATATTAGTGTAGGAATCATTATGTTTTCAACAATTCATTATATGTCGAATTCAGCAGTGGGTCCTCTCTTCGTCCGGTTTGTGTGTTTGTCGCCTGTCTGGACTCTCGTAGTCATGTAATTTTTAATTTTTAATTTCTAATTTGTTATTTTAATTTTAATTTTAATTTTTCAATTTTCTAAATGTGTGTTCTGCTCCGGGACTCGATTACCGTATCGGCTTTCTTGAGACTGTAAATTTGGAAAGCCAACTATGCGGGGCGCCTGCCCACCGGCACTGAAGAGTGATCAAAGAATTAACTAAAATTTCCTAATATAACGATTGAATATAGAGTTGTTTAACCGGCGCGGCCATGGGTGTGTGGCCTAGCTTTGGCTGCACACCTATGACTGCGCTGTTGCTGGTGGACAGGCGCAGTTTTTGTTGTGCAGTAGTGTTGCAAGAGAATAAAACCAACTTATTATGTACTAAATGGAATCAAGAATATTATTGACTATATTTGATAACGATGAATTGTAAATTTCGATCAATTTATATTTTTCGGTCTCCAATTATTGAACTGCGGAAGCTGGTTGCCTCAACAATGTTGACTATGCATGGTATGACTGAATTGTAAAAACGTGATAATTGAACGAAAAATAAATGATGAACATGATTCAAAAACTGTAAACCACCAAATGAATTATCGCTTAAATTTAAATAAGTATTTAAACAAAAACCACCATGTGCCGTTAAGCAGCAGGGCGCGGCTCATCTGGGCCACAGCAAATCGGCGAAAATGGGTTCGAAAAAGCCACTATTGGCACTCGAGTCCTTGATCTTTCCGATGGTTCACTGGGGCTTTTGAGCTGCCGTCCTTCAGCTTCTGTAAACTGAAATTACTACCAATCCAAGTTGAAGCAATCAGCCGACGCGCGGCTTTTATGGTTATATATGATATGTTTAATCTGTAATAAAGATCAAAATTCAAATTTGTTTCTCAAAAATTTGTTTCTCAAAACAATATAAACCAAATCAAATTAATCAATCAAAATATAATGACACAAACATCATATCATCACACATCATATCATCACACATCATCAAAAATATATATTTATTAAAGTTTAAAATTATCTTAAATCTATTGCCTAAACAATTACCAAGTTAAAATGAATCTTATTTGCATACATTCCATTACTATATAAGTTGATAAAGCGGGTTTTTTAAAGCAACATGAAGATTACACATAAAATATTCAGTGTGCTTCTTTTTTATAGTTACTGGGTCGCGCTCAGCCTGTCATTCCGCCCAATTTCTATTCGGCGTTGTTTATGAACATAATAGCCTGAGGTCCCCAGGTAATTTTATAGTAGTCCATTGATGATAATTTAATAAATTGAATTTAACCTTTATGGATGATACTGCAGTGAACGGTAAATAAACGTGGTTTACTAAATAAAAACCATTACTAAATAAAACCATTGCACAATATATAACTCTGCGCGTTGCCGAGATGTGACAGGTTATTGATTTGATTACTTTTACCCTGTTACTAAAGCTCTTAAAATGTTCAGTACCAAATACAGAAGCAAAATCGACGAAGCTTTGTTTAAAAGGACTGCCCTAAGACATGTACGTGTGGCCAGAAATACTCAGCAAACCATTACATGCGCTCATCTGCAAACTTGGTGGATATGTGTCACTGCGGCACAACTCGCTGAGAGACACCTTTGCAGAACTAATGAGAACTGTGAAATGCAAGGATGTGCAGACGGAGCCAGGTCTTCTACCAGTTGATGGTCTAGAATTACCAAGGGGAACAGTCCTAGGAGACCAAGCCAGGCTGGACATTTCTGCAAGATCGATTTGGAATGCTTCAGAGAGGGCATTTTTTGATGTAAGGGTATTTCATGCCCCAGCCCCCTCCAATGCAAGCAAATCGATACCAGCAATGTACCTTTCCCATGAAAATGAGAAAAAGCGATGTTACAATGCAAGGGTTCTTGAAGTGGAGAAAGGAAGCTTCACACCTTTAGTGTTCTCGACTTCTGGTGGAATGGGTGGTGAAGCTGAGAGACTGGTCAAGAAGCTGGCCAGTAAGATGGAGTACCACACTGGCCAGAGGTACTCGCTGTAGGATACATCAGAAAGCGCCTTCGCTTTGAAATCCTTAGAACAACAGTGATTTCTCTCCGTGGAGACAGGGGTGCAAAAAAGAACATTGCAATTGTTGATATAAACAGTCTAGATCTTAACTTGGAGCCACAAGGCCAAAGGTAATTTTTGATTGTTAAGGGAATTTTTTGAATTCTTTAAGGGTTGATTTTATATAGGGTCATTGCTATATTATGTGTATATTGTTTGAATAATTTTATTATATAAGCTTTGTTTAATATGTGTCTGGACAAGAGCTTAAATAACATCTGAGCGTCATTCTCTATTGAAACGTGTCAAACAGTATATATACAATAAATTAAATCAAGTGATGCAATTGGCAGAGCACAATCGTAAATCCTGAGCAATAGATATCATCTATCCCTCGTAGCTCTTCTCCTCAGGTATCAGGTTGAAGGAGACATTGGATATAGGGGCAGTCCATGCCTTCTTTGCCTTTCCACGTACACCTCTAACAGCTACTAGCACACTCCTCATTATATCCATGCTCAGGCGTGTCCTGATGTTACACATCACCTGGCTGTAGTCCTCCTTTGTCTTGGTGGCTATCAACACAGCAAGTCTTCTTATGAAACACTTGGCCTCCGGTGCCATTCCTCCTGTAGTGGTAAATACAAGGGGGACGAATGACCCTTTCTCCAATTGTAGCACTCGGTTCATGTACTGGTTCTTTTTCTCATTCTCGTGCAGAGTGTAGAGCTGTGGCATGGTCTTTCCTTGATATGTAGGCGATTTAGGATTGAAAATGCGCACATCAAAGAAAGTCCTCTCAAATGTGCTCCACACTCCTCTTGCTGATATATCAAGCCTAGCCTTATCAGCATTGTTGCCCTTTTGTTGGAAGTTGGCCGATTCTATAGGTGTTAAAAGGGGCTCAATCCTCACATCCTTGGTCACCAGCCTAAGGTATTCAGCAACGGAGTCTCTCACGTTGTTATGACGGTAGTTCACATACCCCCCTCTCTTACAGTTGAGGATATGATTGTGATCATTCTTGGCTCCGCAATCGCAGAATCTTGGGGTGTTAGGGATGTCCCAACCATACCGGAGATGAACAGCATCTCTGAAGTCTTGCTTGCTGTAAGCATACCCTAGCTGTTGAATGGGGAGACATGTTAGCCAAGCTCCTGACCCATGCTCTTGTACCAGCTGCAATGACTCCCTGGTATTCTCATCCACTTCACTCATTATCTCAGCAAGCTCCTTCTTCAAGCGTAATTCTTTAACTAACTTGAGGCAATCTACTCTGCCCTTTATCTTAATTTTATCCAACTTCATCAGGGATGTATCCTGGTGATAGATAAGGTCAACCAGCTCCTCTGTTATCTTAAGTGACGTCTGGTATTCCTTCTCCGCGATCTCTACTGGATTAACAATACCAAGCCCCCCTAATCTTACAGGTAGCGCAAACATTCTCCTGTGCAGATCAGACACATTCCTACCAATAATTGCAGGGATGAACTTTTCTCTTATACACTTCTCCAATGGGATGAAGAGGTCTTTAGTGTCTTGGATGGTACGCATCACAAAGGTCCACCGATGACATAGGGCTTTGGTATACCCTGATAGGGCTGCCTGAGGTTCATCGAGGGCAATAACTGACAACTCTTCTACATCCTTCACCCATTTCTCTACTTTCTTTTTTACATATGTCTCTCTAGCCTCCTCTCCACCTATCACTGCTCCCAGATGACGCTCCCCATCACATGTGATCTCTATACCAGTCTCTCCAAATAAAAACGTGGCTGCTGGTAGTAGCGATTTTTCTTTTAAGATAAGAATAGTCTTCACTGCTTTAGGGAAGTAGCCTAACTTAGGACCGTTTACACTGAGTAAATCCCACCACAGCCGGAGTTTCTTCAGGGTACCTGCTGCTGCAGAGTCATCTGCATACCACGCTTGCATCAATTCTCCTAACTTTGTCACGCTGGCCAGGATGTTGATAAGAGGACGAATACCGATAGCATACTCTGCCATTGCTGCCACATCCCCTTGCGTTGCCCCTTCATCAGAGTAAATTATCTCACACGAATATGTGTCGTTGACAATGAGTTTGGCTGATTTCTGATAGGTGTTTTTCAGGTATTGGTGAAACGGAGGACATAGCTGCCTAATGTTGTGAATAGCTGCTTTGCGATTAAGCCTGTTAAACGCATTATCAGCATCAACAAGAAGCACTGCCTCTGTCTTAGGATCTTCCCATGTCCTCTTAACTGCTCTGATGGATGCCTCAATGCCTGACTCTAGCCCAGCACATGACTGAAGAGGTCCTGCAGCCTCTTGTATATCATCCTTAATTACCCCAATAACCACCTTGCCAACAATACGCCGAAGAACCTCTCCTACCCCCACCGGCCGTACACCAGGATTACCTCTCTTATCGTCACCCTTATTCAGTGGTACCAGTCTACAGGCCACAAACTCATTCAGACTCTCTGGGTTAACATCCTCTACACACAAACGCTTTGCAAATTCAGCTATTGCACCGCAGAGTTGAAAAGGAAGTTTCCCATACGCTTTAGAGCACAAGATGTGCTTCCACCCATCTGCATCCAAATGGGTTGGGCCACCTGAGCCCTTAACATGGAGTGCCGCTTTCTCAACTAGCTCTGCCGATATTTCAGCAAATATCACCGACTGTGCCTGAGGCGCTGTTATAGGTAGAAGGATATCAGCTGGAGGTGTCTCAGCTTTAGGATGTTTCTCTTGTAATAGACTCTTTATCTTTCTATTTAATGTGTGTACCCCAACAACTGAGTCTTCGTTGTTGATGAGCTTCATGGCCTGACATACTTTACCCACCATCATTAACCTACTAAAGCCTTTCATTTTTGATGGATCTTCAGACTTTTTCCTTCGTTTTAGCTTCTCCTGGATGACACGAGCCTCATCCATGAGGGAATTGAGGTCGCCATCCTTCCACTTTTCTAGTCTATCTACCAGGTACTTGGCATTGTCTCTAGCTTTTGACTTAGATGAAGGCTTCTGTAACATAATAGGGATAAATATATGGACTAGCTGCAATGAAAGACTCTCCCAGGCCGTTTTATTCACAAACAGGTACAAAAGTCGTGTCAACTCTTTGATAAACTTCTCCCCACTCTTATCCCTTGGCACCATAAACAAATTCCTACACCACGTAATAATTTCATCATATATCCCCGTAAGTTCTGACCGTATACACCCTTCCCCAACCATGGTACCCCACGTCAAATTATTTGATCTATTCAACTGGCAGCAGTCACAGTACCATTCATCATCTTCACTGGTTTTATGATCCTCATACTCTTCATCACTCATACACAAGCAGGCCTTATGAATCCAAACCTCGCACTCCTCACACTGCAAAGCATCTACATGCCATTCAACTCTGGTTTTACATATAGGACATATGTCATCTATCTTCTCCTTCTCATTTGGTCTACATTTTTTCTTCTTATCAACTCTTGTTTTATGATTGATGTTTACTTCTAGGACTTGAGGTCTATTTAACAAGGGTTTCTCTGTTCTGATGTGGCGCCGAAAGTCATATCTCGAAGAAGATGATTGAAGTTTGATAGAATTGGTTGAGTTTAATACTTTCTGATTATACACAGGTTCGTTAGTACTTTCTTCTTCAGCTTGTCCGTTGGTCTCTACATGTTCTGTACTGGCTGGGGCACTATCAGTGTGCCCCGTTTGCCCGTCCTTGTTTGCCATCCCTGAACTCAAATTATTTGTTATATAGTAGTGTTGAAAGTATTCATTCTCTATAGTCTTGGAAACGATTAGCATTTCTTTAGCTTTGCGAAGTAAAGTAGTGGGATGTTTATTCAATACATTGATGTCCATCCTCAGTGCCACGACATTCGTTCTCTAACTTTAAATCATATATTATTTTGGTTTCGACGTAAGGAGATGGCAGCTAAAATATAGAAAATTCGTCAATAAACGAAAACTAATCCGGATTAAGAGATGGGGAGACAGTATGGTCAGTGAGGTAGGAAATGATTAATTTAACCCTTTCGTTTTTTAACCACTATGTCTTCAGAATGTAACAGTAGCTTTGAATGAGATCAAACTTTTGGTGACAGAATAGCTGATTTGATATTATTAAACCAGATGATATTTTCAGTATATTCTAAAATTACCCATTTTCTATGGCCCTTTCATCCCTCAGCGCATTGTAATTGAGCACTTTAGTGACTATTAGATCTATTATAGTTATATATTTTATATAGTTTAGCTTATACTCACTATGTGTTGGAATCTAATGTTGTCAACAATCGTATAAGACAACTTTATTGATTGAAATAAATTTTCGTGCACATACAGAATGAATGGTTAATAATTTAATATATATGTAGACCAAGCTCTGTGCACGGGATGCTTCCTGGAAGAATCCAGTTCTTTTAGCGGGGCACCCTACCTAAAGCCAAATTGAGATATAATAATCATATTCCTAGGGAAATAATCAGAAATCGAATACCAATCGCTGTTGAATACCAATCGCTGTTGAATAATTCAACCTGGAGAGTACTTAATGGCTGAAAATTTGGCAAATTGGTCACCTTAATTGCAGCGTTTTTTGTCTCATAATTTGCTGTATACTAAAATAATCTGGGCAGGTGAGGAATCGCACTATTTGCAAAATATTAATTCACCTACATATCATGTTGCCCCTGATTCTTGTGAAACATGATAATCAAGTTCGGAGTGTTAGCTTAACATATGTGTTCTGGCTTGCAGACTCAGTTGTGGCACCTAATTGTGCCTTTCTTCCGACCCACTGTTTCGGTGGGTAGTTGAAGCACCTTCTACAAACAAGAGCCGCTTTGACCTACTTGCTGTGAGGTGTATCATCTACATGAGTCGGGCATCACATTTATGTTTATAGAACAATATATTCATTGAAGTGTATTAATTTTTTAGATCTTTAATTTAATATAAATTATTATTGATGTTTTATAATGTTTTAGTGGGCTGTAAGATTCTTGAAATCTCACAATTGTCTGTTGGGAATTAAAGTTTTTGATCTTTACTATATTTTGTTAGTAAAATGGTCATTTGCATTGTAACCAGTTATTTTAAGATTTTGATCATCATCTTCCATAATTTTGCTGGTTTAAGTGACTATTTATATTCTTAGGTATGTACGTTAATCTTGATTCAGTTATGAAATATCAGTAGAGATACATCTAATGGAGTCTATCAAAACATTCTGAATCTTGATAAGGTTTAGTGGACACATCAATGTAAAATTAGTCTTGCTTGTGTCATCAATTCTAGTAGCTGTGCTAAGGATTTCATTTTGTTTAGGCAGTCTCCTGCAATTGACTCAGCCAAATGGTCAAGAAATCTGTTCTATTATTAATATTACAATGTCTTTATTATATAAGAGATCTTAACTTGACAGATATTTTGGCTGGCACTCTTAATCATTTTCATTTGTCATATCTGTTTGGAGTCAATCAAATTCGTATGATCCAAATTACATTATGCCAGAATCTGTTCATCTTTTTAATTAATTTTCTTTCATAACAGAAAGCTAAGAAATTTCCTCATTAATGACCGTCTATATGTGTGTTTGTGGGATTCGAGTAGCATTCTTTTGATGTTACAAATTGTATTTGAAATGTTTTTTAAATGTTTAAAATCATATTCATTTTCTAGGTTTATTAAATGGGTCGAAACAAGAAAAGCGGGGTGGCGAGACCGGGAAAGAAGACGGATGCAGCTTTCTCTAAGACAAAGAAAAAAGTTGGGAAGAAGATTTTAAAGTCAAACGATACTGTGATAAGCATTAAAACAAGAAAAATTGTTCTACCAGAACAACATGCTACCAAAGACAGCAACATGGTATTTAAAGGAAAAAGCATATCAGAGTACATAACTGGTACCAAACATACAAACAGCAATCAGAGAATTCAGAACTTGGTCAACACCCAAGAAATGCTGTCCACCAATCTACATTTAATAGAACCCAATGCTGGTGCTTTAATTGAGAGACTTGGTGCGGTTCTACAGGATCCAGAGGAAAATGTCCGATCATCTGCTCTTGTCCTGGTTAAAACTATTCTTAATCATATAAAAAGTGAAGATTTGCTGCCGTTCTTGCAAGTTTTTATTGCTCAGCTGTCCAGTGGGCTGCTTCATATCGATAAAGGTGTTCAGAAAACAACAGTTTTAGTGCTTCTGTGTCTGTTTCAAAATCATATATCCAATGCCATGACATTCTCTGAACCCTTACTCTCGTCACTTGTCACCCTCCTGTCTGCCAACAGAAACAAACAAAACACACTCCTTTATTTTCAAGCCATTGCTCTCATCTTAAAATTCTATGTTCACTCCGAGGATAGCCGATCTTATGGTTAGTCATTTTCCTTCTTTTCCTGTATGTTTCACACATTTCATTATATTGCAATGGTTGTATTGCTTTTTAATATTAGAAATGTCAAATTTAATCTCCCATGATTCAACACTAAACCGCCTGCACAACAAATCACAGAAACCCAGAAGTCCGGTTCGGTGAACCTGTACAAGTACACGTCCCGCCAGGAAGCGGTCACGTCTCGACCGTCCCAATCCAACCTCTTGGTCAGGGTGTGTGAGTGTGCCCTGCCTCATGTGGAGACTATCTGGCTAGAGGATACCCCCTCTCAGGTAATTAAAAGTGATACTGTTATGGGCTTATTATATCTTAATTAAGCTAACAGTTAAGGAGGATATACTTTTATGTTCGAGATAAGTTACTTCGGCCTCCTTAATGTTTTATCATTTTTGCTTTGACCAAAATTGAGCCCCTCATGCATCTGCAATCTGTATCATTCACACCATCTTTCTGTCGTTAGCTGGTTTCAATGTTTATCCGCTATGTCGATGTCCTGACACGTAATGATTTTATGTAGTACCAAGCATGAAATCCTATCGGCGGTATTTAAATTTGTCATAAGGTTAACTGGTAAATACTATACACATAACGGGAACACTAAACTCGTGATATCACTTTGCAGATGAAGACTCAGGACACCATCCTAATCTAATGATCCCAGGTTTACGCGCAGGCGGAACCTAATGTCCTTAAAACAGTCAGCTCCCTGGTAGATTTCCTGATACTGGTCCACAAGTCAGATCTGAAGCACAGTAAGCTGGCCCTGGTAAAGTTGAACAACATCAGTAAATCAGTGGCGGGGAGGTTCCCTCTTACCTGCAGTGTACCTAATCGAGACACCAACGTGGTGAGTTTGTTTACTCAGCGTCAAACAACTAATGTAAGGTTGCTGTTGCCCACAGACCGTGGTTCTCGTCCTTTTAATTTTATGTACATGATGAATATACTAAACATAAGTTGAGCACATTTAATAATGTAAGCCGGAGATATGACGGAAACGTTGATAACATTTTCCTGTCTGGAGAGGGATTTGTATTAATATGTTACATGAGACTCGCCTAGGATTCAACTAATTTATCCACTCTGGCATTGTTCAAGATATTTTACCCCTACATTATAACAATAAACTTAGCTTTATTCGCTAAGTAGTACAATGTTAATTTAAATTGAGCAGATGAACATGGTACAGATGAGTAATTTACTTGTTAGTCGTTAAATACCTTGTTAAATTAACTTGTCAGCTAGCTTAATACATTAGCTTACTTTAACTAACATTAACTGTGCCGGCTGCTAACTGTGGAACATTTTTCCAGCTGTGGTCACTAAATCTGAAAATGGCACAGTTTCTACTGGCGGTGGAAAAGTTCCCGAAAGTCGAACGGTACTTCGTGTACTACTTCAAATCAAGAATTCAGGTTTTTATCCTTTATATTTTACTAATTCTGACACTAATAATTCTAATATCGGTGTGTTCGTCTGATAATGTCTCCCTAGTAGATAAGAGCAGTACTTAATTACCGGGATATTATCATTATTAAAGACTGCCTTCTCTACTACTCAGACTTACGTTTAATCTCACTATTCTCCGGGAAACTTAATTTCTCGCTTAATTTTATAAGATTTGAAACATTACCTGCGTCTTGCACCAAAGGACCTGGTATTAATTAGCAGAGGTTTAACTGCACCCTGCCAGAATAGGGTTTAAACTGATCCGTGAAGTGAGACTGAACCTTCCGTACGTGTCGTGTACCTTATCGCACCCTTCTCCGGTATAGGAATTTCTCCCTGAAATCTAATTAAACCAACTCATCCTGATATCACAGTGTAGGCTACCCTTCACCTGATCCTGGGTCTCCTCCTCATTTCCCGGTACACTTTCAGGAGTTGTCAGAGAGCGACGTGTCAGACGGACTAGCCCTGTTAGCTCGGATACCATCTCCTGCTCCTGATACTATCTCAGAACTGCTGGCTCACGCCGTCTCCACTGCCACACACGCCCCGTTATTCCTCTCTCAGTTTGTCAGAACTCCCTGGTTACATTCTGTGTAAGTCACCGATCTAATTTGTGGCAGCCCCCAAACTTTATTTGTCTTAGTGGAACAACTTCTAGAAGGTTCTGAGAGTTACTCTGGCCCTGCCTGAGCTGGCCCAAGAGTGTGTAATGAGTGTTTTACCTCAGTGTATGTTTGTGTGCGTGTGTGTGTGTGTGTGTGTGTGTGATGAACAATTAATGATATTGCTTTATTGAGCACTGAGCAGCCACACACCTTCTAATGTGCCGCTATATAGTCGGTGAAGGCCACGATAGCTAAGAGTATGTTCAGGTAATTATGGCCCACCTTGCGGTGTAAAGGACGGTGAAAGGTGGCGGGTTGTTGTTTTAAAGTTTGATAGAATATATCTGCATGTTGTGTGACCTCAACACTGCAGTAATTTGTGCTATCCACAGTGCTTATCAACAAAGAAACAAAGGTAGTGAATATCTTGAGCAGCTTTCTCAAAACGGGAACTTTAAAACTTGGTTCCGAAGAAAATTAGTTAAAAGGCCGGGTCATGAACTGTTTTAGACTACCAGGGACAAAAGGATTTCGCGGCATGTACGAAACCGCGAAATTTCCCATTCTCCGCGACAAATCGCGATTTTTTACGTTTTCCGCGACAGATCGCGAAATTTCCCATTCTCCGCGACAAATCGCGATTTTTTCAGTCCTCCGCGAAAAATCGCGCATTTTCCTTTAAATCTGAGGACCAAGTTTGCGTATTTTCCATAAAATCTGCGGGCCAAATGTCACGTTTTCTACAAGTATTAAGTATATGAAACTAATCACATTTACAGCCTTCCGTGAGTTCCGATTGCAATGATTTCGATTGTAGGTACATTCTCGATACGTACCTCTGAAGGCGGAGCTTCCGAGCTTCCGGAGCTTCCGAGCTCGTATTGCGAAGGGAAGACCTGCCTTCCGAGATCGCATTACAAGGGGAGCCCTCGAGTCCAAAATCGTGTATCGAAGGGTATGTGTGACCTTTGAAACCGAAAAAATATTTTCGGCTCATAATGATCAGGGTAGCATGAAACATGAACAAAAGTAGTTTCCAGAAAAACTTTGAAAAATTTTGACTTAGAAAATTTTCTGTCCGAGTCATTCTCGATACGTACCTCTGAAGGCGGAGCTCCCGCTTCCGAGCTCGTATTGCGAAGGGGAGGCCTGCCTTCCGAGATCGCATTACAAGGGGAGCCCTCGAGTCCAAAATCGTGTATCGAAGGGTATGTGTGACCTTTGAAAACCGAAAAAATATTTTCGGCTCATAATGATCAGGGTAGCATGAAACATGAACAAAAGTAGTTTCCAGAAAAACTTTGAAAAATTTTGACTTAGAACATTTTTTGTCCGAGTCATTCTCGATACGTACCTCTGAAGGCGGAGCTCCCGCTTCCGAGCTCGTATTGCGAAGGGGAGGTCTGCCTTCCGAGATCGTATAATATGGAAGTTGACCAGTAGACATATAAAACTTGACCAGACGACATAAAGTTGACCAGTAGACATATAAAACTTGACCAGACGACATAAAGTTGACCAAACGACATATGAAACTTGACCAAACGACATAAAGTTGACCAGACGACATAAAGTTGACCAGTAGACATAAAAAACTTGACCAAACGACATAAAGTTGACCAGAAGACATACAATGGATTAAGAAATCGAACAGTATGTTAAATCAGTGTTGTTATTGAATCGTCAGTAGTCAGATATTTCATCATCGATAACGTCATCGTTATTCGCTTGGTATTGTATTCGCTTGTTATAATGGACCGCTTTGTCAAACGGCCTGCCGACAAACCGGCTGGACCTTCGTCTAGCAAACGCTCGAAACAGGCTAAACAGGGCAATGTAACAGCTTCCACGAGAGTGGCTGAATTTGGCAAATCATCGTTTTATGCTGACAATGGGAAGCTATTTTGTAGAGCATGTAATCTCGTCGTAGACCACATAAGGAACAATCATGGGCTTCCCTCGGGATTTGGTTAGAACTTCTAGAAGGTTCGTGCAGGGGGCCAGGGTAAAGATGTCGTCCAGGTTGATGTAAGCTTCAAGGGGTAGAGGTTGGATACTAGATGGGGATAGACTAGGTAGGGATATGGGAATTGGATTGAAAAGTTCGTAGTATTCCATTGCTATAGTTGTGAAGTGTTATAGATGGTCGAATGATGATGTCTCCTGTCGTCTGTTGAAAGTTATTTAGTATCGATAACGAGATATGTCATACAGTACGTATGACATTGCAACATTTGAGATCATGTCAAAAGTTATGGCAGCTCTTGTTGTTATGGACCCCCATCATCCTGTATCAGATCATATGATGAGATCACATCCTCATGGGACATGAGCCGATCAAATAGAATAGTCAAAGAATATGTGAACTCTAACTAAGCACTGTAAATACATTATTTTTTGCCGCGAATTCGCCGCGATTTTTCGATTTTTTGCCGCGAATACGCCGCGATTTTCGAAATTCCCGCCGCGAATTAGCCGCGAATTAGCCTAGTTTGGCTTGTCGCGGTGCCGCGATTTTTGGCCAAAATAACCGCGAAATCCTTTTGTCCCTGTAGACTACTACATGATAAAATCATGTTCTCGTAAAAATAACGATTTTATAACGATCAACTGCATGTGTTTTAATCGTGCTATAATTTCAGAAATCTAAAGAGCAACAGTCAGTTCCTGACCAGTCTGCAGGAACATATAAACCACGTGGCCCCCGACATTGTAAACAGCTTCTACAAGAGCCAGCCAAGTGGAAACACCCTGAGAAGTGGTGTACTTACTCCCGGGGTTCCTACACAGATATTAGCTCTTTGTTTGGGTCAGTACATTGTCTTTATGTTGCCCCCCTCACATCGACCCTAACAAAAACAACTCATGTGATATTATACCGTTTTCAATTTGGTTTGGACACATAGTAAGACAGCACAAATATAGGTGAATTCTTCGTATATTTACATCACTAGCCTATAAAAATAAAATTAGGTTAGACTAATGAAAGCAATTTAAAAGTTAACAACTTGAAAATTTAAAACAGATTTTAATCTGAAACTTTACTAAAGAGCTCAATGTGCTAGGTAGAATGGACAACAGAGCATAACAGATTATTCAGCGAGTAACTACAATCCTATTTAACCCAAAAATATTAGTTCTAAATTTTGAAATAAGAATGCTCTCTTCTCTATCAAGTGCTGTTGGTCGGACTTTTCTTACTACACCTAATTTAAAAACTCCCATAGTGAAATCAGATTTATGCGCTAGAAAACAATGCATGGAAAGTGCCGACTTCTCAAATGACAATTCATTATCAATTTTAAACTTGTTTCTGTGTCCATTCATTCTGATATGAAATGGAGAAACCGTTTGGCCGAAATAGGTATCGTCTTTTAGGCTCTGGGGAAGTTTATTACAAATTTGGCATTGGGCGACATAAATTATATTGCTGTCCTTACATGTCAACCGGAAATCCAGAGTTAAATCCAAACCATTGACAGTGATAACTTCGTTGGAGTTGAACAGTTGGGGACAGGTTGCACAGCCTCTCCCGCCACAGTTTTGGCTGACGGTGAAAGAATCCGTTTCGGAGCACGAACTGAGTTTTCTATTGCGCACTACTGTGTTGCCTATAGATGGCTGTTTACGTAGTGCAAACAATATCTATACAATAATATATTATATATATAATATATTATATATAATATATACTATACAATAATATATTATACCGTTTTTCTAGTCACCGCGGGTGATCACAAAAGAATTTCCTAAAAGTTTGATGGTAACAGCATCATCCACCGTGGGGTCACATTGTTCAACTGTTTACACTGGTTTCCTTCTAGAAACTTCCCTCTAAGCTAACCTAGTATATTATGTTTAGAGATGGTCTCACTCGGCCTGTATAGAATGTGACTCATTGCTAAACTATTCAGTAATATATATATATATTCAGTAATATTCACAGCTTACACCGTGCTGTCATGTTTTAACTTTAAACTTTCGGAATTGCCTTTCTATAATATGAGGTATCCTGCCATCTACCTTAAAACTTTAAACTAAGCTGAAAATTAAAAAAAAAAGAAAGTTTACTGAAGACTGCATTCAGCATTGCTACATTGATCACCCCAAACCAGTACCCGTTCAATTCGTAACTAATCAGCTGTGATGTTGTCCCAATTAGACGTTATCACATTATCACTGGCATTAGTCAGGAATTAAGCCGATCCTTAGTCAAAAGTGTGTTAACAGTACTCCTCCCCCAACAAAGTAGCAATATACCAGAGATTATCACAAAATAAGAAACCGTGCTATTTCAGATAAGACAGTGTACGGGTTACTACCGGAGTCAGAGCAGGTTAGATGTTTGGAACTGTATTTCGGAGGTGGTGTGGTGTTGTCCCCTCGCAGTGTGTCAGATCTAGGTCACGTTTCCAGAACCAGTTCTGTTAAAGCAAAGTTCTACTCAGTTCTTTTAGCCTTGTGAGTTTAATTTTTACCCACATTTGTTTCCAGTACACCGTAAATGTATCATACATAATTGAACATTTACCTGTACTGTCCCTACCACTTAGTGTTGGTACTTACCAAACAAAACGTACCTACCAAATACAATATACCTTCAACCTAAATCCACAAGGTCCAGTTTAAAACTGTGCGTTACACCGTGCAGTAATGAGTGGCGGCACATGAGTTGTTGATACGGTAACTATATTCAGTACACCGACACTCATGTAACCCAGCAACTCTGTACCACTCAAACTCTGAGAAACACGGGGATAACATCTCGTATCTCTGTAGTGAGTGTCCGGTACTTGTGTGGTACATACCCCGTATCTGGAGTGGGAGAGAGAGAGAGGTCCGGTCTGTGTAATAATTAGCAATAAAACAGGAGATTGGAGGGTGTACTGATCCGCTACCTGGATCAAGTTAGGATGTGATAAAGAGAGATACCTCAGCAGGCACACTAACCTGTATGGTAGACTAAGTGTACGGTTCAGACCCGGTTAGCGTGTATTGGTAAGGGCTTTTCGTATCGGCTGATTGGCTGGTATGTTGGGCTCTCTCGGTTTTACACACTTAAACTTCAACCAGCAGGCTAAGGATTTGAGCTGTCCAATTTTCAGTTTTGAGCGACCTTGAAATGACGGGGAGGGAGGGCTCAGTTGCTCAGTGGTGTAATGGCCCTATTTTCAGACCAATGTTCTGTCTTATCGTCACTTATCAGTCAGATGACTCTATCTGGGGGCCAATGATTCCCTCCTTGTCGTGTCCCCGGGGGGGGGGGGGGGGGGGGGGGGGGGGGGGTTGTTAAGTTACATTCATACTCTTGAGAAAATAACAAGAAAATTACATAAACCTGTTGATAGTTGTTTAAGCGTGAAGTACTTGAAGTACGAGATTCAGGTCCATCTTGTTTAACAATATGTGTCCGATTGCCAACAATATCTTCCCTACACTCTATAACAGTTAGTAGAAAGGTCAGTTTACAGCCCGATTCTCCAACAATATATTCAGTATTGTTTGGTAGACAGTTTTAAGTAGAAAGTTACGATTTCCAACAATGTATCCTCACTTAGGTTAAGTGGAAAGTTAGGTAGAAAATTGAGATTCCCAACAATGTCCTCACTTAGGTTAGGTGTAAAGTTAGGTAGAAAGTTGAGTTTAGAGCCCGATTCCCAGCAGGTTGTGACAGAACTCTCACTCCTCGACTAAGAGAACTGTCAGCCAGAAAAATCTCACATTGTGTACTCAAGGACTCTCGAGTGTTCTTCTAACTCTCCCGGCCAACCAAGTCTTCATTTTCAAGGATAAATTCTAGCAAGCACGCCGGATCAGAACAGAGATGCCCGGCTTACTACATGACATGTTTTGTATTTGGTTATTAGCCGGATTTGAAGTTTAGATGACACTTATATATACGGTACTCAGAGGTATGCTGTTAAGAACATGGTCGGCACAGTAGAGATAATTCTGAAGGTTGAAGTAGCAATGAAATCCGTCTCCTGTCACCCTTAGGTTCTGTGTAGGGTCCGGTGTAGTGCTAGGTTTAGGAGTGAAGTTCCCTTGAAGTACGGTGTAAAGTTACTGCCAAGGTTCTGGTTCTCTCTCCCCCTCTCCCTCTCTCTCTCTCTCTCTCTCTCTCTCTCTCTCTCTCTCTCTCTCTCTCTCTCTCTCTCTCTCTCTCTCTCTCTCTCTCTCTCTCTCTCTCTCTCTCTCTCTCTCTCTCTCTCTCTCTCTCTCTCTCTCTCTCTCTCTCTCTCTCTCTCTCTCTCTCTCTCTCTCTCTCTCTCTTCCAAAGCCTAGTTCTCCTTCCCTCTTTCTCCCCTCCCGCCGCCCTCCTGTGGCACTACAGTGTATATCTGTGTGTTCACTTGGCTGGATTCCCTCAGTCACTGTGTACGTGATAGTTGACACTAAATGTGAAGTTCTACTTCTTGAATACTCGACCTTTATAAGATTACTGTTTACAAGGCCACAGTGCCTAATTTGCTGATGCATTCTTGAGGGAGTGCGAAAAATTCGCCACTTTACTCCATTGTATGTAACGAGTACACTGTACAGTCTAATAACTGACAAATTAAACTATTACCATCTATATTCTTAATTAATTAGGGAGATTTTCTTTCTGACAGCTAATTTGGCACATGAAAACTGCCCGACTTTAGCTGGTTATCAATCGGTCGCTGGTCTGTCACTAACTAAACCGGGAGCTACAAATTATCATACGTCTTGCATACCACAGAATATAATTATTATTTAAACAATTCTAACGTCTTTCTTACTTCAGGCTTCATGAAGAGAAGATGACAATTGAGGATTACATCTCCATCCTCCTATCCCAGGTAAATGCAGCAATCTTAACAACGTAATAAGTTTTAAAATATCCTATCCTAATTCCTAATTCGTATTAATAAGTACCACGTGACACAAATCGCGTGTCACTGACCACAGTTAAAGCTAACAAATTCCAAGCACCGCGAAATCGGAATTAAGGAAGCTGCAATAATCGTAGCTTTACCTACCTCGTCATCGTCGCACTGGAAACACAAAAGTAAATAGCTCGGGTATTCCCTTTGGGAATATATTGTATTATTAAAGTTATTATGCTAAATATTATGGGTATGTTTACATGTATTATATTCGGGGTGTTGACCGAATATTACTCTACCTTGGTATTTCACTTCGTATCAAGGCTCGTTTGTTGAGCGGGGACATTCTTTTTGGCTGGTAATTTTTTCATAAAATTGCCTAAAAAGGCAGACAGACTTTTAAAAAGTTTCATTTTAGAACCAGGTATTTCGGGTCGTTACAGTACGTCATGATTAACATAATATTATGTATCATATACGTGATATATACGGGTGTATTAAATATATAATCTAGTGCAGGTGTCGCATGTTGTACTCATACTGATAATTAGTGCCAGATATTTACTTTGAGTATTGTCCAGGGTTTTGGGTAAATAGATTTTCATATGATCTGTAGTTCAATGTTTTACAAAAGGAACTAAAATCTAAGAAAAAGTTACAACTAAATTTGCTTAATTAGCTCTCGTTCTCAGGTTTCTACATTATGTGGTTACCCCTGACAGATTCATCAATATTAATCGTGACTTTATTGAAATAAGCAACTCTAAAATTCAGAGAATTTACCGCCAAATGTTACCTCAGATTTTCAGCTGAGGCACAGCCCTGACATTATCACAATTCTTTCAAATTATGAAAATTAAATTTTACCCGATAGTTCTGCAAGAAATACGTATATCAAATTCGAAAAAAGATAAAATTTCAGCGAAAGTTTCGTTTCTCTCACCCTTATTTCATTTCTTTTCAATCGATGTTTTTAATTTAATGCACTCCTTACTCAAAAGCTGGCTTGGATGCGTGTAATTCGATTCCACATTCTATAACTTTCGTTTTCTTCGATTGAAATATCTACTCTAAGACCGATTTCGCATTCTATGAAGCCTTAAAGGGTTTATCGAGTCTATAGCAGATATTGTTAATTTTATAAGAGCTTACTGTAGCACACAAACAAACCAACATAACTTCCCAATTTTCGACTAAATTTTCCTTAGAAGTTTTGTTATGGACAAGTAAAATGAAAGTTTAAAACTAACCAGTTAATTAATTTCTCACAAATTAAACTTTGCAGGCCAATAAAGACGACGAAGAAGGGGAGGAAGAAACAGGCGTTGACATGAGAACAGTTCGCAGCTTTACCAGCCAACTTCTCACTAACTTCACCCCTCTACCCCACGCAGTGAGACTCAATCTCTTCCAGATATCACTCCCTCAAATAGTTGAGAGACTCTACGCTGGGCTATCTGACTTCTCCTTGACGTCCTATCTCATCATACTCACCCAGTTCACCTCTTATTCTGAGGACTCAGAACTGGAACTACAGGTACCTGAAACTCTGGTCGTCAGGCTAGGGAAGATTATCTGCAGTTTGATCTTCAACAGGGATTCGGTGAGCGATTGGGGTGGAGATATCGTGAAACTGGCTGTGAAGTTGTCGGTTAATCAGCATGTTATATTTAGGTATATTACCCAGCAGATGAACTTGGAAAACAAGCCGACTGCTATATTGTCGTGGTACCTGAAAGTAGCACTGAAGTTGCTGCAGAGTGGTCAGGTTTATAAGCTCGGCCTGGTTCATAAGTCGGGGGTTGATAAGTTTATGGGGCATTTGAAGGGGAGAGTATCTAAGAGGGAGTATCAGGAACTTGTTTACAGGATGGAAGATACTTTCAGTGTTATGTGCTGATACGTATCATGATACGTATCATGTTCGTGTAATGATAGGTTATCATGTTCGTATACTTTTAACTATGTACTTTTTGTTTCAATCTTGACTTTTTTTTTCAGTCTTGACTTATTTGGGGTAACATATTTTAATTTATTATGACATCTTTATAGGGTTTCAACGAATGATTTTGTTTTCTTTTAAAGAGATTTTTATATTTATTTTTGTTTTTTTCCCTGTCTGATGTTATCTAATTTATTAATTTCACAGTATCACATTCCACCACGTGTATTCTTATTTCCACATCATATTTCCACACATTGAGCAATTGTACTAGCCACTAGGCTACTTTTTGTACGTATGCTTGAAAGCTTGAAAGAGCCCTCCTCCATTACCGGGGGAACAGTTATTTTAGGTTCTAGAACCTTGGTTAGACAATAGCCAGGTTCCTTGTTGGGCATAATCTTTGTAACATAATGTTATTTTTAAGAGGGACAAAGTCCTTAATGTTGGACCAACATTTAAAGGACTTTGTCCCTCTAAAATATATAACATATCGGCTCATAGCACTTTTCGTGATATTCAGTGAGTTCTGCAGAAGGAAACCAGCTGCTGTTGCCTTTATATCATATTGGACAAAGCCTCTCACAGTGCCACCATTGTGCACTAGAGATTCGCTACTTTCAAACGATAGAAATCCAACAATTTATAATTTATTATTCTTGGCAGCAGTCTCGTACAAGAGGTTTTGCAGCTGCTGAGTTTTGCAACTATCTGTATAACAGTTGCTCTGCGCACATGATGTTAAGACAATCCTGTCTGGCACTGTATTGAAACCATCTGGTTCTCCTGTCTTGGCCGCATTATATGCTTACATATTTTCTGTGCATATATAACTATTATTACTCGTATTACGTGACATAATTTCAATTATAGAATATGAATTATGATACATTATGTATAAATATGCGAGCTGCTCTCTATTTCTAGCTCGTTATTCGTATTCCTGGATACGCTCCACTGACCTCTCTCTCTCTCTCCCTCTCTCTCTCTGCAACTTCTGCTTCTGCATATTTTATAATTGCATAATTATTATTAGTTCGTTTCAGGGCAAATATACGTGACCTGTCTGCACAGCCGCACATAATAACGAAATAATGCAACATATATTAACGGTGGAGTAGCAGTGTTTTGTTCTGAATAATATATTAATACTTGTCATTATCATAGTAGTATGCCAGATATATCTAGCTCTGTTAAGTATTCATATAAATCACGAAGGGTGACAGCATTATTGCATAAAATGTCCTGCTAGGCTAATACATGTGAGGAGATGAAATGATGTAGATTTACGGGGAAAGTGTCGCGTGTTCAGGCTGGTGGTGGTGCAGAGTGAGCAATCTCTGAGAGCTACTGTCTTTGTGAGAGGTGTCAGATTATGAGCTTGTGTGGGGTTGAATGGTTGATCTGGTGTGGGGTTGAATAGTTGATCTGGTGTGGGCCGGGGTTGATCTGGTGTGGGGTTGAATGGTTGATATGTGTGGGGTTGAATGGTTGATATATGTGGGGTTGAATAGTTGATATGTGTGGGGTTGAATGGTTGATATGTGCGGGGTTGAATGGTTGTTATATGTGGGGTAATCATGTTGTCCCATTGTGTGAGCCACATATTCTGAGTTCGTTACCAAGCTCGTAATGTTGATTCTGAGGAAAGCTCACAATTTGATTATAATCTCCCCCACTCTAAATACCCTGAGGCCTGATTCAGTACTTCGGCACTTGAAACCTCTTCAAACCTCCCCTGATTTATTTATTATTGATATTGTTTGATTGTGCCGTAAAAATAAATATTTGTTTTATTAAAAAGTAATTGTTACCAGCGTGAGTGGCCGAGCGGGGTGCGACACTAATAGTGGGGGTTTCACCACTGTGCAACTCACTTACCTAACAGAGAGAGGTGGACAGGGTAGTTACTTACTAACACAATGATACACAATACAACACTGTGTACTGTGAATATAAGACGCTATTTGTTCTGGGGAGTCAATGCACGCCAACACTGGCAATAACAGATGTATAGGCCATAGGGAGTGTACTGTGGTTCACTGACAATAACAGAAGTATAGGCCATAGAGAGTGTACTGTGGTACACTGACCTCTACAGAGTGAAGATAGAGAGTGTACTGTGGTACACTGACCTCTACAGAGTGAAGATAGGGAGTGTACTGTAGTACACTGACCTCTACAGAGTGAAGATAGGGAGTGTACTGTTGTACACTGACCTCCACAGAGTGAAGATAGGGAGTGTACTGTAGTACACTGACCTCTACATAGTGAAGATAGGGAGTGTACTGTAGTACACTGACCTCTACAGAGTGAAGATAGGGAGTGTACTGTAGTACACTGACCTCTACAGAGTGAAGATAGGGAGTGTACTGTAGTACACTGACCTCTACAGAGTGAAGATAGGGAGTGTACTGTTGTACACTGACCTCTACAGAGTGAAGATAGGGAGTGTACTGTGGTACACTGACCTCTACAGAGTGAAGATAGGGAGTGTACTGTTGTACACTGACCTCTACAGAGTGAAGATAGGGAGTGTACTGTGGTACACTGACCTCTACAGAGTGAAGATAGGGAGTGTACTGTAGTACACTGACCTCTACAGAGTGAAGATAGGGAGTGTACTGTTGTACACTGACCTCTACAGAGTGAAGATAGGGAGTGTACTGTTGTACACTGACCTCTACAGAGTGAAGATAGGGAGTGTACTGTAGTACACTGACCTCTACAGAGTGAAGATAGGGAGTGTACTGTAGTACACTGACCTCTACAGAGTGAAGATAGGGAGTGTACTGTGGTACACTGACCTCTACAGAGTGAAGATAGGGAGTGTACTGTTGTACACTGACCTCTACAGAGTGAAGATAGGGAGTGTACTGTAGTACACTGACCTCTACAGAGTGAAGATAGGGAGTGTACTGTGGTACACTGACCTCTACAGAGTGAAGATAGGGAGTGTACTGTGGTTCACTGACCTCTACAGAGTGAAGATAGGGAGTGTACTGTTGTACACCCACCTCTACAGAGTGAAGATAGGGAGTGTACTGTGGTTCACTGACCTCTACAGAGTGAAGATAGGGAGTGTACTGTTGTACACCCACCTCCACAGTTAAACTCAGATAGATTGTTACGCTGCCACGCTTACCAATTAGTGTCAGAAGTGTTGTGCGTATAGAACAGCAGGTATGTGTGTTTAGAGTTAGCATGCAGCTGTGTGGCAGGTTGTGCAGCGCTGAAGGACCGGGCGGATGTTCCCTCCAAAATGTCGACCCTCAGAGCGGTTCCCATTTCCCGGTTTTAAGTTCTTAAGTAAACCGGCGACTCAGTAAACAATACTCTGCCACCCCTATTAGTATGCTATATCTTCTCCACATACGGCCCACTCCCGCTCCTTCAATCAAATCACCGTATCTGGCCCACGTGCCACTTTTCCACCAATGAGAGCCGAGTATTAGGAATGTTTGTTCAGGCGGAGAGACCGAAAGTCGGCTGGGTTTACACACAACAACTCGTTCTGACTTCGGAAATAGAGGTGAAGTGCGCTAGAGGAAGTAGAGTGATCGCGCATCCTTGCTTGTTGGAGGCTTTGCTCTGTGAGCACTTTAGTGGGAACAGTGTCCGGGTTGAGACATTACTCTGTTCAGCTTGGCTAGGTTCGACAGTCCAGCACAGTCGTTGCAATGTAATGGCGGGCATTATTCCTAAGCCGTGCCGTCATTATGTATGTACCACACGACCTCATTTCTGGAATGTTAGCATTAAACGTAACGTTAATGCCGAATTTTGAGCCTGATTGCTTGGCTCAGAGAGAGAGAGAGAGAGAGAGAGAGAAGAGAGAGAGAGAGAGAGAGAGAGAGAGAGAGAGAGAGAGAGAGAGAGAGAGAGAGAGAGAGAGAGAGAGAGAGAGAGAGAGAGAGAGAGAGAGAGAGAGAGAGAGAGAGAGAGAGAGAGAGAGAGAGAGAGAGAGAGAGAGAGAGAGAGAGAGAGAGAGTGCCTTTGAGGGGTGTTGCGCAAACCCGGACACTATTTTCTCAATCTAAAGTGTTACATCAATAAAAGCTACCAACCGTTATTATTTCTGGGAAAGAGAGCGAGCACCACTCAGAGGTATTTTGTCTGAACGAATCGACTATTTACCGACTTCTAACTAAACGGAACAACTGTTCGACATTTACTGCTCTGGTTTTTGCAGGATTCATTTCATTTAACCAGTTTATTTGTGTTTTATAGCTCTGGTTCTTGAGCGAGTCAACGAAAACCAAAAAAAGCGTTTAGTCCATGGTGACAGCATATTAACTTGAATCGTTATAAAGATTACCTTTTAAGTCTAAATTTAACGCGAGGCCAACAGGCCTACACCATGCCCGACACTTTTGCAACATAAACCTCCATAACCACTATATATAATAAGCTGGGATAAACTCTTTTGATCTCATAATATTATATATATTTAACCGTTCTCTTGGTACCCCAACTCAACTTGCTTTCTTTGTGGTGCTTCACCTCTAATATTGGTTTACAGTGGCTTATTTCACTCCTCAAGATGTGATGATTTATAATAGGCACTAAACGGGCCACTGCGGTTCATTGTGTTATCTTATATTGTTGTGTCGTATTATTGTGTCGTTATTGTTATCGTTCCCTGTTATAGTGATTACAGTCACACTCAGGCGCACTAGAGCCTGTGAGAGACCACATACGATGTGGGCAGTTTCACAATTTAGAGTCCCAGTGCAAGTGTCCCACATAGGAGCAAATACGAGTGACAAAATGAAAAAGGTAGATAAGGAAGTTTGGATCACTCGCTAGCACCGTCCTTCCAGCACTAGAAAATAGCATGATCAGAGCTGAAAACGTTGTAGAAGTATAACCTCCGCCGGGGTTTTGTCAGTCTATAACATTGATGTAATGAATGGTAAGTTTGATCAAAACGGATAAAATGTATTATTCCTGTCTGTGAGTGTATTGCTCCTGTCTGTTAGTGTATTGCTCCTTCTGTGAGTGTATTGCTCCTGTCTGTGAGTGTATTGCGCCTGTCTGTGAGTGTATTGCGCCTGTCTGTGAGTGTATTGTTCCTTTCTTATTGCTCTTGCCGCCATTATTTATTGTTTTGCTTTTTGTTTATTCCTCTTAAGGTCGAATAGCAGTCCCAGAAAGTATGAGACTTACTCCAGAAAAGGATACTAAAGGGTACACTAAAGTGAGCTTACATATATCTTCAAACATCATTGCAATAAAAATATACGTGGTATACGTACAGCTGATCTCTACAAACATGTACACTGTACTACAGCGATTATATAAAATTGAAATGATCCGATAATGAAGCATTGCGTTAGTGTACTGTGATCCAGAAGGACTACTATTAGAGTTAGCACTGTAGAATTAAATTCTGACTTCACTGCGTGAAAGCCTCATTAAATCGTTAATATTGCCTGTATCAATTCTGTTCAGCGGTGTAAAATTGGATTATTTTCCATAGAACTGCGATGGTTCTTCCAGGCAAGAGCATATTGTACTCAATATTTCCGATACTAAGCTCCTGTTCATATTATGTCCAACGCTAGGGGCTGTGTTTACAGAATGTAAAAATAAAGCAGATATTCACTGTCCCTCTTATAGTAGCTGGATACAAGAAAACTTGGCTGACTGGTTTCATGAGATCTCATCACTAGTAATCGAAGTAGAAATTTAGTTGGTCTAAATCCTCGACCTCGGTTTTTTCATTAAGAACTGTACCAGTGTTCAGGTATTATGTTTCATGTCCACGTATTATATTAATCAGCTAAACGGTGATTACTGTTGTTTCTTGGTTCTACCATGTACTGTAACCGCGGATTTTCGTGAGATGTGAAGGACGAAGGTAGTTGTAAGTGATCTGTAAGTGATCTGTAATTGATCCGTATGCGGTTTCGTAGTTACCGTCATTACTTGGTAATGATTACCATGGTTACCATCATTACCAAGTTTCGGGTTCACCCCTTCTTAACGCATTACTAAATGTTCAGTTCCAGCCTTGTTCGCTGGTCAAGTGTCACTGTTTTATCACCCACACTCCCAACATTTCTGTGTAATCATTGTACAACTTACTGGTGGTATACACTGGTCGTATGCACGTTTACTATACACATATCTAGATGTACTGTGTACACTTCTATATTGATAAGACTCACGTTGCTGTAGTTTATAGTTCACGTGCTCCTGCTCCTTGTGTGTCCAGTAAATGACATCGCTACAGACGGCACTTAACCTGTTCCGCGCGTGGAAATAGCTGGAATAGTCCAAATAACTCAAATACCGGGTGTAAGTTAGGGTTACATGACGTGGATGTGTATCTACTGTCGAGGTCCTTCCTACCATTTTACCTTCCTAAACAGTTTAGCTCAACGTTAGCATGGATACCGGTCCTGGAGTGTGCAGACCTCTAGCATTGCCATGGTAACCTTGCTAACTACATATCATATCCAGTCTCATTACGTTCTACTTCTATCTACCCTCTTCTTTACAGGCGTTGTGTTATCTTTTTAGGGCTCACTGTTGTAATTATTTTTCTGGCTGCTAAATTTAATTTTTGCTACGGATCGACTCCATCTTTTCTCCCTACACATTAGCACAATATTCACATCCATACAAAGTAAAAAGCTGTTGTAATTGTTCATGTTTAAGCTCTAAATGATATTTAATCTCTCTCTCTCTCCGTTAGGTCCCCATGTCAAGGTTTGGGAACAGTGGCCATGACGACAGTCTCCTCAGTACCATGGCGGTGCGGCTCCGCAAGGTAGAGGAGGAACTGTTAACCAAAACCAAACAGTTAGAAGAGAAAGATAAGCAGCTGCATCACTTCAGAGTCAGCTTGAATGAGGAGAAAGCTAAAGACAGGCTGGTAGGTCACTTGCGGTCTCAGTGCGAGAGAGCGTTTCAAACAGATCCAGGAAATGGAGGAGTTTCTGGCGGATTACGGGATGGTCTGGGTGGGAGCCAGCGAGTCCCCTGACAACATTCCAGAAGAAACTGAGGAGGATTTAGAAGGGGAAGAGAAGAAGTCAGTATCGGTACAGTCGACGTGGAACCAGGAAGAGTCTGTCACTGACACGGCTCCAGACTACAACAAGATAGTCCACAATGTCCACGAGCTGAACATTCTAGCTGGAGATGGCGTGGGGATGGTGGAGAGAGGACCAGATGGGATCACCAGGGTGGTACAACCTGACCCCATACCTCTTACTCTTTACTCTAATGGTATTTACATGTTCCAGGGCCCTTTCAGACCCCTTTCAGAGCCCCAAACCCGCCAGTTTGTTCTGGATCTAGAGGAAGGCTACTTTCCCTCTGAACTGCAAAAAAGGTATCCTAACGGCATGGTTATTAAACTGACCGATCTTCGAGAGAAGCAGTACGTTGATAAAAGACAACAAGCTTCATTTGCGGGTAAGGGGAACCGTCTCTCTGAGGGAGCTAAAGAGCTGGCAGCTATCAGAGGATACAGTGAAGATGTGGACTCTGAAGATGTTGCTACTGATACATCAGACCCAATACAGAAACCTTCTCTCGAGCGTTTCTTGAACAAGCTTCCTCCAAACGTTATAAGAGATGGTAAAATCATTGACATCAGGGAATCAGTGAGTGCCATGGTGGGGAGCACTTCAACTCCAACTAAAGTCGAGGTAGCTGAGACAGCAGTTGTTAAGCAGATCCAAGCTGGAGAGGGCACTTCGGGGCCCGTGGCTACTCTCAGGGTCAAACTTGATGGGGGAACCAAAACATTGATAGTGAAACTACAGTACACAGACACTATCGGAGATTTGAGGGAATTTATCAAGAAACACAAATCGGGATTGTACGAGATCAGGACCACGTTTCCTAACAAGATTTTTAGTAGATTAAGTGAAAGTTTGGAAGAGGCTGGGCTTGTCCCCAGCGCTACTTTACACATCAGAGATTTGTAAATATTTACTGTTTTGTATCCAAATCAAGGAACTGGTCTGTGTATATTTCTTTAATTTATTAACCTGTATATAACAAAGTGATTTATATTATTTTATGTTTTATTTATAAAATTTAGTTTGTGATTTGAATGTCATATGTCATATTAAATTATTATCAGTTATATAGCCGTATATAGCATGCCAAATCAGTATTTTTATTTATTATTAGAGTTTGTGTAAGGGCATTGTAAATTTGCTGATGTTAGCTTTAAAAGAGTGATTTATAATTTAAACGATTTTCAGAGATATTTTATAACGTTCTTTTCCCGCATGTTTTCAGCCATAAAGATCAATTTTATTGGTACTCGGTACATTTGATTTAGTAGAAGTTGAATTTTAGCTACTGTACTTGGAATAATCACAGATTTTATGACGTCATCATAATATTATATCCTCCCAGAATCGAGTTGAGCGATTCTATCCAAGTTTATGAGTATGACGTTAATAATGATTTTCTTCGCTTCACAACTTTTTATAAGATTACCTTTTACAGATAAAAAGATGTTATCAAGATGTTATCTCATCAATATTTGATCTCATGACCTCGCTATATGCCAAACGTTCTCTAAGAAAATAGAGTGCGGTGTAGGATTTGATTGCGGCACATGCCACCACGATATGGCGATTATATTGAGAAGGTGTCTGCCTAGTTTATATAAGTCATAATACACACCTTGAGCGTTCAGTGTGAGAGAGAGAGAGAGAGAGAGAGAGAGAGAGAGAGAGAGAGAGAGAGAGAGAGAGAGAGAGAGAGAGAGAGAGAGAGAGAGAGAGAGAGAGAGAGAGAGAGAGAGAGAGAGAGAGAGAGAGAGAGAGAGAGAGAGAGAGAGAGAGAGAGAGAGAGAGAGAGAGAGAGAGAGAGAGAGAGAGAGAGAGAGAGAGAGAGAGAGAGAGAGAGAGAGAGAGAGAGAGAGAGAGAGAGAGAAATAGCGCAGGCAGTCGTCGGATTGAATTAATTTGGTTCCTTTCTTAGTGTATCTATAACAATCGTCTTATACTCAAGACAAGCTTTCTACTTGACTTTTCATGTTGAGAGAGAGAGAGAGAGAGGGAGAGCGAGAGGGAGAGGGAGAGGGAGAGGGAGAGGGAGAGGGAGAGGGAGAGAGAGAAGGAGAGGGAGAGGGAGAGGGAGAGGGAGAGGGAGAGGGAGAGGGAGAGGGAGAGGGAGAGGGAGAGGGAGAGGGAGAGGGAGAGGGAGAGGGAGAGGGAGAGGGAGAGGGAGAGGGAGAGGGAGAGGGAGAGGGAGAGGGAGAGGGAGAGGGAGAGGGAGAGGGAGAGGGAGAGGGAGAGGGAGAGGGAGAGGGAGAGGGAGAGGGAGAGGGAGAGGGAGAGGGAGAGGGAGAGGGAGAGGGAGAGGGAGAGGGAGAGGGAGGGGGAGGGGGAGGGGGAGGGGGAGGGGGAGGGGGAGGGGGAGGGGGAGGGGGAGGGGGAGGGGGAGGGGGAGGGGGAGGGGGAGGGGGAGGGGGAGGGAGAGGGAGAGGGAGAGGGAGAGGGAGAGGGAGAGGGAGAGGGAGAGGGAGAGGGAGAGGGAGAGGGAGAGGGAGAGGGAGAGAGAAAACATACAAGATGAATAAGCAGAGTTCTCCAGAACAGTGATTAGATCTGCTAACGTGAAGAAATAGCGCGCTGCACAATATTGAGCAGTGTGGCACAATACTGAGCAGTGAGTGTTTGTGTTTTCAGTGTGGTTGCTCCTAACATGCACACTGTGTCGAACTCAACTAATCTAATGATTGGAATGTGTGGCCCCCATTTTAAAATGATATATTGAAGATAAGTATCTACAGAATGTCCCTATTATATCTGTGACTCTAGAATATACTCCTTTATTATTATAAATATGACCCTATTTTCTCAGTATGTACTAACCCTCTGTTTGTTTCCCAGATAGGGTGATGAGTCAGAGTAATGGTAACGGAGCAGAGGACGCCAGTTCATCAGACCAGGCCGACTCTACAGATCTTCGGTTCAGATACCGGAAGTTGTTGTTCCAGACAAAGGAGAAGCGGAGTGAGCTGGTCCGTCCGGAATCTACCGGATTACTGGAGACTCTGGAGGAGATGAACGTTCTGTTTAGTAGAGTGAAAAACCCGAGAGAGGCGGTGTATGACAGCAATGTTTTAAAACTCACGTCAGAACTGGGGTTAGAACAGGCAGATAATCTTCAAACCAACATGACCGTGTTTGATAGGAACATATTCGCTGAGAAACTTGTTACTTTTATGGATGGTAGATGTAGAGGGTCTCAGAGAGAGAAGCCGGAGCTGGACTGGTCCAAACTTGGCAAATACGCTGCTACCATGTTCAATGTAACAGCTAAACTTGATCTGATATACGGGCCCTTAGCCATGGAATCAATAGCCAAACACCGGGCTGCTCGAGAGAGGAATGTACAGAGAAAACCAACTGAAGCAGAGAAGAAGAAACCTCAGCAACTCCAACAAGAGGAGCAGGAAGAGAGCACGACTAAGGAAGTTCAGAGAGTTCTTAAAGCAATCCACAAACTAACCGACCCCGACCAGGGTACTTATAAACACGTGCCGTTCTTTGAGTTTATCACAGATCCAACCTCCTTTCCTACCACCATAGAGAACATGTTTCATCTTTCTTTCCTCGTTAAGGATGGCAAGGTTAAACTTTATCTGGATGACGATAACACGCCCGTTGTGAAGATTGATGTTAACAATGGAGCTGTTACCAGCACTCCTGGTTCCACCAGAGCGGTCAATCCTTCCCAGGTCGTTATATCCATGACAATCCAGAAGTGGAATGATTTGATAGATGAGTTTAATATAACGAAGGCTATGATTCCGAATATCAAGAGGAGAGGAAAGTAGCGCCGAGTTTTTCATTCAGAAGTTTGTTTGTTTGTATCAGAATATGATCCGTTATTGGGGTGGCCGTTTATTCTCTGAAGAATGACGGTGGAATTGTACGATAACATTGTTTCTTTTTAATAATAACTCTATTTTAATTTGAATTTATTTTCAGTTAGTGCTCTGCTTTTTTTCTTAACTTATTTTATTTACAAGTTGATGCTCTGAACACGTACTACTACCCGACCTCGCGGGCACAAACTTTGATTAAAAGTGACGATATATTCCCATTTTGACCAAAGACCTACAGCTCTCGGGAGATAATCACTTTTTAATGATATTTTAACTGTGATAGAATACCCGCTATGTTTAAAAGGTTTCCCTCTTAAAACATACCACAGATTTTTAGCACTCTGGCAGGTGTAGAATATTGGTTTAGTTTCTCTGTTTGAGAGTTTGAGTAGCAGACCTTTCTACCATTCTAGATCCTTGTTTGATGACACTGTTTGTTATGTCGTCGGGTTCTACCTAGGCTCGAGATTGTTGGATATTACCTTATTTGGTTGTGTTACCATGGTAACATTGCCTTTATATGGTTTTGTAATTGTATCCGAGAAGGTATTATTTTATGTAACTATCAAATTCACACGGCCCATCCTTATGCTGTCAGATGAACTTGGCTTGTTCCAGCTGTAAACTCGAAGGCTGTGAAGCTCGAAACAAATTGACATGTTGCCGAGAACGTACCTTTCCGAAATTAGAAGGTCGATGTAACAAAATTGTGCCCAGACATAAGAGTTTGGAATGTAGCTGGTCCTGAGTTGCACTGTAACACTGCTCCGCACTTGCACTGTAACACTGCTCACCACTTGCATTGTAACACTGCTCACCACTTGCACTGTAACACTGCTGCCCACTTGCACTGTAACACTGCTCACCACTTGCACTGTAACACTGCTGCCCACTTGCACTGTAACACTGCTGCCCACTTGCACTGTAACACTGCTGCCCACTTGCACTGTAACACTGCTCACCACTTGCACTGTAACACTGCTGCCCACTTGAACTGTAACACTGCTCAACACTTGCACTGTAACACTGCTGCCCACTTGCACTGTAACACTGCTCACCACTTGCACTGTAACACTGCTGCCCACTTGAACTGTAACACTGCTCAACACTTGCACTGTAACACTGCTGCCCACTTGCACTGTAACACTGCTGCCCACTTGCACTGTAACACTGCTCCCCACTTGCACTGTAACACTGCTCCCCACTTGCACTGTAACACTACTCACCACTTGCACTGTAACACTGCTGCCCACTTGAACTGTAACACTGCTCAACACTTGCACTGTAACACTGCTGCCCACTTGCACTGTAACACTGCTCACCACTTGCACTGTAACACTGCTCACCACTTGCACTGTAACACTGCTGCCCACTTGAACTGTAACACTGCTCAACACTTGCACTGTAACACTGCTGCCCACTTGCACTGTAACACTGCTCCCCACTTGCACTGTAACACTGCTCCCCACTTGCACTGTAACACTACTCACCACTTGCACTGTAACACTGCTCCCCACTTGCACTGTAACACTGCTCCCCACTTGCACTGTAACACTGCTCACCACTTGCACTGTAACACTGCTCCCCACTTGCACTGTAACACTGCTCACCACTTGCACTGTAACACTGCTCACCACTTGCACTTTAACACTGCTCACCACTCGCACTGTAACACTGCTCACCACTTGCACTGTAACACTGCTCACCACTCGCACTGTAACACTGCTCCCCACTTGCACTGTAACACTGCTGCCCACTTGCACTGTAACACTGCTGCCCACTTGCACTGTAACACTGCTGCCCACTTGCACTGTAACACTGCTGCCCACTTGCACTGTAACACTGCTCCCCACTTGCACTGTAACACTGCTCCCCACTTGCACTGTAACACTGCTGCCCACTTGCACTGTAACACTGCTCCCCACTTGCACTGTAACACTGCTCCCCACTTGCACTGTAACACTGCTCCCCACTTGCACTGTAACACTGCTGCCCACTTGCAGTGTCCCTGTAAGTGTCGAGAGAGGAATACAGAGTGTGTACAGTTTGGGCTCTTACCTCACCCTCCCTGCAGATCCCTCCTCCCAGCCCTGAATTGACCCCGACATTGCCCAGTTTAAAAGCTACTGATGACCCGTCATCTTTACTTGACCTGTAGTCATCATTACCACGGGGACAGTTAGCCGGGGAGGGGGCCAGGTGTTGGACTGAGAACCTGCTACTACTCTACCTGATCTGTCCCCTCTCTCAATTGCTATTGCTTATCTAGGTGACAGGTAACGGCCAATATATCAATATGTTTGAGCCTGGGTAGTAATATATTACCGAGATAAACGGTCCTACGGAGGGGGTGGTGTGTTACCTAAGGTTATATACTCATCCTCAACCTGATCTACTGGTTTGACACATTCTCCGCGTTCTTGATTGATATCTATAATGTTATTTGATTTTTAATTTAATTGTTTTACCCTTTTTTTATAACGAACATTGTACAATGATCTGGCGTGTGTCACTGCTTTTTAATGATTCAAGAAACAATCTCTGAGAGATGGTGGTGGTTCGCTCACTACAAAATTTGGCCTTGTTTGATCATTGTTTCAACACTCATCTTTGTCCCCATTATGAGTGTGTCAGCTAATGAGCCCCATTCACACGAGATGGTGACTAATAATCTGTTCTATGTTAGGGCCTCCTTTACTCCTTTATAATAGTGCTTTAGTTTTAATGACAGAGCTCCATGAACTAATTGCCCCTTAACGGAGCCAAGAGAGCTGTAGATGCAACGGAAATAGCTCTTTTTTCCAATATTAATCGCTTAAATGGAATGGCAATTGGTATTTTGGCATCGAGCTGATCGTGTTGAGTAATGATGAGCAGAAATTAAATGGGCCCAACCATTTGTGATGATTCAGTTGTTTTATAATCACTGAAAAGAAAAATCTTTTACGCGGAAAGTCGGGCTGTTTTCCAAATATGCCTAAAATGAAACTCCTTTTTTAAGACCGATGATGAAAATGTTTCTCCGATAATATACCACAAAATGAAATTGTTTCTGTAATACCGAAAGTGAAACTGATCCTCTCTCTCTGACTAGGTCCATGATAGATGGGCTGGGCTCTCCGTACGGTAACGTAATAGAATACTCTGTAGAAGTAACCGCTTGCTCGCTGGCGCCTCTCTGTTCTGATTCGACCATGAAGGGAACTGAGAACGGTGACACTACTCCTGACATAACTCTTACCAATGGGGTTAGTATTTAGTTATTATAAAAGTTCGATTTATAGTATAGCAAAAATTACACAATCTTTTATCTTTTAAAGTATTTTAATTTTGGCACAAAATTCATGACTTAGTAGATCCCAGAGCCCAACTTCGCTTTACGTTACATTATTAGTATAAAGTTTAGTGTGTAATATGTGGATGTTATATTGTAACGACTGGCCACTGCATTTGGCTACATCTTATTACTTTATTGTCAGTTGAAATTAGAATACGGAGAACTGGTAACGTGCGGCTAAATACAGCAGAGATCACACTGATTTTATTAGTCAACGTGTTTAAAGAATCTGATGTTTGCACTTTCAATCTCTTGGTTAAGCTGGGAGCTGATGAAATGTAAAATATGCTGATTCCTTTCACTGGGCAGCTGGTTCCATTCTACCCGCGTTCATCTGAAATCTTTAGAGATCTCATCTTTTAACTGACCCTTTAGAGGCTTAAACTCGATAATTTCATATTCAATAAAAGGTATAGTCCTTGTTTATGACCCTTGAACTTTAGTTACTTAGTTTTCCTTTTGTCTAAATAACTAAATATGAGGTGATAATGAAATCTCATAATCTGAATCCCAACATCAGGACTAGTCTGTTTTGATATACCAGTAGACCTATCTGAACTCAAAAGACTTGTAAACTGTAATCTCACTCCCGACTAATAATCTCGTTTTGTCTCAATTTCAAATTTTCCCAGACTTTATCGCCCGTTCCACCCAGCATACTGACACTCTGGAGTACTAATCATGGCAGCTCTTAACTTAATTAGTTTCCCCACTAATTACTAATTACTTAATTTTTTCCCCACTAATTACTAATTACTTAATTTTTTCCGCTCTAGTTTTAATCGGGTTTCTATCTTGTACCGTGCAGGTTCCAATTGTAATTAAAGCCACTACTGAGTCCTGGTAGTGTGTTGTTCATATCTTGTTTCAGAAGTTTCCGTCATCCATATTCTGGTCGTAGAGCTGAAGTTCATCCAGGTTAATGTAACATCTTATGAGATGTGGCTGGCAACTTTTTTACTAATCCCAGCTCATCTCCCATTAATATTCAATCTTCCATCCAAGTATGTCGAGGAACATATTTTATTCGCCGGTCTCCAATGATTGTTATACTGCACCAAGTTCATGGAAGGCGTTAATAGTTTTAATTTTGAGTTCATAGAAATATTTTATAGTTTAATTTACCCCTGACCCTTGACATGGGAGGGATTGGTCCTTAATTTCATTTTGATTTGAAGTTCATGGAAATGTTTAATAGTTTTTATTACTTACTTCTAAACATGTTCGAGACAGACAAAAGGTCCGTTACGTTATCATTAAGAATGTAAGAATAGCTGATTTAATCATTCCGTGCTTTTCTGATTATTCAGCGTCCTTCTGGCTCTAACTTTTTCATCAATTTTATCCTGCAATTAAAAACAATACTCTATTTACTGAGCATATTGTCTGAGAGTTACTGTGTTTGGATACTGTTGTTGCTGCAGCTTAGTACTCAGTTTGCAGTTTATGATATATCTTTAAGCTGCTTTAGCTCTCTTTATATATTATAGAAAGTATAAGAAGTTGCGGTAAGTCTCTAATAGTTATGCAGTATAAAGGCACGGATTATAACCAGTTTTATCCACTCATAATAACATCATCAGTGGTCTGTGCAGAACTGCAGTATGTACATACTATTTTAGAACAGATTCTGAACTAGAGAGATGCTTATCATAAATTCTGGTGGATATATTATCTGAGTGCAGCTCGGAGATCGATTGAGCGTACTATGCTAGCGTATTCAATATTGTACCACAATTCCCATGTCTGCAAAAGTAAAAGTAGTATATCAACTCTAGTACATATTATATTGTCGTTTAAAGAACATATCTACATAAATAATCATCATAATAATAGCATATGTCAGCATATGATGGTGAAAGCAGTGCCAAGTATCATAAATATGTTATATATAAGTTATATTTAGGAGTGCTAGTAGCGCAGTATGCTGTACTGGGACGATTTGATTTATTCACGACCGACTCCTAGTAATGATTCTAACTAGCTATTTAAATACTTACGTCATGAAATCGAGTCTGTTCAAGACACACTTAAATGACTTTAAATTGAATTTAAAATTTTGGTATTTTCGAGCTATTATAATTTATTTATTTAATTATTTCAACCTGCTAAACTTTAACTTTATTCAGGACTCTGCACATTCACCTCAAAATGGAGAGGTAGGAGAGGAGGAGGAGGAGCTGCAGAAAGAAGTGGACAGATTGCAAGAGGAGAATAAGATTCTCAAGGTAAAATATTTCCTTGTGTTTCATGTTCAGTTTACTTGCTATCAAGGTGAAATATTTCTGTGCTTTCTTTCCTTTTTGAAAAATTTCCTAGAAAATTCGGCCTCGATTGTCCTGATTTTAAGGCTTAATTTATCGTATTATCCGAATGCAGTTAAAAACTCCGTGAATGTTAAGATTTGATTTTATATCCCAAAATAGCTGCATCCAAAAATTGTTAAAAAGTTGTGACCACAGAAAACGCGACTTTATAATGTGTCGTAAACTTTAAGGGCGTGGCCGGGTCATTAGTGAGACATCTCATTAAAACAGCTCAAGCTAGCTCCGTTTGACCGGTATTATAATATAAGAGTGTCTTTTTACAAACACTCCCAGCTTTTAACACACCCAAATGTTTTAGAAGAAACAGCTACGAGACAAGATAGAAGTGTTGCGAAGAGAGAATTGCCGTTTAAGAGCTCAGATTGAAGCTGACGAAGCTGCTGCAAATGCGGAGCCGAGTAGCTCAACTAATGGGAATAGTGAGAAGATTGCTATAGTCCCTATGGGAGATGAAATGAGTGAGTAATAATTTATAATTTGGTCGACCGCAGTCGGGGAGCCGATTTCCCTGTCTAATTGCATTTCGGCCACGGTCCTTTCGGTACAGATTTCCCTCCAAGCTCTATTTATTGTTTAATCTTAGTCTGAAATAGTTACAAATATCTTCCAATTTCAGAGTCTCAGAGCTTCATCTTCACAAGCTCTAACGGCGGTACTCTATACATAAAACCGCTGGACCTCTCAGCTGGGGACCTTGAGAAAATGTCCCTGGACGGTATCATAGACTCCATCGGAGATATGGACAACTCCTACACCTACGCCATGGGAGGTTGGAGCAAGCCCATCAGTCTCAATAGTCTCTACAACAGAGAGAAACACACACAAACCAATGGCTCCCAAACCCCGCCACAGTACGAATATATATCCCCTCAACCCTACCACGTTACTCCACCACATTCCAGCAAGAGCAAGAAGAATGCCAACAATTTCCCGCCCCTCAACAAGTGTGGTACGATGACCACGACGGAGGATCTAGAGGCACGGCGATTCGTTCAGGAGTTCAAAGCGCGCAGAGTAGCACACAAGCTGACCCAGTCTGATATTGGTGAGCGCTTAAACAGATGTACTGGTGCAAGGTACGGTCAGAGCTATATCTCTCGGCTAGAGAGCATGCAACTCAGCACTGCAATTGTGCTGCGCATGAAACCTTTGCTGAACAGACTGCTAGATGAAACAGAGAATGGAATGTTCGCAGAAGGGCTGGAAAACATGGAACTCTACCACCCTCCAACACGCAAGAAGAGCAAAAGTAACAGTGGAGGAAGCAAGTCACGCAAGTCCAAAACTCCCAACTATCAGCGTGAGATTGACGGTCAGGCACCCCCGCTCAAAACACCATATCAGAGATCAGCAAGCGTGCCTGCGGGGAGCACGAACATCGCTAACTGGAACTACCAAGTCCCACATCACCACAATCTTGGCAACATGCCACCCACAACCTACCAGGAGCAAGGCAACAACTTCTTCATCTCCGGCGTGCTGAGCTCCCTGAACCCTGGCGTCATGACGACGCGCAGCGACACCGGTTCCTCCTGCAAGGTGAGCGACCCGATGGAAGTTGCTCTATCCCACTCCCAACTGTACAACCCCTACAGGATGCCTGACCTTGTGGAACCCAAACACGAGGTTATAGAGTTGAGTCCAGTGCAGCCGCGTCCACCTCACCCATCACCTGCTGGTTTGTTGCCTGGTGACGAGAACAACATGCAGCGTCACCATGACAACATGCGCCGTCCCGCGCAGCAGCATGATAACATGCATCACCAGATGCCAACTACCACACATTCCTTCAGTCCCAACCTACACGAGCTAACTGCCACCATCAAGAATGAACCCCAGATAACCACCCTACAACCACCTCTAAAACCTGGCTGATCGCCAGGACACGTGACCTAGTCACATGCTCAGGACTCTGTTTCAGCTCGCTAGACTGAAAGTGAAAGTGAAAGATATTTACAGAGTGTTATTACTCCCGCACCCTTTTTTTAATCGTGGAAGGTACACAAGCTCAGGTGTGTGTATAAGTGTGTGTGTTCACTGGCCGTACTAACACTGATTTTATTTTAAAATCGTAATAGGGGCTGCAGTGACTGTATTGTTGATGCGATATGATGATAAGAGCTGGTGACTGCGGCAGTATTATAATGGTATACATTGGAACGATGTTGTGTTGGAGTGTGTCACGTGACCGCCACCTACTGTGTAGTATTGCACGTGACATTAGAGATGTGACCTTGGCAACACTGACACGGATACAATATAATCCCCCATAAATTATTCTTTATGGTCTTACTAGATATTTTCAATATAACCGTCCGAGGACGAGTCTTATTTTCTTGAATTTCAGTTTTGTTCGTTGAACGATATTAAAACTGCAGCCTTAGTGCTAAGGGTGGGCTCCGTTTTAAGTGGCTACTCCTGAAATGGGTTAGTTAGTTTTGGGATTCTGTTTTAGTTCGGTTTGATCTTGCGACAAGTTAAATAACTACATAATCGGTTCAAAGCAATATACTTTGCAGATATACACTTTGCAGATAAAATAGTTTGCAGACACAATATTGCACTATTAATCATAATTATCTACATTGCTCCTTGTACTTAATACTAGTAAAGAATTGACTAAATTGTTGCTCTCGAACTGGCTTAATCCTGGAATCTCCAAACTGGCTAACCACAACTCGTGTGACCCAGTAATTTTACAGCACCGTTATTTCCTGAAAAGAGATTATTATTCCGATATATATTATCATCGTCACGTTCAAGTGTGATGTGTTGTGTTTAAACTTGTAACATCTGGTTTGTGTGTTGCTTTGTCTACAACATCATTGAATTGTTTTGCATTAATTTATTAACAAGTTTTAAGGAATTTTTGGTGATCACCTTCGAGTCCAAGATCTGAGATCTGAAATTTATGTTTCCTCACTGTGACATTGTGACAAAATTTAGCTGGTAATTTTGGGTAAATACGTTGTTAAAGCATGAGTTCCTTCAGCTCCATCGGATCGATTATTTAAAAGATATTTTATAATGGAGTGTGTGTGCAAGCTAAGTGTACGATACACTGCAACGTATCGCTCTTTAATACTGCTGATAGTGTCTAATGATATGTGTGCGAGATGATGGCGAGTTGTTCACATGTAGGGGGCAGATAACATGCACTCTTCACACTCTCCAACTACACTCAGCTTCACAACCACCGACTACACGGCCACAGCTCATTCCGGCTACATTATCATGTTCATTCCTGCTACATTATCATGTTCATTACTACAACATTGTCATGTTCATTCCTGCTACATTATCATGTTCATTCCTGCTACATTATCATGTTCATTCCTGCTACATTATCATGTTCATTCCTGCTACATTATCATGTTCATGATCATATTTCTGAAGTCATAACTACGTTAAATTATAAAAGTGTTTACCGGTTCGAAAACTACTTTTTGGGATGATCGGAGGCTTTAAATTTGGACGTTTTGGACTCGAAGAAAGATAGTAAGTGTTGAAAGTTATGAATCTGGTTATTGGTTACATAATGATAACAAGGCAGTGGGTTTCGAGGCAATATTGTTTCCTGATACTTATTACAGCCTGATTTACTGCAGTATTTTTAATCCCCCGAATGTTTTATCAGTGGACCACTATTTTAAAAACTATGTGATTGCTTGAACTTTCTTTTAAAAATTTTAGTTATTGATTTAAAGAATTTTTTATTTTGTAGGAAAAGTGTTGAACACACCATATTAATTAAGACACTTTTTATAGCTTTATTAAGATGCTATTTCTAAAGAAATATTTCTTTTCTGAGAAAATTTATTTTATTACAAAATGCTAATTCGCAAGTTTGATCACTAATGATAATGTCCATCTTAAATTATGGTACAGTGTTACCACCACAGTACTGCATGCAGATATATATTGTAATAATACACTATTGGATTGGTCAACCTGACTTCAGCAGGGAAATTAATCTCTTGCAAATAAAGATATTTTTGAAAGTTTGACCTATCTACAAGATGTATTACCTCTGGAGTACGAGTTTACATATACATACAAACATTAAGAGTCACGACCTTTGATTTTTCAAAGGAGGCCCGGTTACAGTTATATTCAAGTCATTTAATTGGCAACGGAAGTTTGGTAATCGGGCGTAGAATGTAAGCAATTGCTACAACTCTTCAGCAGCTTGTTATATCGTGACTTGTTCCATTTTTAGCAGCATTCCAATGTTAATTTCTTTTATAAAAGATGATCCTTTTTACTTGGTTGACGATTGATCGGTGAGATATTCCGTGTGTAAGAAATTTGGAATATTCCTGGCTTGAAATTGTCGTTTGTGGACGTACATGAGTTGTAAATACAGCAAGACAGACGTTCTGTTTTTTACCTGATATTTCGGAAAGGAAATTAGACCAGCGAAGTGTTGACATAGTTCGCCTCTACCCCTAGATGCTAACCGATCAGACAATTTGGCAGCAATTCTCCGTGTTATGGTTACGCGCGGAGAACTATTTCAAATAAAGAGATCATCCTTTCAACATTATCTTGAGACGCGCATATGATATGCGCGGCTCTTGTCGCACATGTAGCTTAGCTTCGCAAGTTTATATTGTGAATCGAATTATCATAGGGCAGATTGAGCATTTTAACCATATGCCATAGTATATAGGGGGGTGATTCGGAATCAGCGTCCGAAAATACATTGCGATTGAAGTTGGTTTCAACTGTCGGGGGCCCTTAAGGGTCGTTCACATATTACGTAATCAGGGGAGGGGGGTTTCCAAATGCTAACGGTTGATTACGGGGGGGGGGGTTCGGCCGTTGATTACGTAATCAAAATTCTCTTTTTTACGCTCTAGAATAATAACAATTTGACAATATTTTAATTCAAATTCCACTCAATTTCACTCTGATGTCTAATAGTGATCAAATTTAGAAATTGATCGAATATCCGGCTATAATAGTAAGTAGTTTAGAAGGTGCTTGGCCGGATATCATAACAATGATTTCGGCTCATCATGATAGCATGATCAGGGTAACATGAAACGTAGAGAAAAGTGTTTTCTAGGGGAAAAAACAAGGAGGGGTCAGGCCATGATTTTACCTGGCCTATTATGTTCATTAATAAATAGAGATTCGGCGGAATGACAGGCTGAGCGCGGCCCAGCCCAGGAAACCTTACTGGTAGGGGCCTAACTTTGGAAGTAAAAGAAATAGAAACGTCTGGTTTTCAACAAAATGTTCGCCTTGTAAAAATAACGTTTCCCCCCAGGGGGAAACTTAAAAACAACGTAGATTTTGAATTATCGCGAAAAGTCATATTTTAGGCCTTATAAAACTGCGCAGCTATAACTTTGCAGATTGTTGTTCTCTGATTGGCTGAATCGTATCACGTGGTACGCGGTACAATTGCATCTTTGGAATGTTTGAAGCGTGCAACTGCAATGAACTTACGAGCGCGCGCCGAGCTCAACAAGCTTTGAAAAGGCGATCACCCTGTAGTAATATTGCTAGCCAGTAAGGTTTGCTGGGAGTAAGCCATGATTACGTAATATTGCTATCAGGAGGGGGGTTGGGTTTTGATTACGGTTGATTACGGAAGGGGGAGGGGGTAAAAATTGCTATAAAATATTGATTACGTAATATGTGAACGACCCCTTATAAAACAATCTCGAAGATCGACTGTAAAGTGATTTAGCACGCTCACCCTTTGTAGCGCGATGCACTACTGGGCCGCGCCGCGCATCCATTACCTGAGGACCCCAGGCTATTATGTTCATTAACATAACCGAATAAAGATTTGGCGGAATGACAGGCTGAGCGCGGCCCAGTAACGCATCCAATAATGCTTCTCGCACCCAATAATGTTTATGCAGATCGGCGAAATGCGAAGGATTGATATCGTGAATCAAGCTCGCCCTAAACAATCGAATACGTGTTTGTTTAATATTATATAACTAAGTATAGCCTGTTACGTGACCAAAACATTTGTTTGCCCATAACTCTAGCCTGTAATGCAGGGAAGCATCTTCACCCTACGTGATTCGGAATCAGCGTGCAAAATGTAAAATAAGCCAAATTATATTATTTTCGTCAGAAATTAAAAAATTTAATTTGGGCGAGCGATTTAGTGAAAGCGCAATGTAAATATTGTACTTTCAAATTTTAGTGCGAGGAAAAAGTGTAATTAATGTTGTGTCAGCTACTGCAGCATTTCATTTGTAGGTTTACAACCTACCAGGTCACCAGGACGCGCGTTGTCATACGTTGTATGACCCGCCGCGCACGAAGTGCGCGGCTCCCCCTGTATCGTCGAAGACTATAGTGAAGCGACAGTGGGGGTCACCACGTGATACAAGACGCGCGCCGAGTTGGACTCGTCGACGGTCCTGGAACAGATATTTTACGAGTATCACCCGTTAACATTTCATTGGCATGGTTCCGGTAATTCATATATTAAGGTGAAATATATATTTCTTCTAGATACATTTTCTTCTAAATAAACTATTTTGTATCTATTTGATAAATTATTTAGAAAAACATTGACGGATGTTACTTGTCTAAATTTCTTCGAAGTAGCGCGCGCCGCTTTCTTCTCAAGAAAACAACAAATTCAAGAAAACAACAAATTTTTATTTAAATCAATTATAGCAACAATTTGAAAAACTTTAAAGCTCTTCTATTACCATGGAATATACTACGGGTATGGTGACTTGGGCTATTGAGTTGTTAAGTAGATTAAGATTAGTAAACCTGCACTTGCATTGTATATTTTATAAAAACTAGAAATTAGGCTTCACGGTAAAATGGAGAAGCAGGCTGATCTTGGAGAGAGCAGACCGTAAAGTTTACGCACCCACCAGGGCTACCTACCTACCCCAGTTGTTCTTTTTGGTTTATCAGCTTGTATTGTTATATTTATGGACCCCAAGTCACCACACTAAGAAGGAGTATGTAAAAAAATAATAATAATAATAATAAATTAAGTTAATATCATCATATCTGTTTAAAACAGTAAAAGTCAATCTGAGGATTGACTTTCCTAGTTAATTTAAAGGTTCAAACGTTTCGGAATATAATAATGTTGGTATTTGTATCTGCTGCAGCAATAATATCGAAATATCATTTGTCTAGAAAATTTTCGCCACTTCAATAGATATTGGGTCGGCAATTTGGTGAGTGAGTGATGAGATGGTTTGGTCTGTGATTGAGTGAGGGGCGATGTGAAAGTTGTGGTAAGTCCAGGTGTTATTATTGTTGATGGATTGAGATCCAAGGATGATACTTTTACAGCGTAATTTAACCAAAGATACAGAAGTAGTGAGGATTTCCCCATTCTCATTTAGAATCCGTTTATGTATGCTATTCCACAATTTGGAGGCTATATCAAGAAACGTGTTGGTTTTTCTTGGGAGGATTATGACATTGCTTGTATCACGTTTTGATGAGTCTATAGTACAATACAACGAGTATGGAGTGCGAAATTTCATAATTCGAAATATCTCAGATATACAGTGGTATTTGTACAAGTTTTGAACAGTAAGCAATTTTAGTCGATTAAAAATGGGCTTGGTGTGCTCTTTTTCGAAAAAAGCAGCTCCTAACCTCTGTTTTGTATAAGGTCTGGCTCGTGCACAAGTGGCATGTTTGTCGAGGTATGCATTTAGGTCTCCAAAAAGGATTCTTATACAACGTTTCTGAGTTATGAACAGCTTATCGTTTGGTTGGTCTTTGAGAGCTGAGCCCCAAACACTTATTCCGTAAGCAAGATGTGATTCCAATAATGCAGAGTATATTTTTTGGTAGTGTTCCCCTGGAACTGAATGTTTGATCCTGTTAAGTGCTCCTGTAGTGGATCTAATTTTTTTTCTTAGATATTCTATATGTGGGCCCCAGCTAAGTTTTTCATCAATTACTACACCAAGAAATTTGGTGTTGCTAACCTTGACAATTTTGTGTCCATTTATAAATATTCCTTGTGATTTGTCATGTTCATTGGCATACGGCCTAACCCTGGCGCAGGTTTCATCAGATTCGTATGCAGGTAGAAAATGTATGTAGCAGCATTTAGACATATTTATATGTAAGAGATTACTTCTCATGAATTTGCATACGAAATCAAGAATTTTATTGGCCTTCAAGTATGTTGCTTCTTTGGACGGTCCAGTGATAAATATATTTGTGTCATCAGCATAGAGCACAAATTTGCATTCATCGCCTTTGTAACAGTTTATTATGTCGTTCATATATAATAAGAAAAGTAGAGGGCCTAGTATGGAACCTTGGGGAACTCCATATTTTACATTCATAGTCTCTGATGTAGTGTTGAGAAATGAAACATACTGTGATCTATCGGATAAATAGCTTTTTAGAAGTCCTAGAGCTAGACCTCTAACCCCATAATTTTCCAGTTTCCTCAGGAGAATGCCATGGTCAAGAGTATCAAAAGCTTTGCTTAGGTCAATAAAGATTCCTAGAACATGATTACCACTGGATGTTGATGTTGTGATTGAATGAACTGATTTGTGGAGTGCATGTGAGGTTGAGTGGCCTTTTCGAAAACCAAATTGTTCATTACTGCCTACAAATTACTCTAGTTCCATCTATAATGAAGTCATCTTTTAGCTGATTCTTCTTTTTGCCACGAAGCTCGTTAATTATTTGCCAGGTTTTTTTGGAGTTATGGCTATTTTTCTCAAACTTTTCAGCATAATACCTGGTTTTGGCAGTTTTTATGGCAATTTTAAGATATTTTGAGTAGTCCTTGTAAACATTATGTCTTTCCAGATCCCCATCTGGAATTAACAATGTTTTTGTTTTTTTCCATTCAAAATAAAGTCTGGCTTTTTTCTCCACAGAGTTGATAAGGCCGTTTGTGATCCATGGATTTGTTATATTATTTCGTTTGGTGGTTTTTGGTGAATCCAATTTGCAAGATATATCTATCTTTTCTTGAAACAGATCCATGAAGGATTCAAAAGAGTCACATCTGTGGTAAAATGTATCTATGTCGTTTTCAATTTCTTCACAGAGCTTATCAAGGTTTGCATTACTATAGTTATAATAAATGGTTGTTTTTTCAGGTGATTTCTCGAAACGGCACGAGCTACGAAGTAGCGCGCGCCGGGCCAGATCATTAACAATGGTCAAGAAAAACAAATCAAAGATTATTGTCATTTGGCTACTTTTACTATAAAGGTTTTATAAATGTTCCTCAGTTTTATATTAAGGGGTTTTTATTCATATTTTTACTTAGTTTAAATTGTAATTTATTAATTTGTTAATAATTTAAATATATGTCAAAGAAAGGCTGAGCTCGGCCCATGAGTAAAACATTGACCATTGTTAATGGCCTGGCCCGGCGCGCGCTACTTCGTAGCACGTGCCATCGGGCCATTCCGAGAAGAAAGCAGCGTGCGCTACTTCGAAGAAATTTAGACGAGTAACATCCGTCAAAGTAAAACATAGTAGAGGCAGCTACAGGAATCGTTGATGAAGAAAATAAAACACAACTCATGATATGACACTCGAAGTATGAACCTAAAGCTGATTTCAGAATTCAGATTGCCGATCAAAAATTTTGATAAACAAGGAAACTCTTTTTTCTGTTTTATTGTTTATTTTAGATTAGAGAAGGTCTTCTTACAGGATTGAAATTAATTTATCTCAATGAAACAAGACATTTTTGAAAGAATAAATTTAATTTTAGCACATTTTACAGAATAAAAAAATGTAAAACAATTCATAAAATATATTAATAAAACAAAAGTTTTTTTTTTAATAAAAAATATAACTTTATAATATAATAATATATAATAATATAATGCCCATATATATATAATATAATAATAATATAATGCCCATTTGGTGTATGACTTTTTGTCCTTGACTGCTAGTTTGGTTTTGGAAGGTCAGGTAACTAACGGGCAAGGAATGCGCGTGCCTGAAAGCTTTTGCACACACCGAAACGCTAGTTCAGTTAGGTTTTTAGAGACTAGGCTCATATTAGGACTAGAAGAAATTTGTTTGTAGACATTAGGGTTCTGTTTGTAGTTGTTAATGTTACTATAGGTTGCAGTCTTGTTGTGACAAAAAGTCTACACTAAAACACGAATTAGTTTATATTGTGTGGTTCAAGGATATAAATATGGCTAAATGATTCCTACCGTAGCCATGTATCTTTTCAAACACGATATCTGATTTAGTTAATTGCAGTATGAAACAATGGAATGTGGATGCCCACAAAATGTTACAAGTGAAGAATTACAGGATGCCATACAGCTGTTTATAAATTCCCAGAGTCCGTTTGTTGGATTGGATTCAGGCTTTAGAGACTTGACAAGATGCCTTGGATCCAAGCAGGCACTGGAAGCCCCACCGTCTCAATACCAGGAGCGAAGAAAAGGTTTCTAACACTTAATTAAAAAGTTTAAAGATGTTTTCCTTCTATAAAACTGTTCGCCATGCATGTATAATATGTGTATGGTATATTCTTGATTATAACCCTGTTAATGGGTGTGATTAGAACCTTCCCTGTGATCACATGTTTACTAGTATGTACTATATTACGTATACATCTTTAATATAGTGAAATGATATTATATAATTTGGTTTATAATCTCAGAATTCATCTTGGAGGTTGCCGAAGATTCTAGAATTGCTCAAAAGCTTAGTGACTGTCTGAAATATGAGCAGGATGTTACATGTTTCAAGAAGATCTTATGGATTTTGGATCTACTTGTCGAGAACAAGATTCAAGTTCCAAAAAGTATACATTACAAATCATTGGTAATGCTAATGGAAAAGGGAATTTTTACTAATCTTCTAATCAGAATTGAAGTTTTCTCTGATGCAACTGAACAAGAAAGTTGGAACGGAATTCTCAATACCCTAACAAATTACGTGCGTTTAAACTTGGAAAATACTGGTATATACGAGAGAAGTATCTATTACAAGTCAAAAATTTTCGAAAAAATCTCTATTGTAGTTAATGCTGCAGATAAACTAGGAGATTGCTATCGTATTCTCATGTATACCTTCCTTAACTACTCATACTTTATCAGAGTGTTAGGAACAGATTACTGTCGGTCCATGGTTAGATCACATGTGCAGGATGGAACTGTGCGTAAAATGGCTCAGCTTATTACTCAGAATATTCAAGACAAGGATGTCCTTCAAATTTCGTTCCTTTTCACTGATGTTTTTCTTGGTGTGATACAAATTGATGAAAATACCGTCTACAACAGTCCATGTAAGAAGATAGTTGATGAGCTTAGATTGATTACGCCAATGTTGATTAAGGTGTTATTCTTGAATTGGAAGGGAGGGTCAAAAAAAGATAGAGCAACTGCTTTAAGAGCTTTAAAAATCATAGAGAATTATGTGATTATTGGCAATAATGAAATTGATCATATCTTCTTGAAGAGACAAAGATTGTGCAAGAGTCTTTCAGACTTGTGTCTTTGGGAATTTCGTTCAGGTCAAAAGAACATCTCACAAACCACTGAGCTCTTACAATTGTCATTAAGCCTATTATCAAAGTTAAGATTCATCAAAATCGAAAACTTTCGTCCAGTCATACCATATTTTATAAAATCGATGAGACAGGCCAACTGCAAACTCTCATCTGAGGGGAAGTCCTTATTAATGGCCTCTACTAACATCTCTTGTCTGATTATGAACAAATGGACCGGATTTGAGAAAGACTTTATGAATGAAGTTTTGAAAATGAAACTTATACCAACCTGGGTAAGTGTCATACAGCAATTTCACACCTCCATGGAAAGGCAGCATTTGATGGTCATAGGTTGCATTTCCAACAGCATGGGTAAATTAGTCCAGGAAATCGCTAATGAACACCTTTTGACATTGATTGACCAAGTTATCGCTAGTTTTCCTTTCCTTATTCAGTACATAACTGCAACAAGTAATCTCAACTTGGAATCATTTCCATCACCCGACTTGTCTATTGCTCATGAGTTTGGAAGACTTTTCCTAATTGTAACTATGAGACTGACTCGTTTCTATGATGATAAACTTGGATGCATCAATTCCCAGTTAAAAGCTCTTCTGGAAACAGAGTTAGTACCATGCATAGGAAAAGCTTTGACCACATTTAAGAATCACGATACAATGATGGTATATCTCAAAGTTATGTCTGAATTAATTCATGTTGAGGACAATAAGAAGATAATGAAGAAATTGGTTGTTTTTTTACCTAAGATCATGGAGAGATGTATCCAGCTTAGAACAGTTTATCATGATGCTAAAGATAAAGAAAACATTTATCATCAGATGCATTATCCCATGATGAGGAAGGCTATTGCATATGCTATAGAAGATGTAAGTCCAACAGTGCTTGAAGGGGGAATTGTGGAGTCCAATTTATCTTTTTGGTCAACTGTAGAAATTTCAGATCAAGGAATGAAATATACCGTGAAAGGGGATTTTGAATTGGAAGATGGAGAGCAATATTATGATGGTGGTGCTATTGCTGATCAGCTAAGGGGTACTTGGGCAATTTGCCACCATTGTCCACATAAGATTTTTGAGGTTTTAGAACCTGATTCACCCATGTTCGAAGGCTGCTCCACAGATGAAGAACGAGTGAGGAATCTTATGCAGATGGTCCTAGACTTTGTTGGATCATACTTGGACCATTCGGAGGAGTACAGTACAGACTTTTTATTGCACATCAGTGCATTTGTGAGAGATCTTGATTTTGATCCCTTGGATCCCATCTGTCGTAGTCTTGTAGCTGCATGCCATAGATTTTTAGAAATCCAAAAAAATCAAGTTATTTTCCATAATTTGTCCACCTTCACTAAATTATTGAAGTGATGCAAAATATTTTCCTACTGTTAAAAAAATTTCCACCATGTTAATTGAGTAATTGCATGATTCACCTGTCTGATGAAAAATTAATTTCGTGTACAATTTATTGTTGTGGTTCAGATTACATGATTTCAGTTAAAAACAAAAATTTCAATTTTATGCCATTTATTACAGAATAAACAAGTTTACAATAAATCGATTTGAGACGTGCTACATTACATTGGCCAAAAAGGATTTCAATTGATTTTACCGTTTCATATGACTTGCGTTTGGAAAAGATTTGACTCTGCCAAACGTTTTCCCTTAAATTTCGAATATTGATAACTTTAATGAAATACTCGGTTTTTAAATGTTTTGTTAACGTCGTCCTATCCCAGAACCTCTAATACCCAACCCTAACCCTAACACTAACTCCAACCATAGCCCTAGCCCCTAACTCTAACACTGACCCTGCTGTATCACGCTGCACGAGTCTCCATAGCGCAATGCTCTGGGGCACAACGTTCTGGGAATAGGCAACGATATAACTAGGCATCTTCCGGTTTTTAATTAGAATTTTGTTGATTGAAATGTTAATTCGATTCTACCGTTAATACCTATTCAATTATAAAGTTATAACTTCTGAACAAACGGAAAAAGATTGCTGTGTTAAATTTATTTTACCGTTAGTTCCTATTTAATTATGATTTCTCTCAAAAAGGGCAGGAACCGAGAGTGCCCAATGTCATGACAATTGTACGACAAGAATTGACAATATGTGCCAATATATGACAACATACGACAATATTTTACCCTATTTTACACTATTTAACAAAATGTGACCAAATTTGACAGTATAGGACAATATACGACAATATTTGACAATATACGACAATATTTGACAGGAAATGACAGGAAATGACAAGTTTGACAATAAGTGACAACAGTCGAAAAACCGTGGGAAAATAGGCACTCTCGGTTCCTGCCCCAAAAAGAATTTGTAATGTATTCTGTTTTACTTTTAACTTAGTGTCCGTTGAAATTTTCATATTTTAAATCTCACCTGTTATTTTATCAGTCTTCTTATCAGACGAGAACTTTAATTGAACGAACAGTCGGCACATGTTCCCCCTTGAAATATTGGATAAATATACATGAATCAAAGACATGAATTCCAGTGGGAGGCATATTTTGTGATTTGATTAATATAACCAGGATATCATATAACACTTTTTTAGGAGATTTTATTATAGAGTTCAGTTATATTTACCTTAAGTTTATTTAGTAATGGCAGTTCTACTGGCCAAATGTGATAAGGAATAATAACCTGCTAATATCATTCAACGGCAACGTTACGTCACTGTAAATCACCAGTAGAAGTATTGAAAATCAAGATGCATATTTTTGTAACAAACATCACTTTGCTTTTATTTGACAAGCGCAATTTTTGCTTAAATTCAGATTGTTTGAATAGTTTAAAGTGCTTCTCAAACTCGTCCGTTAATTTGACTATACCCATCAGGATGATTCGAAGTATTTTAAGCAGACAACTAAAGAAGCACTCTTTTAAGGTGAGAACATAGTGTAGATAAGAAAGTTGCAGACGGTTTTTTCTTCGAAATACTTAAACAATCATATCTTATACATTGAATACATACAATAATATGCTGAATTGTTACATTTTGTTACGCACCAATTATCCGAGCTCTCCTATCCTTCTTTTATCGCCACATTTTAACTGTACAGTGCCTTTCAACTTAATACAAGTACAAGTACATGATGGAAGACTTAGATGTATTTCAACGATTGTCAGCTTTCTCGACATTTTTTACTGAAGCGCATCTGGACTTTAATAATTGGATCTTGGAACTTGCAGGAGCCGTGAACTGTTAAGATCAAACAGAGTTTTCAGCTAAAATATTCGAAAAGCCAAATAAAATAGTTATGTCAAAGTTGGTATTCAATTTGTACAATCAGATGAACCTCTTTGTCAGAAAAACTGCTGACAAGTTTGATGAAAGACGTTGAGGAGTTAAAAAGTTTTCTCATCCAATCGAAAGCTGCAAGAGGAACTTCTTGAGGTCAAAACTGAGCAGTCCCTCAAATTTTCTACTGATAAATTAAGAAGTAGTCAAGTAGTATTTCTCAGATGTAATGAAAACAATAAGAAAGTATCAAATGGCTTCCCTAATTATGCTGATACTCATTACTCATGATAAGGCTACTTCATTTCTGAATGATGGAAAAATCTTAGATTCGTATGGGTATCAGTCTAAGAATGGCAACAAAATACTGCCAAAAGTTACTAATCATAGCGACTTCTCGATGATGTTGATACTGCAGCTCTAGGTAACGATGCTGAAAAACTTAGGGATCAGTAACACAAAGTCACCCAAATAGATTAGAAAACCCCTTCCATCAGAGTTATGTAAAACAAGCCACACTATCTGACCGTTTACATTTCAGAGACTAATTTCAACGACTGGAGCATGCCATGCTGAATTTTGCGATACTGTAGACGAAGCTATCAGAGACATTAAGGATGGAGACAAGCTTCTCGTGGGAGGTGACAATCATTGTTTAGTCAACATTTTGTAGTGTTTACTGACTTACTGACTTAAGTCGGCTTCTTGGTCCGAGCAACTACAATTCCTCGCCACACGTCGCGGTCAAGCATAACAGATCTTATCTCTTCAACACAGGAAAGGCTGGTGTCCTTCTTTAGCATGTCCAGAAACGTAAGGTGGGGCCTCCCCGGTCTCCTGTATCCATGCTGAGGGTCCCAGAACAGAAGTTGGTTTGCCAGAAGGTCGTCATGCCTGGCTACATGTCCAGCCAGTCTCATTCTTCTGGAGGCTATCATCGCTGATGGCTTGGGGATGTTGCCGTATAAATCACTGTTGTTGATGATTTGTGGCCAACGTATGTTCAAGGCCATCCGGAGCATTCTAGTGTAGCATCCATTGATCCGCTTAGTCATGGATTGGCTTATCGTCCAAGCTTCAGAGCCGTACAGGAGTACGGGCTCAACCGTTGCTCGAAAGACACGGATCTTTAAGTCCCTGCGCATTTCAGACTTCCAGGTTGTCTTTAACTGATGACAGGCCCCCCATGCCTTTGCTTTCCTAACATCAAAGTCCTTCTCCGCACTCATTATTCTGCTTCCAAGGTAGACAAAGTCATCTACTTGCTCTATCTCCTGCCCACTTGCTGCTTTAAGGCCACAGGGGGGGGTCCGAGGTCGATTTTGAGATTTTGAGATATGTTGTAGAGCTCGATCTAAATTTTCAAATGCTTTTGTCCTTACCGAAAACAAAGTTTCCTATTTGAAGATATCGCGCGTTGAATTTTGAGGTTTACCTGTAATTCTATTGTAAATGAAAACTTTAAATGAAATCGTGTTCAAAATCTATCTTCTTTTTCAGTTTATGACTTAGAACCTTGAAACTTGGCAACAATGTTCTTCAAGGTATTTTGAGTTTTTGTTATGTAACGATTTATAATATCTTGCTCCAAAGCTGAGATATGAGGTTAACCATGAGTGCGGGTTACAAAATTTAAAATGGTTAACCTCATAAAAAGAGTTAGGAGCAAAATTACAACAATCGTTACATAACAAACTTTTAAATTTATGTCAGGAACATAAGTTCCAAATTTGAGGTGAAATGGATAAAAACTCTAGGAGAAGATAGATTTTGAAGTCAAAAATTCGAGGTTTTCAGGAGAGGCAAAAAACTGTTTTTTATGTTATGTGATTTTGGAGTATTTTGCCTTTATTCGTATATTTTTCAAAGTTTAACTGCTGAAATAACACAAAAACAATAAAAACAAAGCTTATTATAGTTTTCAGTTGTAATGGCATCAATATTTCTGCCCTCCATTATCGATTTATCAAAAAAAATGAGGTTATTTGAAGAATTGGTTAACCTCATTTATAAAAAAAAGTAAAATAGCTACAGACAAATGAGTGGTGGCAAAGTATCCACCACAAAAATATATATTGATTCAAAGCATAATGTTTTTTTGCATTTTTTGAAGCCTCGACCCCCCCCTGTGGCCTTAATGACGGTAGAGTCAGACTCAGAGAGATTGACTCGTAGTGTTTAGTAGGGAGCATAACGGCTCTCGACAGACAATTGAAACAACGCAAATGACTAGTGAGAACTAAATGAAAATAACATTCAATTTGAAAACGCTTATAAATACAGCAAACTGAAAAATGTGATATCTTGTTTATTAAATCACTCCAATTTACTTTCCTTTTATTTTACATGATGAATATCATTATGAAAGGTCAACCTCAATTAAAGTTCAAATGAACTTAAAACCAAAAACGAACAAAAAGAGTTAGCTCTCTCCAAATTCTTTAGATACAGAACAAAACAAAGAAAAACATATTTATAAATTAATAAATTAAGTTCACTCCATAATCACAAACATCATTTCCTGATGGCACATTCCAGCTGCTCCACGATCTTTTGTAGTGACACTATCTTTTTGCCGAGAATCTGCATCGTGATGCTGGCAAGGGTGCTGTCTCCTTTTGGTCTCCTCAGCTTTTTACCCTGTTGAATTTAAGGCAATCAGCTTCAGTTTCTTACAGTCAGCTTATCTTTACAGTTTGTGTTTTAAACAGTGCTCAAAGATTTCATAATTTCTCGATCAAGAAAGTGGGAGGAAACAATCATCACGTCATGTGAAAAATATGTACATACATTAGGGTCGGAATAAGCACCAAAATTTCCAGGACTTCAGCCCAGTTTATTAACACAATAGAAACATCAGATTATCAGGATCATCTCTAACTTAATTAAATTACTTGACAGTAAACTATAAAATACCGTGTACTACAGGGTACTACTACCTTGCAGACATGAAGTATTACTTGACAGTAAACTATAAAATACCGTGTACTACAGGGTACTATTACCTTGCAGACATGAAGTATTACTTGACAGTAAACTATAAAATACCGTGTACTACAGGGTACTATTACCTTGCAGACATGAAGTATTACTTGACAGTAAACTATAAAATACCGTGTACTACAGGGTACTACTACCTTGCAGACATGAAGTATTACTTGACAGTAAACTATAAAATACCGTGTACTACAGGGTACTATTACCTTGCAGACATGAAGTATTACTTGACAGTAAACTATAAAATACCGTGTACTGCAGGGTACTATTACCTTGCAGACATGAAGTATTACTTGACAGTAAACTATAAAATACCGTGTACTACAGGGTACTACTACCTTGCAGACATGAAGTATTACTTGACAGTAAACTATAAAATACCGTGTACTACAGGGTACTATTACCTTGCAGACATGAAGTATTACTTGACAGTAAACTATAAAATACCGTGTACTACAGGGTACTACTACCTTGCAGACATGAAGTATTACTTAACAGTAAACTATAAAATACCGTGTACTACAGGGTACTATCACCTTGCAGACATGATGTATTACTTGACAGTAAACTATAATATACCGTGTACTACAGGGTACTACTACCTTGCAGACATGCAGTATTACTTGACAGTAAACTATAATATACCGTGTACTACAGGGTACTATTACCTTACAGACATGCAGTATTACTTGACAGTAAACTATAAAATACCGTGTACTGCAGGGTACTATTACCTTGCAGACATGCAGTATTACTTGACAGTAAACTATAAAATACCGTGTACTGCAGGGTACTATTACCTTGCAGACATGCAGTATTACTTGACAGAAAACTATAAAATACCGTGTACTACAGGGTACTACTACCTTGCAGACATGCAGTATTACTTGACAGTAAACCATAAAATACCGTGTACTACAGGGTACTACTACCTTGCAGACATGAAGTATTACTTGACAGTAAACCATAAAATCCCGTGTACTACAGGGTACTACTACCTTGCAGACATCAACTTATTACTTGACAGTAAACTATAATATACCGTGTACTACAGGGTACTATTACCTTGCAGACATGCAGTATGACGTTCTCTCGGGAGAGACCAGACCAAGGAACTTTCCCAGTGAGACATTCCCACATAACACACCCCAAACTGTACACGTCACTCACTGTACTTACTTCCTCCTGTAAGAGAGGGGATGTTGTTAGGTACTGTCCAACTGTTAGGAGTGGGGGGAGGGGTAGAGTTATGGGGTGGGGGGAGGGGAGTGGAGGGGTAAAATAGAAGAATTTCTTACAGGAAAAATTATTCGTTACTGCTCGTTACACCCCCTGAAGTTGATTGAAAACTGTGTACTATCAGGTTTCTCGGGTGGATGATCATTTTAAAATTTCATAATTACTGTTCCTTTAAAATACTATGCAGAACCATTTGTATCCCTAGCTTTTTTGTGTCTACCATGTTCTCGATTGTAACTCAGAATAATCTGCTTTACTTTTGTGTTTCTATGAGAAATTGAGAAGATTATAACAAATCCTACAACCAACCTCATTGATCCATACATCATTCCACTGCCAGAAGTGACCAGTATTAAACGTCATATTATTTAGGACTGGTTGAACGTAGCCCATGTTACCAAGTTTTGCCTCTTTTCCCAAGAATATGGAGTGACTGCTGACCCTGTAATATGGATTGACTGCTGACCCTGTAATATGATAAGTCTGTTAAACCCTTGAATCCTCTAGAGAGATGATGTGACAATGATGTTTAATAATTCTGTTGGCCCATGATTAAAAGTTTAGATAAACAAGGTCAGCAGTTCATATATTCAGTGCCACGTTCCATTATAGGTATTATAATAGACCAGTCATCCAGGTTATCATCTTTCACAATTTCCTATGTTCCGTGAACCAGACCTGGCCCGATCTAAAATAAAAAGAGTTTTGACCCCAAAGTTTGCCCACCCGTTATGAATGTATCCGTTCTTGTGAACGTAGTCTAGTGCACAGCAGATGTTATTGATGACATCCACTATCTCTCTCTTGCTGAGTTTTATCCCTTGTTTGTGTAGTGTTGAGTACAGTGTACCTCTGGGAAATGGTTCTAGTACCATCAGTACATCACGTGTTTGGGGCCCTGAGCAGACTCCTGAAGATGAAGGAAACTGTTATTACATTTGTTAGATTTCATCTGAGATTTTAGTTTTAGTTCAATTCTTGATGCTTTCTTTTATGGAAGGAGATCCTCGTATAATGGGATAATTAATATCCTTCTGTAATGTTGCTTAAAACTATGTGACGTCACCAAACCATGTGACGTCACCAAATAACTTACCCAGCAACTGGACTATATAAGGATGTCTGAGAAGTGAGAGGACGTCCATTTCTCTGAACAACATGAGGGTGTGGGTTCTGCAGACATCACGATGTGTTAGAGATTGTACTACTGAAACTGGGGTTAGTCCCCATCTTCCTGGGGATATAGAATTGTGGGAGTTAGTTTCAGCTTTTCAGCCGTTACAACGTTTGTTTCAGAACTGAGTATATATTGTAAGATTCAATTCTTTCAGCTGTAGAAGTTGTGTTATTTTCAGATATTGAAGTAGCATGGTGCAATTATGTTCTGTGAAATATATTGCATCGTAAAATTGAAATACACTACAAGTTAGAAATATTTACAGTTAAAAACCATTACCCTGTTTAAGAGAAGAGTAGGATGATATGACCACATAACAATCTTCACACTTTATCTCCTCCCCCGTCATCTCCACCACTGTCGTTATCACACCTGAAAACAGCTCATCTACAGGGCTATAATGTGAATCAGCATTGTGAACCGTGCTTACTTGCCCCATAAAATATATCTAGCTATTCCGGTGTGCATTCCACAAGTACTTACAAGTACTTACTCCTCACTAGTGTCTGAACATTCTTTATTAAAGGGAGTCCTTACTTCAGGCACCTACCTGGATGTTCACCCTTTCCTCCGTAAGCAGCGACAGCTCTGTTTTCTTTCCTCACCTCTCTTCTTGTCTCCCTCTTCGTCTCCCTCCCTGTCCTACCCCCTACCTCCTGACTTGGAGTTCTAGCTCTAGTTTTGTACTCGTGGTACACAGTCTTATCGTTGAAAGTAACTGTTGATCTTCTTCGAATTTCTGGTCTCCTTTTCTTCTCGTTTATCCTGGGAGGAGACACTTTTTGTGTAATACTTTAAGTACGGCACGGGAGTACTTACTTATCACATAAACCTCTGCGGTTTAGAATTGTATCGTTGTAAATTTTAAAGAGTGCGATTGGGGATCAACGTTGGAATATAAGTGACGTGATATTTTTGAAGACTGCGGTTGTGAATTGTGATGTCTGACCGTGTAGCTGCTGACCAAGGAGTGTTGAAAATAGGCCTTGGGCTTTCATCCTGTTCATGTGATCTATTGGCCAAGTCAGGTGACCTTTCTGCCGAGTCAACTGACCTTTCTGCTGTGTCTCGTGTCAGTGCTGTGTGATATAATGTATCTGCTGTGTCTCGTGTCAGTGCTGTGAAGTCTGTTTCTTCCATGTGCTCTCGGACATTTCGACTTAGGTTACAGTAAACTGAAATAGATATGTTTTAAGAACTTGAATTTGGATCCAGATATAAACGACATATAGATGAAAATGAGATACTGATACGAGTGAAATACTAACTATATATGAACAAAAGTAAAACTATTAACAAAAGTAAAACACTACCTTACCTAGAGGGGTAGGGTACATTATTTTAGGCGTACTAGTTGGTAGATTAGAATAGCACTGCGTCGGAGTCATCTCCCATTTCATAGGTTTCTTAGTCGTGGCTAGCCACTTCACCATGCTCGACATTCTACCTCGTGTACAAGCTATTAATTGTAATGACCGAAAACTTGCAAACAAGTCATTATTTAGCCAAATATTACTCAGAAATAAAATACGATGGATCTAAAATAATATAGCAGCTTACAGCTATCACTATTTACGAGAAACATCTTTCGATCAATTATTACTCGTGGATTAAGCTCTTATTTTATTTATAATTAAAGGAATGTAAAATAAAACTTATTATTTCATTGAATTAACTTTAATCTGTCACAGGGTTTGGATTGTGTGGAATACCAGAATATCTGATAGACGGGTTACAAAATAAAGGTGTAAAAGATCTCACATGTGTATCCAACAATGCAGGTAACTCCTTGATCTTTGAATTTGTTCCAAATTTTAAAGGATTTGATATTATGATGTTTCTTTTTACCTATTCGTCGCAGTCAATTTCCAAATTGTGATGCTATAATGTGAGACTAAGACTCTTTAGCAGACGTATATATATACTACTTCTGTAAAACGTTAAATCATACAGTAACAATTCTCCATTTCCAAAGTATGAACGTCTTTCAAGTTACAATTATACGAGAAATCGTAATAACCTTTGGCAGGAGTTGATGATTTCGGTCTGGGTTTGTTACTGCAGAACAAGCAGGTAAAGCGGATGATTAGTAGTTACGTGGGAGAGAACGCTGAGTTTGAGCGACAGTTCCTTACTGGGGAGCTAGAGGTGGAGCTCACACCTCAGGTAATTAAAATAATTAATACCCTTTATAATTATAAGAGTTAATTAACGATAATAATCACTGATAGACCTGCATTAAGTTTATTATCATAACCAACTATGAACTATTCAAATTTGAATCGAGGAATTAATGCACAAATAACGGTATTACCGCAATTAACTAATTAGCACATTACTAATTTCAATTCTGTATTTTATGTATTCGGTCGGCACCAACGTCATTATCTATTATCATGATTATGGTTTTACCGCCGTATTTTGGTTCAGTCGAAATATATTTTAATAATGTTTTACGTACATTTTTCTCACTCCAGCTGCAATCTGGTAGTGTTGAGTTTCATTAATATTTCCCTAATCTTGAGAAATCATGCTGTTGCTTCATTGTAGATATCTTGGTCTTGTGTAAATGTAATTGTAGAACATGTCATGTAGTTTTGAATTTAAATAAATTAAAATAGTTTTGAATTTAAATAAAATAATCCACCAGGGAACACTAGCAGAGCGTATTAGAGCAGGTGGTGCAGGAGTACCAGCATTCTTTACACCTACAGGATACGGCACTCTGATACACAAGGGAGGCAGCCCTATCAAGTATAATAGTGATGGAACTGTACAGATTACTTCTGAACCCAGAGAGGTGAATTATGTTAATTAACTTATTTGTTAAATAAACAAATAAGTAAGTTAACAAATAAGTTAAAGTAAGTTAACAAATAAATTAAAATAAGTTAACAAATAAGTTTGAACTGTTTTGTTGTGTATTCTGACTTAATCATTAATGAGCATGTTTTGTGACATCAATGTTTCTACGTTTGAACACAGAACAGGTAAACATATTCTAAATAGAGATAGTATTCGTAACTTTCATCTGTTTCTAAGTCCATTAGTCCAAAACTGACAATAAGTTATTACAACAATATAATCTGTTTATTTACATACTTGGCCCACATAGCTCTATTCATTAAAACGTGTAAACTGTAAATTATGGCAGACAGCAAAAGTGTGTGCCTATCATAGTTGTATGTATTTAACGGGAACTAACTTGATAAGATAGAACAGTGACTCAGTGAGTTAGTGGCAGTAACTTCTCAGAAGCAGGACACCATTAAAGCAACAAATTGAAATAATTATCTTTGTAAACTCGAAATTCCTTAGCTGATCTACAGCCTTATTTTTCACGGAACGAATATCAAAACTTCGCATAATGTTGTGATGACGTCACTAAATTCCTAGGACCGTGTATTTAACGGGAGGAACTACATCATGGAGGAAGCTATAACGGGGGATTTTTCTCTGATAAAAGCACACAAAGCGGACGAGGCAGGGAACCTTACTTTCAGACTAACTGCTAACAATTTCAACCAACCAATGGCCTCTGCTGGCAAAATTACTATCGTTGAGGTGAGATTATTGATAGGATTGTTAATTAACTATTATAATGTAACTGTATAGTGATTTTACAGTAATCTATATCACATAACTGGAGCCTGCAATCAAAATATTTACAACAAAAAGAAGAACAAAGGTGATAGGTACAGTAAAAGGCGTACAATTAGATCCATTTTATCATGATAGTTTGATGTTTGTTATCAGCCGCTAAATTTATGAGTTACTGATAACTGAATACCTTTTTTGGTCTTGCACCAAAAAGTAGTGATATGTGCATTCATGTTTTATAATTTGCTTCTTATCATATCTACAATATAACTATACTTAAACTTCGTGTACTAAAAAAATTTCAAGATATTGAATAACAATACAAAAATCTCATTTCTAGTTATATATTAAAGATAAGGTTCAATATCTGTTGATAACTCCAGAACAATCAAAATTGATAGCGAAAGTGACCTAAAAGTTAAAAGTCACGTGATCATAGATTACAAGACACGTGATTTAACGTTCTCCGCTGGGAGACCCAGCTCTATTAATTTCACTGACAGGACAGTACCGACCAGGTGGCAAAGCCAGTAGGCAGTAACTGAGGGGCCGGGGGGGGGGGGGGGCCACCTCATGCCCACTTATTCCTAAAATTTTTGTCAAATGGGCATCCCCCCTTAACCTGTTTTTTTTTTTTTTTTTTTTTTTTTTAAAGAGAGGCTGGGCCTGGTTGGCCCACGAGAGGATAGCATATGGATGCTTTGCCTACCTCTGGGGTATGGCAGTCCTGTGGGAGGATGCCAGCGGAATCAAGATGTGTAATCACGGATGATGGTAAGTGTTGTGGGGTGTGTTATAGATAAACGGTTAGGTGGTGGTTGAGTGTGGAAGAGAGGGGCGAAACAAGACGGCGTTAAAGTAGTCGCTATGTTACACCTGTCTGGTCCAACTCCTCCGGCACCACTAAGCGTTTAGTGTGGTTTGTAAAGTTGACAATGGTGGAGATGTGTTGGTTGTCGAATATGTCATTGACAGAGAGGTAGTAGTCCCGGAAATATTGACCTCTTATTTGGGCAATAGCCGGGCACTGTCCGAGAAAGTGTGAGACAGTCTCCTCTCCGTCGCCGCATTTAGGACAAGCACTTGTGTCTGATTTGTGAATGGTGTGTAGGTGTTTGTTGAGGCCACAATGTCCCGTGATGAGGTGCACTGCAGTTCTGTAATTTTGTCTGTTGTTACTGAGTGTAGTGTTGAGATTTTTGATGATGTTGATGTTTTTATGTCCAAGTGTCAGTTTAGTGTGTCTGGGACCATTAGTAATCCATGATTCTTGATTAAGTTTTGTGACTTTGTCGTTGATCAGGCGTTTGATGTAAGATTGTGGAATTGGGCAATTCAAAGTGGATTCACTGGTTGTGCCATTTTTGGCCAGCTCGTCTGCTTTTTCATTACCCCACAATCCGATGTGTGCTGCTATCCATCTGATCTCTAAGGTGTTAGTGGATCCGAGTGTATTGAGGGTGTCGTAGCAGTCTCTAGTAGTTCTACTCCTCGTTGAAGGTGAGGATATAGCTTGAATAGAGGAGAGACTGTCTGACCATATGATGATATGTGTGTTTGTGTAAGTTGATAGATATTTACAAGCTTCGATGATGGCAGTGAGTTCTGTTTGATAAACGGTGCAATAATCAGGAAGCTTGAATGATCTTTCATCTAGTGTAGTGTTGTTGTTGTCTGTGGTGATAATATAACCAGCCCCGCTACCTGAGTCTGTGCGTGACCCGTCTGTGTAGCAGGTGATGGTTTCACTGGGGAAACTAAATCACTGGAAATGTGATACCTTCTGTTCTTACATATCACACTGGAGTAACTGATAAATAAAAAGAGATCCTATCTTCGTTACATAGTCTTACGTTGCCTCCCATCCCGTTACTTTACCCCGCGGTTAATCTAAAACACATTTTCCATTTCATATTCCTTCTTTTTGAAAAGTTCCAAGTTTTGTAAACGCACGCCAGGTGGTCGGGCTGGTTAAATGAAACATGATAACTAGTGATGTATTACACACTAATAACATGATCCTCACATTCTCACTCACACCTCACGTTCTCAGTCACATTCTGAGCCATTTTCAGTTCCTTTGCGTGGTATTTCTCAGACTGGTCCTATCTTGATTCCTTCTTTGTTGCTCACTGAAGTTATGCTGCATTTCATATGTGTGATTGCGTAATTTCGTAAATAAGTCGCAAACACTCTGACTCTCAGTAATCTGTACTCCATCTCAGAATGAACACAACCCTTCTTCTGGCGATACTAATTCCTGGTGTTGGAATCATAGTTTTCCTCATCATCAAAGTTTGCGCCCTTATTTTTAGATCTTGGAAAAATATCAGGGATCCAGTACCAGCTCGACTGAACGCTAACACTGATCGTTACACACATTCTCCAGTGGAGATTGCCAGTGGTTCTGGTACCAATGTTTACGCAAATATTTCTAATACCAATCTCGATTCCAGACAAATACCTCCAGAGAGTTCTTATGTTCCTTCTAGCCCCTCCTCTCATGTTCCTTCTAGCCCCTCCGCTATACCAGGTGATGAAACAAGCAGCCATACTGTTCGGCTTCAAAATGGTTTCGGCAGCTCGAACAGACCTCATGTGAGTCCTCCTCAGGAAGCAAGTGCTTCCCAGCACTATCCCGACCCAGCACAACATTCTACTGCACAGCTTTATTATAGGGATGAAGATGGTTCTTTCCTACCAGTCTCCACACCAATTAGCAGTGTGCACAGTGTGCCAGCTATCAGTGGGACATTGGACCAGCCTTCACTAGACCAGCCTTCAGTACACACAAACCAGCTCTCCACCGGACCAATTGCTGCTTTCAGCCCTCCTTCGTATAAAGATCTTTTTGGGTGAAAACCCTGAAACTTTTATCATTATTATCAATCTGTATATTATATTGATTTTTAAACCTTTGCAATGAGATTTGCTAAGATATAAACTTGAAATAAGTTATCAATCAGTGACAGTAGATCAGAATTTGGGTTACTATCAATATAATTTGTAAGATTCTTTTTCAAATTTTGTCTCCATCAGATCTATAATAACCGTTTTCAAGTAGATTCTAATTCGAACTAGAGTTGCTGGGCTTGAGTTTATTGGGCAATTCCACCGTGACTGACACCACGATTTTGCTATTTTTAAAAGTTCAAACGAATGTTGTACTCGAGATGTTGCTTATTTATCAGCTTAAACTGTTTATTTGTCCACATGTATCGATTTTATTTCATATCATGGTTAAATAGACAAAAAGAATAAGATTGCAAACCTTCAAAATTTTCTAAAAATAGTCCCTCATCGAGAAAAAATATATTTTTCTTTTTCAAAAAATTTTTAAAATTTGGAGAAGTCTGACACTGTAATACCGATAGTTCGGCCATTTTAAAAGTTTTATGGCTGATTTTTTTTACTGAACATTACTTACACTGCGTACAAGAATCCCTTCAAAGGATTTTATAATTAAAATATAGATGACGAAGTTACAGACCAAACAAGGTCGAGAGAAGCAAAATTGAAATTTTTGTAAAAATCAGAGTTGTATATTTTACCATTCATCCAGGTCATAAGATATCGCTTCAAAAATTCTTGTGAGTGTAGCTGATGATCATATCCAACTTTTTGGAACAGGATTTCTCTCAATTTTGAGTTAAAGGTATGAAATGTGGCCTCAAACGACTTCGTAAAATTCATCGTAAAAAGGGCCAAACATGGCAGATTTAAGGCTTAAAATGCTTATAACTCAAAAAAGTATCAGTTTTTTTGAAATAATTTTTACAGAATCGTAATCCGCTTGAGAAGACGAATCTTTTAGTACCAAATTTATAATAGTTAAAGACTAGACAAAACTCTGACTCTCAGTAATCTGTACTCCATCTCAGAATGAACACTTCTTCTGGCTTTCTGGCGATACTAGTTCTTGGTGTTGGAATCACAGTTTTCCTCATCATCAAAGTTTGCGCCCATATTATTAGATCTTGGAAAAATATCAGGGATCCAGTACCAGCTCGACTGAACGCTAACACTGATCGTTACACACATTCTCCAGTGGAGATTGCCAGTGGTTCTGGTACCAATGTTTACGCAAATATTTCTAATACCAATCTCGATTCCAGACAAATACCTCCAGAGAGTCCTTATGTTCCTTCTAGCCCCTCCTCTCATGTTCCTTCTAGCCCCTTCGCTATACCAGGTGATGAAACAAGCAGCCATACTGTTCGGCTTCAAAATGGTTTCGGCAGCTCGAACAGACCTCATGTGAGTCCTCCTCAGGAAGCAAGTGCTTCCCAGCACTATCCCGACCCAGCACAACATTCTACTGCACAGCTTTATTATAGGGATGAAGATGGTTCTTTCCTACCAGTCTCCACACCAATTAGCAGTGTGCACAGTGTGCCAGCTATCAGTGGGACATTGGACCAGCCTTCACTAGACCAGCCTTCAGTACACACAAACCAGCTCTCCACCGGACCAATTGCTGCTTTCAGCCCTCCTTCGTATAAAGATCTTTTTGGGTGAAAACCCTGAAACTTTTATCATTATTATCAATCTGTATATTATATTGATTTTTAAACCTTTGCAATGAGATTTGCTAAGATATAAACTTGAAATAAGTTATCAATCAGTGACAGTAGATCAGAATTTGGGTTACTATCAATATAATTTGTAAGATTCTTTTTCAAATTTTGTCTCCATCAGATCTATAATAACCGTTTTCAAGTAGATTCTAATTCGAACTAGAGTTGCTGGGCTTGAGTTTATTGGGCAATTCCACCGTAACGGACACCACGATTTTGCTATTTTTAAAAGTTCAAACGAATGTTGTACTCGGGATGTTGCCTTATTTATCAGCTCCAACTGTTTATTAGTCCACATTTAACCTTTCTACAGGTTGTGTGAAAATTTCAGACCCCTACTGGATTATTACCTTCTGAGATAGCACCCCTGACCCCTGTGACATAAATATGACCATTTTTTGGGTGTCTACTCAGATGGTGCCCAAATCTATCTCAAAAAGTTATCTATTGTCTCTAATTTAGAATTGCAATGATAGAAGAAGGTTTAGGGATTTCTGAGATGCCTTTTTCTTGGAGATTTTCTCAATTTTTGTTTGCGTGACGCCATTTTCAAATTGCGACGGACGTGACTGTGACGGACTTTAACATCTCTGTTTTGATTATCAGAGGGTTAATTGTAACACCTCTGTTTTGGCTACAAGGAGTATAGTTTGGGAATTGATCAGAGATTGCTAGAGAGAGTTCATTTTAACATCTCTGTTTTGATTATCAGTTTCACTAGTTTAACATTTCTACTTAACTATCACCTGGTCACCAGGTCACCTGGTCATAGTAACGTGAGCTGATTCTTGGTGTGTTCAATTAAACTGCTCCTCCTTTTTCCATTCTGTTCAACTGTGAGCCCAATTTAGAATTTAATGAGTTCCTCAGCGTGATTTGGCAATGATCTGGGCACTTGTTACATCCCACTTCTCCAGGACTACTATCTACTATCTACCTGTGTGAAATGTTTCTTGGTTTCAAATTGTGTGCGTCTCAATGAACCCATTCAACTCTTCTACTAAAATGAGCCAACTTCTCTTACTTCTGATGATATTGGCTGCTGTCGGTCTAGGTCTTGTGCTGATTGCTGTGTATTGCTCCCACATTTACAGGACTACAGGAAATAATTCAGAAGAAACACCAGGTAACCTGTCCCGTCTTAGAGTGGGTGAACAACCTCGTGATCTACACGTACATCATCTCTCTCCTACCCATGTTTCTAGTAGTCCTGTCACTCAACCTAGCTCAAATGATCAGCAGTACACTTCTGATACTAGACAGGATGAAAACATGGTGGAGGAGATGATTTCAGAACAATGTGGTAACAGCGATACAAACTCAACCACACAGATGTACTATTTGTCGGTTGCTGGTGATGGCACTTTTCAGGCTGTCTTGTAAAATCTGGGTTCTGCAGCCTATCTGGCTGCTTATACAGACACTGTAATTTACTGTAGATATGTAATCTATTTTTAGCAGAAATGTAGCCGCCAAGAAAAATGATCTTGAAATTAAATTATAATATGTTATGTTAGCTTTTGTCAGGTGATTTCAAAATTACATTATACGATGTGATAGATTTTGCATGTGAATCTTATGTTTGTTACTGCGATTCACATTTGTTCTTTAAATTCATTAGATTCTGCTGTGATTATTTAAATTTAATATCTCGTAAACTCATAGTTTTGTTTCTTTCGGATATATCTGTTTAATGAAAATATGAAATATAATATATTAATGAAAATATGATTATGATTATTACGAACGAATCATGTCACAAAGTATAAATCATAATTTCACAAAGAATCAGGTTGGCTAACCGAGATAAATAAGAATTAAACTAGAAACTCTGCGATATTATCAGTCGGACCTTTACTACCTTCAATTAATTGATAACCAGGCATTTCTAATTGGCTATAAATTAATATTTACGATAATTATTTCTCCTCAGGTAGAAGAGATTGTACCACTGGGATCAATCCCTCCAGAAGATGTACACGTCCCTTGTATCTTTGTAGACAGAATAATCCAGCGTTCTGGACATCAGAAACGAATTGAGGTTTGTATTTGAATGGTGTTTTCTTGGACTCAGACATAAGAGTTTTGTTTTATGACGTCACCAAATGTGACATAGATTGTAGAAAAGTTGAATTACTCCATAGCAATTCGAGATGATGATTTTGCTATTTCAGTCTATTATCATGAATTACTCCATAGCATAGATGATGATTTTGCTATTTTACTCTATTATCATGTAATAACTTAGAAGCAAATAAGAAGTGTCAATATTTTCACTCCACAGAAAGTTACCCTGTTAGCCGAGGACCCTGGAAAGAAACTCTCCGACTCCCCCAAAGATAGGATCATAAGAAGAGCCGCTCTGGAATTCAGTGATGGAATGTTTGCTAACCTTGGTACGTTCGAACCTTGCAATAGTGCATCAAATTATACTTCCTGTAGCACTGATATGATTTTAATCTTTCTCATTGCTGAAAACATTACCAATTTATTACTTTCGGTTGAGTTTGAGTGTCTTTCAAACTATTCCCATTTTCAGGTATTGGTATTCCAATGATGGCAGCTAATTACATCTCTGGCATAACTGTAACATTGCAAAGTGAAAATGGAATTCTTGGACTGGTTAGTTCATTTGCTTCGTGTTTAGTACAGCGTACCTAATTTTAGGGACATCATCGATCATCCCATGGCAAATGAGAATAAGAGCTAAAATTATGGAAATAGTGATTAAAGTTTTACTAAATGAATGTATCATGAAGAAAATAGGGTTACAGTTCATACATTACAAATAATATCATCCGGAGACAAACAAACAGTCCTTCGGACTAAAAATGTACTTACCTACTTACTTTCGATTGGAAAGAATTGAATTGAATATCATCTATGCTGGATTATTCATTATTCTTTATCTAAATGATGCCCCTCTAGACCCTCTTAACATCCAGTTAAACATCCAAATATATAAATAGAAAACACGCCTCGAAAAAAGGTCTTCTCAAATTTGCGATGGAACGCGCTTCAATAAGTTTGAGGATAATATTTATGCGCATCAATTAACGCGCCTAGCTAAGCTAAGCTATATATATAGCTAGCTCGGATCGCGTCGCGTCGTACGCGACGGCCGGATTTAATTAATTCGATCGATCATGCACAAAATCCGTACGTGCGTCGCGTCGTTGCATGCTTCGCAGCGCTCGCATAATTATTGAGGCGCCTTCCATGTGTTCGAGGCATACACATGTGTTTACCTCGTCGAATTAATATTAAAGTCTGCAATCTATTTCAGGGACAATTTCCAAGGGCTGGTGAGCAGGACCCAGACTTGATAAACGCTGGAAAACAGACCGTAACTCTCCTTCCCGGATCAAGTCTATTTTCTAGCGACACATCCTTTGGAATGATCAGAGGGTGATTACTGATTAGTAAAACATTTGTAACATGTTATAGGCCATAGTATTTGTTATCGAAGAAGTAACCGCCAAGATAAACAAAAAGTTGTTTGCATAGAAGCAGTAATTAGCTAACAGCTTCCTGTTCAATAACCCTAAAATGCTTCCTACCTTATCGTATGATTTCTGGATTTTTTTATGAATTTATCTTCCTAGGGGTCATGTGGATTTAACTATGTTGGGAGGGCTACAAGTGTCCGCTAACGGTGACCTAGCTAACTGGATGATACCTGGTAAGATGGTGAAGGGTATGGGTGGAGCTATGGACCTCGTTGGATCTCCAGGTTAGTACTCCTGAGCTTTCCGTTACTATTTTGCAAACATCGGACAGAATGTTTTCTCTGAATGTGTGCTTGAATTATCGACAGCTGATGTTAGATCAGAGTTTGCTGTTTGAAGATAACCTCTGATCTGTTCGTAGGAACCACGGTGGTAGTTACCATGGAACACACCGCACGTGGATCTCACAAGATTCTTCCAGAGTGCACTTTGCCCCTCACAGGGACTCAAGTTGTCGACAAGATCATCACTGAAAAGGTACAACTTCTTTCTGTGTAAGAGAGTTCGCCCTTTCTATCCTCCGAAATGTTTTAAATTCTTCAGAAACTGTGGTGAAATTTCTGGAATTTGAATACTGATTTGTAATTCAACAATGAGGGTGGCGATTAATATCAGTATTGTCTTGCAGTGTAGAGAAAATCATTATTAATTTCAGTGTGTATTTAACGTTGTTAAAGACGTCGGGCTAGTTTTGGAAGAAATAGCAGAAGGAGAGACGTTAGATTCGATAAAAGAAGCAACCTCTGCCCCATTCGAGGTTATTAAGTTTCTTAATTAAACATCATAATTGTGAAAATAATTATTGAATATAACTACAATTCCTCCAGATTCATTATAAGATGTGATTAATCATTAGTTATTCGACTGTTAATCTATAAAATAATTTAAATGGTCGATAAATTGATTGTGATTTAGGTAACAAATTTTCGTATTTGCAGGTATCTCCAGATTTAAAGCCCTTGCAACAAATCAAGATGTAATGAGCTATGGAATTCCAACCCCTCACCCACTTTAATGTAACGGACTATCTGACCTGTATATTATAAACTTTATGTTATAAACTGGTAACTGTTTATTGTTTTCAGATAGTATAGTATGATCTTTTTAACTTGGTTCTCGAAGGAACAAGTATTGCAGCAAATTTTTGTGAATACATACTGTGAAAATTATTTTTATTTCAAAATATTTGGGAGGTCTATTTTTATTTTTGTTGGTCCTTATTTATAAGATGAAATGACCAAGTTTAACATAGTATATAGTAGTATAGCTAAGTATAGTTCAAGTTGAGTTTGGATTAAACCATATTTTTGTACAGAATATTTTATGGATATTCATGGAAGTTTGTAAGTAAGCTACTGTAAGGAATTGTGATCGATTTATACATTATCATAATAATGTTTTAATTAGATACTCAAATTTGAATTATATAGCTAAAATTCATAGTACAAAACAGTGAAATTTGGGTCGCGGAGACGACAGAAAAGCTTCTCTTCAAAAATCTTCCAAAATCTCATTTTATGTTTTGATGATATTCCGTTTATCTAAGTGCTAAGCTTTATTTGGGAATAGAACTTCCAGTACCACAATCGTGTCTTGTGCTTATGCTATCCACAGTGACCTTGCTAGATGGTCAATGGTTGACCATTGTTAATGGTCTGGCCTTGACATACGTTGCATGCCACTTTTCGCGCGCGAAACATGTATCAAGTCTGGCCCGGCGCGCGCTACTTCGAAGAAATTTAGACGAGTAACATCCGTCAATGTCAATGTAGTTAAAACAGTGAAATTTGAGTCGCGGAAAGCTATAATTCGAAAATTTGTCCTACTGGTAATGAACATATTCAAAATTTTCATGGCAACAAAGTTTTCTCCTGGTACGATCGGATCGACGGTCTTGAAACAAATATTTTACGAGTTTTACCCGTTAATTGTTTTAAATAATCAATAAGGGGTCGTTCACGGACCGTCGACGAGTTCAACTCGGCGCGCGTCCTGGTAGGTTGTAAACCTACAAGTTTTTCGCTTCACTCCTATCACGATTGCAGATTGTGTGCAGCGAACTCAAAACTGTTGGAAGAAAAGATTCGAAAAACTTCAATTGCATGATTTAAGTAAATCATATACATTTGCCTAATATATATATAATATAATATAATATCCACGGGTCTTTGCGTATTACTGATTACGTACCCAGGAAAAGTTACTGGCTGGTGGTGGTACTAGAGTTGGTCATGGTTTAATTTAAACAGACGGCTCGACCTCGCGCGCGACATTAAGTATGATTTGCACGCGTGGCGCATTCCAATGTTCAAGCAGCTACCACGTGACACAATTGATCAGCCAATCAGAGTACAGGAATCCGCAAAGTTAAAGTTGAGATAACTCAATAAATACGTTGTCTCAAATTTTCCTCCTGGGGATCGGAGGTAACGTTACTTTTACAAGACGAATATGTTACAAAAAACCGAAAGTAGGCCCCATCCAGTAAGGGTTTCTGGGTGCAGCTGACTGACGCCGAGTATGGAGTAGGGCATTTTGGCCGTTCAAACTGGGTAATGCGCTTGTTTTATTACATAAAAGGATAATGATTAATCACTCTACAGTCTACACTCGCGACTGTCACGTGACTTTTTCAACCCGTCCTCTAGCTGGTCCTGAACGATCACGTGAATGGCTAGTCACGTGCGCTCTAACATCCAATGAGCATTCGCACTTTTTTTCAGAGCGATGGAGGTCGTAATTCACTCAGCCCGAATTAATGTGCGACGAGTTCAGAGTTAATTGTGTCACAATTCAACTTATCATATCACGTCTTAATTGCATTGACGATGGCAATTCATCGCAGCTGATGATCGGCGAGGTACAGTAGTGCATCTCACCAATCTAGCGAGAAGCATAATTGAGTGCGCGGCGCGGCACAGTAACGCATCGTGCTACAAATCATTGCTACACGCTGTATACTTCTCGTGCACGCGAAGCTCAAAAGGGGTTACAGCGTGTGTCAAACAAATCACGTCGATTGTCATATAATATTACATATCGATATCACGTTGATGATGGTTCAAACAAATGTTGTAGAATTAATATTATCAATTATCAGTTGAAAGCGGAATAAAATTGAAGTTGAGAATTTTCTTGCATGTTGCATGTCCAATAGTTTACTGGGCCGCGCTCAGCCTGTCATTCCGTTAATGAACATGATAGCCTGAGGTCCCCAGGTAACCAATAGTTTGCTCTATCCAGAGCTCTTGCGCTTGCAGTAGCGCGCGCCTGCCTTGTGAAACAAGCGCGCCCTCAGTGGCGCGAAAGCACATGGTTAACAGTTAGGTGAATCCAATAGTTGCATGCAGCATGATTTAATTGACTGTTGACAGTTAAATTTCAATTCTTCGCAGCTCGGCTTACCTGGGGACCCCAGGCTATTATGTTCATAAACATAAAGAATTCGGCGGAATGACAGGCTGAGCGCCGCCTTGTAGCGCGATGCGTTACTGTACCGCGCCGTGTACTCAATGAGGCTTCTCACAGCGACATCCCCAATCCGGTCCTAGATCGGCGAGATGCGATACTGTGCCGCGCCGAACTGCGATGAATTGAAATCGTCAATTAAAGCGCCGCCCAGTAAGGCTCGGCGAGGCCCAGTAGCGCATGTGGTTGCGAGAAGCATTATTGAGTGCGCGGCACGGCCCAGTAACGCATCGCGCTACAACACTCAGGAGGACTATAGTGCAAAGAAACTGCTGCTAACTATTGCTCACTGCTCACTGCTGCTAACTGCTACTAACTGTTGCTCACTGCTGCTAACTGCTGGCTACAATGAGCATTTTTATTAACAATAAATAGTACATAGTAAAGATCAAAAACTTAAATTCCCAAAAGACTAATACATAATATAATAATTTTAAATACCCACCTAACAAATTACACCCCGCTAAAGCGTCATAAAACATTAATAACTTAGTTTAAAATTAAAAATCTTAACAATTTCTACACTTCAAAATACTAGAGTAAATGTTCATAGAACAAAATATTTGACTTTACCAGTCACCTGACGTTTCAAAATGAAACTGAGGTTGAAGATGCAGTTACATAAAGTCACTGGTTCTTTATGGTTACTGAAACACAATTTTTCTAAAATATAAATTTAAAGCAGTCCATATATGCTTTTCTGTGAACTAAACAGCTTAAATAGGAAAACTTATTCCCTTGTTATTACTAAATTAAAGGTGTTTGTTGTCAAATAAACATAGTCCAATATCGCTCTACTGCACCTCAACATACTTGGTAGTTCATCCTTTATCATAATAGTAGCAAGGTTAGCAAAACTTAAATGCTACAATAAATCTCACTTTCTAAGCACAAAAATTAGTAAAACCTTATCTTTTCGAAAGATTAATCTTTTGCTAAAGATTTAGTTCCTGGCTTTCTACAATTTTAACAAACACACTTATAAACATATTATATAGGGTTGTGATGCGTTTAGCTTGAAATTTTAGATTCGTGTCCACAAGCTCAACTTGAAAGTAGGTGCAGTGCTGTTTGCTCATCTGACCCACTCTTAATTTATTGACCTATTATACCTAGTGGTAGTTTTATAGACCACATTTAATTTATTTACTTATTATACTTAGTATTTATTTTTGGTGACTGTATCACCCAGTTTTAACATTTGATAATTGTACAGTTTATTGACGACACATTGACTGAATGTTATTTTATATTCTAATTTATATTCTAGATATTTTATTTATTTTTCAACAGACGACAACTTCCTGTTTTTTCTTCTATATTAGTTACTCATATCTCTTTTACAGACTTTTTTACAAGGACATTGACAGATGATACTCACATTAGGCATTCATTATTGCATCTAAATTATTTCACTCTCATTAGGTTTAGAAATTTATTCTCTGGTTAACAGATTTCAAATGTTTAATTAATTTGTAGTATGACAGTAAGGTATATAAGAAGTTATTTAATTTTGCTTGGGCTATTATATTGACTATTGAGGTTTAATGATGATATGGAATTTGAATTCTATATAAATTTACACTATGTGGTTGGGGCATTTTGCATAGTAAATATGGTTACTACTCCTATATATCATATTATTTGATTGGTATTCGATTTCTGATCTCTAGGAATATGATTATTATATCTCAACTTGGCTTTAGGTAGGGTGCCCCGCTAAAAGAACTGGATTCTTCCAGGAAGCATCCCGTGCACAGACCTTGGTCTACATATATATTAAATTATTAACCATTCATTCTGTATGTGCACGAAAATTTATTTCAATCAAAAACAAATCCATAGCAGATCTCAACGGAGTCTTAGGACAAACATGAGAGTCTGAGACTCTGTACCGTTTCCTGCACCAAAGGAGCTCACTCGACTAGTATAGTGTAGCATATTATTATTGTTTGCAGTGCTCTATGGAAGAGAACCCTAAGAAGATTCTAGTTGACAGTTCACTCCTCGTATAAGCCTCAGTCACCATTAACCATAGAAGTCATTAACCTAGCCTTTATGGCTGCACAAGTCGGTCTTGAACCCATAACCTAGTGCAGACATTGCCCCAAGGGTAAAGTATGTGCTAGTGAAGCTTAGTGCAAGTGCATGCTCTCGGAATTGTCATTTACCTTAATCATAGGATATTTTTTAAACCCAGGTTAAATGTGTCTTGCATATACAGTCTGATATCATTCATAAATGGAAATTGTGCACAGTACACTTAACTTGTTAAGTACTTTTAAATGCGCAAACATTAAGCTCAGTTGCCAGGGGGATTGACATATGAATAATGAAGTCATTAACTTCAGGGATTGATGGCATTAGCAAAGCTCAAACCAGTAACCCCCTGATTCCTGAATGAAAGTTCTATTTACAAATTTGAAAAGCTCCCATTTCACTGGACCAATAGCCCACATCATTAGCACCCTTTTATTTCACTGTCAACGTCAGTCAGTTCTTTGTGATTGAGAAAACGGATCCTGAATGAGTGAGAGGAAAAGTACACACAGTCTTACATTAGTGCTGATATTTATTCTATGGTTGATAATAAGAACACACCTCCAATAATCATTATGTTTATATACAGGGTGGGCCAAAAGTCAGTACCCATACGTTGGCCTTTATAGCTCAGTCACTGAGTGCCCAATTTAAATACTTCTTTCTGGTATGACTTACTACCAACACTGGTTCGAGGAATTTGTCAACTCGAAAAATATTCGCGTTCATTTTTTTCAAATGGAGGTTCATTTTCACATTTATTTGATAGTTTGGATAGTCAGATCAAGCTAAATGTTATTGAATTGTGTTTGGCCATTCGAATTACGTTTGTCCTGAAAGAATTAGAACTGTAGCTTCTCAGATGACCGAGATATGAAGCATAACGAGTTTATTCATTACGTGTGATCAGGTGATTGGTTTACCTAATCACGTGATAAGGTGACCCTGTTAACTACCCCGTTAAACATTATGGGAATTGTTAAGGGTGCCCAATTAAGGTGTCGTGTCACGGTGTCACATAATCACCCAGTCAATTTTGTTAACGAGATACAGAAAATGCTTGATAACTTCGTCATTTCTAATCCGTTTTGCCTCATGTTTTCAGATCATATGCAACATTTGATAATCTACCGTCTCTGAAAAAATTAGGCGTTCAGCATGTCCAGAGAAAACAATATAGGTGTTTTAATATTGAATGGGCGTGGTCTAAAATATTCGAATTTTCAAATTTTGACGACGGAATCCTCGAACCAGTAAGTACAGTATGCCATCTGCAAAGCAACATCTCTCAAATATAAAACACGGCGGAGCTATTAAGGCCAACGTATGGGTACTGACTTTTGGCCCACCCTGTATATTTTTATAGTGGTTACAAAAAAACACTCTGTGTCATCCGGTTTAAAAAAATGAAATTTAATATACAGCAAAACCCTGATAATTGTGGCACTGCATTTACTGCAAACCAGTGGCGAAACGTACCTGTGGACCACCCCTTTGCTATAAAGTTTTTTTTTTAATTCTAAAAAAAGTGTGTTTTTAGAGCAAAACCCGCATTTTGTTAGCACTTTAGTTAAGTTTTTCAAGATTGTCCCACATTCAAATGACGATTTGCCGACCCCCTAAGCTAAGGGGATGCCCCCCTCCCCTGCATAGCGGGGTAGTGGGGGCAGTCGTTTCGCCACTGCTGCGAACCCTTATTTATTGGGCCATGTGTATTGTTAATATGTTTGTTTTATTATGTTTTTTTCAATAAATTAAAACCTCACCCTAGACATGAAACAATGAGATGCATTTCTGTTCAGTTAAAATTATATTCTTCCCTCTATTTCTCCTTCTTGTAACTCTCTGTGAATCTGTCTATTACATTGACAGGACTGGTTCAAGTAAGTGGTTAATATTGGTTGAGATGTCATTAGATTGATCAAATTTCCAGTGCCTTTTTTAAGAAAGTGATATTATTTTTCTAGCATTTAATTTAGGTTATAAACATTCGTTGAAACTTTTTCATTTCAGCCTGCTTCAGTGCCAACGATGACTCGTCAAGGTCATTTTTCTCAATAGAACTACAACATCATGAGACAATCAGAGAACTTGAAAAATTTACCGGATGTGAAACAATAATCGGCAATTTGATATTAATGAACATCAAGGATCCTGATGGAACAAAGTTACACTTTTTCAGCAGTGTCAAAAAGATCACGGGTTACATTGCTGTGATAAATTGTACTATGCGATACCTGCCATTCCCCAACCTCCATATCATATCAGGACAGAACCTTATCCCAAAACAAAAGAAACCAAGATATGCACTGTTTGTAACTTTGGTTAATGAAACGTGGCGTGCAGGGCTTGACAACCTCAGAGAAGTTTCCAGTGGAGATGTTTTGATAGAGAATAACAGCAATAATTTGACCGGTTACAGCGATCTGATCCTCTGGGATGATATTATGTCGGACAATGCTACTGCTACTGTTACTCCTCTTGTTAACAATACGGATTTTAACTTGACGGATTGTAAGTTGACTTTACATTATTGATATAATTGATACCCTATCAATTTGACTGCTTAAGGGGGCAAATACAAAATTTTGAGATAGGCCTTTAAAAATTTTTTATTCAATTTTGAAAATCTTGGACCTCAAAAAATCGTAAAAAAACGAGGTCCAAGATTTTCAAAATTGAATAAAAATCTTTAAAGGCCTATCTCAAAATTGTGTATGATCATTCTCTTCTAAATGGTCCCTAGAACATATCCTGAAAGTTTCGGGGTGATTGCTCAAAAAATGTGGGAGAAGATAGATTTTTAGACTCGATTTTCAGAATTTGCGATTGAAAATCGCTCGCGCAATACAATTACACATAAGCGCTGACCTTATACCGACGATAATTTCGGCTAGGAACAATATTTTTCCATGGGACCAAAAGCATCTGATAGATATCACTCCCCTCTATCAGAAACAACTATAAAGTCGATTTCGAGATAATTTTGATGAAGACCCCGGCCCCCCCGGCCCCCTTAATTGTTAACATATTTACTTGGGTTTTCTTGTTATTTTTGTTATTGATTTGACCCAAAGTAAGATTTTCAATTTTTCCAGACACCTGTCATCCTGACTGCAAGCATCCCGGCCGGTGTTGGGGACCTGAACTTATTAACTGTCAGCACTGTAAGTACAAATAGAACAAGTATTGTAACACTGTATGTTTCTTACAATATCTCCTGGGTGTGACACATCCTGTTTGTAGCATGACATGTTTGTAACTCATCCTGTTCAGAAAACTGGCTCATTATGAAAATCAATATCCACAAGATGGATTTTAGTTTAAAAGGTTTGCTCTGTAAAAGAGCGTCTTGTGGCATGGTAATATTGTCTCATAACCAAACGTCATACTGTTACATACCATAACATACCGTTACATACCATAACATACCGTAACATATTATTATCAACAAAAATATATCGTAACATCTCGTTACAAACCATATCTAGATAATCGTAACAAACCCGAACATATCCTAAGTTTTCATAATTATTTACTTCGGTGTATTCCAACAGCCACATTGTTACACAAGTGCAACCAGCCAATTACAGGAAGCCGAAGGATCTTTTTGGCCAGTGACGGTTAAGGTAGTGTGTACCATACTTTCTTCGCCCGAGACTTTGCTGCAATGTGCAGCTCCTCATTTAACCCTCACACCCGATTTCTCGAGTATTCGGCTGAGTAGACCGGGGGGCTGCATAGACCACTCATGATCCTTAGCTGAACGTCGACGACGCTCACCCCACGACCAGGCAGTCAGTGGGATTCGAACTCGCAATCTAACGATTGTAAGACAGGCGTTCTAACCAACTGCGCTACCATGGCCCTAACATCTCGCATCATGATATCGTTACATCTTGTAAAAAGCCCTTACTTCTCCTCGGTTATAAAAGATGGTAACATGGAGTGACACTGACTGAAACATCTGCCAATCAGCTCAGTACCTTGCACGCAACATATTCACTAAATTAAATAATATGTACCATTGACACGTTATCTCGCTTCCTGGTTTCTTCAGACCGGGTTCTTATTCTATTCTAATTAACGACCCCCTCCCAATCAAGGTCGTGTATTTCCTATGCCACATAATTATGAGCGAGGATTGTAACCTGTTTGTTATTGTACTGCATCCTACTACAGCTGACTACAACAACACCACCCGCCTGCACAATAACACCACCCGCCTGCACTTTACCGAGCTTGTGTGTACCTTTCCTTTGTGTTGTTGGGTTAATGTGTTTGCCACCTGCCCTGTGCTTTTATATCTTACGTTTTCTCATTGATTGGTTTGATAAACTGCTCCTGATTGAGAGACTTGTTGATTGGTTTGATTGAGGGACAAGCTCCTGAAAAAGAGCCCTTGTACTACAGTATACACAGAGTATCGAGTGTTTAGCGTAAGTCTGATTGCATGCGAGAGAGTTAGGAAGGGAATAATGTACAAGAGAGGACAGAGAAATTGGCAAGCAAAGGACCCATATCTCCCTGAATAGCGTATGAGCTAACATCACGGCGTGCGTGTGTGTGTATATATTGATGGTCGGGGACCGATCACACATTACTTTCACCGCTCTAATCTCACAGTTATTAGGTAATAACCTGGCCTGAGGTCACGAACTAGAACCTGGTCACACACTTCCGGGTATTCTGGTGATTCAATCTAACATGATAAATTCTCCTCGCTTAATTTTAAAGGGAATTGACCTTGAAAAAAAGAGGGATTAAGTTGAATTGGTGACTTATGTTATTGACTGGGGTTTTATACGGTGCTTATTAGGGTAGGGTAAAGTTCTGGAATTCAAGGTATCCACCTCTCTCGGGAGTGTGAAATCACTCTGACCCACTCCCCCCGTGTTTTGGTATGTAACAAACCTAATTATCAGACCATATCAAATTCGAAGGTGGGCAGCTAAACATTTCAAAGATTGCTAGATTATTCACCGTACACACCCGAGCATTCTTTAGCTACACTTTCCAGCCGGTACCAGGCGATCTCAGCCACGATCATTGTCAGAGGGATGGTCTAATAAGGGTATCAAATATTCAATCTTAACTCCAGCCCGCTCCATCGTAAGGTAAGGTCGGTTCTTTTATCTAAGTTTACTTAGAGAGTACCCCAATTCGTCCGAAAATGTAGACGAAAACGTCTGGCTTCCAAAATGAGTTGAATCCGAATCTTTAGTACGGTCAACTACTTCGGATGTAATCTATTAATTTGAGATACAGGAATTAGAAAAACCGGAATTTCGTAACGTGAAGAGGTTTTTCATCCCCACAAATTTAAAAGATATATCCACTATCCTGCCCTGTAACTGTGACAGATAAAACATGAGTCAGAAAATTAGAAAAGTGGCTCTAGAACATTCCATGAGCGTTCTAACATTTTTTTAACAACAGTTAAATGACACATCTGATACTTTAACACACATTATACTTGATCAGTAACGACATATTATCGTTACCAAAGAGATCTATCTGCACATTAATTGGGATTAGTGTAAATTTACACTAAAAGTATAACCATACCCAGTATTGTTTAGAATTTTGATCAATTGTAAACTAACAGTGAACTTGTACAGTAGAGACCCGATTCTCCGCGGATATAGCTGTAGCCTTGTTTTCACCGCAACCTAAATACTGAGATGTATGTGCAGTACCCATTTAAACTTTGATACATGATTTAAAAATACGACTAGATTCCCGTAAGAACTAGAAACTTACCGTTTTTACTACAAAACACGTACCGACATTGGTGACGGTATCAGCTACTGATATCAACTTTTTGCACCAGTAGTGAGGAGGTGGTAACCTACATTACACGGCACCCAACTTTATGTTTTGTCACATTAATACCTCGTTACAAACGGAGATGTAACACTGATAAGGCTTGTGTTGCGGTAACACATAATATTCCTTCTGCCTCTGATATATGAACTGGAAAATGTTGGTACTATTTCTGGAACCCTCTGCCCTGATGACGGCACCATTACTAATGACTGCTTTGACACGACGTCATCTTGTAACTTTAACCCTTCCCACTCCCGCCCAGCGCACCCCTCTTTTGAGCTCCTCACCCCCTTTACTGTTACAAGTCTCCTTTCACGGTTAATGCGATGAAGATCTCATTAAAATACCAAAAGTTGACGGGGTTAATAGAAAAAGGTATGTACTAGACACCTAGGATTACATCACAGGTAACACTATAGTATCTGGTAAAAGTAAGAGACTGAGGCTCCCTCTGGCTCCCTCTCTCTCTCCCTCGCCACTTAACATACTATTGGAGAGTTGCCGATAATAATATCGTGCGGTTCCACGATCCAACTGGTAACCCTAGATGATCCAACTGGACAGGTTCCTTAGCCCCATGGAATGCCTTCCTGTTGGGGGAACATGCGAGAAAGTTGGTGAAGGAGCGGGAGTTTGAGCGAGATTAGGGGGAGGGTTTGGGAGTGACAGATGTGGTTTTAGCGGAGGAGGGGGAGGAACCATTGAGCTAGCAGATAGTGTAAGATGTTCTATTAGTTTTATTAACAGGTCCTTAATGTACGGTTGCCATGCCACCTCGGGTTCCAGGGCACTCATTTAATAAGGTGGCATTAAGGATTATTGTGGGATTGTTGTTAATGTGCCTTTGGATCATTCATCCCGGTAATGGTGAGCTATTTTAGCGCTGTCTTTTAGTTTAACGTTCCTTTTCTCTGCTGATTAGTTATTTGGTGTTTGGGCGTTTTGTTTAGTGGAGTCGTTTTTGGGAGATAATGTTGGTTAATAAGACTGAAGGTTATTTTCGGTCGGTATACAGTTCATGTTGAATGTTGATTCTTGCTGAAGTTGTTAGTTTTAGCGGTTTTAAGTGTATCCGACGATTATGATGCCACGTATGCTGCTTTATTACTTAAACCCGTGGATCACTAGATCAGTGCCCATTTTTACTCTGTTTGCGATATCAGTGAGGGGTGTGTTTGTTTTAAGTTGACTGCCAAATTATCTGTCATCTATAATAATACAGTTATAATGTTCGGTTTCATTCGCCTTCCAGGGTAATTATCGTGGTAAATAATTTTTTTAAAAATAGCGGCCATTTAATTCACGAATATTAGGTTTGATTATGTTCTGTTCTGAAATACCTAGACCAGATAATATAATACCAACTCATATATTTCATAAAACTAAAAAATTAAAATTTACAAATAACCCTCAAAATGTCCCATAACATAACATGCCCCAAACTTAAAAACCCTCCAGCACTCTACCATCTGTCCCGCCACGCTTTGTCCCGCCGTATGATCCAGAGAATTACTATAGCAACTACAGGGCTTCCTCATATCATAACGGAGGAGCGGTAAAACCAACACACAAACACTATAATATCAATACAATCTACATTCGTATACCTCCTAACATAGGTATACCATGTAGAACATAATATTATTATCATGGTATAATATGATATAATGTTATGATATAACATGTTATTATGTATACCCAGTATTTTTAGTTCGTGTACACACTATAATACGATGTAGCGACTGTTCCTGGATGCATGGCAGTCAAAACATTTATACACTGTACTTAATTAGACTACATGTAAATGCCTTTAATTTGATTTCGGTTTAAAACGTGTTATCTGCAAAAAGCGCCTGGCTGTGCTGAGTTGTTTTTAAATATTTTAAGCATTCCCGTTTTAGACACTGCAATGTAAAATGATATAAAAAGATATCTTAATTAACAATAACAGGTTGTGCGTATAAAATCTAAAAGTAACTGAGAAATCATGGTTCATTATAATATATTATAGCAATATAAATGCCGGTTTTCCTGAAAATCCGAATAAAACTTGGCATATTTTTGTCTGTAATTGATTAGGAAAAATAATGTACCATTCCTTAAAGTGATCTGTTGGTTGAATCGGTCAATATAGCCGATTAATGTCAGATATCGCACGTTCTTTTAATATTTCGCACTCTCAACACGATACTTCTTCAGAATTTCCTGAAAATAGAGAGTTAGTTACTCCAATGTGAACCTAATTCCGCAGCTGTCACAGGGCCATAGTAAACTTGAGCAATAAGCATAAGTTAATTTTAAGTCAGAATTAGGTCCATCAGAAAAGTAACTCAGTAGGTAGCCGATTCTTTGTGTTGATCTCATCCAGCTACAGTACGTGCTATGTCAAAATCTCCAAAACTCACCGGTACATTTCTGATCTTAACTCCCAATTATGCTCTACTGCACTTGATGGTAACAAGCTTGCCGGTACTCAACTACTAAGGAAGAAGTAACAGGTAAATAAGTTGTCTGGTAAGCGGGTGAGACTAGGTACGGTGAAAACTGAAAGGGGGAGTTAAACTTGCCCAGACATGAAACTGGAGTGAAGTCCGGGATTAGTCTCACAACCTTGACAGGTTGCCATGGGAATGGGCAACTGTCTCCTTCTACCTCTTCTTTCTCTTCTTCTAAATAACAGCACGTGTTTTATTGAACAAGTTGCAGTTCATGGCATGGCACTTAAAGGTTTCTTTTTCAAGTTACAATGTTGTGTTTAAATTTAATTAACTCTAGCACTTGGCCCTGTAAAGTGTGGTGTTTGCATCAAGAAAGTAGAAAGCGGCAGCAGGTTTGAAGTACTTTAGTTCAGGCCTGATAAGATGTAGTAACCAGGCCTTGTGCGTGACCACCGACTAGCTCTTCTATAGTTTCATTCAAACGAAAGCATGGCTACTTAACCAGTTAAAAAGTAACCAGTTACCAGTGAACAGATATATGTAGATTAAAACGATAAAGCAACCTTCAGCTAGAAACAGCAGCATGACTGGTAGATTTATAAATAATGAAATCTGTGCAGTGCAGTTTGCAGGATAATTATACCATATAGATGATATATCGGTATGTTCCCGTTACATTCCTAACTTGCTGAGCTTACTCAGCAGCTGCTGCTAACTAATCTTCTCCTATTGTCCTCCCGGGTCCTTATCTCTGTGATATCCCCTCTTGTACTTACTTACTTACTGGGTGATCCATATCTGTACCAATGTGGTGCTGTGTGGTGTTCGTGTCTATGGTGCAGAAAACCTTAGAAATATTGATCTTTAAATTCTTAGAAAAAGGTTTCAGAATTTGTTAAATAATCCAAGAAAGATACGTGAGGCATTTCGACAGTCCGACTAAATCTCAAATTAAATATTAATCGAACCTGGAGTAGTTATTCAAGCTGATAATTTCAAGCAGTTAAAAAATTCCCATACGTAATGAGTAAAGTGACGCATTTACTAGTATTGTTAGCAACAAGCTGGGACATAATCCAAGTAAAACCAGCCAAGCCATGACGCTGTGTTCGGACTATCCCTACTTCCATCGTCCCTCTAGGCGTCTATCTATACATGGTCCGGAGTATGATCATGCACACTACACACAGTTATATTGTGTGGTGTTATAGTGTGGTGTAGTGTGGTGTAGTGTGGTGTAGTGTAGTGTAGTGTGGTGTAGTGTGGTGTAGTGTGGTGTAGTGTGGTGTAGTGTGGTGTAGTGTGGTGTAGTGTGGTGTAGTGTGGTGTAGTGTGGTGTAGTGTGGTGTAGTGTGATGGTTTGGCCCGTCCTTGCTTGTTAACAATCCTATTCCCTCTCCCCCAGTTCCCGCCAAGCCCTCTCTCGTCTAGTTTTCCGCCAAGCGGCAAGCACCGGTCAAATCTTTTCCTCTCTTTGCTGTCCTAACACACCTGACTTCTTGGGAAGATTCTGACTGTACTCTGAGACCTCCAGTGCTTCAAGGGTCATTTCAATTTACTGGGGTACTCGAATGGTTACTAACTCCACCAAACCCACACAAATCCCCCTCCTTGGCTTGCAACTTTGCCCAGTTTATAATACAAATAAACACTGTAGTTGCCAGACATTAGTCCCCTAACACACGATAATATCTGTGTGAAGTACAGTGAAACACCCGCTCACTATTATATAACAAGTAATTGGAAGTGATAAGCAAGTTCAATTAGGATGCCCTTCTTCCAGCTAGCCCCTCTAATCCCGCCTCGTCCTCCTGAGTGACCGGTCCTGCCTTGTTTTTCCTTCCCCTTATCATGCTCTGACTCTACACTCCCCTAATTACGCGCTACACTCTAATTACCTCTAATAACATGCCAATCTTTGATCCTGGAACTTGTGGAATCTGGAGGAGGAATCTGTTTTTCTTTGAGGTGTGGTGTGGAGCCGCCAACATCTACTAGACAAGCGGAGGAAACGTTGTGGAGGAGAGATAGAACTTGGGAAATGTCTGGAGATGTTGTAGACAAATAATTATTCTCAGGAAGATATTATATGTGCGTCTAGAAAATCAGCTATAATGCTTTATTAGCGAATATTTTAGGTTAGCGGCCGACTAAAAAGTGCGCTAACTCATTGCTCAGTCTCTCAAAAATGTAAACGAGATTTATGTTCAAAACAGATTTAAACACATGCCATTCTTTGGTTCGCTGCCAAAACACTCAACTAAAACTAAACTAAATACAGCTTCCTGCACCCCATTTCACTGTCAAACAGCCAAAAAATCCTTAAAATATTGTAAAATAACAACGTCTCAACTGATTCTGACATTTCTATTGAAGCCTACCTTAATCTTTACAAGAATGGACATTCCTATTTACCCATTTAATTTTCCTATCCGTGCGGAATCACTACGCTAAACGATTATACTCCTTAGTTATATCAGCCTTCCATAAATATAGTGCTACTTGTTGGGGGGACTACGAAATGTCTGTGAAGGGCCCGCAATTTTCGGGAGAAGGCCCCGTGAACTCGTGTAAATGTGCAAAATTGGGTAGGAAATGTCAAATAAGTGCTGTGACAGAAGAGTTCACATCATGTTTGCCCTGTTTGTCTGACAAGTTGTTTTACCTTGTTCAACTAGTATTGCCCTGTTTATACTTGGTGTTACATCTAGTACTTTGCAATTGTGAAGATATACATGTACCTGCACATGTTGTAGAATGTAGTGTATGAAACAGGGTGAAATCACGTGGCTTGATATTGACAGTGTTCATTGTGTCTTGCAGGGTTCATTTCCTGGCTCATATTGTCTCTGTTGGTGGAGCTCTACCCGTCATATTGTGTCAATATTTGTTTCTACCTCAGTTCATTTGCTAGGCTGACCTAGATTTTGACATTTCTTGAGGCAATGTTTTGAGCGATTTGAATTCGTCATTTTCACGTAGCTATAGGTGTAAACATTAACGCGAATAGCACCCCAACTGTAATTTGGTGAACTTATGGTAAAGAATTACACATGTTGATTGTTGGGTTGAATGCCTCTCGATATCCGAGAGCAGAAATTTCAATTTTGCGAATTTATGCACAGTTGCAAGGTACGTGATCTATATGTATTGAACCTTCACCTCGCCAATGAATCGGCAATTGTCAACCGCATTTGCCAATATTCCCCCTAAATTTGATTATATTAATGACTAACTTGTCAAATAATAGCCTTGTTGGGGACCCAGTCAATTTACAGAGTGATATATCTTACATTGATGGTCTTATCATTATGTTTGTCACCCGTTTACTTCAACGTCTGTTAAATTTAATCATCGTGATTCTGAGTAATTTGGATGTGACAGGTGTTAATTATTAGCGATCCACTTGCTTGAGGTTTCACCAAGTTTTAAACGAAATTATATAAACTGAAAAAGCGCTCAAAAGATATCAATCTTAAGCAGAGTTTCTGATCGAACCTGTTGGTTTGTGCAGTGGAGTTGGGGTACGAATATAGACCAACACGCAGCCACCATATAATTAGCTACGTATCTAGTTTTTGGAGGTTGTAAAGCTTCATAATAAGATATCGGCACTTACTTTTTGTCTGTAGTTATGTGTTATTAAATGTTATATCTGATGAATGACAGTATTTCCCGTCCCCCTGTTCAGTATTTAAGATAAATAATACAAAATCTATACTTCTACCAAACAATCAATTACTTGATCTCTCAGCCTCACAAATCAACCAATTAATGACTTAATGACCTGATCACTAATGACTCATCCCCCGCAGTGAGTATGGAAGTGTGTCAGGACCAATGTCCTGGAGGAAGATGTTATTTCGCAGACGACTCCCCAGACATCCCCATCTGCTGTCACAAGGAATGCAGTGGAGGGTGCACTGGAATGACCAACGCGGACTGCTTTGTGAGTATTTCTTCTTTCTTGTTTTTTCTGTTGTTTCTGTTGGTTAGTTTACCCTGATCACAAAATTGTTCATTCTTCTTATTGAATATTCCATTCAAGATTAAATGTTGCGATTAAATGGTCGCAAAGTCACAAGAAGTTTATAAGTTTCCAAGCTTTCTCATCTTTTACAATTGTGCCATTTAAAATATCATAAGGCGGAAACGTAAATTCGTCGAGTACTTATGTTCGTCAAAAGCAAAACCAGTCCAGTCGCCATGATCGTAAAATCTCATCTATTTATAGAAAAATGAGGATGTTTGTACATATGTCGGCTTCTGGATTAACACATTCCAAGATAATGATGGTCAGGCTATAATGGTAGGTAAATCTTGAGCAATGCATATTCAGACCAGGCGTCAAGCAAAACTCGTCACTTCACAAATGCAATGTTCGGAAAAGTGACGTCATTGCTGAAATTCTTGGACGGATGCCAGATCTGAGGACGCGCCGCACCACGGGATCTGAATACCTAACAATTCATAAATAATGCAAATATCTCCCCGCTACCGTATAAATAGCTAATACATCTATTCTCGACCCGCAAGAAAGCCTATAACTGACCGGATCTGACAAGACGTTTCCAGTCCTCCAACTAACTCTAATATTGCCTTCACCCTCACTTCCGCCCTACTTTCCGTGCTTTCAGACTAGATTACCAGGCCATACTTTAGCTAGCTGACGTTTGCATCAAGGTATACTGCATTCCCCTGTTGGAAGTTAACTTTTTAACATATCTCCCAGCTATTCTATCTCCCTGGGGAACAGCACCAGCTCCTTCAAAGCTACTCAACTACAACTATAAGCTACTCCAGCAGAGTAATTAAGATATATCGTTCCCTGGCCACTACAGCTCCCGTCAAATGTGTAACCTAATCCTGCTTGGGATTGTTTAGGTTTCGGTTGAGAACTTTGTTTTGGTTGGGAGTGTGAACGTTTTGCGGGGGTGATCTTGTACAGTTTCCCAGTGTGAGTGTATTTGAATTAGCTGATAACATTTCCTGGACTCACTACAGTTGGTAAAGCTGCAAAAATACCCGTCACAAATAATGTGACTGGATTTATATCACAATGCCACGTATCTCGCTCAGATTGAAGGATGTGTCTTACGTGCAGGAATTAAGTGTGCTATGTTAGATATTAGCTGAGAAGATATTGACTCAGAATCTGCGACTAGCTTGAGGACAATAGTACGAACAATGAACATGCTAGTAGAATACGCTGAAACAACAATCACAGATTGACCCTGTTTACGTTGTAAACGCACTCGCTAAGATTACTGCCTGTCCCGCTAAAAATGAGCTTGGGATGACTATAAAAGTATAAACTGCTTATACATTATTCTTTTGATTGTCTAGTCTCTGATCTTACATGAGTTTGGAATGCTGTAACAAGATTTGGATGAAAAAAAAGAAAAATTATCAAGTAAATTGAATGACAGGAGCCATGGTTCCTACCACTGATATATAACTTTAGTGCTGTACAAAAACATCAAACTCAGTAAAAACTCCTAATTCTGCACGAATTAACCGGATTGTAGCGGACTGACATGGACAGTTGACACATTATACAAGTTTTGCACGTTCTTTGGAAATCACCTCCACTGTACAAGCTCCTCAGTACAATCAGTGTGATATCACACCTCCAGCTTCTCCCGCCTCCCTCTCTCCTGCTCCCTCACTCCAGCATCTCCCTCTCCCCCGCCAGCCTGCCTAACCGACCTCTGAAGATGAGGTGAAGTGAGCACACCGACCTATGAAGTAAGGAGGAAGTGAGATGGAAGATATTATGAACCTGCTCCTGTTTAACTCTCTTAACAGTTGATGATAGGTCATGATAATAGGACACCCTGATCTTTGCCACCTCTTTAGACTAGTCTAAGTCGTGGTGTAAGCTGAACGTTGGTTGAGTATGTAGGGTCGTCTTCACGCCGGAAATCAGGGGAGAAGTAGGATATGAGTGAGGAGGAGAATGTAGGAATCCGGGCAGGGAATTGAGAATTGCAATGCTGAAGAGTTCTGCTTCTTTGAGAAATCTCTTTTGGTCGTATTTTTAAGATACTTGAGCACGAGCTTTGCATTCTTAGCTCCTCAACACTTTGGAAATGTATTCTTGTTTTAGAGAGTCAATTCAGTGTCATCTTCTACTATATAAACTACTAAAATAGGATCTGTATTGGATATCAAGATGCAATTGATATCACATTCCCCAGTATATCGAGTAAGAAACTGTTTCCAATAACTCAATATATGTGAATGTAGCGTGAACTAATGACAAATTAGAAAGTCTCCGAAAGGTAAGTACCCTGCCAAAGGTGTGGTCCTTCTTATCGGACCATTTTATCAGGCATGTTAGAAGACAGCAAATTATTAATACGGGGAAACGATATCATTTCATCAACATTTCTAATATATTGTCTCTCTCACTCCGACATACCTCTGCTCTCCACAAACAAGGTTCTTACTGCAGCTCCCTACTACATGGTACACGGTACACTCCCATCATCATTATCATCATTTGTGTAGACGTTCCGGGGATAAGTTTTCAGGAAAGATTTTCTAAAAGAGAGCATGATATAAGTGAGCAGTAGTACAATATCAGCCCACATCCCTTCCTCCCTCTCTCCCTCTCTCTCTCTCTCTCTCCTTGTATCTTGACAGATACCACACCTAGATTAGGATTTACATCCTCACACCTTCAACAGCAAAACATACTCTCTCTCTATCTCGCTATCTCGGTCTTCTAATTACCTGCGCAATCCCTGGAACCTGCAGCGGTGACATGGTATCAGGGTATCGGTAACAGGATATCGGTAAGACTAACAGGGTACCCTGGAGGTTGGGTTAAAGTGACTCTATCAGTACTCAGCACTGTGGTTAATAACACAGTAATTTTACATGCTAGGGTAATCTAGCTTATTATTTTTGTTTTTATATATTATAAGCTGCCTATAATGTGCTTCGTGGTACCTACAGGGATCAGAGTACGGTACAGGTAGCCATTCAGACCGCTTATTCAAGGGCACGTGGGCGTACCTGCATTTTGAAAAAATTATATCCATGTCAATTGAACCTGCTGAATATCACAAGAAGTCCTGATTCTTGCTACGTTTGGTACAGAATATCTGTATATGCCTGCTACGAATATCTTGATATTTATGTTCTACAGAATATCTGTATATGCCTGCTACAAACTATCTGGATATGATGATATGTGCCAGAAGTAACAGATCCGGATCTCGATATAGTATTGTGTTAAATTAACAGATACCACATTCTAACGTTTGCCGTCCGACCCTTCCTCCGCGACACTCTCCTACTCCCACTCACGCCGTTAGATCGAAGAATGTGCACCTTCTGGAATTTGAGAGGAGCACGTTTCGGCACGTTTCACGGCACTTTTCGGCATATATTTGTCTGTTGAGGTACCTACTGGTTTAGCTCGTCCTAACAGATTGATTCTCACTCAGGTCAAATCATCTTATCTACCAGGTTCCCTCGCTGTTCTAGATCTTTCCCTACTGAGTGCTCTGACCTAAATTGACAAATCTATCAGACTACCAATACCGTAAAGTAACGCGGAAATAACGACTGGGGACATGATGTAAATTATGGTAAAGGAAGTTTAGTCCGGGACTAAGCACTTAAGTCTGAACTCTCAAAAGGGTGACTCTCGACTATCTAGTATCTTCCCGGTGTAACGCGTACTGCCGTACTGGGTCCTATGTAACGGGATTTAATCTCTCTCAAGGAATGTCGTCATCCCAGTAAAGTGTGTGATATTTTAAGAGAATGTCTATTTATAGCTTTATAGCAAGACCGTGTAGTGTGACGACGAAACTGTGGCCGTACGTCAGACTCTTTATAAGAATCATGTCAGATTCTTTATAAGAATCATGTCAGACTCTTGTACCAGCAAAAAGACTCAAGAGAAACGTCAGAGTCTTGTAAGAGTTTGAAGAATTTTATTCAGAGGTTCATTTCACAAACCCTTCTGTTCTAAGTTCTAACGAGGATCAAGGCTGTTAACGTCACATAAAGTCTAAACCGTGTGAGTGTGATTATCCAGGGTTATTACCATCAATTCTGTGGTAGTCTCCAGATGGGAAACAGATTCTGACATTGACTATCTAATACCTATACCTTGTGAGGGCAAGCTGGCTACCGGTTGAAGCAGTCTAGAATTTACCTTAAACCTTGGCATCAAGAGATATATCCTGTCACTCGCACAAGTTTTTTGAGAGGCTCTCTCTCTCTCTCTATCTCTCCTGTATACGTGTTATTTGAACAGGTCCCGGTTTGATGTGTGACGCTGACACTAGTGTAGCATAGCGGGATTGTATACCCGGTGATAAAGGGAACCCTTACAAAAACTGAGCATGGTTATCTGGCCCACGTGACCTTCTATCGGTCACACCAAGCTATCCTATTGGTCAAATATCGTCACGTGACTCCGAAACTGGGTGCTGATTGGTTCTGACCATGATCGGCTAGCTGTATTATTAGGAGTATCGGAACTCGTAGTACTAGCCCGTATTTTGGAAAGTACACACAACAACATGGTAAATATAATACCCGTGTGTTTTATCGGTTGTGGCTGAAGGACGAGTCTCTTGTGCTCCTTCACCAATACTTCTCATGCTCAGAGGGTCTGTACTCTATCATCACGTATCGGACGTATTCGAGCCATATTTGTGTGTCTAGCACTCTAGCAAGTAGTAAAGATGTGCAATCTCGATATTAGGGGGTGGTGAAGGGTAACTGTCGGCAAAATAGTAAACTAACTATTTATAAACACATTTCATCTGTAAACAAGCACCATTGGTTTCAGGACATGTAAGAGTGGTTTGAGGACATGTAAGAGTGGTGTGATCAGGGTCCGAGGATGAGCTTTTAGTTGGGTGCTTGGTATTTTATTGAATGTTACACCCCTGAAATAACAATATTGCAATAAAGATCCACATCTGAAGTGCAAGGTAGAACTTGACGGACGACGGTCTTAGAGAACAATTTGGTTAGCCTTGTTTTCCCTGCATTAAAAAGCAGACAGGTAACTCTGGTCCAAAATTCCAGTTTACTGTTTGGAATTTACAAGAAAGATGATACAGACTGTTGTAACTCGGTTTTCATCATTCCTGCCAAATCTTCGGAATCTTGGTAAACGAAGCAGTCTCATTTCGCCACACTCATATCGATTCTAAGAGACTTGTGACTGCCTTGTACCCGAAGAACTTTAGATTCTTAGCAATAAAGGCCAAGTCAAGTATAGTGTAAATTGTTGCTTGATAAGTTCATGGAATTTACAAGGCTGGATTTCGGGCTTGTGACATGTCGTGTGTAATGCAGCTGGCGGTAAACTTCAACCTTGATTGGGCTTTGTCAAATTTTGTGTTATCTGTCCAAACCCAACCCTGGAAAACGTGCCGATTATGAATCTGAACAATAGTAACGATACTTAACTGTTTAAGCGGCTTAGCAGCTGGTAAACTGAAATAGTTGGCATTCCTGAGGTTTATTTTAGAGAGTTTTCAGCTGCGTTTTGCCGTGTAATCGATGTGCCTGTTTAGAAAACCCCACGGTAGGGCTCTGAAAGCGTTGCAGAAAATACTGACAAGCCTCAACCAATTACAACACTCCCTCACATCATGTGACCAGATTACACGTGGTTTGCGCACGTGCACGTGCACAAAGAGATCTGCAATCTCAGGTATGTGAGATCGGGAGACGAGAGCTCGCTGGGAATCTGTAGAGCGTGTAATTGCCACATTCCATGATAAGAGCAGTAAATGAGTATGCTCACACAGTAGAGATAACACAACGTCTGCAGCTGTATACTGCATAGTGAGGTATTATTGTAGTTGTTATGGTTACTGGCTGATAAGATATGTTACAAAGACGAGAGACTTGAGATTGCTGTCTGCTCCGGCCTCCGGGGCTCCTAGCTATGATTTAAGACTGTTATTATATCTACAGCATAACATGTAGTTAGGGGTAAATCCAATACTTATCTTTAAACTAATATTAATCGTCAAGGGCGGGAATCGGGATAGTTACGAGCTTTTAATGCTTTTAATGCACCGCATATGGCACCAAAAGTCATTCTGGATTCATGATTAGTCTGGTTTTATCACCACGGATTCTTTGTGCGATTATTTGTGCAAGGATGATATAAGACATGTACGTATGTGTTGATAAATAATCAATAATGTTACGAAGTTTTTGTGAAGTTATCAATTAACAGATCATTTTTCTCCAGAATTTATCGAAACCATCTAAACAATCCGACGTGATCATATTTGTAATTCGAACAATAGTCACAAATGCGATTAACTAAAGATTGGTAACTCAATCAACTGGTCACTAAGTTAGTTTCTGGTGGCATTTTGTAGTTATATTATAATGCAGTTATGCCAGGATGATGTTTCAAATTAATGGAGTTGCATTGGTTTAAAGTTATTCAGTTATTCATCTATTGAGTTAAGACACAAGTTCATATTATGTGGGTGTTTGAGTCATATCTCGGAATATCCTCCTTGTTAAGAAACTATTAAAACAACAAACACAGTAGAGATGAAGTAACCCTCACTCTAAATTTGTTCTGCTGTTTTTGGTCGTGATCTAACGACGCAGACATTCACCAAACCGCCGAATCGTAATGTTTCACTGCACAAGCGCAGACTGGCTCTCCCCCGCTTCACTGATCTTTAGCTAGGGCGACGTTTGTAGGACATGGTTTGAGAGCACGACTGGTTCTGCCGTCACCCTGACTCCACACACTTTATGGAAAAAGTCCAGCTCTTTCTCGCTCAGGATTTAGCTATTTAGCATACAGCAATAACATTCGCGTCCATATGAAAACAAGCGAGCTGGGCAAGTGATGACGTGAAAGGCAGGTACCGTCCACTGAAGTAGAGCTGAAGTATAACGCTCACAGCGCTCGCCAACATTTCCAGACCTCTCTCTCTCCCGGTCTCTCTTGCAGCTCTGAAGATAAACTTTATCTGCCACCTGACGGGGTTTTGGTCACGTGACTTTCTGCGCGCCACGTTACCGTCCACGTGACTTGCCCCCGTGCTTGTGTGTGTAGAGCTGCGTGTGCCACAAGAATGCAAGTCCTCAAGCCAGATCCAGTCATACGTTCACATGCAACATTCTTAGCTGTAATCCTCGAATAAAAGCTGCTGGAACAAGTTCTCTCTCGCTTTAAGAATTAGACCTTGTGAGGGAGGATTCTGTTTTGGAGTGGGAGTAACTTAGGTCAGTGTCCGCGATCTTACAATGATTGGGCTCTTGATAAAATTAATACAAGCAGGGAGCCCCGTGGGGCCGACACTCAAGTATTTTGTTCTTGGCAGTGGTCCAAATAGTTGACGATGTACTTGGAGAGATAGCTTGGTGCAGGATGATGGTGGAGTGTACATGCCAACAGACAACACAACAGATTTTTTAAATTCCTCTGCATGCTCTACTACTCATTTCGACTGAAATTTTGAGATCCTTTGTGTTTACGAGTTAAACACTGTCAAGCGTGGTACAGATCGTCACAGTTTGTTATTAGTGACCAATGTTGATGATATCGCACCATTACACAAATATTCTGTCACAGATTAACAAATTAATAGGATCATCAGTGACGTCCCACTAGCCTAGTTTTGTTAAAAACTGACACATTGAGAACGAGAAACTTAAGATATTGCGAACTTTAAAACTTTATATCATCTGACGGTAACCAGCTGAATATCGTGATTTTAACCACCAGTTTTTGTACGGATAACAAACAAGAAACACATGGATCTGTCTTAATTCTTAAAGTAGACGATAGACATGCATCATTGGTCCAAAAATACAGGGTTTACACACTTTATAGTTATAAATCCGACGGTACAAGTTCTGGAGGTTTCCAAGATTTTTACCTAACTTTATTTCAGGGTTGCAAGAACTTCGACGCTGCAGGACAATGTGTCACGAACTGTCCACCACCCAAGATTTACGACAGAGGCCAGTTCAAAATGGTGGATAACCCTGATGTCCTCTACGGACTCGGCAACGAATGTCTAGAAGAATGCCCCAGTAAGTGAAAATATTTCCTTGTGTTTCACTTCATAGCACGATAATGTTTCGTCCCAGTACACAAAGCGCTTTGTTGTCTTCTATTCTCATGTGAAAATTATATTTTTCACCAGTATTAAAGAAAATGATGTGCAAAGCTGTCAGTTATTATGTTTCACTAAATCGAGCTGTAGGGTGATATGCTACAGTCGACAAACTTGTTCCGTTTGGGTAGTGATTCCGTGACAGAATTTCTGTCTTCTCTCAAGCAGTTCATTAGTATTGCGATTTAAATCGCTGTTTCAAGCGATTAAGAACTTTCTCTGAGGCTCCACGAGGAATGCAAGGTACTTTAGAGAGACCTGTGAGTTAGGGACAATCTGGTAACTTTAGAATAAGTTTACAGAATAGTGTTAGATCTATAATAGATGGTTATCATAGTTAGTCGAGCAGCTAGTTCCCTGTATAGTAACAGTGAATGTAATATGTTATGATATTATGTGAATGATATGTGTATAAGGACACGTTCATTTGAGTTTGAGGATATTGGTAAACAAAAATAATAGCGTTTTTGACGATAGTGGCTTAATTTTGACATCTATTAACCTAGCACGTTCAGAAGTTCTGAACGTTAGCCACGTAACCCATAGTCCCATATGCACCGCTCAGAAAGAAAATCTATTGTTGTTAGGCACTATAATGTTTCAAATGTCACATTTTGTGTGACTTAGTTAACTGCAGTTGTCTAATTATCATTCCTTGGTCTGAAATATAGTAAATTAGGTCTATCTAACAATTATGATACAACATTGGTTAATGGGCACGGATCGAACGGTTACAAGGCAATATTTGGGTAACTTTGTCACACTCATGATACCATACCTCTATTCTACTGGGAGGTGTCCTAAAAACCCTTTCAACTCATTATTTTAGGGTTGCTTTACCAAGCATAGCCCTAAAATATGTTGTTTTGAATAGTTAGCTAATACAGGCACTTGGTTATTGGGAAATGAGGTTAATTCTGTCACAATATATGAAATTTAAAATTTTGGGCGAATAATTTATATCTGATTTTGGTTTGAAAGGCGGGAAAATTTTATATGATGACAATGTAGTTGATGCAAGTTAAGATCAGTTGATGTTTACATTGTCACAAAAAATTATACGAAATCGTAAATAGATTAAAAACAATGATTATAGAATGAAATAGTCTCTTATAATAACTCTTATAATAACTGATGTGACAAAGTAAACATGTCTTGCCCCTATTTTGAAGATCTATATTCTACACCTCTATTAGAATATTGTCCAGAACATCAGAGCTTAAGTTTAACAATTTTAGGTTAAATTTGTCAAAGTCACTAAAAATGTGACAAAATTAACTTTTCATGCCCCAACAATTTCAAGATAGTGTGTAAAAATTAGCATAAGCTGCTTTATTAATTATTACCTATATAAATCAATCCAAACTACAAAAAATATATGTTAATGTGATGACGATTACCTAACTCTTATAATAACTGATGTGACAAAGTAAACATGTCTTGCCCCTATTTTGAAGATCTATAACTCTATTAGAATTCAACATTCTTTCAGAAACGATTGGAAGAATATTGTCCAGAACATAAGAACTCAATTTTTAAAATTTAGATTAATTTGTCAAAGACATTGAAAATGTGACAAAATTAACTTTCCCTGCCCCAACAGTATCAAGATAGTGTGTTAAAATTGGCATAGGATTTATTACAGGTATATTAAAGTATTAATCGATCCAAACTACGAAAAATATCTTTTAATCTGATCATGATGACGATTACCTAACTCTTATAATAACTGATGTGACAAAGTAAACATGTCTTGCCCCTATTTTGAAGAACTATACTTCTATTAGAATACTATGTAACTTTATCATCATAAAAATTTCGATAAACTAGTTATTTTGCCAGCAAGGAGCTAACAGAGTTATAATAATTTGTTGTGACGAAATTACCCTATTTTTGACCATGTAGCGGTAGTTTAATTGTGACACTGTTAACATATTACCACCTGATAATGATTTATGTGACTGGTGCATGGTACTAGCAGTGTTGTTTGATCCATAGTACGTATAATATAAGGGGTTTAAGCAGGTATATCATTATTTGTTCAATTTCACACATGTTCAGATATTATCAAGATTATGTGACAAAGTAAGCTTGGTTGTGCCTTCTGTGTTTTAATTCCTTACGACTATATGATATAATAACAATTCCCAGCACTTCCAGGCCATCAAATAAACTTACACTACTCAGCATTGCTTATCAGGGTGCCCTAAACATTCATCACATATTTTCTTTAATGTGTGACAGAGTAAACCTGAATGCACCATCTAACGAAAAAAGTCGTCAAATATGTAGGTAATGGTCATATGTACCCATCCAATCAACTAGACACTCAAAAATTTGGTCAAAAACGGCAGCAAGGGGTCCATATTTACTCCGTCACATGTTTATAGTGTGACAATGTAACCATTTCCGTGCCGGCCGTATTTAAGCGATATCTTATCACCTGATTAAGATATCGTTATGTGACAAAGTTAGCCTAGAGGATGAGACGATTATCCTAACCATCAAGGGTTTAAGTAATTTCATAGTGTGACAAAGTCAACTACACTGTGCCTTTTAATAGGGTCACTTATATTTACCAATATCCTCAAACTCAAATGAACGTGTCCATAACTATACGTATATATCCAATATTATGGAGTTGTTCATGCTAACTGTTCTGTTATCTTGTTGCACTCGTTCCACGCTGTTAACTGGAAACCTGTGAACGCTGAGACTCGGAGTCTTGGAAAGTTGGAACTCTGCCAAGTGTGATTTTAGTGTGTACGAAGTGCTCAGGTGTTATTTTATTGGGCATAAAATGTGCACAATATAATGGTTTTATTGGATACAAAGCATTACACACTGAAGTAGTCTACAGCTTTTATTTGATATAATCATAATACTTGGTGTGATTCTTGTGTTGAACGATTAGACAAGTACACGTCCTATAGGGCCAGCGGTCTACCATTTTGATATTAAAATAAGGTTCAAGGGTATCATGCGAGATAACTGGTACGAGGAATTTGACTGACCCACTCGATCAAATATTTCCGTGTAACTCCAGAATTTAAAATTACAAAATAGGTCACGACTATTTTGTAACTTTTTAAACTCCAATATAATATCCCGGTACCTTGACAACCTCTCTCTCTGTTCCTCTTACCACAGCTACTCACAACAATAATGACATATTATTAGTGGCACCCACTCACAGAGCCCGTGTAGGTTATAAACTTATTAAAACCAGCAAATCCCTGTTCCTCCGTTTACCAGCTCGCTCTCAATTAACGCTAATTGACTGCTTGTATGTCATGTGATCAACTGGTGTCACGTGGTGTGCTGGTCACGTGGTATGTACGTGTTGTCATGGCTACACCAGTTTCAGTTTCAATTATAAGATGTGTCTTGTGAAGGGGTTTTTGATAAAACGTAGGGAAAAAAGTTCCTAATCCTGCCTTCTGAATTGTGCATATATTGTGATAAGTTTCAATTCAAAATGTGCTGGATCGTGTGACACACTAAATCCATTCTAAATCATTGTTCCCTACGAATTAACGGTGTCACGACCTAAATTTATTGTTCTAATTTTCAGCTTATTTCTTTTACTCCACGAAATCTGTCAGCCTAATTATTTGCCATCAGCCAGTTCGGTGGTTTTAAATTGGAGTAAATGTACTGCGTAACCGGAGCTTTTCAAAGAGCTTTCAAAGTTCAAGAGCTGTGAAGTCTTTTGTTTAGAATTAGAAGGTCACTGTGAATTGGTTTGTAAAGATCTGTCACCCGGATTAATATGTCTGAGCCATATCTCTGTACTGGCCCCTGATTGGCTGTCATATCTCTGTACTGGCCACTGATTGGCTGTCGTTCCCCACACCTCGCTTCCCACTGGCCAACCCACCTACACTCACAGCTCTAACATGATTATCACCCTCAACTTCATTCCAATCGCTCTCCGCCAATCACAAGCAAGCCCCGTGCTCGCCAGCCAATCAGAAGGGTCTATCCGTGTCACGTATTGGGGAGCAGAGTGTTTTCCGGCTGTCCCAGTTGGCCACATTCCAAGTGCTCGGACACTGACTTGTCTACATTCATTACATTCTACCACAGCACGCAAACTCAAGCAAACATTCGAGATAACCAACTATATCAACCTGGTACGGTTTTACTATGGAACGAGACATATTTCTCACCGTTTAAATTCCTGAACTCCTGATAAAATGCTGGTTGAAATACCTGAAAATACCTGAAATGCCGCGCGAACCAAAGGAATGTACCCACGTGGGTAATGGAGGTGTTAAATGTCACGTGTCCAGTGTCTGTGTTCGCTTCCTAGAGGACCTGTTATAACATGTTACCTCTGTCTATACCACCTCTTTGAGGGCGGAACCTTGGTGTAGAGTCGTGAGTGTAGAGTGTACATACATCCAACACATTCTGATATTCCAACGCGTTCCACGCTCCAAAAATCATGTACAATTAATAATTATTACACGATTGACCAGTGTAATTCACATAATTATTAATGTAATTAACATAACGCGTAACTATCAACTAATAGCCACGTGTGAATTTAAAATCGTGAAATCAGACCAACTGGTAGATAGGGCTATTAGTATTACTGCTGAACTATTATTACTTTAGTAGAATCACTAAAACTCTTATTATTACTTGCAGAAATTAGAATCACTAAAAACTACTACCCAAAACTATTACTGTTTTCGTGTGGTCATTCACGACTCAATAATGTCTAGAGGAGTAAATTTTGTATCGAGAAATTCCATTGGTTTAACAAACATGGCGACAATTTACCGTCTAAGTAAATAATCACTTGTCAAATGTCAGTCTGGTGAATTTATCTCAATACCGTTAGTGTATCCAGACTAAATAGTGAAGTGGCGTAATATCCACGAAATATCCTAAATTGCCTCAAATTAGTGGTTAAACGAATATCTCGCCATTATCCGAGAAATCCTAAAAATGAATGCCGATGCGACGATGATTCACATTTACCTTACTACTAAACTTTAACAAAAATCCTCAACTACCATGATTTAATTTAGGGTACGAAATGTGGCGGTTTTCGGAAAAAATTCCCATATTTTCGTTCCCAAATCATTTAGGTCACCGGAATTATGTCGAACATAAATATGTCTCGTAAAAGATAGAATTGTATCTTAACTGAGTTAGTAACTCCGCTGAGTTATATCAACTCCGCTATAATTCTTTGTCCTATCTAACCCTTCCTTAACGCTGCTTTATTTCAGACCCGTTCTTGGTGGAGGAAGGGAACTGTGTTAAGAAGTGCTCAGACCACCTGATGACGGAACACCACACCAACAAGTGTGTCCTCTGTCCTTCTGAAGGGTGCCCTAAACGTTAGTATTATTTTACTAGTCTGTATGACCTATAATATTGTTTATTAAGTTTAAAACTTTCTTTATAATTCTAATTTAAAGTTACGTGTTCCACCGCGAAATTGTGTATTTCGGTAAGTATATTCTAAGTTTTAGGGTTCTGGCAGCTGGCTCCATTGGTTTGGTTTAAATCGTAATTTTAAAATAACTCGTTATTTAATTAATGGGATTTACTATATTTTTAAACTTAGAAAGATAATATTACAATTTACCTTGATTCTCGTTAAATTTAAAGTCTTTACTTCCTTCCACACTTCTCCCGACGTTAGAGAATTTAATTTTTAAGTTCACATTTTAAACGTGTATAAATACTAATGTGATAATTTAACCAATTATTTCTCACATGATATTTTAAAGATAAGCCACAAATCTGCTAAGGTATTATTGATTTCAACCAGCTTGAAATTTGATCCCAGTAAGGTGAACGAGGTAATGATTTACATCGTTGCTGACTCGATTAAATGACATCTTATTATTTTAACAAAAACGTCAATGAAAAGAAATGGGCGGTAACATAAATTGACTTTTGGGAGTTGGTTTTATATTCTTGGTAACTGGATTATGGTCGACACATCTCTTATTCAAAAGTAAATATTATTAAACGAAATTGATTTAAGTCCATAAATAATATTATTAAAACTTTTAAAATGTCCCTTGTAAAAACTATTTTAAAGTCCAGTGAGCCACTCCTAAATTCTTAACTTCTTAATCATTGAAATTTAACCTGTTCTGGTAACACAAGATAGTCCTAATAAATAACCCAAATCCCTAATCGAACTCAGCCTTTGCATAGTGTATACAAATTATGAAAAACTGAAGACAATTTATTTGTAGAAAACAATTTTGACAAGTCTCTCTCCATTGACCAACATATAATATTACTATTATGTTTTAGCGCTAGTTAGCATCTTTGTGTGTGTGTGTCACTGTACAAAGCTCTAATGAGTTGTGTCAGCCCAGCACGCAAGTGCAATGAACTCTCCACCTGCTAAATACTCCACTCCACTCTGATCTCCACTCTTGCAACGTTCTGTGAGGATATTTGGAGCTAGGTTGGGGCTGCATGAGGGGCAAGTGTACACTGTACCCCTTAATTTACAGAATTACTGTAAAATGTTTTGCATTCTTTAAATCCACGTCTAGGGGTATGTTTGTCGAGTGAGTAAACATCAGTCATAGTTTGTATTATCATGGATTGAAAATTTTAAAGAATTAAATAAAGCTGATCTATAATAAATCACACCATAATTTAGCTCAAGAATGCGAAATTGTTAATTTTTAAAGGTCCAACTTGTAGGTCTTTCTACTCGTGTCTCACGCTAGGTTTCTTCAATTTTTCGGAGTTTTTTGGGTTCTCAGGAAATCAGAAAAGTTGCCCAGCGGGCAGCGACCGGTTGAAAAACACTAAAATTTTCACTTTTCTGCTTCTTCCTCTAATAAATTATAACAGGACAGCATAGTTCACACTGTTATGTGAATGCGAACCCGCGACTTTGTGGCCCCTTAAAATCTGGACAAGCAGGGTTTAATACTATTTATTTAACACTCTACGAATGCTATCTTCCTTTGTCGGACACTCCGGGTCACTTGTCGGAATTCTCCAGCTAGCCCAAAACAATCTTCCGAAACATTGTATAGATAGACTGAGTTTAGGTGTTTCTTCATTCTCAAAGTGATTATCGTAATAGGAGACGTATTGGATTGCTATCATGCCCTACAAAGTACGATATACCTTGCTTATTTGCTCTAAGAATTCCTCAACAATAAAATTCAAAGTGAAATTTTACGTCGCTTCAGATCAGCACAGTCTGTAAAAACTTAGTTTTTTCAGCTTAGTGTTACATAATAATATGGTAATCTCAGACCGAACAGCTCTACGCGAATGAACTGCAGGCTTTTTACAATTTACAACAAACTCTAACCTAACTACAATTAACAACAAAACTTAACAATTAACACCACCATGCGGCTTTGCATACTATGGTAACCACATTCTAAAGCTAGTGATACGTTTGTTAAGCAGCAGGCTTTATGACGCTTGCACAGTGAGCTGACTTTACTCAAGCTACAGCTTCAAATCCTTAGTATAGCCTTAAAGCTAGAGCCTCAAATCCTTAGCATAGCCTAGTTTTCAGATCTTAATTAAAATCTTAACTGTAGCCTTTCTCAAGCCCACAATTTAACGTGTATGTCTCCAATTTACATGTAACATTACAATTTCCTACACTCTACCATAGTGTCTAATATCGTAACAATAAAGCTGTAACATGTAACTACGTTACAAGAAAATAAAGAAACACCATTTAACAATTAACATCGCATCATATCGTAATACTACTAAAACTTAATCAAGTAACACTGTTACACAGTTACACCTTGTAACACTGTTACACCTTGATATTTAATAACAAGTAAATTATTACAGGGTGTGACGGGTTTACCAGCGTATCCGAGCTGGGTATAGGCAGATGTAACGAGTACAAGCCTAAGATGAAGAGGTGCTCTGCAGCCTTCAAGAACAAATACCAGAACTGCACGATCATCGAGGGTAGCATCGATATCGGTATGCAATGTGCACTGGAATTTGTAGAAATATTGGAATATTGTGTGAAATTCGGTTTAATTTGTAATTGTAGTTCTTAGGAATCATATTTCAGACTACGCTCACGTTCTATTAATATTTCTTCTAATCGGACTATGATATATTAAGTAATCAAAATATTTGCGTGCATTAAATGCAAATCTTTTTGTTTCTCGAAACTTTGTACGAATCTTCTAGAACAATTATTATATTTTAGACTCAAAGTTCACGGATAAGTTTGGAGAGATGGCGAGTGACGCTCTGGAAGCGCTGAGTACAGTAGAGGAGATAACTGGGTATCTCAGCATTCACACCAACAACCTCTTCTCTGACTTCAGCTTTCTCAGGTACGTGGCAATTCTTCACATTCCTTGAGAGTTAAGATGAGTAGAAAATTGAGCTGAAAAATATATTTTTTGTAATACAGGATTAACAGAAAATTATCTGTGATTCTGAAAACAAATATTTACGACGATTTGACAAACGTCGTAAAATAGAAGTTACGAACATTTTAGAAGCTTCCAGAGTTCACACAACTCCCCTCAGAAACCTAAAGAGGATCAGGGGGATCCACCTGAAGTCCTCCTACTCCTACGAGTCATGTGAAGATGAACAAGAGGGGTGCCGTGTCAACCTTCAAGCCGCCATCACAGTTCAAGCGGTCAGTTCCTTTACTTTGTCTTTTAGAGCCGGGAGGAGCCGGGAGTTCAACGCTACTCCGCAATACTTTTGAACTTCCCGCTCTTTTTCGGCTCTGTTCTGATCAACTTGATAGTATACTCCTGTGTCGAGCGAAACGGGCTTGTGATTTTTTTCTGGGACTTTTAATTCTCAAGTTGCTGAGCAAGCTGCGTAGCTGGGTGGGCTAGCAAGCCGCCTGGTTTGTTGGCAAGCCGCCTAGTTTTTTTAGCAAGCCGTCTGGTTTGTTCGCAAGCCGCCTATCTGGCTAGTTTATATTTACCACAAACTATTAGGTTGATATGTCGCAAGCTCATATCTCTAAGAAGCTGGTAAGACATGATTTGATTACAGATGGTCATCTCAAGAGCCTAGCACTTTCTCCTCAAACTATTTCTAGTTCAAGTCTTTTTGGGAAATACGTGTTTAGATCTATTACATGTGGGAATGAACAACTTCTACATTCGATGCGATATTCATTCCTGAAATTGTTTCTTAATTTCTCCTTCACCCACTCAATTCATGCACTTTATACGTTCGATTTCCAGCCTACTAATACGTCCCAGGATCCCCATATTCGATTCTAAGGATAAAATCCAGTTCCATTTTAAGCAGAGACTATAATTGTTATAATTGTTGACTACTCCAGATTTCACAGCACCTCAATTTTACGATGATTTGAGTTTAATAACTGTACTTTGATGGAATATAGCCCTTGTGGCTGTCTTCGATATGAAGGCACGTAAAAGAAGAACTCCGCGCGTTTACTGTTTAGTTATGAACAAAGACTGGCCAGTATTTTATTGATTGTTTAAAGAGTGAGCGTCCGATCCTGTCATGTTCCGATACACTCGGTCCTGTTAGGCGGGATATGTTAATTAACGAAACGACAGTCGACAGCCACTCCGGATTGTTGGCAATGTTCTCCAAATACCTTGCATTCCTGAAGCACATTTTATATTACTTATAATAATCGAACATTCTCAATGTTATATTATACTAGATTGTACATTTTCGTGATTGAATTTTGACATTAGGTCTGTGTTATGTCATAGTGGGGAGATCTCTCTTTAAGATTTGCTAAGTTAGCGTGGTTTTTAAAGTTCAAGATTAGGGAAATAGTTTTACAAACATGGGAGATGTTCCATTTTACTAAATATAGTAAACTTTTCACATATTTGTGTGTTTAATATGGACGATTAATTATACAAAGCATTTTAACACTTTTTTACAGCCTTGGATCAATAGTACAGACCTCATCAAACACAATCAACTTACCAATCACATTTTTCAGTTCCAAGACTATGCGCTGACAGAATTAAGACTGAATTCCCTGGAGCTCATTGAAAATGGGATGGTTATCATATACGCCAGTGAGTAAAAACAAACAATGCTTCTTGCCATAAAATATGCTGAGGTGGGAAAATTTTTAAAGGTTTTCCCAGATTTACAAATTTCTCTCATCCAGTTTCCAAGTTATTGTGTTAAAACATCTGCCCAAAAGATAGTAATGCCCTTTGAGTTTGGTGCAACAGGTTACTTCGTCACCTCAAGTCATGGTCCACATTAGAAAAAATTGTACTTTCGAAAAGATAAAAGACAAAAGTTCAACCCTCCGCGCCGCACAGTCTATTGAAAAAGGAAAAATGTTGTCTATAACATTAACATGATTAGTGTCATCACCAAACTGGATTAATAATTAGTTGATCAAGTTATTAATCAGTTAATCAATTAGATAAATAGCCAATCAATTATGTACACTTTTACAGACGGTAGTGCGTTGTGTTACCTGCCCGAGAAGGAAGCTCTGGCTGGGATCATGAAGAAACCAGACCTCAACCCTCAACTTGACATTATCATCACTTACAACTCCTCATATTGTCGTTAGTTCACTCCTTACTTATTTATGTATATATATTCTGCGCTTCAAAATTGGTAGATATTTGTACATTGAGGACTTTATTGACTCGAGAAATCACAGAAATCATAAAGCAAGCCTTATCTTAGCGTTTCTGTCGCCATTTCTCTCCACTGACATTCCTAATTAATCCCAATAACCTCGTTCCTACATTACCCCCCCCCCCCCCCCCCCCCCCCCATTCCTACATTCCTCCCCCCTGGCCTTCACTGACCCCGCATACCTACAGGAGCACACGAGAAATTGTGTCACGACACCTGTATTGGGGGATGCTGGGGAGTAGGACCTGAAAACTGTGTTCAGTGTAGCAGACTTTCCTTCGAAGGGAAGTGCCTCACCACTTGTAACGATCCTGCTGTGAGTTTTTGTAACGTGTTAACTGTTACGTTTTGCGGGGGTGCAATTTCTGAACAAAATAAAATTAACAGATTTCAAAATTTATCAGAAGTTCTCAAATATCCCAAGAAATATTTCTCTAAGACTCAATGTTATCGCAGGTGGTTGGTCAGGGGATTGCGCTTTATGAGGATGGAAATAACTGCAAGAAATGTCATACGGAGTGCGATCCTACTTCTAACTGTACTGGACCGGTCAGTTAACTGATAATTAATTGATTGAGTGGTAATTGATTAACTAATCGATCAATTAACTGACTTCAACTAATGGTTACGATAGCTTATAATTGCTACGTACTTTTTTGATCTGGAATTTAAAGTATTTGAGTTACCCGTAAAGTTTTGATCAGATTGGTCCCGATGGTAAACTTTTATGAATGAACTTTGTTTGATTCCAATTTCCAATGAATGAACTGATTTTAGATATCTCAGTATTTGTTGCTGATAACGGGCAATATTGCCTAATCTATTTATCAAAAACGAACTTTTATTAAATCAACACTCAGAAAGTAACGTCTACTCTTGACATGAACCAGTCAGATGTGTCTAGTAAGATAATCAGATAATTAGATAATTTGCTGATTTGGTAACTGGATAATTGTCATGGTGATGGCTATTGTAACGATGAAATCTCGCAGGAGTCTAACCAATGCTCGAGATGTAGAAACTACAAGGACGGACCGTACTGTGTAGATGAGTGCCCAGATATAAAGTACACTAATGAACTGGTGAGTAATTATAATACCTCCGTTTTATAATTAATTAACTTGTTCATTAATTGGTAATTGTTAATGCTGTTAACAAAGATCACCTGTACCTGTTTAGTATCAAGTAGGATCAGGACTGTGTCTGAAGAAGCTCTGCTCATATATTATAGAATTAGAATGATGGCCATTGCAACTGTCTAATATTATCTTCGTTAAACTTAACTTGTTAAGTATGTGATATCTTTAAATTATGTTAGCAACATTTCTACCACGTGCAGAGTTTAATAAACTGGTCCCAACTGTATCAGAATGAAAATGCTCTGTTGCATTGGGAAACAATTTTTTTAATGTTGTCACAAATCTCTTAGATTATAATTACTTATAGAACTGCAAATGCCTTCCCATGAAAAGACCAGACATTTCTGGGGAAGGCATCTGCAATCATCAGTAATATTAGTAATATATAATTAGTAATATTATAATACATCAGTAATATTATGACCATTTGTAACAAGTTCTCCTTATCAGCCTGAGCCTTGAACTGTCATTAATCCAGTTAATTTAATTAACCTGACCAGGGAATACAGCTCATCTAATGTTAACAGTTATTATCTGTCTTACTGTTGTCATCAAGGGGGGTGTTGTCATCGCCACTCTTCATTTATTCCAGAAATTCCCAAAATTCTTTGGTTAAAAATGGCATTGGAACCCCCACTCCATATTCAATGGTAGTGAAATTGGGTGTGTCCGTTTATTCTGGTTCCTGATGACATCTGTGGTATAAATGGTGCTGGGGACCTCATGTTTTGTGAAGAAAACATACGAGTAATTTTTAAAGCTGATGTCGGGCTTGATATATTTGGACCTACGCACGAAGAGCTCAGAAATAGCTCAACTAGCAATTTACTTTAATGAGGGGTATACAAATTCCAGAGTCCGCCATTTTCCCTCATTGAGTAACACTGTGCACCGCTTACTGAATTAGAATTACTAAATTCCTGAGATTAATCTGGCCTAGCTTCCAGGGGAGATCTGTTATCCGCTGCCAGGACCTCATTAAAAATACCTTGAATAATTCCCAAAAAGCAGCCCAGAAATGATATGTACATTTTGCAGTCCAATTTTCACCTTTTTCAAACTTTGGTTTTACCGTTTCTCCGGTGACTTTTGCTTGAAAGGTTGTTATTTTTCGCCCATTTTATCCCGTGGTTCGAAAGATTTTTCTAGATTATTTTGTTAGACTTAAATAAATTATGTTCAGTATCTCTATTTGCGTCTAGGAAGTTGACACATATATAACGTGTGGCGGCCGTGTGAATTCAATGCCCACCTAAATTCAGTGTTACTCATACTCAGAGCCATGTTTATTTATTCGGTGGTGATGCATTTGAAATTAATGAAATAAACTTTTAAATTCACACTCTCTACAATATTTTCAGCGAAATGAACACATTTGCTCGTCTAAGGCGTAACGACAGTATCAAGTTATTGACACGAGTCACGACAGACATTATTAAATGTTAAACACGTCTAACACATGTAAACGGTAAACAAGGTGCCCGAGTCAGTGATCGTATTACTCCGATATCATGCGGTCTGATCGTACTAAACTTGCCTTTATCAGCAATTATTTGTGTTATCAGAACACGAATATCTAGACAGAAACTGTGGGAATGTCTACTTTGGACAAATTTCGCTCAATTTCAGGCTACAATAATCTGTATTCTGTAAAACGCGTGACTTGCTCGATATGTAGAGTTGATATTATGGTTTAACCTTGTCATGACTCATGAGGTTCATTTGTTAAAAACAGAACTGAAATAAAAGTGAGAGTCACAAAAAATCGTTAATTTCATTCCGGAAAATTCAGTTAAAATCAAGTCGATTAACAGTAATCACTTATCAGTAATCAAGTATGTTAAAAACCGCGGTAAACAAATGCGACAAAACAGCAGTTACATCTAGACTTGTGGGAAGCCATTTCCCTTCGTGTCATGGAAAGGTTTCTGTTTACTTCACTGTGCACGTGCAATTGCGCGCTCGGCGCGTGCAAATATTCACTCCAATTACCAGAAGCCAACTTGGCGAGTAAGCAAGAGTAGACTCGCGGCGGTAAGTCCGGATAAAGAAACAAAACCACGTCACAATTCCTGCAGCCAATTCTACAAGACGTACCGTATTTTGTTGCACTATCCGCAAAGCCGTCAGGACAAAATTACTCCATAATTTGAGGGCTAGTGAAGGAGTGCTGAAGATTGCACTCTCTAATAGTTCAGTTCTTCAGACTAGCCTCCACAAGTCACGTGACATGAGTGGTCTCTACTCTCTACCCCTCCCTCAGCTCGGATAAAGGAATATAATATATTATATTATATCCTGTATTATTATATTCCGTGCCTTTACGCCCTGGTGTCAATACATTTGGACCGAGCTGTTACATTTTATTCTTTTATTGACACAGTTCAACTAAACTGTCGTGCGTGATATTGGACTGCATGTGGCCCAGCTATTCCAACTATGCGATGAAATCCAGTTTTTGGGTACGTTCAGGTCTAGAAGAGGGAAGCCCGACTAGGTATTAGACCAGAGTTAGCCTTGGCGTCTGAAACCGACCAACTTGGCAACTCTGGTGTCTGTAGAAACATGAACAAAGTTGTCCAGGATACAGAACGGCAATGAGAATTTGTAAGATATGGGCGGTATACAGGATACAGATTACGGTACCAGCACAGGCTGGATATTCGGGCTGGGTTATATCCGGAATAAATCACATATTTTCGGAACTCCATCTAAATTTCAATACAGATTTTAATGCGATACAACAACTTGATCCAGTTCCAACTATCCAAAGAGTGCTGACAATTCCCATCTTTCAGGATACCTGTATGGAATGTCATGATAAATGTACGATGGAGCGAGGGTGTACGGGCCCCAACAGCTTCATAGGTCCAGGGGGCTGCAACTTCTGTGAGGTTGTTAAACTGATGGAGGAAACCTATACTGAGAACAACACCAGAAGACTCTGGGTTAGTGCTTCTTTGAATTTTTTCTTTGCGTTCTATGTTTTTCTTTCAATATGTCCTTTATCTCTTTATCACGTCTTTATGTTTTCTCCACTTTTGAGAATTATTTTTTGGTTCGATGCTGCATATTTCCTTATTTTATCAAACCATGAAAGACAACTTACTCATCCCTCCATCCATTCAAACCTCATATCAGTTCTGTTGTTAAATTGGGAGATGGGATTCGGGATCCAACACGGGATCGCTCAAATGGGCCAAAGGAAGGATCCAGCCGATACCCAATAAATTCCCCCGGAACTTTCTGGAAGGGAGCTGACAAATTCCTGCGTCCCACTGGAACTGTCTGGAAAGAAGGTGCCGTGTTTTATCAATCGGTTTCATTAAACGCCTCTCAACACATCAGCAGTACAGCTTCGCCCGCTGGCCTGCATTACCTGCAGCTGCGGAGCTATTAAATATGCTGGACTGACCGGCCACACAGTTGGGGTGGCGTTCCTTTCACCAGTTACTTCAGGGTTTACTCAAGTTAGGACTCGTTTGGAGGGGGGACCATGGTTTTAAAACATTTTAATGTCCACTAAAATCTGAGTGTTGACGAAATTGGGTTGAATTAAATATGTTAAAAATACGTAGAGCTCCCTTGTTTATGCTTTCACGAGTGAAAGTGGAGACTGGAGAGCCGTCACTCGTCACTTCGTCTGACTTAGGATCTAGATACTTCTCTAACTCCCGTGGATTGGGCTGCTCGTTTTCCAGGTTCTACTTTGAGCTGTGATCTAGATTTTTAAAGTGCTCTTTTTCGGGTGATATTAAGGCAAACATTAGTCACTTAAAATAATCTTAAATTCCAAATCTTTAACAAAAGTTAAGAAGCAGGTAGATCACGTGACCAATGATCACAGTTCCCGATCTATAAATAATGGTTAGCGTATGAGAGATTTGCCCACCTCGTGACCAACTCACTGTTATGAGATGCCAGACAAAGTTAAAAGAAAGGTAAATATAGTGACAGTAGATTGGGGAGGTGCTGGTCAATGATAGACAATTTATCAGAGCTCTGAACGTGTCAACACTACCATACGACTCCCCACCTCTGTTTTCAGCCCTCGTTCTCTGCGTGCCAACTATCAGGGTTTCCTAGATCGTGAACAGAGGAAACCCCACAGTGTCCGGATACGATTTTCTGAGGTTTGATAATATCTTAAGATGATGAAAAAGATGAAGATGATGAGGTTGATGAGGAGGTTTGGGCAGGGTTGGGCAGGTTGTCTATTGTGGCGCGACATCTCCGCCAGTTTGACCGCTCTCCATACCTCCCCCCGTGTATATTAGTTGAGTTGAGTGCTAACTACTGGCCAGGCATTGACAACCCCTTGTACTTTCTCCGCCAATCAGCGAGGAGAAGCCTTACCTCGTGGCCTAAGTGCACCAATCAGAGAGCTGTATTCCTGTCTCGTGTCACGAGGCAGCCAATCAGTACGCACTCTCGGAGCTGATGTGTGTTCCCTCGCTTTATAGGAGAGAGCACTTCAGTTTGTGGTTAGAGTCCTTGTTTGTCCAGTTTGAACTGCGCAGATTTTCACGTTTCCCAACCCTCTCACAGATTGACTCGTGTTTTTATACCATATTTTTAACTCCGTTCCAGTTTTTGCCAGATCTTTCATATTTTGTGGAATGTCGGGATGCGCAGACGTAAGTGTGATTTTTCCAGTTCCTCGCTAACTGACAGTTTTCACACTGTGAGGTCGGACTTTTTTTTACTTAGCACAGCTAGTCAGCATCATTAGTGGGCTGTACAGGGTTTTATCATTCTCAGCCGCCATCTTTACTCAGATACAGTCAACTAACATCATCACTAAAACTAGGTGTATGACATGATTGGTCTACCATATTATTCTTACATAAAAATATACATTAGGAAAACTTTAATTCACATCTTCCATATAAATGTATATGAAGAAAAGATCTAAATACTCAGTTCTTGCATCAAAACATCAATATTAGGAAAACTTAAATACACACATTTTACACTTAAACACGCGTACATTAGGAATACACTCTGGAAATGTCGCCTCTAATTTGATTAAGATGGTTTATCTTCAGTGTACATTCTGTGTGTTTCAGTGTACACCGATTTGTACGCTGTTAATTACATGCATGTATTTTTAGTAGAAACACAACTAGGACAATGTATTAATGTCTGTGTTTATTAGTGTGACGCTATATTTTCAACTTTAACTCTAGAATCTGGCGGACAAATTCTGACCCCTGAATAATGAGGTTAAAGTTTGGGTATTGGTAGTTCCATTATAATAATATGACTGTCGGTGTTGAATATTGGACATGTTGTAACTGTTAAAAAGTTAAAACTCAGTTTTGGGAATATTGTGGTGATGTAAGAGGCACATTCTGTGATATTTGCTTGTTTAAGAGGTTTATGACTGTAATATTTAGCTAAGTGGTGAAGTCATTGAGGAATGGTGATGTTAGGTTTTACTGTCTATCAAATCAAAATGTTATTTTGGTGGTTCACAATTTTGGACTTATAATCTTAGTCACGGAGTTCACACTTGCCAAACAGAACTCGTTACAGTTAACACAGAACTCGTTACTATGCGACACAGAATTGTTATAACACAGCACAGAACTCGTTACAGTTGGCACAGAACTCGTTACTATACGACACAGAATTGTTATAACACAACACAGAACCCGTCACTATGCAGCATCCAATGCAGCACAGAACTCACTCTAAACCCTTTTAAACTTTAAACTACATAGTTAGACTCTATTCAAAGTTAAACACACGTCTACATTAAGTCTGGCTTAAATCCGAGTTTGTAAAGAGTCGGTCTAACAGTACCTGGTTACCGGACTCCGGGAGAGAGAGAAATGTGAAAACATCCTGCGCTGGAATGCGGGGAATGCGTTGACGGTAAATAAGTGCCAGAAAACTGTGCCAGCAGATGTTTCTGTGAGGAGTATCTGAACCACTTTTTAAAACGAGCTCCTAAGAATGATAAGTTGTCCTGAGCTGGTTTGAACCTCTGATAAACGAATGCTTCACCGTGATTAGTGATATAACACTTCATTATAATTGGAGCATTATAATTAATTATCGTAAAACTGTTAACCTTGGTCGAAGTTGGGTGACTTGTTTCCTATTTCCGTGTAGACCTCAGATCACTGCATTTTCGTCAGAAGTTGTGGACAGCTTTCATTTTACGTTAATTTACGCAGCGTTCTCTCCCTGGTACCCCTAGTGATGCGCTCCCTCTCCCTGGTTCTACTTCTCTAGTAAAACGGGTGTTGTTCTTCATCCTTGTGGGCGCGTGTCAGCTTGAAATCTCACTGTTGGTGTCTGGTGGTGCGATCTCCTGCACTTTTGTAACTGTCACACTATCGATACTCAGGTGAAACTAGCACTGTTCTATAAACCCGACTTTTGAAGTTAAACTGGCTCCATTGTTCAGCTTTAAATCAAGTATGGCGGTATTGTTCTATCAGCAAGTTAAGGATCAACATGAACCAGAATTACTGGAGGGAGTGGTGTCTTTTATAAGGGCTGGTTGTAGACTCTCGAGGATTATGATGTCAAACCAGCAGCTTTTCACTTTAAATCTTAGTGTTCTGGCCAGCTTTCTAAATCAAACCTCTCAGATTGGCTATTAAATTTTCCTCCTCTATGTTTTCTTAGATTGAAGATTGAATAAAGGGCGGATCTCAGACCTGCTTCGGCTGTCAAAACACTGTAAATTAATGGGTGTGTTTGGAATTATAGGCTGTGACCAGGCAGATTTTAGAGTTTAGACCCTTTTGTAGGGTTAGGGAGAGTGTACTTGAGTGGTTTGGTAGTATAGGACGGTTTCTTGGGGAGACTGGAGTTTAAAAAGCGCTGTCGTGTCGCTGAACTTGTCCAACTTTTCTCTATCAAACATCTCAAGTTAAAACTAGACGACACACTTAACACTCCCACATCACACTTCACACCTAACTTAGTTGTGGGGCTTACTTGTAATACTTTCTTCCTTAATTCAAGTAGGTTCCATATTATTACATTACTTCATTTATCGGCTAATAATCAATGTTCTTGTATATCTAGTTTCTCAAACTAACTTCTATCGTGATGGAAACGGATAGCATCCATGTGTTGGCCTGTTTATTTCTCAAAACTCCTGTTATTTTTAAAATACTCATTTTATCACACCAAACTTTTCACACTATACTTTTTTCACACTATTTTCATAAAAATGTCTCTACAGCTGTACTATCTGATTCCTTAGAAAAAAACATATCACAAACGAAAAACATTATATTAGTTATTTGTGGTTTGGGTGAGAAATGACGTGCATTATAACTAAAATTTACTGAATAATAAATAATTATACTTTTAACTTTCAGGGACAATGCGAAGTGAAGTGCCCTGAAGATCAATACCCAGATAACTTCAAACCTTACCCCAACCTACCCACACATGACGGCGATAGACCAATCAGCGAGCGAGTCAAGGTACTTTCACTCTCTCATTCTTTTTGCCTCTCATCTCTCATAACCTCTTCCAACTCCTCCGATATGTTAATGAGATTGATCTACATGAAGTAATGATTTTTTATTTGTTGTCCGGTAAGAAATCAAACTGTTCATGTTGGTTCGATTTAGAAATTATCTAGCTATTAAATAAATAATATTAAGCTCCTACAATCGCGGTCAGAACTATTTAATCCAGAGACAAGCCTGATCTTTACATCACTGCTGTGCTTTGCTGGCCGAAAGCTATTTTAACACGATTATCAATATTTAATTGAATCTCATCATTGAAGTAAGATCGGACTCACATTATTATCATTATACTATTGAACTCAATATCACGTACGATTATTTAGCTCACATTCCACTGGAGCTGGTGTAAAGTAAGGCCTTGTTGTCTAGACGTATTATTAGTGGGTAATTTCCACTGCTGACCTCGAACTACCGCACCAGACCATTTTACGTACACTGCAGTACTGGTATTGAGAGTGTGATGATATATCAGGGGTGACCTGCAAACACCGAGGGGTTGTCGTCAAAAATTCAACTATCACCGTAAATCGGGGTTTTTATTTACACTAAAATAAATAAAATACATGTAAATCACCCTTTATATCGGGGCTCCCGGTAGATTGGGATTTAACTGTACCCTGTTATATCATGTAACGAATGTAGACTGTAGATTTACCACAATCCACTTCCCACATTCCTGCCACCTGCCCCACCTATCCACTACATCATACCGACACTATTAGATTTAGCCTAGCCTGAGTGGCAGACTTATTCTTCTCTCCATTTGTCTCTATATCACTTTTCTGACCCCGTAACTTTAAATAACGGACTGTGCGTATCAAACTTACTTTAGTTTTACTGAACAAAAATAGGTAGTATTTTGAGTCATTCATTTACAATCATAACCAGTTGAACGTCCCATCTCCTCCCTAAATGGGAGATCCGAGATTGTAATATAATGTCTAGAGATATATAAGGAACATTTGCTCAGTTCTATCTCTTCTAATTTCTAGAAGAAAGCCTCATCTTTATTATCCAAAAAGTCATAGTTCAGCAAACTAAATACTGCTGTGCAAACTAAATACTGCTGTGCTACTGATCCAAATAGAGGGAGAAAGATGGACTACCAATTAAACCTCTCTCCCTCTTCTCAATTGCCGTGATTAAGCTCGCCCATAGTCCAGCATTACAGAATGGGTTCAGCTACCTTCGACTGGCTGCCATTTAGTATGAAACCTGTGTTATTGCACTGTACATCAATCAGAGAAAGTGCAGATGTTTCTTGATCTCATCCGCCAACTTGAAATGTGTCGACTATAATGTTGGTGCGAATACATCTCATGTAACAGAATAACATGTGAATATGTGACAGAAGAATATGTGAATATGTGAAACTAGCCCTGCAGTCGGTGCAGGAGTTACTGCAGTGCGGACCGCTAACAGAGGCATTAGTCAAGTCTTATTAGTGTAACGTGCGTCAGACACATTGTAACTCTCAGCTGTAACACACCTTGCTGTACTGACACGTGGTCTGATGTTGTTTCACGTGGTGTGACGTCATGTCACGTGGTGTGACGTCATGTCACGTGGTGTGACGTCATGTCACGTGGTGTGACGTACTGTCACGTGGTGTGACGTACTGTCACGTGGTGTGACGTACTTTCGTGTGGTCTGGCGTGGTTAAGCAAACAGCCGTTCTGCTCGCTAATAAGACTGTACTGTAATGTGTACTTTCATTCCTCGTATTTTTTTTCTGTGAATTTCTCCTCATATATCATTCTTAGCCACATTTTGTAATATGATCAAATTTTTGACGTTCAGTCCATTCCACCCAAAGAATTTGAAAAAGTCTTCATTTTACATTGAATGCCAGCCACAAGACTGTGTAGAATTTTCCGGTCTAGGTTCTATAATGAGATCAGAATTTTTCGTTTCTATAAGGCTTGGTCTACGTTAAATTTTCGACAGCTTTCGAATTTTTGATTGCGAGATCACAAGTCACAACGTTTGAAAATATTTGTCATTCTTTTGAACAGAAATAACGACCTAAATCTCTATGATCCAAACCGGCAGTTTTTATACTTTAATGGTTTTCCCGGCATATTTTGCCCAAACCTAATTTTGGTCAGTAAATTTTGTTCCTAAATATTGGCCGCATTCCGGAAGAGCAATGAAATATACCCGAACAAGATACCCGTTGCTAAACAACCCTGTTAAAGATCGTGACCTCCGGTACCACTACTTCCGAGAGACAGCCTCTAAAAAGTAGAAAAATCCGCTCACACGGCGAACATATGATTTAAATGCGAATTACCGGGGGTGAGATAACTTTAAACCTTGTCGGGGTTGTTGTACCGGTTACCTAGGCTATGATACGGCCCTCTAACACACGTATTGGTTTTCAACGTTATTACAGGTCCCCTTCATGACTAGACCTCCAATCTTGACTGTGACTCTGTGTCTTTGATGAATATTTTTTGAACGCCACCTCATTTTTTTGTGTACGATAATGAGATAATACATGGCAAAGTACACGATGAAGTTTTGTACACAAAACTCTGGCAAACAAGCCATACACTACAATTCTGATTGTCAATAGCGGTTCATGTTGCTCTTTAATGCAACTACTCATCAATTGTGCGTTTAAATCGGCCCCGTGGGAAGGAATGGGAGATGTGTGCGGTTCTCTATTTGAAGTCTAGACTTGGCGGTGAAATGAATTTAATTTTCTCTCCCCGCCACACACTCACTGCGTATAGCGAAATTCACCAAATCAAATCATAGTTTGTATTGACAAATCCCCCTCTACATATCTGATGTTACATCATTAATATAAAGAGATATATTGTAAAAGTCTGCCTTGCTACACGTTAAAATTCTGCCCCCTATGTAAACAAAACTATCTGGTCTCTGTAAGCTGATTTACGACTGATATCGTGCTTTCCAACGCAGTTAGTGGTTCTTTTAGCCTAGTGAATGTGTGAAGATCGAGAAATAATTGTTACCTACGGTTAATAATGTACATTACCCTAATGTCCGCTTGTATTTTGAGGTCACGTGATGGTTTTGGTTGGAAGCGCGCCCAATTTGGGACATGTTGAAGTTGATTTTGAATTTTTAATGGAGCGCGCGAAAAATATCATCCAGGGCTTGGAGGTTCGTTCGCGCCGCGCACGCGCGTTTGTTTTGCAAGTTCGTTCAAATAAACAGCCATCGCACATGTTAAAAGCTAAAGACGTGCATTATAAAACGGCCCTTCATAAATTATCCAATAACATAACAAACGTCATTCTATGACGATAGTAGTAAAATGAAACTCTTAGTTTTATGAAACATGAGTCTTGCCGCCTTTTTGTGCCCTGGATAATGGTAACTCGTCTGCTCCTGGGAGACGCGGCCATTTAAAGACTCTTTTCGCTGACATTTTTAATGGTTCGCCTTATTAAGGTCCCCCTACTTGACTTTCAATATTGAATTAATTATCAGAAATTAAAATCATTGGTTTGATCATAGTCTCTAAAGAAAATGGCTGCTCTGAACTCTTAGGAATACCTCTCAATATCTCTTGTCTTGTGGGAATGAAGTTTACTACAGTTTATTACAAATTGATATTATAATTAACAAAACTGTCAAAACATCCCCCACCAGCTTAACAACTCCCTTCGTCAGGTCTGTACTCCGTGTCACAAGTTCTGCTCCTCATGTCGCTCCTCCGGCTACTCAATCCACGTGTGCACGTGCAAATACGCACAGGACGGTGAGAACTGCGTGGGCCAGTGTCCCGCAGGCAAGTGGAGATCCTTGGTGGATAAAACGTGCAGACCCTGCGACGGACCTTGCCCTAAAAGTAAGTTTAAACCCTTTTTCGGTGCCCTATTATTTTAAAGATATATTTTATTTCTTACTATACTGTCATTACCAGAAAGTCAATTCTTTAAAGAACGAATAACTATTTCTCAGTCAAATAATCCTACCAATATTTCTCATATTTTACATTGACCGGACCGCTGTTATCAAAGTTACAGCATGAGTGTAACACTAGTACACACTAGCTGTTATATCATGTAGTGCTGGCTTCGTACGTTGCAGTTAGCGCAAACTTGCTCGCTGGCACCGGCCAGTATTTTGTTAATGACAATACCGCGTCACTGTCAAGTATCAAACTGTCCGTTACAAACCTTGCAACTACAAGCTGCCTGCTACACTTCAATATGTTCACTAACTGTAGTGTCCTGAGTCAGGGCAAAGCTGTGACTTCTTGGTTACTACAGCTGTGATATTCTGCAACTGGATTGTAATTACCCGACTGGGAACTTTAAATTCGACCTTGACTATCATCACACGGTGTACAGCAGCTGTGCATAATATCCCAGTGTACGGAAAATGAAACTCCTGACTCAAACTGCCCTATATTATAATACAAGTGACTTGTGTTAAAAGTTAGACTGCCTCAATAAACTTTACAGCCACTTTAACACAAATCGTCTTCAGATTGTGTAGGAAGTGACACAGTTCCTCTGAACAGCAGCAGTATCGTTCAGTTCGCAAACTGTAACCTGGTCGAGGGTTCCGTTATCATTAACTTCCAATCCTGGACCGGCCCAGACAAGATTACCACAGCTGATCTAGAGGTAATGTGATAACTAGATTTTAATTTTCCTCTAATCGGTTTACTGAGGGTCAACTTTCAATTCCTGTGGCCAAATATGTTTTGGGCACGCCTATCTTACTGTTGCGTTTACTTTTAAGGGACATAACATCTCATCGCGATCAACCTAACTTGATCTTAAGTATTTACCCAGCCAGAGGAATCTTCTAGCAACACTTACGACTGACACTCTCCATTTTAGGCGTTAGACGAGATTGTTACTATCACTGGGCGTCTGATAATCAGAGATTCACCCGACACCAACTTTACCAGTCTGGACATGTTCCGTAGACTGGCAGAGGTTAAGGGAGAAGGATCCCTCAGAAGGAGACGAAGGAGAGGTGGGCATTTTATGAGTTATATTTTTGTGATTATGATTTTGTTCGTTCCAGGAAATAATTTTGATCGAATACTCTTGAAATTGATATATTACTCGTTGAAAATATCCCTCATTAGATCATGATAAACAACTATTATCAATTTCTGATGCATTATATATTAGTTATAGTCCTGATTATCTCACGGTCTGGTTTGAAGAGCGTTGTTGTGAAACCTAATATCCCGTATCTGAAACACGATATCCTATATCTGTGTAACGTGATATGTTCTCAGCAACGGACGACTATGTGATAGAGATAGACAACAACACGGCCCTGGAAACAGCAGAATTAGTGGCTCTCAAAAAGATAGGAGGTCCCATGAAGTTGAGCGGTAGTAACCTGTGTTATGTGGATCGGGTCGACTGGGGCTCCAGACTAGATGGTTCAGTGGTGAGTAGAGATAATATCAGGGTCCAGTGGAGGGGCTGGCCATTTCCCTGTTATCATTCAATTTTTGATTTCCACCGTGGCAAAAATGAAAAAACAGCTATGTTGTTATTTTTCGCCCCGAAGCTTCAATCAACAGCTAACAGATAATATCTGCCAGGTTACTGTTGATATCTCCGAGTCAGCCTGTACAGAGAAGCCTTGTCACTCCGAGTGTGATGAGACAGACGGATGTCTGGGACCTGACAGTGATATGTGTATCACGTGCAATAACAAGGAGTTTGAAGGAGATTGTATCCCTACATGTCAAGGGTAAGATTAACCTCCTTCATCAACGAATATCTTGTTTTAGATCATGATTATTCGTGTAGCGTCTCGCTCAAAAAGTTAAACCACTATCTTGTCGTGATATATCCCTCACCAAGTGTATCAAGTCGGTCTTTGTCAGTCTAATGTTTGATCCTAACTCATTTCCCTCAGGGCATCTTACGATGACGAATCAGTGCAATGTAAACCCTGCCACAAAAACTGTAACACTTGCACTGGTCCTGGTAACCACCATTGTATCGACTGTAAGCACATGTTCGACGGGCCCGCGTGCGTGACCAGCTGTTCCAACGTGCACAGTTACGTGCGCAACCAGCGCTGTGAAGAGTGTGATCCTGCCTGTGAGGGAGGTTGCGACGGGCCTGGTGCTCACAAGGGAGTAGGAGGTTAGTGGAGATAGGGTATTATTTAATTATTTTAATTTAGTATTAATTTAGTATTAATTTTATTAGTTAATCTTGAAAGTTAACGAATCATAGTCCCTTCCCTCATATTGGAACATTAACGTCTTTGTTGATCTTTGTTGAACATGTTTTATTATTTTCTTATCATTTTGAAATATGATTCCAATATTCAGCCAACAAATTGAATATATTTTATCTCCCTAAAGTACCATCTGAACCGAAAGAACCACTTATAAACAAACGCCCATTTACCAGGCTGCACAACCTGCAAATTATTCGACAACACGATCAACAAGGAGGACCAAATGTGCGCGGATCAATGTCCCCCTAAAAGTTACAAGGACACAATAAAGGGAGAGGATGATCAGTTCATCACAGTTTGCGAGAAGTGTCACGGAGAATGTGCTGCTTGTGATCACTGGGTATGTTTAAAAGCAGATCCTTATTATTTTATACATTTTCATTCTTTTCATTGTTCAACTAGAACGTTTTTGTATCCGTATTCCGTATGTAAAGTTGAAACATTAAAGGCTTGGGGCAACGTCCTGAGATAGATAAAATATCGGACCCCCTTTATCCTCTCTTTCCTCAGTCCGACTCATCCTGCACGGAGTGCGTTCACGTAAAACAAGGTGACAGATGTCAAGCCAAATGTGACCTGGGCTACTACGAAGGTCCTGACAAGAAATGTTTGGAATGTCACGAGGAATGTGCTTCCTGCATAGGACCCGGGGAGACCAGCTGTACCTCGTGCATGAACTTCGAGCTGCCCACTTCTGAGATCAAACAGACTAGGACATGTGTGGCTAAGTGCCCAGAACAGTACTCCAGAGCTCAGAAGGTTAGTTTGTGATTTGCTCATAATTACATAATTTGTAATATGCATGTTATTTGTTAATTGTTATTTGTTATATTATTTGTTAATTGTTATCTGTAATCTGTAATTTGCAATATTAGTCGAATGATAATGTTCAAAAGCAAAAATCAGTCAATCAAATTGTTCATCAATTGATTAATTGGTAATTTAATGGATCAATTAATTAATGACCAATTGTAACAGGTAGTCACAACGAATGAACTGCAACATCTGCGATGTGTAGAAGAATGTGAAAATGATGGTAACACCCAAAGGGACGGAGATTTCTGCAGTTGTATTGAGGGCAGAGCCTGGTATGTTTCTTTCAATTGTTAAGTCTATATATCTAGTGGTTCGCATTAAATGTATCGTTCCTTCGGCTTCCTGTAATTGGCTGGTTGCACTTGTGTAACAATGTGGCTGTTGGAATACACCGAAGTAAAATAAGTGTCTTGATTAAAAATATTTAAAAAAATTTGTCTTATCGAGTTAGCCTAAATTGTATAACCTTAATTTTTGTAAAAGAAAACTTGCGAGCGGTTCTGTTTTTTCTGTAATAGCTACAATTTGTCGTCCTATTATTACTCTATCATAATTAATTAACCACAACTAATTATAAATATTCCACCAGTCCCGGAATGGCTCCACAGCAGAGTAGCACAGCAGTAGCAATCGCAGTGGGAGTAGCGATCGTCTTTATCATCGTCATAGTGGGGATCATCTGTTGGAAACGAGCCAAACAAAACCAGAAGAAACGGATGAACTTACTGAAACACGCTCAACAGATGCATGACAATATTAACCCTATATACGAGCCTGTAATGCAGGAGGACACGGTTTATCCGCTGAATGACGGACAATTACTAATAGTTACGGAGGATTCGCTTGAGATTGGAGAAGTTTTAGGTAATGTTGCTGGAGATTGTTTTTCAATTCTTATCGTGTGTTTGGCGGTGTTAATGGTGTCGGAATTTGTTTTGGAGAATTGCGTAGTTGTAGATACCTTAGAACAAACTTATATTGAAACATTAGAGTGCGTAAACGTAAATGCCAGTTCATATCAAGCTAATTAAAATAAATAATAAGTTCAACTTTAAATCGGTACAGGCAGCTTTTGGAGGGGTACTTTTGTAGGGGTACTTTTGCGATTTTCTTAAAACTGTCTTTAGAAGTGGCATTTTATTAACCCACGATTTTACAATATTAGTTTATTATAAGTATTATTTATACCTAACATTTTACCTTAAAATTGATTTATTTATTAAACTGATTAATTAATAATATCTCATCTAACATATTGTCTTCTCTTCAGGTAGCGGTGCGTTTGGTAAAGTGTATGAAGGAAGATGGCACCCAACAGAAACACTGAACACTGCTGATGATGTTGGACTCAGAGTTGCTATCAAGATACTCAAGGATTCCGGAGATCCTGAAAGCACTAGAGAGTTCTTCGATGTGAGTCTGACAGTAATTTGACGAGGAAAATTCCGGGTTTCTGTGGATTTGACAAGCGATTAGATTGAAATTCTTAAGAAATCGATCAAATTCTGTGTTCGATATTTTCTGGAACTTTCCAAAAAATGGTTGTGATGGTTAAAATTGCACTGATCTACGTTCACTGGTATCAGTATGACGTATACTGTGGTGTGGGACATTGTATATCTATTTAGCCACCATTCTAAAGAATTGAAAGAAGAGCTAAATTTTCTGTCCCAAGAAAACATTAAAAATACCAACTTCTGTCCACATTTACCACCTTCTCCTTCTAACCAAACCTCACTTCATCCAGGAAGCAGTTGTAATGGGCAAACTGGATCACAAACATCTCGTTAGAATCCTGTGTCTATGCGCTGGTAAGATGATGCTGGTAACTCAACTAATGCCTCTTGGATCGCTACTTGATTATGTGAGTACATAATGAATCTCTGGGAAAAGTCGCTATTTATTTTCAGACTTTGGGGAAGAAAGCAAATATTCAAACTCGTTTTTCTGAAATTGTAATTAACGCCACTGATTAGATCGACATTATTGTTTTGATATACCGAGTAGTGATGGTACCTGATATTGCTTAGGGACCCAAACGAATCACTAAAACCAACTCGAAGGAACCTTGTTACCGCACGTGTCATTTGCCCACCTCGAAAAATAAAGAATCTAATAATATGTCGCGGCCACATACCGCAGTTTTACTTTACCTAATTACCTTGAGTTGCAGAATATTCAAACATATTCCCCGACATCATTGCCTGTCAATTTCGCTAATCGCTAATGAAAATTGAAAATAACTCGGTGGCTGGCGGCCCGCTTTTGTCTTATTGGAGCGGTAGTCCTTTTCTTTGACAAATATCGCAGGTCATATTAGTTTCTGATTTCCGATAATTTGTCCGACAATATATTGTTCCTCAATACGCATTTATATGAAATTAAAAAATAATATGGACATAGGGGTTGGAAAATGACGCGAACTTAAGAATAAAGTTATTATATTTTGGTAGACAGGGTTGTCTCTAATCTTGACAGTAATATAGTGACCATATTATGTTTCTTATTACCCCATGGCCCATACAGTGATGAAAAAAACATAATAAGAAATGCCAAAACTCTCGATTTAACTCGTCTTTATTCTACCACAAACTTTTATTGTAATAAAATAAAATTGAAAAGCGCAGCATATGTCAGATGTCTGTGCTTTATCATTGAAGAAGGAGCCACAGACCATTATTAAGGAGCATCGACCATTCTGAGGGAGTTACCCATATTTTAGAGGAAATTTACGAATTGTATAAAGTAATAACAGAATTTCTCTTTAACAGGTGAGAAAGTACAAATCCTCGATAACATCGCACCACTTGTTGACATACGGACTACAAATAGCCCGGGGCATGGCGTACTTGGAGGAAAACAACGTCGTTCACAGGGATCTCGCTGCTAGGAACGTTCTGGGTGAGTTTTGGATCCGAAAACGTTTTGGAAAATTATTGTTGTTTTCCTGGTTTTAAAGTTTGATAAATTTTGAACAGTTTTTTGTCGTATTTTTAAAGTTTACAAGCAACATTGGTCATATTTTCTATTTTAAAGTCTGCCGGCGGGCCTGTATTTACTGGCCTGTTGACGGTTCAGTCTAAAATACCTGTCTTTCACCCTGCTCATAAAACAGCGATTAAGTCTACGGACAATACCGATACTGGATACACAGACTCAAAAATCACAGAGTCTTGGGTGCGGGCCGCATTACCAATCACATTTCAAACACAAGGAAATATTTTCAGTACAAACCCCGACTTTCGTGAAGATCACTGATTTCGGGTTGGCGAAGTGTTTGTCGAGTAAGAAGCAGATGTTCACCAGTGAGGGAGGCAAGCTGCCCATCAAATGGCTTGCTATCGAGAGTTTGAAGTATCGTCAGTTCACGTCACGAAGTGACACTTGGAGTTACGGTGTTACCATTTGGGAGGTATGATATAAACACACATACCTTCATACTTACAAAATACAAACTCTTCCACGAACCTTAACTCATCCAAAATAAACCATTTTTGATTTTATCAGTGTGAATATCAGACAATATTCTTCGACCCAGGTTAAGATCACGACAAATTATACCTTTAAAATGATTTCGAGCCAACACGCCACAAATATTACCAGGTGTTAGAATTCGGACAGTTACCTTGGAGAACGAAACCCCCTGCCGAGCTCATCAGATCACTAGAGATGGGGGAGCGGTTACCCAAACCCAAAACATGTACACTGGAGGTTTACGCTCTCATGCTCAGATGTAAGTGTACTCATAACCAGCTCTTTATTTTATAAGTGGGCTTTTTTATATGAAAATATTGCTCAAATTAGGGCCTAAATCAGTGATCAAATCAGTACTTAAAGTATGATTTAAAATTTTCATACTTAGTTTAAAGACTCACTTATCTCGAGTTTCGATCAAAGCCTATTAAAACATCTACTCATATTTCAAATATTAATATGATGTCGTTATAAAATTTGAATTCCAGTACAGATTTTGCAAGGTAACGTGGAAGGGGCTTCAAAGTCAAAGAGAGTCGTTAAGATGTACTCTCGTATACACAATAAAACTTTGAACTTTGAACTGTTTACTCCTTTTTCTGGAATTGGCATAAAATTTGCGCTACAAACGTAAAAATTTCCGTTTTTTGGATATGAACTTGGTCCGATTCCAACTTTTTCATGCTTTTCCGGTACCTAGTTTTGGGCGTTTCAGAGTTTCAGAGCGAGTATACTCGAAGTCTCTGTAGATATGTCAGACCATTAAATATGACGTATCCTCTGTTAACACCACATCTAAAAGTACTCATGACATAAGATGTGTTCTGCTTTCCTCCCGCCGACTAACAAACCTCCAGTTACTCAAAGTGTGGAGTGTGTAATTCTGCAAACTTCTAGTGCCGGGGGGGGGGGGGACCTTATAGTTATTTTTGGCGATATATCCGCTAAAAATAGTTTAAAATGGGTGGCTCCCCTTTTAGCTACTCAGCGCGTGTGGGTCGTGAGGTGCAATCACACAGAACAACACAGAGCTTGTTAATGAGTAACTAACGAGAGTTAGCCTACATGTTATCATACTCCTTTATAAGCTATGACTTGATACAATGTGGCTCAATAAGGTCTGGATTTCCGCAAACTATTGTCGACTCCTGTCAAACCTGTGTTTACCATCACGACAATGATGATGACTTGGTCCTAGTCTAATATCAACGCCTTATGGATAGTGCCAAGACGATATAATTAATTTGCTGATTAATAAATTATGTGGTAAAATTAAAGAGATATCACAGAAAATTACTACGGTTGCCCCATTTTCTACGTACATTTTAGCTGGGCCGGTTTTTATAAAGATGTTCAGTATTGGAGCCAGATTTAATTTAACAACACGCTCGGCACTACAGTATCAAACTTCTGTAACCATGGTTAACAAGGTGTGCCAGGTGTTGGTCCCACAGCTCGTCTAAGTTAATTAATTAGTTAATCGGGTAATTCCTCAGGTTGGGTGTTGGAGCCTACAGCTCGTCCTAACTTTGAGGATCTGATGTGCAGCATGGAAGAGTTCCTGAAGGAGCCCAACAGATTCGTACACACCCCTCACACTAACAGAGCCTCAACTGAGGGATCGTTCCTGGTGAGTCTCAGAGAAAATATCTGTTTTAGTGTGATCAATTCTGACACAAGAACTTCAATAAAAACAGTTCTCTTTAAGTTTAACACGGGTATTGTATTAAGATTCTAATTAGAGGTGCTAGTTTGCATGCTGTTCACATTCCAATGATTGGTAGAAAGTAACCCAACTAATCCCTCTCCCCTGCAGTCACCCCACGCGAGTGTGACGTCAGAATACCGGGACAGCGGTATCGTAGACGTTGACAGAAACTACGAGAACGACGACAGGGCAATGGCGATGCAGCGCGCGCTCTACGACGCCACTTCCTCCCTCCGGCCCCAAGAGAGCAGCCCGGTACGTGGAATTTATAGATCCTCCATTTTAAGTATAGTTACATTTTAAGTATAGTAACATGATATTATGGTAGCTGTCAAAATTACTTGCTGAGAAATAGAAATATGCTGACCGAATAGTCACATGACGACACGGTTATAGTTCTGTAGAATAATGAGCCCCGTGGCTCACAAATAACTGTTCCAGTTTATTACCAAGTGCACGTATATAACCCCTGTTCGCGGGTGCTAATAACATCAGTCAGCTAGCCCAGCCGGCTAATAAGAAGTCTAACGAAAATTAGAATAACGCGAGAGTGACTCAGGGTTAATTTGATGGGTGGCGAGGAGAGTGGAGGGGGAGCTAATATAGCGCGTGTGAGAGAAAGAGAGGTGAGAGAGACTGTACAGGTCTGGTACTAGACGGACGATTCTGTCAGCTGCATGTTGATTATACTGTTCAGGTGACGCTGCAATCTTGAGATTAGGTGAGACGTAGACCATGTCTTTGTCAGACGTATTGCAGTTGATTGCTTGGTTCGAGTTTAGGAGGGGTTATTTTCTGTTGCTCTTTTATTTGAGTTTCTTAGAAATAGTTTGAGGGACTAAAAGTAACAAATTTAATGGATTTGGAATCATTTGAATTACTGCCATTCCCCGAATATTAAAGGAGGTCTCCACCTACTATTTTTTCTCCCTACTCCGAATCTTCCCCCTCCCCTCTTCCTCCTCCCCCTCTTCCTAATCCCCTCTTCCCCACCCCTACTCCTCCTTATACTCGAATATTAACCTACCTACCCCCTTCCTCTCAGACTAGTTATTTAAATGCGGTATAATATGTTAACCCACCGACTGACCCCACCCTCGCCATTACTCCTTATTTGTACTTTTAGTTAGACTGCTTATTTCATCAACACTGAATACTTTAGCGGTTAAGCCAGAGGTTTTGCACGCGTTTCGTTTTAGGTAGTCAAAAAGTATAGGTAATGATATTAATGAAACTTACCTAAACTTTAATCTGGTTTATCATGACTTTTTAAGTTAACTTTCCACCTTGATTGTTTAAAAATAATGGTGGGCACGATACTTGATATAACCTCCGTACTCAACGTCTTATAGTTTGATTGCCCTCTTTATTCAATCAAATCAGTCTGTGCAATATTCTCTCCCTTATTTGGGTCGGTATGATTGTAGGTGTGACTCCGATTCGTAGTCTACTAAATCTCTTGTCTTGCCTTCAATCTTTTCGACTAATAAAACTGCATTCATCGCCTACTGCACCCGTAAAGAATATATATCCTCCGCAAAGCTTGAAATCCCCATATTCACTCTCGAAACCTCTAAATTCGGGCCCCTTGAATCTAGAACCCTTGCAGATTGTAACCTCAGCTAATTTTGTATACATGTCCACTGTAACTGGGACATTGCATGATGACGATGTGTCCTAACCGAGTAATAAGGTATATAATACAAGTTGTAATGTAGTTTTGATGAAGGAGCTGGTCCCTGTAGACGCACACCTGAGACATCAGCTGGTGTGACATACTAGTGACCATGGCCATACATTTTCTGATTTAGACCCACCAGATCATCTTGATGAGTCATATTTTTTCTCGTCGTGGATTGTTTGTAGATTTTGGATGGTTTTTGTTGTGGCGTTAGTTGGATTTGTTTTTGAATGTGATACCATCTGGTGGTTATAGAAAACCCAGGGAATTTGTAAAACACCTCACACAGTCTTTAATTTTACCACGTTTCATAATTTTAATGAACCCTCATTTATCGCAAAATCACCGCAACTTTAATCAAATCCTCTTCAATTCTTACTCCCCTGTTCCCAACTGTTTTCCCCCTTTTTTACAAACCCCCTCTTATAACCAATTCAATCTCTGTCTTTCTCTGTCTCTCTCTATTTTCTGGGAGCACACTGCCACCCCGTTGTGGTACACGCGGTATTCTCAAAGTTCCCGCAGCTGTGGTACTCATAAGTTTGCTGAGTAAGTGAGGGTTGTATAACCGATTATTCCTTATTCCGGCAACATCTCTAACACAGCATTTAAACCTCTAATACAGCTCACATGTTTACTTGTGTTAAAAGTAGACGCTCTTGTTGTTTGATTAATGTGGCCCGTGTTGTGTTGCAAGGCTCTGTGACCGGTACCTATTGGAGTACCTATACGGTAGCTATTCTAGAGCGTGTACTTTAATACGGGATGTTGTTGCTTTTATTTGAGGGTTTATGCCCGGCTATATACTATCCATCGCTGGAAATTCACCTTTTGTACCCCGAATACACGTTACTGCACTGCGATTATTTTTAATGACAGCTACAGTTAGTTTGTCTATTCTTTTGTATGAATAACATCCTGTAATCTAAGCAACTGATTTAACAAAACCCCATACATAATGGCCAGTACTTATTACTATTAACCCTATATTGGGGTCTAGTATTGGGGCTGTGTATACATGGGTCCTATTACATAGGACCCATGATCGATCTCTTCTACTGACTGTATGGCATGTTGGGTGACTTGACATTTAGCACTTTGTGACGTGACATTTAGCACTTTCAACTTTGTGACGTAATATTTAGCACTTTGACGTAACATTAAGCACTTTGTGACGTGAACTTTAGCACTTTGTGACCTGACATTTAGCACTTTGTGACGTTAACTTTGTGACCTGACATTTAGCGCTTTGACGATACCTATCTTTCATAACAATACGACAGAAGTGGGATCTTCCCCCCCCCCCCCCTCTATACTGCTCTCTCTGATATCAGCAAGAACGTATCGTTATCTTCTGCTTGAACAGATCTGGTTGATCATTTACATTTATCCTGGATCTACTGAAAAATAGATATTGAATATGGAAACTGGGAAACGATCACGCCTCCCCCTCCCCCTCCCCTCCACTCTCCCCTCCCCCCCCCCCCCCCCCCCCCCCCCCCCTCTCCTGCTCTCAAGCAGTATGGTCGGTCTGTTCAGTGAAGTTGAAAATTCTCCTCCCTACTTAAAGCCAGTTGCAGATTACAATCTAGATTTCTAAAGTCCCTTAAATATATTATGCATACCTCTGATTTGAACAACACTCACCAAGTCATCAAATCAGAGCGTACAGTTTAATCTCATCTCACTGACTTGTTGCCTAGCATCACAATCTGTACATACTGGGTGAATTTTAGGCCGATTGTTCAGCTGAGATACCATTTATGAGTGCTACCAAAAGAGCTCTTAATTCACTGACTGCACCAGGAGCATTCCCAGATCATCCACAATTTCATTATTTTCTTTGTCAAAACATATCAACCTGTCACTCCGTCACAATTGCATGTGACATCTTCCTACCACCCTTATAAGTCGTGATACTCTCCAAAAAGCTTACTCTAGCTCGTGAGTTAAGAGTTCATGATTTCTCTAAAAAGTTTCCTCTAACTATAAAAGGTGCTACCTAAAAAATGAATCATGCCCCAACATTAGCCATGTGTATTCTCCTCGCCCCCACTCCCGAGTAGTAAAAGTAGCGTCTCAGAACATTATCACATGACGTTTTGTCACGTGGTCATTCTCGCGAATGGCACACTGCTCTGTGAGAACGTGTATAATGAATATGTTATTTATAAGATTTATTACTTAGCTTGAGGGGTTTACTTAGTTTGCTGTGGTGAGCATTAGTTTGATTCGAACCAGCTTTCTGAAGCTTCTTCACTTATCGTTCATTTATTTAACTTCTCGAAAGTTGTAGGTCACTTCTTAGCACAGAGATTACATAAGATCTCAATATGATAGTGAAATGTAAATACACCATGAATAACGCGTGATCGTTTTCACTGTCACTTTAATGTGCAGCCATTTACTTTCTGTTTTGTTGCAAAGAAGCTCGTTACATGATCTCTGTGTCTTGTAAGCTTACTTTATCACAACAAAATTACAAGTTCGTGATCTCCACAGTTTGGACATCTATTTTAACCCATATTCACCCATGGGCCTTTTAAAAGGACGGCTTTTAAATACCAGTGTAATTTCGGAAGGTATTTATATTTTTTAATTTGGTTTTCTGTATTAGTTGGGAAAAGGTCTTCTAGGTAACTTGACAATGTTTTGAAAATATCTAGACCGTCAAAGAATTCATGGGCTAGAGCCAAACATGGTCAAAAATTGTACTTTCAAATGTCGCTCAATTCAGGCAAAATTTGAAAAATTTTAAGTCCTGGCAAATCAAAACTTTGGATACTCTAAATTGCCCCAATGATTGTCTATTCAATAAACCCTGACATGGGGTATACTGACTTTCTTTAAATTGAATTAAATGAAGTAGATTTTGGGTGTCCTTTAAAAAGGACAGTGTTTCTGTGAACGCTGTCCTTTTTAAATTACGTCCTTTTAAAAGGACAGTATTTTTAAAGGGCGTCCTTTTAAAAGGACGCCTATTTGAGATGACATGATTCTACGTTTGACATGTCCTTTTTAAAGGACATTTCAACCACAGTGATATATTTTAGCATAACTGATAAGTCTGGATAGCTTTCCTTCTTCAGCAAACAAGCTAAGGTGTGGCCACCTCGTATTCTAGTGGCCACTCCTCAGTGGATGGCGGAGTTCCACTCTGCGAGTGCAGCCATGTGTTGAAGACAGCCTTGTGCAGGTGCTGTCTTGTGATGCTACAGGTTGGCCAGTAATTGCTTTCACCGGAAAGCCATCGTTATACACTGGAATAAATTATTTACGGTCCTTCCAGCCTCCCTAATACCCCACAATCCAGTAATACCCCTCCTTCCAGCCTCCCTAACACGGTAACACCCCACAATCCAGTACTACCCCTCCTTCCAGCTTCCCTAACACCCAACAATCCATTACCACCCCTCCCTGGCCCTCTAGCCTCCATAACACCCCAAAATCCTGTACCACCCCTCCTTCCAGCCTCCATAACACCCCACAATCCAGTACCACCCCTCCTTCCAGCCTCTCTAACAACCCACAATCCAGTACCACCCCTCCTTCCAGCCTCCCTAACACCCAACAATCCATTACCACCCCCCAGGCCCTCTAGCCTCCATAACACCCCAAAATCCTGTACCACCCCTCCTTCCAGCCTCCCTAACACCCCACAATCCAGTACCACCCCTCCTTCCAGCCTCTCTAACACCCCACAATCCAGTACTACCCCTCCTTCCAGCCTCCCTAACACGGTAACACCCCACAATCCATTACCACCCCTCCTTCCAGCTTCCCTAACACCCCACAATCCAGTAATACCCCTCCTTCCAGCCTCCCTAACACCCCACAATCAAGTAATACCCCTCCTTCCAGCCTCCCTCACACCCCACAATCCAGTACTACCTCTCCTTCCAGCCTCTCTAACACCCCACAATCCAGTAATACCCCTCCTTCCAGCCTCTCTAACACCCCACAATCCAGTAATACCCCTCCTTCCAGCCTCCCTAACACCCCACAATCCAGTACTACCCCTCCTTCCAGCCTCTCTAACACCCCACAATCCAGTAATACCCCTCCTTCCAGCCTCTCTAACACCCCACAATCCAGTACTACCCCTCCTTCCAGCCTCCCTAACACCCAACAATCCAGTACTACCCCTCCTTCCAGCCTCCCTAACACCCCACAATCCTGTACCACCCCTCCTTCCAGCCTCTTTAACACCCCACAATCCAGTACTACCCCTCCTTCCAGCTTCCCTAACACCCAACAATCCATTACCACCCCTCCCTGGCCTTCTAGCCTCCATAACACCCCAAAATCCTGTACCACCCCTCCTTCCAGCCTCCCTAACACCCCACAATCCAGTACCACCCCTCCTTCCAGCCTCCCCAACACCCAACAATCCATTACCACCCCTCCCTGGCTCTCTAGCCTCCCCAACACCCCACAATCCAGTACTACCCCTCCTTCCAGCCTCCCGATCACCCCACAATCCAGTACTTCTCCTCCTTCCAGCCTCCCTAACACCCCACAATCCAGTACTACCTCTCCTTCCAGCCTCCCTAACACCCCACAATCCTGTACCACCCCTCCTTCCAGCCTCTCTAACACCCCACAATCCAGTACTACCCCTCCTTCCAGCCTCCCTAACACCCAACAATCCAGTAATACCCCTCCTTCCAGCCTCCCTAACACCCCACAATCCAGTACTACCTCTCCCTCCAGCCTCCCTAACACCCCACAATCCAGTAATACCCCTCCTTCTAGCCTCCCTAACACCCCACAATCCAGTACTACCCCTCCTTCCAGCCTCCCTAACACCCAACAATTCATTACCACCCCTCCTTCCAGCCTCTCTAACACCCCACAATCCAGTAATACCCCTCCTTCCAGCCTCCCTAACACCCCACAATCCAGTACTACCCCTCCTTCCAGCCTCCCTAACACGGTAACACCCCACAATCCAGTACTACCCCTCCTTCCAGCTTCCCTAACACCCAACAATCCATTACCACCCCTCCCTGGCCTTCTAGCCTCCATAACACCCCAAAATCCTGTACCACCCCTCCTTCCAGCCTCCCTAACACTCCACAATCCAGTACCACCCCTCCTTCCAGCCTCCCTAACACTCCACAATCCAGTACTACCCCTCCTTCCAGTTTCCCTAACACCCCACAATCCAGTACTACCCCTCCTTCCAGCTTCCCTAACACCCAACAATCCATTACCACCCCTCCCTGGCCCTCTAGCCTCCATAACACCCCAAAATCCAGTACTACCCCTCCTTCCAGCCTCACTAACACCCCACAATCCAGTACTACCCCTCCTTCCAGCTTCCCTAACACCCAACAATCCATTACCACCCCTCCCTGGCCTTCTAGCCTTCATAACACCCCAAAATCCTGTACCACCCCTCCTTCCAGCCTCCCTAACACCCCACAATCCAGTACCACCCCTCCTTCCAGCCTCCCGATCACCCCACAATCCAGTACTTCTCCTCCTTCCAGCCTCCCTAACACCCCACAATCCAGTACTACCTCTCCCTCCAGCCTCCCTAACACCCCACAATCCAGTACTACCTCTCCCTCCAGTGCAACCTCCCTAACACCCCACAATCCAGTACTACACCTCCCTGGCTCTCTAGCCTCCCTAACACCCCACAATTCATTGAATGTTTTCGCGGAAAATTACTTCTGTATTTCAATGATATCAAAAATTGATGCTTAATCCAATCATGAATAAAAATTGAAAATTTAACAACATGATAGCATCTTGCTAAAGTAAAAATTGAAAGCCGTCCTTTTAAAATGACAGTTATTTGCAATGCTGTCCTTTATAAAGGACGTTAAGTAATTTTTCCAAACACTGTCCTTTTTAAAGGACGGGACAGAATTCACTGTCCTTTTAAATGGACGGGTTAAAAATGTCATAAGCAAAACACAATTTTTTTAAATCACTGTTGCAATATCTAAGATAGCCCCTTAGGACGCAGGACACCAAATTTCATCAAAAAATTCGAATGTTTAGAGTGGTTGGGTTGATATGGGTTAAGCAGTACTCTCTAACAGTAACACACATTTAACGACTACAGCGCTATATCAATAGCGAACAGTTTGACTGATTGCGGATTCCGAAGAACGATTACTGTTGTTTCCGAGCAACTGTTAATACCTTAAGTTTAACATGTCGCTAACTTTGAATGTTGATACCTTGGGTTCAACATATTGATATTGTTCAACATATCACGTAAGTTCAACGTATCACTAACGTTCAACATATAATTAATGTTGATACCCTGAGTTGAACATATCGCTTATGCTGATACCCTGAATTGAACATATCGCTAATGCTGATACCCTGAATTGAACATATCGCTAATGCTGATACCCTGGGTTGAACATATCGCTAATGGAGGGGTACCGTTACACCGTTACTCTGGTTAAAAGCCATTATGCCATATTGGGGAGTATATTAGTGCGGCGAGCGCTAAACCATCTCGTGATCAAATACGCTTGCTTCAATCACAGCATTTAAACACACTGTCTCGCTCGTAGCTTGCTCAGGTTCAATCATCTGGTCATTTTATTTAAGGGAAACAGTTAGAGGCCTCTTTTTTTTCTTCAATTGACCAATCAGGTTTCGAATTGGTTTCGCATTTTTGTGGGAATCGGCGAATGTTTAAAGGATGCCTGTTTTGTTCATTGATATCAATCTTTCAACGATTTCATGAACTCAGATGATAATAATACCTCATCTACCCACATATCATAGCCCTCAAGAGCACGCGGGTAGCCTGAAATGAAAATATTGCAATATTCTGATATTACCAAGCAGGCAACTGAGTACTGACTCTCATGTCACCTTCGGTCAAATACTGGCCTCTCAGTGGTCACCATCCAATGTCTTCTAACCGCTGATTGGCTCTTGGTGTTCAGTTTTGGAGAATTTTGATTGGTTGGTATTTGCCTGCTCCTGTCTTCTGATTGGCTGTTCAGACGCGTTAGCCCGGCAGGAGGTATTGATTGGTTTTCTAGCGGTACACGTATGACACTAATATAAAGCTGGTCCCGCCTGCGCCAATCTACTGCGAGTGTTGTCCGCGGCCAGCCAATCTGCTTTCTTCTGGTAATCACGTGCTCTTTAATCCATCTTATACGCAAGCTCTGCAAGATTAGATTGATAGCACATCGGTTTGTGATTGGTCGGACTCCATGGTTACCAGTCCTCCGATTGGTCGGTTGCCTGGTGATTTTTCTCACGTGATTAAGTTTGTGTTATCAGACATCATTGAGAAGCGACTGTATGGGCTTCTTTGTGTGCATTATATTTTACACATTAGCTATAGATACTCCTTACTCGGTTTTGGTAGCTGTTGCGAAACTATTCAGCCTACAATCTAATCAACAGTCCAGTCTGGAATCCAGCTTATGGCCCAGTCCTTATTTATTATCTTATGATTGATATCCCTTTTTTTGAGCTGCTGCGTGTTTCATAGCACGTCAATCCAGCCATTCCATCTCAATAATTCACTGAAATAATGTCAATATTATGTTACAGCTAACTAACTTTAATCTTTAATGTTGCTTGGGCGGGGCAAGCCCACGCCCCAGCTCCCAGCCCATACTGTCTCAACTTTCAACTGTACAACGTTCATATGAATAGTAATGAATCTACTGGGCGTCAAAGTGATTCTGACTACAACTTATACTGCTGTTTTTATTCGATGTATATTTTCCCTTTTTTATTTGAGGTATGAATGTTCTTAGTTTCACTTTGTATGGAGTCAATTTCAGTACAGTTTGGGCGGACCATATTGGGAAATAAAATCACGTTCAAATAATCAACGTTGTGGTCACCCCTAAAGATTGTTAGAATTAGTTTGTGAGCAGTCGAAACGCCACACAGCACATTACACTTGTTCACCTATTTTGTTTAGATCTAAGTTATGATTATGAAAAACTTCTTCAAGAAGCTCACTCCTTACAGCAACTACAAGGTAATTAAATCGAGCACCTCTTTTACATCCGGCACAAGAGAGAGTTTAGTTGCTGAGTTCAGTTAAAAGGTTTTTAAATTAGAGAGTTGGTGGGTGGGTGGAGTAGAGATCACTTAAATAAAGGTTACTTTATGATTTAATGTTGAATTTGAAAGATATAATCATTTCCGCCATAAAAATTACAAGGTGGATGCCACCGACGCGATCCTTGAGCACAAATTTTCAAATAAAGTACGAGCAGATGCTTCCTTGTAACTGCGTTTCACTTTAACTTACCAGTCTCTCTTCAGAACTACGATCCGGCGCTAACAGCAGACCAAGACGATGTGTTCTCGGAGAGTCCCAGCACGGCACGGAACAGCGTCATAGAGAACAGACACGATTACGTGCAGGATTACTTGGTGCCCGATCAGTACAGTGTGGACGAGGGAAATGGCACAGACTCGAGCCAGGACCAAGGGTTAGTCTTTCACTTTCACTTTTAGCTTCATTCTTGTTTAGTGCACGCCTCTTTTACTGCACAATCCTCAAAATCTACCCTTAAGTATATATATTATACCGGTTAACCGGTCTTCAATCGCTTAACTACCTCCCCTTACCTCAGGTATGTGAAGATGGGGAACGGGAGTGACTACGCAGACCTCGAACAACAACCAGAGTACTCGAACGCAGACACTTTGTTAGAGGGAGAACTGACGCAGTCCCTTCTAGAACATTCCAAACAATCCAGCAAGAACAACAAGAACAAATTCCCTTACAATAGGTACCATTTTCTCGAGTTTTACGTTTAAGTTAACTGACAATGGTTGAGTAGATGAACTAACAAGTTAACACATTAATTGGTTGAAATTCAGCCCACCAACCAGCTGATGACCATTTCTAACACTTCCTCTCTCTCCAGATCACCCTCACCTCGCCCCGCCAAACACCTCAGTCCTAAACCACCGAGGAACGCTCAGAGCAGTCCCCGAGTTGGCCGGATACGGGACGACGGCTACTCCAGTTTAAAGGAGCCATTGTCCGACGTCAGCGTGCCCCTCACGGGCGAAGGCTCTACAGAGAACCTGTAACCGAGATAAGGTGGACGGGACGTGGAAACTGTGTCCTTTTTGATCATCTGTCCAGTTTAGACCATCCAATCGGAGATCGTCGTCAACCTGAGATCTGAGATAACGATATGTATTGCGTGATACGTCACGCAATAAGCGTGATACGTCACACCACGAGCATGCTCTTTGCAGTGGCTGAGGTGCCTCAGAGGATTGCTGCCGTTACTATCGAGCATTATAAGTCAAAGTTGTTGCACTGAAGTGGTGGTAAACGTGAAAGAGTTAAATTTAACGAGAGCGAACTTGACCGTTTCTTATATGTTTTAAACTTCTTGTCTAACGTTCAATATGTTTTATTTCTCTTTGTGGACCAGTGGAAAGAAGTTGATGATAATAATACGTCGTCCAAAGATTCGCCGACACAACTTTTCTTATAAAATCAAAAGACTTTAATTAATACATTTAAACTTGATATTGTAACCAACTTATTTTTATCCGCCCCCGGACCGCATTTGAATTTTCCTTTAATTTCAAATCTAACTGTTCTCTCACACGATCATGTTTCCATATAATATATTGTTATTCCGTTTCATGTTCACAGTTTTGTTGTTATAATATCCTCTCTGTTATTTTCCCCATAGTATTTGTCACAGATGGTGTTGGTTGTAATTACGAAACGGAGCATCTATTTATTCTCATGCTGTAAGTAATAACTCATTTTCTGTTAACTATTATAATTACTTAAAGTATTTTACCGTTGATTAATGAGTGCTCTGTTTCAGTCCAGTTGAGAATTTACATCCCCGTTAATTAATAAACTCGACTACAATGGAGGAATTGGTGATAACTGGTTTATTTGGGACAGCGACAGCCGATTCGTTTTGATTTCTAGATTCTGCAAAATGATTGGTGAACAACTGTCGCTCACGAAAACAAACCAGCATCATATACCCACCCGTAGTCAAGTCCATAAAAGGCTTTATTTTAAATTATTGTAAATATTGAAGGAGTCAGTGGAGAGAAATTTTGTAATGGAGGGTTGGGTTAGAGGCATCAGCCTTCCACCTTACCTTCACCCTTTATTTGGAACTCTTCTTTCAAGCAACTAATATTGCTACCCTAATTATATAATTATGCAGTCACAATAACTGATCTTAGAGCAGCCGAAACTTGAAAGAAGGGTACCTTTTTTTTCTTGTAATTTATTTCTGGCATATCTTTTGATAATTGAAATCTTTTCACCATTTTGATATTCACTCCGATTTTACTAGTGACCACGTAACGAAAGTAACTAGAAAGCAGGGCGTTACTTTGTATCCAGGGCGTTACTAAGTAACCAGGGCATAACTTAGTTACTTAGCTGTACCTAGTAACCATCTAGATGATCGCGAGTGGAGTGACTAACTATAATTTGATATTTTTGTACATACGTTTGGGTAAGACTGAGAAGCTCAATGGTAAGCACAACTTGCCGAGAGTTTTAAGTCTAGGATTAGGTGTACAGATACTGTCGTGATCCTTGATTCAAATTATTTTAAACTTCGATCATCGAGTCTGCCAATTTATTATCATACCGGGAATTGAAAGTGTTAAATTAATCGTTGTGAATCAAAAGTAGTCTGATTAAATGTAACAATCGATATTTTTGATATGGTCGTCACTATAAAGTTGGTTCGAGACGTTTCACTAATTTTAAGTTTCTGAGATGTTTCTCTTAAAGTTAATTTTTATTTTGATTTTTATTGAATTGCTATTGCAATAGTAATTATGTCATTTACCAAATAATCCTCGCATTTTCAATTTTACCCCGCTTTATTTTAAGTGATTGGTTGTGTAACTTGTCAGCACAGCTTGCAATCTACAAATTTACAGTTAGAGTTCCACTATGTGTCATGATATCGATTATTATACATCTCTTTGCGAGCTTGGGGCTCTTGTGTCTGTGCATTTCACCGGCTACATTCATTGCATAGTGCATTATGCAATGCGGCCAGCGGCCTTACGCGGTGACTGGTGAGCCTGTCCCTTGTATCACGTCGTGACCCCCATTGTCATTTCACTTAGTATCAGGGTGAAAGTCATGATACAACCGCGCGGCGGGCCTACAACGTGAGGCAACCTGTCCCTATGCACGGCGCTCTTTTCGAGATACTGTCATGTATAGTATACGTGAGAGAAGCGAGCAATATAATAATATAATAGACTAGCAAGCAAGCTAAAATGCGGCCCGGTCCAAAACCATTAAGATTATCAATTATACTTATAGTTTACAATATAGAGGGTTATAATTATAATTAAATTATCTTATTAAGCTTTCTTTGCTCTAACATTAATTAGGAAACATAACAATATTAAAACGAATCCCGCCTGTTAAACCAATAAGTCGCCTAAATAGGAAATAACTGCAAGTGCTCTACTCCATATATAATACTCGCCACTTGTTTATAAAAATCAAAATCTGATGTCAAACCTTTTCTTCTCTTACACTCATTAGTCGAAGCATTAAACTTTGGAGATGAGCATGAGGGACGAGAGTGCAGGTATTCATATTCATCTTATCAGTATCACCGATCGTAACACGTAACCAAACATGTTGATTGACGATGTCAACCCTTCAACTTCAAGATCGTTAACGGATACTCTTGTAGCGCGATGCACTACTGGGTCGCGCGCGCATCAAATAATGCTTCTCGCAACCACAGATGCAGATCGGCGATATGCGAAGGATTGACATCGTGAATCAACGGATACTAGTAGTGATCTGGGTGCTGTACAATATCGATATCCTATTTATTCTGCACAGTTGTCACATGAGTCAAAATATGACCATTTGATTGGTTTTCAGCGTCATATCACGCGGCTGTATGTCTTCTGATTGGTTAAAGTTGATCACGTGGATTGCTTATAACTTGATGTGTAATGTTGATTTATATAGAGCCAGAGGTCAGCTGACGTAGGGAAACGGTCGCGTGACTCGCCTTGCTGTGTAATGTCGGTTTATATAGAGTTAGAGGTCAGCTGATGTAGGAAACAATCACGTGACTTTCGCGATAACTTTGAATGTCATAAGTACACTCGTAATTGTGATTATGCAGCAGTCCGGCAAAATATGACCATTTGATTGGTTTTCAGCGTCATATCACGCGGCTGTATGTCTTCTGATTGGTTAAAGTTGATCACGTGGATTGCTTATAACTTGATGTGTAATGTTGATTTATATAGAGCCAGAGGTCAGCTGACGTAAGGAAACGGCCGCGTGACTCGCCTTGGGAGCTTATTATATATAATCACTACTGCACTCTCATGCGGCTTCTATATTAATATAGAAAGTGATACAGTGTCACATGCAACTATAAGTATAATGTTTGGATCGGTTTCTCCTAAAGATTTCTCTTTGCAAGGAAAAGTGAGAGATGAGACAACTAGCTTAACAGACGAGCACTTTAATAAGTAAGAGACCAATGCTTATATCTTTTATTTTACAGTCACACTCACATCACACGCAAATTCACATTTAGTTTCACAAGCATGGGAGCTCACCTGGTCCAACGAGCTTGGTATTTATAATCACTTATACTGCCATAAGTACACTCGTAATTTTGATTATGCAGCAGTCCGGTTGGGGCCTCAGACTAGTGAGTTAACGGTAACTTTCCTCTGCGGGAACATGTGGGTTCGAATCCCGCCTGGTCTACTTCCCCGAAGGACTGCTTTTGTTACGATAACCGTTATAACTAACGTTAATCGGTTACAGGTATTTAAGAAACTACAATAGTTTAATCATATTAAAACGTAACCACAAACCTTCACCATATTATGTCTACAACATACTTTTCGGAAATATTTAATGATTCATGTTCTATTCGGACAGTCTCTAGATATAAATAAAACACCGATATGTCTATATAAATATTATAAATACGAAATAATAAATAGTTCACCGGCCGCTCTCGTAGACGACCCTGCCGTTTCTCTGTATTTCGCCGGCCCAAAGGTGATCCGACATCGTCTGTATGCCCTGTTAAAGATAATAACTTGTAATTTGAATACAAATGGAATTGTTTATAAATATTTTGGAAGAAATTTGATTCAATTAAAACAGCTGAAAATATATAAGACGCCACTAGTCAAACTTATCACTATAATGTCTGGATATATTTGACTCCTTTTCAAAATTACAGCATGCAAAAACTAGGCTATAAACACTACGAAAAGGAGCGTGCAAAACCCATTTTTAATAAACTAAAAATTCTAACGGTTCAAAACTTATTCAAATACTACTGTATTTCAGAATTCTCTAAGATTATAAAGTATCACTGCCCATACTCTCTTTATGAGGCCATCAACATCTCAAACCGTGCAACAAGTTTAACGGTTATTCTTCTAAACAAATCTAATACTTTCTTGTTTAATGCAGCCAAGCTTTGGAATATTGTTTATAAAAATAATCCTTACCTCAAGCAATTACCTAGAAACTTCCATTAACCTGATAAAGCTGAGAACCAAAGCACTATTACTACAATCACAGGCAGCTGACTTAAAAGATACTTGGACTCCAAGCAATTTTAAATTACAGTAATTGCAGCGGCACATACCTACTTACTATTACTATCATGATTGTGCTATAAGCTGAAAAGCTCTTAGATCTAGATCTATTTTGGGCGTTTTTAACGATTTATCTTATATCACAAATTTTTCATCAAATCAAATTTATAACTGATAATTTATTCGATTGTTTAATTTATTTGATTTTTATATTGATATTTTTATTGTTGAATGAAGTTAAATTTTTTTTTTTTTTTTAAAACAAATAAACTTTTACAACGCAGGGACTTGGAGTATAAACGACCAAGTTCGCATAAATGCTTATCCAACCAAGAATTTAGGAGGCAAGGGTGGGTGCGTAAACTACATGGTCTGCACTCTCCGATCCTGTACCACCCTGGATTCTTTTTGACGTATTTTTGTTAAAGGTATATGTACCTTCTAGCCACTCTATTGCTACTCCAAGTCCCCTTAGATTTCTGGTATAAAGGTCCTGATAGTTATATATAAAATATTATTTTGTTTGCTTTAATTGATACTAAATAAAATTGTTGTTTTCCTGAAATTGTTGTTATCCTGAGCTAATAGACTTGCTCTTGGCTTTCCCCGCTATGTGTTCATGTGGAGTGTGGCACACTACAGCAAAACGCATTCTTCCTAGATCAAGAGCATCGTGAGGAGTGTAGAATTATTCCACACATTAAGACATGCTTATAGCTTTCATAATATGAAATTTGAGTAAAATTATACCATATAAGGATTTAATGGTTCTTGAAGTGTTTTTACATTACAGGTTCGGGTCACATAATTCAACTGCACCACTAATCACCAACAACTATGCTTTGTAAAATACAAGGAAAGATTTTATAATTTCTCCCTATATATATATAACTTTTGCATTTAGTATTGTAGGAGGAAGGTGTCATCTGTTCAATTGGTGGCTCCTGCAGAACACCTGCTCGGATGGTTTACTGATTGACTATCAAGTAGAAAGAGTCGACGATCATCCTCATGTTACAGTATAACCGTACATAGGAATAAAAGTATGATCAAGTTGACTAGTAGTGTAGACAAGTGTATCCCTTCGAGCAGGTGTTCTGCTTGGAATCATCAATTGAACAGGTGCCAACTTCCTTCTATTGTTAAATTGACTAGTATCGTGGACAAGTGTACCCCGTCATACAGATGCTCCTTTTCTTTTGTTTTCTGTGAAGTAATTCAGTGTCAATGAATATGTCTGTTTACTCTAGTAGCAGAGTGTAGTTGAGTGTGCACTTCGATATCTACGATTGCCACAAAGAATCATTTAATTAATTGTGATTGTGTGGTGCTCACTTCACACAGCAGAAGTCGTTAAATGTATAGTGTACACGTTCACGTATAATTAAATCAGTTGTCTATCGGCATTATGAACATCTGGTTCGAGGCGACCTTTGTACAATGTACTGATAAAGTGATATAATGACTTATGTGCTAGCTAAATTTAACTAGAGTGTACAGTTTTGGACAACACCCGGAACGTATCTTACACTACTACTTGGCGTTCAGTTGTGTGTTGCGTAAAATTTGTCTCTACTTCACCTAATTATTATTCAATTTAATGTTAAGTGTACTGTTTTTAATTCTTTTGACTGTAGTCGGTCACGTAACACTGACTGTTTTATATGAAATCTAATTTATAAAGAACACTCTCAGAATGGTTACTCTACAGCCTCAAGAATAATACGTCATTGTATAGCCGTAACATCTGTGTAATGTATTTGACAACAATTCAATCTCTTATCTAGACTTGTCTATATATTTTCTACTTTCTTTAATTATATCAGATCTCCATCAGGTAGTATACTAAGTACTGAATACTGAATGAATACTGAATGAATACTGAACGAATACTGAATACTGAATGAATACTGAATGAATATTTAATACTGAATGAATACTGAATAAATACTGAATGAATACTGAATGATTACTGAATGAATACTGAATGAATACTGAATGAATACTGAATGAAGACTGAATAAATACAGAATACTGAATGAATACTGAATGAATACTGAATGAATACTGAATGAATACTGAATGAATACTGAATGAATACTGAATAAATACTGAATGAATACTGAATAAATACTGAATGAATACTGAATAAATACTGAATGAATACTGAATGAATACTGATTGAATACTGAATGAATACTGAATAAATACTGAACGAATACTGAATGAATACTGAATACTGAACGAATACTGAATGAATACTGAATACTGAACGAATACTGAACGAATATCGAATGAATACTGAATGAATACTGAATGAATACTGAATACTGAATGAATCCTGAATACTGAATGAATACTGATTGAATACTGAATGAATACTGAATGAATACTGAATACTGAATACTGCATAATGAATACGCAATACTCAATACTCAATACTAATAAATTCGATGTTTGATGGAAACACCTCCATTGTTATACCTTATGCTATCATGCACGATCGTGACATGACGTTATATTTTATAACAATAATGTATTATTTTAAACTATAATGTAGACAATGAAACACATGTTTAGATTTTCGAAGATAACTTTAAATAAACTTTATTCATCAGCTCTATATTCAAAATCCTAATCAATAACTATCAACGTTTGGCTTTAAAGTTCAAAAATCTTCCGGACGATAATTTTATGCAAGTTTAAGCATCTTCTTGAGAATATTCACGTTCTCATTCATTAGTTTGTTGACGTCAGATAGACTACTAGTCGTGATAACTGCATCTAAAAAAGCTCGTTCTTCCATACTGAAAATCGTAGCAATGTCTTGTCCACAGTCAATGAGATGCTGCTCAAACTTCTCAAAC